>NC_140593.1:1163228761-1164642317 GCF_964204655.1 Triturus cristatus
AAATCTCCATCTGTAATTCCCAGGGTCTCTTGCCACTTTGTAGAGTATTTCCCCAGATCATCTTTCATATAATTATGTAATATTACATATAATACCCCATTCCTTGGAATTCCAGGTTGTCTTAATTTGTCCACCAAATTTCTCTTTTTCCTCCTCCCTTTTTAAACAGAAAGTCCCTAACTTGTAAGTATTTAAAGAATTCTCTATTAGATAGATCCTAACTCCCTCTCACCTCCTCAAATGACATTAAACCACCTGTATTGAAGAGGCTCCCAACCTGTGTTATACCAGCCTTTACCCACTTCTCGACATAATGATCATTAAAAATGTCAGAAAGGACCTTATTCTGTACAAAGGGTGTGCAGTAGTTTAATTTCCCTATCCCAACCAAAAGCCGTACAGATGACCATACCCTAAAAGCATTATGTAGTTTCTCAAGTTTCTTTATTTTTTGCATAGTTAATTAAAACCATTGCATTGTTGATGCTTAAAACAAAAAATTAAATGTCAACAGTCAGTGTGATTTCATCCACCTTTGCTGCCTTTTTGATTTTTGAAATTATGAAAGGCAATCTTCAGATAAAACCCAGTTAAAATTCTTTACAATATAAAATCAGAATTACTTGTAATCACAATGAATGACATTAGGTAGCTGGATACTGTAAGTTGCAGTCTCATATTTTTAACTCCAGCCATATATTCCCTTTTATCAAGTCGTATTGAGTATGTTGTTCAGAATTGTCTCCACTTGTTACAGGGATTATCCCTGTACTGCTGGCGGTATGTCCTTGGAGTGGTCCGATTTAAGACATATTCCCGTCAACAGGACAACCTGCAGTGTCAAGGCCTAATGAAGCTTTTGATGTTTTGGGCATTTTTTGTTCAGCCAGCATAAGGAATTTTACCACTCCGCAGTTTAGTTGTGTATTTTCTGGATTTATGCTGGCTAGCACTGCTTGCCTTCTGGTACGGATGCCTTTCTGTTTGATTGGTTCTTTTAGAAGTTGTTGCCATGCTTCGTGCAGTTCCTTGCATAAGCAGATTATATGTAAGATATCGCCTTGCTTGGTGTTATACAGCCTGCATGGCTGTTGTGCTACTGTCCTCAGGCATGGTGGAAAATGCTGTGCACACGGGAAGATTCCCAATCTATGCCTCAATGAGTTCATGTTTATGGACCCAGGGTAACCCTGTTTGAAAAATGTTTGTGGAGCAAGTAATTTGTAAGAGTTAAGGGTCATCCAGGCATGAGATCTATTTGAGAAGCTTGCCTTGTCCTCCACCAAGGAAATTTGTTTTATGGTCTTCCAGACTAGTTTTTTAAATTTAGAATAACCAATTTGCGCATCCCAGAGTCCCGTGAGTTTGGTAGATTTAGGGCTAGCTGAAGATAACTTCTAGTTTGGGAGTGCACCCTATGTTGTATATCATGCCACAGCAGAAAATTTAGCGTGTTTATAGTGGCACTTCTGATCTTGTGCCAGCAGATGATATAAGCACCATACCTAGCTTGAACTTGTCATAGAAGGCCAAACCCCAACCTTATGGTCTTCCAGGCTAGTTTTTAAAATTTCGAATAGCCAATTTGCGCATCCCAGAGTCCCGTGAGTTTGGTAGATTTTTGGGTTAGCTGAAGATAACTTCTAGCTTGGGAGTGCTCCCAATGCTGTATATCGGATCACTGACGAAATATCGAGAAGAAGAATATCGAATTGCCAAAATATCGAAGTAAAAATATAGAATGCCAAAATATCGAAGCCCTATCTCCAAACAAGTAAGTACAAAGATATAGAATCCAAAATATCGTTGTAACAAATATAGTTAGTCACAATATTTAATGATTGTAAATGTCTTAAAATTAATTTTAAATTAATGAAATAAAACATGTAATTAACTGAAACATACTTAAAAATACTTAAATTACTTTAAAATTAATAAATAATTAATGTAAGTAAAAAAAATATTAATAATATATATATATTAACGTAATATTAATTTAAAAAATGCAATATTTTTTGCGTAGGATAGCGGGCGGGTAAAATGTACTATTACCACTCCAGTAAGTGCAATAATAGGAAAGCATTGGCTAGGGTAGGGGTAAAAATTAATATTCACACGCCAGAGAGTGCAACAGTAGGGAAAGCGTTGGATAGCGGGAGGGTAAAATGTACTATTCCCACTCCAGTGAGTTCAACAGTAGGGAAAGCATTGGATAGCGTAGGGGTAAACATTACTATTCCCACTCCAAATAGTGCAACAGTAGGGAAAGTGTTGGATAGAGTAGGGGTAAAAATTACTATTCCCACTCCAGAGAGTGCAACAGTAGGGAAAGTGTTGGATACCGTAGGGGTAAAAATTACTATTCCCACTTCAGAGAGTGCAACAGTAGGGAAAGCATTGGATAGCGGGAGGGCATCATTTACTATTCCCACTCCAGTGAGTGCAACAGTAGGGAAAACGTCAGATGGCGTAGGGGTAAACATTACTATTCCCACTCCAAAGAGTGCAACAGTAGGGAAAGCGTTGGATAGCGTAGGGGTAAAAATTACTATTCCCACTCCAGAGAGTGCAACAGTAGGGAAAGCGTTGGCTAGCGTAGGAGTAAAAATTACTATTCCCACTCAAAAGAGTGCAACAGTAGGGAAAGCGTTGGATAGCGTAGGGGTAAAAATTACTATTCCCACTCCAGTGAGTGCAACTGTAGGGTAAGCGTTGGATAGCGTAGGGGTAAAAATTACTATTCCCACTCCAGAGAGTGCAACAGTAGGGAAAGCGTTGGATAGCGGGAGGGTAAAAATTACTATTCCCACTCCAAAGAGTGCAACAGTAGGGAAAGCGTTGGATAGCGTAGGGGTAAAAATGACTATTCCCACTCCAAAGAGTGCAACAGTAGGGAAAGCGTTGGATAGCGTAGGGGTAAAAATTACTATTCCCACTCCAGAGAGTGCAACAGTAGGGAAAGTGTTGAATAGCGGGAGGGAAAAATGTACTATTCCCACTCCAGTGAGTGCAACTCTAGGGTAAGCATTGGATACCGTAGGGGTAAAAATTATTATTCCCACTCCAGTGAGTGCAATAGTAGGGAAAGTGTTGGATACCGTAGGGGTAAAAATTACTATTCCCACTTCAGAGAGTGCAACAGTAGGGAAAGCATTGGATAGCGGGAGGGCAACATTTACTATTCCCACTCCAGTGAGTGCAACAGTAGGGAAAACGTCAGATGGCGTAGGGGTAAAATTACTATTCCCACTCCAAAGAGTGCAACAGTAGGGAAAGCGTTGGATAGCGTAGGGGTAAAAATTACTATTCCCACTCCAGAGAGTGCAACAGTAGGGAAAGCGTTGGCTAGCGTAGGGGTAAAAATTACTATTCCCACTCCAAAGAGTGCAACAGTAGGGAAAGCGCTGGATAGCGTAGGGGTAAAAATTACTATTCCCACTCCAGTGAGTGCAACTGTAGGGTAAGCGTTGGATAGCGTAGGGGTAAAAATTACTATTCCCACTCCAGAGAGTGCAACAGTAGGGAAAGCGTTGGATAGCGGGAGGGTAAAAATTACTATTCCCACTCCAAAGAGTGCAACAGTAGGGAAAGCGTTGGATAGCGTAGGGGTAAAAATTACTATTCCCACTCCAAAGAGTGCAACAGTAGGGAAAGCGTTGGATAGCGTAGGGGTAAAAATTACTATTCCCACTCCAGAGAGTGCAACAATAGGGAAAGCGTTGAATAGCGGGAGGGTAAAATTTACTATTCCCACTCCAGTGAGTGCAACTCTAGGGTAAGCATTGGATACCGTAGGGGTAAAAATTATTATTCCCACTCCAGTGAGTGCAATAGTAGGGAAAGCGTTGGATAGCTTAGGGGTAAAAATGACTATTCCCACTCCAGTGAGTGCAATAGTAGGGAAAATAATAATTTAACATTTTGTTAAAAATAAATACATTAATAATACCAAATAAAAATATTAAAATTAATTACCAATCAAACAATATTTAATAATTACTTTATTATAAATACCAATGTTTTTTTTATTAATAACCTATTAATAATTAATTAACAACCAAGTAATTTTCAACACCAAAAATTAATAAATAAAATTAATACCAATTAATAATTAATTAAGAATAAATGAATTAGCAATATACAAAAATTATTTCAATAATTAATTATTTACAATTAAAAATTCCCACCATCTTCCCCTATAAACCCACAACCCGCTGCAAATAATAAATTAATACAATTAACATAATTATCAATTAAACAATTAATACTAATTAATTACCAATTAATACAAATTATTTACCAATTAATAATTAATCAACAACCAATTAATTTTCAATACCAATTAATAATTACCTAATAACAATTAAATTACTTCCCACCCTATTCCCCTATAAACCCACAACCCGCTACAGAAGTAAAACGCAAAATTAAATTAAAAACAATCAATAATTCCTAAAAATTATTATTTAATGTACTATAATTAAATGACTTCCCACCTTAAACCCCTATAAACCCACAACCCGCTACGGAATTAAATTACACAAAAATTAAATAACATAAAATCAATTACTTTAAAAATATTCAAACATACATTCCAAAATTTATACATACTTTTAACACATATACTAACACTTAAAACACTATAAAAAAATTCGATATTTTTAACAACTATATTATGACTGTTGATATTACTTACTTCTATATTATTTAAATCGATATTTTATTTCTTACCTGATTTTCGATATTCTTCACCACTATATTTTGGCAATTCGATATTCTGTCCATTCTATATTAAAAACTCGATATTCTGTCCTGTCGATATTTTGAATTCGATATTATGTCTGTTTACCCTGTATATCATGCCACAGCAGATAATTTAGCGTGTTTATAGTGGCACTTCTGATCTTGTGCCAGCAGATGATATAAGCACCATCCCTAGCTTGAACTTGTCATAGAAGGCCAAACTCCAACCTTATTTGAGCAGGTGATGTATAGGACGGAAGGCAGAACATAGTTCTATAGGCTTTGACCTGCATGTTATCCAGCTCCTTTGCATCTCTTCTCCGCATTGCCTCACTACCATAAGCAATTGAGGGGAGTGGTTTAGCCTGCACTACCTGCAGTAGTGCAGGCTAAACCAGTCAGAGTCAGCCCCATCAATTTATTTGCAAGATTTTTCATTGTTGAAGCAAACAGCAGACCTTTCCTTCGTGCTTCCTCTTTCTGGTGCCAAAACGACCCTTCCCTATCGAATATGACTCCTAGGTACTTGTATTTATGAGCTGGGTCAAGTTTTGTGCCACCAAGGAACCAATTTCTCTGGAGGTTCTTTTTGTTGTTTATAGACATTGTCCGAGTCTTGCTCAGATTTATTTTTAAGTTGTTTTCTGTGGCGTAGTTCTCCATTTCCGTCAGTAGATGCTGAACACCAACATGAGTGTGACTAAGCAGAACTACATAATTTGTATACATGAGATTGGACAATATTTTTCCTCCTATCCTCGGTGAATGAGAGTTGCAGGTGTCAAGCACCTTTGGAAGGTCAGCCATGAATAGATTAAACAGGGTTGGTGCAAGCACACAACCCTGTTTCAATCCTTTTATTGTTGGAACTTTCGAGGAGATGTGGATTCTGCCACCTAGTTTCACCTGCACCCAGGTATCTGTGTGTAGAAGCTTCAGCATGTTTAGAATAGGCTGTGGTATGCCCCATTGCGCCAGTTTGCCCCACAGTCTGCCCCTCTCCACATTATCGAAAGCAGCACTGAAGTCAATATAACATAGGTGTAAAGGTAGTTTAGAGGCTTTAGCTGCATCGATTAGTAGCAAAATTGTAAGGATGTTTGTAGATGCACTGGCCATTTTGCGAAATCCGGTCGGGTTCAGCGATATTATCAAGTTCGCCTCAGCCCAGTTTGTGAGTTCCTCTAGTATGATGCCCGAAGAATATTTTGCTTCATTGTCTATCAGAGCTACTAGGCGATAATTGTTGGGCTCAGCTTTGTCTCCTTTTTTGTAGATTGCCACTATTGTTTGGCCCTTCAAAGATTCTGGTATTCTGTTTAGCCGCCTGACTTCCAGATATAGAGGTTGCAGAATATCAGCCCAGCCTTCACTCTTTGCTTTGAACAGGGCAGGTGGAATGCGGTCCCAGAGCTCGTTCTTTCCTCCCTTTAGCAATCTGCTTTTTGGTTGAGAGAGACAGGAAGCAGCTAACTGCACCTGATGGTCTGTTTTCTTTGGGTGGAAGCTCCTGCTCCCTCATCTCGGTTATACTTGCTCCAGCTTGTTCTTCTGATGTCCAGCCATTGGCCATTTGTGTTCCAGCACTTTCTATTTGATTGTTAAAGTGGGTAGTAAGGAATTTTACCCAGTTTAATTCCGAAATATATGACCTAATGCCCTTATGATGTGGATGGATAATCCCGTTCACAGTTTTCCAGAAGCAGACGCTGTTGTTGCAGTTTGTGTTGTGTAAAATTTTTGCCCAAAATACATTCTCACGATCTCTGTTGATGTTCCATTTCAGTCTTTTTAAATTTGCCCTTTGGTCCTTCAAGGATGCTCGTGCACTGGCGTTCCCTGGGAGTCTTCTCAGCCTACTCAGAGTCACATTTATTGATTTCTTGAGGTGCTTGAACTGTGATCTTTGATCTTTCAAAATGTTGTTTTTTCCGCATGCTTTCTGGGCGTTATCTTTTATAGCGAAGGTATCTGCATGCTGTTCTAGTAGTGTAACAGTAAGCTGTTCCCAGCATGCTATTTTCTCTTCTGGACTAAATACTTGCGAGCTAAAGAGTTGGATTGCTGCTTCGGCCTTAGAGTTTGTATTATTTATTGTACATTTGATCCTTCTTAGGTTGGAGGTAAAGATAGTCCCCAAAGTTGCATCTGGCCTAATTGGTCTTGCTACAGTCACTGATATTTGGGATTCTTGAGGGCGATGGTCACTATCGCCCTTATCCCCCATTCTGTATCCGGAGATATATGGGAAGAGAACAAGGCTTTCACAGGTGTAATCCAATATAGAACTTGTTGTAGGAGAATAATATGAGTCAACTGGTGGAGAGTCATCCGGAAATCTTCAGTTTAATGCTCGGAGGTTTAGGTGTTCTAGATCTGCAAGTGGGCGACTGTTGCAGTGTTTTTTCTTTCCATACAGTGGAAAGCATTGTGTAGGAATATTGTATATTCCACTTTGTATAGCTACCTCCTCTCCTTGTGGTGAGCCTATAAGATATTGGTTTAGGTCCCCTGTCAAGATAAACATCGGATTTTCCATCTCTGTAGCATACTTTGCTACTTGGTTTGCAAGTTTCTATTGAGTCTTTTGCTTTGCGTTTGGGGTGGACATACGAGTTAATTAGGCACACCTCCGTTTCTTCGTCCTCGAGGGAGATGGTGATTGTAATTGCTATTATTGCATTCGACGTCGAGCCCATAGAGTTGTTGAAGGTAAGCTTGTTGTAGGGACGTAGGTGGCCAGTCCACCAGAACAGTGGCCAAATCTGCCAATCCTAGTTGCTGGTTTAGCAAAGCAAATATAACCCTCAACATGCTGAGAAACCGTAAGCCAGGTTTCCTGTAGCAAAATGATGTCAAAGGTTGTAAAAGCCGTACGTAGAGTCTTAAAACGTACTCTTTTGTAGTATCCATAATGAAGCTGATGCCATAAGCATTCTCCTACATCGTAGCCAACCCCTTGTGCATAAGGGTAGCTATCCCTAGAGAACTCCACCCCATGGCTTGCATTAAAAAAACTGTGTAATGTTCAATAGAGGCTGCCCACCAATCTAATTTAAGATTAGGTAAAGCCAAGCCGCCATGCTCTTTAGGTAAGAACAGATATTTCATCGCTCTTCTAGGCCTAGAATACGCCCATATGAACTGTGCAAAGATGCTTTCACATTTTTTAAACCAGGAGTTCATAAAAGTCAATGGAATTGCTCTTGAAAAGTATAAAACCTTAGGAAAACATACCATCTTGATAATATGTACTCAACCAATCAATGTAAGGTGTAAGTTGTCCATTCTTTTAAGTGCCTTTTTCATTTCACTGGCACATGGATCCAGGTTTTCCTTAACGATTTCATCGATTTCCGCAGTTATCACCCCCCCCAAATATGTGGTCTTCTTAACAACCCTTTTATCCAAACTTGGAGCAAATTTGTTAACCCTGATTTGTGTTTTCTAACTATTCGGGGCATAGCCAGACACCAGGCCGAATATTTGGGCCTCCTTTTCAACTGATCTCATTGCCATTTCGGGTTGTAATGTAACTAATGCAACATCGTCAGCATACGCCAACACCTTCTTTACATGCTCTGTTTCAAATAGCAGAGGTATATCTGCTGAATACTCCAGATATTTCAAGAAAGGGTCTATATATATGGCTAACAATATTGAGGAGCAAGGGCAACCTTGCGGTGTTCCTCTTGTGATTTTAAATGCTTCGGTCAATCCCCCATTAACCCAAACTCTAGCCTCCGGATCTTTATACAGGGCTTTCACTGCACAAATAACCTGTTCCCCAATCTCTTTCCATCTCAAAGAGGCCCAAAGAATCTGCCAGGAGACCCTATTGAAAGCCTTTTCGGCATCTAAAGAAATTGCAGCCATAGGGTGTCCTGCTACTTGCCTCACATCAAAAAGTGTGATGCTCTTCCTAATATTTTCTATGGTACCTCTCCCTGAATAAAACCATGTTTGGCTCTGGGACACAATGTTATGTATAACTAGTGACAACCTGGAGGCTAAAGCTTTGGAATAAACTTTCACATCCCCATTAATGAGGGTTATAGGACGATAAGACCCTAGTTCCTCACAAGGCTTGTTTTTTTTGGAAAGATATTAATCTTTGCCAGAGCCTATGATGCCGGTGGACTCATCCCCTCCATAATTTGTAAAAACAAATTCCCCATAACTTCTCTCAGTTGTTCTTGAAAGACCCTATAAGATTCAGTGGGAATGAGATCCGGTCCCGTCACTTTCCCTCTCTGTAAGCCAGGTATGGCAGTAGCAATCTCATTCCACGCTAGTGGTTGGTCTAGCTGACCCCTCTCTTCTCCTGTTATAGTACCTCGGCAGGTTGATCCAGATACTTCCCTATCAGCTCTTCTCTCTGCCTTTCTTCCCTTGATCTTCCCTATACAAATACCGATAAAAGTTACAGAAGGCAGTACTGATCTCATTTACCTTTAATCTCAGGCCTATCCGCGGGTCTCTTATTGCCTTATTTTCATCTTTAGTGACTTCCTTTCTTGTCCTAACTGCAAGAAGATGACCGACCCTTTAACTGCACTCGTACATCTCCTCGCGGTGCACGGTTGCCTTGTCGACAGCCTTTTTCAGGAGTTTCTCCCCTATTGCTGCTTTATTTATCGCGATCCCTTGACAGGCATATTCTATATTATTCTTCTGATGTATAGCCTTAATTAAGTCACCTTCCACCTGTGCCAGCTTGTTTCGTAAAGCGAGAAGTTCCTTTGTTTTGTTTTGTTCTTCCTTATGCAGATTACATTGATTCCCCTCTTATCCCAGCATTTAATGTATCCCAGACTATGGCAACGGAGGCAGACTCAAGGTTCCTACCCAGAAACTCTGGAATGCATTTCTTCATGTGTTCCACATAGCCTTCATCCACCAGTAACGCTCTTTCGAATGTCCATGAAGAAAAGGATTTCTCCTGGTCACTCCCTCCCAGGATCTCGATTATTAACGTATTATGGTCTGAGAGGAATCTGAGGGCCATTTCAATTGTGCTTCTCTGCCTGATCATGTGCCAGATGAAAAAATAATCTAGTCTTGCATGCTTCTGGTGAGGCGCAGAGTAGTATGTAAAAACTTGATCCCTTGACTTTAATTCCGCCCAAACATCACACAGTCCATATTCTGACACGTCACATAAGGCTTGATAAACTTTTGGTTTCTTGCCTGTATATGGTACACCCTGCTCCCACCCACTATCAAGGTTAATGTTAAAACCCCGCACACCACTATTGTCAATTGTCAATGCCACAGGCCTTTCGATAACCAGCCTAATAGGGCCGGATCATCAACACTACTACCATAAAGGGAGCATAAAGTAAACTTGGTAAACCAGGAGCTATACAGCTAGCGATAATCCAGTGTCCGGACGTATCAGCTTTAACTGAAGAAAAATGGATAGCTTATTACGGGCCAAAACTGCTACCCCTGAGTATGTGTGCCTTGAGTTGTTGCTCCAATTATGCTATTTCACAGATATTTTAACAGATCTTTTTGGCTCCCTTCTACATGAGTTTCCTGAAGGCAGACGATGTCAGTTTGCAATAATCTAAGCCCTTGATCGTTGCGATCCTTAACTTACTCATTATTAATCTTTTTTACCTTTACCCCACCAAGAAAAATTATTTGCTCCGGCATTGACCATTGCACCAACCCAACGTATCGGCTCGTACCCCAGAACCCACTCCAAATCTTTCCCATTTATCTCCCACCCCTCCCCACACCTGTACCCCTCTAACCCCCGCTTCCCCCTCTGACAACCCCCACCCCCTCAAAAACCTAGGCTATCAGGCATAGCCTGAATGATGTGCGTCTAATGTACTGCCCCACCGTCCCCCCGTGATGACATAAAACTACATCAAATAGTGATAATTCAGCAATACTTTTCAACTTAGCCTCAGAGGTTACTACCCCTCATATCTTCAAGGCCCCCCTCCTTTCTCTAACTTTGCTATTTCATTCAAGTAATCCTGTGCTAGAATCTCAGACGCAAATATGCAAGAAGTCCCTTTATATTTAACTTTCAGTCTGACTGGGTTTGACCTCTGTGTCTGCTTTCTGAAAAGGAGTCATTAGCTGTCTTAACCTCCAACACCATTCGACGGTGCATGGGCGAAGTCCGGCTTGGCAAAAAAAGAGACACCATCATGCGTTTTTGGAGAATTAGGTCGGGCTTGGTCATACGCAAGCTGTCGCAACAGAAAGTTTCCAAAAAATACCAAAAACACTCTAGGATGCTCTTGGTGCTGCTTCTTCATCATTAGGGGTACCCGGTGGGCGCGTTTTATCTCGCAGTCCCAGTCCAACTTAACTTGCTCAGGATAGGTGTTCTTCAGCAGATTAACAATATATAATCTCGGGTTGCTGTCTTCCACCCCGTCCGGTACCCCGAGGAAGCGTAAGTTGTTTCTCCGCTGTTTATTTTCCTGTTCTTCAAGCTTGACCGTGACATCCGACATCACACCTCTCTGCCCGATATTCTCCTCCTTCAGAGTCTCAATTTCTACTTCAAGAGTCTCCGTCCGTGTCTCAACCGATGTCAATCTTTCCATAATGTCCCCACACTTTTTATTTATCTTTCGAATCCTGGCTTCTACTTTTTTATTTGCCACTCTAGCTCTGCACCCATCCACTCTCACTTCTTCTTGCATTTGCTAAATGGATCTAAATATCGTGGTTAGCGAGGGTTCCTTCTCTAAAGGGACCATCTCTGTCACTTCAATCGGCCCTTCTGTCTGCTGTACAGGTCGCGTATCCGAATAATCCCACTTCAGCTGCTTGCCATTTCTTAATGTCTTTCTTTTTTTTACTTACCCCGGTACTTCTCTTCCTCTGGGTTAATTGCAATTGGTCCCCAGAAGAGGAGATATCTGACTCCAAGAACCCCTCACTGCTGGTAAAGGTATCTTCCTTCCCAGAGGGGTCTGATTCATCCATCGGTTAAGGCGAAAAAGCAATCCCCTATTCTATCAGGAGATAATTACCCTCCGCGCTGTTGTACCACTTTTGGGAGGTCATCTCTTGCCAGGCATTCATGTAGTTCTTCTGAATTTTCTTTACTTTGAGTTCCATCCCTTGGGGTTAGCTCCTTAGCCCTTCTACCTCCGGCCATTTTTAGCACTCTGTTTCTCCTTCCTTTTCCCCATCCTCTAAATTTCCTGGAGAAAAAACAAAAGGGGGCATCCTCGATAGGCCTGGGCAAAAATTTCGTTCCGTTCGCGGAAATTGCGATAATTTGACATTTTTGCGTTCCGCGGAGAGCGCGAAAATGTCAAAAATTCCGGTTTCCGCAGCTTGGCGATAATTTGTTTCTTGCTCGCGCTGTAAAATGATACATTCTCGCGCGCGCGCGATCGCCTTACCTGAATCCCTGCGTTCGCCGACAAGTTTTCTTGATCCGGTCGCGTTCTCCATGAGATGTTGTATTGTTTTTAGCCATTTGCGCTGTCTCGCGACAGTTCGCGCCCGCAGTGACGTCATGCGTCGCGCGATCACGTCTTTCTTCTCGCGATCATGCACCGCGAGAACAACTCAAAACAAGATGGCCGCGCCCGCAAGCAACCACATGGGTAAGTTGGCGACCCGCAACCATGCAGAAAATCTCGCGAACATGCCGGAAAAAAACTTCCGCATCTTCGCGATATTTCTGCTTGTTTGCGATAATTTTAAACATTCTCGCGATAATTTGCGAAGGTTAATTCCGCAAATTCCGCCCACCCCTAATCCTCGAGCTCATTAACCCCTACCTCCGCACCGTCCAAGCTTTCCTCTGTCCCAAGTTGTATGGTTACTTGTGTGACTGTTTGGATCTTACTTGTGATTTCCGCAGCCGATAGATTGGAGAACATGGGCGTGAGCATGGACTAAGCTGGGTCCTCCTCTTGTTGTTTTCCCAATTTTCCTACTGCTTCTGCTGTTTTCCTACAGCCGGGCTCTCTTCTTCCTCTGCCCGTACCGATGCGTTGTTTTGCTTCAATGGAGCTCCCATTAGCTCCACTCACATTGGCAGTCACCGTGTGTGCGGGAGCACCTCCAATGGAGCCTGTGACTTGAGCTTTCATGTTTTTACCGCCCCTCGCTGCCATAACGTATCTGTCCGCACGTCGGCACCACTTGCATAAAGCAACTTTCACTATCCTGCAGCAGAAAAATGATGCCGTGAGTCACCAAACAATGAGCAGCAGCAGCAATAGAGCGTCCGCCGACCAGCTTGCCGCATCCGTCCTCTGAGACAGCAGTCTGACTAATTGCTGGTCGCAGCATTGATCCATCCGGGTGAGACGGCAGGCTTACTGCAGTCAATTACACGCCATCTTGCCCAGAGAAGATCCATTCCTAATAACTAGTACATTTACAGAAATGTGCCTGATGCTGATGCCATCAATAGAAGATACAAGAGACCTAAACCACATGAGATAAAAACACAAACCACAAATGAGAGAAAAGTCACAAAATAAAGAGAATTGGATATAAAAACAATTGCAAAACAGTGCTACAAAGAAAGCATTCAGAAAAGTCCCTCACAGTTATCAAATTGGAAATGAAGAATATTTTGAAAAAATGACACCCAGTGTGACTTACCCGCTAGTGAACAGAGTCAGGGAGAAGTTGGCTGGAGGTCCCATTGGAATTTTTTACCATTAAACTTAGACACTTTTCTAATGGTTATATTTTTACGTCTCGCCTTGTGTTAGCAGCGCGCATGCACTGCCCTCGCCGTTCGATGCGATTCCAGAAGTGTACTTGAAGCCCCGCCCCTCTTTTCCATTGGCTTGCGTCATCGTTTATGTTAAACAATGGCGCGCGGTTGGAAAGTGGGCTTTTGGGTTACCGCCTTGTCCACTTTTAGGACGACCCATCTGGACAGGCCGACGCCATCTTTTTTCCCGTGATGTAGGAGTGTGTGCTCCTAGCTTGTTTTGCTTTACTGTCCCACGCTTCCTCTTCGCACAGTGCACATTGGCCCCTCCTCCCACCTGTTTTTTTTAGTTGTCTAAATGCAGTTCACACGAGAAAGCGCTCTGTGTTTCACTCTTCTGAGCTTTAAACAGGGCCGCAATTCTTATCTCATCACATTTTTTAAATCTACATCTGCCCCGGTCCTCTAAAAATACACTATATGGTAGAATACCACTACATTACTAATGCAAGAGTACATTTACACCCAGACACCTGGATGGAGAAGGAATCTTCTGCCGAGACTAGCTTTAGTCGTGGGGTGAATGCGAGCCAGGGATGAATGGAGAGGGAGAATCATGTTCACAAAGTACCTCCTGGCCCCGTCTCGTAAGCAGAAACGAGGCCTGCAGGGAAGGATGTGTACACTTTTATTCACCCCGTAACTGTTCCAAAAGTGCGTGCTAACATCTACATATGTTAAAAAGCCCGAGTTCGCAGATGCAACATCACTGATTTGGTTAAAGGTTACGTCAAGCATAATAACCTCATAGGTAAAGGACAAGCTGTTCAGGGAAAATATGCAGCACGATAACATTTGCCTTTTTTGATTGCAGCTTTTTCATATATTTTCCATTTATATTCAAATACACATGGAAAGTGGCCATGTGTGATTCTCGATTGCAGGGTGGGGAAGCAGGAGGGAAGTTAAACCGCCGGACAGGGGTGACATTTCAACAGATCAGAGAAGGGGATAGAGTATTTAAAATAAAACTGAGCATTTTTCCCACAGACATTTACCCCTTAGGACCCTCCTGTGCAGAGAGCTTGGCAACCTAGCCCCTAATAAGCTCCCAATGTCATTGCTGCGCCTCACAATGGCAGGGGGCTGTGGCTTCAAAGGCGCACATTCTGGACGTGAGAACAAATGGTGCGAAGAAGCTCTCAAGAGGGATCCGGGGTGCGCCGATATCCGGGTAACAACACGGCCGGATTACTGAGGTAGGCAATCTTTCATTTGGCGCGCACAAAGATCACAGTTGTTGCCTTCCAGGGTACGATGGCCGGAGCCTAGGTTTTTTTTACATGCCAATATTTGCTGTTAAGTATCTACTTATTGTGCTAGGAAGAACCCCTGGGAACCGCAGGGAGCTTAAAGCCTGGAAGGAGTTCAAGTGTCTTTGAAAAGGCAGTGCGGAAATCTGACATAAATATGTCTCACCTTGACAAGCCCCTCTTGTGTAAGTGTCAAAAGCAGTGCTTAATTTGAGCCGGAGCTTTCCGGTGCTGAGCACCGGCACTTAATTGGTTTCCGGTGCTCGGCACCGGCACCTAATTGTCAACACTACATTTAGGGCAGTCTGCCACAAGGTGGCGCTGCTCATGTAATTGAGAGAGGAGCAGTATTACAGCTGTTTAGGGGAACAATATACATACAAAATTACTAATACCTGCCTTCCCAGGCATTCCTGTAGCTTTGGGGACCTGGAATAATCTTTACTGTCGCATTTACATGCAAGAGAGCAGGTTAGTAGTTGTTTTGGCAGCGATGACAGGGGCAATGGGTCATGCAAGCTGCAGTGGCCTCCTGGTCAGAGCCCTGGCACTTAATATTTTACAAATTAAGCACTGGTCAAAAGAGTTCTGCTTTGCTTCCATTGGCTGCTTGATTTACCGCTGTATGGGCAGCGTATGTTTAATATGGTCCCAATTAGGTGGTACAGTCATAGGTTTATAATGGAACATGTTTGACAAGCATCGGGTTCAGCCGGGTGCAGTGAAAGGTGCAGGCTCATACACAGGCGTTCGGCGAGATCTGTCTCAGTTATTTGGGGGTTAACAAGGAAGACTGAAAGCCATCGAGGGGGCGATGGACTAATAACAGCGACCACAGACCAAAGGGGGAGGCAGGTGTCGTTAAGGCTTGCATATACCCACTACCAACGTTTAACAGTGGAGCGATATAAACCAGTTGTTGCATCTCTTGGCAACTTAACACCTTTGGCGGTACCCCTGAAATTAACAAGCATTTGCCTTGCAATAGGTCTCGCATTTATGCAAGTTTAAACTATTGGCATTGTAAATGACAATGCATTTTATTTATGTTTCAAAAACCAAAAGTAAATAAAAGGCATTGTCATTTACAATGCCAATAGCTCAAACTCACGTAAATGCGAGACCTGTTGCATTGCAAATGCTTGTTTTAAACATGGCAAGCTGTCATGTGAAAAGGCTCTGCAATAACGGCTATTTGGCAAGCGGCCCAGAAGCACATGTCTCCCACCAGAAAAGATCAGAGAAGGAAAAATTCAAATTGCAGCTGTGAGAGCTGGTGAAAGTTTTGGTAGTTTGACCCAGTCTTCCAGGAGTAACACGTCTATAGTTTTATCCCACGTTCTGCAGCTGCCTTTTCGAAGAAGTGTCCGCCGATGTCCAGGACTGGTCTTTAGACTCTGGTTAACCCTTCACAGTCTTAAGAGAGTTCCCCCAGCTTGGCTTTCATTCCTCCAAAAATCCAAAAAAATTCCAGTTCTAACAGAGCCACTGGAATTCTTCCTCGGAGGATAGCATCCTCTTCCTCAGGACAATCTATACATACCAGCTACTGGAGGAAAGTTTCCTACTGACATTCAAACTTATCTTGCAATCCCTAAACCCCATTTAGTCGAGCCATGCACATCAGCAGGAGACTGGTACCACCAGTCCTGGAGCCAACTATCTCCTTTCAGTGAGCCTAGGATGGAGTGTTAAGTGAGGAAGCAGTCAGTCTTTGGTAGTGAAACCTAGCTAATCCAAAATAAATTCCCAGACATGCCAGTTCCAGTATTTTGGCATTCTCTGAGTACACACGTCATGACTTCAATAATTTCAGTGTTGCATGCACCCATAATCCATCACTGAGAGTTTCTTCCTCAGCTCTGCACCCCACTGAAATACAGATGAGATCTCCACCTCTGAGCCATGAGTTGGCTCAGGCCACCTGCACAGGCTGTCTTATCTGAGTGTTCTGAAAACCCATTCACTGGATTAGGAAGGGGCCACAGAATCAGTTCACTCACATATGTGACAATCCCCAGGGGTTTACTCCCTCTCATGTTAGGCCTGGTGTTGCCAGTAAATGTTAAAGGCAAGCTGGCAGAAAGAGCCAACAAGAGATGCAGGAGTTAGTTAGAGAAATCATCAGATCTGCAGAATAACCATGGACTTGTTCCTATTTCTGCTGAAATTCATAGGTAGGGAGGGCGGGGAATAGGGTGTCGCCGGTACATGACTAGATGTAATATAAGACATCAGCTGGACTCATAGCCATATAATCACAATTGCTAAAGTTGGAGCCCAAGTAGCGTTTTTGAGGTTACAGATACAAAAAACAGGGAGACTGAACTGAAGTAGTTATACGGTTCTGCAGTCATATGAGTTGTTTTTGTAAATGTAAATGTACAGTATTTGTAAAGCGTAAACAATTACCCGAGGGTGTCAAGGCACTGGGGGCTGTCTGGAAGATTAAGCAAGGTATTGCCCAGAGTCACATGGTGCCAGGCTGATCTGGGGCCGGGGATTGAACTGTGAGCCCCCGGGTTCCAGAGTCAGCTGTCCCGGCTGCTGCACCACACCTCTTCCCTTTTTAAAGAAGACTGCTCGGTACTGTTGTTGGTGTGCTCAGTGTCTGTATGCTTGTGGAGTGGAGTTTGCCCTCTCACCTTAAGCAGTAGAGCCCACAGCCGGATTTCATTCAAATCCTTGTCTCTGGTTGTATTGGTCATCACAAGAGGGCGAATGAATTACTAACATATCAAATAGACTGGATTTCTCTTCACAACTATTGTTGGCCAGAGAGTACCTGCAGGATGTTAGTAACTGCACCATGGATCCAGATGTCCAACTTCTCACATGTAGGAAACGTCATGTGTTCACAACGAGTGGAGGAGCCCAGCGGTAACCAGTAGATTCGATGTATCAGGGTATTTCAATTAAAGTAGTCTTAATACATTAAATTCCACCTGCAATTAAATGCATGAAGAAACTCTCAGTTCTCCAGGTGACACACTATTAGTAAGAGTGATTACTGTAATGAATGCTAATGGTAGATTTTTTCTTTTCTCTGCTCTCTCTGACCAGCTTCCATTGAGAATGGCCTCCTCAGAGTGAGTAGCTGCAGTGACAGTATGCGCTGGAGTGCGCTGTCTTCCAGGCAAATCCAAGGTGTAAATGGAGCCTACCTCAAAGGATGTCACTGTAAAGTAAGTATGCCCTGGGTCATGGGTCCTGTCCAGGCTACCAAATAAGTTGCACAGCAAAATGGAGTCTTACCAGCAGCCGCGGACCATGCAAGTAAGACCTAGGGAGGTGGGGCCAGGTGACGGGGGACTTTGACGGAAAATGAAGAGGAAAAATCAGTTATTTATTTAATTTTCCCTCTTCATCATCCTTTGAAATCACCCCTCACCTGGCCCCACCGCTCTTACCTTCACTGCCTCAGCTGCTTACCAGAAGAGGGACCAGGGGACAAAAAAAAGAGTAGCAAAAGGAATATGGAGGGGAACATAATACCTGGATTCAGAGAGAATCAGGGAAAGAGAATGGACTAAGAGGACAAAACATAGGACACGCAAGAGAATTTTCCGAATACTATGCCAATCTCTTCACCTCAATTTTTCGAATGTCAATAATGTTGTTCTCTGCACTTGACCAGAGCAATTTCCCTATAGGATCTTTTAATATTCTAATCATTTCTGGAATCTGCATCTGGATCCATTCTATAGTCAGCTGAATTTGTGTGCGCTTTAGAACATCTCCCTAAGAGTATATACAACAGGAGCAACCCAGAAGGACTAGGGTAATGCTTGCATCTATAACAATGTCCCAGGTGTTTTCAAGAAAACAGCTTTGTCATTCAAACAACACTTCTGGCAAATATATTGCATAAATAAATACATTACAAAAAAGATATGGGTAACGATAATCCCAAAAAAGATATGTCATTTTCTATCTTCTATGGCTGGCAGCATAAAATATTGGTTAAAGGAAAAGTGCTTGAAGTGCAAAGTGAAGACACAATGCTCATGAAATTCATGTGGGCTGCCCCAGGTGATACAGATAAAAATATAGTAACAATAAAAATAAAGATTGATGCAGTATTGTGTATGAATGACGAAATAAACCCAAATGTTATGTATATATCGTTGCGCAATTAATACATTTTTCAGGCGGTATTTTGTTTATGGCATTTCGAACTCTTGTAATTTATCAGGTCATCATCAGGACAGAAAGGGGCACAAAGCACCTGGTAGAAAGCAACCACAAGTGGACAAAGGGGGAGAAGATATGAAAATCCGAAAATGGGGAAAATAATTTATTTATGGTCAATAATTAATACTTTATGGCTTCAAAACTGGGGAGGGCCATATTTCTAGTATCTAAATGGTTTACAGAGGATACTGTAATACCTCATGCAACTTTAGTAAAGGAAAGCAAAGCTTTGATGTCTGTATGAATAATATTCTGTATGAATAATATCCTCAGATGCCTCTACGCTGCCCAAGAGTAACACCTCTCGTCCACTGGCATAAGGAAACTTGAGGGAGCCTCTCTGCAAGGCATGTGGAGGGGCCCCTCCGGGCTCATTCAGGAGCTCTGCAGCCAGAGTGCTGTGCTGAGGGGGCCCCCTGGATCTTGGGGGCCCCCGCACCATGGGGGCTGCGGGAGCCTGAGTTACGCCCCTGCTCTCGTCTAGTGTCACGCTGGAAGACGCCCCGCTCGCTCCTGCTGCACAGGACGAGACTTTCCCACGATTTGGTTGATTGAACAAGGCTAGCAACTGGGGTCCCCGAATATATTCTGATTTTTTTTTAGCATAAAACACTATTAACCCTAATCTGGTATAGGACGATCTGCTACCTCAAACTCATTGCAACAGCAATGATCCTACAGTGCTTCAGACAAAATGTGTTAAATTTGGGATTATTTTATGCAACAGGTTCTTCTTCGTAAATTTTTTAGATAATTCACGCCCCCTCGTATTCAAGGTTCGAATTGTTGGCACTCAACTATGTAGTATGCTGTGCTTGTATGCTTCATGCGCACCCCCCGCCTACACCGCAGATTATATTTACACCCTAGTTCGCCTTTATCTATGCGCACGTAACACCAAAGCACATCTTTTGATGTTAAAGTCTGTCTCTTCTGTACCTGCTTCTATTTTATTTGAATTGGCTGGATCTTGTTTTTCCACACAGTGGATACGTAACGGCATCCACCCCATGTGTAAATTTTGTGTCCGCTATCTTCTATGTAAAGCGCTCTGATGCCCTCGGGCCAAGTTTGCACTATATAAAACTCCAGAAATAAATAAATTTTCCTGCAATAGCTTAATCACCATAGCAAGCTCAATCCTCAACACTTCATATTGAGCTCAGTGTCATAATCACAACGGCGTGCCTCTTTGTCCATTATTTTATTTGGGAGTAAATTACGGCTGCAAAAAACACCACAGAGGGAATCATATTTTTGATGGGATGCACTAGTTATTTGCAGCACATTAATACCTAGGAGTAAAAAGTGAGGATTACTATGTTCACACAACCTTTGCATCCACTTGATCTATAAACACCACTACATAGTGTCTTCCACCAGCAGTTATGACAATGCAAATCTAGTGTGTGACTGCCCAGGCTGACACAGGAGAGAAGGGAATTATTGCTCATCTCCAAATGGGAATACATGCAAACATGGACATAAAGCATTTTAACACTTTTTCATAGGTCTAAATGATCTCCTGTCACTTTGAAAATGAATCACATGATTTCAGAGGGTCAACTCCATTGCACATTTCTTAGTTATTGAAATTAATGATCTCTTTTTCAGGTAGATCATTAGGTAAATGATCTCAAAAGTCATGTCTTGATTTCATGATTTGTGGGCACTTGTACTAAAGATCAGCTCCAGCTCTTTTGATCACCTCATTTTGTAGAGTGAGGACACATTTTTTAAATATTCTAATAATACAAAAATATTATTTTTTAATATTCGAATTAAAGCCAACTTTGGCGTTAACTTTGCTTGAAGTTTCTTCAATACCTTTGCTATAAAGTACATTTTAAATCCTTAACACTACGTGTGGCTACTTTTGTGCTTTTTGGGTGACCAGGCTATTTTGTTTATATCTTCAACAGATTGTGACCTGCTATTCTCAACCCTGTTCATCAGGGCCAAAGACATGCATATTTGAGCAGTATGAAGGCGGCGATGCTGAGAACCAGGCAAAGAACCAGGTCTGTGTCACTAAGACAAGCGACGAATGCATATGGAAGACTATTCAATAGGACGAGCTGACCAGAGAAGCCATCTCGATGTTTAACAACCCACAGATGGTTGAAGCCCTTCTACACCGTCCATCTTGTAGATGACTAATAATCTGGCAACAAAGGCAGCTATTACATCTGAGTAAAATAGTCAGTAGAAAGTGGGTGAACTACTATTCTGGATGCCTTCTTTAATATACCTTTGTACTTTGCAGACTGTTTGCTACATTTCTGATCCTTTCAGTACTTGTACACACATACTGTCCACAGCTCACATTGCAAAGTTACCTGCAATTCTCTGTAGTCCAGCTTTTTAGCTATGCATCTTGTTTTATAAAGCACTTTGGAGCCTAGTCCACCCTTTATAAATCTTCCAGTAAAATAAAGCAATTAAAGAAGTCTTTTAGAATCAACACAAGAGTCACTCCTTATAATTAATCAACATAGGATTGATGAGCCTTATTCAGATTTTGGCAAACATGATAGACCGACACAAAGGTAGTGGACTACCCTGTCTGTCAAACTGATCGGCCTCCTTAAGGTCAGGTGGACTGTCATGTTTCCATCAGTGGAGCCCTCGCTGGCTCCGCTAGCGGAAACCTTACAACAATGCCCAGATGAACATGCTGCCTATTTTGAGCAGGTGTTATAAGGTATTTTTATTCTGTTCAGGACTGTCATGAAAAGCCGTGTGGTCTCAAACAGAAAAAAAATCAATTGACTTCACACCCTGGGAGGAAACGTCCAGTGTATCAGGGTCATTACAGTTTATTTTTTTAAATGTATCTATTTTTGATTTACTAGAGGGTTGCGTGAAACTTGATGGCTACTCTCTAAATTCGTCAGGGTGGCAGAGGTTCTAACTTTTGCCCTTCTGCCAGATGACAATTAGTCTGCCATATCTCTATTAACAACCCAAGGACCTCATTTACGAGGTTTCAGTGCAGGGCAGTGCAGCAAGTAATCTTGCTGCGCTGCCCTGTGTCAAAAGAAAAGGGCAGGAATGGACCGTATCTATCAAATACGGCGCATTCCTGACCTTTTCCCCTGAGCTGGTACACAATGGGCTGCCATGCGCCAATGAAGGCACCCTTGCGACATGGTGCAAGGGTGTTTGTGTTATACGGGTGTTTGTTTTTGTGCAGGAAGGGACACCTCCCTGCACAAAAACAACCATGAGAGGTGCTTTCCTATTTCTATGTGTGCTTCAGAATGCTGCAAACACAAGAAGATGATGGACAGAACGCTGAAACTTTTCATACACTCACCCCCACTCACAGATCTGGGTTGAATCCATCATCATTCTTTAGCTCACTTCGCCACCTCAGTTCAGACCCAACTATATGCAATTCAGTCTTGACCATGTGCCTCATGGGAACAGTCCAGGTAAAGAAAAATAGATTTAATTTCTAAAAATTATTTGAACAAAATGTCAAAAATCTAAAAGATCAAAGCAACAACTGCAGACATCTTGTTGCATGAGAGCGGGTCAAAGTCTAAAAATATGGCCAACAGCGATGGAGCACCAGTCAGATACAAGAAGTGGCTTGGGCCACGTAGGTGCTTACCTTTAGACTTAGAAGAAATTTGATGGAAAATGTCCTGAGAAGGTAAAGTTTAGCAGGGCAAGGTTGCAGGTGTTGTCTGAGAAGAGAGTGTCATTGTCGGGGTGCCGCTGAACAATGTCGTGTTGAAGATTTCATCGATTAGACAGTCACTTTTTTGGAAGTCAAAATCTCCAGCGGTACAGGGCTTGAGGATGTATTTGACAAACGTTCCATGAGGCCGGCTCATCTTTTGGGAAAGGTCTGCTTAACAGGATTTTCTGCAGTGGAGAAGAATGTAGCAGGACCTGACGCGAAGTCAGGGGGACCAGCGATATATCTTGGGTGGACAGACGAGCAAGTTGGCTCCGGTCTCCTCTTCATTCTCAAAGTAGTTTTTAGCCAAAAAATGTAAGCCCCAATGTTGGATTTTGGCTATCTTGCCCAGGACTGGGCACCACTTGGGGAAGTTAGGACTCATTCAGGCCAGGTCCAGGAGTGGGCTCAGGTGGTTATAGCCTTTTGTTTCCCCGAGGCTCTGATCAGGAGTCAATGTGGTAATCATGGGTTCAAGTGGTGAAACAGAACTCAAACAGCAGTACAAGCCACACTCCATGCAGCAAAGCAGTCCTTCCAGGTGCAGCAAAGCAGTCTTGTGGAGTTCACAGCAGGCCACAGCTGCAAGCAAGAAGTTGTGGAAGCTGCAAGAGATTTTCCTTTGAAGATCTAGTAGTTTCCTGCCTCCAAAGCTCTGGGTCAAAGCTGGCTGTATGAACAATACAGTGATGAAAAGTCTTTTGTGTGAAAGCAGAGCACAGCCTATTCATTTGCAAGTGAGGCTGTGCCCAGTTCCACCCCCTCATCCTGACAGTTGATAGCCCAATAAATAAAGTCAAACTACCAAGTGCCACCAGTCATGTGGCCTAGTAACAGGCACTAAATAGTAAGGGCAGAAAAATGCCAACTTTCTAAAAGAGACATTTTTATATTGGTAACTTATAATATGACTTTACTGTTAAAGAGGATTTTTAATTACAATTTACAGACACCAACCACGAAATGTTTAGCTGTTCCCACTCAAAAGATAGCACTAATTAAATGTAATAAGGCAACCCAACATTATCCTATGGGGCAGGTAGGCTTCACGGTTGTGAAAAACAATGTTAGGAGTTTTTTCACTACTAGGACAAGGTAACTCTTAAAAGTATATGTACAACCTTTCAATTACAATGCACCCTGCCCTGTGGGCTATCAAGGATCTACTTTAGGAGTGAATTATTTTTGATATGAGGGAAGTTTAAGTCTTGGCAAGGGGTTTATAAAACCAAGGTGAACTGGCAATTGAAATCTTCATTCAGACTGCAAAGGCAAACCTGGGACATGGATTAAGGGACTACTTAAGTGGGTGACACAATGAGTGTTTCAGGCCCACTGGTAGCAATTACTTTATAGGCCCTAGGTATATAGTATAGTACTCTACAAGGGACTTATAACTAAATGATATATGCCAATCAGGTGTAAGTCCATTTTACTATGTTTAAAGGAGAGAGCACAAGCACTTTAGTATTGATTAGCAGGGGTAAAGTGCACAGAGTCCTGGAGCCAACGGAATTAATTTTAGCAAAAAGTGGAGGGTAAAGGCAAAATTGTCAACCACTTACACACAGCCTGCAAGCAAGACACAATGTTCGTTTTTCAGAATGCGTTTTTCTGTCAGTGAATTTCTTTGTTGTCTTGCCCCTCATTTTCAGGAAAAATTATTTGAGGAAGAGGTGGTAGTTTTACAGGCAGCGCATCAGCATCTTTGCCATGAGCTTAGAAGTAGACATCACTAGATGGCACTTCATATCCGATGTGATCCTTGATGTGTTTGCAATCTGTATATGACGGTAATGTGTTATTCCCCTTTTTGGTACATATTGCACACCACACAAACATCATACACACACTGTTGCATGCACACCCACAGGCACCACAAGCACAATACCCACAAGCATCATAACAATATGTTTTTTAAAGTTTTGATACAGATGTGTTCATTTTACCTTCATGAGTTGGAAAATGAACACTACTGCATTACACCTAAGAAAAATGTTGCATGTAAGAGCAATGCAGAAGTACACGTGGCAATACCAATTGTCAATACACAATACGTAAGACAGTAGTACAAGTAGCTTACCACAGGTCTCTCTGAAAGGGGAGTCGTGGTGGAGTCGTTGCACCAAAAGAGGGACCTGGATGATGGGGTACAAGATGGAAAAAGGAAGTAGGAAGCAGGAAAAAAAGGTATGATTTTTCCTCATTTCCTTTGATTCTGCCATATCAAAGTATGACAGATTCCTGCCACACTTGTCAAGGAGGAAAGGCACATTGTAAATTGGACAGTGGAAATCGGGGCTGGAGTTCCGTCAACAGCCGCTTCTGCCTATACTGCCATCAACGCAGTTGAGAATTCTTGGTGGAGTCGGCGAGAATCTTTTCTCTCTTTCACCAGTCAACATCTAATTGTGACAGGTAGACTGCCAAGTCGGTGGATGGGAAGACCGTCAAATAAGTGATGGTAAGATATGATCTGCCAAGATCTACATCAGGCCCTAAGTGTTTTGGGCCCCTCCTTTTTTCCCGAACCCCACTTGAAAGATCACACCAAAAGTTTCCATGAAGGAGCTGAGGTGAATTAACTTTTCTGAAAGTTTTGTTTAGATTCAGTAAATCCCGCCAAAGTTATTAGCAAACCAAAATGTGCTCAGTCTATGAAAAAGCAGACCTAACTAAAACGGGCCAGCGGCACGTGCCACTGGGTAATATATATATATGAAACACAAGAAGATGATGGACGGAGTGCTGAAACTTTTCAAACACTGACCCCCAGTCACAGATCTGGGTTGAATCCATCATTGTTCTTTAGCTCGCTTCGCCAGCCCAGTTCAGACCGAGCCATATGCAAATCAGTCTTGACCCTGTTCCTCATGGGAACAGTCCAACCTGAAATCCATGCCAGGTCTTTCCTGGACTGGAAACAAGTAACCTGGGACCGGTGTCAGGGTAACACCCCTCATCAGCCTGGTTAGCTTTAATCCAGTGGCAGCGTGAGTAAGGGACCCACGTCTGGGCATACCATGCCAATTTACGGTGAACAAGGCAAACACAAGGAAATGATGAACGGAGCACTGAAACTTTTCAGACACTCACCCCAGGCACACATCTGGGTTGAATCCATCATTGTTCTTTAGCTCACTTTACCACCCCAGTTCAGAACCAGCCATATGCAAACAAGTCTTGATCCTGTTCCTCATGGGAACAGTCCAGCCCGAACTTCCATGCCAGGCCTTCCTTGGACCAGAAACAAGCATCTTGGGACCAGTTTCAGGGTAACACCCCTCATAAGCCAGGCTAGCTTGAATCCAGTGGCAAAGTGAGCAAGGGCCCAACGTCTTAGCATAATTTAGGGTAAACAAATCAAACACAAGGATATATATATATATATATATATATATATATATATATATATATATATTATCTACTGGCGGTCGCCAGTAGATAGTTATAGTTACAACCTAGTTTCCATAGGAAATCTCAAAATTCTATTTTGAATAACTTTGGCGCCGGTTGACGAATCCTCGCGAAATTTTCAAAACTAATGGGGCGCTCCGTTCAGCTCCTACACTGAAAGTCTCGGGGTGATTCGTCAAGTAGGGGCCGAGTAAAAAGGGGGGTCCCAAAACACGTTTTCCCCCTGCATTTTTCCATAGGACCTTTAGACACAGCTACAGCCCGAACGGATGAACAGAATTACTTGAAATTTGGCAGAGAGGTAGCCATAAGGTCAAGGAAGTGCCTTTTGCAGGTCTGGTGTCAATCTGTTCAGTAGTTCCTGAGAAAATCAAAAGTAAAATCATATATATATGTGGGCGGAGCCTAACCACACATCTCATCCTGAGATCTGATTGGCTGTCAGCACTTCATCCAAGAAGTGTTGGCAGCCATCTTGGGACCAATATACATGATAGCACCTCATTAAAAAGCATTGCAGTTAATAGAAGGTTTTAAGACTGTAGTTACATTATAAATCATTTGTTGATGGTACCATACTCATTTTAGGAATTGTGGTATGTTCTAAGGTGATTTCACCATGTGAAAAAGCCTTCTGCTGGGATATCATGATTGAGAGAAAAATATTTTCTAATGCTTTTCCCACAGAGGTTTGGAAGGTGATCTATAAGCTAAACTGAGAGCTTATTTTCTGTAAATTCACATTATCTTTCTCAGTCATGTGAGAATGAAGTCTGACATTCTCAGTAAAACATGTACATCCAAGAAGGGCAGAGACTGTCAGTTGATTCCTTTGTGTTCTACTGCAGCTTCCCAGAGTGTTCCAAAGAACAACTAGAGCGCTAACAGTCCTACTTATGATAAACGTATGGCACACCTGAAGCCATCTTGCTTGGATTAAAGTGGTAACTCTTAAAACATTTAATTTAAAAAGGAACAAAATGAGGGGGTTCATTTTTCCATAAAAAGTATGATTAGTGCTGCAGAAAGAAAAATTAGGGCACATTTTGAGTGACTTCTGAAATCCTCTTCTATTTCATTAAAAGAATCTGACATGCAGACTGAAACATGCACTTTCAATACCAGCAGCAGTTTTCCCTGGTGAGCAGTAGCTTTACTACAGTGATCTAATGAGCAAAAAGAGTGCTAACATTCTGAATTTATGGCAAATGAGTGACACATCTGAATGCCTTCTTGATGGAATCAAAGTAAAAAACAGAAATTCTATAGCAGGAGCGGAGGCGAGGATTATGCATTACTTTCCTCACTTTATTCAAACAGCAAGTTAAAAGACACAGTGTAAAAACAAACACAAGACCACAACTCCCATGAAGCTCGGGAGTAACTGTGGCAACCAGTAGTCCAATCATAACACGAAGGGTCCCATAAACAGTAGCAGACTCCGTAGTCCTTCCTCTTTCTTCACTGCTGGCCCGTCAGTTAAGTCCCTTCTCTCCTTACTGTGGGTTTGGGTCTTGGCTGCATGGGCTTTGTGTCATATTTTGATGTAATTGATTGCTGATTCTGTTCGTTTCTCTATGACATCGTTTACGAACTGTTCTCTGACTGAGAGTAGCGCGGGAGGCTTCGGCCCGAGCGCGTGCATTTTTAATACGGAGCGGGTCCGCTAGGTGGCGCTGTTTCGCGCTTCTAGCGCAACGCTCCGCTTCAGGCGCCTGTGAAGCGCCGTGTGTGAGGCTTCTGCCTCGGTGTTTAGAGCGCTCGCTCTTAGTATTTTACCCCTCGCCTGACACCGCTTTCGCGGTAGGATTGACGGGCATAGCCCTACTGTATAATTTTATGAGCTGACTCCTCCACGTGTAGTGAAGGTTATCGGAGGAGAATCAGCTACGGGGCACCGGCGAGGGGAGAGCCCCCCTTAATTTAGTTGAGGCGTTGCTAACATTGGTGCCCTCACCTCCTTTTATCATGCAGGCTCAGAGGGAGCACGACTATACCCCATCATTATCCTCTCAAGAAGACCGGCTACCCCAGGTGCGCAGACCTGCAGAGGTGGACAGGCTCCTCTCTTCGGCCATCGCCCAGGCGCTTGCCCCTCTGCAGGAGAGCGTTAACCGTCTGTCCGCCCATGTGTTTAGAGGCACAGGCATCTTGGGGGACAGAGAGGCCGGGCCTAGCGGGGCGCCTGTTACTATCCCGCGCAAGGCCCACAAGCGTGACGCGGGGCACCTTGAGGGCTTCAGCCGTCTGGCGGAAGCCTTTCACAAAAGTGCGCGCACGCTGCGTGATGCACCCTACCGGGAAGAGGTTGTACCCGGAGAAAACGGCGACGAATGCGCCTCAGATTTCGACCCTGAAGAGGGGTTTCCCGAATTGGGGGAGGTGGAATTGGAGGATGATGGGGAGTCCTCAGATGAGGACCAGGAGCAGGACAGATCTTGGCGTCGTCAGTCTTCTGCATCTTCAGTAGGAGAGGGGGAAGGTCCCTCAGGTGATATGTTTAATCCCATGTGCATTTATAGACCCCGGTCCACGGAATGGGTTCCCGACAAAAAGGTGGCTGACTATGTGGCCGACAAAATTAGGCGTCCGCTCACTAAAGAAGTTAGGGCCCGTCTGCGGTCGGAATGTCCCAGACCTTCCCTGCCTAATGGCGTCACTTTGACCCCCGATATTGATCCCAGATTGTGCACTTTCTTTGCTAAGTATATGAAGGATCCCAAGAAAGGGATAGATAGATCATGGCGGGCTTGCCAGGACAAGCTCTTAGATGTAGTGGGCCCTTTGAATAAGGTGAGAGAATTAGCGGAGAGGTCCCGTATTTCTGGGGAACCCTTGTCGGCAGACGAGGTTACGGGCTGGGCGCAGAGGGCGATGTGCCTGCTAGGCAATGCGAATTGCGCCCTCTCGGCCGAACGCCGCCGTTCCTTACTGCTAAAGATAGACCCCAAACTTGGGGAACTCTCTTCCTCGGAGGCAGGCCCGATAGCTCAGGGTTCCCTGTTTGGTGATCCTTTTGTCAAAGAGTTAGGTAGGTTTGTGGCCACATTTTCAGCCCTTGACAAGGCGCAAGCCTCGATGAAGAAAATTTTCCCGGGGAAGGTTTTCGGTGGGGCCGGACGAGGCAGGGGTCGCTCCTCCGGCCGACAATCGCATCAAGGCCCCAATAGAGCCCAGGCCAAGCGGAATAATGGATGGCAGGACGGTCGCCAAGGGACCTTCTACCCCTCCCGGGGCGGCAAAGGAAAGAACAACCGAGGCCGGGGAGGCGCCCACAACAACACCGGAGGATACAGCGGTAAGCGTACCTTTGTTAACCCCGGTTCGGTTGGGAGGGAGAATTGCCCTGTTCTATCACAGGTGGGCGGAGATTACTCACGATCCCTGGGTGCTGGAGACTGTCAGGGGGTTTCACATAGAGTTCTACGGAACCCCGGTTCAAGAGGCCAGACCCAGGCCCTTGGTGTTTTCTTCGCAGGACGAGTCTCTCATAGACCGAGAGGTTCAGGAGCTTTTAGCCAAAGGGGCCATCGGTCCTTCAGATCTTCATCCCACGGGGTTTCTGAGCAACATTTTCCTGGTGGAAAAGAAGGACAAGGGTTACTGTCCCGTTATCAATCTCAGGGACTTCAACGAGTGGCTAGTCTACCGCCACTTCAAGATGGAGGGGATCCATCTTCTCAGAGACCTCTTGTTGCAGGGCGATTGGCTGGTGCGTCTGGACCTCAAGGACGCCTACCTCTCGGTCCCCATTTTTCCACCGCACCGCAGGTTCCTCCAGTTTCGGTGGCGGACGCAGGTTTTCGAGTTTCTGACCCTTCCCTTCGGCCTGTCTTCGGCTCCGTGGTGCTTTACGAAGCTCCTCAAGCCGGTGATGGAACACCTCCGGACTCTGGGCATTCGCTTGATCATTTATTTGGACGATATCCTGATAATGGATCAGTCCAGAACACATCTTCTCTCCCACCTACAGAATGTAGTCTCCCTCCTCCAGAGCTTGGGGTTTACCATCAATCAGGTGAAGTCGGACCTAATCCCGCAGCAATGCATGACCTTTTTGGGGTTCAGGATAGACTCCAGTACGGCAACCCTACATCTCCCAGAACAGAAGATTGGGAAGATCAAGAAAGAATTGAGGAAGGTCCTGCGGAGGGACAGGATCTCCTTGTGACAGTTGGCCAGGATTGTCGGCCTGTTATCTTCATCGATTCAGGCCATTTTCCCGGGTCCCCTGCACTACCGTGCCCTCCAGAGACTGAAGGCGTCCCATCTAAGGAGGGGACTTACCTACTCCCAGCTGATCTCTCTGAATCAGGAATCCAGAAGGGAACTCCAGTGGTGGATCGACCACATGGAGGCGTGGAATGGCCGAGCGATCTTCGGGTCGCAGCCGGATCTGGTGATAGAATCGGACGCCAGTCGCCTCGGTTGGGGAGCCCGTTGCGGCTCAACCTCAGTGGGGGGCAGGTGGACGGAGGGGGAGCTTTCCCTGCATATCAACTGTTTGGAACTTCTGGCGGGGTCCTTTGCTATTCGATCCTTCACGACGGACAGAGTGTCTTGTTGTGTGCTCCTCCGGATGGACAACACGACAGCGGTGCAATACATCAACCGCCTGGGCGGTACGCGGTCGAGAGTCCTGGTGGACCTAGCCAAGGACTTCTGGCATTATTGCCTTCAGCGTCAGATTTCGGTGACGGCCGAATACCTCCCGGGAGCTCAGAATTCGGTAGCGGACTGGAACTCCAGACATTTCCGGGACGGCAGCGACTGAAGACTAGATGCGACAGTCTTCAGCTCTCTGATGCACTCCTGGGGTCCTTGCCAAGTGGATCTCTTCGCTTCCAAGTGGAACGCCCAGCTTCCCAGGTACTTCAGCTGGAAACCGGATCCCGGAGCAGCAGCGGTGGACGCCTTTCTCCAGAACTGGTCTTCGATACCAGCTTATGCCTTTCCGCCGTTCTTGTTCATCCAGAGGGTGGCGGCCCAGGTTCAGCGACAGACAGCCTCTCTGATCCTGGTGACCCCGATTTGGCGCTCTCAAGCGTGGTTCCCTTCTCTGCTAGAGCTGAGCTGGGACCTTCCTATTTGTCTGCCTGTATTCAACGAGGTCTTGGTGGACCCCCTGGGCAACCCTCATCCCCTGGTTCTTCAGGGCCATCTTCAGCTTATGGCGTGGAGGATTTCAGGCGACGTTGGTCGGACGGAACTCTTTCGCGAGAGGCTGAATTCCTCATCCAGCAGGCATGGGCCCCGGCGACCATCAAAAGGTACAGATCAGCTTGGAGGCGATGGGTACGTTGGTGTATGGCGAAACACCTGGATCCCGTGGGCTCCAGAGTTTCGGATGTCATCAATTTCTTAACAGAGCTCTTTCAGGAAGGGCTGGCTTATTGTACCATCAACTCTTTTAGATCGGCTATTTCGGCGGGCCATGTGCCCATTGACAGCATTCCGGTGGGAGAACATCCCTGGGTGTGTAAACTATTAAAGGGCATTAGAATTTCTCGACCCCCTGAGCCCCGTTATTCAGGCCTCTGGGATGTCAACCTGGTTTTACGTTTACTGATGTCCTGGCAAGACAATCAGTACCTGTCTAGAAAGGAGATATCAGCGAAACTAGCTATGTTGTTATGCCTTATTTCATGCAAGAGGGCGTCAGATGTTAGAGCTTTGGATCTCACAGCTCGGATCTTTACCCCGGAAGGGGTCACTTTTACCATATCCAGGAGAACCAAGACGAGTACAAGGTCAGTATCTTATCCTGCTTTTCCAGACTCCCCGAAATTGTGTGTAGTGAGATGTCTCAAGGCCTATGAGGATATGACATTGGAGGTACGGCCTCCGGGAGAACGGCAACTTCTGATTGCCATTAAGAAACCGTTTAAGGCGGTATCTTCCCCGACCATTGCAAGATGGGTCAGGTGGATTATGACTGAGGCCGGTATTGACACTGCTGAGTTTGGCGCACACTCTACCAGGGGAGCAATGGCTTCTAAGGCCATTCAGGTAGGGGGTAGATTGGAGGACATTATGAATGCGGCGGATTGGTCTTCAGATTCAACTTTTAAAAAGTTCTACTTTAAACCAATCCATGAAGCGGCCGCTTTGGTGGTAAGGAGGCTTTGAACATGCATAATCCTCGCCTCCGCTCCTGCTATAGAATGAGAAATTTCCTAGTTAGCACGAAGGAAAGTTTCAATTCTAATAAGGAGACGGAGGCGAGGATTATCCCACCCGGGCATGTTTCTCTTATGCCTTCCCACCCTTTGTGAATTCCGATCAGCGATTCATGAGTGGAGTGATGCAGAGTTTCGTATCAAGGAAGTATCTTTTGAGATTTTTATTGTCATTATTTATTGCTGATATTCAATAGTTTGTTTTGCATCTGTTTGGATATTATTTCACACTGTGGCATACTCGTATTATATACCTGTTTATGATTGTTTTCGCAAAGTTGCAAGTGCTTTGATAACTTATGTAGCATATGAACCTTGATGAATGTCAGGGTTTGGTAGCAGACTTCACTATTTTGTATTTGTCATCCTAGGTTCCGACTCCAAAGCGGAATAGAACCCACAGGGCTTAACTTCCTGCAGCAGAGAAAGAGGAAGGACTACGGAGTCTGCTACTGTTTATGGGACCCTTCGTGTTATGATTGGACTACTGGTTGCCACGGTTACTCCCGAGCTTCATGGGAGTTGTGGTCTTGTGTTTGTTTTTACACTGTGTCTTTTAACTTGCTGTTTGAATAAAGTGAGGAAAGTAATGCATAATCCTCGCCTCCGTCTCCTTATTAGAATTCAAACTTTCCTTCGTGCTAACTAGGAAATTTCTCAGTATTTCCTACTGAGGAGACTGCAGTAAATGAGGAAATTAGGAAACTTCATAACAAATAAGTCTCCCAAGATGGCCACCAGAGACAAAGGAGCCCAAATGTAGCCCAAATATCATCCAGATGTAGCCCAAGTATAGCCCAATGACAGAATGTCCCAGAGTGTTCTTAAAAACAACTAGAGCGCTTACTGTCTTCATTATGACAAAAGTATGGCACACCTGAAGCCATCTTGATTGGAATAAACTGGTAACACTTAAAACATTTAATTTAAAAAGGAACACAATGAGGGGGTTCATTTTGCCATAGAAATTATGATTAATGCTGAAGAAATAAAATGAGGGCACATTTTGAGTGACTTCTCAAATCCTCTTCTATTTCGTTAAAAAATTATGACATGCAGACTGAAACATGCACTTTTAATACCAGGAGCAGACTTCCATGGTGAACAGTAGTTTTACTACAGTGATCTAATGAGCAACTAGAGTGCTAACATTCAGAATTTATGGCAAATGTGTGACATATCTGAATACCTTCATGATTGAATCAAAGTAAAAAACTGAAAGCATTTCCTACCGAGGAGACTGCAGTACATGAGGAAATTAGGAAACTTCATAACAAATAAATCTCCCAAGATGGCCACCGGAGACAAAAGAGCCCAAATGTAGCCCAAAATCACCCAGATGTAGCCAAAATATAGCCCAATGACAGAAGTGTGCAAAACACTTATTATTTTGTGTTTTTGCAGTGTTATATAGTGCAGACTTGTCAGGTATTGGAGTGCTTTACATGAGCATTGGTTACATCACACAAGAACAAATTCATTTTGGTTGTAGACATGGGGAGACTAAGTGATTTGACCAGAATCACAGAATGTCGAGCTGAAGCAGAAACTCCAACCTGGTTCCCCAGTTGCAAAGTCTGCAGTTCTGGAAGTAACACCACATCCTCTCCCCTAAGTGCAACATTTAATCAAGTGGTCAACTGGATAAAAAAACATAAAGATAACAAATAATTTAAAAGTGCTTTGTCGCTATTTGAAAACTCAGAAAATATGTCCTTATTTTAGTCTTTTAGAGCACTAACCATAATTTTGATGCCAATAAGACCCTCTCATATATGTAATTTCTAAAGGAAAGGCTCTAGGTATTACAGTTTTGATTACATCAAGATGAGGTCAGGCGTTCCACACTTTTGTAATAAATATAGAATGTTAGCAATCTAGTTGTTCATTAGGATACTGTTGAGAGGCAGAGGCCAGTGGCACAGACTCTGAAAATTGAAGGCAGGTAGGAGGGTGCAAAGGCAACAATTTAACCACACTGAGCAGGCAGGAAGGGCAGTGGCAGCACAACAGACTATGGAGGGCAGTGGAAAGGGGGGCAGGGGCAACAAACCAACAATACAGGACTTGCAAAAGAGGCTGTGGCAATGTAATAGACCATTGTGGGCAGAAGGAAGAGGCAATGGTAGTACAACCATACATGCCAACAGACCCGATTCAGCCAGGAAACGTCCAATGTTTTTAAGCTCAAATGGGCTTTATTTGATCTGTCTCCTGTCTACAATCTCCTCTTTTTCAATGTAACTCAAAGGGGAAAATCAATACCCCAGTTTTTTTCAAAATCTCCCTCTTACCAAGTTCAAAATGTTCACAAGTATGGTACATTGGATCATGGAAGGAAATGGGGTAGGGACATGGACTTGGATAACAGAGGACAGGAGGGACATGGAGAGGTGCACCAAACTGACCCTGCAGGGCAGGCATCAGGGTTTGCAGCAGCACAATACACCACACAGGGCATGCGGGACGGGAGTGCAGCACAACAATCCATAGAAAGCAAGAGGGAGGGGACAGGACCATGCACATGGACAACAGAGAACAGAGGGGCAAGAGGCAATGGTAGCTAGCTGACCATAATGGACAGACAGGAGAGAAAGCTGCAGCATAACAGACCATAAAGGGCAGGAGGGATGGATCAGGGGCATTACAATGGAACAGACAAGCCAGGAGGGAGTGAGTAGGGGTCTGCACATGTAAACAGAGGGCTGGGGGCAAGGGGGCAGGGCAGGAGCAGCAAGATAGCCATGGAGGTCAGACAGGATGGGCACTAGAAGCAAGACACACCATGAAGAGCAACAGTGAGACTGTGAAGGCATACACACAGACCATGGAGGGAAGGTGGGAGGGGGTCAGGGGCAGATAACTGACCACACAGGGAAGGTGGGAGGGGCCATGGCAGCACAGAAGACCATGCATGGAAAGTGGGAGGGTTAGTGGCAGCACAATGGCTATGATGGGCAAAAAGGAGGGTGCAGGGGCATGCACAAAGGACGATGGAGGATAGAAGGGAGGGTCAGGACCTGTGCACAGACAAGAAAGTTCAGGGGAAGGGGCCTCACAACAGACCGCACGGGGCAGGCAGGAGGAGCAGTTGCAGCACAACAGACCAGGGAGGGCAGAAGGGTGTGGCAGTACAATGGACCATGTAGGACAGGAGGAAGAAGGATAGGGGCATGGCATGTGGACAGGCAGGGTGGAGGTGGCAGGGACAGGTTACAGTCATCTGACAATGCTAGGCAGGTGGGAGGGGAGTGGCAGCTCAACAGAACACTCAGAGTAGATAGGAGTGGCAGGTCCATGGAACATGGTGGGCAAAAAGGATGGAGCAGGGGCATGCACAAAGACATCAGAGGGCAGGGGGAAGGAGAATAGGGGCAGCAAGCTAAGCACAGAGTTTAAGCAGGAGGTCAATGATGGGGCATAGAATTGGGCAATGGAGGGCAGGAGTGGACTGGTACATCATACTAAATTGAGGGCAGTGGCAGCACATCAGACCATGCATGGCAGGAGGGAGGAGGCTAGTCCATGGATTCACACAACAGAGGATATGGAGGAGGGGGATGGGGCAGCAAGCTAACTGTTCAGAGAAGGCGGGTATTAGGAACTTTATTGTTTTTAAAATGTTCGTCTGTGCGAACTACTTAAAATATGAACAAGTATGCAGCATAATCTCACTTTTATTCAGGAAGAAGAGGACGTTTGTGACTGTGACTCCGGGCTCACTTGGCAGAAACACCCCCTGACCCTCCACCCCCTATCGCAAAATGTAATGCCCGTGAAAAGGGTAGGTGAACACAGTGTTATATAGAACATAGTCCTGAGAGCACGATTGAAAATGAAAACTAGATATAGTGTATGGTATAAACTATGCACCAAAAAGTGTGATATAAGATGAACCGGGCGTGAAATATAATATGCAATACATTGTGCGCAATGAAAGATTCATTGGAGAGCGCGAGATAGCACAGGCACTAGCGCGTGCAATGCGATATGCGCCTTGGAGTGTAATATGCACAGGGCAGTGTTGTGTAACCTAACTAGTCTCTAAAGTTGTAATATAAAATATGTGCTGGGGAGTGTAACGTTGCATATGCACTGTGACAAAGATATGGATCCCAGATTGTAATATGTATGGCATAGCACTGTGCGTTATAACATAGGCATCGAGGAAGGCACATTAGATGGGGCAATATAACCCGTGCGAAGACAAGTGTTGCATGACATATTCACGGGGTGGTGTTACAGTGCACATGGGCTAGAGAGTGTCATAGCATATGCACTAGCTAGTGGAATACAACACAGAGGTGTGTGGCACTCAGCAGGCAATGGTGGGTGTAACACAGCATTGGGCTCTGCCAGGAGCGCGCTGTGACTCTCAAGTGATGTTCGTCCCCTTTCCAGAGAGTAAAATAAAAAGTATTACACATCCGGCAGTGGATGTGTGTTTTATTAACCATGAGGGGGGTTTCTTGCATAGTTTTGGTCGAATTTTTGTCGAATCCCCTTTGAATGGCTTGGTGTGCATGTGTATTAAATGTGCCCGTCAATAGCTACCCATGTTTGTATAAATAAACGACAAGGGTGTCTACCGGGATTAGGCACGGTAGGGCATCAGACATGTCAGAGCTTCACTAGTGGTGTAAATACATTCCACGTGGATTCATTGTATGCATAGTCGCCTTTTAATGAATATCATGCAAATCGTAATGGTGATAGGTATGTACGGTTTGTCCAGCATGTCCTAGGTGTGTCTATAAATATATATTTTTTAAAAATAATAAAAAACAGTGGCCGGCCCTGGGGATTGGGGTCAAAAAAATATAATAGGAGACAGGCCTTGGGGGATGGGGTCATCAGGGCCAATAAATTAGAATAAGAAGGGGAACCACACTGCCCCCCTTCTTAAAAAATTAAAATAAATAAAAGACTGGCATCATGCCGGAGGCCACGCCCCCTCCTTGCAGCACTCTGCAAACGCGCCCCCTGGCGAGTTGTAAGTTGGGGAATTAATTCCTCTTCAATACTGAGGGTCCCTGAGGGCCAACTAGCCCAACAGGCATCTCCAGTATGCGCCAGGAAGCTGCGCTGCTGACAGGTGTTCTGAGGCCAAGCCCCTTTTTACACCTCTCTGCAACGCAGCTCTGTGCCGCTTACTGGAGGTACCTAGTGGTCTAGTTTGACCCTAGGGACCCTTAGGATTCAAGGGGACTTAATCTCTCAACTTAGAACAGCCACAGGGCGCGTTTACACAGTGGTGAAGGGAGGGGACGGGGCCTGAGGTGACGTGTGCAAACACGCACTATGGCACGTTTTAAATTGGGGATATAATTTCCCTTCAATACTGAGGGCCACTGGGGGCTAACTAGCCCACCAAGTGCTTCCAGTAAGCGCCACTGAACTGCATTGCAGAGAGGTGGTCCAGGCCGTGCCACTTTTTACACCTCTCTGCAACGCAGCTCTGTGGCACTTACTGGAGGTACCTAGTGGGCTAGTTGGACCCTAGGGACCCTCAGGATTCAAATGAACTTAATCTCCCAACTAAAAACGGACACAGGGCGTGTTTACACAGTGGTGAAGGGAGGGGACGGGGCCTGAGTTAACGTGTGCAAAAACGCCCTGTGGCCTGTTTTAAGAGGTAGTTTTAATCCCCCTGCCGTATTATATACTAGGGGCTTACAGAGGAGGTCATGCTAATCATAGGGGGACCCCAACGCATAATGTTCCCTAGTGTATGTAGGTGTTTTCACTGTATTCTAAGTGTCTTTTAACATAGCACTGGCTCTAGGACTGGTTAGTCAGACTCAGTTACCACCAGTATCCGTCTGAAAAAGTTGAGGGTACAGGATGATTTTGCAACAAGGCTTCTTTCTGCTCTTCTTTTTGTTCTTTCAGCACGTTATCCTTCTTCCTGCACTTTTCTTCGTCTTTGAGGACTTCTGTTGCTTCTTTCTGCACTTCTTTTTTTTCTTTCTGTGCATATTTTCTTCTTTCTTCACATGTCCTATCTCTGTAGGCATAGTTAGAAATTAGCATTTAAAAAACCTTTGAAATTCACAGAAAAAAACATAGGTTTCAGGCACGTTATAGTTAGGAATTAGCATTTAAAAAACCTCAGAAATTCACTGAAAAAACCATAGCTTTCAGGGGTGTTATAGTTAGCTGGACTTTTCACTTGTACAAAACCATTGAAATTCCCCCGTTATAGTTAGTTCAGCTAACTATAACTCGCGCGCCCGCAATGCACTGCTTATGACGTCACATATTACATCACTCATGACATATGTGTCTTTCTGAAAAATAAATATTTGTAATATATGTACAGCTAAAGATTAATGGAAGAAGACATGGGTAAATAAGTGTCTAAATACAGTGATGTAATATCTGACGTCATCAGCCGAGGATTGCCGTCGCGTGAGTTATAGTTGCCTGCACTAACTATAACGGGGGAATTTCATTGGTTTTGTACAAGTGAAAAGTCCAGCTAACTATAACACCCCTGAAACCTATGGTTTTTTCAGTGAATTTCTGAGGTTTTTTAAATGCTAATTCCTAACTATAACGTGCCTGAAACCTATGGTTTTTTCTGTGAATATATATATATGTGTAATTGTATATATATTCACTGAAATAACCATAGGTTTCAAACGTTATAGTTAGGAATTAGCATTTAAAAAACCTTGCAAATTCACTGAAAAAACCATAGGTTTCACACATGTTATAGTTAGCTGGACATTTCACTCGTACAAAACCATTGAAATTCCCCCGTTATAGTTAGTTCAGCTAACTATAACTCGCGCGACCGCAATCTACTGCTGATGACGTCACATATTACATCACTCATTTTACCAAAAAAACCCATCCATTTAGACACTTATTTACCCATTTATTCTTCCATTAACCCTTAGATATACATATATAAAAAATATTTATTTTTCAGAAACACACATATTCACTGGATGATGTCATCAGTGATGTCATCAGTGATGTCATTTGAGATGTCATCAGTGATGTCATTTGAGATGTCATCAGTGATGTCATTAGTGATGTCACTGACCATGTCATGAGTGATGTAATATGTGACGTCATCAGCAGTGGATTGCGGTCGCGTGAGTTATAGTTAGCTGAACTAACTATAACGGGGGAATTTAAATGGTTTTGTACGAGTGAAATGTCCAGCTAACTATAAAATGTGTGAAACCTATGTTTTTTTCAGTGAATTTGCAAGGTTTTTTAAATGCTAATTCCTAACTATAACGTGTGTGAAACCTATGGTTTTTTCAGTGAGTTTGCAAGGTTTTTTAAATGCTAATTCCTAACTATAACGTGTGTGAAACCTATGTTTTTTTCAGTGAATTTGCAAGGTTTTTTAAATGCTAATTCCTAACTATAACGTGTGTGAAACCTATGTTTTTTGTTTCTGAATTTGCAAGGTTTTAAATGCTAATTTCTAACTATAACGTGTGTGAAACATATGTTTTTTTTAGTGAATTTGTAAGGTTTTTTAAATGCTAATTTATGTATGTATTATTATATTTTTTATGTATTTATTTTGAATAAACTACCTATGTATATAGTTATAGATTGACTGTATCCTGTAATATGGAATGGCTCAGCTCTTTTTTTTTTAAACAGCATAGTTAATATCTTCTATAAACTTATAACAAAGGCTAGGGGGTCAGGAACTCTCTACCCTGCCCCCTTTTCACGTTCTCCACCTTTCTTTTTCACTGTCACACACAAAATGGCGTCTGCCACTTTCTGATTTCGACCGATTGGAATGTTGACTGACATCTAACCACCAATCAGAATTACGCTCGCGGACATTTGGTGCACGCCCCATGCGTGCACGGTGCACGCATGGTGCGCGCATATAGATATTTATGTACTTTTAACTGCAATGTTCTCAGGAACTACTGAACAGATTGACAACATAATGCAAAAGGCGCATGCCTGACCTGAGGACTACCTCTTTGCCAAATTTCAAGTAATTCTGTTCAGCCGTTCGGGCTGTACCTTCGACTAAAGGTCCTATGGAAAAATGCATGGGGAAAACGCGTTTTGGGACCCCCCTTTTTTCTCAGCCCCCGCTTGACGAATCACTCCGAAACTTTCAGGGTAGGAGCTGAGCGGAGCGCCCCATTAGGTATGAAAATTTCACGAAGATAAGTCAACCGGCGCCAAAGTTATTCAAAATAGAATTTTCAGATTTCCTATGGGAACTCGGTCCTAACTATAACTATCTACTGGCGACCGCCAGTAGATATGTATATATATATATATATATATATATATATATATATATATATATATTCACTGAAAAAAACATAGGTTTCAGGGGTGTTATAGTTAGCTGGACTTTTCACTTGTACAAAACCACTGAAATTCCCCCGTTATAGTTAGTTCAGCTAACTATAACTCGCGCGCCCGCAATGCACTGCTGATGATGTCACATATTACATCACTCATGACATGGTCAGTGACATCACTCATGACATCACTGATGACATCTCAAATGACATCACTGATGACATCATCCAGTGAATGTGTGTTTTTCTGAAAATTAAATATGTTTTATATATGTATATCTCAAGGTCGATGGAAGAATAAATGGGTATATAAGTGTCTAAATGGATGATTTGTTTTTGAAAAATTGATTGTGTAACTGACTGATTAAGTGTATCATAGTGAATACATGGCTTAGTGAGTAATGTTTAAATATGTAAATATCTGTATCAGTCTCTCACTTTGTGTATAAGTGGCTGCATGGGTTGGTGAGTAGCTACATGGGTGTCTATATAGGTTATTAGTTGGTTTTTTGAGTATCAGTCCGAGTGTCTGCATGGTTCGGTGGGGGGTATTACATAGTGCATAGGTGCATGAATGAGTGACTCACTGTTTGTATGTGTTGAGCACAGCATGTGTGCAGGACTGTATGGGTGGATGAGTGTGTGTATGGGTGTGTTAGTGAGTGAATGACTGTCTCAATAGTGTCTTTATGAGTAACTACATATGTTTTAAACTAGTATATGTGACTATTGGTGTATATAAGTGAGTATATGTGAGAGTGAGAGATTGAAAGAGTTCCTGTATGAATAAGTATGTGTTTCTATAAGTGATTGTTTAAAAGACTAAGTATGTGTAAGTTTCCGTAGAATTAAGTGTGGTGGTGTGTGTATAACTGTATATGCAAGTAAATGTATGTTTGATTCTTTATTAGCATGAGTGACTATGTGTGTGAGTAACTCTATGGATGAGTGGCATTGTGTAAAAGGATGTATAGGTGTATGAGTACATATGATGAGTGAGTACATGTATGAGTGACTGTATAGGACTGTTGGTGAATGAGTGGATGTGTATGTGGATCTTAGAATTACTGAAGAGGTTGTTGTAACTGGTATTGGTATGTCCATTGTTTTGAAAATTTTAGTCTCTATTTTTGAATGTGTGTATCAAAGGTTATATTAGGGTGAGAGGAGGTCTGCCACTCTATCACAAGGATGATGTCATCAGTGATGTCATCAGTGATGTCATTTGAGATGTCATCAGTGATGTCATGAGTGATGTCACTGACCATGTCATGAGTGATGTAATATGTGACGTCATCAGCAGTGCATTGCAGGCGCGCGAGTTATAGTTAGCTGAACAAACTATAACCAGTGGTTTTGTACAAGTGAAAAGTCCAGCTAACTATAACACCCCTGAAACCTATGGTTTTTTCAGTGAATATATATATATATATATATTTTTTCACAGGAAAAAACAAATGTTACAAAGACGTTATAGTTAGGCTCAAATTTCACTCATATAAAACCTGTGAAATTCAGCAGTTATAGTTATCTGTGCTAACTATAAATTATGCCCCTGTGAGTAGTTGTATGTGTGAATGAGTGGCTGTGTGAATCACTGCATAGATGTGTGAGAGAGTATCTGTGAATGGCTGTTTGGGTGAGTTAGTAGCTGTGTGAGGGGCTGTATAGAGGAGGGTGTGGGTGTGTGAGTGGCTGTAGGGGTGAGTGAGCTGTGTGTGTATAGGTATGTGAGTAGGTATGAGTAGCTGTGCTAAAGAGTTAATATATGTGTGTGACTGTGAGTGAATAAGTATATAAGTGGGTCTATGGATGTGCGAATGGATATGCAAGTGGTTCGGTAGGTGTGTGAGTGGCTGTATGTTATGTGTGAGCAAGTGGCTGTGCTAGTGGTTGTTTGGGTAAGTGAGTAAGTGTGGGAGGTAAGTAAGTAAGTATGGGAATAGCTGCATTGGTGAGTGGGTGGCAGTATAAGTGGCTGTGTGGGTGAATTAGACTATGTATGGGGAAGTAAGTGGCTGTGTGAGTTTCTGTATGGGTGATTTAATGCTGGTGTGGGTGGCTGTATGGGTGAGTGAATCTATGCATCAGTGAATGGGCAGGTGAGTGCTTGTAAGAGTCAGTAAATGGGTGTGAGTGGTTGTTTGGGAATGGGAAATTTGGGTGAATGAAAGGTTGTACGTGTTTAGTTCTATTTCCAAACTCTAAACCTAAGACCATGTAATATTTGGTTGTTTCACTGAATATATATATATAGATGTTACTTACTGGCAGTCTCCAGTAGATAGTTATAGTTAGGACCAAAGTTTCCAAAGGAAAAGCATTTTTTGGTTTGCCAATAACCTTTGCGCCACTTGAAGAATCTTCATGAAATTTTCAAAAAAATCACCTTTTTGGTTCAGCTGCTTTGTTGAAAGTTTTGGGGTGATCCAACATGCAGAGGCCGAGAAAAAAAGGGGGTCCCAAAATGCGTTTTCCCAATGTTATGTATATAGGGATTTTTTATTTTTTTAACACGACTACAGCCCGAACCGCTGAAGGGAATTCCAGGAAATCTGGTGGAAAGCTAGAAGTTGGTCCATAAAGAGTGATTTGTGTATTTTGACGGGAATCCGTCCAGCATTTTCAGAAATATTTAAGCAAAAATAATATAGATATCTGGGAGCCCAAAATCCTACTGAAACCCTACTGAAATCTGATTGTCTGCCAACACTTCAACCCGGTAGTATAGGCAGCCATCTTGGGACTCAGTTGAACTGAGTCCCACAAAAAATGTAAACAAAAAGAAAAGAGGGCATGGTAGAAACACCCTGACCCCCTGGGCCTTTTAGGGGGGTCCCACTGACACCTGGCAGGGCCCATAAAAGATTATTATTTTTATTCCACTGGACCCGTGGATCTGGACAAAAATGTTAAAATCTTGAAGCACAACCTCCCTTACTTCGTTCATTTTCAGCCCCCGGGGATATTATGCAAAGAAGGAGGACACACAGGCCACCCTCCTGGGGCTTATTATGCCCTAGGAATCACCACTTCCCCAGGGTTTCTTTAAAGATTAATGTGGGAGAGGCCATAAATCCCCCACTGCCCCTGGGACCACCAACTCCCCATGGCTTATTTCTTTCTCAATGGTGTGGCATCTCGGACCCCCCAGCAACGGGGACTGCCACCTCCCCGGGGCTTCATTGTAAATGAATCTGGGGGGGCATAGACCTCCTTCAGCCCTGGTGGCCGTCACCTTCCTGGGGCTTTCATTTAAAAAAATGCAGGGGGCCCTGCCAAGCCCCATGCAGCACCGGGAGCCACTGCCTCCCTAGAGCAAACAGAAACAAAGGAGGTTGCCGCGGTCCCCCCTCCTGGAGCCAATAATGACCCTGGGCACCGCCACCCCCCAGGGCTGGCTCCTGCAATGTCCTGTGGTGACCATCCCCGGGACATTGCAGTTTGCTATGGCTTGGCGGGAGTAGTGCTCCTGCCCAGCCATAGCAAACTGTGTTCCACTCCGGACAAGTGAGAACCGCAAAAAGCTCTTGCTTGCACAAAGCAGGGAAGAATCACTTTTGGACAGAGGGAGCTGCATGTTCAGCAGCTCCCTCCATTCAAAAGCAATAGTGGCTCCCACAGGATGTGGGGAGCCAGCAGGGACCACCGGTGCCTTGAGGCTTCCCTTGCAGTCCCCAAAAGATGAGAGTGGGTACCCTGGGTGTAGTCAGGGCACCCACAGTAGAGACCTGGCCCTGGGAGATGGTGTCCCCAGTGCATAAATTATCCTGGGAGGGGAGGCACACGGCCCTCCTTCCCTTTTTAAAAATAAAATTGAAAAAAGAAAGGCCGGACCCTGAGGGATGGGATTCAGGCCATGCTGGCCCCTCCCCATTTTATAAAGGACTGGCCCCAGGGAAAGGGGTCACAGGGGCTGAAACTGGCCCAGGGAAGAGGGGCTACATAGCATCCTCCCAAAAAAAGGAAAGAAAACATGTAAAAAAAAGCCCAGCAACCCACATGAGTCCTTGCCCTTTTTCTCCACCACTTTGCATATGCGCCTCCTGGGTCGCTGCTGCTTGGGATATGAAGATCCCTTGGCTCCAGAGAGCCCTTGGGGGCCCACAAGCACTCTTGCTCCTTCCAGTAAGTCCCTCACAGGGGAATTGCTGAGAGTCTTTGGAGGCCACACCCCTTTCTTCACCAGTCTGCAAACACATCTCAATTGACTTCACTGATGCCATCATTCACAGAATCACTGATATACCCACTCACACCCCCATAGAACTTTTCATATTCCCACTCCCAGACAACCATTTACAAACCCATTCACAGACCACTACCAACACTTACATACCCACTCACTGAGTCATAGATCTACATACATATCCACTCATTCAGACATATAGCCACTCACACACCCACTCAGTCACTAATACAGCCACTGGCATATCCACTCATACACCCATACAGCCACTCATACACTGAGTCAGTCGCCCATAGAGTTACTCACACACCTAGTCACTCACCCATACAGTCAATCACACAGCCACTTACTCACCCATACAGATACATACATAACCACTCACTTACTCATACAGGTACCAACATATACTCACTCACCTATACATTTACTGACAGAAGAGCACACTTACCAATGCAGCTAGTCTCACGTTCACTCACTTACCCATACAGACACTCATATGCCTCGTCACTCACCTATATTGCCTTACAAATATACAGTTACTCACCCATTTATCACTGACACATACACTTAACCACTCACACAGCTATACATACACTCGCTCACCCATACAGCCCCTCACACATGCACTCACTAACCCATACAGCCACTGACTCACCCACTCACTCATCCATACAGGTAGTCACATACCCCCCTCAGTCACCAACACAGACAATCAGACAACCATCCAGGTACTCAGACAACCAATCACCAATTCAGCCACTTACATACCCACTCACATACCCATACAGCCACTTTGACACCAACTGACAGACTGATACAGACATTCACTCAACCAGTCAGTCACACATCCACTGAATCCTCCATACAGGCACTCATATACCCACTAAGTCATCAATACACCTTGGTATATGTATTTAACACTCATAAACATTTTAAAAACACTCACAGTCACTGGATGATGCCATCAGTGATGTTATCACTAATGTCATAAGTGATGTCATTTGAGATGTCATCAGTGATGTCATTTGAGATGTCATCAGTGGTGTCATCAGTGATGTCACTGAAATGTAAATAAACAGGGCCCCCTGCTACTATGTGGGAGTCCCTCTAGGCAGGGATTAAATATGATTGCAAATACCTAGAGCGACGCAAAATTGATCACAGACATGACAATAATTCATAACTCAAACAGTAAGAGGACAAGAACAACATATTATGAACCAGTACAAAAACTAATGTTATTAAAGCGATACAATAAATATTAATAATAAAATTCCCACATACATACTCCTCTCATGTCCAACAATCACTCTAACATCATTCTATACTCTCAGGACAATACATACAAAAACAATATACAATTGCAGAAAACAATAAATGATCGGTTCTTTTCTCATTTTACAATACATATTTCAACTTTAGGATCTACTTTGTCTTATAATCATGATACAATGACCGATGGCTGAGGCCAAATTCTATGAAATTATTGAAAAATCTAAAGCATTCCGACAACACTTAGTGGCTGAAAACAGCCTTCACCGTTGTTCCCAAATGTAATCAACAAGCGCTCAAAACAAGATTCTGTTCTAAGATTTGCTAGTTGGAATATTGCATGAATTAAATCTATACTTTCAGATCCAGAATGGCTACATTTAATTATCCAGTATAACATGGCAATATTAAAGGCCACTTGGGCACTGGAGTTGTTTTTTCTAGATAAATATCAGTGTCTTTGTGTACCAGCCAAAGATGTTAGGGGGTGGAGAGCCCAAGGGGGACTAGCTACCAAGATTTGCATCTCAAAAATGCTTAAAGATGCTGCTGTCCCTGTGAGCCATGGGGGGATGCAGGTGCTGTGGATTGTGGTATCTTGCAATTTTAGTTATTTTTAGTAATTTTTTTATAATTCTTTGTACAACAATGGCTGCCAAATTGAGTCACTGTCCAAAGTGATATCAGTATTAAAGGTTCTAAACTGAAATATTTTATCTTGGGGCCCAATTACGATGGTGGGCAGATGACCCCCATGGAAAGGCTGTCGGAAAGGGGCATCTCTATTGTATACGATCAGGCCAATGAGTCGACAGCCTACTTGCGCCCGTCGAAAGTGTCGTTCGGTCCCTCTGACCAATGCAGTCTGACCTACTGCATCATAATGTGGCGGTCAGACCGCCCTGCCGGATGTCGGTCGCACCACCACCAACAGCCTTTCGGTGGTGGTCCGACTGACATCTTAATGTGGCCTTGGTGTTAGGTGGGGATTTTAGTGCCAAGATAGGTCAGATACTTGATGATACTGATCCTTTTGGGAGAGATGATACCCCCTCTGTTTTCTTTAGACTGCTGAAAGAGGTCAGAAATGTATTAAAGCTCAGAGGCAGACTGACCTTCTTAATTTTGGCTTCCATGGAGGGGCAACAGTTTGACCAAAAGCCATCTTTTGTGGGACGGGGAAAAGGGTTAGCAATTGACTATGTATTTATCTTGGGGCTCCTGGGGAAAGTAGTGCACGCTGGGGGAGTTGTGGATACCTGCTATAGTGATCATAAGCCTATTTTGTTTGATATGTTAATGTCTATAGGTGATTTGAACAAAAAGGAACTAGGCTTAACTGGGTTGAGCACCAAGGATAAAAGGCTCAGAATTAAATGGTGCAGAATCTCAATTCCAGCCCTCTTAAATTTCCTTATTGGGGCAAACCAGAGTTTGCCTATGGCTTCCCAACTCATTGTAGATTCCTCCCAGCAGGAGTCTTGGAAGCACTTCAATCCTTAAATAATTCAGCTAATCAGATTCTGCACTGTCTTTCTGGCACCAGAAAACCAGCCAAAATTGATTGGTTTGACGATAAGTGTAGAGCGGCTAACCAAGGATTAAGAGAGGCCCTTAACGTCCGGCCAAGGAATCAAAAGGATATTTCCCTTGCTAGAGCCCAATATAGGATAGCCATTAAGAAGAGGAAACACACTCTGAAAGAAGAGGCATGGAACTGTCTAATGTACACCTATAAAACGGGAAACACTAAAGTGTTCTGGGAGATAGTTAAGGGGAGACAATTGTCCCCAAGTATTCTTGAGGACTTAGATACCCATATATTGCCAGGCCAGTAGATGACCCATTTAAGTAAAATCTATTCAACTGACTCTAGTGGGCCATCTGACAATGTTTAAGTAACACCTAAGTTCCCATTGTATATTAGATTGGAGCTGGAGGAGGTCAGCTCTGAGATCCGAGTCAACCCTTCTTACAAGACCTATGTAAGTTGAACATTCCTTTTTGGGCCCCGCTCATTACGAATGTCCTACATGTTGAAGCTGCAGAAGGAGTCCCCAAGGCTTGGAAAGTTGCAACAATCACACCCGTTTTCAAAAAAGTGAATTAGGTAGGATCCAAGCTGCTATCAGCCTATCTTTCTTTTACATTCAATTGTTAAAGTGGCAGGCAGAATTATTCCGAACCAAATAGATGAGTGAGCCAAGCTCAACAAAATCCTTAGTCCTGTCCTCTATGGGTTTAGGGAAGGTAGGGGCACATTGGGGCAAAGTCTAAACCTAAATCTCATAATAGGGAAATATGTTGTGGCTAAGTAAGGCACTGTCTTTATAGCATTTATGGACTTAAGCAGTGCCTTCATCCAGGTTAACCGGTTAAAGTTGTAGATCCTATGGGCTGATTTAGGAATGCCTCAAACCCTGCTTGCTTTTTTGAAGAGCTCTGCATACAGATATTGCTGTTGCCGTTAGGTACGAACAGGGGGGGGGGGGGATACACAGAATGCTTAAATCTTCCCCCAGGGGTCAGGCGAGGGTAGGTTTTGATGCCTCTTTTATTTGTGTTATATATTAACTGCTTCAATAATTTTCTATCATAAAATGGGAAATGCCCCTGCTATATGCCGATTATGTGGTTTTGTTATTTCATAGCTCAAATGGTCTTAGGAGTTTAGGGGACCTGTTTGTTAGATTTATGGACAAGATTGACTTAGACACTAATATTGCTAAAAACAATTAAATGGTTTGTGGGAGGTAGTCCTCTAAAATGAGGGCTACCTTCCACTAACATAATAATTGGTCTCCCTGTCTGGCGGTGAGGAGCCAGCGATTTATTCAAGCGTGTGTTGTCCTTTTCAAGTATTCACTATTGTTGGAGAGGAAACCACATTTAAACTTTTAATGACATGATCAACCAATTATGACACTTCTGAGAGAAAACGAATAAATGTGCACCAACTAACATTTGAGAAAACAAGACAAGAGAATTTTTATTTACTGCATCGTAAAAGCATGCAGAAAAAATGTAGCCTAGATGGTATAATTCTTGTAGATAATATAAACTGATTTATCAATTGAAAAAGTACTATATTTCATTAATGTGTGCTAGAAATATGTAAATGGTGAGTTCTCATGTTATGGAGTTTACCTCTAATCACTCTTTATTTTCATTTATATGTGTGTATAACTAATGAGAATTAATCAAATATTATGATTAAACCTGATTATGAAGGTGAATTTTACTAAAATTAAAATTTTGTGTGAGCAGAGTGAGCACCAAAAAAAGGAAAGTAAAGTAGGTGTTACAAATGACTAATTAACGATGCATCTGTGAAACTTTCAGAGATTTTTTGTCACATGTGTATCAATGTTATACACCTTAAATGATATTCTGAATATATGTTTTGAAATATATCTACATGTTGGTACATTTGAGAAGAAGTAGTGTACCATACTGACACATGTTATTACTAGAATCATGACGTCTTTATACACCCTATGAATGTATGTTTAATAAATATATATATATTTTACATTATATGAGCTCAAATTATTGTAGGCCTGACTGTAAACGTTTAGTTTCTTGACTTGCTGAATCCACTATTCATGAGAGAATGTTTCAATATGACCAATAACGTGAAGCAGTGTTTTCTTTCCTGATTTCTCATGTACTGTACAAGATATTCTGCTATATGTTTCGTTGCAGTCCGGAACATCTGCCTGGCAAATTGTCCTCTTGAACTCGCTTATTTGCTCTTGCTAAAGGAGCATTGTTCTGACTGCATAATTGTCCCACCTATTTCTCTATATGTTGCCTGACACTCCTCCTATATGAACTGACCAATGAACTGAGTGGTCCAATCTGGATGAGGCAATTCGAGGAGGTGTCACCCGTGGAACTTTAAGAATCTAATATTTTCCGATCTAACTGACAGTTGCCCTGGATGGTGACGAATGGGAAGTTTGTTGGCTATTTCCATACTTTTGAAGTGAAGCGAATTGTGTAGTAGAGACTTCGCAGAACTTTATTTCGCCAAACTTTACTTGCTCGATGCGGACTCATCTGGATTCCTTTCCAAACTGATACATACACCATATGCGCCTAGTAGTCTCCTACTTCTTTGGAGACTGCTTAAACTGACTTATTTGATGTAATTTCCTGAATTATTAAGCTTTGTTATATTATTAGAATTTGAACAAATTGTCTTATAACTTGATGCAAATTGAATGATGCATTTGCCTTTCTTAAAATTTTGATAAACCAGACTTAATTTACCATATCAGTCCAGCTATCATGATTTATTTCCTTCCCAATGTATGTGCATTCCTAATTTAGGGTTTACCATTGATCAGGAGAGATCATATTAGAGAGATCTCGGAGCATCAAATACTAATGCCATTACTTTGTATTTCTTTAACTGAGCTCTTGGTGTGTATGATTTTGGCTCACCTATATTTTATTAGAAGATTTGGGCTTGTAGTGATAAAACTTTATTTTTAAAGCATTATCCTGAAAGTAATTTACATGAACCTAATTTCCAGTTTGTAGTCCAGTTATCCAGTTTCTGGTCCTCATTAGATGACAGTTGGGATCCTTTATCACAGTCTCCTCTCAGCACAAAACAATATCCATTGGAGGACCAAGAGAGTGGTACAAATAAAAGAAAGGGGAAAAATGTATAGGCCTCGTAATGCTACAATACAAACATAGCCTGAGTAAATTTAAGGAAATGATTAGGAGTAAAAAAAACGATCTATTTTTCACAAAACATTAATATTGTAAAAAATGCTTCCAAGCAACTATTTAGCACTGTGTTAAAGCTCACCTCGCCTCCCAGTCCTGAAGTAGTGCTAACTCAAGACCTGTGCGATGGGATTGCTAAGCACTTTTTCACAAAGTGGAAAGCATCTTTAACGAAGTTGGTAGTTGTCTCGCTAGAGAGAATCCCATTAGCCCGTAATACGGGACCAGCACCAATTGTCTAGCGGGGGACTGCTGTATTGGGAACTTTGTGGATCTTGAGAAGGAGCAAGTGATGGACCTCATTGATAACTCAAAACCAGGTTCACCAATTGATCCTTGCCCAATGACAGTTGTAAAACTGGCACAAGATATAGTAGCGGATAATTTGGTAAAAGTATTTAATGTAATCTTTAGGACAGGAGTCTTTCCCAGCCAATGGAAAAAGGCATCAATTTTGCCTATCCTGAAAAAAGTTAATTTAGATGCGGCAGACGTTAACAACTATCGTCCGATAGCACGACTGCCATTCCCAGCCAAACATTTTGAGAAAGCCATGAATAGGCAACATGGCTTTTGGACTGGGCAGAGTATGGAGTTGGCCCTGATTAAATCCGTAGAGGAAATCAGGAAGGCACTTGATAATGGAGGAAGGGCCGCTTTTATCTTATTAGATCTATTGGCGGTTTTGATACTGTGCACCATTCAATCCTGATTGGTAAGCAGGTATTGGAGTGCAGGAATCAGCACTTCACCTGTTGAAATCCTTCTTAGAAGATAGATCGCAATTTGTGGCCCCTTTAAATCCAACCCTTTTCAGTTACCTTGTGGAGTGCTTCAGGGTTCTTCAAAAAGCCCTATTCTTTTCAACGTTTATATTGCAGCACTGGCACCGATCATAAAATCTTTTGGCTTTGCCATTACCTCCTATGCCGACGAGATACAAATCGTCGTAACATTCATGAAACCACCATCCACCATTAGTAAACAGTTCAATGATTGTATGTTAGCGGAAAGCCGGTGGACGAGTTTGAATAGTTTGAAACTGAATCCCAACAAAATGGAGGTGGTTCTTTTTGGCAATGACCATCCTCTGGTCTCCAGAATGGTGGCCAGCAAACTTAGGTGATCTCCCGAAACCTGTTGAAAAGGCCAAAAACCTTGGGGTTATTGTTGATAACAGGCTTACCTTTGCTAACAAGAGCAATGCCCATTCCTCGTCCACCTTTTTCATTTTAAGAAAAATCAAAAAGATTCTGCTTTTATTCCAGTAAATTATCAAACACTTGTTATATCAGCCCTGACATTGGCCAGACTCGACTATTGTAATGGCCGGTATCTTAATATGCAGGCCTAACATTTGAATAAACTGCAGGTTTTGCAGAATACTGTGGTGAAAGTTCTTGCTCATACGCCAAAAAAGGTCTCGGTCAGGAATACTATTAAACAGTTACACTGGTTGCCAGTTAGGGAGAGGATTCAATTCAAAGCCTTATGCTTTGCGTATAAGGCCTTGCATAGTATTGGACTGTGTGACCTAGCTCAGTACTTTAGATGGTGCTTGCCGGTAGGGCACTTAGATCCTCCAAATCTAGAACCTTAGTGGTACATAGATTTAAAAAAGTGAGTTGGGAGGGTAGACGTTTCTACCTCGGTACCCTCACTATTTGGAACAAACTCCCGATGTCTATCCGCTCAGCTTCGTCTCTTCTGGGATTCAGACGAGAGTTGAAAACTTGGCTCTTTAGCAGATCTGACTATTGGTAATGAATCCTGATTTTCATCTGATCTGATTAATGGTTAGCACCAGGACACCGGATGGTAACAGTGCGGTCTAAAAATCCCCCTAACATTAACATTAAAAACACTATTGATAGGAAGCAAACCAATAGTCCCTTTGCTACTCCTAATCCACAGAATGAAATGTTTGCCAGTTCTTACATCTGGTGCTGTTCTATAGGGCTATTTTAAATACCTAAGATTACAACAGGAGGAGAATCAAGTCTGTAGGTAATTACTTGGGGTGAATCCACCTAGCCCAAGTTCTTTTCTCCATAACGAACTGGGTCTAGGGTATGTTGAAGATCATTTAAAATTAGCCCCACTGCTTCTCTGGGCATCAGTATGGAGTGCAGCTCATAACGAAGTGTCTGTGAATATAATGCTAGACTATGCATGCTCCTTCTGCTTAAGAGGTGCAAAAGGTTGGATTAAGAGAGAATTGGATGGTGAGTGTTCCTGGAGCCTGTCCCTGATTCATTTCAGCAAAGGGTTGGCCAATAAGATTAGCCACACCTCGGAGTCATTAAACACACTCTGCCTTAATTATGCAGCATCACACTGAGAAAGGTGACTATTATAAAGACATTGCACAACGTATCCTACTCTTCCTCTTGGGCAGTTACCCAAATATGAGTCAATGTTGAAATCAATTACTCTGATCCCTCTAGGCAAGATAGACCAAATTAAAATTGCACAATACTTTGAATCTCCTGTGGACCACATTCCCTAATAAGGTTGTCGAACAAAGAAGACGCTGGCCTGTACATTCACATTCACATGTATTGTATGGGAAGGTAGATATATGATAGAAAAACAAATGACGTTACCACGTAGGACATTACAGCTTGGTCTCAACCACGTACTTCGCAGTACAACTCACGTCTTAACCATGCATGTCACTGCCATGCATACACATAGGGATACATTAAAAGTACCATTACCATGCATACCATTACCACATATCCTGTTACAATGCGCCATTAAATTATATGTAGAAATGTATTTTTTTGATTTTTTAAATCAATATGCAATGACATTTTTTTAAAATTAAAAAATAAGCCAGTGCATAAATGTTACTCAAAACACATTTAAGGTATACACATTATTAATGGACCTGTCACAATACACCTACTACTTAAATAAACACATTCAATTATCCCATTTCTATTTCTGTCCTTCCTTTATTTAAACCTATGAGTGCAGCAAACTCACAAGTAAAAAGGCTGTTGCTGTTTATGAGGAAGTCTAATAAATGTTATTTTCCACCAAATAAAAAAAATACACATTCTGACAGAATCAAACACATGTTAAAATACACATTCCAAAACATTTTGTTTGTTTGAATTATGGTTTACCAGTAAAAAACCATATCAAAAAGTAGTCCCCCATTTTGTGATCAGTGGTACACTGGGTCTCCTTCTGACCACATGCTACTGGGAAACTCTGAGAGGAACAGCAGTTGTCTGTGGAGACACTGGCATCTATCAGTCAAAGTAAGTAACAGGTTAACACAAAACACATTTAAAATGAACCAGTTAAATCTGATAAACATAATTTATGTTTTTCTAAATTCACAGATAGCTTATTTACAGTGTAAAGCAATATATGAAACCTTTTAACAATATTTTAATTCAGAAATTTACCAGGATTTGGTAACCATTTTTTGTTTTTCAAAGAAGTACAAGAAAAAACATATGTTTTGAAATATACCTTTGTCTGAGAGCAGTTGCAGGACAGTGACGGGGGGGGGGCAATTACTATTCTAACACTGCCAGGGGCATAACTCAGGGCAGGTGCTAGTCAGTGACGGGGGCAACATTTCTATTCTAACTCCTCTAGTGACAGGGGGCAAAATTACTACCTCAAGGCAGCTGATGGACAGTGACTGGGTGCAAAATTACTACTCTAATTTCACCAGGACCATACTTCAGGACAGGTGCTGCACAGTGGCTGGGGCACATTTTTATTCTAACTCCAGCAGGGGCAATTCTCAGGGCACTTGCTGGGCAGTGATTGGTCGAGGCAAATTACTATTCTAACTCCACGGGGGGCACACCTCAGGGCAGGTGCTGGACAGTGAGTGGGAGCTAATCTGCTATTCTAACTCCTCTGGGAGCATACAGAGGGCAGGTGCTGGACAGTGACTGGGGGCTAAATTACTATTCTAACTCCTCCGGGGCATACCCAGAGCAGGTATGCTCACTTTGGATAAATGCCAAGTCTAAATTCTTGTATGTACCACTGTTAAATACTAGGCACTCTACATTATGGGCTACAGGCCATACTTAGGGTTGACTTAGTGTTGAAAAGTAGTTGTTGCCTCTCAACAATGATTATTTTGACATGTTTGCCAGGAGGTTTAAAAGCTGCAAAAGTCAGACTGCACAAGTATCCTTGAAGCTATGTTTTTGTGTAAGCCTAATGGATGGCACAATTTAGGCTGCAGTCCAAAGTGGCATTTAACTCTTCCATGCCATTGGTGTATTTTCCTACCATGAACCTTACTAGAAAGTTAAGAAGGCCAATAAGGAGCTCGCCAATTTTACCATGTTATGTTCAGTGGTCAGAATTTTGTCAGGGTGGAGGAGGTTATAACCTCTTCCATCCTATCCTGGCTGATTTCCACCCACCAAATTTAGACATCTCCAACAACCTGGCAGAGATCTCCATGTTTTCAGAGGAGACACCAAAATGCGGGCTCCTCTGTAGGCATTATAAGTTTGTTGAGCGGCCAATATGTTTCATGCAGCCGCTCTACAAATATATTTGTTTTTCAAAAATATAATCCCAAATTGGAAGTTTGTTTTTAAAAAACGAAAGGCCCTGACACCCTGCCAGTATACTCCAAGGTGTGGGGCTCAGTTTGCACTACTGAATAATGAACCCCAGAATATTGACCTACAAGAATATAATTGATAGAATATCGAGAGACATAATTTTGAAAGTTAAGAGCTCATATGGAAGTATAGGTCTACTATTCTTAACTCCACATCCATGTATCTTTAAGATACATATATCGCCAAGTTACATGTTTCTGTAGTTAGGTGTAGAGACTCTATACTTACCTGTTGATATTTCAGATTCTATACTGTTGTCGATATTCTGTGTCATTGATATTCTGGTTTTGATATTCAGAATGCACATCTGGAGGTCATTCTTATTTTCCTCTGTTTGGAACACCAGGCTGCTCCTGCTGGTCCTGAATAGGGAAAACAAACATGTCAGAATGTCCACCCTGTGAGAAGGTGGCCTGATATATGCTGTCCACTAGTTATAGTGGGCACCCTGAATCAGTCCAAACAACCCCTTATTGGTTATAGGTTAAAGACAACCTTTATTGAAAGCTATCCTAGTGGTAGCTATGGAGAGCAGCCTTCAGGCTAAGTCTGGAAGGAATGTAAAGCAGCTTGTTTTACCAGTCTATAATCTCTTGAGACACTAAATGAAAGATATCCACACCAGGTATATATATAAAATATATGTATTTATTACTAAACACACCCTCCTAGTCTCTTTATGAGACTAGAGGTCAAATGTATTACTAAAAACACCCTCCTAGTCTCTTTATGAGATTAGAGGTCAAAACACATAAGTTACACTTCAATAATCACAGTAAAATAGCACAAATACACGTCAGGCCCTAGGGGTGAGCCAAACCATATACTAAAATAGTGGTATAAGAACCACGACTTAACTAGACACAAGGCCTAGAGCCTGTAGAATCGCTGGGACCCCCAGGAACCACCCAAGGTAGTGACACAGGGGACCCACGGGGGCCGTGTGCAGTGTGTGAACACAGCCGCGAGCTGTTAGATTTTTAAAGATTAGGGACACTTAGAAATGAGTCAGGACCAAACCCTTTTGGACTTAGGAAGTTCTAGGGCTAGCACCCACGGGAGCACCGGAGTACTTGTGTTACCTCACCCAGGGAAGCCGGGTGCATAGGTGTCTTTTGGTGTCGGGTCGCGTCCTCGATTTCAATGGGAGCTGGCAAAGAAGTGCTGCTGCCGTGAAGATGCGAAGTGTCCGAAGAGATCCAAGCCTGGATCGAAGATGAGAAGAACCTGAAAGCAGAGGGGACAGAGTCTGGGTCACTAGCCAGTGACCAGGAAGGCGATGAGCAGATGCCCACCGATGTTGGGTGATTTCAGGTGAAAGCGGTGAAGCTTGACTCTTCAGCCACGACGTCCAGGAGGCGTCGAGGACAACCAGGACCTGGATTCAAGCTGTCCCGCAAAGGATGTCGAGTGCTGCAGTGTCGGTGCCCGGATTGGACACAACAAGTCTTGGCAACAGCAACCCACGCAGAAACGAGAAAGATGCTTCGGTGCAGACCAGCAAGGTCTGTGGGACTCACCACTGAAATGGGAATCAGGGCACGTCTGGAGCAACCAGGAAAGCACAAGGAAATGCAAAGTTACCCCCTCAGGGACCCACCAGTCAACAGACCAGGGATCGCGAAGGGACCTCAAGACGAAACACAAAATGGCAGCCCACGGGTCACTCGGAATGACCAGGCTGACAATCTTCAGTGGATTCAGTCCTCGAGGTGGGGGCTACAAGTCAGCCCAAGGACGACTTCAAGAGACGTCGAGAAGTCAATGCACTTGCAGAAATACACGGTGACCAGGAGTTCCGGTTCCACACTGCTCACGAGGGCTGCGGGTCTCAGCTGGGGACTTGGGTTGGCCTCTGAGATGTCTGGAAATCCTCTTCCTTGGCTGCAAATACTTCGATGATGCAGACCGGCAAATTGCTTTGTTGGTGCCTGCCAAGCAGGGGAGTCACTCCTTGACCCCAAGGGAGATTTCTTCAGTCCTCTGGTCATGAGCAGAGCATCAAAGGTCCAGGATTCAGCTTCGGAGTTTCGTCCAGGGTAATCTAAAGTCCTAAGGACAGGGGTCCCATACTTATACTAAGGTAGGGGGTTGGACATACTCTGGGGACCCACCTATGGGAAGGTTTGGAAAGAGGGGTAGCTGCCCCCATTTCCTTTGTCCAGTTTTGCGCCAGAGCAGGGGCTGGAAGCCCCTGAACTGGTTTGAGCTGGACTAGGCACAGGAACACCAAATGTGCCCCCAGTGCAGGACTTCAAAGCACTCAGAGAGCGCTCCCACCCAGTCCCAATACACATAAGCCTGTCTGGGAGATGGTTACACCTCCCTGTGACAGGGAACCTATTGTCCAGGCCACCCCTGCCGGAGTTTCGGTCAGCAGCAGGAGGCCAGACCCGTGTCAGTGGCTGCAGCATCCAGTTTGTGATGCCAGGGCTCTATTAAGTTTCTACCGGTTATACCAGTGCTGTCATGTCTCTCACTCTAGAAGGGTGGGATCACACTCCCACACCAGTTACTGGTGTGGGGGTATGATTCCAAGGTGTTTGACACCAAACACAACATGTTTCCGTGCAGCCAGTCCAAAGTTAGCATTTACCGTTTGGTTATAATGCACTTAAGAGTATATAGTCAGGCTGCGCTACCAACAGCATCAGAGAAGGGTCTTCGAATGCTGCAGAGGGGCTCTGCTCATGCAGGGGCACACTCTCACATAGGAACCAAGCGCTCTGCCTTCAGGATTGATAAGGCCTGGAATAGAAGTGACTTATAGGTTTATATGTGGATATGGTGAGATTTAGTGAACCTATATCTCAGTAAGGGGTGCATGCACCACCTTACCCAGGCTGCAGTAGCAGACCTGTAGTGTCATTTTGGGTGGCTTTCCAGGGGTGGCATAATACATGCTTCAGCCCCTGGTAGGCCTCTGGAGTACCTATGGCCTGGGTACATAGTATACCATATACTAGGGGCTTACAAGGGCACCTCAGATCCAATCTGTAATGTACCTAAAGTACATGAAATCATTTTAGAGAGGAAGCAGCTAGGCTGGGGCCCTGAATAGCAGGGTCCCAGCCAGACTAAAATCGAAAAACAGTGAAACACCAGCAAAAAGTGGGGGTAAACATGTGAAGCAGATCCTACTTTCCTACACACCCTTAAAAGAGAAGATGGTCTGATGTATTTACACCAGTAGCCTAATGTCTGTCGTGCAGTCAGACTCAGGTTTCCGCCAGCAGAAATATGACAGCCGGTGGACTGTCAGATGTGCACACTCCGCTGCAAACATGGCGGTGAACACTGTCTGCAAATCTCCAATTAACCGCCGCAGTCTGGATGGGGGCCAACCATGTGTTCCTCTGCACCTCACTTTCTGTTGTTGGATAAGCTCTTCCTGGATGGTGTGGTCATTTTCAGGGAAGGTCCTGGCACCCTGACTCATACTCCTCTGGGCTCACCTGATCAGCTGAGTAGAATAGTGTGGTACAGCAAAGGGTGCAGCTCTGGTCCTGGCCTCAAGCCCAGCTGATGCTATGTAGGGTCGCAGTGTAAACACTGCTGTGCCAAAGAGGATGAAGCAAATCCCGCCCGAGGCTGCACGTGTCCTGTTCCTCACTTGGATGACACTTGCACTCAGGGAGAGGAGCACACTTGTCACAATACATCGCAATGTTCCTGTTGTGCAGTCGCGAAAGTATGATACAGTGACACAATCAATGACGCTGTTCCCTCGAGGCAAGGAAGACCCATACACTGTGCAGTGTGCATCAGACTGCTTCCTCTGCACTCATTCATAATTGTGCAAACAAGGTTACCTAACTGAAGTAAATGGGTGCTTTGTATCCAGTTGTGTTCTGTGAGAAAAGCTGACCTGATTGCACACAAATTGCCCAGCAATGACCCAGAATGCATTGCATAACACCCCTCAAAGTCTGCACACTGGGATATTGAAAGAAATAATACTACGGCTTTTAAGATTGAAAACTCAAAGCAAGAAGGCAAAAACAATAATTACACAAAATGAAAGTAATGAGACTTGAGAGGTACCGGCCTTACATCTGTCATTGCTAAGTGGTGAGACAGAAATAATACAAGCACCGTTGTTTCTAAGCTCAGCTGCGTCCCAACAATAGACCAGAGAGTAAAGCACATTGTCCAAACATCAATTATGGCCCGCTTACTGCCCCACCAGCATACAGGGGTGCTGGCAGAGCACCTTGTATCTGAAAGAGGAGAAGCAGGAAGGGAAGCAGGAAATAGGGTCCCATTGGAAGTGGCACTGGGGTGACTGGACGAGACTGCAAGTGGAGGGGTCTGTAAGGGTGGAGGTGGAGACACACAGGTTGGAAGAGGGTGAGCGCCACAGGAGTTGTAAGACTGCAAAGGACAGACTGCCAGCTACAGGAAACCACAGAGGCGAACACAGAACAACAGAGAGATCCGGAGGGGGCCAAAGGATCCCAGAAGGCTCCACGAGGGTCATGTTTGCGCCAGGCTGAAGGCTGAAGGCTGCCATAGGAGGTATCTCTATCCTCAACTATTTGCATTTTGCATAACTAAATTCCAGATCATGATACCTGCACTATGCTGATAATAGCACCAGCGTTACGAGCGTTTGACACAATGGAAGAACAATGCCCGTGACACTTCACACTGATTGTGTGTCCCAGTGGCATAGTAAGGGCGTCCTGGGCTCTAATACGAGAAAGGGAGAATTGGTAACTCGACCCCTTATTTTATTTACACAGATACACACACAAGCACGTACACACACATACACATGCCGCACATGCGCACACATCACCTCACTCTTCTCTCCCTCTCTCCTCTCTCAAAGTCCTCTGGAAGTAACTTGAGGCTGTCAAATGTACACCCACATCATGTGTAAACAAGGCCATGCCACCAGGTTCACCATGACCTGGATTCTGGCCCCACAGCTATGAATATTCAGCCTGAGACACAAGACTTTTATGATGAGATGCCATTGAGAAATGTTCATTTCATTAGGCCCAGGAAGGCCCTTAGGAGTGGGCTGTTCACACCAACAATCCTCCCTGTTCTCTTGTAAACGTTTCCCCATGTGCACCTGTCTGATGCTCCTTCCAAGCAGCCTCTCATCTTCAAACACGTCATGCCAAGTTATCTGTCAATCAAAGGTCTGGTGCTATAAGTAGGGCACCGACTCAAATACATTCAAAGGTGTGCCAAGACTGTGACTGGCACCTATTGCAGCGCCGAGCAGGAGTATTGGAACATCGTTTGAAGACTCAGAAGAGAGAGCTGCCAATAGTACAGGTTTGTACAGGGTGAGCAATTTAAATGCCAAAAGGAAGTCTGTACTTTTAAAACGGGCTGCTATTTTTGGTGAAAAATCAGTTTTGCTACATATTTTTTTCTCGAGAATTTGAATCGCACGCTGGAGGTAGGGATTGTGGAGGGTTATTACAAACTTGGGAAAAACAATATTTTTTTTGTTTCTTGAGTCTGGTATTGGCACCATTTCACCAAACCTGAATGGTGTTATTGCCAGTCTAGATTTGATTGGCAGGTGTGTCCAACTTAAGTTTAGGAGATGACCTCATGCTAAATTTACAAAATACACACCCTCTAGGGAACTCGTTTCCCTTTATGTTCACTTTAGGGAAGATTAAAGGAATTAGTGAAAAGCTGGTATGTATGTCTGTCCCTCCGAGACCAGTGTTGGACACTGCTGGTTTAGTGGCACTTTGGACTGGAAGTGACAGAAAGCCCGACATTCTGATCTAAGATGAGAATCTGGAATCCGCAAAACTTGTTTCAGATTAGGAGTTTGAAAGGAAAGTTGGTTAAACTACTAACTGTTTCCCCCATAACAATTCTTCCAGGTTTTGCCTGGAGGAATTTTCACACAGCACAGAAGAGGTACAGATTTATACTTTGCAGGTCAGAGTTCAGTGCTAAATTTGTAAAAATAATAAGTGCCAGGGTCCTCTTCAGGAGGCCACTGCAGCTTAGTCCATACAATACAATAACACTTCAGGCCCCCAAATCTATAAGAATGACTTTGGGGGGAAACTATTCGTCTTATTAAATATATATCTATATGTATATATATATATATATATATAAAGTTCCACAAAGCTCCCAAAGCAAGGCTCACTCTCAATTCGGCGTTGTCGGGTCAGGGAAAGTTCCTCAAATGCCTGCGTCCGCAGTTTCCTGACGCGTTTCGGGCATCCGCCCTTAATCATAGGTGTACTGCTTGCTGCAAAGAAAACCAACAAAGGACTAATCAGCGTTCTCCCTTTTAATAGACTGATGACAATCAGGTGAGTAACCTCATAAAGCATTCTGGGGCTGGAAGTCCAAAAATAACACCACCGTGGGCTGCTGGCCTCTTTGCTGCACAATGTCATTTAAATTATATTCAAGCAAGTCAAGACACTTTTCCCCTGTTCAGCCACTCGCCAGTTAGATCCGCTCGCGTTGTCTCACAAGGGACTGCAGCGAAACAGCTGAATATGCGGCGATGCGCCTCCCGGCCGGGACGGCCAGACATATAAAGTTCCACAAAGCTCCCAAAGCAAGGCTCACTCTCAATTCGGCGTTGTCGGGTCAGGGAAAGTTCCTCAAATGCCTGCGTCCGCAGTTTCCTGACGCGTTTCGGGCATCCGCCCTTAATCATAGGTGTACTGCTTGCTGCAAAGAAAACCAACAAAGGACTAATCAGCGTTCTACCTTTTAATAGACTGATGACAATCAGGTGAGTAACATCATAAAGCATTCTGGGGCGGGACGGCTGAACAGGGGAAAAGTGTCTTGACAACGCCGAATTGAGAGTGAGCCTTGCTTTGGGAGCTTTGTGGAACTTTATATGTCCGGCCGTCCCGGCCGGGAGGCGCACCGCCGCATATTCAGCGGTTCCGCTGCGGTCCCTTGTGAGACAACGCGAGCGGATCTAACTGGCGAGTGGCTAAACAGGGGAAAAGTGTCTTGACTTGCTTGAATATAATTTAAATGACATTGTGCAGCAAAGAGGCCAGGAGCCCACGGTGGTGTTATTTTTGGACTTCCTTTCATATTTACTACTAAATAGTAAACTTACATGTGTGATCTCCCTATAGTAAAGATAGAAGAGAAGGAGATTTCCATCCAGAGGTTTGTGAATTGCACTTTTTAGTAAGTGAGTAGAACTGCGGTTTTGCTACGTTATAGCTACAGCATGCAGTTTATGCTTTCCCTCCTGGTTTTGATGCCTAGGTCCGGTCGTGGGCCAAAGCCTATTACAAAAGGAGTTTTTCATTTCTCATAATTGAATTTTAGTAAGAGTTGATTTGTTTTTCAAAGAGGTTCATAGACATTCAAAGTTGATACACCGATGTACTGAAGGAAAAAAGGGCTTGTACATGTTTTTGTCCTTCGTAGATACCAAATTGCTTTTGTCTCATTTAACAATTATTGGATTTTGTTTATTTTATTCAATCCATTTTCTGCCAAAAAGTTCTCCTTTGTTTTTGAAGAGGTGTGCAACATTTTTTCTAAAAACTTATATGGGACATTGTGATACTTTGACGGTGATCCTCATATAAGGAAAAAATTCAGCCAAGTACTGGATCCGTGAGTACAAGGGTGCTCACACGTACCAGGGCGAATTGTGCTCAACTGTGACAAGTGATGCTGACAGTTGCCACAAAATCGGAGTTTACACATTATGGATAGTCCCAAACATATGACAATCACATTCCCACCTTTGACACATCCAAATATTTTCTCCTAAATTTGCTCTAAATCCATATTCAGGGAGAGGATGAGGGAAGACCCAACAATTGTGAGGGTGTAAAAGAAGGGTATATGAATGTGGAAGATGTTTCCCAGTGACCAAAACATGTTTAGTAGTAAAAATGCACTTTATGTTGCATTTACCCATGTGTATACGTACACTTATTACAATTTCACACGTGCCTCTATCTACACAAGGTGAGTCCTGAGTCACAGTTCACAGCAAGTTTTAAAACAGGCAACGTCGCCCCTAGTTCACATCTCAGGCATAGAAATAACACAGTTGCACACCCTGTTTTTCATATGCTATGTTTGATGCATCTGCATTGTTCTTTGTGTATCTAGTCTTATTGGAATTGCCAAGACTTTGTTGGATTTGACCTTAGCTAGTAGCAATCAGGACATTGTTTGGCTACTTCCTGATTGTAAAGGCAGGGCAAGGGAGTTAGTACATGGCAATGCAGAAATCATTGACCCATAGCCCGTTTCCTTCTCCTTTTCAACCCCCAACAATGAATCTTTTAGGTACATGCCTGTAATACAAAGCACCATGTAATGTGTATCACTCAAAGATAGATCACCATTACATGCTATTGCATGCTTGTCTTTGTCCCAGATTAACTCACTGCCCTTTCCTTGCAGCTCTGCTGACTGACAAAGGGGTACCTCTACATACAATAAGCTGCTTGAAGGAATACTTGAATTAATCCGAGCGACTAGCGATTGCTTGGGCTGCATTCCAGATAAAGCAACTCCAGACAGAGAACTACCGTATGCAAATCAGTCTTAGTCTTGCTCCAATGGGAATAGTCAAGTCAGAACTTCTAGTCCCACTCACCTCAGGACGGGAACACACGCAACCACAGACCACAAGGATAGGGGTCATCAGGGCTAGAGGGATGGAACAGTCAGTGAGGCAGATTGGAGGCTTCTCAGAGTTACATGTGCTTGGCAATCCGTTGGAAAATTGCATTGCAAATGTGAGTTTTGATGCCTTTCTCCAAAGTAAGTGCACATGGGTGCCTACAAGGTTCATCAACTCTTTTCCATAGTGACAGATTGTGGTTGGTGTGGTATGCCTCTGTTGACATATAGTACAGTAATTCACTATCTGGGTCTCTGTTTCTGTGAAATCCGCAGTGCCCTCGATGACTAGTTGAACCAAAAAAATCACTTCAAAAGTGAGAAATGAATTAATGTTTTTCTTCCACCTGGCAGGCTTGATACAGCAGACCAAATCAATTGGTAACCAACATGGAGTTTAGGACGTGGAAGTTATTTACACCTATCATGCTCCTGCTTCTGGTGGCATCTCCACCATCAAGAGCCTGTGATTGCATGTATGCCCATCTTCAGTCACACTTCTGCAATTCAGACGTAGGTGAGTGCCTCATAAAGTGTTTTCATAGCCACCAGTTGAACTAACAAAGAAAGGTCTCCTATTGAACCCTAAGAGGGAATGTTTGACTCCCCAGTGTGATGTTTGTTATTGTTAAGCTTTCTTCCAAACCTGCTCCACAATAGGCCCATGATATCACTGATAAGATCAACCCATTGCTGCTGGAAAATGTATCTTTATCCTTACCAATGGTTGGGGGTTGATTTGTGAGTAGTGAGCACATCATTCTGACTCAGCAGGTCAGCTTATTATGTGTTTGTCCACCATCTTGGCAATATGTACCAACATCTCTCCCTCGCAACATGTAGCCACAAGAGATATAGGTTTTCAGTGATACTGCCTGAATGTTAGAGAAACTCTATTGGGATGAAGCCTTCAGCTTACTCCTCATTCACATGTATATGAATCCTGCTCAAACACAATCACACACTGCAAACATCCGAACATAAGTCAATTTTCAGTCTAGCATGAGGTAGAAAATTAAATATGCTACTAAATCGGTGATGCTATTACTATTTCATAATATACTCCACAAAGGTTTAATTTATATTAATTCACGGAATTTTCAGGTGGCACTGGTACACCAGAATTTTGAGATACCGGACAATTTGAAAGATTTAGAAGACATATGGATGCCTTACAAGGGCTTATATGATTACTCGAAATTCCATATATCCCGAAAGACTACTCAATACTGTGCAATTGATCTTTAGGCCTGTAGACAAACAAGGTCTATACCTTGGAGGATGGACTGACTGCCCAGTGTGGCAACAAATGCCCACCTCTGCTAGCCCTGGGAGGAACCACCTACCACATTCAGAAGTCCATACCAGCTTGGCTGGCATTCTTTTGCTAAAAGAGGCTCTGTTGAAGGCAACATAAATACATTTGAGAAAAATGAGTTGCTAGTTAGCAACTATTTCCTACATATGGCTAGATGTTTGCCTCCAAAGTGTGTGTGTTTCCTTGCAAAACAAGCACTCTATGCCTGTAGGTGGTGTTGATGATTTATTTTACTTTTATGGCTGTTATTAGTAGGGGTATGTATGCACCTACCACTAGTAATAAGGCCATCCAACACACTATAAGGTCCAGTCAAGGTCTCAATACATTAGCCCCTGGCTCAACCCTTGGTAGTTGGCTGCGAGCAGGCAGGCTTAAACTTAGGAGGGAGGTGTGTAAATTATTTAAAAAACAATACATTAAAAAAGGAAGATACAACACAGTAAAAATCCCAAACAAATTTAGGATATATTTGTATTTTTAAAATGGCAGCAAAGTGACAAAAATCCAATGTAGGGAACCAGAGATATGCATTTGATAAGAATTCACACTTTCTAGTGCTCAAAAACATATAGCGTGAACTTGGGACATCTGGTCGAGCTTGACCGGGACAGAGCCAAAGTTTGAGGCTGACTGTGATGGAGCCCTGGTCGGATACACTATGCAGGAACCCCCTGTCAAAATGTTACCTTTGCACTTTGAAACCTTTCTGGAGGCTTTTCGCTTGTCATCAAGCAAGGCTCCTCTTCAGGCCTGGTTTCAAGTTGACAATGGCTTGGCTCAGCGTGAGGCCTTGGTGAAATCCTGGAAGTCTTTCAGCAATATGGACCTGAAATCCAGGCTGAGCTGCGGTTCGACTTCAGCAGCCTAACTCTCGTCGACGAGCCAGTCACCTTATGGAGCTTTTTCCAAAAGTTGTTCCAAACTTCTCCAAACTTCTGGAACTTCTTCCTGAAGTTCCTCTTGACAGTTTGAAGTCTCCAAAACACAATTCCAAAGGTCTAGAAGCTCTGACATGGTCCTTGGGAGTTTGGGGCTACAAATACCGCACTGCCCCTGGCCAAATCCTCAAAAGTCCTCTGGATGCTCTCCAGGCTGAGGACGTCTTGGAGGAGACGGTGCAGGGAAGCTCTGTTAATGTTTTGCCTTCAGGAATTCAACTCCTTAATTCTTTACTAAGCAAGGCAAAGTCCTAAGGGCTGCAGTTCCCAGTGTGCAGCAGGAGCAGTCCTTCAGAGTGCAATCCTGTTGGGTGCAGACCAGGGTTCCAGCAAGGCTGTCCTTCTTCTCCTTGTAGTTTTAAGCAGCAGATTTGAGTTGCTATGCAGCTCTCTCATTCAATGATCTGTGGTAAGAAGCAGGGGGGCACCCCTGTCCAGTGAGGTCTAGGGTGCCACTCAAAAGCATGGTAGCTTCCTCCAAAGTGCGGCATTTTTTTGCCTCACAAAGGACTGCACTTTAAAATTCAAGATGTAGAATTTCTCTCCTTTGGATTAAGACCTGGCTAAACCAACCTACTGGTGTGGCTCATTTCCATTAATATTCCCCCTCCTGACCTCCTGCAGATACCATTCCTGGGGCTTACATCTGGCTGGGGGGCTGCAGGAAGGGAGGGTAGACCTGTTTGGCACTCCTTACTGTCCTGCTATCTTTGAAGCCCAGTTTGATTCACCCAGTCCCATTCCTGGCCTGTTCTCTGAAGTTGTGGAGCTCACCCCATCAGATTGCCTCTGTCTCTATGCTGGCCACTTATCACCTCATCAAAGCAGTTTGGCTAAGCGTCTTAAGGCTGGCCAATCAGGAGAGGGTGCTAGAAGGCTGGATTTTGGCTCACAGAAAAGAAAGTTCTATAACTTATTTTATGCATAAGTTATGAAAAATTAAACAGTGGCAAGTTTTTGGCTTTATCATTACCAATCATTTAAGTCCTTGAAATCATATTTTAGCTAACTCCATAGTGACACTGTATCACAGTATTCCCATGTTAGCCTATGGAGCTAACTGCCCCAATGGGGAAAAACAAAATGTGTGTTTTTTTCCCTCACAAAGGCATATAAAACATCTTTTCTAATGTCCCTGTTCATAAGTACATGGTACCCTATCCCTGGGGTACCTAGGGGAGACCTTAGCGGTGATTTATATTTAAAAATAAGGTAGATTACCACTTTGGAAATACCTTTAATTCCAAAGTCCAATTTCCACATAATTTACTTTTAAAGACAGCCTGCAAAGCAGAACCGCCTTTAAAAATGACAGCCGGCAACACAGCAGTGCACATTTCAGTGCAGGAAATCTACTGGGCCTCTGTACCTCACTACCCTACTATATACTATGGACTTCCCTTTACCCTTTGCCTTATTATATACTAGGCACTTACAGGGGTCTGTCATGACCAATTGTAATTATGCCTAAGTACCATATACCTTTTTGATGATGGCACTGGCCCTGGGCCTAGTTAGTAGAGCCCAGGGAACAGCCAGAGTCAGTTACCACCAGTATCAGTCAAACAAAATGGGGGTGAACAGGGCAAAAATAAATGAATTTCTCACAAATACCCATTCTGGATTGGGTAGGCCTGCTGGCTCTCCAAAACTAGCGTCACTGTGGCGGCTACCTGCTAAATATTTTCAGAAAGGCATACCAGCATAGGATTCACCAACAGAAGCCAAGAAGCAAAGTGGTTCCCCAGGCATTAAATGATGTGGTGGAACCACAGTATTAGCAGATTAGACAGCTACTAATTTTGTAGATGTCTCACATTAGCCTCATTGGCCAACTCCTACATGAGGCCCAAACTATGCTCTTTCAGTGAAGAAGAAGGTGCCCAGACCAAACCGTCATCTAATTCCTGCAACTTGAAGGGTTCAAAAATGGACCTCAAGGACGGGATCCATGCCAGACTTTCGATTTTCAATGCAACAACTCACAATCTAGATAATTCCCCTTCACATTAATTATATGTGATTATATCCAATGTGGCTATCCTGAACATCTTGCTGAGATCTTGCCCTTGTGGATCAAACATGGGTATTCTCTGTTTGAAAGAACTGGACCCTATTTCCTGCTCAATGCTGTACATATAATGCATAACTTGTGAGGTTTATGATGGTTGGTTTGCAGTCATTTTTTAGTTTGATTATTAAATTCAACACATTAAAATAAATATGCATGCTCAGACAATATTGTGTTGTGCAAATAGTTACATGAAAACAAAAGTTTAGTTGAAAACACTTCTCTCGCAGTAGCTTTAACTTGACCATCAGAGCATTTAGCAATTTACATTCAAAGATGTCATTCGTAAGAGGCAATGACACGGATCTAAGGGGGTTTTTAACCAGTGCAAATAAATGATACCAATACTGCATATGTAGTCTCCTATTCATTAGGATCTTGAATTTAATCAGAATAGTTCAAGAACAGAATAAACATCATGTAGCTTGAAACACCTTTGGCACTCACCTTACTTTGAATCGAATACATGCAACAATTTCCACATTCTGCAGAAACCGAGCAAAATATGATACCTTCATGCATAATTTGAATGAGAAATATAAGGACTTTCTTCATTCCTAAAACACCCAACGGGGATAATTGATTACTCTTTCTACTGAATCAAATGTATACTTCTCAATCGTAGATATCAGTAATATGCTGTGATCAAGTTTTGAGAACCCTACCTGAAACCCTACCTAGTTACCAGGAATAATTGCTGTTTAACTACATTAGCCGGTATAAAGATTGATGTCATTATTATGCAGCTCTACTCATTTAAATTGTTACCTTCTTTAACAAATAGAAGCTATGAATTTATTCTCAAATCAGTAACCTTAAACTCTGTAGCTCCTAAAACAATATTAGGAGATGGCAGTCTAGCCCTGCCTTGTTAATTTCTTTTATTAATGTGTTGGCAAATTTATTTAAATGGAGGAAGAATTGAGAACTTGCCTTGTATTATGGACTCTCTCTTAGTGAATCGTCAAAACATTTAGAATCATTTTGTGGACCAAATTGCAATCACCAAATCCTAAAGACATGCCCGCATCATGATCCTTATGTTCTCAAGATGTATAAATATAATTTTCCTATATAAGTTTTTATGTTTATCTGAATTTGCTGGATATCTGTAATAATTATTAAAATCCAAGGTACTGGATGTTATATTTACTGTGGTAATTCAGTTGGATCTTAGTAGCCTTTAAAATCAATATAAAGATCAGTTGTACTCATCTTCTCCTACTCAAAACATTTCTATTGAGAACCACTTACACAATACATCCATAAGTATTATGGCTCTACCAAGAGTCAATCATATGCCAACTGTGGTGAAACCAGGTTGTACAAAAAGGTCAGATGAACATCAGTATGAGGTTCAAAATCCAGAGCGATCAATAGGTAATAATTATAAAACTCTTAATTAACAATAACTACTAATCCGTGCAACAAATTAGGAATGCACTCAAGTGGTAGTAGTCTTTCTTAAAATCAAATTCAGCTAATATCAAATATAGTAATTGATTCACTGTCTCATCGTTAATAATGAATCCCAGTAACTACAGGGTTCATGAAGAGATATAAAAATTGATTTGCATTTTTTTCTTTAATTTAGAATACAGATTGCTGTCTATTTGAGGTAACCCAAAGTATCTGCAGTGTACTTCTGAGAATTAACCTATGTACACACCATTGTAAAAAACAAATATAGCTCATTGATATACAGCCAAACGTCATTAGCACTTGCTCAGTCCATCTGTATATTATAAGCATAATATCAGTGTTTTTTTCTTTACTAAAATGTATTTTAACAATGGCTGCTTGGAAAAGGAAACAATATAGATGTGACATGAATAAATATTAACAATGGCGGCTTGGGAAAGGAAGGCATATAAGTGTGACATGGATACATCACTGCCAAGGTCATCCTGTGTGTATGTTGGACAGATAAAAGCCTCCTGCATTAATAGAATGATTGAAAGGTTCTATTATGGGTAAAGATGTACTCTGGAGAAGATTTTGTTGCTGATGTAATTTTTTTTACACCCCACAGTAATAAAAGCTGTTTTTCTAAGGGAAGCTGAAAGAAATAACACCGTTAAGGGGTACGAAGTTGAGATAAAGGAGGTAAATATGTCATCAGGAGTTTTTATGTTCCAAGTAAAGTGAATCTGAATAGTTTGTTGGCAGTGGCGCCTTATCGGAGGAGCGTCAACCCACTAAGCAGTGTAATAAAAGATAAAATGATATTAACTCAATATTCTTATCATTTTATTGAACAGGAGAGGGGAGGAGTGGTTTTCACTCCCTATGTGCGCATAGACGTTTTGCCTCCCGTCTGGGGCCGGCCAAATATTCATGCGCACATAGCATGTTCTCCACCCAGGCTGCATTACAGCCTGGGTGAAGAACATGCCCAGGCCCCCGGGCCCCAAGTACCTGTCCGAGTGCCGAACCACGGTGCGCCGACCAATCACAACTCTGCATTGCAGTGTTGTGATTGGCTATGGGGAGCCTGGGTGCTTCCTGAGTCCTTTCTGCTCTACCTGGAGGAAAGAGCGGAGAGACACGATGAGGAGGACAGGAGGTAAGTTTTATTTCATTTTTTTTACCCCCAATCAGTGCCAGACGCTACTGCTTGTTAGTATGGTTCGATTTGAAACTTACCAAATGTGAGAATTAAGGTTGCATCTCAGACCATGCCTCTATTATTTATGGTTGAGGATGCCAGCGTACAGACACCAAAATAGAATGCAGAAGACATGACACAGTACTGTGACCAGTAAGAGATGTAGTGGTGCAGAATGTGACATGTCAGAAGTAGATAGGAAATGGCAGTGCCTTGTAAGCCCTAAGTAAATAGCTAATTGTGGCAAGTGATTTGCATATGCCTTCATTACATAAGCAGCTGACTGTTGCCCTGATGGAGGTTGAAGTCACAATCCCAGAAACAGCCACTGGTTGTCAAATTACTAATGGCCAACTTGTGGTCCGTGGTCTTTGCCCCTGGATCTACAACTTAGGGGCATATTTACAAGGCGGCGATAGGAAATTATCGCCGCTTTTGCAGCCGTTTTTGGCCGAAAAGTGGCGATAATTTTATCGCCAAATTAGCAAGGTCACGCTAACACGTGAAACCTTGCATTAGCGCCCAAATTCTAAACACCCAGCTTTGCATCTCTAATGAGATGCAAAGTGGGCGTTCCTGACCTGACATGACAGGAGAAATGTCGCTAAGCGACATTTCTCCTATCATCAATACCCACGATATGAAGCATAGCGGCAGGAAAAGTAGTGATAACCCCTGTTATCGCTACTTTCCTTACGCCTGCTTCAGGACTGACTTAGCCATGATATCCTATGGAAGGTGGATATCATGGCTAAGTTTGTGAGGACCTATCAGCAAGCTATCGCCACATTTCGTGAGATTATCGCTGGGTTTCCAGTGATAATCTCACGTTAGGCAGTTAGCGCTAAGGTTTTTATCGCTTTTGAGATAAGCGTTGCTAATAGCACGCTATCTTAGTGATAAAAATCCACGCTAGCTGGCGATAATAATCCTAGTGCTAAGTGCGCTTAGCGATGCCCCTTAGTTTTTTCCATAATGCTCTTCTTAGGCCATGGAAGTCCCTTCAAATACTTCCTGAATAAAACTGAGTGTGCAAAAACTCAGCTCTGAGCAATATGTGGCGTGTTTTAAAATGAGGTTGATAAAAAAGCTTATGTTCTGCTGAGTGAAGCCATAAGAATAGAAACATCTACGAGCCTAAAGTGCAATTTGGACAAGGATGCATGGGGCAGATTTATCAAAATGTCGTACAAAGCAGCAACACAACTGACTGCACTGCATGACAGGGAGAGAGCAGGATTTCACCATATCTGCTAAGATATCACACATTACTGCTCTCACCTTGCACTGGTCACTGACTGCTGCCTAGTGCCAACACAGGCACCCTTTTGCCATGGTGCAAGGGTGCCTGTATTACAGGTAGGATTGTTTTGGGGCAGGAAATCAGTGTGTTCCTCTCTCTATGTGTGGTGCAGGATGCAGCACATGTACAAGGAGGAAATAACGAGGACAAATTGAGATATTTCCCATCATTAGGCCTCTTTTGGGAAGGAGTACCATTTTGAGGCAATCACAGGTTTATTACCCTTAGTAAATCTTGTATTGTATCAAAATCCATGGGTGGATGCATGGGAACGCCAGTGCTCCAGCCATGGAAGGCCTTCCAACGCAGAGTAATACAAGGCAGTGATTTATACTACCTTGTGTTACTCTGGATTAACTAAGCCATGCAGAGCCACTCAAGAATGCTTTGCAAAGCTTAGTGAATCTCACTTAAGCCGTTGTGTTTTCCGGAGTCACCTTCCATGATGCAAGGGCAATGCAAGGGCTTGGTAAATCTGGCCCCCAGTGTCTTGGTATGTGAAAAGGGAAGTGCTGCAAATGACATGCAACAGTAGGACAGTCAAAAGCACCAACTGGCAGAGGACTACTGACAAGATGCTTGCAAAATGTTATTGTGTGAATCCTGAAGAAATTCATGTGCAATGGGGATTCAATGGTGAAAGAGTGAATTCAGCAAAGTGGGGAAGCCTACAGTCTTCTTATCAGGTGTGAAATTGCATTCAGACTGCAGCTAGGCTCCTTGTAGTAAATAGTGTTGGGGTTTTTTGAGCAGTCGCTGTAGTAATGAACATCAGCTAGTATTGTAAATCCTTGTATGACAGTGCTTAGAGAAATGAGATGGACGTTTTAGGGCAGTTGGCGATGAGGTCCATGAACTAATAATCTCTGTGTAATTAAACACCCAAAATATACTGACTTCTGGTTTATAAGTGCAGTTGACTTATTTCACTTTAAATTGCCTTAACATTCCTAGCCTCACACTTAAATTAATTCCTAGTGTCTCACTTCCATTTGGACTATTTTCATTCATATACTTTTTCTATGATTTATCTAATTTGCCACCTAAATATGTAACAGTTTATTGGTCAAAACATAAAAACATGTTGGGCTAAACATAGATTTACAACCAAATTTACCTTTCGTATGCCAGCTGTAAAAATGGGATTGTTGGTTGACTTGGGTATGAGCCCTGGCCAAGCAGCAACCACAATCCTTGTCAGGGTGAAGGACAAGCAAACCCTAAATTAACCTGTGCTCAACCCTCGTGTGGCTTGCCGCAGAGCAGTCAGGTTTATCTTAGAGGCAGTGTGCATAGTATTTGTGAAACTCGTCAAACAGTAATAGAATGAAAACACACCACAAAAGAGTGTACCACACCAGATAAGAAAAACAGAGTCATTGTTAATAAGTAAAACGACCAAAACAACAAAAAACCAGTCAGTAGAGCCAGAGATTTTCAATTTTAAAGATTTTTGTGAAAATGGTGACAAAAAGCATCAAATGTGGATTACCTGGTGGATCAAGACCGGGACAAAGTCACAATTTCAGTTTAACCACGATCGAGCACAGGCTGGCTACAAGGACCCAGTTAGGCCTGCTGAATGGAGTACCTCAAATTACAGAGCATTGTGAGGATTTTCTTTGAAGAAGGTTTCCCCTTGAAGTTCCCAGGCATCCTGCCTTCCCTGGCTAATTGCAGATGGTATGCAGCCATTTGTGTGGAGGTAGAACACAGCATATTCACCTGTAAGTGGGGCTGGCCCAGCTCCTCCCACCCAGTCTGCCAGTGATGGACCATCCAAGCACACCTAAGCACCCTATTGTGTGTGGCTGTCGAGGAGAAATACACACAGCCCTGCTGTCAGTTATACCAAGGCGTATGACCCAGGAACAGTTTACAGGTACAGGCCAACATTCTAAAAGTAGAATTTTAAAAATTGCAGTTTAAAATTAGAGTCTCCCATAAGTTAGGGTTATTCATTACAATTCCAAAGACATCAAACATGAACTGGTTGTCTGTTCCAGTTTGGAAATTACACCTTATTAAATGTAATAAGATAACTCCAATGTTCCAGTGTTATCCTATAAGAGATGTAGGTCTTGCAGTAGTGAAAAACAAATGTAGGAGTTTTTCACTACCTAGACATGAACAGCTTAACGGTACATGTCCAACTTTTTAAATACACTGCACCTGCCCTGTGGGCTGTCCAGGGCCTACTCTAGTGGTGGCTTACATGTATTAGAATGGAATATTTGGGCCTGACAAAAGGTTTCTTTTTTCTATGCCAAAATGGCAGTTTAAAAATGCACATGCGGGCTGCAATGGCAGGCCTGAGACATGTTTGAAGTGCTACTTATGTGGGAGGCACAATCAGTGCTACAGGCCCACTAGTAGCATTTAATTTATGGCCCTGGGCACAGGTAGTTCCACTTTACTGAAAAGTTGCAAGCAAATTAAATGTGCCAATTACGTAAAAGCCAGTCTTATCATGATTTAAGGAGACAGCACATGCACTTTAGCAGCACTGGTTAGCAGTGGTAAAGTATGCAGGAACCTAAGGGCACCAAAAACAAGAACAGCCAAAAATGGAGTATGGAGGCAGAAGGTTTGGGAGAAGACCACCCTAAATCTGACAGGTCTAACATCAGCCATGAATCTACAAAGGGATTCCTGGCAGGCTTAAACATATTTATGAGTATGGAGAAATATGCACTTAGAAATTCCATGGAATGGGTGCTAAGGGGGTGTTCCAAGGAGTGGTTTGCCTTGGAAGTTTGGAAGCTCCCACAAACATGAATGTTGTTAGACATCACAATACTGCACTCCAACTCCTTGCACTGTGAGCATGCTGCACCCTTAGAAAATCTGCATTTTAATGGTGCACCCAGAAGTATGGTGGATTAAGGATGGAGTTAACCTGAAATCATGAGGCAATGTGTCCCAGTGACAAGGTTTCGAAACACCATTTGAAAACACAGTCAATAAATAAAGGACTGACTCTCAAAGAGAATTCTAGAGAGAAGTTTAGGAAAAACCATGAATGTTTATGACAATATTCAATGGTACAATACAGAAATATTAAAATGCAGCTGCAGCAATAGTCTCAATGAATGCATAACATCATTGCAATATAGGCTCTCAGTAAATATGAGTACTGCAGAATAATAGGCAAAATCATTACTATACCAATCCTGAAGTGTGCTGCAAAATAAGTAAGGAGTTGGGCAGCACCCTGAATAGAGACCAAATAGATCTGCCATACCACTAAATTCATGGGTGTATAGAGTGATTTTCTCCATCAGAAAGCTTTGAAACTGTGAAGTCATCTTGGTATGAGCAAAGAAATACATTATCAACAAATCATTTTACGGTCTTCAGAATCATCTTATAACCCTGTTACATTAGCACCTGCTCACTACAAGAATATTGATTTGGCCCTTCTGACATAATATCGTTTGGCGGTGTCAGAACAAACTAATTACATAAACAACAGTGGACCATTGTGAATGAATGGACTACTGCATTCAAGCTGAAGGTCCTTGAAATTGTTACTGGAAGCTTCCTCTAACAGGACCTCATCAAGAACATTCAGAAATAAATACATTCACATCTTGCTGCACATAGTGTCAGGTAGGAATATAAACAGAGAATAACTATGATACAACATCCATTTTGGACAAGATGGACTCGAGGCCTAACTGAGACCTAGATAGTCTATGCCAGAAAAGCACACTTTAACATGTCTTAGCAAATTTGTTTACATTTTAATCGCTTAATGCTAGTATACACATTTGAAATGAAGTGTAGCTTATGGGCTACATACACTCTTATTAATGCTCATTTTTATTTAAATGCCCAAAAACTCCAATGACTTCATTGAAATGGTTGGAGATGTACTCCAGTCAAAAGCTGGAGTAACTTGCCTCCTAGGGTTGGGAGAAAAACAGATCACCACCACATATGTTTGGGCTAAGGGCTGTGCTTTCTCATTGGGGAAAATGGAGTGCAAATGTTCTGGGGGCTCCATTCTCACAGTCAAATGCTCTGGGCTGTAGAGAACAGTACACAGGGGGAATAGGGTCCCGTGCACTGTACGGCATGAAATTCCCAGTAGCACACCGAGAAACCTGAGTCTGGCAAAGCTTTCCAGGAAAACTATTGGAAGTAATGGGGCAAATCCAAAAGTAGAAAATCTGCCCTCACACAGAGTTGTGAATCTACAGGTGCATATTTACCGCTTTTTATGAATTGGGCACCTAATGTTGTGAAGCCCACCAATTATAACAAAATGGTCAAAACTCTGTTGAAAATGTATATCTGTTGCTCATTTTTTTTATTTTAGATGAATTATCCATCCCACTGAGCATGGGGATCCAAAATGTTCTGCCCAAAGTAAATAAATTCACAGAAACATACCAACACTTTCGCTGAATAATCTTTGATGTGTTTTGACCTCTACATTTGCTACTTTGTTAAGGTCTTCATCAGATCTTCAATCTACTCATCACAGTCTGTCTCATAGATTCTTGTTTCCAAAGATATGAGGTTCCTCGGTTGCTGTCACCAGGTTTCACTGTGTAAATCCCTGAGAGTTGTACTATATTCTCTTGCTCTTGTGCATTTTCTGTGTAATCCATTCCACCCGAATCCTTGTCGGTCCCAGTGCTTCTGACATCTGAATTCCACCATCTGGCATTTTCTCTTCCTGCTTCTTCATTATGGGAATTATTTGTTTCTTCATTAAATACATATTACCAACAATAATAAAAGACAAAGGTGACAGGCATATTCTGTTGTTGTGTGGTTGTGCACCATTGAATGTCAGAAGCTAAACACATAAAAAATTGCTTTTTTTAATTCATGTTGTCTTCCAGGTTTTTAAAGGTGGTGAATGGCTTTCGGGAATTATCTTCATTAACAGTTTAGATGGAACATCCTGTGAAATTAACATTGACCCAACCAATTTCAACAAGGATTACTTGATAACAGGTTGGCCCTTCATTTATATATTTCAGTCATATATTGTAAATTTTCTGTTGTGAATGAACGAGCATTCAATATTTTCAGCAATTGTTTCACAAAAACATTTGATAAATGTAAAATTAATTGCACATCTATACTCCTAAAATTAAGTATAAAACTCCAAGAGAAACTGGAATTATATATATATTGCCTAAAAAAAGTAGCAATCCAGAACCCATTTTTCTTTCACTTGATCATGACCAACCAAGGCCAACAGACGTTCAAATTTAGCACCTGTGTTTTAAGGATTGGTCTAATTGGCAGCACGCAACATAAATATTGCCTTATGTCGAGCACACAGTACCTTTTTAATCCAATCAGGAATTTCCTTCCCCCACCATCTTCAATATAAGTTTCCCCAGATTCCCCAGTAACTGCCCCAATATTGGTTATTTTATTTGTTGCCTGATTCATGTGACAAAAACAGTCCAGTGCATCTTGGAAAAGAAGGCCACAAAAAATGGTTCCTGACTGAATAATCTGGGTTCTTCAATATTACAAATATTTCTGTGCCATAAACGAGAGAACTTAAGGGAAGAATCTAGCATAAGGTGTCTGTCTTATGCAATGAATAGTCTTGTGAAAGGGGCTTACATTTCTCTCAGATTTCTTTATTTAAACATGTCCGTATTGGCATTTACAGCGAAGACCATGGGCATGCATACAAGAGCAATAGGTCATACAACACTCATCAATTATGCCATAACACGTTACAACTTTGATACATTCCCAGTTCTAAAATTGGTATAAGAATAGCAGCTGGACACCATGCAAAGCTATGTAATCATGTAAGAAGAATAAGTCCCAACAGCAGTAAATGTGTGCCTTAAAATTATTCCTGGTAGGGTGTGAATGATATGCATTAAAATGATTCAACAGTATCTAATACATTACCTTGCTTAATCATATGTCGATATACCCAACTGCTCCAATGTATATCCCTTGGAGTTGTAGTGGAGGTCTCAGAATAGTGCACAATACCACTGACATATTAAATAATCTAAAGACAAACTGTGTAAAAGAAACAACTACTAAGAAACAGTGCTGTCCAAGGGGTCTGAATTTCAAAGCAATTTGTTAGAATCTACTCCAGCGGGAGCAGTACTGTGACTCTCAATTATATGCGCTTTGGTGAGGTGGTGGGATGCGCGGCGGGAGGGGAATATCTAATTTAATGAGTCTCTCTTTCAAATAGCTTTTATAGTGTAAGTCAAGAACCTCAGGGGGTTCTCCAGTTTGGTCAACGTGCTGCATCCAATTTGTGGTGGCTCTAGTAGCATCATACCCTCTGCCATGCCAGGATCTCAACACCTCTGCCCAGAGATCAGTCAACGGGCGACGGCGTACACCACGGGAATCGTCCTTGATCAGGACACTCTCTTTAGCTTTAGCCCATGTTTTAACATCTCGTACCCAGTGGGACCTGTCACAGCCATCCATTTTATTGCTACTTATAGCCATGCTAGGACCAATGCAAGGTCCACAAACCTGGAACCAATTTTTAGAGCTTTGGGTCTAGGTAACAAACCCAAAAGGCAATCTTCCGCTGTACAGGTGAGCGAGCTACCTAGTGCTCCATTGATTGTGTTCACTAATGTATTCCGAAAGCCCTACAACCTTGCGCATCCCCATGACATATGTACGAAACCCTCGTGAATCTCCCAGCACCTAAGAAAAGGCCATTCAATGCCTCCATACATAAGTTGCAGTATATACAAAGTCAGATACGTTATATGCAAATAATTGAATTGGATGAGTTTAAATTTAATATTTTGAGAAACACACCTTGGGTGAGGTTACCACATCTGTCAGTTCTTTGCCTAATAAAGTTCCCCATCACTCTCGCGTTCAGACTGATAGCTTTGTAACCATCACCAGCTGCACACTATAGAGCCATTCTACTAGATGGCGTGCCACACCCAGGGTCACCAATGCCTGGAAAATGCTGTGGGTCTCAGGTTCTTGTCTGTCCCCAGGCCATGGTTCCCCAAATGTGCTCTCCAGGCATGGTAGTTCAAAAACTGGCCAGGGGTAGATCATATTGGGACAGGAAAACATCCAATGTGATAAGTTCTCCCTGTTGAAAGCAATCACTCACTGTGCTAATGCCAGTCATCCTCCAGTCTGAGAAGTGACATCTCATAAATGGGAAGAGAGTATCTCAATGTGGCAGCCATATTTAAGGTAGTCCCGGAGCATAGAGAGGGGCCCTAGACGTGCACCCCAAGCACCTTCACTAGAACTTCAGCACCACTTGCAACAGGGCTCCTGGTACCGGTATGACCACTTTTGGACTAAGGAGCTTCATTAGTAACAGTCCCTGGTTGTCAACCAAGCCAATTGGACCAAGTATCTCAAGATCACTACAATCATGCCAACCATTGAAGCTGTGCGGGCAAGTAACATAACTCAAAATTAGCGGTATCAAACCCACCGTCCTCGGGAGCTCTCTTCAGCACCACAAAGGAAACTCTATTATGTCCTCCATCCCAGTTGAGTTCTCAGAGTGGGGAGCCTAAACTCCTGAACCAAGTGTGGGGTATCACGACAGGGAGATTCTCAAAGAAATATAAAAGTCTGGGTAGCATAATCATCTTGGATAAGGCGATACGAGCCATCACTGGCAATCGTAGTGAACACCAGAATTGTCCATAGGCCTTCAGTGATCTTGTCACTGGCCCTAATTTGCCTTCCTGAGTATGATATACCTATACACCCAGATATCTAAAGAACTGGGGAGATCAAGATAGTCCTGTTGGTAGTGCAGCTGGTTGTTGCCTCCCTGGTATCACAGGGAAGAGGTGAGCCTTTACTTTGTTTATTTGGAGGCCCACCAGTATTGAAAACTCCTCAAATAACGCTGGTGCATGTGTCACTCCCAGGTGGCCAACATTGCGGTATAATAATAGGTTGTCTGTATATAAGGATATGATATGCTCCTTGCCCTCCAAGAACAATCCATAACCTGCACCCTTTTGCCAAAAGAGTGCCTCTAGTGGTTCAATGGCCAAAGCAAATAAAAGGGGGTTAGTGGGCATCCCTGTCTAGTACCACGGTGGATGTCATATGAAGCAGAAATTACACCATCTGTCCGGACCCTCGATGTGGGGTGAGTGTATAAAAGATGCACCCAACAAGGCCACCCTTCTCCTAGTCCCATCCATTTCATAACTGCATACAAGAAATCCCATCTTACTGAGTCAAAGACCTTCTCTAGGTCAACTGACATTACCAACGCATTTGGATAGAGGCCTATCTCACCATGGTGAGGGATATGATAGAGTCGGCGAAGGTTTTTGGAGGTGGACCTAGTCGGTATAAATCCATTATGATCATCATGGATTCGTACGGGCATCAGTGGGAGCAATCTTGTAGCAAGTATGTTACTGGAACCGTCAAATCTAAATTCAGCATAGACAGAGGACAAAACTCAGATGGGCTTGCGGCCGATGATTTTTACTTTGGGTAGGAGACCACCAGTGCATCCCTGGATGAGGCTGGCAGTGACCCTGCTAACAGTGAGTCCACATACAGCCTTCATCCTATGGGCCAGGGCAGGTGCAAATGAAGCATAATATTCTGCTGGCTACTCATCTGGGCCTGGAGTTTTCTCAACTGCTATCTCTTTGATGGCAAATCAGATTTCCTGTATCGTCACCAGCCCCCCAGTTCCTCCCTCATGGTTGGGTCTAGGATTCGCAGTGGTAGGGGCACCAGGAACACCTTCAGGTTCTCCTATAGAATTGCATCAGGGCGCTTGTAGAGAGTTTTGTAATTGGTCCAGAATGCTGAATTATTCCCTAGCCCCAGACACAAGGTAAAGATATGGAGGTCATCCGCTGAAAGAGATAAGCACCTGGAAAACATTTTTGCAGTCACAAATGGGGGATTCACAGAAATGGCCTGTTTGATTGGCCCACAAAAAGGCATTTTGATATTTATCATAGCCAGACTGCAATTTGGTATCATGTTACTGAATCACAATTTGGGTTTCAACTAAATACCAAATCAATATTCGGACCAGCTGCATTAATGTTTTATGACTGAATTTCGTGACGCTGTTTTGCATAATTGTAGAAGCCGCAAAGTATTTATTGTTTTTAATTATGTGTATATTGATCTAAACATGCAATGTTTTTTATTCTTTGTTATGCTCTTTTATGGATATTTTTATATCCGAATAAAGATTAATTAAAAATAATAATAATAGTGACTGAATTTCGGTCACAAAACATGAACATTTAGGGCCAAATGTACACATTTGTGGTAAAAAAAGGTCTGATTCGCAAAATCAGCCTGTTGCCAACACAAAAATGCATTTTGTATGTATGAATTCCAAATTGCGATTCAGTAACACTTTACCGAATTGCAATTTAGAATTGTGAATACACACCGATTTGGTATTTGAAAGCAGCGTGTTTAGGGTGTCTCTGCTAACTACCAAATCGTGGTGGTATGTATTAATGTTTTGTGACCAAATCACGGTCACAAAACATTAATTTTTTACTCACAAAAAGGTAGTGGTAGCCATTCACAAATATTGCTTTATTAAACCGCAATCACAAACTTGGTGGTCTGCTAACCCCATCAGGCCACCATCCCTGTGATGGGTGTGATTCCTAATTACCATACAGAGAGAAAAGCAATTAGAAAATTGCTGTTCTTAATGTGCATTCATTTGCTTGCTTTTTAATAAGGCAAGCTATTTTTAAAGTGCAGCCTGATTTCCTTGAAGGAGAACAGGATGTGTCCCAAAAAAAACCCTGACACTTTGAAGTTTCATTTTGTAAGAGTAGGCAGTGGTCTGTGGGACCACTGCCAGCTCTTGAAAAAAAATATTTTTTACATTTGTGAATGGTTAGCACTACTTTTTAGTAGTCAGTAAAACATTAATTTTTTGCAACAGTAATGAAAATTGTTCCTAACTCTTGTGTAGGAAGGTTTCAATTCTATTAAGGAAGCGGAGGCGAGGATTATGCTTAAACTCTTTTTGCTTTATTAAATAGCAGCCTTTTAAATAAACATTTCTTTAAGCTTCAACATAAAGCGATGAAAAAACTAACAGTCCCAGGAGTCTCTTGGAATGACATCACAACGTAACCAATGAAAGTCCAACAGTAGTTTCCATTCATGGCCAAGCAGGTTCCACATGAGGGTGTAATAGTCCTCTCTCTGTTCTGATCCCCCTCTATCTTCGCAGAAGTCATGCCATAGTGATTTTCTCATTGGTCCAACTTGGAACTATCAGAACCTAAGAATATAAGAGGCGAATCAGGGATGCTCTGTGTACAGGGCATGTCATACAAACAATAAGGTACAGAATAACATTAATGTGACTTGTCCATTTAGGCCCATAAAATCCATTCTCAATGCTTTACTTACGTCTTAGGGCGGGTCTTCATTGGATAAGAATGACTTCTCACCGGGTGGGATAATCCTCGCCTGCGCGTCCTTAATGGAATTGAAACTTGAAGTGAGGAATATGGTGGTTCAAAGCTTGATTACTACCAAATGAGCCATATCCAGCACCGGCTTGAAGTAAAACCTCTTAAAAGTGAAGTTTGCCGAACCAATCCACGGCATTTATAATGTCCTCTAACCTTGCCCCCAAGGAAAAGGCTTTAGATGCCATTGCTCCCCTGGTAGAATGGGCTCCAAACATGGTGAAGTCGATGCCTGCCTCCTGCATGACCCACCTAAACCATCTTGCAATTGTGGGTGAGGAGACCGCCAAATGCAGTTTCTTTAGTACAATTAGAAGCTGTCTCTCACCCGGAGGGCGGTATTCTTCCGACATTAGTTCATATTCCTTGAGACACTGGACTACGCAGAGTTTTGTGGAGTCAGGGAAGGCTGGGTATTCTATAACCCTCTTGGGGCAGAATGCTCTAATAGAGTCCGTAGGAGGCTCTACTGGACATTAATGGCCCACTCACTTGTTAAAGACTCTCGCTTGGCTGGGCCTTTAGCTCTGGAGTGGGCCTTTAACGGCTGGTAGAGCCTGATACATGGGGCCCTTAGGCTGTATAAGAAAAAAGTTTACCTGTTGGAAACTGATGAGTTAGTTATTTTCGTAGGAGTCTAAATGGATACATTTACTGTTGATTTGGGGAGAAAATCCTTAGCGATAAAGAAACTGTTAACGGTTTTGTAATCACTGGTGCCATTATTTTTGGGCCATATGGACATTTCTGGTGCTTCATTTAAGCCTGGTCAGCCTTTCAACGCAATAATAATAATAATCTCATTGAATTACTGTTTAGAAACTTGGCTACCATGAATGATTTATATATATAAAAAAGCATTTTGTAAAACCCCTTTTTCTCAGCTCCTGCTTGATGGATCACCCTGACATTTTCAGGACAGCAGCTGGAGAGATTGCCACAATAGTTTTAAAAATGTTGCAAAGATTTGTCAAATGACACCAAAGTTATTGTCAAAACAAAAAACACTCTTCCAATGGAAACTAGGTCCTAACTATAACTACCTCCTGGCGACTGCCAGTAGTTAACATACTATGATAAAGTATTTGGAAAGTGTTAGGCCTAATGTTTAACATCCAGGTGTGCCTTCTCTAAGCTGTTCTCTAAGGTGTTCTAATGTACAGATAATGAAGTCTGCTTGGTGCATTTAGATCTAATAATAATGCAGAGAAATGAAAACGTTAAACTCCAGAGGTTGTGCTGGTGTGCAGTGTACAAGCAAATGGAAGTATAATTAATCATGTTGTAAGCATTGGCAAGATTTAACCTACAAAGAAATCACACTAATTTAAAAAAATTCAAATTGCATATGCTACGCATTTCACACAAAATACTGACATGTTTGAGTAACTAGCAGGGAGAGGGTTGGAGCACACCGGCTGGTCAGGGTTACTAGGGCCTGTGCCTCTGCTACATAGGGCATACATCCTTTTAAAAATAAAAAAAAGGATAATACAGTAGTGAGGGGGATAGGACACAAAGGGACACCTTAGCTCCCTCCTACTCTGATGCACCAATGACACGCACCCTGCTATCTGCAGTCTTGGTTTCATTAGTGTGAGGGCTGTGACACGTCATCCAAGAAGCTGAGGGAGCACCACTTTCACTCGGGTAAACTGCAGAGTCACTCTTTCTTCCTTTGTTTCTCAGTGACTCTCTCTCTACTCATCTATGGATCAGTCCCTCTTTTCTGTCTTCCTTTCTAGTTTGCCCCGCCTTTTCTACTACTTGCTGGGTCTTGTCGCTCTCTCTCTAGTACTCTCTCCCCCTGTATCTCTCGGCCTCTCTATTACCTTCCCCTTTCTCCCTATGACTCCCTACTTGTCTTTATTCACATTTTCACTTCCTGTGTCTTCTTTTGCACGGCCATGCTATCACTAGGCTTTAGACTTTCTCTATCCCTAATCTATCAACCAGAGCAGCGAGATGATCCTTGACTGCAGTTTCTGACATTCAGAATGTCGTTTCCAGATTATTTTGCTCATAAAGACAACGGGTCAATAATTCAATCAAAAGCAGGATTGATGTCTTTTCTAATAAAATGGGCATCTCCGGGTTTTGACTAGTTGCTTTGGTTGCCCAGGCACTGAGGATATTTCCATAATAATTGTTGATCAGAAGACCACACAGTCTTCTAAAATATAGGTAGTCTGCAACTGTAAAGTGCAAAGGTCAAGTTATCCACGTGTATGTCAGAACTCCATTATGCCCATAGAGTTTGTAGAAGTCCAGGACTAACAAATGAAAAAGAGCCTACTGGAAACACGGGAGTGTGTTCAGATTACTCTAATCACACATTGAATAAAGAACTAATTTCATGACACATAGTAACAATAGCTTTTTCAACTTTTCACTCATTTCCAGGATTTGGTTCCAGCGCCACAGGCTACCTGGAAGTGTCTGGATGCGGCATAATCAGGCTCTGGAATGAACTGACTCCCAGGCAGGCCCTGGGCATCCAGAAGGCCTACAAAGATGGATGCAGCTGTGAAGTGAGTGTTCAAGATCTGTTGGTCCCATCAAGTCTAAGGTCTTAAATGAGAGAAAAAAGTCACATAGTTTAAAAGGGAGCTGGATAACTACACTGTCATAGAGTTTCCCTCCACTGTCACTTCTGACCACACTGTTGTTGGATGTTTAGGTCTCTTCTCTTTTTCGCTCACCTGTAAAGCGTTCTGATACCCTCATGGGTCTTGTTCGGGCTATATAAAAGTTTTGAAATAAACAGACAGACAGACAGATAATGTAATCCTTCTACTCACTTTTCTATGTGGATATGTGTTGGTACACAAGGGCTTATGTGCCTTCAAGGCAGTAATTTTACTATAGGTATGTGCAGTGGAAATAAGTACATCCTATTTCCATTCGTCTTCCGTAGCAGATTGTGGATGCGGGTGGCTGCATTTCTGTATGTGATAAAGAAATACTGCCATTCCATATAAGTTTATCAAGCCTTTGGGTGGGAAAAATATGAATAGGAGTTAGTGAAAGTAACAAAGTTAAATAATGAGAATAAAAATGTGTAGTTAAATTGTTAGAAGCAGGGGTGTAGAACCATCATCAAAAGATTAAGATATACCAAAAACACCTCTCTGATTCTTCTTAAAAAATAGATCATAATTGATTTTTTAAATATTCATTACACCAAATTGCAAATATAAATCAGGACATAATCATTGTTGATGTTTTTTTGAAGCAACACAGTAAACATCTCCCATTTTGTTCTTATCCTGTATCAGATCATCTCCAACCTTCAAAAGCCCTGTGACTCCAAGTGCCAGCAGTGCAAGCTTGATTGGCATGAAGAAGGCGACAGCCAGAACCAGGCAGAGAACCAGGCCTGCATTCTGCAGGGTGGCACCTGCAGCTGGCAGACAATTCAATAGTGGCAGGTTTTCAAAAAAGAATGTCACTTGTGAGGAGCCCAAAGAGGACTAGAATCCCTTCCAGTGCTAGTCAAAAGCCTCCCTTAAACAGATGTACATTGCAGGAGGAGGAACACTTCCCTTGTAGGCACTAAGCCATATGGCCAGGTATGAGTTGGCAAATACTGACAAATATTGCATTTTTACTAATGGGGTGGCTTAGTTCATCAGCACTGGTAGTCATGAATGTATTAGTTTAACTTTATTTTGCATGATTCAAAAAAACCTTTGCAATTTGTTTACATTATAAGTATTGGCAAAGGGAGGAAAAAAAGAAAAAAAACTTGAACTTTATATACTATTTCCCTCTATGCAAATGTTAAAGAATTGCTACATTCATTCAATAAAATCAATCAACAAGAAAGTGTTTGTTTTTTCCGCTTATGATGGAAAAAGGGCGTTTCCTTTTCCCCATGTTTGCCCATATGGAGCACGAATGTCTTCTTGCTAGCGCCCATTAAATGGAATGCTGGTGTGACTTTAAAAACAATAAAAACCTTTGAAAAGTTACTTGTGCATGGATTTATTTCCATTGTCTATCTTATAAAACCTTTGTTGATTTTCCTGCTTTTCCTGTTCACAGGGTGTTGAAACAATGGTTCGAGTGCATTTATCTAAAAATGATACAGTGTGCATCCACTATGTATTATTGTAGTGCCCTGGATTTACCTATTTAGTAATCAGTAACCTGCCTGCCAGCAAGTCCAAATGCTGCTCTGTTGTGTTATGTCAAGGCGGTACTCTCTAGCAGATGAGTTTCCATGGCTTGTCAATTTGGGCCAGATGTATGAATTTAATGATCCTTGCTCGGCTCCTGTAATCTTCTGCTGGCTTTTTATGTATGCCCCCTCCTTTCCACTGTTTGCTTCTGTAGACCAAATTCTAAGCAAATTTGGGCATGAGACACGTAGGTCAGGAGATGGAGGATTGCTCTATAAGTGTTGGTGATAATTTTATCCGAGGAGATAGTATCTCTCCCTCGCATTGGTTCGCTTCTATCTGTTAGTATTGGTTGTAACTTCATGACTTATAGTAGAGGGTCTAGATTTAAATCTGGTAGGGCTTTCTTTAGAGGCCTCATTGCTAGTGAAGTTTTAGTGCCTTTCAGGTGCAGGGCCTCCAACTGAGGTTGTACTAACCTCTGCTGTCCAGGAAGACTCCTAGATATTTATATTCAGTGGCTGGTTCTAGGTAATGCCATCCATATACCAATTCAGCTTTTTCTTCCTCAAATAATGTACTGCCATAGTTTTTGTTTTGCTTAGGTTAGTGCATAATGCTTTGGCTTGTGGTGTCCAGGAGGTGCTGCAAACCAATTGGCATTCCACTTATTAAGACCAGGCCATCTGTGTATAGATTGTTGGAAAAGGGGCATTTTTCCTAGTTTCAGGCAATGTGATATACTTTTGACCAACTCCCAGGGGAGGTCTGCCTTGAAGAGATTAAAGAGCAAGGGTGCTAAGACACACCCTTGTTTTAGCCCGTTGGAGGTGTTAATTTGGTAAGAGAGGTGTGTCCCGGCTCCCAGTTTGATTTTAACCCGTGTGTCCGTATGTAGTAAAATCAGCTGGTTTAGGAGGGCTGTTGGTACCCCCCATTTTTCCAGCTTCTGCCATAATAAAGCATGATCTACATGATCAAATGTTGCACTGTAATCTATAAAACATAGGAATAGCTGTTGCTTTGCCTCTTTGGCTGTGTCAATCAGCAGTGCCAGAGCCATGATGTTAGTGGTGGTTCCCATTTGTCTGCAGAAACCAGTCTGGTTTATGGGGATGATGGATTTAGATGGGCCCAAATTGTTAGTTCTTCCAGGATCACTCCCGCGTAGTACTTAAATTCAATGTCGATTAAGGCGTCAAGTCGATAATTATTTGCATTGGTCTTAACTCCCTGCTTATAGATGAGACTGATCGGGGATCCCTTCCATGATTCCGGGATAGTTTGTGTTTCCAGTACCTCATTAAAGACTGCCACCAGGGCTTTGCTCCAATACTCTGAAATATGTTTGTACAGCATTGGTGGTATTCCTTAGGGGCCCGGAGCACCTTCCAGCCTTCCTTTGGCTATTTGTGTCTTGATTTGTGCGCTGTTTTTCTGTGACATTCTTCTTCGCTGTTTTGTGATGCTTCTAGGCCTGCTGCCGCTTTGGCCCTGAGGTGTCTATGACTATTCAGAATGGCGCCAAAACTTGTGCCCTCATTTGGTTTGGGTCCGGCCTCTTCCCTGGATATATTACCTCTGTCCCTTTGTTTAACATGGGTCTCTTCCCCAGTCTGTTCCACCTCTTGTTTCATATTTTTGAAGTGATGTTGTAGGTAGTTCGCCCAGTCTTCCTCTTAAATATATGAATTAATTCCTTGGTGGGCTTGCCGCCAAAGGCTGTTAATTGACTGCCAAAACCAGGCAATGTTCTTAAGTTTTGAATCGTGCAATATCCTTGCTCAAAGTGATTTGTTTCCTTGCCTGTATTTATCCTATTTTGTTCTTTTTAGTGTTGCATTCAATTTACGCAGGTCACTTTGCAGGGCTGGGTTTTGAGGGTTCCTGCTTAACTGCCTTAAAATTTGGTTAATAGAATATTTGAGTCTTCTGATCTGAGGGGTTCTCATGTTTGCAAGCAGGGAAATCGCTGTTGCTCCTGTTTTCATTACAATCCTAGTGGCAAATGTATCCCTTAGGGCCTTTGTAAACTTCTTCCATGCAGTTAGGGAATAAGTCGTCATATAATTTTCTTCACGAAGGAGAGTCTTTGCAGATTTAGATAGTTTTTCAACGAAGCGGGCTGCACTTTATCCATTTGAAATCAGTGGTGTGTTCTGTACCAATACTTTTTCTCACCTCCATTGAGTATTTGGCATTTGCTTTTAGTGTCACCTCTTGCGGTAATTGATCGCTTTGCTCGTTATCTCCCAGTTGGTAGGAAAGAATGTTATGAAACAAGGGGAGTGTGACGAAGGTGAAATCAAGATGTGAGGGGGTGGTTGTTGAATAAAAGGTTAGGGACGATGAATAATCCTAAGTAAACCAGCCATTTCAAGCCCTCAGGTTTCGATGTTCGGGCTCTTGGAGTAAATAAGTTGATGTTCTCATTTGCTTTGCTTGTTTGGATGTGCTGGCCCCTGGTTCGGGTTTTCGCACTATCTAGATATTTCCTGTGGTAGCTCGTCTTGACTCACAGTGCTGAAAAGGTGGAGATTAAAGTCGCCTGCTAGTATGATGTTCTCTATGTTGCCCTCTTCTGAGATTCTTCACAATTCTTTGAGAAATGTGTTAACAGCTGTTGACCTGTGCTAGGTTGTAAGTATGTTTTGATTTTTGTGGTTTGCCATTCTAATTTGTTATAGTTGATTGTTGTTGTTACAGCCTGTACTGCACTTCGGGCTGCTATGAGCACCTTTACTGGATAGATAGTTCCTATTGTGGATATTGAGGCATATATTATCAGGCTGCCTGACCGGTGACCATATTTGGACCCCTTTGTTGCAGGAACCAGTTGTGACATAAACCCTTGTAATTCTATTGCTTGGTCCTCCCAGGTTTCTCGTAGTAGTATAAAGTTGAATGTTTTCAAATAATTTAATACCTCGTGGTCCATTGTCTTGCAAGCCAGGTCATTGATGTTCCAGACGTACATGCAATTTTTCTTGGCTCCTTCAGAGATTGTGTAGAGTGGGGGATTTCCTGTCATTGGGTATGGTCAACCTTGATTGTTCACCATAGGTGGATCCAGTTGGAGTCTACTGTGAGTGGTATTGAATTATTTAGCTCAAGTCACTGGAGAGCTGCTGTGAGCTCCTTTTAACTTAGATTTAGTAGCGTGAGGTGATTCATCTATGATTCCAATTAGCAGGGGAATTGGGTGGCATGGCTTTTTTTCAAGATGTAGCCTTATCCCCCACTGTAAACATGTATTTGCTTCCTTCATGATCATATTGGCAATCCATTTGTTTTCCATATAGTTTTGGTTGCTTCTGGGCCCTGCCGATTATCGATTTGTAAAAATTCAATTGAAAGTAAATTTGTGAACTTAAGTTATCCAGATTTTTAGATGATCGCAGGAGTCGCAATATATTCCCCCTGTTTAAGGTGTCCACTCTTCCCCACGACTTGTATTCTGGCAAAAATATGATGGGATCTGTTGCTTTAAGATATTTATTTTGATCACCAAATGTTTGCATTGCTTCAAGTTGTAAGGGCTGTTGGGGGGTGTGGTTGGCTTTGCTTGTTCCTTGAGGCTCAATAGGTGACTGTCCTTCAGTCTGTATAATTCTACATTGGGTAAGCTCTGATGGATGCCTTTTTGCAGAGACTCTAGTACTGTTAACTGGCTCCCCACTTGTTTGAGCTGATGCAGATTGTGTTGACCTTTACGGTGTGTAAGTTGCCATGCTGGGTTCTTGTGATTTAATGGCTGTTTGTTTACTGGTCTGGTTTTTCTTTTTTCCCCCAGTAATGGGTCTCTTTTAGACTCTTTTAGGCCTTGCCGCTGGAAGCATCCAATGTGATGGTTTCCAGGGTAGAATTTGGGCTCTTTCCCTTCATCCGTAAACTAGGCTTACATGCCTTGGTCTATTCATAATGGGACCGAGAGCTGTAAAATATCCATGGGGGCAGGAGATCCCTTGAGGGAGAGCTTTCCCTAAAGTAGCCCACAAGCTCTAGCTTCCTGTTCCTGCCTTTCCTTCTTCATTTGCGGCGACCTTGTGCATTGTTAGGATTTATATTACCAGCTTCCTCTTTGTTTAAAGTGCATGCAATAGGAGCCTCTGTTTTTTGGTTTGGGGTCGAGGGTAGATATCTTCCATTTTGGTTCCTGCCTACCCTTGTGTCCTTACCTGTGCTGCTTTCTTTTGAGTCCTTGCATGCCTTGCTCATTTCGGTGGTGCTGGCAGATATGTTTATTTTTAAATCTGTTAAAAAGTTTTTAGCGTAGTGGGCAACATGGCTAGTTTGTCAAGGATTGGTGCACATATGCAGTTGGGATGTACAATTTGGGTGGCTTGGTCAGCTTCTTATCCCCGCTTGATGAGCCCGCTAAGATCTGCAAGCTTCTTGTCTATCCCTGAGGTGAAGTCTGCTAAAGTATGGAGAACTGTAGGCTACATATCCAGCTTCTCAGATTGATATTGAAGGGTGGTTGCTGAAAGCTGCATGGTGTTTATTAAAGCTACCCAGATTGTTTCTGTGGGGTTGGTCTTCTCCCAACTGCTTCCACTGGTTGATGCCACTTTGGGTAGGCCTGTAGTAGGCTTTAAAGTGTATGAAGCAACAAGATCCTCCCCCTCCTGGGATGCAAGAAAGGTCATATCATAGTCTGTTCCTTACGAGTCTTGCTTTAGTAGGTAAGCAGAGTGGGTAGCTGGGGAATTTTTCAATAGTGGTTTGGAGGCAGTCGAGGTGGCGGTTTGTACGGTTATAGATTTTAATGGAGGACTATTTTTTGGTTGTGGTGTAAGCCAGGCATTCTGCCCAGTCCCTGAGACTAGAGTAGGAGAGAGTGTTGGTGAGCCCCTAGGTTCCTTATTGTTTCCTATGTTTGGGCTAGCTGAAAGTTCCGGTGCCAGTTGGATGTTGCTTTGACGGGAGGAATCCTTCTTTGCCAGAATGCCTCTGTATGGGCTTCTTCCTCTCCCAACAAGGGAGTCACCTTGGGACCTGTTTTAATTAGGGCTAATGTTCCTGTCTGACAATGTTGTACTTTTATCCATTGAGCCGGCCATGATTTGGGGGACTCCTTCAGATTGTAGAATTGGTGTCCCTAAGTAATGATCAAATACCCTTGGCTGTAAATGGGGATTGGAGTAGATTGCTTTGCCAGGGTCTTTCAAAAAATGCAAATTTGTTGTAAATTTTTGGTTGATATGGGCATAAGCTCTTCCCCTGAGTTGTCTCCTCTATAGTGGTGAGTTCTTCTGGTTTGCTGTTTTTGAGTCTATCTCATTTGGGTTGTTGTTTTAGGCTTCTTTATTACTAATTGGCTACAATCATTACTAGTATTTTTACTGCTGTCATTGAAATAAGTGTTGTTATCTTTGCTGTCTTTATTAGTGGCTTTGGTACTTGACTTGAGCTGTGTTTGGGGCTAACTGTCTTTTTCATTTTCTTAGGCTTTGTGATGGATCCTCTCACTCTTCCCGACCTCATGCTGGTACTATCTCATTTCTTTGCTTGTTAATTGCATTAATGCACAGGTTACTTTGACCGATTTCCAGTGACAGCCTGTGTCACCCCAGGTTGGGAGCAGCTATATAGAGAAGCTGTAAGAAGGAGGGGAGCAAAGCCTTGCATTTAGATCTGTTTTTCTTGTAGTTGTGATTGTAGTTTGATTCTGCTCCTCCCCTATGAAGCCCGCTTCTCCCTCTACCAAGCACTCTTATCAGGGGCTTGTTGATATTTGTTAGAAGGAAGCCGGAGAGCTTAGGGAATCCTTTCCTCAACTCTTGCATTTGCTTGATGTTGGCCCGTACTATGCAGTTTTAGAGGGTTAAGCACTTGAGACTTTAGGCTGTGTTTTTTCCCACTAGGTGAAGGAAAGCGACTGGGGGCTCTCTTCCTCTCCCTTGAACCTGTTGATGTTTTTGTAGGTGCTTGATTGCTTGATTCTTGATTGACTGCTTGATGCATGCAGGCTTGACTATTGACCCCCAGTGGTTTGCTTGTGGGCTGCTCCTTTTTTCTACTCCAGTCTTTTGCCTCCTTTACTGCTCTTCCTTCCTTCTTTTCTCCTCCTTCCACTTATTTGGGTTTTGCTTTTCCTTCCTTTTTTGATAAAAGTACCTTGTCCTTTGGTTGTTCCTCCACGCCCCACCCCGTCTTTCACCCACCTACAGCTCTGGTGTGGGGGTGCTAAGGGTAGGGAAGGGAAGCAAAGGGCAGGCGTGAGATGCAGGTGGCGTGAGCATGGGTAATGTGGTGTAGCAGTCTGTAACTGCCTACGTGCATGCAGGGCGGGGGGCCCCAGGAGAGATCAAGCCACACCAGCCTACTGCTGGCTGCCTCCTCTCCTCTGCTCCTCCCAGAGACCTTGCGGCTCCTAAGCCTTACCTGCTGCACTGTTTGGGGTTGCTCCCTGCCTCTCACTTCTCTGATCCGGCGAATGAATGCGTGGACGCTGTAGGAGTGTGGCAAGGAGAAAGCGGCGAGCCGATGGGTCGGCACGGCTGGCGAAGTGGAAGCTCTCTCTCAGAGAATAGCAGCCCACCGCTTCAGCCCTCCTGCTGATTGTTGTCTGCCCACCTTGCTGCTGTTGCCTGGGGCGTGAGGTTTGGATGGGCCTCAGTGGCGGCTGGGCAGTATGGCGGTGCATCTGCTGCTGCGGCTTGCTTAGCACGACCCGGAAGAGTCATAAATGTAGCATATGAAAGGGAATGAAACAAGGCTTTGCTTCTACTCCTGCAATCGCAAAGTGTTGATTTACTGTTGACTATGACCTTCATCCGAGATATGCACTATTATCCAAGCACCTTCATTGGTCTCTCTATGCATAACCAACCACAAGTTGGTATGAGTCTGTACTTCATCTGAGATATGCACTGTTATCCAAGTACCTTCATTGGTCTCTCTAAGCATGAGGAACCACAAGTTGGGATAAGCACTGTATTTCATTCAAGATATGCACTTTTACCCACTAACATCTATGCATGAGCAATAGTCAGCTGGCATCAGTACTGCAATTCAGCCAAGATGTTCACCATTATCCAGTTATCTCCATTTGACCTTCTATGCATGAGCAACAACCAACTGGCATCAGTAGTGTACTTAATTTGAGATATGTACTATTTCCAGTTTACCTGTTGGGCCCTCTATGCAGAAGCAACCACCAGGTAGTACCAATGCCGCACTCCAATTCCCTTCATTGAACTCCACTCATTGGGCACCCCCTGCTTGCATAAAAATGTCAATGATTGGTTAAACTATTAGTGCAATGGGTAAGTCCCAATTCCAGTAAGACATACTTGAGCTTTCTCTTATTCATCCTTATCAATCTGTAGTCAAACCCTACCCTCACTATTTGATAACACTTCAAAGTGAGGAGAGGGAGATGGTGGTGAGTTAACACTCACCTGCCTAACGGGGCTCTCTTTTTCACTTGCAATAGTGAGCAATGAGGTTCTTCTTAGTGGGCTGCATGATGTTTTTAACACCTTGCCAATGGGGCTGTCTTGGCTCATGTCCTATGTGCACCGTATCCCATTCGATCATTTTACTCATCCCGTCACATGCCAATCTAGCTCCATATGTTCTCTTTTGTTCTCCCTTACTCTTTTGATATTGACAGTTGCTCTTGCTATACATATCCAAGATGTGGCTTTTCGTGTCAGCATATTGTTACTGAGACCCAAACAAGTGTACACTTTATGAACCATGAAAGTCCAAACCTTTGTTGAAAAAAACTGTTGCTGCTACCTGTTACCTACTTCTACCAGTATCTGTGACTAGTGCGAATATCTATAAGGAGTCAAGGCTTTCTCATATATGCCATGCACTTAAAGTCTCCTTTTAGTCATTTTCTGCCCTTAGCGATAGGCAGAAATTGATGTATAATACACTCAAATCCAGATCACTATACCCTTACATTCCGGCAAAATTTAGTAAAAAGTTACATTTGTTTTGATCTGAAGTAATGAGATTAATGTTTGCCTTTGTTTTCATTAAATGAAACAATTTGGACATAAGTATGAGTTTGTGAAATATTTTCATCCATAGTGGTATGTACCTGAATGGGCTTAAATAAAAATATATCCCTTATCTTTGATGTTTTCTGATTTCTGCTTGTCTCCTTAAAAGTGGTCATGACAATGTGAAACTATAAATAGTGTTAGGAAAATACTGTTATATAATACTTTTGCCAAAAGGACAACTACAGATGTACTCATGAGTAATGTTCCCTCTGATTGTTTCTTCTGTGTGTGCCCATGAATGGTCTCTGTGCATGGACGTCTTGCAACAGGTCACTGTGCAAGTGAATGCACCACACAACTGAAGACTTGCAACAGCTCAAGTGCACCACACAACTGAAGAGTTGCAACAGCTCACTGTGCAAGCGAGTGCACCGCGATATGAACAGGTCACTGTGCAAGTGAGTGCACCACACAACTGAAGACTTGCAACAGCTCAAGTGCATCACACAACTGAAGAGTTGCAACAGCTCACTGTGCAAGCGAGTGCACGGCGATATGAACAGGTCAATGTGCAAGTGAGTGCACCACACAACTGAAAACTTGCAACAGCTCAAGTGCACCACACAACTGAAGAGTTGCAACAGCTCACTGTGCAAGCGAGTGTACCGTGATATGAACAGGTCACTGTGCAAGTGAGTGCACCACACAACTGAAGACTTGCAACAGCTCACTGTGCAAGCGAGTGCACCGCGATATGAACAGGTCACTGTGCAAGTGAGTGCACCACACAACTGAAGACTTGCAACAGCTCACTGTGCAAGCGAGTGCACTGCGATATGAACAGGTCACTGTGCAAGTGAGTGCGCCACACAACTGAAGACTTGCAACAGCTCACTGTGCAAGCAAGTGCACACACAACTGAAAACTTGCAATAGCTCATTGTGTATGCGGGCACACCGCACAAGCCACCACACAGTAAAATTAGTCCTTTTGATTTGATTCCAGTTGCCCTCTTAGCCATTCATTCTTCCTTTGCAGGTGGATACGATGATTGCCTTCAAATTAGTTGAAATACCAGTATCCTCTGAACCTTGATCATTCCTTAAAGAAAGTTTGCGAATTGGCTGGAACCCCATTGGCTTCTGAACATTTTCTTGTTTCTTCCATGACTTTAAAAACGCACAACAGTCAGAAAGAACAGGAAATGCAAGACAATCACACAGAATATTTTTATAATCATTCATAGGGTGGTGAAAGAAGAACATTTACAAGAAACATTTTATAAACTAAATAGTAGATGTAATGTACCACAAAGAAAAGGATTAAATCATATGCAAATCGTCAGACATTGCTTCTAAGGGAGTAGTCCAGACCCATTTTGTAGCCTACGCCCTCCCTCTACAGGTAGATAAACATTCTTAGATGTGCTTTATAGTTGCCCTGTCACGACCCAGAGACTCTGAAGTTCAAAAGTGAAATATTCATGAATGTGAATTTAATTTGCGATGTTCCCTATTTACTATTAGGTTGCATCAAAAATTGGATATTCAGAAGGGTGTGCTAAATGGCCTGCCTAATGAATATTCATTAAGAAGGTTCTAATTTGAGCACCGTCTGAGATTGGTTATAAAAGTAGGGACTCCTACCCTGTGTTTGCATTCTCAAATAGGAAACATATTTTTAAATAAGCCAGTGTTCATCAAAGGGAACTTAAAGAGTACTGCTTTAAAAAAAGAATTCCCTTTGGGCCACTGCTGCTCCCCCTCAATGTTATGTTTTGCAGATTTGTAGAACGCACTATCACCCTGGAGTATATCCTGGCCTGAGCAGGTGTAAGTCTAGCCAAACATATGGCCTAGTGAGACCACTCAAAAAGTCAGATCTTCATCCTCTTGCTGAATTCAAGAAGTGAGAAGGCTCTTATGTGTAGCGGCAGGTCATTCCACAATTTAGGAGCACAGTATGAGAAGGCCCAACCAGATCTGGTTTTCCATATGCGTAGGATGTGTGCAGGTAGGAGTCCAGAAGAGCAGAGGTGTCTGGAAGGTTTGGGAAAGAAGATGCAATTGTTGAGGTATGCTGGGCTGGTGTACTGCCATGAAAGTGTGGGTGAATACTTTGAATTGTGCTCATTTTTTCATGGGGACCCAATGGAGCTCCTTTAGGTGTGGTTTGATGTGAGTGCGGCATGGGAGGTTGAGAGAGATTTAGGCCACCAATTTCTGAATGATCTACAGCTTTAGGCCTGGGTTGTCTGTTGATCCCGGCATGGAAGGTGTTACCATAGTCCAACTTACTTGTGATGAGGGCGTGACTGAGTGTTTTCCATTGTAGTGTAGTTCCTATTTCCTTATAGGCTCTGCGCATTGAAATAATATACACTATAGTTTTTGCATAGTACTAAGTTCAGTATGCTCCTATCGAGTACATTAAACTTAATTACTTGTGTGTGCCAGCTAACTCAGTGGTCACTAGAAACTTCTCGAATGAACAAGAAGGGATTAGTTTCTGACAACCGCATAAACATGACAACTTTGTTTCCCTTCGAATCAGAACGCGTCTCAGAATCGTACAAACAATAGATAACAGTTTCACTCAGTCAATCGTGCATGCTTAGTTTCTTCAGAGTTACACAGAAATAGATAGAGGGGCGTTTCAATAAAAGGGTTTATTGAACAGTCTTGTTTCTCGTGTAAGAGATATGACCTGTTACAATCATTAGACAGTAAGGAAGATATCACACTCCCAGCGTAAGCAGTAAGAAAAAATAATACTGCAATAGCATTGTCTTTTAGCTACGACATATATTCAAATATACATACATAAATAACACAGGCTAAAAAGTGAATACTCATCTGATGCTTCTAAATAGTTCTACCCAGTGTACCTAACCTAAGTGTAGTACAAGGTAAGAAGTAGGTGCTGTTTTCTATAGTATGGTATATACTAAGTTTGTATGCCAAGAATCCCTCTAGGTCCTTGTCAACTCCATGCCTTAGAATGAGAGAGGTAGGAATCTCTTTCCGAGTCTCAAACTCTAACACCCCGCGAAGGGAATCAGAACACTGGAAGCTGGATTCTCTGCGAGCAGGGATGACAGTGTCTGGTCAGTACGTTAGACCGGGATATGGTCCCTTCCGAACTTGCCGTGGCGAACCGTGTAGTCAAGTTGTGCCGAGCCGTGCCGTGGTTTGCCATGGTAAGGGAATGCATATTTATACCTGGAAGGTGCTTAGGAATGCTAGCATTGACGTAAAGTCGGGCAGAGGAAGACGTCATGGATGAACCCCTAAGGAATAGTAGTTCATGCATAATAGATGAGTTCTTGGAGAAATCAATAATCCTAGCTAGGGAAAGTCCCGATGGCTTAAGGGTCTGGTTTCTAAGAACTCGTTGTGACGTGGGATGGAAGGATGTAGGTGACCATGCCTGTATTTAAATAGCATGGAAAATGCCTAAATAAGGACTGGGATTCTATGCCTAAATAGGGGCAATGCGAATTGTGCCTATATAACGACATGATTCAGGGAAATCTATGTACGGGTATCTAAATTGAGACACAACACCATGGGTGGTGATTGCGGCTGAGGAATTGAGAGAGATTGTTGCAGAGGTACGGCAAAGGGGTGATTGAGTTTGAAGCGGCCGCTGGTGTGGTGAAATCCTTCACAGTGGCAAACATTTCCTTGCTTCCTTTGGTGCTGGCATTGATGTGGCCCACCACAGTGGTGCATTTGGTGGTCAGGATGATTTGGTGGCAGCGCCCCAAGGCAAATTTGAAAGTGATCCTGTCTGCATTGTCCTTGCTCATTCTCAATGTGTGCTCCAGTTATTTGTAATGGTGTTCAATCAGTCTGAGTTCCTCCGCTTACAGAATGGCCTGCAGTCTAGATCTTGTAATATTGCTATATTAGAGGGAGGCCAAGGAGTTGGAGCAGGAAGTGATCCTGTTGTTGAAATTCTTGATGGCTTAGGCGAAGCTCTTTCTGTGTTCGGGTCAGTGGGTGTTGAGAGTGGTGTTCTAGTCCTTGTCAAAGATGCTGCCTCAGTTTCAGCCAGCTAGTCTGGCGGTGGTGTGTGTGTATTGGACCAGGACAAGGATGTTGAACTTGATGAGGGTGTGGTCTGTTCAGAAGACTTGGTGTATGCTCTTCTACTCAAAAGTTGCCAAAGGTGAAAATAGGGTCAGCAGTGGTGTTCGGCACGTCTGCATGTCCTTTGGCTCATTGGGTGAGGTTAGGCTTCCATGGTCTTCAATGTGTGTTTCTGATTTAAGGTTGGTGTGATCTTTTTAGGTAGAAGTTCAGATCTTCAAGCAGGATGTATTTGCTAGCATTGAGGGTGAGTGGTATGAGAAAGACCATGATATTGACGGTGCAGTTGGTACACATCCTAGGTGGTCTGAAGATGAGAGTGCCCCATAGGGTGAACTTAGCTGTGACGTTGAGCTTGAATCACAGGTGTTCAAAGTTGGAAAATGACATGTCCGTGGAGGTGGTGCAGCTAATGGCACTCTGGTAGATTATGGCAATTTTGCCTCTGAGACTGCCATCTTCCAAAAAATGAAGGATGTCTCATGGAGACAGCCCCTCTTTGCGAATATCCTACCACCACCTTTCAGGAGTTGGTATCTAATCAGTTCTTTGCTCCCACAATTGCACGCACAAACCATTGATACATTTGTCTCCAAATCACCAATAAGTGGGTTATGCTGCTTTCAGGTCACCTCCTATTTGTGATTCAGACAAGGATGTAAAAGCCCTTTTATTACTAGGAAAGACTTTTCTGGCTCACAAATGAACTTTTGTGATAAGGAAAAATTTATATTCTGGTTAAAAACCTGTGATTTTGGGACTCACATTTTTTGCAGACACAACATACCTTTGAACTTCAGGCCTCTAACTCCATCACTTGCAGGATTTTAGAAAACCCTCCAGATTGGAAGCTCTTTTCCTGTTTAAAATTCAGAGTTTTGGAATACTCTCCTGCCAATAATATGGATATGCAATGATCATTTAGAGTCCCAGGAAGCAGTAAAGACCTAGATGATACCTAATGTATGATCCACTGGGTGCAGGGTACATGAGATAATGGTGAACATTAGCAATCAATCTCTCATTCACATTTGTATGCTCTTATATGCATTAGTGCTACTACAGTCTAGCAATGATGTGACTAGAGTACATCTCAGACCCTCACACACAACTAAACATACTACTCCTAGACTACAGTATAAATCATGTTTTACTAACGAAAAACGTACTCATGTGCCTAAAACGCACCATGGGGCCTTCTGACCGGTAAGAGGTTCTCTGCAAATGATACATAATAATATAGTATTTATGCCACGCACTACGAAAGTGAAATCTATTGCTGCATTGGAGACTGTGCTGAGGCCAATTAATTCTACCATTTAATGATGTGAGTTGAAAACTAAGGAACATGTATAAGGATGCTATTGGGGGTAGAAGGCTCACCATCCACAAGAGACTCACTCGAGGAGACTAGGCTTCAAACAATAATAAAAATGGTTGCAATCCTGATTGAGACACATGGCTCTGCTTCTTCAAGTCCTCGATGGGTATCCCTCCTCCAAATAAACACAAACATGTACTAAGTTAAAAATTATGTTACATAATTGGAATAAATTAGTAAACAATCTAAAAGAGTGACGCTTGCTGGGTCATGCATGTTTTGGCCTACCAGTATTCTCTGCTTTGCTGAACACCTCCACGCACAACTAATTGCATAAACAGACAGGCTTATTTCTGGATATCACAGATAACTGATTTTTGTTCCACACTCTTTCATTGCACAATACCACCATAGTATCCTTCACTTTTGCTACTCGTAGCATGGAGGGAAATTGTGACTTTCCTTTGCTGAGGTGGCCCTTATTCTTGATCCTCACTCAAACCCCTACTTCCATTCTTCCAGCCCTGCCCTTACTTCTTACTCCTCTTATATTCCATTAATTCCCTATTCAGACAAGTACCTGCTATCATACCACAGCGTAAATGTAGAAACAACACTACAGGTGTAAAGTGTGGTCTTCATTGAGAAAAGCAAACCCCTTAGGATTTTTTCCATCCTGTCCTATTAACCATAACTGATAGCAACTGCTCCTGGATCTCACAATTCAATTGCTATACTGACCTTTTGCTCCTTGGATAATGTATTGACATACTGACATGCTTAATTCCTTCAGCCTCCAAATGCTCTCTCATTTCAGCTGATACTAGCTGCATACCACTGTGTGTGACTAATTCATGTTGGAAACCCTCTGTGTTAAGGACATCCTTCTACATACACTTCCAGCAGTCCACTTTCCACAAATTTACCTCTGGCAATGTTGATATTTAATCCACCATTACAATACAAACTTGGGATATTTAACTAAAGCACCAAAGGGGCCAGACACATTAAGTGCTACTTTGCTCTTTGGTGTCATTAGAGTTGACAAAGTAGACAGGATTGAAACCTGTTTCTTCTGGGTGAGAATACACATATTACAGACTCTTCCAAAACACTAAACTGCTTTATGTACCCCAGGCCACCTTCACACACCATTTCATTGCACAGATTCAAATGTGGCCCTCCTGGGTAGGTTTTCAATAATTTGTTTTCACATTCAGTTGGTTATCGGAAGAAAACATCAACGCCTGTGCCACTTGCCTAAATGGTGTGAGCATTTCTCCAATGTGTGAAAATAGTGTCAACTCCTCTACTAGGTGCCCAAATTGTGCTATATCCTTCTCCAATTTTGCTGTAAAAGGTCAACCCTTTGTAATGTGTTTTTTTACCTGCTTCATAATTGTGTCCTCTTCCAAAGATCCCCTCCTCTTTTTCTCCCATGATGAGTAATTTAGAACCCCACCCACTTGACTAACCATACACACAATGCCTCCTTCACTGTAATGACCCCACCAACTCTCCTATCTAACACTAGCAATCTGGACAGAAAATGTAACACAACAGTTTTTTATCCTGAAAACATATTGCAGCTGATTCTTACAAGCAGATTTGCCATCTGGCAATGCTTTGTGGTTCTACTGCCTCAATTAGTGCTGGAGATGTCAACAAGAGGCCTGTGATCAGTGTAAAGTGTGAATATCATACCCAATGTAAATGTTTTGAAATACTGTGCACCAATGAAACCAACCACTCAGACTTTTGAGCTTGACCTTGAGTTTATATATTGCCCTACCAAGTGGAGGTCTCTTGGCACTGACCCTGACTGTGTGAGTAAATAAAGCAACAAGCAGGCATGGAAACAACTGGGCTTTCATGGAATTATTGAAATTTGAATGATTGGTTGTAGTTTGCTTTTTTATACAGAGGTAGAAAGTCATCTTCAGAAATCCAGACAGATCAGACATTTCGTTCATGGGTGAAAGTGCATGAAAACAGTATTTAGAGAAGGGTCCTAGTTAATCACATGTAAAGCACAATTAAGCATGATAGAACCCACAGTTCACTTTAGGCCTGGTGCACATACAAGGGTGTGGATGAGTTCCAGTTTTCCGTTTTCAGTCATGGTTTGCAGTGCACGGATTAACCACATCCACCTTGAGAATTATGCTATCAGGATGTCATACCTGAGTGATGGATCTGTACAAAGAATACAGAGAGCTTTGCTAAACGATCTTATACCCATATTCCTGCAGGTTTGCGCTAGTTATGTTTTGCCCGGGGCGGCATATGTGGGGCACGCACACAATATATGTGATAAGGTTTCGACCTGGTCTCTACATATATTACATTTGTTATTCTATCTTGTAGACCATTTGGATGTGGAACAATTTGGAGGAAGGGTCCCTGATCTAAATTGGAAATAGAGTTTCCAATCCAGAGGCCTTGTAATAGCATCCCAAAACAGCTCAAGATTTGGGCGAGATCTGATCTGTAGGAAGAGTCCTGTGAGTGAAGTGGAATCATGACACCTACACTCTTCATGTGCAACCATCTCCCAGTATATTTCTTTGAGTTTGTCTTTCATCTAGAACAATAAGTCATTAGGACTATCCCACAGGTGTGCAAGGCCTATTCCATAAAATAGACCCTTGAGGTTTCTCAGCCAGCTGATCTTATGGAATTGGTCTTTTTCTATAATGTCCCTTAAACCTTCAGCATAAACTTTCAGTTCCGGCGTACACCACAACCTACGCCAATATAGAATCGTCCAAAGTCTGGCAAGGTCTGTTATAGCATTTCTACCTAGATCTCTCCTTGAAGGAACAATCAGAGTGCATTGCAGTAGACTGGTTATCGCTCAGAAGAATGTATTTTCTGCAACGATTAGCTGCAGCAGGTTTCCTAAACCCCACAGCTCAGCACCATATAGTACCGAGCTCACCACTTTGATGTTATAAATTTGGAGTACTGGACTGAGTGGTTTTGTTAGGGAAGTTCTAAATTCCTTTCCTAAAATGCCTGCTAACTGTCTATGTTTTATCCATAGCATCTACATGTCCTTGTGTCGTTTAATGCCCAAATAGGTGATAGAGTCAACCTGCTCGAGAGGGAGCCCATCCATAAAAATACTGCCCTTGAAGGATTGATGCTGGTTAAAAGCCATGAACTTAGTCTTATCTGCGTTGATTTTTAGGCCTTGCAGATGACAGAATTCTTTGTATCTTTGCAGGACAAGTTGTAAGCCACTTGGTGTTTTGGAGATGATCAAAGTATCATCTACGAACATTAAAATCTGAATCTTTCTACCAGCTAAAATAGGTGCATCAGTATGGGTGGCAGCCAAAACGTTTGCCACACCATTAATAAAAAGGGAAAATAGTGTGGGGGCTAGCACACAACCTAGTCGGACGCCCTTACATACAGGGAAGGAATCTGTCTCATCTGCCGGTGCACCCCAACAAATCTGTGCAAAATTGCCCTTGTGGAGGCGGACAATGAGGGAGTGTAGGTCCTGAGGCATCCCAATTACTTTCAGTACCTCCCATAGTTTAAGCCGTGGAACCAGGTGAAAAGCTGATTTCAAATCGACAAATGCAGCATATATGCTGCCATTGCCGAGAACTACTGTTCGCCAAAGAAGAGTAACAAAGCCAAAGACTTGATTAATTTTGATTATGTGAGCCCGAAAGCCTGCCTAAAGGTGGCTAATGATGGAGTTTTCTTACATCCATACATGGATCTTGGCCAACACCAGCCGTACTACCACCTTTTGTATGGAATCTATGAAGCTTATGGGTCTGCAGTTACCAGGCATCAATTTGTCTCCTTTTTTTTAGATTGGGATTATTTATTTCTGACCCCCACCAGGTATCCGGGATGGGGTGCCATGGGCAATAGCGTTCGCTAATAAAAGTATATATTGAGACCATTTAGGCCTGTCCTGGAGAAAAATATCAGCAGTAACACAGACTAACCCTGGACCTTGACCTCCTGTTAGTGAGTTTAGGGCGGCATCAACACCTGCCTCATCAAATACCTTATCATTAGCACAGAAATATATCAATGCAGGGCCACAGTCCTCTGCCTCATCGCTTGCATTTTGAGCGGAAAAATGCATACTTCACACTTCCAGGTCAACGTGGGTATCTGGGGGAGGAGCCACTCCGCCACTCCCCCATTTGACCAAGTGACATTGAGAGTTTTTGGTCCTGCAGGCGCATTTTAATACCATTCACCTATCCTCATCCCAGGTTTTCTTGTTTTCCTGATATATGGTTACTTGCCCCCTTTCCAGGGACCTATCACAGTGTTTCTGACGTAAAACCACACACTGTTGGTTAATGTGAGTACTATACTTTCTTTCATCACAAAGGTCCAGACTGTGGCTTGCAGTACCACCAGATAAAAATCTTTCTGCACACTCTCCTTGATAAATGAGATTAGAGCGACATATACGTGTTTCTGAATGCTGCAGCGTTGCGCACAGTTGCACCAGTTTTGCTATACTTGACATGTTCGTTATGGTCCCCTAGGAATCGTTACTGTTGGGACCTAACATTTTGACTAGGGGTAGGCACTAGCTTGAACATTGTACGTGTATTGAACATTTGGGCATGCATTAGACTAACTGCAGTCTCCATTTTGCTTTTTTTACAATTTTTTTGTTTTTTTGTTTTTGTTTTCCCTTTATGTTTGTCGGCCGTAGACAACCGGATGGTGATTCAGTAATACAGGTGTTATACGGTTATTGTGCCGATCGTCGGGCGACAACTTACTTGGATCGGGATTCATATAAATTCATCTTGCTGTATTATAATACTTAAGGTACCTGTCATCTATTTAGGATATTGGGGGCTGACTCACCTATCTCGAGTGTGAAGGTTACGTTTGGATGTTGCATGATACCCCACTCACGTGTCATTGGTCATGTTCGCAAGTTTTGGTCACATACTCTATTTTCTTTCTTACACGATTCTTAGAAATCTTCTCTGCACTGTGGCATTGGTTCTCTTGGGCGACTTCCTGCTCTTGGCCTTTTTTCTTGGGTTCTCAAAGGAACTATGGAAAACACCGAGGTTTTGATCACTTATCCTTTATAACCAACTCCTTTTTAGAATTTTCTTCTTCTTCTTTTTGAAATGTATCTAACGGCTCACCTTCGTGCCCTAGTGCACAGATTTTTGTACAAAGACCATTATGTTCGATTTCACATGTTAATATAAGCATCTTCTGTGATAATTACATTTACAGCCTTGATAAAGTTACATTACGTAACAAAACACGTGTCGGCTGTTCTGGATTGTTTCCTCGATGGGGTGGCGACGTCTGACTCTCCTCCCCCCACGGGGTCCTTGTGTGTCTCCGAAGGACTAGATGTGTATATTGGGTCAATATTGTGTACATTGTGTTTTTCAAATGAAACAATGGAATACTGAGAATGGCATTCTTAATTGTGTATAATTGATTATTCACTTTGTACATTGTGCATAGCAAATGAGAATTTTCTGTCATTGTCATTAAGAGCTGACAATTGTTTATAATTTTCTTTTTTTGAAACAAGTTATGACTTATTAAATTACATGAATATTAATGAGAAAAATATGTTGGGACATTACTGTTTTTTCTTGTGGATTACAAAAGTGTCAAAGTACATTAATGGTTGGTAGTTCAGGGGGACAGCAATGACCATTTGTATAGTTACTTAGGGTTGTATGTGATCTAACCTAGAAAATATTTGGCTGACATTGCCACCTTAACGATAGAGTGCCGGGGTAGTACCCAGTAAAAGAAAACGTTTGTGTAACAAGTTTTCCCCTTGAGGGCCTTGTTCTTTGTCACATCCATGGTAGTGGGATGTTTTCTACCTCGATGGGCACCGCAAATTGATAAGACAACTTTGAATTTGATGTGCGACTGGTATATCCATCACTACCACCATAACCTTGTGTTTGCTCCATGCCTATCGGAAACTGTTCTACCATTTGCTGGCCTTAAACCATGTTCTAGACAAAGAGCTCTCAGTTGAATGGCAGACTCAGTCCAACGTTTAATGGGTGCAAGTTCCAGTAGTGGAATGCCCCATTGTTCATCCTACTCCCTGGTCGCATCATTATCCTCGTTATCAAAGGCTTTGAATGCTGTGTTTAGGTCCCTAACTATGACTACACAAGTAGCCCCTGAGGGAATTTCTAAGAGATCACCTAATGCAAGAATAGAGTCAGATTTCCGCCCTCCACTAAGGCCTCTTCCGTAGACATTGTATAGATCTATGGGACCATATTGATCAGACACAAGCCTAATTGTGAATCTGTCATTGCTGGCTGTCGAGAGGGACAGAATTCTAAAGTCGTTGTCCTGTCTAAACCACAGTGTGTGTCCCCCCGATGGCCGACCTCTTGTTCCCTTGATTGCCGGAATGTAAAAGTTGAGGTATCCAGGATGGTATAAAGGCTCTACGGACCATGTTTCCTGGAAGGCACAGATATCAAATTCCTCTATAAAGTTATTCCAATCAGGAACATCACCCCTATGCCTCAGGCTGGCAATGTTCCAGGATAATAATCTAAGAATACATGGGGATATGTTGGTATCAGGCTTCTGGCTGACCATAACAATTAAGGGACCTGAGGCCTGATCCAATGTACACCTGGTACTATTGGGGAAGCTTGTTGGCATTTGAAGTGTACCATTGGGGCGAGATGTTGTAAACTAATTTTTATCAGTAGTTTTAGAGGCTTATGAACTGATAGCAGAGGGCGCAGGACACCTTCAATCCGTCTCAATTGTTACGGACCAAGAGGGTTGGGAATCGTTGGAAAGTATGCAAGTTGGGCCACTGGTCTTATTGGGGCGATTGTATTTAAACCAGATTGCAGTGTTAAAAAGATGTTAGGTCTAAAGATCAAAGGCTTCCAAGTGTTCTACTAGGTCGTGGTGTGTTAGAGTAAGGGCAATGGTATCTGTAACGGATCCTGATGTTGAGTATCTTTTCGCCCTTACTATGTCCTCCCTTATTATGGATCAACACCCTCTTGCTGGTCAAATCCAATGGATAGCTTTATTAACTAGGGTTGCCTCAACTTCTCTACTTATTTCAGGCGGGAGCATAGGTACATTAACCAAGTGCATTGTCTGCTTCCACCCAAGGGAATTGTCATTGTTTGTCACCTGCGGAAAATAAGAACATGCTTTGGGGTCCTGTGTATGGTTTGGAATTGAGAGGTGATAAATTCCCCACCTTGGAGCTCAGATACTTGTTGGCCCCCTCTTAGCTCTCCCATTGCTTGGAGTACTGCCTCCAATGTAAGTTTTAGACCCCTGCGATTTACCTAATGTAGGGCCCATGGCTGATGACCCCACCTTACCTTTTACTGGACTATTGGGCTTGGAGCATAAAGCTTTTTTTGAGCAATTGGACTTCAATAAGTACTCTATTAAAGGATTCAGAAAAGCTGCCTACGGCTACCTTGAGCGCTCTAATTTCTTCCACTAAATTAGATATCAAACGGTTTTTGCAAAGACATCTCTCTAAGGGAAAAACTAGTGTGCATGGTTAAAATTCCTTTGGCATGGGCTGCTTCCTTACTAGTATACTCAGCTTGACCAGGAGGAGTAGATCCCCCTCTATGTATAAGCTCTGTTATATCACCCCCTATTAACACTTTGTTACCTTCTTTAGCCGAGTCGATATGTCTATCTAAGGCATCATTGCAGTCCATGAGGGGAGCAAAACTATTGTTACAGGGAAAGACTGAGAGTTCATCTATTGGCTCTTGCACCTGTGCTACCTCTAATACCTCATTGTTAGACACTGCATGGCTAGGTTTTGTGACAAACGCAGGTGCTTTCTTTCCTTTTGCTTTATTAAATAATGATGGAATGCAGCCTACCCTGGGGCTGCGCACCAAGTGTTGGAGTCGATGCACTGTTGGAATCAAGGCGGCCCACACATTCTGTCAATAGAATATCAATTCAGTCCAACACCCCTTCCCCCACCCCCTTCACTGCTGCTTGCAGCCTTTTTGCATTTCTTTGCCCTTTTTTTGGTGGCGGCCTCTGAGCCCTCCTTGTTACACTTACGTTTCTCCATTATACAACAATGTCATGCAGAAAGAATTAAGCAAAGGGTTGCTACATGCGCTATGGCCCTGGGCACGGTATTTAACAGTCACTTATACACAGACAGTTGTTACGCTATAACAGTCCCTTTGTCCAGATGCAAGTGATCTATAGAAGAGAGAAGAAAGTGCGGGGTATCTTTGTGCACCTCCGGGCACAAACGTTGCTGGGGGACGCAGTCCCTAGCCAGGGAAAGTACAGGTGCGGTAAAAAAGGGGTCCCAGACCTCGAATATCTTGGTGGTTAATGAAAAAAAGAGGGGTGGAACAGCCCTGCCTTTTCCTGATGCTGACGGGCGCAGGACAGGCCTGCCCTTGGCCGGGGCTTTGCCTGGGCGATGCCTGCCTGTGTGCATCCCGTGCTGTAGGGGGAGAGTCATGGCTTTATGCCCGGTTAGGAGCCCCTCCCCCTCATTAGCAGTGGCAGGAAGGTAGAGCATTTCAAACTGGGACTAGTAGTCCTTCCCAGGGTGTTGTTGCATGCGGATTGGGAAAGTGTCAGCGTGGGCAACAGCGATGATTTCACTGACTCTGGGACAGCGGTCCCACCAGAGTGTCTGGGCAGGGAAGCGAGTCCCCAGCAGAGAGCAAACAAAAGTAGCATCCCGTGCCAGGGGGGGGGTGAGGCAGTGCTTTATGCGTGGTTAGAAGCACCTCTCCCTCGTTAGCGATGGCGGGAAGGTAGAGCGTTGCGCCCTGGGAAAAGTAGTTCTCCCCAGGTCGTTGTTTCATGCGGGTTGGGCAGGTGTCAGCGCGGGCAACAGCAATGATTTCACTGACTCTTGGACAGCGGTCCCACCAGAGTGTCTGGGCAGCGAAGAGAGTCCTCAGCAGAGAGCAAGCAAAAGTAGCGTTCCGAGCTGTGGGGGTGAGGCAGAGCTTTATGCGCTGTTAGGAGCGCCTCCCCCTCATTAGCGGTGACGGGAAGGTAGGAAGTTGTACCCTGGGACTAGTAGTCCCAGGGTCAGGGGGCTTGAGTGTCCTCACTTGTTTTCAGGTGTGTCCAGTGTGGCCTAATCCATGCATCAAGTTTATCCAAGTAAAGTTAAGAAAACATGCCTCTGTCAGAGAATCCCCCCCTTTCTTTTTATAAAACTTCACCGAAGCAGTGCTTTGCGGAAAGGCATTATGCAAATGTGGACCACTAATTTTTAGCGTGCCCGGGCTGATTTTTAATCCCAATCCAACCCTGATGGAGGTGCCTGACCTGTTTCCATCTGCCTGACGTGTGTTCCATTGCAGTGAGGCCTGTTGTCGTCAGATGCCTTGGTCTTGTAGTCGCTGTAATCGCCAGTGCCACTAACATAAAGCCACAGCATCCATGTCAGCCCCTCAGTCCGCTGCCAGGATCACTTTATACTCTCGGTTCAGTTCTGTGGTATTTTTTGCACCAGAGGTAAAAGATACGCACAGCAATCTAACTGCTTGTGGTAAAGCTCCACTGATTAAAAAACACAAAAGCCACTGTTCATAAGGGATACCACATTGTGAGATTTACCACCCAGCAGAGTGGTAATCACAGGTGATAGCTGTACCGCCCCTTAGTTTCTTTCACACAGGAGCCTTTCCGTCTTTTTTTTAAAGTTCTCTCTTGGTAATCGTTTCGTTCTTTGTGTACACGTTTCTCTCGATCTCTGTTTATTTGTGGTGGTTGTTCTTGCTTTTTTGAGGCCACTTATTCTATTCATAGGTTGCCAGGATTTCTTTCCCTTCCGTCTTCCTTTGGCTGAAGCTGCTTTTAAAGGAAGCTAAGTCTTTCCGAAGGTTCTGCCAAGCAGCCACTCATGCTGAGACACATGATCATGGTGCAGTGACGAAAAGCAGGAAATCAGAGGCGAGGGAACTCTCACATAAGTACTGCATCAATCTGGCATTCAGACTGATTCACAGAGGGAAAGAAGTTGGACAAGCCACAGGTTTGTAGAGCTTGAAAATCCAAAATTATGAACTTTTGATTATGTGTATAAAAATTATTATTGTAGCTCTAAAATATTAGGAAAACTATATTTTTAGCCTGATTCCTCATGCAGCTACTGAAATACAGACGGTTTAGCTGAAGCAGTGCTTAACTTGTGCAGGAGGTTGCAGGTGTGGGTGGCACCGGCTCTTGTTTTTGGCGACCGGAACTTATCTGACTTTGACCAAGAGCACAGGAGAAAAAGGGAGGAAGAAGGAGAAAGATAAAGGCAGGAAAAAAGTGACAATGGAAGAAAAGAGGGGTGAAAAGGAAACTGCACGAGTCAGAGAAAGAGACAGGCAGTGTAGAGGGTGCAAGAAACAGTCATAAAATGAAAATAAAACTAAGCAGGCTTGGTATTCAGCAACCACAGTTTTCTCCAGCACAGGCATTGGCCTACTAGGAAAATGTTTGACTACTGTATTTATCTTCTTTTTGTTACAAATTAGGCACTGGTGGAATGAGTGGAAAGTGGGTGAAAACGTAACAGTGGAAGGGAGTTTAGCCTCTTTATCTGAGAAGAGGGTCACATTTATTTGAAGCATATGATTTGCATCTCTGATGATTGGTTAAAAAAATGCATGCAATGCACGGCCACACACGAATTCCCAAACTACGCATTTTGTCCACATGTTAAATTGCGTTACTGTAATATAGTGGTGCAAAAATATTGTGTTAAAAATATCATGGGTCGCAATATAGAAGGTAAGAGATTTGTGTGTTTTACGTAGATATTTTTGGCTATATAATATTATTTCTTTAAATGTATAAGTGTTATTACCCCGTGCTGTATATTATAAGGATAATGCAAGTCACCAAGGCGTTCCATAACCATATAGAGGAATAAGTCAGAAGGAAAAGTTACTTTAGAAGGTTATGGAACTCCATGGTGACTTGCAATAAATATCCTTATTATGTACGCCAGTGAATACTTGATCACATGCGATACTTGGTCACACCATCACCTTTCCCACATTCGCTTAAAAACGTGATGCATAGCCCTTTCATATGAAAAAGGCAGCATGTTTGCATACATGAAGAATAAAAATAAAACTTCTACCGCCAAATTAAACACATCAAAAACCTATTAGATATTAGTTGCAAACATTTATTAGAAACAGTTTAATACAAGTCAATTTGTTTAAAAATAAAAATAAATCTACAGTAGATCGAAATGTGTAAAAACATGTAAAGAGATTCTAGCTTTTCTCTTAGGAGTGCAAAAACTAAACATATGCTCTCCGCTTGTCATCGTAAGGTATTAAAATGGAACAGAAGAAAGAAAAACATTGTTCCATTTCATTGCTTTGAACAGCTGCTTCAATCATGCAACATGACCTGACATGCCTTTCACCTGGGCAGCTGACTCTGGCAGCAGGCGTTTTGACATCATAAATCACGTATAACAGTCGAGTTCTGACATCTTTTCTTTATAATCAGTGACTGGGTGTGTCACAAGTGGGAAATTAAAAAAAATTGAGACTGCGGTATATACAGGGTTTGCAGAATCCCATGTGTTATCATTGTATATAATATAGTAAAAGGTACACAATTGATGGAAGGAATGCGGAACAAATCAAACATTCACCCCTAGTCAAAAGATCTTGGTTGAATCTATCATTCTTTTGCTCATCATGCAACCCCTGTTTAGATTAGATAGTATTCAAATCAGTCTTGACCCTGCTCTTCATGGGAACAATCCAGTCCGTACTGCCAAGCCAGGTCCTCCATGGACCGAAAACAAGCATCCTGGGACCGGTTTTGGGGGTATCGTTCCTCATCAGCCATATAGTTTAATAAAGTTGTATTAAATATTCATTATGTAGTAATAGTTGTAGATATTTATTAGGCGCATATTTCACCCTTAGGTCTCATAGCGCTTTGCCAAACACAGGAAGCTAGAGGGAGGAAACAGAGTTTAAAATAACCATGTTTTGAGATCTTTCTGAAATTTTGTATGGTTTGTTTCCTGGCAAAGTCGTAGCGGCAGTGAGTTCCATAGCTCTGGTGCAGTTTTAGAAAAGGACCTGTCCGAATTTTTTACAGTCCGAACCTTGGGGATCCTCAACAAGTGCTTGTTTGATGAGCGGAGGTAGCGCCCTTACTGATATTTAACCAGTTTCTTAGCTAGATAGACTGGACCCTGGTTGTTCAAGGTTTTGTGAGTCAAGCAACATAGTTTAAAGGAGACCTTCCTCTTTATTGGTAACCAATGGAGTGTTTTAAGGCTTGGAATTGATGGGGATCGGGAAGGCAGATTCAGGACCAATCTAGTCGCCGTGTTTTGCAACACTTGTAGTTTTGACAGGAGTCTTTCATTTATGGATGTAAACAGCGCATTGCCATAATCCAATCCGTTGATGATTAAGCCCTGTACAAGGGGCAGCCGAGAGCAGAGGGGAATCCATTTAAATATTTTCCATAAGGAACGCATTATTCCTAAACTGGTATGGACCAAGGAGTTGATGTGGTCTGCCATGGAGAGTTTATTGTCCATGATAACTCCCAGATTTCTAACTGTTATTTTGGGCGGAGGGCATGGTCCCACTGAGGCAGGCCACCAGTCCGTGGTCCATGCGGGTTGTGCGTCTCCAAAGAGCATAATTTCTGTTTTGCTCGCGTTTAGGAGCAAGTGATTAGTCGACATCCATTCATTTACTGATGCCATGCACTGTTTAAATCTGCGTTGTGTGTCTGTGGGATCTGGGTCGAGAGTGATCAACAACTGCGTGTCGTCGGCGTAGGAGACTGTATCAAAGCAATAGTTTCTAATTATTTTGGCCGGGGGCACACGAAAAGGTTGAAAAGTGTGAGATTTAAAATAGATCCCTGGGGGACGCCTTTATCAATAAGTTGACTTTTGGAACAGAAACCCCCTATTTGTACTTTTGTAGACCGTTCCGACAAGCAGCTATCTAGCCATTTCAGGGCCGGGCCCTCGACACCAAGCTCCCATAGACGTTTCAAAAGGATGCAATGCAAGATGGTGTCGAAGGCCGCCGACAGGTCGAGCAGAATGAGAATAACCGACTGTCTGGCATTCAGGGAAAGCCTGATGTTATCGATGATTTCCACCAGAGCTGTCTCAGTACTATGATAGGACCGGAAGCCTGATTGGGATGGGTCCAATAAATTGTTTTTTCCAGATATGTTGATAATTGCTGATTTACTGCTGCTTCCATTACCTTGCCAAACAGGGGTAGGAGAGAGATGGGTCTATAATTGGCGTGTTGTTTGGGGTCTGCTGTTGTTTTTTTTTAAGATTGGTCTGATAATAGCTTTCTTCTAGTGTGCAGGCACAGTGGATTCTGAGAGTGAGAGATTCAAGATATGGGTTAAGTTGGGGATGAGTACCCGACCAATTTTGGATAGGATCTGTGAGGATGCAGGGTCAGTTAGTGAACCAGATCTCATCATACTGAGTAGAACTGAGGTGTCCTCTTCTGTAAGTTTCTTAAATTCTTTAAGAGAATAAGTGTTACGAAGTTTGGTTTTGTTCTGACTAAACAGTGTGTTGGTGATCTGTGGAAAGCCTTTGTGAATATTGTTTATTTTATTTACGAAGAAAGTTGAGAGTGAGTGCGCCCACTCCTGTGAGATGGTATGTGTTGGTGTATCTGGGGGGGGGTGAATTCCTTCACGATTTTGTAAAGTTCCTTGTGAGAATTGGAGGCTTGATTGATATGTACTCCAAGATAGAATTTTTTGGCAGTGGCTATGTTATCCATGTATTGTTGGTGTAGTGTTTTGTATTGAAGTCTATCTATTACACTTTTTGTGCGTCTCCATTTGCGTTCTGCCTTTCTGACGGCTACCTTAGTGCTTTTTAAGTCAGAAGTGAACCAGAGGGATAGTTTTTTGGGGCAGTTTGTTTCCGTTTTCGGGGCAATAGAGTATAAGGATTTGACAACGGCCGCATCAAATTTTTTCGCAACCTCATTTACATTAATCATTTCAGAAGGGGGAAAGGGGACAACGGTTGTTAAAAATGTTTCCAGGTTAATCTTGTTCCATGGTCGACTAAGCTTCTGCTCTTTCTTTGGGGCAAGTTGAGACAACATTTGGCCCAGTTGAAAGCTTAGAAGGTGATGGTCTGACCACAGGATGGGGAGGTGTGATGTGAGTTGGTGATTAGCAGATCTAGAGTGTGACCGGCGATGTGAGTAGGGCCTGTTATCAATAGTTTTAGGCCCAGTGAGGCCAGATTTGTGATCAGGATTCCTGTATAGGGGTCATTTTCAAGCTCGGCATGATGATTGAAATCTCTGAGGAGTATAAAAGTATCTGTCACGAGAACATGTGGTGCAATAGTTTCCGTAGATTATTTGAGAAGTGGGTTTTATTTCCCAGGGGGCTGTACAAGAGCGCGCCTTTCCATGTTTCACTTCTTGTGCCTTCTATTGCAAAGACACAGATATCACCCCAGTCAGCCTGGACGGCCTCTATGGTGTGTAATTTGATGTTTGCTTTGAATGCAATGGCTATGCCTCCTCCTTTCTTCCCTATCCTATGATGCCTGATAATTCGGTAGTTGAGGGGGAGTGCGGTTGCTCCATCAGGCTGTGAGGACTCGTTTAGCCATGTTTCAGTAAAAAAGCAGAGGTCTGACTTCTCCGATTTTAGTAGAGACCAGACTTCAAGTGAGTGTTTTGGGAGGGAGCGTGCGTTACAGTATAGTGCCTTTAAAATCTCCAAATCTGGCTTTGGACCGGTGGGCAGTGGGAGAGTGGCGTTGTGCACTATTGGTACGGCTGACTTAGTGGTGTGTAGACACTCTGGAATGTTGGTGGTAGAGGAAGGAAAGGCATATTTTTCCCGGGTACAAGTTTTGTTTAAGGACTGTAACTTCTGGCTGGTATATTTGATGATCGTCATCACTGGTATTGATGAGGGCTAAGATATGACCGTAATGTTTAAGGGAAAAGAAAAAACAGGGCAGTGTGGCTGGCGCCTGGCGCCGGTCAGGCGCGGACGGGCGTTGTGATTAGAATGCTAACCTCACCTTGGAACTATGAGGGAAGGAAAAGGGTGAAGTCGCTCCCCTCCGCACAAATGGCACCAGCCACGCCGGATCAGGGGAGACTACAATCAATGCGAGGTGAGCGGTGCAATTTTAAAATCAAATCTAAAAAGCAGTACGTTTTTAACCAAAAAATTTAAAAAACAAGCAAACAAAGCACGGACGTCACTGTAGCCGAGTCACGGCTCTGGTCTATTGCCCTTGTAATGCCTGTGTCAGCTGCGCGTCCACTCTGCGTACTCCCTATTGGCTGCAGGACGTGGGCGGGACTGCTGTAGTGACTAGAATGCTAACCTCACCTTGGAACTGTGAGGGAAGGAAAATGTTGGAGTCGCTCCCCTTCGCACAAACGGCACCAGCCGCAGCGGTCCAGGGGAGACTACAATCAATGCGAGGTGAGCGGTGCAATTTTAAAATCAAGTCTTAAAAGCAGTACGTTTTTCACAATTTTTTTTTAAAACAAGCAAACAAAGCACGGACGTCACCGTAGCCGAGTCAGGGCTCTGGTCTATTGCCCTCGTAATGCCTGTGTCAGTTATCATATTCTTTTCAGGTATTACTATTAATTTATTTTAGTATAGTTTTGTATTAATGTGTAATTGATGTCTATTTATTTTTACATTTAATTAGTAACATCATTTATTCACAGTTTACTGGGTTTGTAGGGGTATAGGATAGGAAGTTATTGAAAAAAGTAATTATTATTTTTATTTTAAATTCATTTTCTTGGTAAATATTTATTATTTCACTATGTAAATTGATTAAATTGATTTATTGCTTTTTTAATAATGTAAGTGTATTTTTAGATTTTTAATGGGACAATAAAATTCATATTATGTAATTACTAATTCAGCTGTTAGTAGTGGGTTGTTGGATTTGTGGAGAGATACTGTGGGAAATTATTGTTCATTATTTTAAATTAACTTTTTATAATAAATACATTTTTAATTGGTAATTTATTATGCCATTTTTTAATTGGTTAATTGTTATTTTAATTCTTTCAGTTAATTTTCTTAATTTTAATGTGTAATTTAAATGGTCTAAACTTTAATTATTAATTTAATAGTGCATTTGTTTGGGCTCAGGGTAAGAACCTATTGCAATTATTACTGGGTTTTATGTGCAATTAGTCTTTTAGGTCAGTTAAAATAATACTTAATTAATAATTATGCAAATTATTTAATTGATTATTTGTTTATGTTAATTATGTTTTATATTTTAATTGTTATTTGCTTGAGCAGCGTACTTAACAATACTTTTTTTATTTAATACTTGTTGAAATGTTATTTTATTATTTAATTGCAATTTTGATTTGTCACACTACACTAACTATAGGTCACCCCTTCTCCATGCACTACCCTTGGATATCACCTAAGTTATAGCATGTGAAATTATTGCTGTAAATACAACACTTATGACATCAGAAATTGTATTATTAGCCAGAGCACAGTGCATGGTACAATGCATGGTGAGTTATAGTTAATTTAGTGTGGTGAGCGAGCTGACAAGACTTTGTATGGAAGTAGGAGAGAGATATTATTTGAAAGGTAATGCGTACATACTAATGACTTATAGCAATATGAAGGCGGTGATTAAATAATAATTTAGAAATATAACTATTAGTAATGAAGTTGTTATGATTGTGTAGTTTAATGTGGGTTTGGAACAACTAGGATATAAATAAGTATGGCCTTGGTGCCTAACTATGACTTACATGTAACCTTTCTTTTTGGGGCTATATATATATTATCTACTGGCGGTCGCCAGTAGATAGTTATAGTTACAACCTAGTTTCCATAGTAAATCTCAAAATTCTATTTTGAATAACTTTGGCGCCGGTTGACGAATCCTCGCGAAATTTTCAAAACTAATGGGGCGCTCCGTTCAGCTCCTACCCTGAAAGTCTCTGGGTGATTCGTCAAGCAGGGGCCGAGAAAAAAGGGGGGTGCCAAAACGCGTTTTCCCCATGCATTTTTCCATAGGACCTTTAGACACTGCTACAGCCCGAACGGCTGAACAGAATTACTTGAAATTTGGCAGAGAGGTAGCCATAAGGTCAAGGAAGTGCCTTTTGCAGGTCTGGTGTAAATCTGTTCAGTTTATCCTGAGAAAATAGCATTTAAAAGCATATATATATGTGGGCGGAGCCTAACCACACATCTCATCCTGAGATCTGATTGGCTGTCAGCACTTCATCCAAGAAGTGTTGGCAGCCATCTTGGGACCAATATACATGATAGCACCTCATTAAAAAGCATTGCAGTTAATAGAAGGTTTTAAGACTTTAGTTACATTATAAATCATTTGTTGATGGTACCATACTCATTTTAGGAACTGTGGTATGTTCTAAGGTGATTTCACCATGTGAAAAAGCCTTCTGCTGGGATATCATGATTGAGAGAAAAATATTTTCGTATGCTTTTCCCACAGAGGTTTGGAAGGTGATCTATAAGCTAAACTGAGAGCTTATTTTCTGTAAATTCACATTATCTTTCTCAGTCATGTGAGAATGAAGTCTGACATTCTCAGTATAACATGTACATCCAACAAGGGCAGAGACTGTCAGTTGATTCCTTTGTGTTCTACTGCAGCTTCCCAGAGTGTTCCAAAGAACTACTAGAGCGCTAACAGTCCTACTTATGATAAACGTATGACACACCTGAAGCCATCTTGCTTGGATTAAAGTGGTCACTCTTAAAACATTTAATTTAAAAAGGAACAAAATGAGGGGGTTCATTTTTCCATAAAAAGTATGATTAGTGCTGCAGAAAGAAAAATTAGGGCACATTTTGAGTGACTTCTCAAATCCTCTTCTATTTCATTAAAAAATTCTGACATGCAGACTGAAACATGCACTTTCAATACCAGCAGCAGTTTTCCCTGGTGAGCAGTAGCTTTACTACAGTGATCTAATGAGCAAAAAGAGTGCTAAAATTCTGAATTTATGGCAAATGTGTGACACATCTGAATGCCTTCTTGATGGAAAGTGAAAGTATTTCCTACTGAGGAGACTGCAGTAAATGAGGAAATTAGGAAACTTCATAACAACTAAGTCTCCCAAGATGGCCACCAGAGACAAAAGAGCCCAAATGTAGCCCAAATATCACCCAGATGTAGCCCAAGTATAGCCCAATGACAGAATGTCCCAGAATGTTCTTAAAAACAAGTAGAGCGCTTACTGTCTTCATTATGACAAAAGTATGGCACACCTGAAGCCATCTTGGTTGGAATAAACTGGTAACACCTAAAACATTTCATTTAAAAAGGAACACAATGAGGGGGTTCATTTTGCCATAGAAATTATGATTAATGCTGAAGAAAGAAAATGAGGGCACATTTTGAGTGACTTCTCAAATCCTCTTCTATTTCATTAAAATATTCTGACATGCAGACTGAAACATGCACTGTTAATACCAGGAGCAGACTTCCATGGTGAACAGTAGTTTTACTACAGTGATCTAATGAGCAACTAGAGTGCTAACATTCAGAATTTATGGCAAATGTGTGACATATCTGAATACCTTCATGATGGAATCAAAGTAAAAGACTGAAAGCATTTCCTACTGAGGAGACTGCAGTACATGAGGAAATTAGGAAACTTCATAACAAATAAATCTCCCAAGATGGCCACCGGAGACAAAAGAGCCCAAATGTAGCCCAAAATCACCCAGATGTAGCCCAAATATAGCCCAATGACAGAAGTGTGCAAAACACTTATTATTTTGTGTTTTTGCAGTGTTATATAGTGCAGACTTGTCAGGTATTGGAGTGCTTTACATGAGCATTGGTTACATCACACAAGAACAAATTCATTTTGGTTGTAGGCATGGGGAGACTAAGTGATTTGACCAGAATCACAGAATGTCGAGCTGAAGCAGAAACATCAACCTGGTTCCCCAGTTGCAAAGTCTGCAGTTCTGGAAGTAACACCACATCCTCTCCCCTAAGTGCAACATTTAATCAAGTGGTCAACTGGATAAAAAAACATAAAGATAACAAATAATTTAAAAGTGCTTTGTCGCTATTTGAAAACTCAGAAAATATGTCCTTATTTTGGTCTTTTAGAGCACTAACCATAATTTTGATGCCAATAAGACCCTCTCATATACGTAATTTCTAAAGGAAATGCTCTAGGTATTACAGTTTTGATTACATCAAGATGATGTCAGGCGTTCCACACTTTTGTAATAAATATAGAATGTTAGCAATCTAGTTGTTCATTAGGATACTGTTGAGAGGCAGAGGCCAGGGGCACGGACTCTGAAAATTGAAGGCAGGTAGGAGGGTGCAAAGGCAACAATTTAACCACACTGAGCAGGCAGGAAGGGGCCGTGGAAGCACAACAGACTATGGAGGGCAGTGGAAAGGGGGGCAGGGTGCAACAAACCAACAATACAGGACTTGCAAGAAAGGCTGTGGCAATCTAATAGACCATTGTGGGCAGAAGGAAGAGGCAATGGTAGTACAACCATACATGCCAACAGACCCGATTCAGCCAGGAAACGTCCAATGTTTTTAAGCTCAAATGGGCTTTATTTGATCTGTCTCCTGTCTACAATCTCCTCTTTTTCAATGTAACTCAAAGGGGAAAATCAATACCCCAGTTTTTTTCAAAATCTCCCTCTTACCAAGTTCAAAATGTTCGCAAGTATGGTACATTGGATCATGGAAGGAAATGGGATAGGGACATAGACTTGGATAACAGAGGACAGGAGGGACATGGAGAGGTGCACCAAACTGACCCTGCAGGGCAGGCATCAGGGTTTGCAGCAGCACAATACACCACACAGGGCATGCAGGACGGGAGTGCAGCACAACAATCTATAGAAAGCAAGAGGGAGGGGACAGGACCATGCACATGGACAACAGAGAACAGAGGGGCAAGAGGCAATGGTAGCTAGCTGACCATAATGGACAGACAGGAGAGAAAGCTGCAGCATAACAGACCATAAAGGGCAGGAGGGACGGATCAGGGGCATTACAATGGAACAGACAAGCCAGGAGGGAGGGAGTAGGGGTCTGCACATGTAAACAGAGGGCTGGGAGCAAGGGGGCAGGGTAGGAGCAGCAAGATAGCCATGGAGGTCAGGCAGGATGGGCACTAGAAGCAAGACACACCATGAAGAGCAACAGTGAGACTGTGATGGCATACACACAGACCATGTAGGGAAGGTGGGAGGGGGTCAGGGGCAGCTAACTGACCACACAGGGAAGGTGGGAGGGGCCATGGCAGCACAGAAGACCATGCATGGCAAGTGGGAGGGTTAATGGCAGCACAATGGCTATGATGGGCAAGAAGGAGGGTGCAGGGGCATGCACAAAGGACGATGGAGGATAGAAGGGAGGGTCAGGACCTGTGCACAGACAAGAAAGTTCAGGGGAAGGGGCCTCACAACAGACCACACGGGGCAGGCAGGAGGAGCAGTACCAGCACAACAGACCAGGGAGGGCAGAAGGGTGTGTCAGTACAATGGACCATGTAGGACAGGAGGAAGAGGAAGAGGAAGAGGATAGGGGCATGGCATGTGGACAGGCAGGGTGGAGGTGGCAGGGACAGGTTACAGTCATCTGACAATGCTAGGCAGGTGGGAGGGGAGTGGCAGCTCAACAGAACACTCAGAGTAGATAGGAATGGCAGGTCCATGGGACATGGTGGGCAAAAAGGATGGAGCAGGGGCATGCACAAAGACATCGGAGGGCAGGGGGAAGGAGAATAGGGGCAGCAAGCTAAGCACAGAGTTTAAGCAGGAGGTCAATGATGGGGCATAGAATTGGGCAATGGAGGGCAGGAGGAGTGGACTGGTATATCATACTAAATTGAGGGCAGTGGCAGCACATCAGACCATGCATGGCAGGAGGGAGGAGGCTAGTCCATGGATTCACACAACAGAGGATAGGGAGGAGGGGGATGGGGCAGCAAGCTAACTGTTCAGAGAAGGCGGGTATTAGGAACTTTATTGTTTTTAAAACATTGTGTCTGTGCGAACTATTTAAAATATGAACAAGTATGCAGCATAATCTCATTTTTCTTCAGGAAGAAGAGGACGTTTGTGACTGTGACTCCGGGCTCACTTGGCAGAAACACCCCCTGACCCTCCACCCCCTATCGCAAAATGTAATGCCCGTGAAAAGGGTAGGTGAACACAGTGTTATATAGAACATAGTCCTGAGAGCACGATTGAAAATGAAAACTAGATATAGATTATGGTATAAACTATGCACCAAAAAGTGTGATATAAGATGAACCGGGCGTGAAATATAATATGCAATACATTGTGCGCAATGACAGATTCATTGGAGAGCGCGAGATAGCACAGGCACTAGCGCGTGCTATGCGATATGCGCCTTGGAGTGTAATATGCACAGGGCAGTGTTGTGTAACCTAACTAGTCTCTAAAGTTGTAATATAAAATATGTGCTGGGGAGTGTAACGTTGCATATGCACTGTGACAAAGATATGGATCCCAGATTGTAATATGTATGGCATAGCACTGTGCGTTATAACATAGGCATCGAGGAAGGCACGTTAGATGGGGCAATATAACCCGTGCGAAGACAAGTGTGGCATGACATATTCACGGGGTGGTGTTACAGTGCACATGGGCTAGAGAGTGTCATAGTATATGCATTAGCTAGTGGAATACAACACAGAGGTGTGTGGCACTCGGCAGGCAATGGTGGGTGTAACACAGCATTGGGCTCTGTCAGGAGCGCGCTGTGACTCTCAAGTGATGTTTGTTCCCTTTCCAGAGAGTAAAATAGAAAGTATTACACATCCGGCAGTGGATGTTTGTTTTATTAACCGTGAGGGGGGTTTCTTGCATAGTTTTGGTCGAATTTTTGTCGAATCCCCTTTGAATGGCTTGGTGTGCATGTGTATTAAATGTGCCCGTCAATAGCTACCCATGTTTGTATAAATAAACGACAAGGGTGTCTACCGGGATTAGGCACGGTAGGGCATCAGACATGTCAGAGCTTCACTAGTGGTGTAAATACATTCCACGTGGATTCATTGCATGCATAGTCGCCTTTTAATGAATATCACGCAAATCGTCATGGTGATAGGTACGTACGGTTTGTCCAGCATGTCCTAGGTGTTTCTATAAATATATATTTTTTAAAAATTACAAAAAACAGTGGCGGGCCCTGGGGATTGGGGTCAAAAAATATAATTAGGAGACAGGCCCTGGGGGATGGGTTCATCAGGGCCAATAAATTAAAATAAGAAGGGGAACCACATAGCCCCCCTTCTTAAAAAATTTAAATAAATAAAAGACTGGCATCGTGCCGGAGGCCATGCCCCCTCCGTGCAGCACTCTGAAAACGCGCCCCCAACAGGCATCTCCAGTATGCGCCAGGGAGCTGTGCTGCAGACAGGTGTTCTAAGGCCAAGCCCCTTTTTACACCTCTCTGCAACGCAGCTCTGTGGCGCTTACTGGAGGTCCCTAGTCGTCTAGTTTGACCCTAGGGACCCTTAGGATTCAAAGGGACTTAATCTGTCAACTTAGAACAGCCACAGGGCGCGTTTACACAGTGGTGAAGGGAGGGGACGGGGCCTGAGGTGACGTGTGCAAACACGCACTATGGCATGTTTTAAATTGGGGATATAATTTCCCTTCAATACTGAGGGCCCCTGGGGGCTAACTAGCCCACCAAGTGCTTCCAGTAAACGCCACTGAGCTGCATTGCAGAGAGGTGGTCCAGGACGTGACACTTTTTACACCTCTCTGCAACGCAGCTCTGTGGCACTTACTGGAGGTACCTAGTGGGCTAGTTGGACCCTAGGGACCCTCAGGATTCAAATGAACTTAATCTCCCAACTAAAAACGGACACAGGGCGTGTTTACACAGTGGTGAAGGGAGGAGACGGGGCCTGAGTTAACGTGTGCAAAAACGCCCTGTGGCCTGTTTTAAGAGGTAGTTTTAATCCCCATGCCCTATTATATACTAGGGGCTTACAGAGGAGGTCATGCTAATCACAGGGGGACCCCAACGCATACTGTTCCCTAGTGTATGTAGGTGTTTTCACTGTATTCTAAGTGTCTTTTAACATAGCACTGGCTCTAGGACTGGTTAGTCAGACTCAGTTACCACCAGTATCCGTCTGAAAAAGTTGAGGGTACAGGATGATTTTGCAACAAGGCTTCTTTCTGCTCTTCTTTTTGTTCTTTCTGCACGTTATCCTTCTTCCTGCACGTATCTTTGTATTTGAGGACTTCTGTTGCTTCTTTCTGCACTTCTTTTGTTTCTTTCTGTGCATTTTTTCTTCTTTCTTCACATGTCCTATCTCTGTAGGCATAGTTAGAAATTAGCATTTAAAAAACCTTTGAAATTCACAGGAAAAAAAAATAGGTTTCAGGCACGTTATAGTTAGGAATTAGCATTTAAAAAACCTCAGAAATTCACTCAAAAAACCATAGGTTTCAGGGGTGTTATAGTTAGCTGGACTTTTCACTTGTACAAAACCATTGAAATTCCCCCGTTATAGTTAGTTCAGCTAACTATAACTCGCGCGCCCGCAATGCACTGCTGATGACGTCACATATTACATCACTCATGACATGGTCAGTGACATCACTCATGACATCACTGATGACATCTCAAATGACATCACTGATGACATCACTGATGACATCATCCTTGTGATAGAGTGGCAGACCTCCTCTCACCCTAATATAACCTTTGATACACACATTCAAAAATAGAGACTACAATTTTCAAAACAATGGACATACCAATACCAGTTACAACAACCTCTTCAGTAATTCTAAGATCCACATACACATCACTCATTCACCAACAGTCCTATACAGTCACTCATACATGTACTCACTCATCATATGTACTCATACACCTATACATCCTGTTACACAATGCTACTCATCCATAGAGTTACTCACACACGTAGTCACTCATGCTAATAAAGAATCAAACATACATTTACTTGCATATACAGTTATACACACACCACCAGACTTACTTCTACGGAAACTTATACATACTTAGTCTTTTAAACAATGACTTATAGGAACACATACTTATTCATACAGGAACTCTTTCAATCTCTCACTCTCACATATACTCACATATATACACCAATAGTCACATATACTAGTTTAAAACATATGTAGTTACTCATAAAGACACTATTGAGACAGTCATTCACTCACTAACACACCCATACACACACTCATCCACCCATACAGTCCTGAACACATGCTGTGTTCAACACATACAAACAGTGAGTCACTCATTCATGCACCTATGCACTACGTAATACCCCCACCGAACCATGCAGACACTCAGACTGATACTCAAAAAACCAACTAATAACCTATATAGACACCCATGTAGCTACTCACCAACCCATGCAGCCACTTATACACAAAGTGAGAGACTGATACAGATATTTACATATTTAAACATTACTCACTAAGCCATGTATTCACTATGATACACTTACTCAGTCAGTTGCACAATCAATTTTTCAAAAACAAATCATCCATTTAGACACTTATATACCCATTTATTCTTCCATCGACCTTGAGATATACATATATAAAACATATTTAATTTTCAGAAAAACACACATTCACTGGATGATGTCATCAGTGATGTCATCAGTGATGTCATTTGAGATGTCATCAGTGATGTCATGAGTGATGTCACTGACCATGTCATGAGTGATGTAATATGTGACGTCATCAGCAGTGCATTGCGGGCACGCGAGTTATAGTTAGCTGAACTAACTATAACGGGGGAATTTCAATGGTTTTGTACAAGTGAAAAGTCCAGCTAACTATAACACCCCTGAAACCTATGTTTTTTTCAGTGAATATATATATAGTTATAGTTATGATGTAGTTTCCATAGGAAGAACGTTTTTTCATTTGCCAATAAGTTTGCTGTGGTTTGAGGAATCCTCGCGAATTTATCAAAACTAGTTTGCTGCTCACTTCAGTTGCTGTCTTGAAAGTTTCTGCATAATGCATCAAGCCGGGTACGAGAAAAAGTGGAGGACCCAGAACACATTTAGGGTGGCTGAATCTGGTTTGGCGCTTCCCACCGGGTTTTAGTAATAGAATGCTTAACAGTAGGGGTGGGCGGAATTTGCGAAAGTGCCTTTCGCAAAATATCGCTAAATGGCAAAAAATCTCCGCGATCACGCGAAATTTCGCGTGATCGCGGAGATTTTTGTGTACTGAATTAAAGCGTTACTGAATTCCTGTTGGGGTTTCATTTTTGTGACAGGAGCATCGTGCCAGAATGAATCCTACCCTGCATATTTACCCAAAAAGATGCCACCGTTTTGTGCAATACCTCTACTCAACTGGAGTACTTTCTACTGGCTAATCAGTAAGTGCTACCTCGTTGGGTAAATGTTTAGTGCTTTTCCCACACTACAGCTGCGTAAAGGGCCAAAAGAGTTGTCTACGGTGACCATGTGTGTCTGTAACGTTGCCACCACGCTGACGGGCCCCGGGGTCCCTCGAGTCAGCTGTCCATCATAGTGGAGGAAAGGGAGGTAAGACCTTGCCCACCGCAGTTCACATGCCTCTTGTTAATAAAGGGCCAGAGACCGGTCAGAGCAGCAGATGAGGAGACAGAACCTCCTGGCGTCAGGAGCTACACGGGGATTGCGCTCGAGAAAGTCGTGGATGCACAGAGCTCCATCAAGGATCACAGCTAATTTTAGACGGTAGATTTGGGGAGAAAAGCACACCTGCCCAGCCTCGACCTAGCTCCTGAATGTTTTGTGCTGATTAATGCGTTACTGAATTTGAGCTCCAACTAAGTCCCCTGCTTTATTTATATCTGTAAGTGCTTCCTGTTGAGGTTTAATTTTTGTGACAGGAGCATCGTGCCAGAATGAATCCTGTCCTGCACCTGTATATGTCCGTTCCGGCCGCGGATCGTGGAAGTTTCGACATTTTCGCGTTCCGCGCGGAACGCGAAAATGTCGAAATTTCGCAATTTCCGCGAGCGGAACGGAAATTGTCGCCCACCCCTACTTAACAGACAGTTCAGAGGGGGAGGTATAGCAGTTATTTTTAAATCTTCCTATTCCTGTAACTTCATCAAGGAGCCCTTGGTCGGTTGCGATGCCGCACGTTTTGGGATCTCATTCAACGCGAATTACACCTTATCTGGCCTACTGGTCTACTGCCCACCAGGGCCCTCCAAAGAGTTTAGGGCTGCTCTTATCGAGGCGGTGAGCCCATAAGCCATGAGAGAGGCGAATTTTAGTATCATTGGGGACTTGAATCTGCATCTGGACAGCCCCCAGGATACTGATATAGGCAACTTTTTGGCCGATCTTGCGGCATGACAGCTATCTCAATTGGTGCAGGGCTCTACACACTCTGCGGGCCATTTACTGGACACAGTTTTTTCTAACCTATTTCTCCTGACTGTCCACCCCCCTCCCCGATGTGCTGGTCTTATCACTATTTAATATCGATGACACTCTCCGGGGTTGTGCCAGCGAGAAGGGTATCTCAGAAGCCTTTTCTTAGACGCCCCTGGCATAAACTCAATATTGATCAATTTCATGGCCTTCTCTCCACTACCATGCCTAGCATTCCAGATGACTCAGACATGGCCAATAGATTACTGTCGGACTGAATTATCTACGCTCTGGACTCTCTCATTCCTGTAAAGTGGTCAAAAAGCCGTAACACCAAATCCAGTCCCTGGTACGATGCTAAGCTCACCTCCCTGCGTAAAGAGTGCAAAAGGCTGGAGAGAGCCTGGAGAAGGGACTATGACGCAAGCCTGGAGAAGGGACTATGACCCAAACCTGAAGAGTTCCTATCAGGCAGCGATCAAAAAATATCATAGGGCTATCCAGATGGAATGGGCAACCTACTATGCGGATGAGATCAGGAGTAGTAACAGCCCATCTAAAAGTATCTTTTCGATACTGAAAGAGCAAAGAGTTTAAATCATCCACGGCCCCTAATGCGACCCTGATATTGTCAGATGAGCAATGTGCTGCTCTAGCCTCCTTCTTTGTGGCAAAGGTGGATAAGATCTATAAGTCCTTCCCCCAAGCAGCGCTATGTCCTGAACTTGTGCCTAGACCCCCCACTTTGCACACTATAGCCGCTTTTCCGCCAATCTCCCGAGAGGAGTTGTCCGTTCTATGTAGCAAGGTCAAGTATGGCTCCCCCGCCGACCCTCTTAAGCCTGACCATTTCATAAAAATGTTACCTGTGCTCATTACACCCTTGAGCCAGGTGATCAATCTATCTCTCTCTACGGCTGTTGTCCCCAGCTCATGGAAACATGCTAGGGTGGTTCCCTTGTTAAAAATAAACAATATCGACACAGCCAAACCTAGAGAGTTTTTACCCCATTTCCCTCCTGCCTTGGGTCTCCAAGATCTCTGAGGCCTACATAAATTCCATCTTGATGGGTTATCTGGAGGGAAACAACATACTGGACCCCTCTCAGAATGGTCACAGCACGGAATCTGCTCTGCTAGCTGTGACCGAACATCTGAGAGGGGCGCTAGACGAGGGTCGTACCTCGGCACTGATCTTATTAGATCTTAGTGCCGCTTTCGACACTGTGTCCCACCAGATCCTGCTAAAGCGGTTGGAGGAGGAGGGCATCGTGGACTCAGCCCTGGACTGGTTTGCCTCTTTTTTTTCAGAGAGGACCTTCCAGGTTGCAGCCCCCCCCTTCATTTCTAGAGTCCATACTACCAAACAGGGGGTGCCGCAGGACTCAGCCTTGAGCCCTACCCTCTTCAACTTGTATGTTCAACCGCTAGCTATGGTGGCTAAGAGCAGAGGGCTCACAGCAGTATCATACGCGGTTAATACACAGTTGGTAGTCACACTCTCTGAAGACTCCACTCGGGATGCTTGCAAGTTCCGGAGTGATCTTGAGGCCGTTGTGGGGTGGATGACTGCCAACTGTTTCCAGCTCAACACCAGCAAGTCCGAGGTACTGCTGGTAGGGAAAGATTCTGAGCTGTGGAGCGAGCAATGGTGGCCTGCCACTCTGGGACAAGCACCTGCTCCCAAACAGGTAGTAAAAAATCTGGGTGTCTGGGTCGACTCCGCCCTCAGCTTCCAGACCCAAGCAAAGTAGGTGGCGGGGACCTGTTTTGGTATACTGTTTCTGGGGTTTTTCAACCACCCCTATGAGGCAGGTTATTGTTCAGGCTTCAATTTTGTCGAGACTAGACTATGCCAGCTCACTTTATCTGGGGTCTAACAAGTCTGAAATCATTAGACTGCAAAGGGTCCAGAATGCTGCGGCCAGAACTCTCCTTGGCCTACTTAGGACATGCTCTGCATCTAGTGCTATTTGTCGGCTCCACTGGCTGCCTGTGGCCAAACGCATAGAGTTCAATCTCTCTGTATTTCATTTAAAATCCCTAGGTATTCTGGCCAATCTGCTTGCACCATGCACCGGAATGCGCTCCCTATTTCCATCCGCAGCCTTAAGAATTATTTGGCATTTCGTAAAGCAATCAAACATTCCTTTTCCCTCACTTGTAGGCCTTTTCTCTGTTAGATGCTGTGCAGTTTTCTGCCATCAGCGCCGGGACGGCCCTCTGCTGGGGCAGCTGAGCGCTCTATAACACCGCATAACATAACAGAACAGAACATTTTCCAAATGTTAAATTCCATAGGAACTTTAGACACGGCTACAGCCTGAACGGCATTATACCAAATTTGGCAGACAGGTAGATGTTGGTTCAGGGAAGTGCCTTTTTGTGATTTGGTGTAAATCTTTTCAGTAGAGGATCCATGCTCCTATTCGATCTCATCCTGAGATCTGATTCGCTGCCAACACTTCAAACCAGGACGAGTTGGTAGCCATCTTGGGTCTCGTCTTGAGCCGAGTCCCAGAAAAAACATTAAAAAAAGAATAGGGGGCAGGGTAGAAATACCCTGACCCCCTAGGTCTCAACTGGGCCAGAAAAGCATTTTTGTTCTTTTGTTTTAATTTTCAGCGGTATCCACGGATCACAACAAAATTAGCTGTATGCTGTGTCGTGGTGAAAGCTTTACAACTGTAATGGTAATGGTATATGTAAATATTTTGATATACTTAACTTTTTCTTCACTATATTCTGATCACTATGTTTTTGACTTGATATTTTAGTGATTTATATACAATGTATGCAACTTCAATATTTTTGTAGACAATATTTTTGACACAATGTTCTAGTGTCATGATAATATTGGTCTTCGTATTCTGTCATACAACTGTTTAGTTGCATAAACACAATTTGGCCATGTCTGAAATTTGTAACTGGGACCACTTTCTCTAAACAGGTCTTTAAGGGCCATCCCAGAGTGTCCAATTCCTCAATCAGAAGGGTGGTGACTGGGTCCCACTGAGTCTCAGCCCTTCCGTCTAGATTTCTCATGTTATAGCCAAATCATACTGAGCAGTGGAAAGGCTCTGCTGCTTAAATATGCATGGCAGAATGGGCTGTGGCACCCTTACACTGACATACCATCCCTCACAAGGTACTATTTTTGAATCCAAACTTGTTTGACTGGAAGCTACACAACAACATTTGAGATAATATTTTAATGTTTTCACCATTCATTCAGTGTTTTACCACTAGTGACGGGGAATCGTCTTTGAAGAATTAGATGGGCTGGTTGCCAACCTCCCTTATATGCATGGCTGGAAGAGTGTGGGTTTATAGTGTGATTTATGCAAGAAGCAGGGGGAATTGTACTGTGATAAAATGTTTTACATGCTTTGAAATATTCTGTATGGCGCGTCAGTACAGTTTGTACGGCATTGAGAACATTGTTATATAAACTACAAAATCTTCTGTGTAGCGTTAAATATGAATTGTAAAGGGCATTTTCCTGTTATTCCTCACTTTGCACTCTAATTCATCCTGCTAAAAGCAGGTGGAGTCTCTGGGTGATAGACACTGGGCTTGCAGTATTCCCTCTCCCATTTGAATGTAAATGGAACTCATAATCCAGCTCCAAGAGGCTGGTGAAAGGAGTATTTCACAATGGTGGACCCTATGCTCTAATGTAAATATGACAATGAAGGGTGACATTTATTACAAACATTTGCATTAAATGCAAATAATGCACAGAAATAAAGTTCATCACAATCAGTAACGGGATATTTTTCTAGCACAGAGTTTCTAAAGCAGTGCTTCCCAAACTTTTTAGAACCACAACCCAAATTGTAGCACCACAAACTTCAGGGATTCTCCTAGATTTAATGGACATGAGGCAGTTGAGCTGTTGCATGTTGTGATAGAGTACTGTAGTTTACAGACAGCATATTTTTCCATTGAAATTGCCACTACATTTGCATCACAATGATCTTTTTCTTAAGGTCACTCTCACAATGTATTTAATGTACCCTTCTAATGCTGACATGATAACCTTATGTATTGCGAGCCAATGAAATGGCCCCAAAATATTGCAGCATGCTCCCTCAGTGGCGGCTGCTCTGAGGAAACAAAAACCAAAGGAAATGATGGACGGAGTGTTGAACATTGCAAGCACTCACCCCCAGTCAACTGATCTGGGTTTAATCCATCACCGTTCTTTAGCCCACTCTGCCACCCCAGTTCAGACATGGCCATATGCAAATCAGTCTGACCCTGTGCCTCATGGGAACAGTCCAGCCCGAACAGCCAAGCCATGTCTTCCCTGGACTGGAAACAAGCTTCCTAGGACCGGTTTCTGGCATTTCAGCCGTCTTCAGCCAGGCTTGCTTGAATCCAGTGGCAAAGTGAGCAAGGGACTCACGTCTGAGCATACCCTGCCAACTTATGGCGCACAAAGCAAAAACCAAAGGAAATTATGGACGGAGTGTTGAACATTGCAAGCACTCACCCCCAGTCAACTGATCTGGGTTTAATCCATCACCGTTCTTTAGCCCACTCTGCCACCCCAGTTCAGACATGGCCATATGCAAATCAGTCTGACCCTGTGCCTCAGGCCAGAAACCGGTCCTAGGAAGCTTGTTTGAACTGGGGTGGCAGAGTGGGCTAAAAAACAGTGATGGATTAAACCCAGATCAGTTGACTGGGGGTGAGTGCTTGCAATGTTCAACACTCCGTCCATCATTTCCTTTGGTTTATGCTTTGTTCGCCATAAGTTGGCAGGGTATGCTCAGACGTGAGTCCCTTGCTCACTTTGCCACTGGATTCAAGCAAGCCTGGCTGAAGACGGCTGAAATGCCAGAAACCGGTCCTAGGAAGCTTGTTTCCGGTCCAGGGAAAACATGGCTTGGCAGTTCGGGCTGGACTGTTCCCATGAGGCACAGGGTCAGACTGATTTGCATATGGCCATGTCTGAACTGGGGTGGCAGAGTGGGCTAAAGAACGGTGATGGATTAAACCCAGAATCAGTTGACTGGGGGTGAGTGCTTGCAATGTTCAACACTCCGTCCATCATTTCCTTTGGTTTTTGCTCTGAGGAAACAGCAGTGGGGCAGGGAGGAGGGAAGAGCGGGAGAAGGGTTACAAATAAATCACTTACCTGCCGGATGGCTGGCTGCCGCCTCTCCTCTGTTCTCTTCCTGGCTTCTTGGTACAGTAAGTAGGCAGCACCCGAGTTCTCAGGCTCCCCATGGCCAATCATAACGCTGCAATGCAGTGCTGTGATTGGTCCTAGCACTGCAATTTGTCGCGCAGCCAGGGAATGGGGCCCTGGGCATGTTATCCATGCAGGCTGCAATGCACCCTGCATGGAGAACATGCAGAGTGTGCATGAATGTTTGGCCGGCCCAAGAGGGCCAATCAAACATTCATGTGCACTTAAGTAGGACCCACCACTGCTCCCCCTGCTCTGCTAAATAGAGTGGGGCGATGCTCCTCCGCCTTACCGGAGGAGCAGCCACTGCATAAAAGGCGTCCCCTTCCTCGGTGTCTTACATAATTAGGAATATTTTAGACTTAACTTCACATACATAGTTCAGCAGGAGCAAACATTCACAAGACTGCTTTTCTACTTGGAGGCTCCAACATTAGGCAACACTGGGTGAGCACCACCTCCACCATGGTGCATTCATGAATAGGATTACTTGTGAGTATAATGGTAGAATGGACCATAAATGCATTGCTCCTCCAAGACTAAATTGTCCCATCAACACCTTGCTCTGTCTTTCCACAGCTGCCTTAATGTGAGGTTCAAGAATATTTTCATTGCTTCACTGTTCAGCTCATCACACATTGTTACGTGTTGTCAAAAATGCTCATGAAGCGCTAGATACCAGCGTAGTGAGGGAAATGCTGCAGCAGTGTGTCAGTATTTACACATCCATTAGATAGGTAGATGGAGAATGCAACTTAACCATGGGAAAATCCCTAAATAACCTGATGTTCCTGGTGCTTGTTGCATGCATGTGTGCCCCCTTTCAAACCTAACAGCTGGCACAGCATGGAGATTCCCCATCAGATTGAAAGCTGCCATCGCCATTGTCGAAACGCATGGATTGGCACTTCCACAAGCGAAAAAGCACATGTTCAAATGAAGGAAGCTGACAAAAGTTCTTTTGCGTGAAGCCTAAAGATTTCGACTTCTCTTGAAAGGTTCAGATAACAATGACAAATGGATCAAGAAGGCTTACATTTAAACGCCTCTTTCTAGAGTTCAGTGCACTGAAGCCCAACATAAATATGACCATCATGCCAGATCTGTCATCAAGAATGACACCTCACCAGACAAAAGCAGCTGAACATGAACACGAGGAGTGCATGCAGTTGATGAGAGGAGAGCTTCTAAACTGAAAGGTCACAATAGCATGTGGTATGCAGACAAACAGGCAGGCATAGGTGCACAGACTAGCCCACCTGCACATATGCCCTGAAGAAAAAAGTGGCCAGTTACCAGGACACAAGAGACGCCAAAACAATGATCTCAAACTAACTTGCCCAGTTTAGCAAATGTCAAGTAAACCCATAAACCAAGCTTTTCAGACAGCACAGGGCTTTTAAAAACACCACTGAATCTACCCAGCAAGTAGAAGTTTAGCCTAAACAGTGGCCCAACATATTAGGTTCCAGATTGTTTTTTATTTTAAAGCATATTTATAACACACTCCTTTAAAAAACTGAAACAAATATCACACTAATAGATTTATTGATAGTGAGGGCAAATATTGCAGGATATTCCCTAAAAGTCACAACTGGTGAAAGTGCTCTTGCTAGGGTGAGTAAAACGGCCTTTTATTGGGTTTCAAATGTGAAGAACATGATTCAGGGTGTAGTGGCACAGGGAAAACTAATGAGGCACGAAAGATAAACGTTTGTGATAATTATTAAAACAACCCATATGGTGATCCCGGTGGATTTTGAGGGGAATCCACTCTCAATTAAGATTGCCACCACAAAATGTGCTGATGTGGCGGCTATCTTTCTTGGACGTGTGCCCGCTGGTACTCAGAGTGAAAGGAGGCACAGAAGAGGTTGCTGGAGAAGTGTGGCTTCTGCCTTTCCAAACTTTAGATATTCCAGTACATCAGCATTTTTTGCAGGGTGATGCACTGAGATGCAGGCATGGGGGCATCAGGGAGTAGCAGGTTTCTTCTGATATGACACTACCCCATCACAGCTTGCAGCAGGGGAGTAATGCAGCACCCACAAGTGGGCTTGTGAGCCAGTGAAATGCAATGGGCATAATAAACCTTTAGGATAACTTCCAAACACTTCCATAAACATGTTGTGGCAAAGCCAATAAGTGCCATACAATACTGAAGAAAAATGGACAGTCGGGAGTAATTGGAGGGGTAGCTGGGTTATGAGTCTGGAAGAGGACTGCTACTTCATCTTTAAACAGGTGCATCTTCAACTCTTTCATACATGCAAACAGGGAGGGTGGGCCCCTATGAATACAGGTTGTTCAGGCTTGGGGATGTCTTCTACATCATCAGTGTAGAGATGGATAAGTCTCACATCCTGGTTTATTGTTTTTTTCTTCACAGCTTATCCAGTATTTATTTATTTTTGTAAAATATATCCTTATTGAGATTTCAAACAATAGTGTGCTATGGTTCACAGCATGATAATCAAAAAGCACCAAACAGACAGTCAAATCCATGTAGTGGGCAATAGAAAGAGGTATTAGGAATCCATACAGTATAGTGGTAGGCCATAACTGTCCGAGTGACAGGGATGATTGGCCAGGTAATAGTTCGACTAAAAATAACGATCACGGCAATTGATAATCCACACAGAAATAAAGTTAATTTAACATCAAATTTTACATATAAATAACCCCCCCTCCGTAACCCACCCTTCCTCAAGCTTCCCTTAGCAATTATTTAGATTTTTTGTCCTGTCAGCCCAGTGACGCATGGTCCCAGCGTGCAATGTGTGTGTAGGTTCGCCACCTGTGTCCCTGCTCACTACTATAATTAAGGCAACTCTCTGAACCCTATGGTCTGGCTATCCATGATGAATTGGTCTTCTTCCTCTGGTAGGAACACCTGGGTCATCCCAGGGGAGCAGAATATCGGCCACCTTAGCATCTCTACTGTCCTCCTTATATGTGACTCCTCTGCTGCCCACTCTAATAAGTCCCTCTCCCAAGTCTCCCCTGTAGGGGGTTTCACCGCCAACCAGCTGATAGCTATGTGTCTCTTAGCCACTGTGAGGCCTAGCATTGTGAGTCTTATACTCATCTTCAATCTAGGGTTGTGAGGTAAGAGTCCCAATAAGGATTCATTTATTGTATGCAGCACTTCCCACCCTGTTGCGCGGCAGAGTTGTGGTAACACCTCCCACCAATAGGATGTGATGATGGGGCAATGCCCTACCATATGTAAGAAATCTGCAGTCGCCGTACAACATCTAAAGTCCCTATTGGGATAGATGGCATGTAGTCTCTTGGGAGAGAGATAACCCATGTTTATTACGTTGTATTGTATTTGTTTAAACTGATGCCTTGTGGACCCCATCATGAATTTAAAGCTAGTCGGAAGGGACAATATGCTCATCGCTGAGATCCTGACAAGTCTCCTCTATACCAAGCGGCATCAGTTGTCTGTATGTACGGAGCACTCAGTAAATGTGGTTATGAGTTTACACCCACTTGCTATGGATAATAGGGTCATCAGTGTTTGTGTGGGGGCAGGGTTTTATAGCCATAACTGACAGGCCATGGCCACTATTTTGGAATATTGGGGGAATTGACTGCCCCCAGTCCGAACGTCTTGATGGCATCCTGTAGTGTAATACAAATTCCCTCCTGGTAGAGGTCAGAGAGAATCAATCATCCACCCGTTTGTCATCTAGCTATCGCCATCATGCTGGCCATTTGTGCAAAGTGGCGAACTATCTAAATCAAGAGCAGAATGCGCCTGCCAAATTATTTGTCGCACTGCACACTCCCAGAGACTGCCCATCATCTGGATCACGTGAGGTAATTCAGGAGGAAATTTCAACCCCTCATCAGCAGTGTCCCAGGCTGGTGTCCGTCATGTGTGTCTTTCAGTAGGTAGTGTTCCCAATTAGGCTCCCCATCTAACCAGTGAAAATTCTATTGTAGTTTTACTGACAGTTAATATAATTCCATTCCACCCCTATCACATGGTTGGCTCAGGGTACTGAGGCACACTCTACATCTCTTGCCTGCCCAGAGAATCTGTACGAGCAGTTTATTGAATTCCCTAAGTACCGTTTGGGGAGTTTCATACATTGTACCAGGTAGCATTTATAGGCATTGTGGTACTATCATCATTTTATTTAAGGCTATTTTCCCCAGACTGTTTCAGTGTATTCCAAAATATATTAAAAGAGTGTAGGTTGCAAAGAACTGCCCAGGTTCAGATCATAAAACCGACGCTCACCGTGTATGACCTGTATGCCAAGATATTTGACACTATTTACCTTCCAGTGTATCCATGCATCTGGAAGACTGTCGACGGACAGGCCCTTCAGGCGGCCCAATGGGAATAGAGCAGACTTTGCAGTATTAACCCGTAGTCAGGAAATTTGGAGATGTGGCTAACCCAGGTAGATCATGGCATCATCGATGTATAGAGAGATGACTTGATCAGTATTACAACTCGTATACCCCCACCCATGAAGAGCCTGCCAGAGCCGGTATGCAAACGGCTACATGGCAATGGCACACATTAGGTGCCACAATGTAGGACAATTTTTGCCTAGACGCATCGTCCAGTCCTCACCCTAGCCTAGGGTTTGAGTAAAGCAATTTAACCCACTTAATGAATGTGTTTTCCAATCCCATTCAGCTTATCCATCAATTTGCAATAGTACTAGTGTATCAACAGTAATGCAGCTGCTTTGTGGTGAGAGTGTTTTAGCTTTCTTTAATAGAGAGGTGGTACCAGGCCATTTTGATTATCTAGCTGATGTGTTGCTTTTGAGATGCAATCCATGTCCGAGTGAATCCCATAGACTTGGCATTGGGTAAAATTTGGGGTTTGAATCCATCAAGGTCCATGTTGTTGAGCCAGATTTGGAGTAGGTGTTGCTTTTTGTTCATGACAAATGGTATGAATTAAAAGGAAGTCTTGCTTTAATGTGCTACTTCACTGTAAACTTAGGAGGCCTACATAAATATTGTTTGGATGCAGTACACCATTAAAGATAGAACTATTGTCTTTACTCGTGCATGCTTTATAGAAATGTATGTAAAACAAGGTGTATACTGTCTACCTACCACAATATTACTACTTGGCACTGTAGAAAGGGTAGATGACACTAATAATAAAACGTAGGTCCCCGGTGCTGTGCGACATTGTATTATTGTTAACTTAAAATGTATAAAATCTATTGATCTCAGAAATGAAAAAATGTATTGATTTTCATGTGCTCAATAGACCTGCCAAAAGTACCAGTGCATCTGCCACCAATCATGCAACATAGATGGACCAGTCTTGTCATGATTCTGCTCTTCAGTGCTTGTCCCCCCTCAGAGGCCTGTCCTTGTGTGGATTTCCATCTACAGTCTTTCTTCTGCAATTGGGATTTTGGTGAGTCTTCTCCATAACGTTTTCAAAACCATAGTTGGCAGTAAAAGTCTAACAATCATAACTCTGGTGATGGAAAACTTCATTTTTGTGTTTATCTGCTTGTGCCCCTTCATCGTGGTCAGCATTTCAATGCTTTTCATTAGATGAAGGAATGGTCACCAAAATGCAGGCTGAAGGGATAGAAAATGGTGAAAAAGTGTAGATGGAGGAATTTCTGAGTACATTCAACTTGTAATGTGCACTAAAAATGCCAATACTGTTAAGTCATATAAGGGCCAGGTCTGTCAAATAATGGTAGATGTATTCACTAAGGGTAGGGACACCCAAAGATGCTCTGTCTTCAGTTTGATATTTGCTAAAAGTATGAGACACTGAAGTATTTTCAGAATCAGGACCCTGTTTGCTGCTTTGCTCTTCAGTCCAGGCCAGTCATGCAGCTCCACGCTGTATAGTCTAGAGTGAAATCATTCCATTTGGAAGGTCCATTTGCAATGCACTTTAGTCAAGTATTTCTGAGTTGGTAATTCATGGTATTGTGTTGACAATCACTATTGCAGTCTGAGAGCACAGCCAATACAAGCTGGGCGAAACCTGCATGCTGTCTGAATCTGCAGTCTCCTTTACCTGAGAGATATCACTACTGTATGAACCTTCAGCATCTCTCTAGCTTTATAGTCTACACCCAGAGTTTGTGAAGTGTGTGAATGTGTTTTGCCTTTCCACCCTCCACATTGCAAAGGTAACCTCAGTCATAATGTATTACTGGGAATCAGATTTGAATTGGCAGGGTAGAAAAATGAAAAGTTATATGAAAATGAAAAATGATTGTCCCTGTGGAAGTTGATTATCTGGCTATGTAAGTCACCTACTAACTATGGCTTGTTAGACATTTTATAGGGAAATCGGGCAAAAATCCCAACTTCCGCCAGAATTTTCTTGAGCTGGCCCAGTGGCGTAGCTAGCCCTTTGCCCCTCCCCCCGTGGCGGTCCCTGTGTTTGCCAGCCCGCAGCATTGAAGAGCGGGGGTGCTGGCGAGAATCCTCCATTTGACCCACGGCAGCCACATTAAAGTGCGAGGGGTGCTGGCAATTGCTGCCCAACACAGCAGGCAAGAGCAGGAAAGGCTGCCTGCCCCCCCCCCTACGCCACTGGCTATCCCAAAATCCCTTTGGAAAGTTAGACTTGCTTGGAACAGAGTTGCACTGTAATTCTTCAAAAAAACCTTTCCAGATATTATATTTGCTTACTCCCTCACTCGTGCATTGCTTTTTAAGGCCGATATATGTGACCATGCACTTCTGAAGATTACCAGATTTCAATGACTCTGCCTCGATCCACATACAGAGCACAGCTAAGTCCACAGACTGTGCAAGTCTGAATTTGGGGGACAACCTGAAGACCAAAACAAACAATGCATGCTCTCGTCCTGGAACACGTTGCCATGTACATACCCAGAGCTATTATCTGTGAGGAGAATTTGCCGATGACTTTCTGCTTTATGTTACACAGTGATAGAAGGAGAGTTTCTATCTGAGAGAAATGTGACTACGGATTCTGGATTCTCAATTGAGGGCTATGACATTCAAGTAAAAGAGGTATGCATGACATTATTAATTTATTTATTTTTCTCTATATTTTATAAATCTTTTTAATCCAATAATTAAATTACATTTAGCAGTGTAGGTTGAGCATGAAATGTCAGAAGTTGGTGAAAGAGGGTACACTACCTTATAGTAATCAGTTAAAGTTACAGACATGTCAGATCATTTTCTTGCTTTGACACACTGTTCCAAAAAGGAGGGCAGGACTGTGCAAGTCGAACCTTCATTCAACTGGTAATTGTAACACACTTCCTCTACATAGTTCCCATTAAAGTCCTAATGGAAGCATCAGTTGAGCATGCTCATTTGAGTTCTCCAAGCTGTCACATAACACAAGCCACAATGGAAATATATTATCTACTCAGTGGTAGTCTTGGCCCACTAGTCTCTCTTCCTTGGTTCATTTTCTCACATTTGAAAGACAAGAATTGTACAATTGAACAGCTGCACCCTTCCATGTCATGACACCCTTGAGCTCTTTCGCAACTAGTCCTAACTACTCGCAACTCTTGTATGTCTACCTTGTTAGCATTTGCAAGTCAGCAGTCCGAATTTCCATCTACTTCTAGCTTTTCCACCATCCTGTGCAGGAAATGTGGCTACCACTCCACACCCCACCTTGTGTTTTAGAAATCTGCTTCCTCCACAAGACGCCGAGGTCAAGTAAATCTGAAGCAGACATGTAGTCTCTGTAAGATGAAAGGCAAGATATTTGATCTCATGAAAGCATGTGAATAATTTTAAAGTCGTTGTTTAAGAATACCTGTTTAAGGTTTACATGCCCTGTTTCCCTCAACATCTGTCAACTCTTCTCTCTAATCAGCCCAGCCTCCATCTAAACACAGGGTCTCATTTAGTATCAGCTACTTTAATGAAAAGTCTTTGCCCCTTTTGAAAACACAATGATTTGTAGAAACTCCAAACCCAGTCTGCTATTTGTGGACATAAATGTATTATACGCAATGAAGCAATTTACATTGACTACCAGCCATCTTGTCCTACTTTTCTATCCAAAATCGGTATCCAACCAAGGAGAGCATGATGGTCATGAACTGGGCATTTGTCCATTTTCATAAACTTTCATCCTTAATTTTGGGTCTCAGTAGTCCAGACTTTAGCCTCCATTACAGGTCTGGTGGTCCAGAGACCGCCAGACTGGCGGGGGAGCAGTGGTGGAGGTATCCCGACCACCCTATTATGAGTCAGTGGTGGGAGTGCCACAGCAGTGGTGTTGCGTTGGTCTGGTGGCTGCAATAAGCTTGGCTGGACTTCTTTGGTTCCGCATATTACTCGTTTCCTCTCCACTGGTGGTGTCATGGAGATTCTTACTTCATGAAACACCGGGGCAAAAAGGAAACAGAGGGGGACCTGCAGAGCCCTCTGTGCCTCCTCCGCATGGGGATGCACACATGGGGCACAACATATGCCCCCCCCATGTGCATGCACTGCAGTTCCTGCACGAAATCTGGCAGGTGGTCTTACCGCAGCCTTGACAGTGCGGCAGCGGGGTGGACCCAGCGTTGCACTGCCAAAGTCTTAATCGGGCCTTTGTGTCATCTCTATTGCCCTATGTGGTCGATAAGAGACCATGACTGATAACACTGGAATGGATGTTAGGAACTTGCCACTCAGTACTTATTTCATCATATTTTGATCTTAAACTTCAGCCCTGAACCAATCCACCAAAGGTTGCAGCACCACTGGTCAATAATAATTAAGCTTCAGATAGTGGAGCCTCTAATCAGCTCCTAACACCAGATACCCTGGGCTTGCAACAGATTTCTCCTGTTGAATCCTTGTTCAACATAGGCGATTTAATTAATTTGCACATGGGCAAATTTCCCATGTACAATTGACACATAAGCCATGAAGGATCCCTTAAAACCACCCCCTTCTAGCCTCACATTTACACCTGCCTAGACCAAAATAGGGGTGATATTAAGCTACAGTAAGTGTTTGTACTGAACCCACTGGCATTAATGACTAGTTGACTACTAAGGACTTTGACACATGGACACAATCAAAGGAAATGATTACATCCTGGTTCTGTGTGTGATGTCTTTTGCAAAATAGTCCTATACATAAGCTGTACCTCTGCACAGTTGTGCAAACTTTTGTTTTTCTGCAACATGTTGCATGCATGGTTCCATTCTATTTCCGTGTTCAAGTTGAATAGGGTTATTCGTGCCAAGCGATATCTTTTATGCTGCTGACTTACCTGCTGACACTTTAACTCACAAACAAAATACTTTTCTGTCATCATCTTCTTTCAGGTTTTTAAGGGAGGAAATTCTTTGAAAAATGTCATCTTCGTTTCCCGAATGGTTAAAACAACCTTTGAAATCTCATACAACTATAGAAACACAGACTGCCTCATTGTAGGTAAGTGTATTGTGAAGTACAGCTGTCAGTCCCATCGAGCCCTACCTGGCATTTTTTCAATTCTCAGTTTTACCTTTTATAATCGATTTGCCTGTATTGGATCTGCTTCAGTAACAATTCTAGTTCAAAAGCACAAAGAAAGATGAACAAATGTCTGTTTCGAGAAGTCCATGTCAACTGAATGATCTGTGACCTCAACACTGGGGCTCTGCTTCAACTCCCCTTCTGCCAACTTTGCAGCCCATGGAATTCCTGTCCTGGGTCCTTCTCCCTGTGGCTATCTTGCAGATGGCAAGTACACACATGTACCTCCTTTCGAGGAAGAGCCTTGATCGCCCCATTGCCAGTACCTTTGATATTAGAGGTAGCCCCCGGACTGAGTTCCAGCGTGTCATATTTGATTTTAGATCAAGGTGGCTGAGCAACTCTCATTCTTTTATATCTGAGTGCAGCATTTGATACGCTTTCTTTTGCATAATGTCTTGCTCCACCATCCTGCTAGAATTAGTGCTATAATACTGCTTTTCCTTGGTTACAATTTTTCCTTCAGGTAGAGCACAGGCTGCCCTTTCTGTCTTTCATGCTTTACATTGTGGACTTCTATAGGGTTCCTCACTCAGTCCTACTCTGATCAACCTGATCAACCACTTTAGCTCTTCTCATTAAATACTTGGCCTTTTCTCTAATTTCTTCTGCTGATGATACTAAAATAATTGCGTCATTTACCACTGATCTGGGGCAGATTCAGTCCCAGCTAAACTCAGTGGCTTCATAGATGAAGTTTCACTTTTTATAGCTTCATGTTGACAAAATAGAGGTTCTTGTTCTTCTCTTGGGTGTGGTCATTCAATCAATCAATCAATCATAGTATTTGTAAAGCGCACTACTTACCCATGAGGGTCTCAAGGCGCTAGGGGGTGGGGAATGCTGCTACTGTTCGAAGAGCCAGGTCTTGAGGAGTCTTCTGAAGGTCAGCAGGTCTTTGGTCTGCCGTAGGTGGGTGGGAAGGGTGTTCCAGGTCTTGGCGGCGAGGTGGGAGAACGGTCTGCCGCCGGCGGTCACTCTTTGGATGCGGAGGACTGTGGCGAGGGCGAGGTCGGCGGAGCGGAGCTGGCGAGTGGGGGTGTAGAAGCTGAGTCATCTGTTGAGGTACGTTGGTCCGGTGTGGTGGAGTGCCTTGTGTGCGTGGGTGAGGAGCTTGAAGGTTATCCTCTTGTTGATGGAGAGACAGTGCAGGTCTCTCAGGTGGGGTGTGATGTGGCTGCGGCGAGGCATGTCGAGGATCAGGCATGCAGAGGCGTTCTGGATGTGTTGAAGCTGTTTCAGGAGTTTGGCCGAGGCTACTGCGTAGAGGGCGTTTCTGTAGTCCAACCTGCTGCTGACTAGGGCCTGGGTGACCGTTCTTCTCGTTCTGGTGGGGATCCACTTGTAGATCTTGCGGAGCATGCGGAGGGTGTTGAAGCAGGAGGAAGAGATGGCGTTGACCTGCTTAGTCATGGAGAGGGTGGAGGCGAGGATGACCCCTAGGTTGCGTGTGTGGTCGGTCGGTTTTGGAGCTGTTCCCAGTGCGGTCGGCCACCAGGAGTCGTCCCAAGCCGAAGGGGTGGATTCGAGGATGAGGACTTCCGTCTAGTCCGAGTTCAGCTTCAGTCGGCTGTTCCTCATCCATTCGGCGACGGCCTTCATTCCTTCGTGGAGGTTGGTTTTGGGGGTGTGGGGGTCCTTGGTGAGAGAGAGGATCAGCTGGGTGTCATCGGCATAAGAGATGATGTTAAGGTTGTGCGATCAGGCGACGTGGGCAAGCGGTGCAATGTAGATGTAAACAACATTGAGCCTGAGGGATGAGCCCTGGGGTACGCCGCAGATGATCTCGGTGGCTTCGGAGCAGAAGGGGAAGGCGGACGCTCTGTGTTCTGCCGGAGAGGAAGGAGGTGGTCCAGTCCAGGGCCTACTCTTGGATCCCGGCGTCGTGGAGGTGTGTGCATATTGTGTGGTAGCAGACCGTGTCGAAGGCGGCTGACAGGTCAAGGAGGATGAGGGCCGTGGTTTCTCCATTGTCTAGCAGAGGATTCTCTGCTTGTCATCAACAAAGTCACCAAGGTAACTCCCTACTGTTTCTACCATTTTCTTACTATGTGCTGTTTAGTGCTGGTTGGGCTTTGTGTATTCCTCCTGTATTCCTCCCAGACAGTGACGACATAAGGGATACCTCCCTGCAAACCTCTATTTTTAGAGGTGTATACCTGTTTATAGGTGTGTGGCAGAATGTAGCGCACACAGAAAAAAATAACATGTTGGGCGCACCATTTTGGCATAAACCCAGGTTTAATGACTTTTTGTGTAAATCTGGGTATGCATCAAAGTATATGGGTGGATGCATGACAATGTCCATGCTCTACCCATGTAATGCCGATCCGATGCAGTGTGAAAAAACACACCTCAAGGCGCTGTGATTTGTTACTTTATTTTATTTTTCACAAAGCAACATAATACAACACAAATCGGCCCTTGTGTGGCTTTGCAAACCTTGACTAGCATTTTGCATTATGGAGCAACGACAACAGAAAATGTTAGTAAATCTGAGCCTCAATTTCTTTCTATCAAGGGACCTATATGTATAAGTTGAAGATGTTCTCTGATAGGCACCTTTCTGAGATTTTCACTATTTTAATGACTTCTCAGATGCGAGGTTTATTATTGGTAATTTGAAAGCAAAATTTGGGATCTGAGTTGTTTCAAACTTGTGTTAAACCTAACCACAGACATACCAAAATGACAGTCTGATCCCAGACCTGCTGTGCTTCAAAGGCCGCTGGCAGTGCATGCACAAGCTCAGCGTATGCACTCTAGAATCATATAATTATTCGCTTTTCTGTTATCACAATGCTGAACTGAGTGCATGCCGTTATGAGCCTGCAGGGCATAAGGTGAATTGAAATGTTAAATGTTGGGAGGTAGAATATTTGTAGTGATAAGTAATGACTTGCCACCATTAATAAGGCCACAACACAATAAAAGGGTCAGTCAAGGGCTCAATAAATTATCCCCTTGCTCAACCCTTGGTAGCTGGCAACGAGCAGACTGGTGTAACTTAGGAGACAGGTGTGTAATGCATTTAAAAAACACCAATACATTAAATAAGTAAGACACAACACACAATAAAAATCCAACTCCATTTTATAAAAATAGGTTATATTTTTCTGAACAAATAGACACCAAAACGATAAAAATCTAGGGCCCCATTCACAACAGTAAACTTAGACGTTTGGTCTCAGTTTAGACCAAACGTTTTCAACTTTGGGCATTCACAAAGGGCATTTACGAGTACTATCTTTAAGTCCGCACTAGGACACACAGTCCCACAGGAAATCCATTGTCACTCAGCCTGGCAGAGCCTAGCCAACCAGGAGAGGGAAGCTGGAAGGTTTGATTTTGGCTTACGGAAAAGAAAGTTTAATAACTTCTTTTCTGTGGTAGTGATTATAAATCTAACAGTAGCAAGTTGTTGTATTTATCACAACTATCATTTTTAACTCCTTCCTTTCAATATGTATACTTACATACAATATTCTAATGTTAGCCTATGGAGCTCTTTGCTACAATGGGGTAAGCAGGATTTGCAGTTTTTCTCTCACCAGGGCTTAATAAACATCTTTTATAATGTCCCTGCTTATAGTTACATTGCATCCTACCCTTGGGGCACATAGGGGAGACCTTAGGGGTGGCTTATATGTAATAATACCGTAGATTACTACTTAGGAAGGGTCTTTAATTCCAAAGTCGAATTTGGATATAATAATAATTTAAAGCTGCCTGCAAGGCATGGTTGGCTTTTAAAATGACAGCAGGAAGCATAGTAGTGCACACTCTACTGTAGGAAATCTACTGGGCCTCTAAACCTCCCTGGCATTTTATATACTCGGGGCTTATAGCTCATTTGAATCCCCCTTGTTTTATCATATACATGGGACTTACAGGGGTCTGTCATTGGCAATTATAATTATACCTAACCATGTACTTTCAATCAGAGCACAGGACCCTGGTCTGGTTAGCAGAGCCCAGTAAGCAATCAGAGCAATAAAACCAGCATCAAGTAGACTAAATTGGGGCACAAAGTGGGGGGACACTGCAAACAGGTTCTAATTTCCTCACACTAAATACTCAATATTCCCAAAAACTGCCCCTGCACACTCACCCACTAAGTCAGTTATGCATCTGACATGTGCATTAAATTGATATCAGAGAGAATGGGGAGTCAAACAATACACAAAAATCCTTAGTTCAACAAAATTCAAATTTGTTTTGGAAATTTGTATTACTTTCATTGATGAACATTTTATTACCAAGTATATTACATTCTTATTTGAAAAACTCTTCCAATCATAAAATACATTAAACTATACTGGAAACTTCCATGAAGTTTTTACAATAAAAAGTCATAGGTACAGAAACACTGAAGCTGCCAACACGTGTGTCACAAATCCGCTTCTTGAGGGCCAACAATTCTTCTATAAGTGTCCTATATTGCAAATCGATGATTCAAAAAGTGTCCTTAATTCCAATAGTTGTCATGTATCAAGCAATGTTCACAAAATAATTGACAGTTTATGATAAAGTGATTCCTTCACAGCTCAATATTTCATGAAACTACACACTCATCAAAAAGAGAGCCTTTGAGCTCAGAGGTCCTGCAGATCAGATATCATTAGACCTGCAGGAAAGTATCCGTGTCAAAACCTTCAAAGAGCCGCTTCTTATTAGTTTCCACATCTAACCCTCGTAAAGTTACTAACAGAATACAAATTTTAATTTTGTTGAACTAGTGATTTTTGTGTATTTTTGACTCCACACTACTCTCTGATATTAATGAACTGAATTTATTTAACTCGATATTTCTTAATATGAATGCTTACAGAACAGTTCACAGACAGAAAAAGGCAAACTTAGCTCACTGTTTCCAAGCTGTGCTATTTTAAAAAAGCACAAATCAGAGAAATATTGGGTTACCTTAATTCACTTTACACACTGCAGCCAAATAAAGGCAGGAACTTTTCTCTATGCTAGTAAAGCCCATCATGATACGACCCCATCCACTTTTGCTGCATCCATGATTCTTTACAGCTATTCTATTCTATTCTAAACAAACCTATATAGGATATGGATAGGTTCAGAATTATATAAGGATAACCCGTTGGACCAATGGTTCTTGGCCAGACTCACTGTAAATGAACCCCGTTTGTGTTATTCACGAGCGATGCCTCCCGCTCAATAAAGTTTTTATATTGCATCCCTCCAAGATGGCCGCCTACTCGATAGACACTCTAGCATTTTGCATAAATACAGGAAACCCGGAAGTTGCCGCTACGGGGCCCTGGAGCAAGGGTAGGACGAACGGCAAATTGCCCATTAACGCCTGTGAGTATACTGCACACTCGGGAACTCCCGCACTACCGGCAAGCCTGCTACCTTTCTAACCATGCTTGTACGCATCGCTTATCCCTTTCAGATCACTGGAGCAACAAGGTGCTCTGGCCATCCCCGTCAGTCCATGACGTTGTTCTAGGGGTGAGTTGGTGCAGTCCTTGTGAGGTTGTGTGTGATTATGGCATGTTTGCAGAATGTATGTATGTGTTCTGCAGTCACTTACAACTTTGTTTCCTTTCACTCAGTCACCTCGAACGAGTGAGATAAATGCACTCTAATTTCGCAGCTGCTTTAGCGGTCATTGGACTTTGAGCGCTCTGTTTTCGCCACTATTACCCACCCGGCTAGCGGCTGACTACGCACTGTATTTTGTTATTGCTTCTACGCCACCGTGCAGGCCATTATCAGGTACTTTGAAGCCACACATATCAAGAGTTACGATACGGTCACGGTACAGCCCAACAACGCATGCTCATTATGAAGCGATAACCCTGCAATACTATCCTACTTGCATAACTTGTTTAGTGCTCACGTCCTTAACAAATTGGGGGCCAACTTGTTAACCCTACCACTTGTTTCTGCTGACTTTGGATACACTCAAATGTGTTGTTTTTAACTTAATCAAGGTTCAAACGGCGATCTTGGCATATATCTGCCAGTTTTGTTGTTTATTGCCGTTCAATGGATCTGCTAACCGATCGCACCCACTGATTTCTCTGCTACATGCAACCTTTGATTAACTAAATGTATCCATAAATATATGTTGATATCATTATGTGTTGCCACCATTGGCAATACAGTCGCCTTCCCAGGCTAATGCTTTTATACCTTCTCTTGGTATCTCCCCTTCCCCCCTCCCTTTTTTGTCCCCTATCCTACAGGTCTACTGAAATCCCCAGTACACGTCTACTAAGGCATCCCTACCGCCCCTGGTAATTTATGTCAATATACTGAATACCAGGTGGTAGTGCACTATTATCACGTTCCTTTTACCGGTCCTGACAAAGTGCCAATTGACCCGTTACGGGCAAGCCTAGGCACGAAACATGTTGACCATTTACACATAGATTGCCCCCCAGGACATCATTTTCCACACAGGGGCATCCACTCAGTTTTTAATTAGGCTAGAGCTACCTAGTTTATTAAAATTTGATTTAAGAGGACTGCTCCATACCTATTTTAATTATTTTCACCCCCTGCACTACCTAGCCCCCACACCCGCACGCACCTTACGGCTTCTTCTTCAAAAGATCCCCGGTTTTGGGAGCCCGTCAGGCATTGCAGCGCGGGCCTGATGAGTGGCAACCACCCGATGATGAAGCATGACACCTCTTGGGGTGTGTGAGGGCATCACGAAGAAAGACCTGTCTTTCCCACACATTCCTACAGGAACTGCACACCTTCTCTAGATCTTAGCCTTAACTGGGAGCCTGTGTGCAGGACCTCACAATCCGGCTCTCTGTCCCTCCCTCTTGTAGTTGATATACCATAATTATGTGGTCAGAATAGCAAGGGTACGTTTTAAAAAAAAAGTGTTTTAAATAATCTCTATGTTTAAGATATGGAATATTAAAATATATTATGTTTATTTTAGGTACTATGTCACTTTATTCCTTATATTTATGTATAAATATATGATACATTGTTATTTAATTTTAGATTTCTTTTTACCATTTTAATTTTGGGGGATGCTGGGTTTATTGGGGGATTGGGTGAGTACGGTTTAATAACAAACATATATATGTAATTTGTAGCAAATTATAATATTGCTTTACATTTAACTTTTCATTATGTTAAGTTATTGATTGTTACCATATTATTTTTATACATTTCTTTAGATTGTGGGTTGTATTGGCGAACGGGTGGGTTGTGTTTTATTTTAATGGTATTAATCAATTTAACATGAACAAGGGAAAGAAAGAAACATGAAATGAATAGAGAACAATGAAATAAAGAAAGGGGATGCAAGATAGTGATGAACTTAGCAAGAGCTAGAACCTTATAACACAAAAAAAGTTGTCAGGCATTTTACTAGTTAGAGTCCCTTTCATCTGAACTTGTAACCAATGTGCTTGCCTGACCTGTGTAACCTGACCTGTGTAACAATGTGTAACCCTGGCCTGAAACTATCTGACGTTGACCTCCTGTGGGCTTGTATGGCCAATTGATCAAGAGCCTTTCCTCTACTACTTCCCTGAATTTCATGTATGCCCATAACAAATTCTTATGTTCTTGTATTATTAACTTCTTCATGTCTTTTCCCTTGATGAAATCCTGTCAAGTAAAGTTGGCACCTCTCCCAAATATATGTATGTCCCCAAATGTTTGTGGGCCTGGTGTTTTAATATAAAATTTTATGTCCCCAAATATATTCAGTTTCCACAATATAAGTAGGGGAGGAGTTGAAGTAAACCTAATATCCCTCACCCCAAGTATATCAATCAATCAATCAATATTCGTAAAGCACAGCTTGTCACCCAGGAGGGTGTCCAGGTGCTTTCTCTAGGTCTCATTCAAAGAGCCAGATCTTGAGCATCTTCCTGATGTCGGTCAGCGAGGGTGTGGTGCGGAGGTGGAGGTTGTTCCAGCTGCATATATGAGGGATCTGCATGAGGGGCAAGTTGTACGGAGAGGAAATTTCCTGGGGGTTGGTAGGCGTGACTGAGGAGGTTGAAATGGCATCTCTTTCAGACCGGGAGCCAGTGGATGTCTTTCAGGTGCTGGTGATGTGGGTTCTCTTGGGCAGGGTGAGAATCAGCCTGGCAGCTGTGTTCTGGATCATCTGGAGTCTTTGCATGATTTTGATGGTGGTGCCTGCATTGCTGTAATCCAGCTGACTGGTGATGAAGACATGTGTTACCGTGTTCCTGGTGGTGATGGGGAGCCACTTGAAGATGTTGAGGAGCATGTGTAAGCATGCTGAGGAAATAGCATTGACCTGATGTTTAATGGTGAGTTTGCTGTCTAGCATGATACAGATGTTGTGCGCGTGGTCTTTCGAAGTTGAGCTGGATCTGATTTCTGATGGCCACCAGGAGTCGTACAAAAGGGTGGTGTGTTTGCCGAAGATGAGAACTTCCGTCTTGTCCATGTTGAGCTTTAAGTGGTTGTCCTTCATCCGTGGCGTAACGTTCATCATGCAGTTGAGGAAGTTTGACTTTGAGGTGGGGTTGCTAGAGAGTGATAGGTTGAACTGTGTGTTGTCGGCGTAAGAGATGATGTTAATGTCATGCAATCTGACTATGCCTGCAAATGGTGTCATGTAGACATTTTAGATTGTTTGGCTGAGGGTTGACCATTGTAGAATGCTGCAAATGTTGTGCTTGGCTTGCGCTGTGAAAGGAGGGAGGCAAACTTTCTGGGTGCATCCTATGAGAAAGGATGCCATCTATCTGAGCGTGTTGTCTATTATACCAATCTGGTATAGGCAATTGATGAGTGTGTGGTGACAGACCATTTTTGAGGGCGGCGGAGAGGTCAAGCAGGATCAGGATGGCTGATTCTCCTATGTCGAGTAGGGTGTGTATGTCATCTGTTTCAGCGATCAGAGCTGTGGTTGGTTCTGAATCCTGATTGGGAGGGGTTTAGTAGGTTGTTTTGACCTGGTGTTCAGTGAGTTGGAGGCTGATGTCCTTCTCCACGGCGTTGGAGGGGAACAAGAGCAGAGAAATGGGATTGTAGTTCTGGAGATCCTTGGGGTCTGCCTAGGGTTTCTGGAGGAGCGGTCTGACCTCGGCGTGTTTCCAGGAATCAAGAAAGATAGCCGTAGTTAGAGAGGCATTGATGATGGTGTTGAGATAGTGGCTCATATCTCTTCTGAGGTTGAAGAGTTGGTGGGGGCTGGAGTCGGTGGGTGCTCCTGAGGGGATGGAGTTCATAAGGGTGGTTCTCTTCAGTGCAGTGAGGGTGGTTGGCAGTGGTGCTTGATTGGAGTTCGAAGAGATTGGAGGGTTGGGGATCAAAGTTCTTATAGTTGGTTGCAAATTTGTTGTGGAAGTGGTTGGCAAGGGCATCGCAGAGCTCCTGTGAAGAGGGAATTGAGTTTTTGGTGGGTCGCGGGCAGGTGAACTCTCTGACAATGGTGAAGAGTTCCTTGGTTTGGTTTGTGCTGATGTTGGTCAGGGCCTCCATCTTTACGACTTTGATCTTTTGATGGTAGTCATTGAGGGTTACTTTGAAGGTGGCTCTGTCGGTGTGTGGCACCCGTTATGTTATGTTATGTTATTTAAATTCATATCTTGGCGCAACAGCTACCCAACAAGTGTTTCCCTGCGCCCAACGGAGACAACAGCAGAGTATTAGATATGAGTGTACTAATTAAAAAGCCAGGTTTTTATGGATTTGCGGAATAATGTGATATTTGTCTGAGTACGAAGAAAAAGCGGGAGAGAATTCCACAGGACAGGGCCCAAATATGAAAAGGAACGGCCGACCTAACGGGCAAGTCGAATTCTAGGCACCTGGAATTTAACTTGAGTGGCAGATCGAAGGGTGCGAGAAGGTAAGTAGGGATGGACCAAATTTTGCACATACACTGGCGCTGTGCCATGTTTAATTCTGAACATATAGTTCAGAGCTTTAAACTTGATTCGATTCTCAATTCTCAGCCAATGGATATCTCTCAAAAAAGCAGAAGTAGATGTAGTTCTCGGAATCCGGCAGAGCAGTCTGGCCGCTGCATTTTGCACTCTCTGAAGCATATGAATAACATCTGCTGGTGCGCCATTTCCTTCAAGTTGTTTGCACCTGCGTTTTGACCTGTTGAGTTCCAGCACTGTACCATCTGGCTTGTTTGGAGGGTCTGTGCTTTTTGGCTGGTTTGGTGGGTGTGACTTTGTCTGAAGCGCTAGTGATCCAGTCACGGAAAATGCTGTACTGAGTGGTCCAAGTTGGTGGTGCCTTTGTGTTGTGTGGTCCTGCAGGCTTCAGTTCATTCCTAATGACTGACCTTAAACCAGCTGCAGAAGGGGGCCCTGTAGCGGTTGAAGGTAGTGCGGGCAGGTGAGTTCCAAGGTGTGGTCGTAACTGATTCTTTTGCTGGACGTGTAATTGGGGTCCAGCATGTGTCCTGCTTTGTGTGTGGGGTCGGTGACTAGCTGCTTGAGGCCGATGTTGTGTAATCTTTCCAGGAGGTCAGTGGAGTTGGTGTCGGTGGAGTGATCTAAGTGGAAGTTAAGGTCTCCCAGAAAGGTGTAGTGTTCTGATTTGATGGCAAGAGGAGAGATGAATGCAGCGATGGTGTTGCTGAGTCTGGTCCATGGTGCTGATGGCCTGCACGCAAGAGGGCCTTTGATGGTGGTGTTATTCTTGGTGTAAATCTGGAAGTACATGTGTTCCATGATTGGTGTGTTTTGGTAGTCATGATGGTGCAGGTGAATGATTCCTTGTGTCTGATGGCGATGCTGCCTACATGTATGTTGGTGTGATCATGATATTTCATATATTAGCCAATGGGTGCTGCTGTGGCAATATCCAGGGTCGATGCTGGAATGATCCAGTTCTCTCGTGGGTGAGGGTGGAGATGATGTCTCAGATTTTGGCGGTGTGCCTACAGAAAGATCTGGTGTTGAAGAGGAGGCATCTGAGTTGATCCGGTGGGGTCTTGGCTGGGCGGATGGCATCCTGCCAGTTCCTGCGGGGGTCATCGGTCCTGGAGTGGAGGTGAAGCAGCAGTGGAAACAAGTGAATGGTCCTACTGTGAAGCAGGGAGATACCAATCAGCAGTTGTTGTGACTGGGGTCTAAGGAACAAAGCTTGTCAGCAAAGTACCTGTGAGAGTCCATAGGGCCAGGATTCCTGGTGTTGGGCGTGGTCCAGGCGTGGACAGGCGCATACAGGTTTGCCTTAGGCGCACCCACTGCTACCATCCACTGCATTGGTGGCGCTTTGACAACCATTAAGTAGGTCCTGGGTGGGGGGAGGGGCGCTGGGGAGGTGGCGAGTGGGAAGCAGGCAAACTTACCCCAATGGTACAATGACTGTTGGTAGAACTTTTAAATCTGTCTTCCCCTAAATGTATGTATTTTCTCAAATATTAGTAAGACTGCAGTTATAATAAATCTGGCCTTTCCAAATACATGCACTTTCCCCAATGTTAGCAGGGCTGTTGCTGTAATTGTAAATCTGACCACCAAAAAAATAGCATTTTCCCAAATGTTTGTGGGATGGGAGTTAGAATAGTACATCTCACACCTTCTCCCTCATATATGTGCTTTCCTTACTGTAACTCCGGCTAGAGTTAGAATACTAAATCATACTCCACAATACTTATAGCTAACAGAATGTTTGCAGAATTGGGGTGCTTGTAAAGCTTGTGAGTAGAAAATGTATTCCTCTTTTTTCTTAAGTTTTCTAATGTTTCAATTATTGGAGTGAGGCTAGTAAATTAATACAATTTCATTTTATATTTTTAAGGTGTGTGTTATATGTAAAAATAGTAAACAATTATTTATTACGTGTATTTAAAACTTATTTCAAATCATTGAAAATTATATTTTAATAAATGTCACAATGTTTATGAGGAATACAAATTAAAAAATGCTAACACTTTTGTCATCATATTTATATGTTTGCAAATAAAATCTCATGTTTAATCTGTAATTAATTTAAATGTCAACTTTAAAACACTGTTTTGAATCTAGATTAAAATATATATGTTTAATTTGATTAATTATCAATAATTATTGAAAAAGTACTCTCTATTAATTACAATATAGTTACACAAAATTAGGTTTTAGTGTTGTATTATATTTTTATATTTTTAATCAAACTATGTTTATTGCCTAGTTAAATATTTTATTAGATTTTGTTTATATTTGTATACATGTTAGTTACATTGTTATTTCTTGGAATAAAGTTAATATACATTTTAAGGTGTAAAAACAGAATACATAGATCTTATATAGATAATATATTTTAGAAATGAATTGGTTGAACCTACTTTGTAAGTTGAATTTGAATAAGGCAGTGCATTGCCTGAATTACCAAGGCTTATCAGTTCTCTTATATTCTGCACATCCCATTTATTTCAAATGACACTTCTTGTAATGATTATGAAAATGTTTTTGAGAATGTCAGTAAATGAAAGGGCACACATTGTTATTCCACATACATGCTTTTTCCAAATGCAAGATGCCAATAAAGTTGACAATATTTTAAAGCAGCAAAAGAAATCATGTAAAATCATCATCATGTTTTACAAGTAATTTGTTTTTCTTTATGCCACCCTTATATACATGGGCGCAACTATCAATTGCCACTAGTCTTTAGCTTATTCCGGCATGTATTGCAACAGAGCTATGTGTTCACATCCTCATAGTTTTGCATTTACAATCTGTTCACCTTTTTTATTTTAATTTGTAAACAGCTGACTGTAGAGTACACAGTTATATGACATAAGACAATATCTGGCATTACATGGTGTACAAAATGGCAGTGTTGGCAAGGATTTGCATAACAAACAAGAAAGCTTATGTGGCCACAGTTCCATCTACAGTACATAGGGCATTCAGCCAATAACATCTCTCCATCAGACTAATAGCTAGGGTCACATAAAATTAAGTGGACATCTGTCATAAAGCAGATTAGATAGCGAGCTGCAATGGAAGATATATTTCATGCGTCACCTTGTGTGTGCAGAGTGTATTGAGGGTCCATATCCAGGGCCACATCTCTACTTAGGAGTGCCAACAAACAAATCTGAGTACTCAGATGTTTGAAAAAATAGTCATAAATACAGTAATCTTGCAATAGTAGTCCACTTTAATCCAAATTCTCAGTTCAGGCACAAGAGGTGTAATCCAAATCTTCACACTAGGCTTGTGGTGATTATCACTGCCAGTTCGTATTCCAAAGAAGAAACACTCCAATATAACTTTCCAAATGAAAGGCAAGTAATATAATCAGCAAAGAGCTTGTCAGCCAACATGTGTTCCGTCGACGGGTCAGTAACACCTCGACTTCTTCAGGGCTGGTATGTAGATGTATTCATCCACATGACGAATATCAGGTATGATTGGCACTGTAGTGCAAGAATCCAATAGATGTCAAAGGTAACAGAAGTGAGTTGTCTGGCGAAACATTCCAGCATGGAGAGTACTCCTCGTGTTCTGGTAGCATTGGCCACGTAGGAGAAAGGAGGTAAGGGGTTCATATATGTCTCGGGGATGAGCTCTAGTTGAGGTCAATTCCCAGTGTGCAGAGACCTGCTCGTGGCAGTATGTAATGTCAGTAATCCACTCTCATGCTTTAGGGGCCCCCGTTCCACCCCAATGGAGCACAATTCTCCGCTTCTCAAGGAGGAGCCTCAAGGCAGTTATTTTAAGGTATTCTTGGGGCACGTCTTCCGTACTGAAGGCCGTAGTCCAGAAAGTGGCAACCACTGGGCAATGCCAGGCCAACTGCAGCAAATCTGAGTGGGGTACAATCTGTTCACCTTAATTACATTAAATTATATATTTGTAAAGCATGAACAAATCACCCCTAAGAGTATCAAGGCGCTGGGGGCCATCGAGGAGATTAAAAGTGAGCTATTGCCCAGAGTCACATGATGCTGAGCTGAGCTGCCGCCGGAGATCGAACAGTGAGCCCTGTGCTCCGGAGTCAGCCACTCTGGCCGCTGCACCATACCTCTTATCTTAATCTACATCACTGTGTGACCCCGTGGTACAGCACCTTAACCCACTCTAATGCACAGTCATGTGGAATATCACTGCACCCGAATATGAACAGCCCATTGTTCCCACATCCAGATTATAGGGGCGCAAGAACACAGGGCCTGGTTTTACTAGCTGCCAAATCTGGCTGGTAAAATTAGGTCGTGATCCCTGGCCCCGCCAACCCCTCCTCCCTCTGCTGTTCGATCTTTATCTTAATAAATATGTTTGTGCTATTATGAGCACAGCCAGTCATCTCCTTATCACCGCCCCAATTATTCTTTTTGTTCTGTCCGCTGTATTTAATATGGGAGACTCACATTCCTCCTTACACCATGGGGCAGGTTTACAATCCCCTTGCGCCACCTTTGTGTCAGAATCAGACAATGGGCCCCTTGTTTTATTTTTCAATGCATCCATTCCTTTCTCTGTTATTGCTTTCCTTGAAGCTTCCCAAACTCAAGACAGATAACTCAGATCGTTTATTTAGTTTATCTTCCCCCACAGATGTCTCCCATCTACTACTTGCTGGATGTCTTCCCTTGCACTCCATTCACACCCTCCTAAAACCAAGGGTCTATTCTTTTTCTAATATTCTTACTCATCCTTTTCACCTTCTTTAGTTATTTTTCTGATTCAGCTCAATCCTTCACCCTCACCTGCATTCTAGATGTTATCATTCACTCTGATCCATATTTCACTCACACGTCTTCAGTTTCCTTTACTGCTATTTTCTGCTTTACAATTTTGGTAAAATGTGATTGTGTCGTCTCCACTACTATTACTCTTATCTTGACCCTGATCGTTCCTTCTGTATTATTGAACGCCCATTTTCTTGACTCTATTGCATACTCATGTACCACCTGCCACCTCGTTTATCTCTGCTTTCCTCTCTATGCATTTGACTTTTCTGCACTGGCTTCCCTTCCCCTGTAATCTTCCCTACTGCTTTTTCTGAATGGTTTATAATGTGTTCATGGCCATGCCCATGCCAGTTATTTTCTCATGTCCAAATCCATGTACCTTCCTGTGCTTTTTGAGCCTCCTCTCTCATTCAGATGATGCAACCTCTCCCTATTTGTGCTTTCCCTCTCTTTAAACAATTCTCTTTTTATTACTCCCCCTATTTTGTCTGTGTTACAGTCAGTTTCATTGCTGTCCATCTCCTGAACACTGCAGTTCAGGTAGCTTTAGAATATTCTGCACTTTTCTTGAATAATAATTTGCCATCTGTAACCCTACTTTTGATCATTGCAGTTGACACCTTGAGTGTGACTGGTATTCCCAGGCATGGATCTCGTGCTCACTGCGACGCATGGACCAGGCTATACCTCATTCGTGAAGCCTACATAGGTCGAAGCAGGTCGCTTGCTGGTTTTCCCATCTGGAGGGGACCTGGCCTGGTATTTTGGGCTGAGCTGTTCCTATTGGAAAGAGAACAAGAATGATTTGCATATGGTGTTCTTGTCGAAAGTAGCATTGTGGGTGTTATACAATTTTCTGGAAAGTGATCTTGAGTGATGGTCAGTGGCTGAGATTATTTCATTCATTCCTTTCATCACTTTGATGTTTTTGTTACATATATTTGAATTAAACTCTATCCGGAAGCAGAACTTTTAACACTTAAAGATAACACATTAAAATGAAAGAAAGTGACTTACGTAAGATACAACTTGCTAACAAATGATACTGAAGTATTCTTTACTTTTTCCGCTGTCCAGGAAGAGGGTCCAGCACACCTGATGGCATGTATCTGAATGCATGCAGCTACGTCAGTCTTTGGAGTCAGCTCTCAGCCAATCAATTCAAGGGTATCCGGGGAGCCTACTCGCCAGGATGCAACTGTACTGTGGGGGTGTGTGATGTGAAATGTATTCATGCTGTTAAACAAGAAGAGAGTAGGGAGGGAGAAGAGAGTGAGGAGTGAGGGAAAGGAGGCAGGAAAGTAATGGAAAAGTAGATAGAAGGAGATGCACCTAGAGCTGGCTTAAGATAGAGGAACTGAAGAGGATGCTGACAACCCCCATCAGAAACACCACAGGAAACTGTTCCATCCACTAAAGCTTCTATGACTCAAGTCGTTGAACCTGCTTGCTGAACTTCACCATCTCCACAATGTGTGTTTAGTTTTATTAACTGACAACTAATTTGGAGGAGTGAGACATGCTGATCAGATGGTAAGGTCCAATTCCATATGGGCTGGTCTTAGAAGGGGTGCTCAGTGAGATCTATTGTGCAATCTGTAGCTCAGTTGCTATCTCCTCCTATGGATAAGTAATCCAGCGTAGGGTCCCTAGCCAGTACCTTCTTTAGGATTCAGTACATATCATCACACCTGGGGGAGAGGGGGTTCTTATGAAATTGAGGTCGATATGTTGCTGCACATCTTAATGTAACAACATCATTTTGAATGCAAGGCTACCTTTTGCCTGGGGCAAAGAAGAGGTCCTAGAAAGACTGGAATCATTTTCAAAATGTTATTCTTAGGACACTCTGAAATCAAATATGTACCATACCAATGATATTGTTAGTAGTTTTTAAACAACCATGTTAACCTTCTTATGCTGTTGTTGCTTCCTTTCCCTGCATTAGATCTGCTCAGGAGGAGATTGTGCACCCACTACCTGCCCACTAATGGATTTCGACAGAGATACTTACCAAGCACTTCAACTGAGGTGTGTTTCGAAGAACGGCGCCTGCACCTGGGAGTCAATACAGTAGTGTCAGTGCATGCTGATGATAGTCCCAGATTGTGTTCAGTGTAAAGATGAATATAATTTTTACCACACCCTTCTACTAAAAGCCAAGTAGAGAAACAATAGACATCCCCATACACCAATTAAAAATTTAGCTCATTAACACAATCACAGGTTCATTTAGAAAAGCCCAGTAGTATCAAATACAACCAGAGACTTTTGCAAGGGGTGTGTGTTTTACACTTGATTAGTAACTGTGCACAGAATATGAAAAAATTAGGTAAAGTCACCGGTGAGTTTAGACACCCAGGGCTTCATTTACTTCAAATTGATGGAGGGCAGCACAGCACGTCATTTTGCTAAACTGCCCTGTATCATAAGAAAAGGGAAAGAATGCGCAGGCTCTATGATATACGGTGCCTTTCCGTTCCCTACACTGTGCTGGCACACAAATGGCTCCCTAGCGACAACACAGGCACCCTTGTCCCATGGTTGTTTTTGTCAGGAAGAGACACCTTCCTTCACAAAAAAACAACCCTTATGCCACCCCTGGGGAGGGGATGTTTTTGACACATTCCAAAATTACACTTTGTTGTAAATCTGGAAATGTGTCAAAAACCATGGGCATTGAGTGAGAACACCCACCGCAATGCCTCCCTGGGCAGTGACTTGCGCTGCGTTGCCTTACACCATACCTAAGAGGCCATAAAAGGCCCCACTGGGTTGTTTTTCGTTGCCTCGTAGATATGACTAAGATGTGTCTGCCACCAGAGCGTCATTAAAAGTGACACTCCGGCAGCTCATGCCTCTTGTAAATGAGGCCTTTAATTTCTCATTGTACATGCACTCTGTCACTCATCCTTGTACTTATCTGTCCCTTCATCCACCCACTGACTCAATGTTGCATCAACTCGCACACATCCACAATAAAACACTAACAAACAATGTGAACATGCAAGATAATTAAAAAGTTAGAAACAGAAAACAGAAAAGAATTATGCTGCATTAATATGGTGTCATATCCTACTCTCTAGTGCAACCCTTACCCCCATGGGACCATGGGTATACAATTGTTCAAAGAAAATGTGGTTCTCATTGGTGTTTTTAATCATCCGCTCAGAATTTATCAGCAACCATTCCTGTTTTCAGTTTATGCAGAAAATCAGTACATGTGCCATCACTCCATTTCAGAGTTATCATGGTAGTTTATGCACAGAAATCCAACCTACACATACAGTGCAATGTCTCCCAAGTGAACACAACCACTAGACAACAATAAACACAATCAATGAAACTGGGAAGAACAAGAGTATGTGTTACAACAGCCCTAAAAGTTTGAGTCCCTAGGCCTTGTGGGCTTTAACCTGTTACGTGATCAGGCTCTTTACGTTTGTTTGTATTATCTAGCCGGATTTTTGTCCCCTTCAGCTAGATATAGGGTCTCATCAAAACAAGAAGATGTAGGTAGAACCTTGTAGGGCAGTGAAACAATAATGCTGTTCCTTAGTAATTTGGGTTGTGTAAGGAAAATCTTACCCAGTGTGAAAACACACTGTGCAGCTAGTGCTCCACTGTGGGAAGTTTGGTTATTATCAGTGGTGATCACAATTTTTATTGAGTAGACCAGATCACAGAGTATACCATACTGGTGCGATTAAACACCATGGATGGATTCACAGCAGATTCATTAATCCATTATAGTGCATGCTCATGGTGTGAGCTGTTACAGAGCTCCCTGTGGTGGACCACTAGCTGTGTAGTGCTTCATTTTGGTACCACTAGGGGTTTCTCCCTGAGTGAGTACCTTTTATTAATCTAGGTGTTTTCACACTGGGTGAAATGTTATAAATTGTGTTTATGACTTGTATATGGCAAAGTTCACTTACACTGGCCAGGTAACCAATGATAACCTGGTATCCTGCATTTAACAAATGAGACCTAACATCTCTTACATCGCATGCTGGAAGATATATGACTCTCTATACTCACAACTATCCACTATTTGGCAGTGTGGTTTAATCGGTTTTAAATGTTTGCCTCATACTGATTTTGATGTCTTTAAATCAACATCAATATAAATGTGTACAGGGCAACCATTTTGATCACATCTATATGTAAAGACACCTAAAGCAGTCTTTAGGTTTCTTAATTTTAGCCAAATCAGTTTCAATATTATCACCAGTGTCAAATTTTGCATCCAACATGTGTTTCACAGGTGAGCCCACTTCTTCAGGGCTGCAATATGTTTAACAAACATCAATTACACATCATAGCAAAGTTTCAGACAGTGATGTACTTACACCATTGTATGCAATCAACTACATTTTACATTGCATCTTTACTTCTACATATATGTAGCAATATAATTTAAAAACATCCAATAATGGCACAAGGTGAAATATATCTTTTGGCATGAGTGACAGACTTAAGTGTCTAGTTTGCAGTAGGCATGGCACGGATTCTAGGTTGGGAATAATAATGCGGTTGAGTGGGCCTGCACACCTATCGTGTAATAGAATGTTAAATGATTAGATGCCAAAATCTTAAGCTGTTTTGAGCGTGCTTTCACGCGAAGGGATGTGAGTCTGCGTCCCTGGGTATAAGATTAAATGGGAGAGGTTCTGGAAAGACCATAACCTGCGTGAATCACAGCTAGGACCCGAAGGTCTCATTAAATGTAGACCATAAATACATAAAATATTCCAAAATTATACAATAAGGCGAAAATGCTCAGTGATACTCTTTGTAAAAATAGAAAACGAGTAAAGGATTTGTGCCACTGTTTACTTTATGTTTTAAAGCAATTCAATGTAGATGTACTGTTAGCATCACAATTCATCTGATGCAGTATATAGGTTTCATAATACGAATCAAGATATACATCAATTGTTTCATAAAGAGTTCCAATGCATTTCGGGTTAATTTCTAACCCTTCGTCAGGGGGATATATATATGAAATAACAATCAACAATAAGCGGTAAGTTAAGTTTCTCTCCGTCGCTTCTTGTCAACCTCCAACCGGAGCTACAACAAAAGCCACATGAATGAAATTAAAAGAACAAAATACATGTAAAGTTTATAGAATTTGCACTCGAAAAAGCGAAAAGAAAAGAAAGACCCATGGAACAGGATCGCTCACCTGATAGTCAGTGTGTGAACAGGTGAAATCTCACCGAAGTGTGTTTAATAAAGAAACTACTGTGAGAAAACAGCGTAGTGCTCAGGATCACTATGTGTGTGCTTACCGCAGCGGTGTCTGGACTTGCGTCGTAAAAGATACTCAAGACAATATATGGGGAAACTTCTGTAAAAAAACATAACTAATAAAGCCTCTCGCTTTAAAACGTGCCTGTATTGCGCAAACAAACGAAAGGCATAGTGACAACACGCTGACTCACCCTCCTCTACCGCCTGATGCCGTAAAGTGTTCTTAAACTCTTCCAATCGATGAAAAAACAGTGCCTGTAATAAAAGGTCCCAATGTTACCTATAACCATTGAGACTCGCAGGCGATTGGTTGCGAAAAGTTACGAAGGCTAAATGTGCACAACACGCTTCCGCGTCTCACCTCTCTTCCCGTTTAGAGGAGGCCTTGGGGGTAGTAAGGAATAAATCTTCTCGTCTTTTTCGTGCCACCTGTTGTTCTGCCTCTGTAAGGATGTCTTCAGGATAAGAATAGAGGTTATCCTGAAGACATCCTTACAGAGGCAGAACAACAGGTGGCACGAAAAAGACGAGAAGATTTATTCCTTACTACCCCCAAGGCCTCCTCTAAATGGGAAGTTTTTGTATTAAAACATTCAGCTCAATCCACACAGATTAAATCTATCATCTGTAAACGATGGGATATAATTGAACAGGAGGCTGATTTTCATGATTTGTTTAAGGATCCTCCACTTTTCGCACACACCAGACCGAAGAATCTGAGGGATCTTCTCAAAAGTCACGCCAACCCAAAAAACTGAACAATGCAGGTATGAAAAAATGTCACAATTGTGGGCAATGTGGCAATGTAATTCTAGGCAACGTTTTCACACATCCCCACACAGGCAAAAAAATAACACTGCAACACACATCAGACTGCAACACAGAGTGGGTAATCTATGCCATCAAATGTCCGTGCGGCCTTGTATATGTTGGGAGGACTAGTCGAAAGATTAAAACTAGGATTATTGAACACAAGAGTAGAATCCGCAACAGTAACATGAACTCCTCCCTAGTTACACATTGGATTAACACATCCCACACTATTCCCCAGTTACGATTCACAATTTTAGAGCGCCTTCACATGCAGTCAGACATTGACATGAACACTGCCCTTTCATGCAGAGAGACACACTGGATTAAATTCCTGGGAACGGTGATCCCGGGAGGATTGAATGATCATTACGAATTATTATGTTTTATCTGAGACTTTCATTCATTGTTCTTTACAGTGCCCTATATTACTCTCCCTTGTAAAGGATTTGCACTCGTAATCAATCTTACTCTCTCATATTGTGCACTTTTTCATTTCTCTTTTTTCATTTTTCTTGCCTTCCTAAATCGTTAATACTCATTTTTTATACTAAGATTGACACAGACTCTTGTCTTTTTTAGCCACCCGCGAGTTTTGTAGTCTGTGTAATTTATACATGAGCTCATCAATTTCAATCTTATTTATTTTTATTTTACTCTCACACCGCAGTGCTTTCATAGCTTTGCACTGCTGTTCATAGCAATAGTAGATTTGATTTTTTTACTTTGTTTATTGTTCACACGGTTTTTTAACATATAAATCGCGGTAGTCCTTCGTTTATTTTAGTCATCCGAGCACCATTTTTTCCGATATAAGACATTTACTGTTTCCACCAGCACGCATGCGCTCTTTGTGAGCTCGTCAATGTCGGAAGTAATCTTGAGAAGAACAGGCTCCTTTGAGAGAGGTGAGACGCGGAAGCGTGTTGTGCACATTTAGCCTTCGTAACTTTTCGCAACCAATCGCCTGCGAGTCTCAATGGTTATAGGTAACATTGGGTCCTTTTATTACAGGCACTGTTTTTTTATCGATTGGTAGAGTTTAAGAACACTTTACGGCATCAGGCGGTAAAGGAGGGTGAGTCAGCGTGTTGTCACTATGCCTTTCGTTTGTTTGCCCAATACAGGCACGTTTTAAAGAGAGAGGCTTTATTAGTTATGTTTTTTTACAGAAGTTTCCCCATATATTGGCTTGAGTATCTTTTGCGACGCAAGTCCAGACACCGCTGCGGTAAGCACACACATAGTGATCCTGAGCACTAAGCTGTTTTCTCACAGTAGTTTCTTTATTAAACACACTTCGGTGAGATTTCGCCTGTTCACACACTGACTATCAGGTGAGGGATCCTGTTCCATGGGTCTTTCTTTTCTTTTCGCTTTTTCGAGTGCAAATTCTATAAACTTTACATGTATTTTGTTCTTTTAATTTCATTCATGTGGCTTTTGTTGTAGCTCCGGTTGGAGGTTGACTAGACTCGACGGAGAGAAACTTAACTTACCGCTTATTGTTGATTGTTATTTCATATATATATCCCCCTGACGAAGGGTTAGAAATTAACCCGAAATGCATTGGGACTCTTTATGAAACACTTGATGTATATCTTGATTCGTATTATGAAACCTATATACTGCATCAGATGAATTGTGATGCTAACAGTACATCTACATTGAATTGCTTTAAAACATAATGTAAACAGTGGCACAAATCCTTTACTCGTTTTCCATTTTTACAAAGAGTATCACTGAGCATTTTTGCCTTATTGTATAATTTTGGAATATTTTATGTATTTATGGTCTACATTTAATGAGACCTTCGGGTCCTAGCTGTGATTCACGCAGGTTATGGTCTTTCCAGAACCTCTCCCATTTAACGGATTCTAGGTTGCCATTGCACACAAGGGGGAAAAAAAGCAAAAAATGTACTGTTCCAGCCCTTAAATGGAAGAGGAGTCCCCTCTCCCAGTGGCATATAGGTTTTGTAGGATAACTAGGTGGCAAGTATGAGGTGTGCTCAATGGTCATGAAATTTGCAACATAAGGTTTCCTAGACTCTCTGTCAAGTCTTGTCTCTCTATAATATGTGTATAGTGCTGTTCGGAGGGCTTTTTTGTTTACAGTATCTTTTTCGTTTGGACTTGAAAAGAGCTGGTGATAATTAACACTACTTAGACTCAGGCTCACCGCAGCAAGCCATGGGATAGCCATTTCCTTCTCACACTTAAGACAATCTTCTATTATCTCTCGTGTAAGGGATGCTGCTGGATTTTTCCATATTGCTAACCATAATAGGGCAGGGCAGGCCTTTATGAAGTCTTCAAGTAGTGTAATTTCAATTCCCTATGGAAAACATATTGAGACGTGGAGATTGGTATACCCAATAGTTTCCTGCAAAATCTGTTTTCCTCACTCTGAATGCTGTAACTTAACCTCTGCGCCAACATCCAATAATAGCACAAGATGAAATATATCTTTTGGCATGAGTGACAGACTTAAGTGTGTAGTTTGTACCCAAAAATAGGTATTTAACAATCCATCCATAATCACACAAAAAAGATGGTGTCATTCCGCACAGATCTGTATATGCTGAAATATTATGGCCAAACATCCAATCTATTTCATTCTGAAAGTTAATGAACCTCATACAGCGCTAGTCTATGGTTAGAAATAAAAAGATATCAAATCCATACAATATTCACTTTGACCCCAACAAAAGTCTATTTTGACAAGAGGAACTGACCAAAACAATCTTTAGTCTTTATAATGGCATGTTACTGCTATGTGTCAGCAGCTGAATTCCTCATCACAGAATCTACTTGACAATCTACCCAAACACCCCTACAAATGAAGAGAAATATAAAACATTCAGATCGCAAAAATAAAGAATGAATCCCTTAAAAACAGAATATCCATAAAGAAACAAATATACATGTCCTTGTGTCTAAAATGCACTGAAAAATGCTGACTGTTCCCTTGAACCTTGCATACCACTGCATTACATGACATTGCCATCAGCGTGGTACACCATCTTAGACAATTTTCAAAGTATAACCAAATAACCTAAATCAAACTATACACCATAAAAGAGCTAATATCCCTTCACTGACTGAAAGCCTCCATGATATCAGATTTGATCAGACTTCTCTTTCCACATGACATTCTCACTGTCACTCATAGACCTATAAACATAATAACAGGAATCCTATTGCACTAATCCGTGAATTGGCATCTCTAATGAGAGCAGATGAAGGTAGCAGATTCAAAGCCCTTCAAAAGCAAAAACAAACTGTCTTTATCTTACACTAGTGCTTACCACTACCTTAAGCTAAATGGAACTCATGCAAGGCAGTACTTCTAATCTAGTCGCAAAGTCTTTTGAAATATGAATTGTGTATTTCTTATAGGTCTCACCGAGTGGCAGTGAAAAAGCGTATTCAAATTATTGTACCACATGCCACACCAAAATGTGCCCAAAAGAAATAAAGAAACCATACATAAAAAAATCTCTCAATATCAAATTATCATATCACATCATCAGGGTCAAGCTGTCAATTCCATGCACAACCCCTCCAAGTCACCAAACGTCATCCATCTGTCATATAAAAATCACACCATATGTGTATCCATTCTTTACCTTAAGAAAGCGGGCACCAGAATTACCTAATATGAATTGTGATAAGCTTGTGATTGCATAATACAAAAAAACTACTTGACTGAAGCAGAACTAAACTAACGCTGCAAGTACCTAAAATACAAAATAAAATTTATAAACGGCTTCCATGTATCTTGGTCAATGGTTGTACTGTCACCGATTACAGAGGATTTCAGCAAAAATTAGCTTATCCGTTGTCAATGTCTGACCTACTTCCATAGAAAGGTCTATAGCTCTATGGTGTCAATGTGGTATGCAGTTCATGATATCCATATAGACCCCAATCAACAGTTCTAAAAGTACTGATGCTTCCATTCCTAAATTTAAATGTAGTATGGGGCTCATGATCTACATTTAAGCCACCATCAATAGTTCTTAAAGAAATGAACCACCATGTCTCGTTGACTTCAATATATGTTCTCTGTCACCTCCCCTATGTGTGCTAGTGTAACATGCTGGATACCTAACATTCAGATTTTTGTATAATTTTCACCCTGATGTGTCTGGGCAATGTTTTCAGCTAGAGAGTATATCATATCACAGGTTGTTCTTTCCACATCACGTTGAGTTGTTCTTTTGTAGACCCAATATATTGCTTGCCACAAACACAATAAGATGGACAGAATAAAATGTATTACAGTTGATAAAACTCCTGATTTCAAAGTGTCTATTGCCTTCAGAATTCTGAAAATTCGTTGTCCTATCATTAACATATTTGTAACCAATACATCCATGACATCTAAAGCAGCCTTTAGGCTTTTCCGGTAACCAGATTTATTAAATATTCTCTGCATATCTGATTACATCGGTGGGACTGGGGTATTGACTTAGAATGTAAATCCTAGCCAAAGCTTTATCAATATGCAGTACCTTCCAAAGTCTTTTTAATATGTTAAAAATCCTACCAATATGGTAATGAATCTTATTACTGTTCTTAGCAGTGGATAGGGTCCTTCTGGATGGATTTTGTCATAATATCTTTCTCTGGACTTGCCTAGCCCTAATCATAACCCTCTTCAAAACTGGTACAGGGTACCCCCTCATCATGCTACCTCCCGTACAAATTCATAAACCATGGTGGATTTCAACAATGAATATTGAGTTGAAAATGACTTTCAATCAGAATATATATTTTAAAAATGCTTGTTAGTTTCTGACAATTTGATATTTTTTGTATTTAATGTATCTGATGATGCATTTGCAAGTTTTGTGCTGATTTAAATGAATAAAAGCAGCATGTGTTTAAACCTATTGTACTTTTTGCTTTTTATTGTTTTTATAACGTGTATCAATTAGGTCTGACCCTTTCATGATACACAAATTTGGCTTTCTTAGTTTCAGTTGATTGCTTGATAAGCTATTTGACAATCAGTTGAATGCAAAAAAGTGCTACTCCAGAGCACTACGCATGAGGATGACAAGGATGTAACACAGCTAAAGCGTGTGTCTAGGAACTTGATGAAGATGACCTTTAGAAGATTAGTGAATTACCAGCCAGGATTTCGATTTCCCACTGAGGTAGCAAATACTTTACATACATTATTAACAGACCACTTTGACTCTAGTTCATGAGAGCCCCAGAACTTTAAAATGTGCCTAAATTCCAAGTATTGCAGGGTCATGCACATGATGTAAATGTGCTGTAAAGAAATTATTGATGAAAAGACTCAACAACCTTTTCCAGGTCTGCGAAAGTGAGGCTCGAGAGTTTATATTGGTAGGGAACTCCAACAATAGGCAGGCGAGGGGCATATCTGCAAGCCCCATGTAGGAGCAGTTTCCTTCTGATTCAGCTAACATAAGATTTTGGGGGTCCCATCTACAAAGATTTCTCCAGGTTGAGAAGGAAGTCAATGATGCCTGCAATAACTGAGAAACAGAAGTAACGAAAAGACCAAGGCAGCGACTTGAAAAATTCATATGACAAATAAGGAAGTATAAACAGTTTTGTAGGAATCCTCCATCTTGAATGATTTCCATTGTTTATTTAGGTAGAAATGGCAAGAATAAATGGAAATTTATTCATGTTGTTATTCATTGCAATGTGATAAATAAGTCTGCTTGAATATATTCATGTTAATCTGCGTGTATTAAATTCTTTCTTTCAGTGACTATTTTTAAATAATGAGCAAGGTTTCCTTGCCGACAATAACTTCACTTCCTGTATATTATTTATATATTAGGATTCCTAACTTCATTACTACTAAATGCCTTTTGTGAATACTGAAAGTAATAAAGTTAGGATTTTGTCTCAGTTTAGTATATTTCAATATTATTATTTTAAAAATAATCTTTATAATTAACACAATATGACTGAAATGAATGGAAAGAAACATATAAGGTGTGATTGTTACAATAATGAGAAAAATTCACATACAAATTAGATTGAGTGTCCAATAGAATTGTTCATGCATCACTGTATAAAGTGAAACAAAAATATGGTTTAATACAAACAATTATATAAAGGTAATTCCATACTTAACATTCATGTAATTGAATCATAAAAATGGGTACTCACAAAAGAATATTGCAAAAATAAGAAGCATAAATAGGAAATATGAAGGCATTAAGGTTGATTGTCTTGCTCGAAGCATAAGTGTCCTTCACAATGATGCAAATAAAGGGTCAACAATACTGGATTCAAAAGTGCAAACTAAAGACCGCCAGCTCAAGGAGGTTTAGTGGCAGAAAAATAGATGTCTCAGGAGTTCCATTAGGCCTGGGCAGTGAACTTTGCTCCGTTCGTGGAGTTTGCGGAGTTTTCTGCACTCAGCGGAGCTCGTGGAGTGCAGAAAATTCCGCTTTGCGATGTGCAGTGGAGTTTTTGCCCTGCTCGCAAACTGTAAGTTCGCGATTCCGAGCTGCCGCTCGAGTAGAATTTCTACCCGAGCGGCAGGAATACCAGCACAAACTGCAGTTTGCACTGCACTCCGCCACTCGCGAACTACGCCCAGGCCTAATTTCCATATAGAGTTGTTTTGGGTTTTCAATGGAGGCTGTGGCAGATCAATGTTATCAGCACCTCTGATGTGTGATACCCAGCTTAGTCAAGCTGTAAACAAAGCTTTGCGTGTGACTTTCCAGTGTGAGGTAATCATTTTAACTGCAGATGACAACAAAAGAACAGGTAGGAGGCAATCAGCAGGGCATCTGATATTAGGATCGAATGAGCCCTTTTTAAGAAATTATATGTCCTTTTTGGGACATATATAAAAAAGCTTGGAGCTAAAGGAGAAGACATTATCCCAGGATGATCCTATTGATTTCCAGTGAAGCATTAGGTGGGCAAGATCACCAGTTTCCTCATTACAGTTCCATTGTTTAGGGCTATCCAAGGTATTCAGGGTGCGTAAATGGCAGGGAGTCTGATACGCTTTGTGAATTAGCCAATATTTAGCTGGGGAATGTGCTGGTGATATTTTATGTAAGGCGACTGATTTCCATATGGCACTCCATTAGAACTCAGACATTTGGTGAGAAAAGTGAGTGTCCCAGTTTTCTTTTACCTTCCTGTTTGCCCTCAATGTTTTAGGTCGGTTGTAGTAATGGATAGAATTTTGAAACATGGTGTCCCTGTTTTTTGGGTTTATAAATAAGTGATGGGAAGATGGTTCTCTGTATTGATATTTAGACTTTGAATTGGACGTCTGCATTTTGAGTAAATTATAGAATTCTTGGTTCTTCACATGGTATTGTGTTTGCAAGTTTGAGGAGGTTAGAGGGGAGGCTACAGAGCATAGTTGTTTGGGGAAATATATGCCTTTGGTGGCATCCAGCGTTCATATGTGATGTTCAAGTTGTGCCGAAGAGAAGCAAGACCGGATAACTTCATTTGTGAGGGTAAGTTCTTTTCAATGGTTAATAGGGCATTTCTGGTGGGTTTTATTTTGATAATCAAATTTTTATTGTTTTTAAAACACATAAATCAGCAAACACACGGAAATCATTGGTTTGAATTCATTCGTAAAAGCAGTGCAACCCACCATCAGGAACCCTGGAAGACATGTACATACAGGAGAGGGGACTGGGTTAATCGAGACCCTCCACAGTGCCCAGCCACTTCCCCCACACTCTACGATATTTCTTGGCACACCCCTTGGCCATGTAAATAGTCTTCTCCTGGGTCGCGCACCAGTCCACCCCTCTGTGCCACTTGCCCAGATCGGGCGGGTCGGGGCTTTTCCAGGCCGCTGCTATATCCCTTTTGGGCACCATCATAGCAGTATTAAAAAATAACATTTCATTTCTGGACCCATCTAGCCCATCCGTGATCCCCAACAATGAGTGCCGTGGATCATGAGGAGCCTCCCAGCCCAATACCTCTGTTAGCTTCACCTCAATTGATCCCCAGAAGTGTTCCAGGTGGAGGCACGGTCAAACCATATGGAGGAAGTAAGCCGGGGTGTGAGTGCATCGCGTGCATGCCGCATCAGGGTGCAAGCCCGCTCGATAGAGGCGCAGAGGAGTAAGATATGCAGCATGTAGGTAGTAGAGCTGAATCAGCTTGAGTTTGGCAGAGACGATAACTGTTCTAGGGGTCATGAGGGCATCACGCCAATCCACCTCATCAAGCGGGCCCACCCATTCCACCCATTGAGTCCTCCACTTATCTAAGGAGGTGGGGGTGTTATTAACTAGGGAGCGATAAATGCGGGCGACCCCTCCCTTACCTAAGTCGCCCATCAGCGTCTGAGCCTCAGAGGAGCTATATTCGGGGAGCCGTGTGTCATCCGCAATGTGCCTATGGAGGGCGTGTCTCAGTTGCAAGTATTTATAGAATTGGGACGAATGTAGGGAGTAGCGGTGAAGGACTGGGCTATTCTAAGGCCCAGCGGTGCCAGGGGACAACACCTGAAACTTTCGTGGGTTACCTGTTCCGGCGTACAAAACACAGAGACACGGGACACTTCCGGCGGCGTTAAAGATCAGCGTTTATTTACTGCAGGGATACAGAAATCGCAAGAAGTACACAACGTGTAGGTTCTGGGAGACTGCTTCGAATTGCAAAAGTGGATCGCTCCTTTTATACACATTTTCGCCATTGAACAACATGGCAAACAAAGGTTACAACTCAGTTCCCACAATAAACTTCAAAAGGGTCGCACTCATGTTTCAGAAACCCGGAACATAATTACAGCAGCATTTGCCGGTTCCCAACTGTAAAAGCACATTATCCCCACATTAAGCACATTCCATTCTGACTGTAAACGAATTAGGAGAAGGGACAGAAACAGATGTAAAGGAAGAACAAGGATGCACAACAGATTGGAAAAGAGTGTAGAGAGTAATAACGGAAACTTGATTGCAGGATCAAAACCCTCGTGACTAATGCATGCATGACTGAAACAATAGACTGGCACGGCAAGATGAGCCTTGAGCGGGGCCATCTGCCTTTGCCGTGTCATTTCCCCTATCATAAAAGACACCCTCAAAGAAACACGTGTCCTTCGTGAAAGCTTGGGAATCCCAGGGTCACAGAGCGGACAAGGTCTGTTCGCTGGCTACTTGAGGGCAAGAAACAAAATGGATGCCGCATCTAAAATGGAACCCGAGGGTTCAGATGGACATACCTAGGAATGAGACGATCCGTACATAGTAGCGTAGCGAAAACGCGTACGCCCACTAAACTCGTCATTTGCGGTTCGTAGATACCAAACTCGTCCATATTCGAGCACACCCAGAAAGTGTCGTTCCGATTCACACGGAACCTCAGACGCTCCTTTTGCCCTCATGTAGGCAAGCACTAGTCGAGATCAGAATCGATTTCAATATCCATCAAATCGTTCAGCTGTTGCTGGAACATCATTCTATCCATCAATGTCTCCTTGGTAACAGATCGCCGTCTTATACACGTTGTAGCACAAAGACTACATAAGGCAGGGCCACACTGCACACAAAGACAACACGTGAATAGGAACGTCACAACAACCCCTACGATCATCAGAATCTTCCAACCCCAAGTGGATATCAGGCCCCAAAACCATCCTAGAAGTGTCCAATTACCTTCGTCCACGTGTATGGACTCGGAAATCTTATGCAACTTCGAGATGGCTTGGTAAACAGTTGGAGCGTTGTCAGGGATGAAAATGCAACAGCTCGAATGGATAACTTTGCACACACCACCTCTATCTGCAAGAACAACGTCTAGAACCATACGGTTCTGCAACGTCATGAGTCTATCCGCCTGAAGTTCTGCTGTTAAATTACCAAGAGCACTCGCAGTTATGTTAGCAGTCGACTCTACCACACGGGTCAACTGTCTTAGGTTCCTACTATTAACCACGGGCCCCCAAAACGGCAAGAAACCCTTAAAGAAGTCTCCTGCTTCTTGACCGGCAGTATCCTCTTCACTAATAACGCCTCTCACAATTCTAGTTTTGTGATAGTCTGAGGCAACTGTAAAAGTCGGTGGCAAAAGATTCGCAATATAACAGGTGCCCGAAAAGTCACGGGGCAACCATGTATATGCACGTTCATAACATACAAAATAGGTACCCTTGGCAGTCAGAAAAACAGGGGAAGAGAGCATCAGTAGAACATACATATCAGTACAAGCACTGTTCCCAAGTTGTGCTCTCGGATTTCGACCAAGACCTTTCAAGCAGAAATTACCGAGGTGGGGTACGATCCATATTGGAGACGAGCTCTTAAGCTGTCTATCACCCACTGACATACTATACTCAGCCTCACTCAGATCCTTATAGGCTTGCACCTCTTCATCTGGAATAAGCGATGCATCAAAAATATCTCTATCTAAATCAGCAATCGCTATCGCCAAAGGCTTATGGTACGGGCCAGGACCAAAGCTTGCAGAGCGTGGCTCTCGACTGGGGTAGGAATCTAGTGCACTACGGAACATAGTTTGGAATGCTTGAGCTGACCCTTGGGAGCTATAGGGAAGAACCAGATACGGAATACCCCTATCCATGGTATGTGGCATTAACCCACACACCCAACAGTTGGTAGTATTCATCACCAACTGATGCTGATGTAGGAGTTGAACGAAGGAGTTATTCATGAATTCCGCACGTCTAACCTGTTCATGTTGGGGCAGAAGATGAAACGAATGTGGAGAAACAGTGGTAATAGAGCTTAGTTTAGGAGAAAGAGTAGGTGAAACGGAAGGCAATAGCGACTGTATTCCGAAATACACTCCACCCACCAATAGCATAGACACAGTCAGAAACAGTAGAAATACCTGAAACAAAAAACATTTCGTTCGTACAATCTTATGCAATTTTGATCTTTGCGCCGACATCCTTTCTACTTCCAACAGCTTAGAGAATGCCATCCTCTAAAAACCGTCCGTGACGTACTTGATGCACTTTGTTCTGAGTAGCGATTATCAATTCCCAGGAGTTCCCAGGAGTCGACAAAAAGTAACCGACCTAGTGTCAGGAACCTGCTAAACAGAAAGAAGTACCCGCACGGCCCTACGGTTAACCCGGATGATAGGTTTTCCTAAACACTCAGCTTAATACAAATCTCTTAGCTGCGAAAAGCACACATAAAAAGAAACTCAAAAAAGAAAGGATGTAATTGTTCGTAATGTTTGTGGCACCAGTAAAGGAAAATATAAGAAAAATGTTATTAGTCTTTGTTACGTGGACGAAGAAAGTATCGATTTCTTCCAGGTCGAGTCTGTTCTTCAAATAATTGTTCAGCTGGTGAAACAGTGTTCAGTCGATTGGATGACGATTCAGACCTCGAATTCTCTACAACTGACGACTCAACAGGTGTGTCTGACTGCAATGAATTGTCTCTTACAGGTTGAGCATCGCTAAACGGCACAAAGCATAGAGGGGTCTCAGTTTCCGTTGCCGCTATACCAGTTCTCACCCAGCCATCTGTTGGTGAGGGGATCGAAACCTTCTTGGTATGGCCGGCGTGTACCCAGTTCTTTCTGCCTTCCAACCGAACTGCAGTCCTTGTTGCCAATAGCACTTGAAAGGGTCCCACAAATCTCGGCTCCAAGTTACGTTTTCTGCCAAAATTTCGGGTAACGACCCAGTCACCTGGCCGGAGCCGATGTCCAGGACCCTCTGTCTGTGCCGGCAAAGCTTCAAAGACCTGTTGATGAATTAACCTCAGTTTAGCAGTCAGATCATGAAGATAATCAATTAGCATTGGATACTCAAGACTATCAAAGGCCTTAGGTCTCGGGACTCCCCAAATGTTCGCAGGGCGGCCGAACACAATCTCATATGGGCTGAGCCCTACTCGAGAGTGTACAGTCGCTCTGGTTGATAGGAGAGCCAGAGGCAAGGCATCAGGCCATGACAAACCAGTCGTAGCTTGTATCTTCGCAAGTTTCAGCTTCAGAGTACCATTGTACCCTTCAACCAAACCCGCTGCCTGGGGATGATTGGCACTATGGAATTTCTGTCGAATTCCAAGGACCTTACACACACTCTGCATCACACTTCCCACAAACTCACTTCCGTTATCTGACCACACAATCCGTGGCATTCCATACCGAGGAAAGTATTCCTTAAGTAGGACTTTTGCTGTGGACAGGGCAGTATTATCCTTAAGAGGATAGGCCTCAATCCATCTAGAGAACGCACAAACCACAACTAAAACATACTTCAGATTATTGCATCTCTCCATATGGATGAAGTCCAGTTGGATAACCTCAAAGGGACAGGCAGGAGGAGCAAAATGACCAGGTGGAGTGGGGGTGCCCTTGCCAGGATTATGCATCAAACACACCATACAATTCTTAACCACCCTCTCAGCACATTTAGCAATACCATCGTTCTTCCATACAGGGGACAATAACTTGCATATACCTTTCGCACTAATGTGTGACAACCCATGAGCCATAGTCACGACGGCTAATACATAAGCATCCGGTAACATCCACCTCTGACGTTCCGACAAGTCAACCCAACATCCATGCATATCCAACTTTCCCGTACCTTCTTTCCACTTGGTCCTTTCAGTTTCAGTGGCCTCATTCTGAATTGCTTTCACACTCTCAACAGTGTCTTCACACATACCAGTCTCCGTCGGCCACCTCACTGAACTCGTAACATACATTCGGGTTGCAAGATTCTTAGCCGTTTCTTTGGCAATCTCGTCTGCAAATGCATTACCACGACCAACGTCATCTGTAACCTTCCGATGAGCACTACATTTAACGATCGCTACCTGTTTAGGCAATGTAAGTGCATCCAAAAGATCATTCACGAGCTGCCCGTGTTGGATCTTCGTACCATGCGATGTCATAAATCCTCTTTCTCTCCACAATCGACCAAAACTATGTACAACACCGAATGTATACTGACTATCGGTGAACACATTCACTCGCTTTCCCTTAGACAAAACACACGCTCTTGTTAACGCAATCAATTCTGCCGCTTGCGCTGAATTCTGACTCAATCTCGCAGTTTCCACAACCGTGCTCAACGTCACTACAGCATACGCAGTCGTCACATCACCATTCGGCAACTTAAAACATGAACCATCAACATACAAAGTGCCATCGGGATCTGTCAACGGAGTGTTTTTCAGGTCCACACGACCCTTCGTTTCTTCCTCAGTTCGTAAATAGCAATCATGTGGTGGTACATCATCTGATTCCATATTAGTCCGCAACAATGTCACCGGATTCAGTACATTACAACGCTTGATCTGTATATGACTTGCCAAAAGGGTCAACTCATACCCCGACAATCTTGCACTCGTCAGATGTTGAGTTTTTGTCCGATTCAGGAGAGTGTCAACTGCATGGGGAACCATCACTATGAGCATATTATCCATGACCAGACCTGCGGATTGTCGAATAGACACTGCAGCTGCCGCTGTCGCCCTCAAGCAACTTGGCAACGCTCTAGCTACCGGGTCTAAAGTCGAGGAAAAATACGCACATGGACGCTGCTTACCACCGAATTGTTGCGTCAAAACACTCAACGCACAACCTTCTCTTTCGTGAACGTATAGTGTAAATGGCTTACTGTAATCAGGAGTACCTAACACAGGAGCCGAACACAACGCATCACGTAGTTCAGAAAAACTTTTCTGACATTCTTCCGTCCATGGCAAAGGAGTCGAGACATCCTTGCACGTGAGAGCTATCAATGGCTTCTCTAACAGTGAAAAATTCGGAATCCACTGTCTGCAGTATGACGTGATACCTAAAAAGGCACGCACATCTCTCTGAGTTGTTGGCACAGTCATTCGAACAATTGCTGCAATTCTTTCAGGGGTCAACCTTCTTCCCGCCTTTGACAATAAGTGACCTAGATAGGTTACTTCTTGACAACAATATTGTAGTTTAGAAGGTGACACTTTGTGATGCAAGTCACATAGATGCTGTAACAGTGATACTGTAGTAGTTTTGCAAATCTGTTCAGTGTCAGCAGCTACCAACAGATCGTCAACATACTGAATCAAAGCCGCACCAGCCGGCAACACAAACGCATCAAGTTGACTCTTAAGAGCTTGGCTGTAGATCGATGGACTCTCACAGTAGCCCTGAGGTGCGCGTTTGAACCTGAAGCTGCGACCACCTAATGAGAAACCGAATAAATCCCTGCTTTCCTCAGCAATCGGAATGCTAAAGAACGCATTCTTCAGATCGATTACCGAGAACCATGATGCAGAAGCTGGAATCAGAGTCAGCAAAGCTGTAATATCAGGCACCACAGGGAACTGTGGAACAACAATTTTATTCACCTCCCTTAAATCAATAACAAAACGATACACAGGAGGCTTGGATGGATCAGTTCGTTTCAAAATAGGTAACACAGGACTATTACACACGTTACCTCGTGTTTCCTCGATGACATCCTTATCGATCAAATCGTAAATGATCGCTAATAGCGCTCGTTCACCATCAAGGGAGATACGATACTGGGGAATGCGTGGCAGTCGCACGTTGGATTTCAATTTAACAACATAAGGTGGTATATCCAGCAGGCCCACATCATTGGGACCTGTCGCCCACAAAGAATCAGGAAGAGAACTCAATTCCGGTGGGAGCTTATCAGTCGACAAATACATAGGAGAGATCACTCTCTGACCCAATGTAAGCTCCACTCCCGCAGGAGAGCAGTACAAAGTCGCATATAACCGCTTCAACAGATCCAAGCCCAAAAGATTCTCACCACAACCAGTAGTCAAAATCAAGGGAGCTTCTAACTCGCGAGACCCAATTGTAAGGGGCAAAGGGCTAGAAACTGGATTGCTAACGGGGGCGCCAGAGAATCCAACAGAAACATTCGTTAAGCCAGACAAAGGCGCGCCAGGGAGTTTTGAATGCATGATGGAACTTTTCGCTGCACCAGTGTCCAACAGAAAAGGCTCAACTACGCCCAATGTAGCAACTGCAACATAAGGCCCTCTCTGATCAACCGGAACTGATACTACTCCCTTTCTTTGTCTACGGCTGTCCTAGTAAGTACCGTCCGCATCAACCTCATGCTCGACATAATAGTCATCCACATGATACTGTGCAGATCTACCAGACGATGGATCGCGCCGATCAAAGCAATTTCGCGAATCTGATGAAGTGGCAAGACGCTCGTTCTGATTCTGAGTAACACCGCGACCTCTACCACGGGACGCTTGTTGAGGACTACTACGACCTCCTCGAGCCGAAACACCATTGTTCCGGTCACGCAAAACTGGACAATTAAACTTCAAATGGCCCTCACCCCTACAATATGCGCATTGATTATACCCCAACACAAAGCGAGGTGTAGAGGAGTCAGTACGCGACTGCGATCTAGAAAACTGCGATTGCAAGCGATTTGACTGTTGCGAGTCATTCTGATTCGAGCGCGGAGGATACGCTTGCTGCAATAAGACCTTTGTTTTAAGATCCTTCGTTTTCTTATCTGCGCGTTCGCTTTCTTCTTTCTCTCTATTTTCGTAGTATTGGGCCGTGGCTAATATCTGAGCAGTGGTAGAAACGGCCCACAAACTTTCAGAATTCTTCAACTTGTTGCTTAGTTCAGGCAACAAATTCGATACAAATTTATCAACGAACAACCGCTGACCTCCCTCAGAGCTCATATCCTGACCACTATGATCAATAAATGCCTCCTCAAATCTCGTAAAGAAATCGGAGACACTCTCATCCTTCTTTTGCTTGCACGCAGACAATTTGTCCCAATTAACGCGTATTGCTGGCATAAGAGTCTTCATAAGTGTAATTATCCTCTGGGGCAGATTCTCAATGAGGTGTTCAGGTTTAGCCCCACCAACTTGCCGTCCGTCAGCCACCGCAAGAGCAGCCCAATCACCGCCTAACTCAGCTGCGTGATTCTCTTGACGGATTTTCGCCCAAATCGGTTGAGGTACTACATTACCAAACAACATGTCAATATCGGCAAGGTTCATGACAGTAGCATCCACTAACTGGGATAACTCCTTATAATAACCTGCAGGATTTTTACGGGGGTCAGGCAAGGTTTGCTTCACCTGCAAAACTTCCGATCGCTTCCATGGGAGGTGTATCCAAACTCTCTGAAAGTGTGGTAGAATAGCAGGATTAGCATTAGGATCACCTGGCATCCATACTGGGGGAACTTCCCGCATAGGATACTGACCTGGTTGTGCCATCCATTCCTCAGTGGCGTCCTTAAACAATGCTCGAGGTTGCACTATAGATCGAAAAGATAACAGACGCTCTAGAGCACGTCGGACGTTATCACCTACAATCATACCAGTCGTAAATTGATTCTGAAGCTCAGTGATCTCGGGCGGTACATTATCTACCTCCTCATTATCCCATTCTTCTCTCAAGAATTTACACATTTCCTCGAACACGAATCTGTGAGTGGGCTCATTAAACTGAGAAAATGTCTCAAAAACTATACGCGAAGCGTACTTCACAGGATACCTAATCCATTTACGCGCCATTTTCACCAACGACTCACGTTCCCTACCATCAGGAATTTGACTGCGCCTCTGAGCAACATCAGAAAGATTTGACCCGAGTACTGGCCAAAAAAACGGAGAATAGAGAGTAGCGACAGCATTAAATATACGACTACGAACAGAAGGGGAAGAAGAAGGAGGTACAGGAGCAACAACATTAGGAGTAGAAACAGTAGCAGTAGTCGGGGTAACAGGAGTAGTAGTAAGATTGGGCTGATGGGATACTGGCAAAGGAGCAGTAGGAAAAAGAGCGGGTAAAGGAGGATGGACAAGTTGTGGCACAAGGGGATTCGGAAAAACAGGAGGACCGACAGGCTGACCAGCAGCCGCCAAAACAACAGGTTGAGGAACAGGAGGAATCACAGGACCCACGGTATCTGGAGCATAGGGAGGTGGCGATTTCAATAGATAGGACAATAATGGATCCTCTATCACTTCCTCTCCCGTCTTATCAGAACTAGACGGTAAAACTGGATAACATTTATCCACCGCCATATGATGAAGTCTAGCACTAACTTCCTGCTCCTTCTCATCTTTGTCTCGCTGATACTGTTCTACATTTCGCATCACCGTAATGACACCTTCTCTCTTATTTTTCTTAATCTGTTTGATTTCTTTCTGCTTGGCCTCTTTGCGCCATAATCGAAAGGAATCAAACATGGCCGGCCTAGCCTTCTTTTTAAACAATTTAGCTTCAAGATTATCTAAAATTGCAGTTTCGAAACTACCATGCGATGGCCAACTAAGAACACCATCATTTTTAGTGTAACGAATCCAATTTTCATTATATACGATAGGACCTACGCCGTGGCGACTATAGAGTTCATAAATTAGAGTTCCAACTGGAGGTATCGGGCATGAATCCTCCAGCCGGGAATACGTGCTGCAACATTTAAGGAAACCAAACAAAGTACTACGGCCAGGCATCGTGCACACTGACCGAGTTTACAAACTTCAAGGGCTATCGAATTACGATGTCCTTGCAAAAATGCAAGACCCTCGGTTTTTGGCAATTGCAATCGTCAAATAAAACCCAACAACTAAAACCCAACAACTAAGAACCACAAATGCAATGGAACCATGCAAACAACAAAGTAACCTGGGAGCGACCCACAAATACTTAACTGAAAGAGCAATGGCGTCACCAGGAAGGCCCGTCTATCGTCTCGCCGTACAAAGGACTACGCCAGGCGCCAAAACAGGTCGACAGTCAGGGCATCAGTCCGTCGCAGCCGTCAGGAAGCGGGAATCTTCGCGGGAAAAGTCTTCGGGCCACTTATTTCGACAACTGGATCGATGAAGCGGGGTGCACCTTCCCTCGGAAATTTCACACGAAGTTCCTCACGATCGTCGGGCTTTGGACCGGTACCGCTGATGTCGCCCCACGTGGGGCGCCAACTGAAGGACTGGGCTATTCTAAGGCCCAGCGGTGCCAGGGGACAACACCTGAAACCTTTGTGTGTTACCTGTTCCGGCGTACAAAACACAGAGACACGGGACACTTCCGGCGGCGTCAAAGATCAGCGTTTATTTACTGCAGGGATACAGAAATCGCAAGAAGTACACAACGTGTAGGTTCTGGGAGACTGCTTCGAATTGCAAAAGTGGATCGCTCCTTTTATACACATTTTGGCCATTGAACAACATGGCAAACAAAGGTTACAACTCAGTTCCCACAATAAACTTCAAAAGGGTCGCACTCATGTTTCAGAAACCCGGAACATAATTACAGCAGCATTTGCCGGTTCCCAACTGTAAAAGCACATTATCCCCACATTAAGCACATTCCATTCTGACTGTAAACGAATTAGGAGAAGGGACAGAAACAGATGTAAAGGAAGAACAAGGATGCACAACAGATTGGAAAAGAGTGTAGAGAGTAATAACGGAAACTTGATTGCAGGATCAAAACCCTCGTGACTAATGCATGCATGACTGAAACAATAGACTGGCACGGCAAGATGAGCCTTGAGCGGGGCCATCTGCCTTTGCCGTGTCATTTCCCCTATCATAAAAGACACCCTCAAAGAAACACGTGTCCTTCGTGAAAGCTTGGGAATCCCAGGGTCACAGAGCGGACAAGGTCCGTTCGCTGGCTACTTGAGGGCAAGAAACAAAATGGATGCCGCATCTAAAATGGAACCCGAGGGTTCGGATGGACATACCTAGGAATGAGACGATCCGTACATAGTAGCGTAGCGAAAACGCGTACACCCACTAAACTCGTCATTTGCGGTTCGTAGATACCAAACTCGTCCATATTCGAGCACACCCAGAAAGTGTCGTTCCGATTCACACGGAACCTCAGCGGGATTGGAGCTCCTGAAAGGACAGCATATGGCCCCTGGCCCATACGTCCCCTAGCTGTGAGACACCAATAATGTCCCAAGCTTTAAACCCCTGCAATCCGCTGACCTCCCAGAGCCAAGCCCTGTGCCACAGGGGAGTACACTGGGTCAGCCTACCTGTCCATCCGGTGTGCCGCAGCGAGGCCCGCCAGGCCAGTAGCACGGAGAACGTCACATCAGGCAATCGGGATGAGATGGGTCCCCGTACATCATGGCCTGGATGTTAGCCAGACCAAGTTCGCTCAGCACAAGAATGTAGGCTGGATCAGACCAGCCCCCATTGAACCAGTCGTGGACTACCAAAAGGCGTACCGCCAAGAAATACAGATGCAAGTGCGTCATCCCCATACCCCCATCGTAAGAGGGAATCCGGCAAACAGACAGAGCCACGCGGGCCCGACCCCAAGTGCAGAGAAATTTGGTGAGTAGACTGTCGAGCTCCCGGAACCAACTCCTGGGGAAACAAAAGGGGGTGTTCTGTAGGACATAGAGGAATCTGGGGAGGATCATCATTTTATACAGAGCCACCCTTCCCAGGGGGTTTAAAGGCAGCACCTTCCATTTATGGAGATCATCCTTGGCCTTCCGGACCAGCAGAGCCACGTTGAGGGACCAGCCCAGCTCAGGAAGGAGGGTAATCCATATCCCCAGGTATTTAAAGGATCGACGCCGAAGGGGTATGGTGGACTGCCAATCAAAGCACTCCCTAGAAGGATGCAGGGGCACCAGAACAGATTTCCCGGGATTTAGCCGCAGCCCTGAGGCCTGCTCAAAAAAGTGCAAGATCTGGAGGCAGTGTGGCCCTGAAGAGGCCGGGTCCGCCAAGAAGACCAGGATGTCGTCCGCATACAATACGATCTTGTCCGCTTCAGTAATGGGCCACTCCCACCCATGGAGACGATCCTTAGCCCGCACCAGGGAAGCCAAGGGCTCCATCGCCAGGGCGAAAAGCAAAGGAGAAAGAGGGCACCCCTGCCTTGTGCCTCTGGCGATGGGGAAGGCCTCTGACAATATCCCGTTAACCAGTACCCATGCTCTCGGGTAAGCGTACAGGACGCCAACCAAGGAATGGAAGTGGGGCCCAAACCCCATCACAGCCAACACGTACTGTAGGTACGCCTAGTCCACCGCATCAAACGCTTTTTCAAAATCTATGGAGAGGAGGGCTAAGCATGGGGTAAGCAGGTGCCGGTGGGCAAGAGCCAGCTGCAGCCTCCGGAGGCAGTGGTGGGTCCCACGCTGCGGCATGAACCCACATTGGTCCTGGTGTACCAGTAAAGTTAAATAGGGTTTCAATCGCTGGGCCAGAATAGAGGCATATAACTTGATCTCAGTGTTGAGGAGGGAGATGGGATGGCAATCTGCACATCTACTGGATGGCGACTAGGATTTCGGGATAACCACAATGGTAGCAATGTCCGTCCCCCGCGTAAAGGAACCTCTCTCCACATCCTCATGAAATAGGTTGGCCAGGTGGGGCACCAGGGTTTCCTGGTACGCCGCATAATATTCCAGAGGGAGGCCATCTGGGCCCGGGGTCTTACCCGGGGCGGCCAAGGAGATCACCTCGTCTATTTCTTTCAGCGAGATGGGGCGGTACAAATCTTTCTGGGCAGCCACATCCAGCCTAGGGAGCTGCACCCTACCCTGGTCGAGGAGAGCTGAGATAGACAGCTCAGGGGTGAGCGCTGTATACAGCCTCCGGTAGTAGCCAGCGAAGGTGTTGGCCATTGCCACGGTTGCCCACTGCACCACTCCAGCCTCGTCAATCACTTCCGGGATAATACGATTCGTCCTGGGGTATGGTTCCAGCCTGTGCAGGATTCTTGTTCCCCCAACCATAAACTCTAGCCACCGAGGACCTCCAGAGGAGCTTAGCCGCATCCAGGGACAGTTGTCGAATATCATTTCGAATGTGGGCGAGTTGTCGGACCTGGGCATCATCCTCTGATGTGGATAATTGATGTTCCAAACGGAGCGCCTGCGCTTCCTTGGAAGATATTTCCTGCAACTTTAATTGCCTCTGGTTCTTAAGCTTCCCTTTAGCAAACCCCCGTATAGTCGCCTTCCCTGCCTCCCATAGGGTGCCCGGGGAGGCCACAGAACCCACATTAGTGGCGAAGTAGTGTTTGAGCTCCTTCCCCACCTCCTTCTTAAAGTCTTTACCTTGGAGAAACCCATGATTCATCCTCCAGGTTTGGCGGGCCGACGAAGGGGGGGTCCCCTGTGCTAAGGAGTATTGGAGAGTGGTTGGAAATGCCTCTAGGCAAAATCCAGACGTCTAGAATCTTGGAACATTCGAGCGCAGGGACAAAGATCGCATCAATGCACGCATGAGTGTGGTGTGCCGCTGAGGTATGCGTGAATTGAGTGCTGCGGAGGTGCCATATGCACCATGCATCGCAGAGTCCCAGGGATTCAGACCATTTCAGCAGCTGCTTCGCGTTCGCCTTACGGGCAGCAGAGGGTGGACCTGTGGTGTCGAGGGCCGGTATTAAAACTGCATTAAAGTCCCCCGCAATAACCATGTTGCCGGTGGGCCCGTTATTCAGCAGGGCCGCAGTGTGGGCAAGTGTGGACGCGAGCATTGGGGGGGGCACATACAGACATGAGAGTGAGGGGAGTACCAGCCAACAATCCACAAACTGCCACATATGAGCCCTGGGGTTATGAATCCCTTGGGAGAGGACGAAGGGCAGGGTGTGCCTAAGGATGAGCCCCTGGAGAAACCGGAGTGCCATACTCTATCATACCCGTAACAAGCTAAAACGGGGCAGCAGTTCCCTAACAGGTGCGTTTCCTGAAGCATGTGGATGTCTATGTGGAAGCGCTGTGCATACCTTAGGACCGCCGTGTGTTTGTGCCGGTCCAACAGGCCATTGACATTCCACGACAGCACATGGAGGGAAGCCCTAGGTGAAGTGTTATCTGTCATGGTAGGTGTTACCTGGTCTAGGACGTGCGTATTAACGTGGGTGTGCATACGTGCTTGGGAGTCCGCGGTGGTGTGCGCATACAATTGTTGCGAGGGCATGCCCCTCCCTCCCACTAGTGGTGTGTGCCATTGCGTGGTAGCTGAGACAATAAACAGCAAAAAACATAACAACGTATGGGAACAAACCTTCCCAACCCTCTCCCATACCCCCACCCTACACTTCAGGAACAGAAGCATCTGTTGTCCTCCCATTAGAACACTACCCAAATACACAGGGTGAATAACCAAACTAAAACGCTTGGGACAGGGGAAACGTGGAGGAACCCTCCTCTTTTTCTGATGCATATTTACGAAACCATCAGGAAATTAGGAACTGTTCTGGGCCAGGGCACAGTCTCCGGCCGCGGAGCAAGGCCCGGCGGGCAGAGACCGGCTCAGTCGGGGCCCTTCAGGAGCTTCGGGCTATGTGAGAGGTCCATGTCCGGGAGGTCAATCAAAGAATCAAAGGAGACCGAGGCGAGGCTCCTCCGCCATCCAGTCGGCCGGAGGACCCAGAGCGCCTCCCAGACCGTGCTCCCTCTTCAATCAGGATTGGTTGCTGTGAATGTCCCAGCGGGGAGTCCGAGCAGGCCCGCCTCCGGTCTCAGCGCCTGTGGGATTGATTACACGGAGGCTGCTGGGCAGAGGGAGCGGGATGGCCAAGTCCTCCCTCCACTCCCCCCCCGGTTCGGGGCTCACTCTGCAGCCCGCAGAAGGTGCTCTTCCTTTGCCCAGGTCCATGCCTCCGCCGGGCTGTCGAAAAATAATGTCTTGTTTGCGAACACCACGCGCAAGCGGGACGGAAAGAGGAGCCGATACTGAATGTTCAGAGCCCTCAGCTTTTGTTTAACTTCTCCAAAAGAGCGACGCTGGCCCTGGACCTCACGGTTGTAGTCGGGGAAGATCATGATAACACAATGTTCATAGCGGAGTCGCTGCTGCTTGCGGGCTCCAGACAGGATAGTGTACCGGTCTTTGAAATTAAAGAACCCGCATTATGATGGGGCGGGTAGGTGCACCCGGCTTTGGTCTGGGGGCCAGGGACCGGTCAGCCCACTCAATCTCGAACCAAGGGGATAGGGAATCTCCGGGGACCCATGACCTCAGCCACTTCTCCAGGAATTCCACCGTGCGACCCTGCTCCACTCCCTCCGGGAAGCCCCCAAGGCGGAGGTTGTTGCGTCGGGCCCTGTTTTTGGCGTCTTCCACCCAAAGATGCAACTACTGAGTGTGGGACTGAAGACGGGCCACCTGCCCCTTGAGTTGCTGCACATCATCCTCCACAGTGGAGATCCTGGTCTCGGTCTCTTTAATCCTGGTGTTCGCGTTACGGAGGTCCTGCCTGATGCGAGTCATGTCTACTCTCACTTCCGCGATTTTGCCCTCCACGGAGGTCTGGGATGCCTGGATGGCCTGAAGGATGGTGGCCAGGTCCGCGGACGGAGAAGACCCCTGCCCAGCTGCTCCCCCAGTCGCCCCCACATCCGGGGTGGTGAAACGGTCCATTTTTGTCTGGGTGGCGGGGACCTTCGCCGATCTGTCTGTCCTGCCCATGGCCGGTCCCCGGGAGGCGCACGTTCCCCGAAGACCCCCCAACCGGCCCCCACAGCAGGAATCTGACGAAGCACCAGATGTGGATTAGGGAGCCGCCAGGCAAGAGCTGCCGGCGCAAAGACCCGGGACGGCCTAAGCCTCTGGACAAGGGGCGCGGCCCGCAGAGGGTGAGAGAGGACAAGAGTTATCAACAAGGGCCATATGCTGGTCCCCCACTGTCAGAGCCACAAAGCAGTTTGCCAGGGCAAACTCACAGCCGACGAGGAGATCCAAGGAGGGCCGTTAGACCCTGACCAGAGGGTCGATGTGGGCAGGTGTCCGCAGGAGTTTGCCGGCGGCCCAAGGGAGAGACTGGAGGTCCCTCAAATCCCGTGCCTCATGACTACATCTACAGCTCCCAGGGATCCACCAGACCGCTGTCTACCTTCCTCAGAGGAACACCGCCACCCGGAATGGCGGCCGAGGGGAGAGGCCCACCAGACTACACCGTCTCCACCACTGCCTGGAAGTCTTAGAAGGCACGTCAGGAGTGGGGAGCGGGGGAAGGGGTAGGGGGGAGGAGCCACACGAGCCAGGGGCCCTCCCTCACCCCACCTGCTGCCTGATAGACAGCCGAACCCACGCCCCCGACCAGACACCACCGCTCCCCCCACTCCTTACCTGCAGGTCTGGTCACAGGAGAGCCCCCACAAGCAGACCATGGCCAGCGGTGCCCACAGCAGCAGCTCCAGTCATAGACACAGCTGGAGCACAGACAGACCTTCCCCACACGAACTCCAGCGGAGGCCCGTGGGCCTGGCACCAGCGACGTCCCTCCGGGGCCCAGAGGCGACTGGCGAACGCCACCTCCAGAGGGCCGCCCCACCGGCAGCAGACCGCAGCACTGGCGATGATCTTGTGTGCTACAATGTGTACAAAAGGCCATCTCCGCAACCAGCAGCCCAGCAGTAGAAGGATCCAGCAGGGTCCACAGGAGTGCCCCGGGTCCAGGCACAGTGTCACGCTCCACAGCCCTCATTCTCATGGTGGCTAGGGCTAGGTTCGCGGGAAGGGAGAGCCCCTCAGATCCAGCAGAAATTAGCAGTCCCACTGTAAGCCAGGCGTCAGCATTGATCCCCAGAGCTCCGCAGAGCAGAGGCCAGGTGTAGTGAATTAGGCCGCCTTAACACCTCAAGGCCCAGCGACGACCTCCTGGCCCAGGCAGCCGATCTCCCCCCCACACCCCACTCACCGGAGCAGTCCTGGATGTAGATCTAGATCTGCCGCGATCTTGTAGACGGAGCCCAGGAGATGCAAGAGGCAGGCCAGTGAGCAGCATAGGCCGCCCGATCCCAGGGGCGGTAGATGTCCAGACGATGATCAGCAACTGAGGGCACCACTCCAAGCGCGGGGTGGCGTGATGGACGTCAGGGGGCGCCCGCTACTCGCCCAGTGCAGCCGGTGGGCTCCCCATCCAAGGTATCAGGGAGGCAGGCGGCAGCAAAGGCAGGGCAGCCACATTCCCGGAAGCCAGGCCAATGCCGCAAGGATGGAGGAGAGGAGTCCCCAGGAGGGCTGAGCACCAACCCCACGCACACCCCCACCCCGCTGCCCGATATGGCAGCTGCCGCACTGTAGGTGTCGAGATCAGGCTGGTGCCGCAGAGGAGGAAGAGAGAGAGAGGGGGCCCCAGGAGGGCCAGACGCCAGCCCCTCTCATGGCCTCGTTCCGCTACCCGGTATGGTAGCCAATGGTCCCCTTTGATCTAAAGCTGCTCCCCTGTACCACTCTCACTCCGCTCTGCCCGGTACGGCAGCCGCACCGAGGTTCCGTCTGGATCGCAGCCACTCTGCCGTCGGACCCCAGGTGTGCCTCAGGGCCAGTGATATTCAGGGGCGCCAGCGACCGCCCCGCCCCCAACTGGGAGATGGGGGACCCGGGAGCACCTCTGCGAGCGTCAGACCGGGCCTGCAGTTGGAAGCCAGCTCCCGCCCCGGCGGAGTCCCAGGCGCCACCTCTCCACCCCCACGGAATGCAGGGAAGCCAATGAGGCCGGTCTATCCCTGGGTATACGCCATGTTGAGTCCGGAGGTCAGGGAGGGCACAGTTCACCAGAGGAGAGAAGCAACACGAGGCCAAGCCTGTAAGTCTAGAGCGCCAGGACCATCAGCGAAGCACGATGCAGGCCACCATTTTGTCGCCCAGGTAGCCCAGAGAAGCGAAGGCCGGCGGGACACCCCAGATGGCCGACACAGGCAACGAACATCTCCAAGTGCTGACCCGCAGACCAGGAGTCCGGTCAGACAGATAAGAACAAAGGAGAGCTGCCAAAGAACACAGAATTTGAGGCGGATGACGGAAGGGTCCAGGAGCACTCTTAAAGTGCGACCGCCATCTTGACGCCTCAGGCCACTCCCCATTTATGGTGTTTTTTAATAGATATTTGGAAGTGGTGAGATGTTTGCAATCGATAGTAAGTAGAGTTGCAGGGTCCAAGTTGTTTTAGATGGCTTTATCATCTCCCAGCCAGATATGTGTATAATTAGTAGGTATCGAGAGCAAATGTGTGCCCTGCTTGGACAAGAAGGCTGTTTGATAATCCCTACATTTGGTGAGATTGACCCCTCCTAGGGCATTGGGTTGGTGGAGTTTTTTCAGCACTATTCTAGCTCTTATTCCATGCCAAATAAAATTTGTAATCGATTTATATAATTGATCTAATTTAAGGTGGAAGTCATCCAAAAGTAATAAAGGTAGCATACTGATTAAGTAGTGAATTGTTGGATTAATCACCATTTTTATAGTTTAAATGTGGCCCCACTAGGTAATACATTTGGGTATGGAATTTTCTACTAGGTCTGTTGTTTTCTAAAGGCTGAGTTTTTTATTGTGTATTTTAGTGTCTATTAGGGAAGAGCCGAATTTGATGCACAAGTACTTGAGGTATTGGGATTGCCAAGTCAGGCCTAGGTCCCCAAAATAGTCTTTTGGGCCCGGGGAATTGAAAGATTTGACTTTTGATTTGTCCCTGTTTAGTTTGTATCCAGAGACTTCTGAATACCGTTGAATTGTTTCCATGAGGGCATGTATAGATGTGCTGGGATTATCTGTGACAATTATGATGTTATCTGCATAAGCAGACAATTTCATCACATTTCCATAAAAGTTCACTTCTGTTATTGTTTTCTGGGAGGAGAGGCTTGAGAGCCATTAGGAGCAGAGGAGGGAAGTGGGCTGCCCTGCCTAGTGCCTTTTTCTAGTTTGAGTGCTTGGGAAAGGGAGCCACTAGTGTAGATATGGGCACTCGGATTACGGTATAAGGCCATGATCATTCTTATAAAACCATCTCCCAAATTAAAAAGGATCTACGGAATCCTTCAAAAACAATTCCATGATACCCTATGGAACACTTTCTCAGTGTCAAGCGCTATTGCTACAGAAGCACAACTAAATGATTTTGTTGTTTTCTGGACATGGCATAGGAGACAGGTATTATCGATGGACATATGATTTTTGCAGTCTCCAGGTATCTTTGAGATTGTATTTAGAAGAGATTATTTGTAAAGTTTTGTGAGGTTTAGGTGGTTAATAGTTACAGGTGGATTGATGGTTGAGGGTTGCATCAAGTGGAAGGTTGAAATCCCCACATAAAGTAGAAGGTAATTTGAGGGTAGACGCCCAATATTATCTGATATTTCGTTCCAGAAGGAGGTGTCATCACTATTAGGGCCATATACCTTGACTACGTGAAAAAGTAAAAAAATTAATCGCCTCTGCACAGGGTATCAATTATACATCGAACTTCCTGGACAATAGAACAAGTTTTACGTTTAATGTTGGAGCATTTTGAGATCAAAGTATGAACCCCGTGTTTTTTGTGTATTGCAGGAGGGCAGTGGACTTCAGAGATCCAATTATTCTTAAGAGTGTTGGCTTCTTTGTTAGTAAATCTCATCTCATGAAGGAAAATGATATTTTCTTTGGGTTTAAAGAGGCAGTCCATTATTTTGCATCTTTTTACTAGATGGTTCAAACCTTTGACATTCAATGAGACAATGTTAAGACTGTCTATATGTATCAGATAAGTCATGTTTCTGGGAATATCATGTTGAGTCAGAGAGCTAGGTATAATAAAGTGACCGTATTGGTAAGTTCTACCTCTCTCTAGTAGGTGGAAATTTCTGTAACATATCAAAATGTACCGATAGTATATGAAGTGTAGTAAAGGACATAGTCTCCGAACATGGTAGTGGAGCTAAAGGGCTATTACTCTCCTGACTGAGATTAAATCAACGTATATGGAAATGTTAGCTTCATCAGCTTGCAGGTCTCCACTATAGAGCGAAATTGTTGGAGCTTGCCTTCATACCGAAAAAGGATGCAGAACAGATGGCCCCAAGAATAGGCAATTCCAGCCGAGCGCAAATGATTGGTCAAAGGCCGGAAGTCTTTCCACTTCTGAAGAGTACTGGCAGCCAGATCCTGGAAAAGATGCGGAGAGTGGTCTCTGCATTGCAGCACCTGGTTGGAGTGAGCTGCCTTGAGAATCGCCTCCTGCACTCCAAAGTCATTTACACAAACCACAATGTCAGCTGGTGGGTGGTTGGATTGTCAGGGGGGCCCCACCCAATGGCAGCGATCTATTTTGACAGTGTTCTCTGCCGGAGTGTTCAGAACCGCTCCGAACAAGGCCTGGACATATCCCTCAAAGTCTTCGCCTTCTGCACCAGTCAGGACTGAGCGGATACGGACATTGTTTCAACTTGACCTGTTCTCTAGGTCTTCTGAGTGTGCCTGAAGATCAAGCTGTTGATCTTGCAGCCGGATGACCTCTTGCTGGAGAGCATCTATTTCTTTGGGCCCGATTCACAGAACTAACTTAAGACAAAATCCTAAACTTACTACCATTTTCGTATTCACAGAAGGCACTTACTCATTTTGGTATTTACAGAAGACACTTACTCACTTCGGTATTCACAGAAGTTAGGAGTCCGAACTTTAGGACTCCTAAATGTCTTCTGTGAATACCGAAAGTCTTAAAATTAGGATTTTTGTTGGTCGTGAGACTGCCGAGAGCGGTCCCCCTCCCAGGACCGGCCAGCCGACCCCCCCCTTGCAGTCCCTCAGATGTTATCCTTCTTAAGCCCCACACTGATGCCAGGCTCTAGCAGAAATCATAGCCTGCAGGGGAAGTAGCGGGGTGCAGGGCCTCTTTACTCGTGGGCCAGAGTGCCGCCCACGCCAGGTGCTGAGGGTGCCACTGGCCGACCTCACAAATCGCTCACAGTGGGTCGCCACTGCCACCTCATTCTCCAAGCTCTTTGAAAGATTGTTCCATGTTGTAATCACCGTGAAGCACCTTCCGGGTCTCCAGTGGGGCCCAGCATCAAATCAGCCCCGGGCCACAGGGAATCTCAAGCCCTCGTTCTTAGCCGGGCTGCGGGAGTTAAAGCACACTCAAAGAATGTCATGCGAGCCCTGATGATCGGAGCCGCGACCCTCTTTGACAAGTCCAAACTGCTACACGTTATCGGTGGGGGCACCGTCTAAGGACCACTCACAGTCCCCCTAGTGCTTTGGGCACTGGCGCGATCACAACCAGGCCCTCCAGCGGGCTCCGCCTCTCTCCATATCGGAAGCCGCAGGCCCAGTAGGCCATAAGTCTGTGCGGTGCTCTTCTCTACTTCTCACCTTGCTCGGCAGGGTAAAGCCTCCCCTGTTCGGCGAATCATGATCCTCGGGTAGGGAGGGAGGGAGCCTCCGGTTGCCTACAAGGTGGGTCAAGGGTGCTGTGCCAATGCTTGGGCACTGCGAAGACGGAGCTCGAGAGAGAGACGCGTCCGCTCACTCTGCCATCTTTTAAAGCAGTTTGTAAATACATAAACATTTGTGGTTATAAAGTGCAGTACAAGCATGTCATCCTGACATGGTATTATGAATAATTAACAAATAGCTCCAAATCATGGAGACAATAGTCCCCCACTCTGGAAGGTTGCAAAAAGGGCATAATGATTTAGTGAGTCTGTATTGCAGTGTCTGTATCTATAGGTAAAACAACAGTCTGAGCTTCAAATTCAGTGCAGAATGGATGATGGGTGTCTAATTCTCTACTCGGAACAGAATCTAAGTGCATTCAGGCAATGCAATGAGCTTAAGTAACGAAAGAACATTGAAGGTGTAATATACTTATCCAAGCCTTATGCAAATTTGAGATCACAATTAGTTTTAGGGATTAGGAGAGGCAACTAAGATTCCAAAAGGCCATTCATGGCTTCTTTGTATTGCAGGTTGGGCTGTAAAATGTCATCTCATGGTTTGTGATCTCATCCATGAAGTTTGATAAGTCTGTGGGGTCCTTGAAAGTGTGGAACTTGCCTTTCAGCATTACTTTGAATCTTGCTGGACCTGCAAAGGAAAATTGAAGCCTCATATCCCTGTATTCTGTCGCGTGGAGTAAGGAATCCTTTTGTGGTGTCAACAGTAGCTTTAGAATAGTCTTATGAGATATGAATCTTGCAGACATTGTTTCAGCGTGTTGAAAACATAGCAGTTTACAAACTATCAGCCTCATTGAATTCTAGCAGGTGGCTTGAAAGTTGTGAGCTCTCTCCAGCTCAAATTCTTTGGTGAATTTTGAACCAGTAACTTGTGGGAGTCAGTTCTCAAGGAAAGATAAATAGGAGCTTGTTGAGTCCTCTGAGTCCTTGGGAATACCAAAGATTGTTAGGTTTCCACTTCTGTTCCCGTCTTCAATTTTGGCAATGTCTTTTTTCATCGCTTTTGTTGTTAGCTGGAGTGTTTGCACGTCCCTCGTTTTTTGGTTGGTCATATCTTCTGCTGCACTGATTCTCTGTTCTACAACCATCATTTTGTTGTTTATAGTGTTGATGTCCGCCCTTATTACAGTCACTTCCAATTGCATAGAGTCTGTGTTTTGTTTTGTGTACTTTGCCAGGTCACGCACCTCTGCCACGAAGCTGCTGTATTAGGTCCAGTCTACCCTGTTGAGGACGGGACCATAAGGGCCGGGCCTGCTGCTAGATTTTTAGAATACATGTACAGTTAATGTAGTCCGATTTAGACCCTGGCACAGACAAGTTATGACCTTTCTCGTCAGGGTCAGGGCCCAGGAACCGCTGGCTTATAATGCTGTCCCAACAGCAAGCAGCCCTTCAAGGAAAAGTTTGCCAAGAGCCTTTTTACCGTGCTGTTCATAGCCCAAGTGGGCATTCTTTGGAGAGGTCACTCGGCGCCTGCAGCACCCTGGCAGATGGGGCAGCGAGGGGGAACCCTTCCAGAAAGGCAGGAAGCAGGCCTGCTTAGTGGTAATTGGGATAAGCACCAAATGTGGCGCAATGCTCCTCTCATTAGGAGGTTAATTATAATGTATTCCCCGTGTCCTGACCCCCTCCCCTTTCCGAGTGCTTGAAGTACAGTCCCTGCCACAGACTTTCTTTCACATGGTATCTCAAACTTTGCTAAAGTTCACAAAGGTGCAGCGATGTGCGGTTTCCTATTTACGTGACTGTTGTGACTAATTTTTGTTTTTGTAAAAGGTACATTTGTAAATGCCGCATAATTTTACAGTATTGGATTGGCTATATTAAAGTGCAGGAAAACATATTTCACATTTGTATAATGTCACACGGGGCTTAAACTCAGAAACTTCGCTAGGTGCGAAAGTTTGAAGTTTGGGTTGCACACCCCAACCATTCTGGTTCAGTGTTCCCGTGTCTAAGGATAATTCAGTCTACAGTGTGCCAGCCACAGAAAAACTTGTTCATTCTTTGTGGATGAGAAATACATAATTTAAATTAAAACCTGAGGTATTAGACTCTAATGATTAAATGATGCTCCTTGGAAACTTGTGTGGATGTCATTGTAGCTCATTGACATCATGCATTCATTAAGTAGTTCTGCCTTTTTGCCTGGCTGTGCATCAAGCAGTTTAGAGTCATATTTTTTTTAATTGCATTTGATTCGTGTCAGGGATGTGTCTTACACCTGTCTTTACTTACTGTCTTAAATTCTCTTTGTTATAAATTGACGTGAGCCCCATTGCCAGTCTGACAAGTGGCACCAATAAATGAGTTAACAAAGATGTTAGGATTTATAAAGCGAGTTAATATTAAAATATTAATTGAGCTGTTAATTACATTTGAGACCAGAGCAAAACATTGCTAAATGATTTATGAAAAACCCTTAGTTGGTGTCTGCTGCACTTCAGATGAAGCTTGGCCAGACGTACAGGTACGTAACGAGTGGGAGCGAAAAAAAGAGGGGTCGGGGGCACTTAAAGACAGAAAGAGGGGAAAGGAGAGAGCGGAATGGAAGGAAGGAGAGGTGGGGAGACAACAGGAAAGAGAGTAGAAGGGAGGGAGGAAGAAAGGAAAAGGGAGTGGTGGAGAGAAGAAAGGAGGGTGGAAGGTAAGTATGGGAGAAAAGCTAGAAGAAAGATGTGGTAAGGCAGAAATGAAGGAAGGAGAGAAGGAAGGAAGCTTGCAAGGAGATGGGGAAAGTGATGGGGTAAAGGAAGAAGAATGCAAGGGAGGAAGAGAAGGAACAAAGAATGAAAAAAAGAATGGAGCTACAGAAAGGGTTGAGGGAGAAGGAATAGACGGGAAGAAATGGAAAGAGTGGTGAGTGAGAAGGGAAGGAAGGGAATTAGGAAAGAAGAGAATAAAATAGGTAATAATAAAAGAAAGGTTGGAAAGAATGAACAATGGTCGGAGGGAGTGAATGTCGCCCATTTTCAGTTGCCCATTTTGTAGCCTTAGTCTGGTAAGGGGTGATCCAAGGGCTCCGCGAGTGTACTTGCATTTTCTAATGCTGATAAAGGCAGATTGAGGGTCCTATTGCCACGATATATGGTGGTCAGCAGGAATCCCACCCCAGTAATCAGCAAGGATAGCCTGAGACATTTTAGCCACCCTTAATGTGGTGGAGGTAGTTAGTTTTTTCCTGGCTGGCAGGGCTCAGCATGTTTTCATCTCCTAAGGCTGATAAAGGCAGATAGCAGGTCCTGTCGCCACAATGCCAGGGGTCAGCAGGATGGGGCCCTCCCAGGAGTCAGCAAGGATAGCCTCAGGCATTGTAGCCACCCTTAATGTGGTGGAGGTAGTTAGATTTTTCTTGGCTGGCAGGCCTCAGAACGTTTTCATCTTCTAATGCTGATACAGATGGATACAATAGACTCCATCAACACACTCAGCTGGTGAAGCTGGCATTCAGAGGGCTGAACAAACTGAGAACTACCAATTATGTGCCATGCTGTCCTACCAAATGTGTGCCATGCTGCTGTCCTACCAAATCTGTGCCGTGCTGACCTACTAAATCTGTGCCATGCTGCCCTACCAAATCTGTGCCATGCTGCTGTCCTACCAGATCTGTGCCATGCTGCTGTCCTACCAGATCTGTGCCATGTCGCTGTCCAACCCAATCTGTGCAATGCTGCTGTCCAACCAAATCTGTGCCATGCTGCTGTCCTAACAAATCTGTGCCATGCTGCTGTCCTAACAAATCTGTGCCATGCTGCTGGCCTAGCCGAAACAGTCAATACCGGGAAAGCCTCTTTCTTACCCTGAAATGTCATTTGTTACTAATAATGAAAGTGGGAGTTGTTCTGGAAGGACATTCCAGAAGGCCAGGAGGATGCTAGAAAGAGCAGGGGTCTCTGGGATCTATGAAACGTTTTGGGTGGCCTGGATGGGGGGGTGAGGATGGAAGGGTGAGATGAGGCAAGCCGATTCGCTTGTGCGTTGTCAGGGCAGGAACCTACTAAGGCTTTGTCTCTCCTGTTGTCATGTGCAGGGTACCAGTCTGGGTCGGATCTGAGCGACTAGCTGGCCAGGGCTCGGTCTCGTTTGAGAGCCATGGAGGTGGGCTTGCGGCATGAGCCGCTGCTCAAATTTAGGATAACTTTGGCCTACCAAGAGTAGGTGAAATCTAGTCCTTTTAAAGTTTATGCAGCTTCTGCCAAGCTCGCTTGCCTTGACTGCTTTCCACTTCTCTTCCTCCTTCATGGGGCATACTTGTTCAGCAGTAATCAGTGTCCCCATGCAAGACGCTCTGGCTTGCTGAAGAAGTGACTGTTTATTTTTTTTTTTTTCAACTGTTGTCCTGCCTGGCATTAAATCCTCTTGTTCCAGCCGCCTCAGTTCACGTCACAGAGTGCTCAGAAGTGGAGGCAGACGTGTGTTTACAGTCACTCAGGGCAGCTTGTAAAATTCAGAGCACAGTTTGCTGCTGCTAAGGTGTGCTTGATGGACTCTGGCATTTGTGTCTGTTCCTTCAGGCTCCCGAGATTTCAGCAAGAGTTCGGCCACTTTCCCTTCCTATACACATTCTGCATAAGTCTGACAGGCCAGCCCTTGATGAATTGGCGCATTTAATGTGGTGAGAACAGGGGGCCTCTACATGCAGACATTCAGGCCAGCGAGGAATCAAGAGTAAGATGGGGTAACACAGGCAAGGGGATACCATGATAGGTGAGCAGAGAGAGCGAGAGAGAGAGGGGGGTGGCAAGAGAGAGAGATGGGGGGAGAGAGAGGAGGGGTGAGAGAGAGAGGGGGGAGAGAGAGAGAATAGACATGTTGGTTTCTGGGACATATATAGGGTAATGCCGTGGACGAACATGAAAGATACAGTATCTGTACAACCAGGGTAGCCCCCAACGAGTGCAGGTAGGTGGGAATAGGAGAGCATAGGCAAGGCATGACTAAAGAATGCAAGCAGCACAAACCATGGGCCTGAGGCAGGATGACACCAGAAAGCCTAGGCATGCTGTGACCAAAAAAAAGGGCCCCCACTCTGCCTATTCCTTACATTTGAAACTTACATTTACTGCTGTAGAAGTGTGAGAATGCTTTTCATGAAAAGGATTATAAAGTAGGGTTGCCAAAGAAAAATGCCAGCCATGTGTTGTTTAAAGACACTGAAAGACCTCGTCTTGACACTAAATAGGGTTATAGATAAAAATGTATGTATTAATTTGTAATGGACTTTTCTGTATTTTTTCCATTTAATTAGCAGTCATGGATCATTCAGGCAGCCCTAGAACACAATTAAAAGTGTTTTCTATTTATATTTGCTGTTCGAAGTATGTCCAGAAAAGTGCTGAAAATACAGCTTTAGGTGACTGCTTATTTTTGTCCTGTGTGGGGCATCAAAATAATGAGCAGGCAACCCTAACCATAGGACTGGAAGTTTGTTGCAGGATCAGCACATTATTTCCTTCACCCTCGATTCCTATCAGTGCCAGAATAACAATAGTTTAACTTGTACCTGGAACCTTACGCTGCCGTCAATAACATGCTGAGTTATTTCAAGTGTCCGGGAATGAATCCTGCATTCAGACAACTCACTCCTCATTCTCGCCCTTCATTTTTACGCTCACCTGCACTCACAGCAATCACAATGCACTCACACTGACCATCATGCACTCACACCATTCACCCGCTCACCCTGCACTAAGTCATTACTCTGCACTCGCAATGCACTTATGCTGTTCACCCTGTACCTCACCCTGCAGTCACACAAGCACACTGCTCACCTTGCACTCATGTCACACTTCACTCACCTGTCCCCCTCACTGCTCAATCTGTAATCTCACTCAAATAAGCCCATTACTAACAATGCATTCCTTTGTCCAAATCTGCACTTGCATATGGTCACCTCACTCACCCTGCAGTCACTCCTATTACCCTACTCTCACACTGTTGCATCACTCACTGTGTACTCTATAATGTATGCCTATTCAGGACCATTAACTTTAAACACTAGGCATAGTATTTTCAGAATGGACGACTCCGTGGAGTAATCACCAAGGTGGGATTATGAACAAAATATATACCATAAAGGGACCTGCAGAGATGAAAAACAAAATAGTGTGCATATCTCTCACCTCTTAAGCCATTGCTAAAGCCTGCATCCTATTGCACAATAAGCTGCATGCACCCCAGTCAGTGGTCCCCATGCATAACATGGACTGGGAACACTTCTAACATAGCATAAAATTCAAAACAAATACAACGCCCTTCCAACCACACACCCTACGCATATAGTAGCTTGCTACTCATGTAGGCAAGTGCTTCAGTGCTCCTCATGGGGGTAGTAGGCCTTCAATAAATATAACAATACAATACATTCAAGACTGCTCCATCCCTTGTCTTCTTGGCTCTGTCCTTTAGCTCCTGCCTCCTTGCAGCCGTCCATTCAGTTCATGCCTTCTTGCAACTGCCTGCAACTCCTGCATTCTTTGCTCTCACCATCCTCATCCAACTGTTGAGTGATTACCTCCTCAATCCCATCCCTTCTGCTATTTCCTTCTTGGTTTTTGTTCTGTTTTTTTACGGAGTTTTATATAGCACAAACTTGTCCTGAAGGTATCGGGGATCAGAGCGCTTTACATAGCACCAGTTGCATTACATGAGGACACATTCATTTTTGTTAGGCACGGGGACATTCTGGTGCCGGTTAGGATCCTGGAAATATTTTCCCCGTACGACTCGTATCCGGTCTTTTTACCATACGAATCGTACAAGTGCCGTACAAACTGCCAAGTACGATTCGCATGGGAAAAACTCCATACGAGTCGCATTGGGAATGATTCCTCACACGTCCTCGGGTCGGAAAATGTGTCCGACACGTCCCCGGACGATTTACCGTACAAACGTGAAAAGTGAAGTCCGACTGCGCATGTACGATCCATCCCGTGCGTCCGATGTCACAACCGTATGGAAAAAACACCGTCCGCACCGAACTCCCATTGCAACCATGGAGACATGTGCCCGCATACGCGCCCAACACCCCCCCCAGCCCCCGTATGTACGCGCCGAACCACCCCCCCAGCCCCCATATATACGTGCCGAACCCCCGTGTATGTACACCCGTGTACGTGTCGAACCCCCCCGTGTATGTACACCCGTGTACGTTCGAGTCGTACCCCCTGTGTATGTACACCCGTGTATGTGTCGAACCCCCGTGTATGTACACCCGTGTACGTTCGAGTCGTATCCCCGTGTATGTACACCCGTGTACGTGTCGAACCCCCCCGTGTATGTACACCCGTGTACGTTCGAGTCGTACCCCCCGTGTATGTACACCCGTGTACGCGTTGAACCCCCCGTGTATGTACACCCGTGTACGTTCGAGTCGTACCCCTCCCGTGTATGTACACCTGTGTACGTGTCGAACCCCCCGTGTATGTACACCCGTGTACGTTCGAGTCGTACCCCCGTGTATGTACACCCGTGTACGTGTCGAACCCCCCGTGTATGTACACCCGTATATGTTCGAGTCGTACCCCCGTGTATGTACACCGTGTACGTGTCGAACCCCCCCGTGTATGTACACCCGTGTACGTTCGAGTCATACCCCCCGTGTATGTACACCCGTGTACGTTCGAGTCGTACCCCCTGTGTATGTACACCCATGTACGTGTCGAACCCCCCGTGTATGTACACCCGTGTACGTTCGAGTCGTACCCCCGTGTATGTACACCCGTGTACGTGTCGAACCCCCCCGTGTATGTACACCCGTGTACGTTTGAGTCGTACCCCCCCGTGTATGTACACCCGTGTACGTGTCGAACCCCCCGTGTATGTACACCCATGTACGTTCGAGTCGTACCCCTCCCGTGTATGTACACCCGTGTACGTGTCGAACCCCCCCGTGTATGTTCGAGTCGTACCCCCCGTGTATGTACACCGTGTACGTGTCGAACCCCCGTGTATGTACACCTGTGTACGTTCGAGTCGTACCCCCGTGTATGTACACCCGTGTACGTGTCGAACCCCCTCGTGTATGTACACCCGTGTATGTTTGAGTCGTACCCCCCATGTATGTACACCGTGTACGTGTCGAACCCCCCCGTGTATGTACACCCGTGTACGTTCGAGTCGTACCCCCGTGTATGTACACCCGTGTACGTGTCGAACCCCCCGTGTATGTACACCCACGGGGGGGTTTGACACGTACACGGGTGTACATACACGGGGGGTTTGACACGTACACGGGTGTACATACACGGGGGGTTCGACACGTACACGGGTGTACATACACGGGGGGTTCGACACGTACACGGGTGTACATAAACGGGTGGGGGTACGACTCGAACGTACACGGGTGTACATACACGGGGGGGTTTGACACGTACACGGGTGTACATACACGGGGGGTTCGACATGTACACGGGTGTACATACATGGGGGTTCGACACGTACACGGGTGTACATACACGGGGGTGTTCGACACGTACACGGGTGTACATACACGGGTGGGGGTATGACTCGAACGTACACGGGTGTACATACACGGGGGGTTCGACTCGTACACGGGTGTACATACACGGGTGGGGGTACGACTCGAACGTACACGGGTGTACATACACGGGGGGTTCAACACGTACACGGGTGTACATACACGGGGGGTTCGGCGCATACTCACGGGGCTGGGGGGGGGTACGGTGCGTACCGGGCCCCCTATTCTGGTCGTTTCGCGGCGTACTTCGCTTTTGCGGCACTTTTTGGGTGCCGTGAAAATATTGCCGTCCGGACTGCTGTCGGTTCGAATCGTACTTCCTGGGTCGTGAAACGCTGCCTGAAAGCGTCCCGACGTCACGTCGGAGCATTCCCGGATCACATTCGTATGTATATTTTCGTCGGTCGGTGTTTTGTACGACTCGTACAGAAATGGTGTTTCCGTGCGAATCGTACTTCCATGTTTGTAAAGTTTTACAACCGGGTACGAGTCGGACGGAGAAAACGCTCCGACCGACGGTTCGTACCCGGTTTTTCCAGGATCGTAATCGGCACCTCAGCGATTTGCCCAGAATCACAGGATGTTCAGCATCATTGCCGATTTGAGGTCGACCACCCTAGCCGTTAGGCCAACTCCTCTCCTCTCCTCTTTTGTATCTCTCCCTTGAGTACTCACCTTCTTGCATCCATTCCTCTAGTGCCTGCCTTCAAGTATCCCTTACTCCAACTCTCTACATCAATAGTTGGTATGGTTAAGCTACCGTAGTGTTTAATAATAATGCTTTGTATTTTCCTTCCTTTTAGGCAGAATTGGTGGAACAAAACCCACAATTACAATCTTTGTGGTGTACACAAAATATTCTTACTGCTGCCTTCATATTCGTGCACTCTACTACAACATTGACTTTCTACAATTACATTTTAATCAAAGAAATGAGCAAACAGCCAAGAAAGTATTTAAGCGGTGCTCAAAAGCGGCAAATTAAATCAAAACAAGAGCAGTTTAAAGGCAAATTTATGAAAATGTACTCTATGTTTAGGTGTCCAGGTGATCATGGCGCATCATCATCTCATGCATCATTACCAGAAGGCGATGCAGCTGCATCAACAACAGGAGACAAAGCAGCATTGCCACAATCCCAATTGGTCCCACCACATGACAAAACATTACAGTGCTCTGATCAAACCACAGATGTACCTTTTAGCATTGAAGCACCAGTTGTGGCAGCACTGCAGGCAACAACAACTACTATTGGAAACATAGAAAGTAAAACAGCTGTGTCAGCAGTGCCTCCATCTATTACAGGAGTCAGAGAAATTGCAGGTACACCAGCTAGGCCTACACTGCTACCAGTGACTGAAGAAAGCTCAGAAACTGATAATACACCATCAGCAGACGAATCTCTGAGTCTAATATTACAAACAAGCGAAGGAAGTGCTGAAATTGTAAGTGCACCAGATGTATCACTGCTGCTACCAGTGGCTAAAGAAAGTGAAGAACCTACAAATGTGCTACTTGTGACTGAAGTATTGCCAAACATTGAAGAAGAAACTGAAGCCATTATGAGTAAGGATGTGGAATTACATTTAGAAGAACTAGAATCAAGCAATACCCAGTTTTGCCAGGATTTGTACCAGAGTGATAGAGGCAACTTTTTAGACAAACCTTGGCATGATGCCGAGTTACGAAGGATTGTCATTAGAAGTGGCCCATGCAAGCCTAGAGGACGCTTCCCACGAGATAATAAAAATAGGTGCTTTTCCACAAAGTACTACTACAAGGAAAATAGGACTGGAGATAAGACTCCAAGACTGCGGTTGTGCTACTCTTTAAAAATGGACAGTGCATACTGTGAAACTTGTTGGCTTTTTGGATATAGAAAACTTTCATCCTATCAGCAAGCATGGGCTAATGGTATAAAAGATTGGCAAGGCATGTCTCGAAAAATTAAAGAACATGAAATGACGCGCTCACATTTAGCTGCTTGTGATGTACAAGGAAGATGGAGGCAGGATGAGAGGATCGATACACAACTAGAATCAGACTACAAAGAGTAGGTGAACTATTGGACACAAATTCTGAGTAGGATCATCGATGTTACACTTCTGTTGTCAACTTGAAATTGACCTTTCAGAGGACATAGAGAAAAACTGAAAGAAAAAGATGGTGTGAACTTTCTGGCAGTCATTGAACTTTGGGCCAAATATGATCCTGTTTTAAACCATCTGATTACAACAGAGAGTAGAGTTAAATACTTGAGTCCTGTTATTCAAAATGAGCTGATTGAAATGCTTTCGAATAAAGTGCAAAATGAGATAGTAAGTGAAATAAAAAATGCACCATATTACTCTGTTATAATGGACACAACACAGGACATTAAAAAAGAAGACCAATTAAGCCTGGTTATCCGATATGAAACACTGTGCCTTAATACTGATGAAATTCCAACAGAAATCAAAATTAGTGAAAGCTTTGTTGGTTTCTATAAAATTACAGACCAAAGTGCTGAGGGGATAGCAACGGAACTTGTAAACCTTATAGAGGACAAAGGCCTAGGGCTTAATAAATGTAGAGGTCAGGGATATGATGGTGCCAGCACAATGAGTGGTATATATAGTGGAGTGCAAACCAGAATACGACAGAAAGAACCCAATGCAGTCTATGTACACTGTGCTGCTCATAATCTAAATTTAGTGTTGAATGATGCCTGCATGCACATTCCTGAAATTACAGAATTTTATGACATTATACAGAAATTATAAATATTTTTCAGCCAAAGCATCAGACGGTGGGAACTTCTTACCATTACAAAAGAGAGCACAACTCATTCAAAGCCAACACTGAAGAGACTCTGTCCAACACGTTGGGCATCCAGACATGATGCTCTCCATGCTGTACGCTATCGGTTTATGGACATCATGAAAGCACTCACTACCATTTTACTGCAGTCTAAAAAGGTTGAGGAGCGCGCAGAAGCTCAGGGTCTTAGGAAGTGCATGGAGACTTTTGAGTTTGTGGTAATGGTTGTAATCCAGTCCAAAGTGATGGAGACAATAAATATTGTGTCCAAACTGCTTCAGTCTACAGATCTGGACCTTATACAAGCATCAAATATGTTAAGTAGCGCAGCAAATACATTTGCCAGTTTCAGAGAACAGTTTGAAGATGTTAAAAGCTCAGCATCTTTAATTGCAGCTGCATGGGGAATTCAATTGCATTTTACACAAAAACGACCACGACGCAAAAGAAAGCACTTCGATGAACTCTGTGAAGACCAAAGACTGTGCAATCCTGAAGACAATTTTAAGGTGTCTGTGTTTTATGCTAACATAGATATTGTTGTAAATCAGATAAAAACTTGATTTGCTGGTATGAACACCATAATCCAATGCTTTAATTTCATGATGCCTTCAGAAATCCTCAGAGCTAGTGAGGAAGAGTTGTTTGAAGCAGCCATGACCCTGGCAGCTCATTACGGAAAAGACTTGTCCCTAGAGTTTCCACAACAACTCATGCTTTCAAAGCAGTGTTGAAAGAACAAATACAACTTATCTCAGGTGGCACAATAAAGGATCTGGCTGACCTTTTATTTTTGAGAAACCATGCAATTCTGCCCAGTGTTTTGGATGTTGCAACAACACTGAAACTTTTTCTAACAATTTCAGTTACTGTAGCCAGTGCAGAAAGGTCATTTTCAAAGTTAAAATTAATCAAAAACTATCTCCGAAGCACAATGACGCAGGAAAGGCTGTCAGGGCTTGCAACCTTAAGCATTGCGAGTGATCGAGCAAAAAAAAAAATGTGAAAGCTTTAACAGAAGAGTTTGCATGAAGAAGGGCAAAGAGGCAAACATTCTTTCAGTCAAGTACATCTCTCCAATTCAGTAAACCAAGCTGTAGTAGCCTTCAGCCACCAGTCTAATTTGCCAGTCACTCTTCCTGGTGTAAGCAGTCTTCAGTCTTGTGTTCACTCTTTAAGTATTGTTTTCTGCTGTACCAGTCTTCAAACTCTGCAATACATTTCATCAGAATCCTGCAAGTACTGTTCCTACTTCAAGTCTGATTTTCTAAATGTATCTGCTTTGTGTCCCATGAGGAAGCAGTAACTAATATGGTATTCTGCCAGTATATCATACTTTAAATATTGTTCGCATATATATAGGCTACCTCAATATTCTGAACATACGTTTATAGAGGCAAGAAGAAATGTATTCAGTTTAACCTGACATATATGCACCCCCTTGACACTTTCTGATGCACAGACAAAAGGGACATTATTTGAGTAAACAGCTTTGTTTATTTTGCTGCTGATCTTGTTATTGTTTTGCGGGCCACTTAAGTGTTTGCGCCTTTATGCACAAACTAAAGGGGCATACTGTGTCGAAACTGGTTAATGTTTATGCTCCTAAACTTATTGTTTTTATCACTCACATTGAAATATTTGCACCTTTATGCACAAATAAAAGGGGCATTGTTTGACTGGACGGGTTTGATGTTTATGCTGCTAAATTGTTATTACTTTACCAGGCACTTTGAAATATTTATGCCTTCATGCACAAAAAAAAGGGGAATTATTCTGACTAAATAGGTTTAATTTATGTATGCTGCTCTCTGCTGTACTTGTTACTATAAGGAAGTTTCAGCAAAGCTGCAAATGCATCAGCAAAAAGGAAATCACTGCTGGCAGATAAAAAAGAACTCAGCAAACGCCGGCATGGGTGGACAGTTATTAACTCATATAAAATCTTAAGGCCTCAAGCTTATTTATCTGCTCACTTCAGCCAGCAGCTAAAAAAGAGTTTTACAAACGTCAGAATGGGTGTGCATGATTCAAAAGACCTGTATCCAACTTGGAAAAAGCCCTTTTTATCTGAGAACTGCCGACTCTGTGGTTATAAATTTGAATCGCTAATCCACTTACTATGTGCCTGTCCAGCAGTTTTGTCTGAAAGGAGACAGTATTTAAAACTTATTTTTAACGCCTTGGAAATTCGCTCGGGCAGGCAAGCGGTAATAAGATGGCTGGAGAGCACGTCCATCATCTTGGCCTGCCGGGGCGTCAAATATACGACAATGGTCCGAAAACTTTTATATCTCCCTGACGGTGTGCAATCTGGATTGTAGCCATTTTTCATAGTTAATCCACCACAATAATTAAGTGGATAGTAAGCTATGCCCTTTTACCAGCTGAAATAGACAGTAAAGTCAATCAAAGCTACTAGCATTAGGGCACCAGAGTGTAACATAGCCGGTATGCAGGCATCGACCAGAATGTTTTTGCAATTAGGAATTACTGTAATTGTATTTAATATATCGTAATTGTACTTTTTATACTCTTTTGTAATTTTTATCATGATTTTTATGTAAATAGTGTGGGGAATTGTAATGATTTTAACTAATTTAAACTTGTTACTGTTTTGCTAGTCACTTTGAAATATTTGAGCCTTCAAAAAGGGAATTGTTAGTTTAAACTGGTTTGATTATTGTATGGTGCTGTAGTTGTTATCAGTCGCTTTGAAATATGTGTGCCTTTATGCACACACCAAACAGGAAATTGTTTAACTAACCTGGCTTCATTTTTGCATACTGCTAGACTTGTTTTTACCATGCACTTTGAAAATATTTTTACCTTGATGCAAGAAGAAAGTTGGATTGTTTTACAAAACATGCTTGATTTTTGTATATTGCTGGACTGGTGATTGCTTTATTTTACACTTTGAAAGTATTTGCAGTTTTTCTTTTGCTTTACCAACTACAGTTTGTATAGATTGTCATTAGGTACTTGCTGATAGGGTTTGTTTTTATTCTACATGCAGTGTTATTTATGGTGTTGCTTGCACTTGTCTGTAATACGTCTACCTTAAATCTTGTATTTAGCATTGTTTACACTACAGAAATGATAAATCAAAACAGACAAACATCTGCATCAATGTTCTGAAGCATCCAAACAGTTTTCTTCCTCAGCCTTGTTTGCCTGCCTGTTTTGCAGTGCTTACTAATAAAGTCATTATGATTGAAAGTGCTTCCTCAGTTCACGTTATTATCATGCACAACCCTTGACAGTCGCTAGTGTGTGGCATGCAGATAATTCACCAGTCTATTTCTCTTGACTTTCGCAGGATACTGAGTTATAGCTTGTGTACTTCTCATATATATTGTCACTCGAGTTTTTATGGAATTTCATGTTTGGGTTGGTCTTTAAAAGTTTCAAGGTATTGTCAATTCTATTTCAGACCCTTCATAGTTGTTCTTTGTTCTTCAGCCATAGTCAGTTCCTGAGATAATAGGATCGCTCCTTGGCATTGTTCTGATTGCTGCCTCAGTTAAAGAATCTGCTTTTGACAGTATTGTTACAAATGGCGTAGCTTGTATGCTAAGAGTGTTTCCCACTTTCTCATTAGAACTTAGAGAAAGACAATATAGAGGCATTTCATTTAAATGTTGGAGGTTTCAAATCAAAATATGCTCGATTTCTGGGTGGTAGGGCAAAGTGGTAGATGGTGGGCCACGCCGCCGGGGGAGGGGGGGCCCCCTCCTTGTGCTTTGCAGGGGGGCCCCCTCAAGTTTTGTTATACCACTGACGGTGTAATGTTACACAAATAGATGCAAGACACAGCAAAGCAGGTGAAGTAAAAGTCAGAGATCTTATTACCATAGAGATAGTGGGAAAACAATCAGTAACTTAAAAGGGACGTGAAGTGGCTGGGAGTGAATGACAAAGCTTCAGCTCAGTAAATTACAAGACCATGAACCTAAGGATGAAAACAATACGGGAGACAATGTGGTTGTAGAAGAGACAGAAGTTCACATTGGTTCTTTAATCATCTAAAAGGAGAAAGACAATTTGGAGAAGTAATCATTAGTATTTGGCAGGCATTTCTTCAGAGAGATAGAGGTGATACAGGCATGGGCTACTATGACAGTAAACATGTTAAGTCACAAGGTACCTGGGCAAAGAACTGAAAATCTGTGAACTCAGCACTCGGATGATGAAAGTGAAGGGCATGCTGGTGATGTACACGCCCCTTGCTCTTTTGTGACGCAGTGGCAGCGCATTACACTGCCCCATATTTCCAAGCACAGGAAAAGCCACCCTGCGTGGCTTTTCCTGTCCTTATAAATACGGCCCCTTTACACGCAGTATTGTGCGTGAAAAGGGGTGTTCCATGGGTGTTGCTGTGGGTGTTCCCATGCAACACCCATGGAACCAGACACATTTTCAGATTTACAAGGATTCGTAAACCTGGAAATGCGTCAGTATGCTACGCCACTTTAGGTGTGGCGCAGGGAGGCGCCACGAGGAGAAATGTTTTAATTTATCCTTGTTTCTTTCCTCTTTCAATGCGTGCTGCATTCTACAGCACACATTAAAAGAGGAAAATGCCTGTAGGGATTGTTTTCGTGCAGGAAGGTGCCCCTTCCTGCACAAAAACAATCTCCCCCATGACGCAGGCATCCTTGAACCATGGGGCAAAGGTGCCTGCACCGGCGCATGGCAGCAGTTTGTGCATCAGCGCTGGGGAGAGCACAGGAATGTGACATATCCTTGTAAATATGTCGCATTCCTGTGCTCTGAAGGTGCCGCAGCCAAAGGGCTTGCGGTGCCACGCTGCGGCACCTTCTTGTAAATCTGCCTCATTGTCTTAAAAATGTGAATGGTGCAAAAGGCAAAACCTGATAAAGGTCATTAAAGGGACACGAGGGAAGCCAGGCACAAGCCCAAGAATGTAACTGAGGAGCACAGACTAAGAAAAGGACAGCTTGAACCTCGGCAAATTAAACAGCTCAAGTGTGGGAATTGACTAGGGCAGACTGTGTGGGCTTTTTGAATATTTATAGGACTTCATTAATATGCCTCATGTAACAGGAATTCCAGTAACATTTCTGAACAATAGCCAAATTCAATAAAATCATGAGTGGAATTCAAATGGAGTACAAATTCATACTTCGCTGCTTCTGCTGTGATTTTATTATCCCCTGTGGTGAGAGGTGTTGTGGCCATAGCTTAGAGGGCTCTGACATAGGGGAGTTTGTGAGGTGGTGCTGACAAGGAGGTCAGAGGAAGAGCACATTGAGACTACCTGGAAATGTGGTACCACTTTTAAAACACTCTGGGGTGATGTACGTACAGACACGTCACAGATACCATGGGGCAGATTTATGTTTGACTTGCGCCTCATTTACGCCTCCGTTGCGTCACTTTTGTGACGCAGCAGCGGCGCAAATCCTGCGCCATGGTGCAGGGTATTTACAACGTGACGCATCTGGAAGATGCGTCACGTTGTAAAGCCCTGCGCCGCATGTAGGCGTTCCAGGGCAGGTGGGGGCGTTCCGGCGCAGGAACGCCTCCTAAAAGTGGCTGAGTGAAATCTACAAGATTTCACTCAGTCACTTTTGAGCCCATGCTGCGTCAAAACCCTGCGCCTGCTTGAAGCAGGCGTAAGGATTGACGCAGCATTGTGCAGATAGGGCCCCCCAGAGCCTTGCTGGAGCTGCGTCGCGCTTGCGACGCAACTCCAGCAATGCGCCACTTTTACGGCACAGATGCGTGACGCATCTGTTCCGTTTTTGCCCCATGGTGCGCCGCATTATAAATGCGGCGCATCCATGGTGGCGGAGCTGGGGCGCAAAATAACTGGCGCATCCCTGCTGATATGCAGGGATGCGTCAGTTATTATAAATATGCCCCCTTATGTACATTGCGCAACAACTATTTCTGTGACTTGTCTGATATTTTGTGGTATGACCTGTGGACTAGTGGGTTGCATCTCAAGATAGCTAATCTCTTTTAGTGCCAAAATGACCTGCATAACACATATTAATTTGGCAGGCTCCTGTTCACAGCCCCTGCAAGAGACAGAAAATGACCGGATGGCGACCTGCAAGAGGTAGCTGACTCCTATCCTTGCAAATATATATATATATTTTTTTAAAGCAACCCTTGTCCCTTAAAGGGTGCTTTTTTAAAAGAAATACAAGTTTCTCTTTTGAGAAGTGACTGGGGGCTCAGACAGTGGTGTGTCGGGCCACAGTCTCGTAACTTCGAGGCTACCTTGCCATGATTCTCAAACAGGAAGCGGTCCCTCCTTGACAGCTTCCTCTTTGTGATACCACCAGAACCTGGTATTCAGTCATCAAAGTATTGTTTCTTGACGTTGTGACTCCAACCGCTTTCATGGCCCTCACTAATTGCAATGTGTTATGACCCATGAAATCCATTTTGCGTGTTCAAAAAGGCATTTCTGACTCAAAATGGATTCAATAATATGTAAAAATCCGTTTTGCAGTTGCAAATTCTGCAATTTTTAATCACAGGGCTTGCAACTATAAAAGGGCTTTAAACATCAGGCCTAACAAAAACAGCTTGCTGTAGATTTAAATTCTGTTGGGAGATACACGTTTTGCATACTTTGTGCATAACATCTTCTGAATCTGCACCTAATGTTGCATACACTCAGGATGCTGTGAATCCCTTGTGCGGAATGATTCATTCTGCTAAGAAGATGAAAACATGGATCTCCACTGGGGCCAATTTATTTCAAACTGTGGTGGATCAATCAAGCAGTAGCAAACCCCAGTGAGTTTGAGGTGTCCCAGGAATTTGGTGAAGGGGTGGGTGTGGAATAAGAACAGGTCCTTTAAATCAGCCCTGGTCCTAGCCTAAGGCCATGCAGTTGAAGCTGTGAGGTCGACATTGGAGCACAGGATAAGAGAAGGGGGGGTCATATGAAGCGAGATGTTATCATGATGCATAGAATTCTTATTTTGTTTAGAATCCCTGGTTAATTTTGGGCTGACTGTCTTCTATATTTCCATTTTTTCTTACGGTTGTTTACAGTCCTTTTCTGGTTTTACTGACAGCTCTTCTTGTGGACTCAGAGCAGACAGGACCTTGAACAGGTTTGTTATCATTTCATCTTTGGCTGCATTTTAAGACACCTTATTCAAGCATATTGATGGAGCTAAGCACAAACTACAAGGCATTCTGACAGTAGCACACTCACTCGTACATCAAAAGTGCCACCAGGGAAAACACGCTTTTCCAAATACCACCAGGCACCAAAGGGATTGCGTCTCTAATTATGCCATGTGTGAATTTATTGTGGCTTTACACAGAAGTAAATTCTTAATAGCCGTCTGCTAAATTAACATTCTGCCGGTGTTAATGCAGGACGTTCATAATTTGGGCAAAATAGGTAAAAAAAACTCATGGGGGAATTCCATTAACTGTGTTCAAATAAATCAACAAAAGTCAGTGTCCAGATTTCTTCCTTACTAAACCCTATTTTTGTGAACCTTTCACCACGCAGTCTCTAAGTAAAATAGAAATGTTCCCATACTATGCATCTATTGGTTATGAGGTCAAACCTTAGCGGTAAAATAATATTTATTTTCATCAGTAGTGCTTGTCGTGTTTTTTAGGTCACATTTTTATTTAGCATATTCTCAATTTTAATGGCATTGACCAAGCACTTTTGTGCATGATGGCACTGATAAAAGGTCTGACAAGAGACAAAACATGGAGAAACACAGAACAGGGCTACAGTAGAGATACGCAAGTCCATAGGATAATGTGATAACACCATGAAATTTCTATATAATTGCCTGCCAAGATAAAAGGAAGGAGACTTATTTCAGACTAGACTGGACATTCATGGGATATCGCCATGTCTCAAGGGGGCTTGAAGTGCCATCTAAGTGGGCTAAAATAGTAGATGCAATTTCTGGAGTACTGGAGGTTTGGTGAACATTACATGGAATGCTTCCCAGGTTAAATGATAGATCCAAAAGTGATGAAGTTAAATCATACAAAATGACTTTTTGAGAGAGCACTAGATAAACCATAGCCACCAAATGTGATGGCATCAACGGTTTTGTTCTTCAGGGGCAGGGCTGGGTGATCAAGCTGAAGATCATTTTAAGAAAAATAATTCTTTGGGTTATGGAATCTTTGACAGCTGACATTTGGCATGCCCACTGTTGGGGCATCAGGGCGCCTATGCTGTGCTTGCTACACTCTAATTTCCTAACATGTGGTGCAGAATGCAGCACACATAGAAAGAGGAAGTAACAAGGAGAAATTGAGATATTTCTCCTCTTATGCCTCCCAGGGAAGATGTACGATTTTAGCGCATCCCCAGGTTTACAAGTTCCTTTAAATTTGGGGATGTGTCAAAATCCATTGGAGTTAATGGGAGAACCCACGCCATGCCCATGGAACATCTTCACAGGGCAGAGTAATGCATCGCAGCGATTAGCACTGCGTTGCATTACTCCAGATGTTTGAAGCCTCTCAAAGCCATGCAAAGTGGCTTTGTGTGGCTTCAAAAATCAGACTTAGAGGTTTGTGTCATGCATGTACCAGGTTGTGTGGTGAAAACATGAGGCAACCCTCTCATAAATAAGCCCTGAATGTTTTATATCTGGGCAGGAGACACAATTTCTGATTATTTTCTACCTAAGGTCAGGGGGTCTTTGTGCAATTTTGACCCCCCCGGCCTTCTCTGGATCCCCTTTCTTCTATCAATCACCTTTCTAATACTGCTACAGCTGCTTCTCTTTCAAACTTTGCCCCAGTTAACAAAGATACAGTCATCAAAGATATGCACTAGATCAAGTTGGGATCACCAGACACTCCCTGTCCCCATCATATCTTCACGGTATGTCAGACAGAAATTGGTCCTGCTAACACCAATCTTTATAATCTATATTTGGCTCCCACTATTTTTCCCTCAGATTAGAAACATGCTGAATCTCTGCATCTCATGAAAATGTCAACAGTGCATCCTCACATTCAATCACACTCTATACCCATTTCCCTAATGCCCTTTGCAGCCAAAGTTCTGGAAAAAGTAATCAACTGGCTGAATTCAGGCTGCCTGGAAGCCAAACATCTATCGGTTCCATCACAGCTCAGCTGTCAAGCTTCTCAGCATGGAAACCATGCTTCTTACGCTTCTTATGCCTATCTATGGCATATGGTGCATCCTGGATCAGGGAGCATCTTCCGCCCTCATCCTACTTAACTTATCAGTGGCATGCGACATGGTCTTGCACGTCACTCAGCTAAAGCACCTCTATCGCTTTGGCATATTGTCGAATGCCCTCAAATCATTTCAGTCTTTTATTTGTAATCACTCTCAAACTATCCTACTCACACCATTTTAATTAAACACCTCACATATAAAATGTGGGGGTCCCACAGGGCTTCTCCTTAAGCACAACTCTTTTCAATGATTAGGTAGTCTCTCTTGTGGCCAGTATGACATATTTTTGTATTAAGGTTATAGCTTATGCAGATGATCCTCAACTAATCATTTCAAAACTAGTTGAGATCTGCAGTAATCAAGCCAGCTTTAATTTATGTATGCCAGAGGTGCAGTTGCCTATAATGAAATCGCGACAACATTGAGGTGGTCTTGTTTGGCAAACACACAATGCACAAGCCTATTGACTGGTGGCCTAAACTGCCTGGTCCTCCTCCCCAACCTGCCAGCTACGACAAAATCCTAAAGGTCACTGTGATTGACTATGTGACAGCTATCTTAGATTCCTGATTTGGAATTCTTCAAATGCTCAAAAACACTTTCCCACCCAACCATCAGACACCAGCAGAGTAGACTATTGTAATGCCTTTAGGTAGGCATTCCAGAATACCTGGCTAATAAAATTGCAGGTAGTAATAAGTCCATCAGGGAGACTGGTTCTGAACATCCCAGCCACTAAATGGCATACAGTCATCTCAAGGACCTTTACTCTATCCTTTTGCACAAGCATGCCCTTTTAAGATCCTCTAGAATACTTACAAAGCCCTGAACTATATCTGACCTCTCTATAAAAATAAAGGAATCTCTTTCTTAATGTTATCTAGACTCTTATGCTCATCCTTGCTCCCCATAACCTATACCCTATGCATATTCCATTCCTGATCATGTGGAAGCTCTTTTTTCTGACTACCACACACTGGAATCAGCTCCCTCTCACTCTACAACCTGAAAACCATTTCCTGGGACTCAAAAGAGATCTCAAAACCTGGCTCTTTTAAATCCATGAACTCCTTAGCACCACTAATCTACCAGCACCATTTCAGGGAGAAAAACAAGCTCTAAAAATCAACATGACATAATTTTGGAGTTATCAAAGGGGGGCAGATATACAGAGTAGGACTTTCATATGGACTACAAGATTTCACCCACACTAGCTCACACAGGTGAGAAACTTTAGGAATGATTGATTAATCCTGAAACCAGGGGCGTAGCTTGGTCAGTAAGATTGGGGGGTGTGAATATCATATTTCCCAACAATCACGCTGGCATCTCTTGTTAAAATATATTAGATGAGAAACAGGGCATGAGGAGGGATTAAGGTGCAGTCCATATTGTTAGAAGTACTCACAGCACAATATTTTTCAAACTAAGCATTTATTTTTTTAGATCTTCAAAACAGAAACAAGTGAGTAAGTGTGTACGTGTGTGTGTGTTTTTGTCTGTGTGCACGTCAAAATCCTAGGTGAAATCCTATAGACCCAGTACCACACCCAACTGAAAGCACCTGTACCTAACTATGTACTAAAGAGTAACCCTGGGCATAGTTCGCGTAGTAACGCTACGCGTAGCTAAGTGAAGTGCACTTGGCGCTACGCTAGCTATGCGTAGCTACACGAACTGCGTAGTGCACTGTGCAAAATGCTGTTCGCACTGATTGCACAGTGCCGGATGCTTATCCGCACTGTGCAATCAGCGCAAACAGCATCTTGCACAGTGCAAGCGGTTGTTTATCCTGCCGCTCGAGTAGATTTCTACTCGAGCGGCAGCTTTCTCAACGCGGACTGGTAGTTTCTCATCGCGAACGGTCGTGAGCATACGCGACAACTCGCAATGAGAAACCTGAACTCCCCGCGTTGAGAATCTCTTGATGTTGCTGATTGCGAACGAGGGAAAAGTCTCGCCGGGATGTCATTTTGCTCGCTCGCGGCACCAACTTGACGTTGAGGACTGCGAGGAAGCAAAAAATGACCGCTACGCTATGCTACGTATGTTTGCACTGTGCTATGTACAATTCACGTAGTGTGAAGTAGCGCAAACTTCGCAAACTACGCGAGCGTAGCATAGTACTTCACCCAGGGTTACTAAAGAGTACTTTTTTAGGGCGTACTAAACCACAAACAGTCCCTCCACTCGAAGTTACACCCCTGCCTGAAACTGTATGCTATGGAACAACAGGTAGGGAGGTTTCATGATCACTCTATCCATTCAAAATACTTTGTTCTCCTTCACCCTTCTTCCTTTCTTATGATTAGTAGGGTAAGAAGATGATCCTATTGCTTTGCACTAACATATTGTCAACAGAACGCATGTATCTTCATTTCCACCCTCAATACAGGTAACAAATACTGAGATGTATAAGCCATGTTATATTATATTATATAAATATATGGGCTAAATAACTGGAGCCTTCAGATGTGTCTTTCGATCACTCTAATTATCCCTCTCCAATGCATATTAGTGGTACATAATGTTTATTTCCACACAGGTGGTTTCATACCTGGGAGAGCAGTGCACTTTCAATGGCAATCGAGCAGAGACAGTGATTGGGGTGCGTATGTGTCTGTTTTATCATACATCAGTGTGCAACTGGGTAGGATGCCATTTGTTCTGTTTTACGAATATTTGCTTTACTGATTATGGTGTCTCTGTGATGCATGCGTGAGTATAAAAAGACAGCCTGTAGTATGTAGTGTGTGTGTATATGTGGCTTGTGTGTATCTCATTATTTTGTTGCTTTGAGGAGCCATTGTACCACAGACTAAGAGCCTGGTTTATATCCTGGCAGACAGGTTACTCTGTCACAGCGGTGACGAATATCTTGTCAGCTGAAATATAAATCCAGTAAGATATAATGGAATTATATTTCAGCCGACGGGATATATCTCATGGTTGTGACGGAGTAACTTGTCTGCCAAAATATAAATCAGGCTCAACGTGTGGCTGTTTTTGACACTCTGGTCTGAAATAATTTTGACCTTACAGCATTGAAGGCAGTTCCAGACCTATCCTCGCAAGAAGATTGAAAATGCCTCCTTCACTTGTGCTGAACCAGCACTTATTTGTGTGATATCTGTGTTTGTACTTGTGTTCCTTTTCTTATGTCTTAGCATCTTTCAGTGTGACCCTGCCTAATAATAGCATGTTCTCAGGATGTAGGTCCCATTATCAACCATGCATGCTTAAAATACACCGCAACGGGTACATATTGATTAAGTGATGGACTCCTGATATTTCAGGAATCTACAGTAGGTGTAGTGTTTGGGAATCCTGGGGAGGCTACATTTGCCTATTCTTACTGTAGGAGCCTGCTTGGGTTATTGCTTGTGACCAGAGTTCATTGCACAGTCACTGTTATTATGAAAAACGCATTTTGGGGCACATGCCTTAATCATTTAAGCTTAACAAGACATACCTGAGGAAGAAGATCCACACAGAGAACATGTGGACCAGCTAATAACTACAGAGATGCAGAGAGCAAGACAGCACACATAAGAACATGACTGATCATTAGATTTCCAGGATCCCCGACAGAAACTTTGACCAATGAAGGGTCAACATTGGTGGAGCGCAAAGAAACAACAAGATCAACCAGTTATTGAATCATTAACCACCACCCCTTATGGATGTATGTCGTTACAACGCACACTTTTACAATGCATGCACTTACAACGCATTTTTTACAACGCAACATCCACTACAACGCATTCCATTACATAGCATGACACTACAACGCATGTTTAAAAACTACCTTTACAACGCATTCCATTACATCGCATACTACCTTTACAACGCATACCATTACAACGCATAGTATAGGGGTAAAAATTACTATTCTAACTCCAGGGGGTGCAACAGTAGGGTAAGTGTTGGATTGCGTTGTAATGGTATGCGTTGTAAAGGTAGTATGCGATGTAATGGAATGCGTTGTAAAGGTAGTTTTTAAACATGCGTTGTAGTGTCATGCTATGTAATGGAATGCGTTGTAGTGGATGTTGCGTTGTAAAAATTTAGTTGTAAGTGTAGTGCGTTGTAACAGTTGCGTTGTAAAGGTTGTTCACCCCCCTTATAACTGAGATACCCAAAGACTACAATGCACTGAAATAAAAAGATCCAAACACGCCTCTTCTTTTCTGTATTGTTTATGTGTTGCCTATTTCGGATATCTACTGTTTTATCTACTTGGAATATTCCCTCTCTCTCCATCCGCGTCTACTTGAATCAAAAATAGGATTCCCGAAAGCCTTAAAGATCTGGGTTTTTAGCCTAGAAACTGCCCATCCGGCCCCACACGTGATTTTCCGCTAAAGCCGGGACAACTCCGCTGAGGTAGCCTCGCACTCTAGAAACTCCACATACATACATACAACAGTCAATATCTGTCCCACTGCAGGACACCTCCTTTATTGCTACTAGCCAACCTCTGGGTCTTCACCCTTTTCCCTTAATGTGTCTGTTCCATTTTCTACATGTTGACGACCCCTGTGATATTTTGGAGCACAGTTCTATACTTCTTTCCTGTCTGCCTCTTTCTGATTGTCCCTAAACTTCACTGCTTCTATTTTTCTCTCCAGGACCTCTGTATCACTGTTCCGTGTATCACTAACCGGGTCAGATCTACGTCAGAATATCGAACACAAAATATCAGCCAGAAACATTGCCATCTAAGGTAAGAATAAATGGAGGAGAACAGATTTGCTATTCTAGCTCTGCGTTGTCTTACCTTCACAATATCTTTCGAGCTGCTATCTTGGAGTCAATATTGTTGCAACTCGATGTTATATAGGTAAGATATTATGGTACCACACCGCCGAACACCTCTTGCTTTCCAGCTTGCCTTGCTCGCTGAATTGACACAAAAGCAGCAGTAATGGAGAGGGAAACTCTCACCCTAATTTGTATACAGTGGTGATTCAGACTATTGTTGTAGAATTTACGTCATGGCGCAACATCGTGTCGATGTTAAACTGCCAGCATTCACATGCAGTCAAGACGTTTTCAATCCAAAAACAATGATGTCAAGTGGTAGGATGTCGTGCATTATTGTGCCCTTGCACAGGAGTGTATCCGCTAGTGTACAGCCCGTGCAATGCACTGAAGCCTGAGGGGGGAGGGAACCCAGTCTGCCCTGAATTGGGAAAGTTACTTGTCGGAGAGGGAGGGATTACAAGGGGGCTGTTTTCGGCTGAAAAGCGGCGATAATTTTATCGCTATATCAGCAAGGTCACGCTATCGCGTGAAACCTTGCCTTAGCGCCTGAATTCCTAACGCCCATCTTTGCATCTCTAATGAGATGCAAATTGGGCGTTCCTCCCCAGGATAACGGGAGAAATGTCGCTAAGCGACATTTCTCCTGTTATCAAGCCTCACGCAAAGCAGCATAGCGACAAGAAAAGTAGCGATAACCTCTGTTATCGCCACTTTCCTTATGCCTGCTTTGAAACTGACTTAGCCATGATATCCTATGGAAGGTGGATATCGTGGCTAAGTATGTGAGGCCCTATCAGGCAAGCTATTGCCAAATTTAGTGGGATTATCGCTGGGTTTCCAGCGATAATCTCACGTTTGGCAGTTAGCGCTAGGATTTTTATCGCTTTTGAGATAAGCGTTGCTACTAGCACGCTATCTCAGCAATAAAAAACCACGCTAGCCGGCGATAATTATCCTAGCGCCAAGTGCGCTTAGCGATAATTATCGCCGGTTGTTGCTGATATGCCCATAAATTCCTAATGTCACACGAGTTGTCAGTGCAGGTCCACTGAAAGCCCTCCTGCCTCAATTGTCGGGCCCAATCAGACAACTGTCAGCATATGCGGTCCCTGAGGGCTACTGTTTAGACAGTAAACCAGCCCCACTGGCCTCACTGTTAGTCACAAGTGTCACCCTACGCACTTCTGAGGCCTGCTCAACATCTGCCTTTGTTTCGTGTCATCCATGAAGAGCGCAGAGCTCTGTGCATGCTGGCCACCGCGAGTGAGATGCTACACCTTCAGGCTACGCTGTGAAAACGCATCCTATGACAACATTGTATTTTTACCATTAGTTTTGTGTGGGCATGTAGCGGCGAGGACACTGGTTCAAGAGGCGAACCCTTCACTTCAGAGGTAGGGAGCGTTATTAATCATTGGAGTGCACTCCTATTGACTGTGCATTGTGCAGTTCATCGTGTCTGCAATCTGTTGCCACAACGTGGAGCTGCTCTTTCACTGCTCAGCATAGCCTCCTCCTTTGCAACTTTCGAATGTCAGCAGCACCAGTATATATACAATGAAGCCTCAGACTGTAGCACTGTACTATACGTAAGATTATTCTTCACTGTTCTACTGCGACCTTTTGCCAATCATGCACCACTTTATTCAAGCAAATGCTTTTCAGAAATGCAGAGTGAATGCTTAACCCCTTCGCTGCTAGGCCTTTTCCCCCCTGTGCTAAGCCTTTTTTTGGCTATTTGGTGTAGTGCGCGCTTAGGCCCATGTAACTTTTTGACCACATAAGGTATCCACGCCAAATTTGTGTCCTTTTCTTCCAACATCATGGGGATTCTACAGGTACTCAGTGTTTCCGGATTCCCCTGGAGGGGTCGCCGAAATTAGCCTAAATACAGCTACATTTTGGGTTTGTGGGGAAAAATGTGAAAAAAGTGCTGCAAATGAAAGCATCTGGGTTTTTCCCTGCAAATGGTTTCAAAAAAGGGTTTGTGGGGCCGAAATCATAATTTTCCCAGCTTTTAGGGAATGACAGACTTTTGTCAGAAAACCAACATTTTTTACACTGTTTTGGCATTTTTCTGGGACATAGCCTATTTTTGCTACTTTTTGTGCTTTTAACCCCCTTCCAGTTAATGGTAGAAATGGGTATCTTAGACTCCCACATCACGGAAGCGGAATGGGTGGCCCACTTTTCATCCATGTTTAAGGGTTTCATGGGTCACCACGACCAGTTACCCCGGGCAACAAACACTGACTATCTGGTTTTTGAGTTAACAGTGGTAGAGGCGGGAATTGCGGGCCTAACCAGTAACAAAGCTCCTGGACCGGACGGAATTCCGCCGGACCCTTACAAATCGGATCCAACTTTCTGGGCCCCGATCCTGGTGGCTGTATTGAATGCAGCGGCCAGGGACGGTAGCCCCGAATCCTGTGCCATCTCTACCATCGTGCCAGTGTTTAAAAAAGGGGATCGAAACAGTACGCACTGCTACCGACCTATCTCTCTCATTGACTCTGTAGCTAAGGTGGTGGGAGGGGTACTATTGCAAAGATTATCTTTATGGGCAGAGGAGCATAATATCCTCGCCGACACCCAATATGGGTTTCGTGCGGGGAAGTCGACGGTGGCCCAATGTTTAAACCTTTACCTGATCCTTGGCAAGTACACGATGGCCCGCCCAGGTACGATCTACATGGCCTTCATGGACCTATCTTCCGCATTTGACTGTGTAAACTGGGTCAAATGATGGCAGTCCATGAGGGCCGTGGGGGTGGAGGCCCCTATTGTGGACTTTCTAATGGATCTGCAGAGGGCTACTAAGGCAAATATTAGATATGCACTGGATCTTCGGGTTTCCAAGGAATTCAATATTGAAAGAGGGGTGAGGCAGGGCTGTATTCTTGCCCCCTTCTGTTTAACCTATACATCAATGATCTTGAAGAAGCCCTGGTAGTTACGGGGGCGGATTTTCCACATGTGGGTCGCCGGGGTCTCCCCGTCCTCCTATATGCGGATGACGCCATCCTGATAGCGAGAACCGCTAGAGGACTCCAATCTTTACTAGATGCTTTCCTGAACTTTATGGGGTCCCGTGACTTAGCGATCAATAATGCAAAATCCTATGTCTTGCAGGTAGGGGCTCGTCCCACGAAAAAGTATTCTTTTTCCGTAGGTTCTGCGAAGGTCCCCACAACGTCAGTTTTTTCATACCTGGGGGTCCTGTTGGATGATCGCCTGAAATGGGGGCCCTTTATTCTAAGGAAAAAGGGTGAGCTTATCCAAATAACTGCCACCATTTTCAACTTGCCCAATTGCAGCCATGCTGAAAATCTATCAGGCTAAGGGTGTGTCAACTGCATGTTACAGTGAAGTCTGGGGGTATACCACAGCAGAAGTGCTGCAGGTGGCAGAGAATAACTTTTTAAAGCGCCTACTGGGAATGCCAACCTGTTTATCTAACCTAATAGCTCATGAAGAACTGGGGGCCCCATTTTTATGTGATACTCTTGCCTTGCGTCCCCTAGTGTTTTGGCTTAAGTGCTGGCCAAACAAGGAGCTAAAGCTAAAGCTCACCCAGCAGATCCTAACAGACTGTATGACCCTGGAACATATGTCCAGAATTCCATGGTTGCAGTATGTTAGAGGTCGCTTTACGGAGTTGGGGCGCCCGGAACATTTTTTAAAACTGTCAACTATAACAAAAAAGGATGTGGAACTGGTTAAAAAAGCATTTATTTGCATCAGGAAGCTAGAAAGAGATGAACAGGAATTATGCAAACCAAGCGTCCATATATTTCTGACCCTAAAATCCCATCCATTGGCTGAGCCATACCTTCTGGGAACATTGACCACCTATGAGCGGTTTTTACTGTCCAGGTTTCGTCTCGATTTTTTCCATCTTTTAATTGCCGTTCTGAAAGGGTGTAGCAGAGGACAGGTGTTAGCACCCTGTGGCAGTGACAACCTGTCTCCGCAGGACCTGCTACACTTTATGTTCCTCTGTAAATTCTACGAGGTACCTCGGAGACATTTTTTACTCCCCCTCTTAAAGAGGCTTAATTTTAACCAGGTTCACCCAGCACTTTTGTATTTGCAGCTGCTGAAACCAGACTGTATAATCTTTATTGTAGGCTATTTGAAATCTTTGGTGAGAACCAGGGCCTGCCTGGAATATTAGTTACTTTAGGGGGAGGAGGTACTCATAGTTTTAAGGTATGTCTCTTGTGTGTTCTCTATTTTTAGCACAGAAATGTACTTATTGTACCTGCCATATTTTATTCGTAACCTTTTTATGCCTATGAACTGTAAATTATTTTAATGTATTTCTTTTATTGGATGTGTATATACATTGTGGCCTTTATGGTTTTCACACTGTAAAACTGAATAAAGTTTTATGAAATGAAATGGGTATGAAAGCAATAATGGATCCTGGAAAGCTATACATTTTAGAAAAGTAGACAACATTCTAAATTCAGCAAGGGGTCATTTGTGTAGATCCATCAAGGTTTATTTATTGAAACTAACAGTTAAATATAGGAAAAATTGAAAATTAGTTGAAAAAAACAGCCTTTTGTGTCAACGTTTTAACCTGTAACTTCTTCTAATTATGACAGCTCTTTGAAAGCAATATACCGTTACATCCGCTGGACCTTACTGGTTGTGGGGATAAATAGGACTTGTAGGTTCACCAAGAACCTGACGAACCCAGAGTCAAAAACTGAGGAGCAATTTGCAATGACTTTTTAATATGTACCGGGTATATAGCAATTATTGTGGAAAAACGTATACATGGAAAAATCGGTATGAAAGACACCTATGTATTTCTGAAATGGGAAAACAATATAGAGTTTAGAAACAGTAGATATTTGCACATTTCCGAAATGAGGAAAACTCATACTAGCATGAGAATTATCGGTCATTTTTCAAAATAACTTCTTTTTTACATAATGTCTTTCATTTGGAAGGCAGAAATGCATCGAAAGTCAATAGGTAATAACAGTTGCCTTACAAATCTGTATTACCCTAAGTCTCTCGATAAAAATGGTACCTCACTTGTGTGGGTAGGCATAGTGCCCAGGACAGGAAATGGCTCAAAACCCAACGTGAACACACCACATTTTCACAATGAAAAATTACCCTTTTTTTGCAAAGTGCCTAGCTGTAGTTTTTTAACCCTAGCTCTATCGACCCGTAGGGAAACGTAGCAAACCTATACATGAAACCTTCTGTTACCCAGAATTCCTTGCAAACCTAAAAAATTGTCCCCAAAAATTTTTTTTCGCACATTTCTGTGGTGGAAAGTTCTGGAATCTGCATGGTTCCACAAATTTCCACCCACCCCGCGTTACCCAAAGTCTTCCGAGAAAAATGGTACCTAACTTGTGGGGGTCGGCCTAGTGCCCGCGACAGGAAATGCGCAACACGCAATGTGGACACACCTCAATTTCGCAGTGAAAAATTACCCTTTTTTGGCAAAGTGCCTAGCTGTAGTTTTTGAACCATAGCTCTGCCGGCACCTAGGGAAACACAGCAAACCTATACATTTTTTAAAACTAGACACACAGGGAAATCCAGGATGGGGTGACTTGACTGTCTCCCACCAGGTTCTGTTACCCAGAATCCCTTGCAAACCTAAAAAATTGTTTGAAAAAACACATTTTCCCCACATTTCAGTGGTAGAAAGTTCTGGAATCTGCGTGGATCCACAAATTTCCTCCCACCCAGCATTCCCCCAGTTCTAAAAATGGTACCTCACTTGCGTGGGTGGGTCAAGGACCCCCGACAGGCAAGGCCCAAAACCTATTGAGGTGACATCAAAATCACAAACCAACCTGGTTTTGCAAGGGGGGTCCCATGAGTTTTTGGCCTGAGGCTTGGCAGACATCTAGGGAAACCTACCTAACCCACAAATTTCTTGAAACTAGACACCCGGAGGAGTCAAGAGAGGTATGGCTTGAGTGGGTTCCCCATCATTCTCCTACCCAGAATCCCCTGCAAACCTCAAATTTCCCTTTCCAATGATACTTCTCCTGTCTTTCTACGTGCCCTGGGGTCTGAGATAGCCCCCTGAGCACATAGAAACTGAAACTGAAATGAGTCTAAAGGCTCATTTCAGTTTCGGTTTCTATGCAATGACGACAGCACAACGTGCACGCTAATCGTCATTGCACAGAAAGCAGGGAGGGGGCCTGGGGAGCTGGGGAAGTTCTTCCCCAGCTCCCGAGGCTTTGGGGGAGATAAGTAAATCCCTCTGCTGTCTGCAGCAGAGGGATTTCCTGCCCCTGTCCTCATGACGAATGGTTCCATCATGAGCACAGGGGCACCGATGCTCATGACGGAACCATTTCGTCATGAGCATTGAAGGGGTTAAATGGGAGGATGGGTTATAGTTCACTGAGGTGCAGTGTTGGAAATGGAAAGTTGTAGTAAGAGAAAAGGTATGAGATCATTCGAACTTACACATTAATTTTTTTTTCTTTTTACTAAGCGGCAAAGAATTTGGCACCAAGGACAAATGTGACTGTAAACCTGTTCTGGCTTACTTAATTGGTCAAAAGTTCTGCATTTTACAATATCTTGCAATGTTAAGGTGGTGCAGATCGGGGTGTCAAATTCTCCCCACTTCCACGGATAGAGTAATTTCACAGATACACACACATGCACTCATCATACGCTTGGGCCCTTTTCACTAGCATACGCTCAAATACTCTACCAACACTGAACCTGTGGGAAGAAAAACTCCTAAACACCCTGCATCTACACTGAGGTCGATAAGACCTAATTGTAACTGTCCTGAGTCATGATCTAAACAATCTATACAACAATAATCAAAATAGAGTACACAATAATTGACAAGAAATAACCACCAACACTGTATTTAAAATTATGGTACTTTATCTAAAATTAGTCAAAGAAAATCAATCAGAGTAAATCATTTTTCTCATAATTACCTATTCTAGCTAAATGTCAGAATGGGTCAGGACAGGTCTCTCAGTAGAAGTCTCCCGAGTCGCCGTCCTCACAGCATCGATCCTCACCAACGCAGGTTTGGGAAGAAGTGGCAAAGTGGCAAAAACCCTCTCTAGGCTGACAATATTTATAATAAATTTAACAAAAGAAGGCAACATAAAATGTTTTAGATATCCGCTGAACCGCTGAGCAGAGCGAGCAGGAAAGGATGTAGCATCGCTACATTTGGAAAATCTCCGCTCAGAAAAATCACAAAAATAAAAAGACAGAAGACGGAACTAAAATTTTCAAATGTATCTCTTCATGTTCATATTTCCTCGGAACCAGCATTGTGATCACAAAGTTCATTATGGCTCCTTTGTCCTCCAAGGTTACTCAGATGCACTTGGATGTTCGCCCAGAACTGCTGTCCTCACGGAAAACTTTTAAACCAAGCGAAGACTGTGGTCAGATGACTCTCGACCATGTTCAGCAAGGCCTTCTCATCACAATTCAACCACTTTAATTCAGGCTTTAAACGGCAGCCATCTTTCTACTAGGCCAAAACGTACCATCTTAATTAAAAGAGACAAAAACAACGTTACCACAGCATAATGATTAAACAGTGTTAACCCCACTAATACCCTTATGTGTATGTAATTATCTAGCCTTTGCAACACAGAAAAGCATTAGTACACGACAATTCAAAAGCATTTTGTGCTTTAAAATAAACAGCACTCAGCAACGTTTATTTAATAAAACATACACATTATTAGTAAGCAATACAAACGCATTCCCACGTGTCGTTTTCTCTTGTTAATTCGTATTGGTTAGTCAGAACATTTACACAAAACAAATAATTAGTAATTATGAATTAATATTTTTTAATTATGACAAATAGACAAACCAGAGCTTAAAAACCCAATAGATTTTCAACAGAAAACTCTGCTCCAGCAATCCCCCCTTTGGTGATATTATCACCAAATAAACAACCCAAAAAAAAAAAAAAACATTTGTGAATTTTAGTCCCATTTTAGGAGAAATTGGAAATGTCTTTTTCTCCTTACACAACACTAGACACCAGACACCCTTTCATCATCCCTCTTTGTTTCCAAGTAAACACTCTCCCTCAATTCTTCTAATTCTATTTCTTGTGGTTCTCTTTTCAACCTTTTATTTCTCTTTTCATTATTTGTTTTGATTAATTTCTTTTTCCCTCCCCTGTTTTTACAACACAAACACACCAATCTTAGTATCAATAAAGCAACAATTATACAGGTCAAAGGAAACAATATTTTACCTATAATAGTACTACCTATTTTTGCAATAAAACTCTTAACAGCTATCACCTTATTGGCTAACTTAGTCCAGATACTTTCAGCTTCTAGTGGTACTAATTCTTCATGCAAATCAGTAATATTTTTGATATAGACCTTCAGGTCTTTGCTTTCGTCTGGAATGTAAGTGCAACAATGTTGAACTTTCAGCATTCCACAAACTCCACCCTCCTTAGCTAATAGAATATCAAGGGCAAGTCGATTTTGCATAGACATGGCACGTACGGCAATCAATTCCGTATTCACCAAAAGAAACCCTCCAGCGGTATTTGTCGATAAACGATCCACCACTGTTGATAGTTTCCGAATTCCATAAGCATTCAAAGAAATTCCCACTGCTGGAATTAAAGCTCCAAAAATGTCACCTACTATTTCAGACCAAGTTTCTCCCTTAAAACGCGTTAGTAAATTAATATGTTCTACATCTTCTATTCTATCTATATGAAAGATCTTTGGAAAGACCAGGACCACATAACACGTGCCATACCAATGGTCAGGCAACCTGTAATAAGCCTTGTTCCCACAAACATAATACACTCCTGGAAAAATTTGATCTTCTCCTCCCCTGAAACCCCATCCTGTCGCAATGAAGTATGTATCATAACACTCACTAGTCCCAACAAAATATGTATCATATTGGGATTTCCTTCTTGTAATGCATAGCTTACCCTTCTGTGGTGCATCTAGAGCTAAAGTTGGACTAGCCCCATTTCTCAATTCTTTTCCCATTTCAATGTCCCAAATTGTTTCACTCACTTTATATTTCCCTGCTTTCTTATGCATGCTCAATCTCCTTTCCTCTACCATATTTAGGAAAGCTTTCTCCTCTTCTTTCAAACTGCAAGTTAAATTATTCTTAAAAATGTAATCCAATGTTAATTCTTCTTTTTCAATAAAAATCTCACCAAAAATATTAGCTTCTTTAGCTGGATTCAGCTCTTTGTTCATAGGCAATTGCCCCAAAATTTTATCTTTGTTAGACATCTCATAATCTATTTTCCCTAACAAATAAAAAACACTACTCAACACACTACAAGAAATTCCATACGTAGCTGGTAAATGGTGATAAGTAACACCCTCTGAAACGGATGCAGGTAATTGCATACAAACGTAGCAATCCCTAACTTCCATTGTCTTCACGTATTCATACAACAATTTTGAAAAAACATTACTAGAAAAATCATTAATTGTCCTATCTTTATGTATGTAAGTATTACTAATTCTAGTTGGAACTACTTTTTGTGAACTCTTCTCTGCATTTGTCACATTCTCTGTATGCATCTCAAATGTACCTATTGTAACTTTAAAAGTAACTAATAAAGCTAAAACACCCCATAGTAGCATTAATAATCCAGTACAGCAGCAGCACATTTTACACCATCTTTTTAAGAAGGCACATCTACTTTGGTTATTCTCTATGTTAGCCATTTTACTACTTTGACCTTGTCTTTTGACTTAGCCTCTTCTACTCCACTACTGAAATTTCTTGAATTCTGGAATTTTCCCAACAATTAATTTTTCAGACTTTCTTCTTTTCACTTTTCTCCAAGTGAATTCTTCTGTTCACTCAATTTGGATACTCATCACTCTTTACTTCATTTTCTTCAACATCAAATTGTATTAGATCTCCAACAATATCCTCAGTATCCGACTTTTCATCAATGTCAGTCAAGATTACTTTCAGGATTTCACCTGTATCTTCCTCAACCACTTCTCGTACGGTCTCCTCTGGATTTCCTTGACTTTCTGCCTCTTCACCTTCAGACAGTGCCACGTACGTCCATTCCGGCGACCTATACTTCGGTTAGGTTTTCTTATCCTCTTGATCTCCTCTGGTTCTTTTGATTCTTTTCGCTTTTCACCTCTTGCTGGATTCTGACTCGATACCTCATTCACTTGTTCCGCTTTCGAGGTATTTGCTCTTATCAGTCTGTATCTCAGCTTCTTTATTCTGTTGTTAGGCCAAAGATCTCCTCTTATAACCTTTTTCGGTCTTGTTTCTGTATTATTTCTTTCTCCAATCCAAGTTCTCTTTCTCAGAACTCGACCCTCTGATTTCTCATTCTCACTTTCATCCGATTCTGTTTCAAATGTCTCTGGTTCTTCAGCAGTTTTCTTTCGCTCCACAGTCTTTTTCACCACTGTTTGAGACTTCCCTACTTCTATCCCTCCTCGGGTCTCCAACACGCAATCTTCTTGCTGTCTACTTGTCCCTTCACCTAGCTTATCAAGAATGTTCCCTACACCTCCTCGGGGGTCTTCCGCAATCTGTCCCTCTCTATCTTCTTCTGACCCTACTTCTTCAGGTATGATATCAAGTGGTTCTTCAATCTCCTCTTCTGATTCAGGAGTAGTCTCTGTGGAATTGCTCTTTTCTCTTCTCTTTCCTTCACTGCTTTTTGGAACTTCTGGCTCCTTTACAGAATCTGATCTCCTCTCCGAGACTCTCAATGGTTCTCTTGAAGCCTTTTCTGCTTCTTTTCTCACTGGTTCTGTGTCTTCATCATCACTGGAATCTGACTCTTCAAAGCACTCCTTACCAGTCCCATCCTTTGGGTTTGGAACTCTCAGAGTATGACTTGCATGTACCCAGTTTTTCACACCAGCACACTTCACTGCAGTTGTCGTAGTCAGAATGACTTGTCTCGGCCTTCCCCACCTTGGAACCAAGCAATTTCTTCTTCTGTGCACTTTAATTCTCACCCAGTCCCCTGGACTCAGATCATGAGCTTGCTTCTTCTCAAGTGTGGTAGCTTCTTCTCCAACCTGGTGAAACACAGAATGAACTGCGTCAGCCAGGCCTTTACAGTAATCCAAAATCATGTCATCAGTTATTGTCATCAATTTATTGACAGGCACATATGCATGACGCATTGCACGTCCCATCAAGATTTCATGCGGACTTAAACCAGTAGTTCTATCTGGAGTAGATCTAATAGTCATTAGCACTAGAGGCAAGACATCAGGCCATTTCATTCCAGTGGCTAAACACATCTTACCAATCCTGTTCTTGATCGTGCCATTTATCTGCTCAACAACACCAGAAGCCTCTGGTCTGTTTGCACAATGTAGCTTCTGCTGTATGCTCAATGCTTCACAAATCAAACTCATGAGTTCATTATAGAAGTGTCCACCTCTATCAGACTCAATCGTTACTGGAAACCCGTACCTAGGAATCAACTCCCTTAACAGTAACTTTGCCACTGTTACTCCATCATTTCTCCTAGTCGGATAGGCCTCCAACCATCTTGAGAACAAACAGACTACCACTAAAACATACTTCAGTCTGTTCACTTGGGGCATTTCAATGAAATCAATCTGCATTCTTTTGAAAGGACCACCTTCTCTGCCTATCGTTCCCAGACTCACCACTGTCTTTTTCCCAGTGTTAAATTGCTGGCAAATCAAACATCTTTGACAGATGCTCTCTGCAATTGTCCTGAACTTTGCATTGTACCAAGTCTGCTTAAAAGACCTGATCATCGCATCCCTTCCCAAATGTCCCTGGCCATGATACATCCTTGCCATTGTCGACAGCATAGAGTTTGGCATGACTGGTCTGCCATCTCTATAGACCCAAACATGGTCTGTTTCTCTTGGGGCACAACCTGCCTTGATCCAGTCTGTCTTTTCTTCCTTTCCTGCCTCATCCTGTAACTGTTTCACTTCATCCCATGTCTCTATGACATTAGTAAACATAACAGAACAAAAAGACATTTCACTTTCTCGTTCCCGATTAATCGATTGGTTATTTTTCGCACAATACTGAGCAATGTCATTTGCATATCTGTTTCCAACTGTCACAAAATCATCTCCTTGTCCATGAGCAGCACATTTCACAACTGCTAACTCTTTAGGCAGCTGTATCGCCTCAAGTAATTTTCCAATCACCTCAGCATTCTTTATTGGAGTCCCACTCGACGTCAAGAAACCTCTCTGCAGCCAAAGCTGGCCAAAATCATGCACAACTCCAAATCCATACTGACTATCAGTTATCACAGTCACTCTCAAATTCTCTCCAATTTTGCAAGCTTTTGTCAATGCCACCAATTCAGCAACTTGTGCGGATTTCACTCCTTTCAATGGTGATGCTTCCATAACCTCTGAAACCTTGCACACTGCATATGCTGCACACAGCACACCCTCATCATTCCTCAGACATGATCCATCCACAAACAGCACATGATCACTCTCAAGCAAGGGAAGATCCCTTATGTCTGGTCTCGGTTTTGTACAGTAATCAAGCACATCCAAACAATTGTGATCATCTTCTGTCTTCACACCCACATTTTCAATATCCGGCAACAATGTCGCTGGATTCACATTCACACATCTCTAAAGAGTCACATTTGATGCTCCCAGAATGACTTTCTCATATTTAGTCAGCCGACTATGTGACATGTACTGGGTTCTGCTTCTTGTCAAAAGAATTGCCACATTATGAGGTACAAATACCCTTACAGGATATCCCATTATGATTCCCTCACTCTGTTCCAGGCTTCTGCATGTAGCAGCCACAGATTTCAGACAACCTGGTAAACCCACAGCTACAGGGTCAAGTGTCGATGAGAAGTACGCAATAGGCCTTCTCAGCTGTCCATGCTTCTGGATTAACACTGAAAGTGCACATCCATTTCTCTCACTGCAGTACAACTCAAACTCCTTTTCATAGTCTGGCATACCCAAAGCAGGGGCTTCACACATTCTGTTTTTCAGCTCCTCAAATGCTGCCATTTGTTCTCCATCTAGTTCCAATGGGTCTGTCATCTAACTTTTTGTCAGCTTAATCAGTGGCTTTGCTATCAGAGAAAAATTAATTATCCACTGACGACAATAACCCACCATACCCAGGAACATTCTTACTTCCCTCTGGGTCTTTGGAGCCTTCATTCCCCTGATGATTTTAATCCTGTCATCAGTCACTTTTCTCAGACCTTTTTCAATATTGTGTCCAAGATAATGCACCTCTTTCTTGCAAAATTGCAATTTAGCTGGAGATACTTTTAACCCTCCATCTGCCAGATGATTCAGTAAAGCTATAGTATCTACTTCACAAGCTTCACGTGTCTTTGATGCCACAAGTAGGTCATCAATATACTGCACTAGTACTGAGTTTTCAGGCATAATCAAGCTCTCCAATGATTTTTTTAATAACTGATTGAATATCGAAGGACTCTCTGTATACCCCTGTGGGATACGACACCATGCTAAAATACGCTGGCAAAACCTAAATGCAAAAATCGGCTGGCTGTCATGATGCAATGGAATTGAAAAGAAAGCATGACACAAATCAATCACCGTGTACCATTCAGCATCATGTGGAATCTGATACAAAATCACTGACGGATTTGGCACAATAGGACAACATGCCACCACAGTTTGATTAACTTTTCTCAAATCTTGTACAATTCTGAACTTCCCATTAGGCTTCTTTAGCCCCATTATCGGTGAGTTACACGGGCTACTCAGTAGTTCTCTCAGAACTCCCTGCTGAATCATTTTCTCAATTATAGGAGTTATTCCTTCAATTATTTCTGGTGTCATTTTGTACTGAGGAATGTTAGGATAAGTAATTCCCTCTTTCACTGAAATTTTCACAGGATCTACATTATTCATCAATCCCACATCCTCTCCAGTAAAATCCCAAACTGTCCTTTTCACTGTGTCTCTCAGCTCTTGAGGCAAATCCTCCGGATCAAACACAGCAAATGCACCAACCATTTCACTCTCTCTATTTCCTAGAGTCATTCGGTTCAAAACATCCTCATCTGGTGTCTCAAAAGCTATTCCATCCGGTGTACAAAAAATTGTACAGTTCATTTTACAAAGCAGATCCCTACCTAACAAGTTCACTGGACTAGTGTCACAGACAATAAATCTGTGCATGTCTGAAAATTTCCCTATTTGTACTCTTACTGGTTCAGTAAGACGTGTCTTTATTTGTGTATTGGCTACACCAACTACTTGGATTGCTTCATCCGAGAGAGGAAGATTTCTAATATCTGTTGACCTGACAGTTGATCTTGTCGCACCTGTGTCTACTAAAAAAGTATCACTTTCTTCATTTATTTTCCCATCTACAAATGGTCCTGCCTGGTCTATTTCTAGAGTTGCACCAAGTATGCACTCTTCCTCCTCTCTTCGGCACTGTCAATAATCCCCCTCAGACTCACTCCCTTCATTCTTTAACAAGTACTGTTGTACCTGGTTAGAACGCCTTTGTTTGTTTACCTGCTCATCATTGTAGAATCCTGAATCCTGATTGTACTTTTGTGACCCTCTATTCTGCGGCAAGGGCGGTTTTGGCTCTTGACTCTGCTGTCTCACAACAGAAGGTTGTTGCTGCTGTCGATTATTCCCTTCGTTCTGCACCTGTTGATTTAAGGTTTTACCTTCATTATTCGCTACTGGTGGATTGGTACATTCAGATCTCCAATGTCCCAGTTGGCCACAGTTGTGACATGGGAATTTCTTTTTGGCTTCCTCAAGATTCCCCTTTCCTTTCCCTGCATACCTAGGCCTATTCCCTGCATTATTTCCTGCATTATTCGCCTGTTCCACCAACTGTGCTTCTTGTCTTTCTGCAACTTTTACTTGTGCCCACATTGCTTTTTCTTTCAGCTTTCTCTGTTTTGCTTCAATTTCATCACTGAAGTATTTTGCATGTCTCAGAATCTCATCTATTTTCTTACTCTGCCAATCCACTGTGTGCTCACGAATTCTCTCACTAATCTCAGGTCTCAGGCCATATACAAATCTGTATACAAAATGACTCAAATCTTTGTCACCCAGGTGTTCATCTCCACTGAATTGTTTAAAAGCCAGTGTCAGCCTCTCATAGAAAGCATGAACTGATTCTTTTGCTTCCTGTTGTGTTCGGTCTATTTTAACCCAGTCTGTCTCTTTTGTAGGTACTTTACTTTTCAGGTATACCATCACCTGATCATACTTTCTCATTACCTCTGGATCTGGTGCTCCTGTTCTCTGATCTCTTGGATATTCCTCAGTAGGCCAACTCACAACTATTTTACACTCAGTCCACAAGTCTGCTGGAACAATTATATCAAACAGACTATTCAGGTCAATCCACAGCACTTTTGACAATTTCACAAACCTATCTACCTGCCTATACCACTCGACGGGCTTTTCTCTCAGTCGAGGGAAATCATTCGTAAATGATAAAATATCCTGTCTGGTCCATGGAACATGTACATATCCTCCTCCAGGTATTTCTCTCATAGGATAAGCATCCACTGTTTTCTCCTTTTCTCTCACAGGAAATGCTGAATAAGTCCTATCCCCTGATTCTTCTCTTTTCTTGTACCACCTATCCTTCCACTTCTCTACATCACCCCATCTTCTCAATAACGCAACCATTTCCTTAATCTGTCCTGTTCTACCAGTACCATTCAGATTTTCAATGTCTTTGTCTGTGAAATCCATCCTGTAAGACTTCTGCAAAGCTTTCACCTTATCAATGTCAACTCCCTGTTCATTCGCTACTGCTCTTAACCTGTCATGTGTATTTCTTGCTCTCCAGGTGATGTTTTTGCACATAAATAACAGTTCACCATCATGATGGTTTTTTAGAATTTCTGTAGGAACTGTCCCTGCAACAAGCTCTTCTAATTCTACACGTAACCTAGCTACATCAATTGCCTGTGAATCTTTATCCCTCTTTTGAAGGACTTTCATCCAGTCATTCAAATCCTCAGCTGTTATTTCAGTAGTCTTTCTCACTGGAACCACTTTCTTCTGCGGTTCTAAAATCGGCATCCCTGAACAACTAGCCTCACTAGCATCCAATCTCGAATTAGACTGTACCTCTAATCCTTCACTACATGTGTCATGTCTGGATTGTCTCAAATCACTATTTTCTGTCCTTCTTCCTGAATCTCCTGAGGGACCACCCAAACTTGTTATTTTATTCCCAACATATGGAATCACCAAACCATTTTCACTCGTCCTCTGCTTATCAAAAACAGGCATAACTGGACCTATGGTTACAGGCACCGTAACAGCTTCCAGATTCTTTGTCAGCTCTCTAATCTTTTCAGTCAGCTCTGATGTAGTTCTGGCTAATTCTCTTGTATTCTCGTCACCACATCGATTCTCTCTCTCCCTGAAAGGATTACCACTTCTTAATTCAGGTGTCACATTTTCTGTTTCAATGATACGCAATGTATCTCTTATCGGAGAAACAACTGGTGTGCTCTCTTCTGGTTCTGGTCTTTATGGAGGTGGTCTCTTGTAAATCATGTCATTCAAGACCTCATCCTCATACTCATTAACTCCATATCTTCTCACTTCTGCCTCAGGAACCCTTTCCGCTCCCTTCCTTTCTTCTCTCTCGTCAACTGTTCTCATAGGATATAATCCCTCTGACATGCTAGCATCTCGCCATCTCTTCATTCGATCATGATGAGTTTCACGATCATGTCTCCTCCCAAACATATACCTATAGTTGCCTCCAGACCTTTGCTTTTCTCGCTCATGTACTTCTTCTTCCCATTCCACTAAAGCCTCAAACTGTGTCGGCCTTGGTCTTGGGTCAAGACATAACATCTTTTCCCGTAAATTTCTCAACACGGCCAAATTAAATGAACCATGTTCTGGGAATGCTAGGACACCATCTTCCTTAGTATACCTAACCCAATTCTCCAACCATATACAGGTATGATACCCATATCTCGCAGCCATGAAGGATGCAGGCGTTTTCGTTGGAGGTAACAATTCACCTTCTCTTGTTTTAACATCTTTATCCTTGTCAAACCAGCGTTTTATTTTTCCAAACAAAGATTTTTTCTTTTTCTCTTCTTGGTAATACATTTTAACGTTTACCAAAACTTTCTAATCCCTTCTGTATTACAACTGTACAATACGATTTTTCATCCAATAACAGCGCGACTCACACTAACGCACCAATCCTGGAGCGTCTACGTCACAAGAATACCTCTTCCAATCCTTGCGCGGCTCACACCAACGCACCAATCCCAGCGCGAACACTATTCTGATCCAATATCCAATCAGAGCGCGGTCTTTTTGACGTCAGCAGTCGCTGCAGTGTCTCCTGTCCTGTCTCCTGTCACTCGTCTACCCCTCCTTTACAAAACTTCTCAGTAGACTTCGTGTCAAATTTCTACAAAATCTATTAGTTACAACATATAAACATCTCCATTGTCTGCTTCGCTAACCAAAGAATAGTAAAGAAAATCTATTTCACAAGAATCCCGTCTTTCACTCACTTCTGTTTCAGTACGGAATTAATACTCTCGTTGACACAGTAGCACATCCCTCTACTCTGCCCTTCTAACATGCATTCATTAACTGTTTCCTCTAGGACTGATCCAAAAAAGTTTTACAATCAACTAAATGCTCATACATTCACGCACATTCATACAAGAAAAATGTAGTACATACACACAGAATCCTTCCCGAGAACAGCGAACAATCTGTCCCGCTACAGAATTATAACACACATTAACCAAGCAGCTTACCTCTGCTCAGTCCTTCAAACAAGCTCAGAGAATACCTATTACTTCTCCCGCGATAAGCTTTAACGGTGAACCTTACGGATCCCTGGGACTTAAGACCAGAGTTTCACAGATAACCTTCGCTACCATTCGCACTCCTTTTATACCAGAAATATATCTAGTAGTAACACACGACAATGTCACTGATTCCGAACCCAGACAATGTGACGCGCAACTTCAATTGTCACACGTTTTTCCTGCATACATACAGGACCAACAATCCCGTCTTTCCCGAGAGCAGTATATACTTCCCTCTGCCCTACTACGGAACTGCTACTAGCTCCCAAGTTCCAGAAGCACTACATATAACTCAACACGACGACTCCAACATATAGTATTAGTACATATACCAACATCAATCAATAATCAATAAGCCAATATACAAGCAATCTAATCAGATCAAGACAATCATCAATAACCATCAAATTCTGCTACCAGGAAATTGGTGCAGATCGGGGTGTGCAAATTCTCCCCACTTCCACGGATAGAGTAATTTCACAGATACACACACATGCACTCATCATACGCTTGGGCCCTTTTCACTAACATACGCTCAAATACTCTACCAACACTGAACCTGTGGGAAGAAAAACTCCTAAACACCCTGCATCTACACTGAGGTCGATAAGACCTAATTGTAACTGTCCTGAGTCATGATCTAAACAATCTATACAACAATAATCAAAATAGAGTACACAATAATTGACAAGAAATAACCACCAACACTGTATTTAAAATTATGGTACTTTATCTAAAATTAGTCAAAGAAAATCAATCAGAGTAAATCATGTTTCTCATAACTACCTATTCTAGCTAAATGTCAGAATGGGTCAGGACAGGTCTCTCAGTAGAAGTCTCCCAAGTCGCCGTCCTCACAGCATCGATCCTCACCAACGCAGGTTTGGGAAGAAGTGGCAAAGTGGCAAAAACCCTCTCTAGGCTGACAATATTTATAATAAATTTAACAAAAGAAGGCAACATAAAATGTTTTAGATATCCGCTGAACCGCTGAGCAGAGCGAGCAGGAAAGGATGTAGCATCGCTACATTTGGAAAATCTCCGCTCAGAAAAATCCCAAAAATAAAAAGACGGAAGACGGAACTAAAATTTTCAAATGTATCTCTTCATGTTCATATTTCCTCGGAACCAGCATTGTGATCACAAAGTTCATTATGGCTCCTTTGTCCTCCAAGGTTACTCAGATGCACTTGGATGTTCGCCCAGAACTGCTGTCCTCACGGAAAACTTTTAAACCAAGCGAAGACTGTGGTCAGATGACTCTCGACCATGTTCAGCAAGGCCTTCTCATCACAATTCAACCACTTTAATTCAGGCTTTAAACGGCAGCCATCTTTCTACTAGGCCAAAACGTACCATCTTAATTAAAAGAGACAAAAACAACGTTACCACAGCATAATGATTAAACAGTGTTAACCCCACTAATACCCTTATGTGTATGTAATTATCTAGCCTTTGCAACACAGAAAAGCATTAGTACACGACAATTCAAAAGCATTTTGTGCTTTAAAATAAACAGCACTCAGCAACGTTTATTTAATAAAACATACACATTATTAGTAAGCAATACAAACGCATTCCCACGTGTCGTTTTCTCTTGTTAATTCGTATTGGTTAGTCAGAACATTTACACAAAACAAATAATTAGTAATTATGAATTAATATTTTTTAATTATGACAAATAGACAAACCAGAGCTTACAAACCCAATAGATTTTCAACAGAAAACTCTGCTCCAGCAAAGGAACCTGCTGAAAAGATATTTGGGCGGCCAACAATTTTTCACTGACTAATATTATCTGTAAGAAAACTCTAGTGGTTAATGCACTTGTTGTAGAGATCTGAATTGGGTCTAGTCACACTTTGACTCATCATAAAGTAGCACATAGAGTTAATGTACACGCTGTAAAGCACAACGTGTAAGATTCGGATCACAGCTTTGTAGTTTATGTAGTTAGCTCATTGGGTTACTGACTTTATCATGGAGATCCTTTTTTAACTTGCAATTTAAAGTTACAATCATTCTAATACAGAATGGTGAGATATGAATTGGGATCAAGGAGATGCATGTAAACCTTAAGGCATATGTTTAAAACGTTGTTTTTTCTCAATCTTTAATAATCGTTTTTTTTTTTTAAAGCTTTAAAAATGAGGTTATTGTACCTGAAATTACAAATATTAGAATATTACAAAGCAACAAAAATTATGAAGGTAAGGGACAAAGAAAAAGCATACAATACATAAAAATTTGTTTGATTATTTGCCAAATATATATATCAGAATAAGTAACAAGGAATATATAGTAGAAAAAAACATATGAAAATAAAGCCAGAGAGGCTCTAGAACTTCCTGGGTGTGAGGTGGAGGGGCAATTGTTGCAATGGCAGAATAGTCATGGAATTGAGTAACAGGTGTCCAAAGGTCCTTTTGTTTTAAAACAAGGGATAAAGGGTGCAGATATGCAGTATCCAATCGGTGACTTGACAGACTGCATACCACCATGCCTTAGAAGACATTTGTGTGTAATCTTTCCAACTGCGAGTTCTTTGCTGGAAAGCAAATGCTAATAACATGTCAGTATCCTGCATGTTAAATGAAACATTGATCCAAACTTCAGATACACTCCCCACAAATACATTAGGAATAGAATAAGGGACAGTACTCTGAAAAATAGAATTAATCCATTGCCAAACTTGTGACCAAAATGAAGAAACAGAAAGACAAGTCAAAAGTAAGTGTTTCAAGTTGGCATGTTGTGCTGAGCACGACCAACAAGTAGTGGGATGCCTTGATGTATCTTATGAAGGGTTTCTGGTGTCTTGTAAATGAAAAAAAGTGGTTGTGTTGTGTTAGTGATGCAGCGCGGAATACCAAATCCCTCTCTATGACACAGACCATAGATCTCCACAACCACATTCATTCACTCATTCACTGGTGGGGCCCATAACACCAACATTCATTCCCTAGAGACCTACGGTACTTTGAGAGGTGATTCTTTCTACTCCATACGCTGTAATGAGAGGAAATACACAAATCCCTAATGAGCAATAAATTCGCCTATCTCTCCCTACTTCACCAGGATCTAATCATTAATCCAGTAATTCCTCCCATGGATAGGCCATGGGTCAGCAGGTTGCTGGGTAGAGCAACGTTTACTTATCTAAACAAAATACATCAATACATTTCTCAAATAATAACCCAACACAGTTCTTTATAATCATATGAAACGTTTATCTAATAATAATAAAGCATGGAAATCAAAGCATTCAATAGTTTGTTAGCATATTTACCTATTCTGGCTAAATGTCGTCCTCTAAGTCAAGTTCAGATCTTTTGTCTCTATGCCCATTAGAAATCATTTAGTCCATAAAGTAATTGGGCATCCGATCAGTCCATCAGAGTCTTTGGTAGCAACTGTCCAGCAGTGTCACCGTCCTCTCCGTCAGCATACCGTCAGGAAATTAGGATAAGTCAAAGAGCGATTTTTTTACCCTCTCTAGTCTACACCTTTTACAATAAATTTGACAACAGAATGTAACAGCATATGTCTTTAAAACCCTTCTGATTGGTCAATCCACAGTCGACTTTCTCCTTTCCCAGACGCCTGATGTTTCTTTTAGATGTAATTCGCATTTATTAATAAAGTTGCAACAGTTGCTCGTTCAGTTAAGTCATTTTAGTTCTCACACATCTTGGTGTCCATAGTGTCATCAAATATAACAATTTATTGTTTATAAGTGTTCATTGTTCAAAGGTTGGCTCACTTCCCGGATGTGTCCTTTGCAAGGACAGTCTGCCTGGGGTCAGGACGAGGAAATTAGTTTACGTATTAATTAGAGCATGCAAATGCAATTCCCACGTGTAATTTCGTATTAATAAGATTGATTATTGAAACACAGCAAACTATTAATACTATTACTATTAATTATTAATATTTTTAATCCAAAACCCATAAATGGAGGAGGTACATGATTTTTAAAGAAAACCTCACTCCAGCAATCCCCCCTTTGGTGATTTTATCACCACACAACACCCAAATTTTAGACCCTTTTACAGAACATTTCAAAATGACTTCTTATTCATAGCTCACAAATCAGTTTCTCCATATTCTTCTCTTTTTGCCTTTTTATACATGTTTTCTTTTAATTCATCTAATTGTATCTCTTCCATTTCTATATCTTCACTCCTTTCTTTTTAAATTTTCTCTTTTTGTTTTATTATTTCTTTTCTTGTTTCTACAACACATACACCCTAATCTTAATATTAATAAAGCAACCAACACACACGTTAAAGGAAACAACATTTTACCTACAAATGTACTACCTATTTTAACTAAGAAATTTTTAATAGCAGCTATTGTCTTTCCCATTCTCGTCCATACATCTTCAACCTCCAGTGGTACAATTTCGTCATGCAATTCAGTAATATTTTTGATGTAAACCTTTAGATCTTTGCTTTCGTCTGGAATGTAAGTGCAACAATGTTGAACTTTCAGCATTCCACAGACTCCACCCTCTTTTGCCAATAAGATATCAAGGGCAAGTCGATTTTGCATCACCATAGCACGCATGGCAACCATTTCAGTATTAACCAATAAGAATCCATTAGCGGTGCTTGGTGACAAGCGATCCACTACTGTTGACAATTTTCTGATTTTTCCTGCATTCAGAGATATTCCCACTGCTGGTATCAATGCACTAAAGATGTCACCCACAATTTCTGCCCAAGATTCTCTCTTTCTGCGCATTAAATGACTATTTAAACTATTACACCTTCTTCTCTGTCCATGTGAAAGATCTTTGGAAATACCAGGCCTACATAACATGTGCCATACCAATGGTCTGGCAAACGATAATATGCCCTGTTCCCACAGATAAAATATAATCCAGGAAAGACTGGATCTTTTCCACCTTTAAATCCCCATCCACCCATGATTCGGTATGTATCGTGGCACTCACTATTACCTACAAACAGATTATCATATGCAGTTTGATTCCTTCTTATACAAAATGTTCCTTTCTGAGGCCTATCTAAAGCTAGTGTTGGTATTGATTCTCCTTTTGTCAGATGTTTCTCCATCTCTACATCCCAAGCTGTTATCTCAACTTTACCTTCTGATGCCCTTTTGTGCATCTTGTGCCTTCTTTCCTCAACCATATTCAAAAATGTCTTTTCTTCTTTCTGTAAACTGCATGTCAAATTATATTTAAACACAGCTTCTAATGTTGGTTCACTAGTTTCTAAGAAAAATTCACCTAAAACTTTAGCAGGTTTCACCTTATTCAACTTATTGTTAGCAGGCACTAATGCAAAAATGTTATCTATATCTGAAAAATAATACTCTAATTTCCCTGTTTGATAAAACAGACTAGCTATTACACTACAAGTTATTCCATAAGTAGCTGGAAGGTGATGATAAGTCACTCCCTCTGCCACAGAAGCAGGTAACTGCATACAGAGGTAGCAGTCCCTTACATCCATAGTTTTTACATATTCATACAATAATTTTGAAAACACATTATTAGAAAAATCGTTAATAGACCTATCTTTATGCAAATGAATGTTTGCTTTTACAGTCGGTACTACCTTTGAAATTTTACCTATGTTAGTTATGTTTTGATCATGTCCTTCTACTGTATCTATTGTGACTTTGAAAGAAATTACTAGAGCAAGAATGCTCCACAGAAGCATTAATAATCCTGTACAACAGCAACATATTTTACACCATCTTTTAATGAATGTACATCTACTTTTACTACCATCTATGTTAGCCATCTTTACTAAATGGACCGTGTCTTTTGACTTAGCCTCTTCTACTTTTATGACCAATTTCTAACCCAAGGCTTCTAAGCACCTACGAGGTTCTACCAATTTCTACTTTTACTCAAATTATTGTTCTCCACCTCAACAGCTTCTTTGTTTTTATTCAGTTTGGCATCTCATCATCTTTTGCCTCCTTCTCCCAATCAGGGTACAGAATCTCCTGAATTTCCGTTTCTTCTTCTCCAATGTCGGACAAGATAACTCTCAGGATTTCTGACTCTTCTTCTTCTTTAACCACTGTCAGTAAAGTCTCCTCTGGATTTCCTTGACTGTCTGCCTCTTGGGGTTCTTCAGGCAGAGCCACGTACGTCCATTCCGGTGACTTATACTTCTGGTTATGTTTCCTTATTCTTCCAGACTCTTTTGTTACAATTGTCTCTCCTTCTTTTGGTTTTTCCTGACTCGTGACCTCATTCACCTGTTCAGCTCTTGGAGGTTTCACTCGAGTCAATCGAGATCTCAGTCTCTTTATTTTGTTTGGCCAGACTTCAGGTTTTACAGTTCTTTTCACTTTACTTTCTTTGACATTCTTTTCATTCTTTTCTTCTCTCCAAGCTCTCTTTCTCAGAGCTCGACCTTCAGGTACTTCGCTCTCACTCTCTTCTGACTCTGTCCCAACTTGCTTTTCCTTTTCACCAGTTTCTTGGTTCACCACCTGTTCTGGTTTCCCTACTTCTGTCCCTCCTCGGGTCTCCGACACGCAATCTTCCTGCTGGCTACTTGTTCCTTCACCTAGCTGGATGTTGCAGTTCCCTACACCTCCTCGGGGGTCTTCCGCAATCTGTCCCTCTCTCTCTGTACCTGTCCCTTCTTCACTCAAATCTATTATTTCAGGTGGAATTTCTCTCAGTTTTTCATCTGGGACTTGCTTTCTTTGAATTTCTGTTACTGCTTCTCCTTTGTCTTTTCCTTCCTTCTTTTTAGGTTCCTTTCCAGGACCTTTCTTTCTTTGCTCGTCTTCAGAATCTGAGCTGTCAGAAATCTGCAATCTTCTTCTCAGAGAGACACTTCTGGGGACCAAAATCTGATTTGGCACGTTTCCCCTTTCAGGATTTGCTTGTGTTTTTGGTTCTTCGTTGTCTGATTCAGTACTTGACTCTGATTCGTCGTAGTACTTTTTCTCTTTGCAATCCACTGGATTCGGTATCCTCAAAGTATGGCTGGCATGGATCCAGTTTTTCAGTCCAGCACACTTCACAGCTGTTGTCGTGGTCAGAATGACTTGTCTTGGTTTTCCCCACCTGGGAACCAAACAGTTTCTTCTTCTGTGGACCTTTATCCTCACCCAATCTCCTGGGCTTAGATCATGGGCTGGGTGGTGGTATCCTCTCCAACCTGATGAAACAGAGAATGAACTGCGTCAGCCAGGCCTTTACAGTACTCCAACACCATGTCATCAGATATTGTCATCAGTTTGTTGGCTGGAATAAATACATGCCTCATGGCTCGTCCCATGATTATTTCATGAGGACTTAACCCTGTAGTTCTATCTTGGGTTGCACGTATGGTCATCAAGACTAGAGGCAAGACATCAGGCCATTTCATTCCTGTGGCTAAACACATCTTTCCAATTCCGTTTTTAATTGTACCATTCATTTGCTCAACCACACCAGAAGCCTCTGGTCGGTAGGCAGAGTGCAGTTTCTGTTGTACATTCAATGCTTCACTGACCAATTTTACAATCTCATTATAGAAATGCCCTCCTCTGTCTGATTCAAGGGTCACTGGGTACCCGAACCTGGGGATGAATTCCCTCAAAAGCAACTTTGCTACTGTCAGTCCATAATTTCTCCTTGTTGGGTATGCTTCTACCCACCTGGACAATAAGCAGACTATGACCCGAACGTACCTCAGTCCATTACAAGGAGGCATCTCAATGAAATCTATCTGCATTCTGGTAAAAGGCCCTCCCTCTCGGCCTATAACTCCTAGACTCACCACTGTCTTCCTTCCAGGATTGTATTGCTGACAAATTAGACACCTCTGACATAGACTCTCTGATATGATTCTGAATTTTGGGTTGTACCAGGTCTGCTTAAATGACCTGATCATGGCATCTCTCCCTATGTGTCCCTGTCCATGATACATCCGTGCCATGGTAGACAACATGCTATCAGGCATGACTGGTCTTCCATCTCGATAAACCCACACCTGATCCTTTTCCCTTGGTGCACATCCTGCTTTTACCCACTGCCTTGTTTCCTCCTCTCCTGCTTCCTCCTGCAATTGTCTCACTTCTTCCCATGCCCCTACAACGTTAGTAAACATTAAGGAATAGGAAGTCATTTCACGCTCTTTTGCCCGATTGACTGAATATTGATTCCTAGCACAGTACTGTGCCATGTCATTGGCAAATCTGTTGCCAACAGTAACATAGTCTTCACCTTGATTATGAGCAGCACATTTCACCACAGCCAATTGTCTAGGCAGCTATATCACCTCAAGCAACTTTCCAACCACTTCAGCATTCTTCTTAGGTGTTCCACCTGAGGTCATGAAACCTCTTTGCAGCCAAAATTGGCCAAAGTCGTGGACAACTCCGAATCCATACTGACTGTTAGTTATCACCGTCACTCTCACACTCTTCCCAAGTTTGCACGCTCTAGTCAGGGCCACTAATTCTGCTACTTGAGCAGATTTCACCCCTTTTATATAGGATGCTTCCAACACTGCTGCAACCATGCACACTGCATATGCTGCACTCAGCACTCCTTCTTCTGTTCTCAAACATGAACCATCAACGAACATCACAAAATCATTTTCTGGCAAAGGTACATCTTTTGTGTCTGGTCGTGGTTTTGTGCAATACTCAAGCACATCCAAACAATCATGATCTGCTTCATCTTTGACTTCCACATTTACACCATCAGACAATAGTGTTGCAGGATTCACATTCACACATCTTGCAAGGCTCACATTTGTTGCACCTAGAATAACCTTTTCATACTTAGTCAGCCGACTATGTGTCATATACTGAGCACGAAGCCTTGTTAAAAGAATCGCCACATCATGAGGTACATACACTTTCAAAGGATATCCCATCACGATTCCTTGACTCTGTTCCAAGCTTCGACATGTTGCAGCCACTGCTTTCAGACATCCAGGTAAGCCTACAGCTACTGGATCAAGCATCGATGAATAATATGCAATCGGTCTCCTCAGTCTTCCATGTTTCTGGATTAACACAGAGAGTGCACATCCATTTCTCTCACTGCAATATAACTCAAATTCTTTTTCGTAATCAGGCATACCCAATGCTGGGGCTTCACACAATCCATCTTTCAATTGTTTGAATGCTGCCATTTCTTCTTTGTTCAATTCAAGGGGATCTTTTACATCACTCCTTGTTAGCCGTACCAGAGGTTTTGCAATCAGCGAAAAGTTGCTGATCCACTGGTGGCCGTACCCTACCATTCCCAGAAACATTCTCACTTCTCTTTGGGTCATGGGGGCTCTCATTCCTCTTATAATTCTGATTCTGTCTATTGTTATTTTCCTCAATCCTTTCTCAATGTTATGTCCCAAATACTGCACTTCTTTCTTACAATACTGCAGTTTGGCTGGGGACACCTTCAGTCCTCCATCTGCCAAGTGATTTAGTAAGGCTATGGTGTCTACTTCACAAGCGTCACGAGTTTTCGACGCCACAAGGAGGTCGTCGATGTACTGAACTAGTACTGAGCTTTCGGGCATTTGCAAACTTTCTAATGACTTCTTCAACAATTGATTAAATATTGAGGGGCTTTCTGTATACCCCTGTGGGATTCGGGACCATGCCAAAATACGGTCTCCAAACCGAAATGCAAACATTTGCTGGCTGTCGTGGTGCAATGGGATGGAAAAGAAAGCATGGCACAGATCAATCACTGTATACCATTCTGCATCATGGGGAATCTGATACAAAATCACTGATGGATTTGGTACTATGGGACAACATGGTACAACAATTTTGTTCACTTTTCTCAGGTCTTGCACTATTCTGAACTTCCCATTTGGCTTTTTCAGGCCCATTATGGGTGAGTTACATGGACTGCTCATTATCTCTCTCAGAATACCTTGCTTGATCATTTTCTCAATTATTGGATTAACTCCTTCAATTATTTCAGGTGTCAATCTATACTCTGGAATGTTCGGATAACTTACTCCTTCTTTTACAGTGATTTTGACTGGGTCTACGTTTCTCATTAGCCCTACATCTTCTCCAGTAAAATTCCAAACCTCTGCTTTCACAGATAATTTCAATTCTTTAGGCAGTTCATCTGGATTGAACACTGCATATGTTCCAACCATTTCACATTCTCTGTTAGTTAAGGTCATTTTATACAACACATCCTCATCTGGTGTCTCAAAAGCTATTCCATCCGGAGTACAAAATATGGTGCAATTCATTTTGCACAAGAGGTCTCTTCCTAGCAAATTTACAGGACTGGTGTCACACACTACAAAGCGGTGCATCTCAGCGAATTTCCCTATACTAAATTTTACTGGTTCTGTAAGGTATGTTTTTAACTGTTGGTTGGATACACTAACTACTTGGATCGTTTCATCCGAGAGAGGAAGATTCTTAACATCAGCTGACCTAACAGTTGATCGAGTAGCGCCAGTGTCCACTAGGAAAGTAATATCCTCATCATTAACCTTCCCATCTACAAATGGTCCTGTCTGGTCTACTTCTAGAATTGCGCCAAGTACGCACTCCTCTTCCTCCCTTCGGCACCGTCAATATCCTGTTTCTGAATCACTCTCATCGTTCTGCAGCCAGTACTGCGAGACAGCACGAGCGTGTGATGGTTTATTTACCTGTTCTTCATTGTAGAATCCCGATTCATTACTATACTTCTGTGAGTTTCTGTTCTGTGGTAAAGGTAGTTTTCGCACCTGTTTCTGGGAGGCAACCACCTGCTGCTGTTGCTGCAGTTGACCACCCACCTCTTTCTGCACCTGTGGATTCAATGATCGATTTTCATTATTAGTATTTGGAGGGTTTTTACACTCGGATTTCCAATGCCCTAACTCACCTCAATTATGACATGGGAACTTCTTTTTAGCTTCTTCTATATTACCTTTCCCTTTCCCAAATCTTGGTTTTGCTCCTGGATTATTTGCTTGTTCTACCAACTGAGCTTCCTGTCGCTCAGCTACTTTTACTTGTGCCCACATTGCCTTTTCTTTTAATTTTCGCTGATTTGCCTCAATCTCATCACTGAAGTACTTAGCATGTCTCAAAACTTCATCTATTTTCTTGTTATGCCAATCAACCGTATGCTGCTTTATCATATAACCAATTTCTGGGCGTAAACCATATACAAATCTGTATACGAAATGACTCAAATCTTTATCATCTCCACTGAACTGTTTAAAAGCCTGAATTAACCTTTCATAATAGACGTGTACTGACTCCTTGCTTTCCTGATGGGTTCTGTCAATTTTTACCCAATCAGTCTCTTTAGGGAGTACCTTATTTTTCAAAAAGGCCATAACCTGTTCATATTTCTTCATTACTTCTGTGTCGGGAGCTCCTGTCTTAGGGTCCCTAGGATACTCTTGAGTGGGCCAATTTATCATCAGCTTACACTCTGTCCACAAATCTGCTGGTACTATTATATCGAATAGACTATTCAGATCTATCCATAATGCCTTTGACAATTTTACAAATCTGTCTACCTGCCGGTACCACTCGACGGGCTTTTCGCGTAGTCGAGGGAAATCATTTGTGAAAGACAAAATGTCCTGTCTTGTCCACGGAACATGTACATACCCTCCTCCTGGAATCTCTCTCATGGGGTATTCTGTCGCTACCTTTTCTTTCTCTCTAACGGGAAATGCTGAAGCTGTCTTTTCTGTGATATTATCGCGTCTTTTATACCACTTACTTCTCCATTTGTCCACATCACCCCATTTTCTCAACAACCCGATAATGTCCTTAATCTGACCTATCCGTCCTGTAGTATTCATATTCTCTATGTCCTTTTCAGTGAAATCAACTCGATAAGATTGTTGTAGTCCTTTTACTTTGTCAAAATCTATTCCCATCTCATTTGCCATTTCCTCTAATCTTTCATGCAAGTTTTTCGCTCTCCATGTTGCACTCTTACAAAGAAACAACAATTCTTCATCCTGATAGTTTTTCAATTTCTCAGTAGGGATAGTTCCTACTATTAATTCTTCTAATATCATTCGTAATTTTGCCACATCAATTGACTGGGACTCCTGGTCCTTTTTCTGTAGCCCTCTGAGCCATTCACTAAATTCTTCTACAGAGAGACCTACTGTGTTTTCTACATTATTCTGTTCTGGGGCTTTTTGTGGTTCTAATACTGTTTCCACTGTCATTCTACTCTTTTCAACATAATTTTGATTCACAAATGGATTATTTGAAACACTCGGTTCAAACACATTTATTGTCGGTCCCCACGGATTCTCAATTTGAGTCCGTTCTGGGCTTTCAATTAGATTTTGGCTTCTGTACGGCACTGTCAAACAATGTTCGCTATCCCTTTGCTTCTCGAATATGGGCATTACTGGACCTATCGTTACTGGAACTGTTAATGCTTCTAGATTTTTGGTCAATTCTCTTATTTTCTCAGTTAATTCTAGGGTAGTTTTAGCCAATTCTGCTGAACTTTCACCATTTACTCTATTTTCTGCCTGTTTTCCTACTTCTTTTGCAGAGTTACTTTTACCTAACTCTGGTGACAAAGTCTCTGTTTTAATCGTACGTAATGTTTCTCTCATTGGGGCACTTGGTGACAATGCCTCTGGTTCTGGTCGATACGGTGGTGGATTTTTGTAAAACACATCATTAAGAACATCATGTTCTGATTCATTCGCTTCATACCCACTTGAATCCACATTATGCCTTTTCTCTGTGCATTTTCTCCCTTCATTCTCTTCTGCCATTCTCACAGGAAACATACCATCAGTCATGCTTGCATTTCGCCACCTTTTCATTCGATCATCATGCGTCTCGTCCATATGGTCTACCGAACATATATCGATAGCCCCTACCACTTCGCTGCCTTTCTCGTTCATGCATTTCATCTTCCCATTCCGTCAATACCTCAAACTGCGTCGGTCTAGGTCTTGGCTCTAAGTTCATAATCTTGTCATGAAGGTTTCTTAAAACGGCCATATTAAAGGAACCATGTTCTGGAAACGCCAGGACTCCGTCGTCCTTGAGTACCATTGAGTTGGGTAACAATAAACATCTGTTATTCAGCGCCAAGATACCCGTAGTGGTGAACGTGCGCTTTACAAATACATGTGTTATGTGTTATGTTATTTTACCCAATTGTCTAACCAAATACAGGTATGATACCCATATTTCGCAATCATTATAGATGCGGGTGTTTTCGGAGGAGGAAGTAACTGTCCTTCCCTAGTCTTAACTGGTTTGTCTTTCTTAAACCATTTCTTAATCTTCCCAAACCACGTTTTCTTCTTTTCTGGTGGTTGGTAATACATTTTCTCGGTTTTCGTATACCGTTTAGTCTGCTTACAACTGTACCGCTATTCCGTCCACTCACAGCGCGACTCTCACTAACGCACCAATCAGGAGCGTCTACGTCACTGTCACAATCCCCCAATCTCAGCGCGACTCACTCTAACGCACCAATCAGGAAGCGTTTACGTCACTCTGTATTCCACCACTCCTAGCGCGGCTCTACACTAACGCACCAATCCGGAGCATTTTACACCTCTGACCTACTGTCCAATCCCAGCGCGGTCGTTCTGACGTCAGCAGCCGCTGCGGTAGCTCTGCTCTCTGCTCTGCTCTCGTCTACCCCTCCTTTACAAAATCTGCACAGTAAGTTCTTTTGTATCAATTTCTACAATTCTGTTAGCAACAACACAAAAACATCTCCATTGTCTGCTTCGCTAACCAAAGAACAGCAAAAGACCTTTCTCACGAGAATTCCGTCTTTCTCGAGAACAGCGCTTACCTCTGTCCTACGACGGAATCGTTACTTCCGTTGATAAAGTAGCACATCCCTCTACCTTCTAACAAGCATCAACTAACCGCTTTTCTAATATTAATTAACACAAGAGTTTCGCCATTAATTAAAATGGCTTTTTCATACACACACTGTCATACAGGGAAAATGTAGATCATTCACACAGATTTCTGTCTTTCTCGAGAGCAGCGCTTACCTCTGCCCTACTACAGAATATAACATTCGCTAACAAAGCAGCGCTTCCCTCTACTTTGTCCTTCTAGCAAGCTTATAATATACCTGCTACCTTTTCAGTAGTAAGCGTTATCGGTATGCCATTTGGTTTCCTGGTACTGAAGACCAAAATTTCACAGGTAACCCTTCGCTATCATTCATACGTCTCTCACACAGAGAATATCACTAATGACAACACGCGACGATGCTGCCGAATCTAACCTAGACAATGCGCCGTGCAACTTCTATTGTTACACATTTTCCCCGTGTCCTTTCAAACTATTGAACGGTAGAAATCCTGCATCCTGTTTGTGCTCTTGGTGGTTCAAGGAGAAGAGAATGGGTTTGGTGAAGAATGTAATGTGAAAGATGTTACTGAACGGGTCAGGAGGAAACAGTGAAAGGCCAAAGTGCAGTATGACAAGATTTGGAGAGCTAGACCTCCTGACATTGTTGTGGGAGATTGGGTGAGAGTTCATAAACCAGGTTTTGAAGTTAAGGGGAACTCAAAGTTTGGTAAGGACATGATGGTACAGAAGGTGTTAATGAATTGCATCATTACTCAAGAAGATACGGTGTGGAATGCCAGAAAAGTTGCCAAGTGCACAAAACCTGTTAGTGGAGGCCAGAGACGTTTGGAAGGTAGTGAGTGTGGTAATTCCTTTGTGAGCTTCAAGATTTCAGGAGCTGGTAGTTGCCTGATGGATACTCAATTTGATTCCTCTGGCACGCCTGGCATCGATTCCTCTGAGGCTCTTGGGGTGGGGGAGGATTTGGTCGCTTCTCGAGTCAAGAGAAGTTATAGAAACTGCACTGTTCCAAAATGTTATGCAGATTTTGTTAAGTAACTGTTTTTTTTCTCTGTTTTGTTAAGTTTCATTTTGGGAAGGAAGATGTGTTTTATTCTGTTTATTTCTTTTGCACATGCTTTGCTTGCTTCTCCTGTCCCTGCATTCCATGTCAATGTTATGTTTAATGTCCAAGGACAGGGCAGTTTCTTTGCAGTTATGACCTGGTGGCTGCACTTTGCTGTGTCGCAAAAATAAATTCTCACCATCTACTTTCCTTGGACGTGCTTTCTTGCATGCCTCTTTTTAGAAATGAAATGAATTATGATGATTTGGGATGAGGCTTTAAAGGCTTTCTATATAATGGGAAAGGAAGAAGTAAAAGTAGTGTCCAATAATAATTAGTTATTGAATCTCCACCATTAAGGAGAGCAGGGTTTGGGAAAAATGTCTAAATGTTCAGTGGCATGATCAGAGATCCGTATAGAACCAATATACGCTGAATGTAAGGATTGAGTTAGTTGGTATGAGATAGTCAGTTTGGGATTGTGCACGATGTGCTGGTGGGGTTGTATAATTGGCAGGCATCCATAAGGTGACGTCTTTGAAAAGCATGTGCACATGTTTTTTAAGCCTTGTTTGTATTATAATAAGATAAGGAATATCTGTCAAGAAAAGGGTCAGCAGGCAAGTTGCAATCACCAGCTAGAACTAGATTGTCATTTGTGTGTTGCAGGCACTTCTGTGACATAAGGGGCTAAAATTGACAATTAGGAGCATTAGGCCATATATGTTGAAAAGAACAATCAGAATCTTATCAATGCATAATTTAAGTGATGACCACCTTACCTCTTCGTCTTTTTCCTGGGAAACCAACTGAACTTTTAAAGACCTGTGACACAACATTACAACTCCATGCTTTTTTCCATTAGCAGGTGAAAAGAAAACTTCACCCACTCACCCCTTCCGCAAGTTCATAGATTCAATGCCAGAGTGATGGTATTTCTGCAAAAAAGCTATGTACGCATTAAGCTTCAACAGATGAGTGAAAACTTGCTGTCTTTCAATTGGAGAATTCGAACACCTGACATTCCAGGAGACCATTGTCAAAACCATTGAGATGGAACAAATTGAATATAACAATCAGACAGCAATTGAAAAAGGATATAACAAAGTCATAAAAGTAATAAAGGCAATATGTGCATAGGAAAGTGGAGAAAATTAAGAAAATCCAAAATAAGAGAGGAAATAGGGAAAAGAAAGAGGGAGAAAATAGAGGAAGTCTGGAACTAGCAAAGAGGAAACTGGGAAAACAAAGAAAAAAAGGGAGAAGACATCATGTCTGATCAATAAGGGGCAACATGTTGCAGAAGGGACGGTGTGACAAGTAACAGAAATCAAAGACAACAATAACATAGAGAGAACATCTGCAAGAAAAAAAAACAGTGTAAAATATGAAGCGTAAATAGAATACCATCATGCAATATTCTATAGCTGCAAGAACACATCAGCAGTAAGTAAGGGTATATGAATAAGAACCAAATACTACAACACAATATAATCCCGGACTGGTGAAAAATTAGCAAGCAGACTCAACAACGTACTAATACCATGTTGAAGTATTAGAATGAGTAACATCCATAATATCCGCTCTGCAAGATGAAGGTAAATCCCTCAAACAAGATGGGTCCTCGTAGGCTGTTGTTTTATTATTGTACTTTTCTATAACGAGACATGGATGAAAAAGTCCAAACCAGGCTCCTGTTAAGCAAAGGGTAGGTCTCATACTGAGAAAGTCTCTTCGTCAGTCTGATGTGTTCTTGGCATAATCTTGGGAAAAATAGATATCATGCCATGACCGGGTAATCCATTTGAGAAGTCCAGCAGCGGAGATAAGTAGCATTGATTCCGTATATTCTAGAAAATACAGGATGACTCCTCTAGGTATCTTAGAAGATGAAGCACTCGAAGGATGTTGACCCAATCTGTGATGTGAACTCTCTGAATGTTCAGTGGCAAACCTTTTGGTAATTGTAAGATCTGATGCAAAATGTTTTCAAAGAAAGAAATGGAGTCTGCCACTTCTGTGCCCTCAGGAAGTCCAAAAATACAGGGCTATTCCTCTGATTTCGATTTTCAAGATCTTCAACCTGTTTCTGTAAGGAGTAAACCTGTTCCTGAAAAGAACTCACTTTGAGAGGCAGGTCTTTAAAGTTAGTAATTTGCTGCTCCACTGAAGACAGACGTTCTTCCATGACTGACCATCTGTCACTTAAAGTTTGTAGTTTGGCATTGGTGTCGTCCATAAAAGAGAGCAGAGCCCTAACTTCCTTCAACAGAAGATCTAGCGAAGCTACAGGTAAAGACTTTGTAGGAGAAGGTGGGTCTTTCTTAAGCCTCTTAACTGCTGCCTTACTGGCAGAAGTTTGAGATGGCCTGTTAGTTGGAATATAAGAAGAGGTTAAACTGGACCCTATAGTTGACGCAGAGTTCTCCATTGCAGTGGATATTAATTGTGCCAACAAGCACCTTCGCGATTAACCCAGTTGGGTCTTAATTAATTAATTACTGGCTAAAAAACCTTTGGCCTTCTAAAGCACATACAGCTCTAAAAATCCTTTAGATAATAGAAATGTCAAAGCAAATATAGCAGTAAAGAGGAGGAGACCCAGAGGAAATACTGAAACTCCACAGATAAATTCCTCAAAGCGAACCTTAAATAATTTTTTCTGCTGGCTCTTTACTCCATTACTCCATTAGAGGAGGAAAATTACTTTAAATGAGGAATATACCTTTAAATATCATTCAAGTGGCATGAAATGCTGTGCCTCACCACGCGGTCAGAATGGTGGCTGCTTCTAAGGAGAAGAAGTCAGCTGCCCATATACCCTCATTCACGATTTGCCAAAAATCATATGTGCAGCGACTGCTACACACCACCATCCATTACGGGTAACAAGAGATGCCAAGGAGTTGGGCGGCCACTGTCGCACCACCATCACCAGCGCTGCTCCCCTGGGCCTCAAAAGAACGCAGCCATCTTGCCCGTGGGGTAAGCCACAATCTTTCATTATTCTAAGGTTGCTAAAAAGTGTTACTTTGGATGGTAATAAAGTATTATTCATACAGGCAACTCATCCACTATATTACATTTCAAATCTTGACTGTATGTTTCTCTAGCCTGAGTATATTTTCTACCAATATGGATGAGCGACTCCTACAACCTATAACTCTTGTTGTCTTATGTTACATCCTGTACAATAATCTACATGTTTGTATTATTGGTTCTCACTGTATAATGTGTGTGTGAAGTAAACTGCTTTAACACCCTACACCCTACATTGAGTTGAAACGCTCTGCAAATGAAATAAAAGAAAAAATAAATGTGTAAATGCTATTTAAATCTCTGTTATTGTAATTACTCGTATAGGCAGATTCATTTTACATTGCTACAGTGCATGCATATCTTTTACAAACAGGGTCTGAGCAAACATAAGTCACAAACCTGCCTCCATATTATAGTTTTATTGGACTATAAAGAAGTACACTGCAGTGCCGGAGCTGGAGGCCAATCCTTAGCATTGCCAATACATTTTTTTTTATCTATTCAACTGTCCTTCATATTTTTCATCTTAGTCATCTTTGTGTGTTTAAATCATATATTCAGGCTAGAGTAATTATAGCGATTTTTCTTTGCATTATTAAGAATCAAATTTCTTGTGGCATGGATTACAACAAAAAGGGACTCTACACTGGTAATGCTCATTAAGAAGTCACTATACTGTTCTAATAAAATGATATGTGATTGTAATTTTTTATGTAATTTGTTTATTGCAAACACCATGTTCAGATGGTGGCATAGCACGGTTTCTTTCGTTGTTCTTTTATCTGTTGAAAAAATAACAATTGCACTTGCTTGCCAGGTGTATTAGCTTTACAAAGTGTTTGTAGATTCTAATCATGGATGGTGTAATTCATACTGGTCCCATTCCTGCGCATGATTTTAGCCTCCCTATCAACCATTTCTCAAGTCCATTGTATTATATAATGGTATTATTCATTTCACTTGTATGTCATCAAAGTTCTAATGAAAATAAAAAATCATTAATGCATTTTAGAATGTGTTTTAAAAATGCCTGTAAACTCATAATAAGTTAAAAATTTCAGTAAGAATGTCCTGCCACAGTCAAATGCTTCTTGATAAATCATTTATCAGTTCCAGATAACAGCATCTACAGTAATGGTAAGGCAGTCGCCTGCCATGCACCCATGATGAAGTCACCATAGCAGGCATTTGCCCCACTCTTCAAACTATTCGCCCAGGGCTGGAGGCCTCTGCCATCACCATCATGACCACATCTTTAATTGGATGTAGGAACAACAAGCCCCCCCTGTGGAGGGCAATGCCACACACATTATGCACCCTTCTCCAATTCTGCCCTATTCACATTACCAAGAGACCCTGTTGCCTTGTGGTGCACTTTAACCTCCTTCCTCCAGCAGATGTCACCTATCAGCTGGCATCTACAGTCAAGGGCAGCTTTCCCCACTCACCTCAGCATACCTAAGCATTCGCTCCACCATCTTAGGGAGGGATGCCTTTTTCATTGCATATGAGGACTGCTTAGTCAGATAACCTACCCATAAATCTGCCTCATGGTCATTGTTTATGTGGGACCAAGGATTAATGTGCACGTTTTTTTCCCATTGTGGTTTCAAATAATTCATAAGGTACATACTTTAGACTTACTTTATATTCACAGATTTTTCAGTCATAAACCTAATTCTGTGTTCCAAGCAATGAAGAGGTGTTGCCCTTGGGCATAGTATTGCACATATATTGCATTAAATCAGTCTTGTACCTGAGGAGTGATAAAGTCAGGGATGAACACCTAGGTAAAATTATGGCCTGATGGCGGCATCATCCATGTCTCTTGGCCTCGAAATGGGAAATGCAGACACATTGGAATCTGATCTTTATTTTTTCTGGCGTAGACTCTCACATTATTGAGTTATCTAAAATTTTTCCTCTTTAAGGTTCAGTGTCATTGGAAGAATCATCAGTGTTACTTTGAGTCCGGCAATGTCTAATCTGGTATTTAGTAAACCTGGGCAAAGCACTACGCTACGCTCGCGTAGTTTGCGAAGTTTGCGCTACTTCGCACTACGCGAATTGCACGTAGCACAGTGCAAACACGCGTAGCGTAGCGTTGCGTAGTGCAGCAGTCATTTTTTGCTTGCTCGCGGTCCTCAACTCCAAGTTGGCGACTGCGAGCAAGCAAAATGACATCCCGGTGAGACTTTTTCCTCGTTCGCGATCAGCAACATCAAGTTGGTGATCACGAGCGTGGAAAATAAACTTCCCGGCGAGATTCTCAACGCGGGGAGGTCAGGTTTCTCATTGCGAGTGGTCGTGTATGCTCGCGACCGCTCGCAATGAGAAACTACCAGTCCACATTGAGAAAGCTGCTGCTCGAGTAAAAATCTACTCGAGCGGCAGAAAACTACAGCTCGCACTTTGCAAGATGCCGTTTTCAGTGATTGCACAGTGCCGGATGCTTGTCCGCACTGTGCAATAATTGAAAAAGGCATCTTGCACAGTGCGAACAGGGTACTACGCAGTTAGCGAAGTACTACGCGTAGCTCGCGTAGTGCGAAGTTCACTTTGCGTAGCTACGCGTAGCGCTACTTCGCGAACTACGCCCAGGGTTAATATTTAGGGGACACAGAGAGAATGTAAAATGTATTTCAAACTGCGGAAACAGTCTTTTCATCATGAAGCTTCTTGCCAAGTATTGGAAAGGCTGTTAGGTATCCCACAAGGACAAGAAACTGTAAAATACCTACTACCTTGCATACTGAATGAATTGATTGAGATCCTTTCTAACAGTGACAAATGAGCAACTTTAGCCAATTTTTATGGATGCTACTCAGGACATTACCCAGGTAGTTCAACTCAGTCAAGTGGTCTGGGGTGTGTCAGTAGACTAGGATGCAAGTGGGACTCAAAGACACCTAACAAAGCATGAGTCTTTCCTGGGCTTTTGGAAGTGGAAGATAGAACAACTGGTGGCTTAGAAAAGATGATTTTGGGTTTCATGGTTAGACATACTACAACTTCATAGTCAGAGCTACAGTGGTACCTCAAATATCAGCAGTATCTATGCAGATGTGCAAGCAAAACTCAAGGCCAGACAAGCCAAAGCAACATTTATTCACAGTGCAGCACACAACTTGAATTTAGTCCTGAATGGTGCCATGTCAAATGTAGCTATGGAAAGAAAATGATTTCACACTTTAGATCAAGTATACCCTTTGTTTGCCTACATCATCAAGTGCTGGCATGTTGTCAACCATCTAACAGTGCAACCTTAAAAATACTGAGGCATATTTACAAGCTCCTTGCGTCGCTTGTGCGTCACTTTTTTGGATGCACCGGTGGGGCAGTGTGCTGCCCATATTTACAGTGGCCCATATTTACAAGGCCAGGTAAAGGCAGCCTGTGTGACTTTTCATGGCCTTGTAAATATGGCCGCTTCTCATGCATAACTTTGCATGAAAGGGGCGTGCCATGGGTGTAGCTGTGGGTGTTTGCTTGCAAAACCCATGGATTTTGCCACTTTCCAAGATTTACAACATTTCCTAAACCTGGTAATATATCAGAATCCTATGCCTCATCAGGAGGTGCAACAAGGATACATACTTGTATTTCTCCTTATTTGTCCTCTTTCTATGCATGCTGCATTCAGAAAAAAGCTGCCTGTGATTGTTTTTGTCAGGAAGGCATGTTTTCCTGCACAAAAACAATCATCCACGCAATGTAGGCACCCTTGCACCATGGTGCAGGAGTGCCTGCATTGGCGCATGGCAGGCAATTGTGCACCAGCGTAGGGAAAGCACAGGGATGCACCATGTTCCTGTAAATATGACGCATCCCTGTGCTTTTAAAATGATGCAGCTCAGAGCTAAAGAATGGCGTGCAGTGCCGTGCTACGCCATTTTGTTGTTAATAAGACCCACTATGTCCAACAAGATGGTCATCTTGTTTCAATTCATGTGCCTCGCTGTTATCGTTTTGCAGATATCCTCAAAGTGCTATCAAAGATTATACTTTACAGTTAAAACAATTATTAAATTGATGATGCAATCGCTCTCAGGACACAAATGGAAAAGTGTAGATTTGCAGTTTTGTTGTGCTGCTCTTTAAAAAAGAATTGTGCATGTAAAACTAGGCACTTCCACAATGAACTTTATCAAGACCAGAGACATCCAGCAAACTAAAGGTTTAAAGTTAATGCTTCCACCACACCTTGGGCATTGCCATCTCACAACTAACTTTTGACAACACCAGATTACACAAAGGAGTTATCATGTCCCATGCCTTCAGTTAAAAACTCATTGCAGTCTTGTTTCACACACATGAAAACAGTGATTTTCAAAACAAAAGCCTAGGACTAATCAGTGCATGCTTGGCTATGTGGAGTAATCTCATAAACAAACACAAGGAAATGATGGATGGAGTGCTGAAACATTTCAGACACTCATTCCCAGTCACTGATCTGGGTTGAATCCACCATTGTTCTTTAGCTAACTTTGCTACTCCAGTTCAGACATAGCCATATGCAAATCAGTCTTGACCCTGTGCCTCATGGGGACAGTCCAGCCTGAACTGCCAAGCCATGTTTTCCTTGGAACAGAAACAAGCATCCTGGGACCCGTTTCAAGGTAACACGCCTATTCAGACAGGCTGGCTTGAATCCAGTGGCAAAGTGAGCAAGGGACCCATGTCTGGACATACCCTGCCAACTTAGGGCGAACAAAGCAAAACCAAAGGGGATGATGGACGGAGTGCTGAAACTTTTCAGACACCCACCCCCAGTCACAGATCTGGGTTCTATCCATCATTGTTCTTTACCTCACTTCGCCACCCCAGTTCAGACACAGTTATTTGCAATTCAGTCTTGACCCTTTGCCTCATGGGAACAGTCTAGCCTGAACTGCCAAGCCATGTCTTCCCTGGACCAGAAACAAGCATCCTTAGACCGCATCCACCCCTCAGCATCCAGGCTGGCTTGAATCCAGTGGCAAAGTGAGCAAGGGACCCATGTCTGGGCATATCCTGCCAACTCCTTGTGTTTGCAGTGTTCGCCCTAAGTTACCAGGGTATGCCCAAACGTGGGTCCTTTGCTCACTTTGCCACTGGAATCAAGCTAGCCTGCCTGATGAGGAGTTAAAACTCCTATAAAATGCAAGCTTTAACCAAAACAATCGTTTATGAACTTGACACTGATACACCATGTTAGAGCACCTTTGTGTTCCCCACAAAGCTGTGCTTTTGCTTCATTCTGGGTCTCAGTATGAGCTTGTAGACCATATTTGATCCCATTGTGAGGGGGAGCCAAATATGTTTTGACATAAAATGACCACATTTCCAATATTTTTCAGATATTTCTATTCGTAGGAAGACTTTAAAAGGTTTTTGAAGTCACCTTTGACACATTTTTGATGCAGGAACAAACCTACATGTCCCCATGCACTTACCATAGAATTATAACTGATGAATACATATCAATGAGTAGTGGTGACCCCAAAAACAAGTTTAAACTAGAAAAAACATTAATCTAATCTCAATAAACTTCCCATGAATGCTTTATTTTTCAAACGTTATTCGAAATGTTTCTTTGATCTGAAAAAGAGACAAAGCAGGAAACAAAACATGATTTTTAATTTACTTAGAGAATCTGTAATTAAATTGTAATCACACATATGCCGTATGAGACAGCTCTAGAACATCCTCCCACTAGGGAGTAACCACAGGACAGGGTTCAGACCTTTTTTGTGATGTGCAAAACATTTATGCAGGTTTCAAACCATGGGCAAACAATTGCAGGGCACTGAAACTAAAAGCCTCCAGAGATCTGCAGGCCACTATGATTTGGGTCTACAGAATACAGAAAATGAAACTAGAAACAATAATAAGGTAGAACATCTGGGTGCAGATAATGTCTGAAGGTCATATCTCTTTCCTGACACGAACATGTGTACACACCATCTAATGTGAATACCGTGAGCTTACTCACTGGAAAAATGTATGGCCAAAAGCTTGTGACCTCTTCCCTTTTTGCATGGCTGCAGTCAATGATGTGCATGTAAATTCAAGGTGGACACAGGGTAAAGATATTGTCAAAGGGCATGCCCCCTGCCCAGTGCTCAAAAGTCAGAGCCTTTGGATATTGCTTCTAGAAATCAGAGGATTGGTGCTGTGTACATGACATGACCAAAGTATCAGAAGTTCTCATAACTTCAGAGCATGTCTGTAAAAAGATACAGTTACCACATGGACACAGGAGACAGGTCATGGCTGCAAGGAATGACATATTCCAAGTAAGTGCACAATATGGCTAAAGGCAAGTCCATGCCCTACAGATACTGAGACATACAACAAGGTGCTGGAGGGAATGCTTGAATTATTCCCAGCTCTAGCACTCTCTCAGGTGCATTCCAGTCTATGGATTGTCACCCACCGTGCCACTCTAGACAAAGGACCCCCTTATGCAAAACAGTGCCAGCCCTGCTCCTCATGGGAACAGTCTGTCTAGAACTGCCAAGTGAAGCCCCCTCCAGAAGGGACCACAGGCGGCCTCAGACAGTTTCGCCCTACTTGGTGCTCCTCAATAGAACATAGTTTGGGCCCTATGGTACACTGAGCATGAGACCCATGTCTGGTTATACCTGTCGCCCTTATGGCATCAACTGCAACAACAAGATGATGGATGAAATGTTTGAATTAATCCTTCACACTTATATTCACTCTGGGCAGCATTCAGGACCATTGTATTTCACCCAAAATGTCAAAGACAAAGGCCCACATCATGCAAATCAGTACTGACCGTGCTCCGCTTGGTAACAGTCCATCCAAAAGTTCCAGGCGAAGTCCCCCCCAGAAGGGACCACGAGCAACCCCAGACTGGTTTTGTCCTACTTGAGGCTCTTCAGTAAGGTGTAGCTTAATTCCTATGTCACACTGACCACGGGAGCAATGTCTGGACATATCTGTCACACTTAGGGCATCTACTGATGAGGCACAAGAAGGCAATTATTGCCCCTTTGTGGAATTTCAGGTAGTTTGTTGTCTTCGTCATACAAAATTGCTGTTTCAATGAAGCAGACCCTTATCATCATTTCATGTAGCTCCAGTAGCACTCTATCTATTTTCTATCCAAGGTTTTTTTTTTTTTCACCAAATTATATTTGTAATTGCTTCATTTGCTTTGGATCCATTTGAAGAAATTAGACCAAAGTTCAACTAACAATTCCTTCAATCCTTTCAGACAGCAAAAATCCAAGGATGCATGGGAGGAATGAGACTTCAGTGACAGAGTTTATTTTGTTGGGACTTTCCGACCACCCAGACCAGCAGTCCATACTATTTACATCTTTTTTAATCATTTACATTCTGGCACTGCTTGGAAATACACTTATAATGATGCTGATTGCCCTGAGTCCACAGCTCCATTACCCCATGTATCTCTTCATCAGCGCTTTGAACATTGCGGACATTGGCCTCACCTCATCTACTGCACCCAAGATGCTCACCAACATCTACACCAACAAGAAAACCATTTCCTACAAGGGTTGCATTTCCCAGCTATACTTCTTTATTTTCTTTGCAACTGCTGAGTGTGTGCTTTTGGCGGTAATGGCTTATGACCGATATGTTGCCATCTGTTTTCCTCTTCGCTATTCTGTCATTATGAGGTCCCTCTTCTGTCTTTGGATGCTGGCCTCTACTTTTCTTGTGAGCTCCTTGAACTCACTATTGCACACACTTTTGGTGGCGAGTCTCTCCTTTTGTGGACCTAACCAAATCCTTCACTACTTTTGTGACATTGCTGCTATGCTCAAATTATCCTGCTCGTGTACATCCACAAATGAGTTTGTGATCTTCACTGAGGGTATCCTTATTGTGATGCTTCCATTCTTGGCTGTACTGATTTCCTATGTGTGTATTGTAGTGGCCATTCTGAAGATACGCTCCACCGAAGGGCGGCAAAGGGCTTTCTCCACCTGTTCCTCACACCTCACTGTTGTTACCTTGTTCTTTGGTACTGTTGTATTTATGTACTTCCGACCCTCGTCCAGTTATTCTCTGGGCCAGGAGAGGTTTGTGACTGTTATGTACAATTTCCTTGCTCCAACGCTTAACCCTTTTATCTACAGTCTCAGGAACAGTGAAGTTAAACATGCTTTGAGAAGGTTAATTTCTAGAAAGGTGTTGAGGTGATCAGGTTTGGCTTCAGGTAAGACTAGTCTGTATGTGATGTATCCTACTTTTTGCATATTAATTTACATGCTATTATTTTCAGGTTCACTCAGATTGCTGCAAAGTAAATTTTTCAATAAGTATAACGTTGTGTCACTTTTTCCGCACATGATATCATACAAAGGCCTTCAAAGACCATGGGCCTCATTTATAAGGTTTTGCTGTAGGGCAGCACCATGGGCCTTTCTGCTGCGCTGCCCTATGTCAAATAAAAAGGGCAGGAATGTTCTTTATCTTAAAGATAAGGTGAATTACTGCCCTTTTCCCTTGCACCGGTGCACAATGAGCTGCTGTGCACCAACGCAGGCACCCTTGCACCATGGGGCAAGGGAGCATGCATTGGGGAGATGATTATTTTTTTGGAGCAAGGGAAACCTTCCTGCACAAAAATAATCACAAGAGGCTTTTATTAAGATATTTTTCCTCGTTGTGCTTCCCTTACGCCTCCCCCTGGGGAGGCCTATGTTTTTGGCACTGCCTCAGATTTACGATTTCTCGTAAATCTGGGGCAGTGTCAAATAGCCATGGATGTTGCCTGGTACGCCCCCAGCAATACCCATTGCACACAGCTTTAACTCAGAAAACGCAATTAAAGGGAACAATATTTATATGTGGCTTAGTGCTGCCTCGTAAACATGGAGCAGGCTCCTGCGCCACGGAACATTACAAAAAGTGACATTCTGTAGCGCATGGGGCCTCATAATGAGGCCCGATGTGAGTGAATGAGAGAGTGAACTACATTGCTTTTCAGAACTTGGGAGATTTAATGGTATGGTTTTAATATTACTGTGACTATGGCTGGATTGCATGCAGTAAAGCTGGTGTTCTCTAGACCTTGTTTAATTTTGACCCCACTGCAGCAGATCAATTCAAAATTCATAGTCCATGCTCGTTTAATCCTCAGTCTCTTTCTACAGATTGTTCACAATAGTCAATATCAGACCTGCGTACGGCATGTGCATGCAGGAAATATGCATTTTTTTATGAATACTGCTTAGTCCATTTAATGTTTATTGTAGCATCTTCCTCATTTTCAAACCAACAGTTGTTTCTATGTAACTCATTTCTAACTTTTTTTCTAAGCATATTCTTGATTAAACTGATTTGCATTTTTGTGAAAGGGCTTCAATCTCTGAAATGGAACGTGACAACAGAGCAGGATGTAATGTTTAGTGTTCAGACTTATTGCAGCGGCAGGTTACAAAATACACATTTTTATTTTCTTGCACTATCCACAAACATGCCCATACCTGGCATCTCAGCCAGTACTTGGTGACCTTAACCTTCTTAAATCTCACACACACAAACATAGGGGCATATTTACAATCCCCTATCACCACAAGAACGTCACTTTTTTTCGTGATACAGGCTTCACCTTCTTTATAAGGCAGTGTTAACATGACTTAACACTGCCTCAGAAATGAGGCTCCCTTTCACACTATACTTAGCATGAAAGGGGGTGGGCAATGGGTGTTGCAGAGGGTGTCCTGACGCAACACTCATTGATTATGATGCTGCCCATATTTACTAGGGTGGCATAAATATGGGGCAGCACCAAAATTAAGACAAAAAAAAACTGGTCTTAACACGGCACAGGAGAAATACTTTATTTCTCCTACCTATTGCTGTTTCCATATGTGCATGCCCAAAGACAATTTTGACAAAAGAGTGAGCAAATGGTTCATTTTCAAGCAAATTCAAGAAAGCAAGTAGGTTAATAAGGCAATTGCGAAAGTGTAGTTATGACATCAATAAAGAGATTTAATATGATTGACATGGTCACTCAGGTAGAGCTGAAGCACGTTTCCTTAGCCAATCCTGATGCTGTGCCTGCTGTTACAGCAGCGCCTGGATTTGCTGGAGCAGACAACCTCACTGCTCATACTGAGCCCGGGAGCTGCGGCTATAAGTCACTCCCGGCTCCAGAATGTGGAGGTGAAGAGATGCCGATCAGCCTCTAGTGTGCATGTCGGGCTGGCTGAAGAGCCGCAGAAGTCAACATGCCCAATGGGCTCCTGGCCCCCTACCACTGGCTAACTCAGTCTCTGATAGTGTCAGTCAGTCCTATGTTATGTTATGTTACATAAATATGTAACGCGCACAGATACTCATGAGTTTCCTGGCGCGATGCCTAGCGGAGTATGGAAAATTAAATTCAAGCAAAAAAATGTGTTTTCAGTTTCCTCTTAAAAGCCACTGGGTCCTGAATAATACGCAGGGCAAGAGGAAGGGCATTCCAAGGAACAGCAGCCTTCACAGCAAAGGAGCTGGCCCCTAGCCTCTAAAACTTGAAGCGAGGAACCTGATCAAAGCGTAGGGACATGGATCGCAGGGATCGCGAAGGAACGTAAAAGGAGAAACGTCTCTGCAAATAAAGAGGACCGCAGCCATGAAGAGCACGATGGGACAAAACCAGTGATTTAAATTTAACTCTATCCAGCGCGGGGAGCCAATGGAGGGATCGCAATTGATGGTGAACGCTGTTCCTAGCCAAATTGCCCAATAAGTGTCTGGCTGCCGTATTTTGAACCACCTGTAACTTCTTCAACAGGTAGTCCGGAATACCAACATAAAGGGCGTTGGCATGAGGGAAACGTTTTCTAAGAGTTTTAAGAAGGCCGAAACAACAGCCAGCCAACTTCTTAATGTGTCGAAAAAGGAGAGGCTCTCATCAAACCATACCCCCGGATTTTTAACAGGCTTCCCTGTGGAGGTGGGCAATGGAAACTCAGGAGGCCAAAGCTGTAGTTAGGAAGGAATATACCAAATAGAAGGATCTCAGACTTCTCTTCATTGCACTTAAGCTGTGCATCCGCCAGCCATTTAAAAATATAAGATAAACAAATTTGAACCAATAGAACAGAGTACGCATCTTTGTTAAAGAGCAGCTGGGTGTCGTCAGCATAGGCCATCACCTTGGCCCCCAACTCCTCCGTCAGATATATCAGAGGAGTGACATAGATATTAAAAAGTAGGGGACTAAGGGAAGATCCCTGGGGTACTCCAGTTGTCACTGACTGAAGGGAGGAGGAGGACGGTGGAAGCCAAATCTGCTCGACCAGCCCCTTCAAGAACGACCTGAGCCAACCCCAAACGGCACCCGACACACCAATCCTGGCCGGTCGCGCTAGGAGAAGTGAGTGCAGGACCGTGTTGAATGCCGCTGAGAGGTGCAGCAAAATTAATGCAGCTCTCCCGCCGTCGTCCAAACACTCACGGATGGCCTCCGACACCTCAACCAGGACTGATTCTGTACTGTGAGATGCCCGAAACCCTAATTGGGCTGTATGCAGGAGTGACTCCCTTTCAACAAATTCCGTAAGCTGTTTGTTAACCACCTTCTCACACACCTTAGCCAAAGCAGGTAGGCGGGAGTTAGGCTGGTAATTCCCTGGGCTAAGGGGGTCCAATGATGGCTTTTTTAGAAGTGTCATGATCTTAACCTGCTTTGAAACCTGTGATACAACAGCTTGCTGAAGAGACATGTTAATAATGGTATTCACTTCTGTGTTCGTGATCTCTGCCACTGCTGCCAGTAGCCTGGCAGGACAGGGTTCCGAGGGCGAACCAGACTTTAAACCCTTGAGAATTTTAAGGGATTCCAGTGGATCGACAGGCCTAAATACAGACAATGAATGAGCAGGATAAGCAGATTGAAACTCTGAAAATGCCCTAATGCTGATGTCACAGGATGTAAATGCCGCCTGAATAGTCTGAATCTTATCCCTAAAGAAGCAGGAAAGAGTGTTACACCACGTAGGTGAAGATGGAGACACACTCGCTTGAGCCAGAGGGGACGTGAAGCTCTGAACTATAGCAAACATTTCTTTAGAGTTGTTACTGGCTGATTCAATATGGGCTGAATAAAATTGCCCTTTAACCAGCGTAATGGCTTCATAGTATATTCTTTGCTTATCTCTGAGCTTCCGCTTGGTTGCTGGGCAGTATCCACTCCTGCGCCAAGCCCACTCAAGGGTCTTAGATTCATGCTTCAAAGCTTTAAGGGCCGAGTTAAACCAGGGTTTGGAAGGGGATTCCCTACCTAACCTGGTGGGCTGTTGTGGGACCACCGTGGCTACTGCATTAAAGACCAAACTAGTGAACCCTGCCAGAATAGGCCTAGAAGTTTCCAAGGCCAGATTGAATTCAAGTGAATCAATTTTGCCAAAGGCTGGTTTACAGCATGAGCGCGCTAAAGGCTCAACATTGGACACTTACCACTTACAGTAGGTTATGAAATGATCCGACAATGAGACCAGGCAAGGATCCCTTAGTAGAATAGTTGATGCAAATATGGTCAAGTATATGGCCGGCCTGAAGAGTGGGAAGGCTGACCTGCTGATCAAGTTGAGCCAAGTGTATGATGTCAAACAGGCCACGCGCATCCTTAGTATCCGCTTCATCACGATGGATATTAAGATCACCCAGGACCATATAGTGAGAAAATGTTACCGCCCTGGAGATTACAGCATCTCCACAAGCCTGGAAAAAGATCCCACCGGGCCAGGGGACCTATAAATCAAAGAGCCTCCCAGGGTAAAATGTGCTGAGATGCGGATGCTGGAGTCCAGAGCCTCGCACCCTTCCCACGAAGTAACATTTGCCCTGCAAAGATCCCCTTGGTTTATAGATAATAGCCACACGGCCCCCTCTCCCCTCTGGGCGGTCGGCTCTAAAGATCTTATAACCCACAGGTATGGCAAAAGTGATAATCGGTTCTGATGTAGAATCAAGCCAGGTTTCACTCAAGAACAGCAGATTAAGTGAGCTGTCCTCTAGAAGGTCGAAAACATCTGAATGATGTTTCCTAAGAGAGCGAGCATTAATCATGTCTGCCAGAATAGGAGGGGCCCTAATCGACTGGCCAGGGGGAATACAATTTTTATCTGAAAAAGCAAGCACCAAGCACAGCCTAAACCGCAGGATAGACAAACATATTTTGTCCCCTCAGACACATCCCAGTTACCAAAATGGCGGCAAGTAGTAAGATCAAGGGCCCGTAGGACGGCCCCTGTGTAACTCCATCTGAACTCTGCACCTGGGGACTTGCAGGCAGCATGGCTGGCGCTGGCCGCTTCCGGGACGCTGAGGGGAGCAGACGGGCTTGACTTAGGCGCGCCAGCGGCACGACCGCAGCGCATCTGCGCAGCGCGCATTTGAATATCCCTGTGTGACAGAAGAATTAGAGAGCAAACTACCAAAAATGGCGGCTCTCAGTGGCACCACTGGAAACCAGGAAGTGGGCAGCACCAACAAGCAGCTTCAATACAAAGCGGTAAGGAACAAGATAAAATATGTGAAAAAACATCAGTTTAAAATTTTAAAATGCGGGTATGAGGACTGTGGTGTGTGCAAACTAGCAGTATAGCAGCAATGAAATCAGGGCATAATAATATCAAGACCCACCCACTTCTCCAAGATCTGCCCAGGCCTCCATACTTTACCAAGCAAGGCCACGGAAAATCAATGCAAAACAAAACAGTTTTAGTATCACATTTAATTTGCGGGCAATGGGGGCCAAAATATAAGTGGGGCAATGCCCCAACGCCCTAAAATAGGCACCACCCCTGAATGGCAATGCAGGAATGTGGGGATTCTGTAGGCTCCAGTCATCTCTTAATGTCCCTTCACAACTCTCAAGCTAGTGAGAATAGTTCCTGCCCCTACACAAGGCACCCACATTGAGAGAAAGGCCACTAAATGACACCCTTGTGGTTTGTGAAAAAGGCAGCTTTATTAGAAGCAAGCAGAGCTCATGTTAATAACCACCTTCCTTTGTACTGCATTCTCTCAAATTCATAATTGATGCTCTACCAGTAACCATTTAAACAATAGCCTACCCCTCATCATTACACACAGGGTCGGACTTTCCCATCCTCCTTTTAGATAAAGTTGTCACCTTTAAGCACATTTTAAACGCGCAATCTTGTTTCATGCGTTTAACCATAGGTCTCTGTTCTCTTCTACCACTAGCCTGCTCTAGGCTAAGGCAGCTACAAGCTACAATTCAAGTGATATCTTTCCATTCCTTTCTGCAAATGTTTTCATGAGCTTTTTATAGCCCTAGAAAAGAAAAAAAAAGGTTTGTCTTTGCCCCCTTTCTCATTTACCTCTTACCCCACTATTTTCTAGAACTTCCAGTGCTATCATTACGTAGATTATGTCCCCTATAACTGATAAATGAGCACCATTTTGCTGAAACAGCATTGGTAGAGTATATGATATGTCCATGTGGCTAGCTAACCCCGTTCCCACATGCCCTGCTGTAGGAGAGTAGGATCTGCACTTATGTTGCCCCCACTTTTTTTCTGATGTATACACTGGTTTCTGGCTATAGTCTGGCTGGGTCCCGGCTAATCAGGGCCCCAGTCTCTCTGTTCTCTCTAAACGACTTGGTGTGCATATTAGATGCACTAGTGATTGGATACTGTGGTACCTTATGAGCCCCTAGTATATGGTACCATAGGTACCTAGGGCATTGGTACTTCACAGGCCTACCAGGGGCTGAAGCATGTATTATGCCACCTCTGGGAAGCAGACTCAATCTGACACCACAGGCCTGCTACTGCAGCCTGTGTGAGGTAGTGTTAGCACTCCTCACAGAGGTATAGCTTCCTATATCTCACCATACACACACATATAAACCACCCCTATAGCAGGCCCTATCAATCCTAAGGGCAGGGTGCTTGGTTTACTATGTGAGGGGGTGCTTCTGCATGAGCAGGACCCCTCTGCAGCTGGCAGAGTCTATTCTCTGTGGCTGTTTGTGGATGCGGTTAAACCATATACTCTTAAGTGCATTATAACCTAGCGGTAAATGCTAACTTTGGAATGACTGCATCAAAACATGTCATATTTGGTGTCAAACAACTTGGAATCATACCCCCAAACCAGTAACTGGTGTGGGAGTATGATCCCACCCTTCTAGAGGGGATGACATGTACCCACTGTACTTAAACGGAAGAAATCTGAAAGAGCCCTGGCATCACAAAATGGATGCCACCAGTACAGACACTGGGCTGCCCCCCTGCTGCTGACTGGAACTCGCAGTGGAGGAGGCCCAACAAAAGGCATCCTGTCACAGGGAGGTGTCACTACCTTCCAGACAGGATTTAGTGTATTGGAGCTGGGTGGGTGAACTCTTAGAGTGCTTTGAAGTCCTGCACTGGGGGAGCAGTAGGCTCCTCTGTGCATATGCCAGCTCAAAACGGTTCAGGGGCTACCTGTCCCTGCTCTGGCGTGAAACTGGACAAAGGGAAGTGGGTGCAACCACCCCCTACCCTGACCCTCCTAGAGGAGTGGTCATAGAGCTAGTCCCTCCCCTATCTTCACTATAAGATGGCAAGCTTTGCCATTGCAAAACAGATAACCCTGGATGGCGCTCTACAAAGAAGAATCCTGGCCCTTCGACGTTCCACTACCTTTGGAAGACAGAAGAATCTCCCTTGGAGTCAAGGAGTGACTCCCCTGCTTGGCAGGCACCAAAAACCTTAATCAACGGTTGCAAACTTTCCTGCTCCCGGCAGAGTTCGAAGTCCCTGCTGCCCCAGAAGTAGATTTCCTGACTTCTCGACGGCCATTGTGAGTCCCCAGCAAAGCAGTGGTGAGTGGACCCCACGAGTGACGAGGAATCCCTTATCAACATACTATGAACTTGTGCTTTGGACAATTTGAGGCCCAAGCGTCCAGCAGGTTTTGCAGTGAAAATCAGAGACCTACCCCATCCCGAGTGACCGTGGGCTCCTGTGAAGCATTTCCTGAAGAGGCGTCTTTGCGATCACTTGCCTGTTGGCTAGTGGGTCCGCCGAAGACTTTCTTATCAACTACAAGGGCTCCCCTGGTTGCTCCAGGATTGCCCTCACTCATCCTTGCTGGGTGAGTCCCTCAGACCTTGCTGGTCTGCACCATTGACTTTCTTAAGTCTACACAAGACTTGCAGTTGCCAAGTCTTGTTAGCTCCAATCCGGTTGCCGACACCGCCATCAGCTGCAGACATTGTGGGAAACTCCGAATCCAGCTGCTGGTCATCGTCAATCCTTCCTGGACCTCGTGAGCAAAGAGTCAAAACACCATCAACGACCTGAAATCATGCGACATCTGTGGTCATCCATCTTCCTGGCCACCGGTCACTGGCAAGTGACCTTGAACACTGTCCCTTCAATTTTCAGGTCTTCTGCATCTTGAATCCACCTTCGGATTCCACCGGACACTTCTTCAGTCGACACAAGCAGCAAGTCTTCTTTGGTCTCCATAGAAAACAGCGACGCGACCCGTCACCAAAAGACACCTATGCACCCGGCTTCCCTGGGTGAGGTAACTCGTGCACTCCGGTGCCCTAGTGTGTGTGAACATCTTCCCTGGCTTTTCTCCCCTCATCCTTAGGAAGTCCTCAAACGCCCAGCTTGCCCAGCTGCAACCAAACCACCGTCCCCCAGTGATCCGTCTCACTTTTTTCAACCCTAATGTGTCTGCTGTTGCTCTCGAGCATCTCATCACCTCTTTACAAACTACAATACCACTTTCTTCTCATTACTTCAGGCATTATAAATGCTCCAAAGGACATCATAGCAAATATTGCTCTCAATAATTAAACTTACCGGGCAGACGCATCCCTCTTTTCCTCACCCAGCTTTCCAATATCCACCATTCAAATTCCTCACATGACTACCCAGGAAGGTCAGTGTGATGGCACTCTGCCTTCTCCACAGCCAGTGACACTAGCAGGCCCCATGACACTTGCTTCAGCACCTTCACTGACATGATACATCATGCTCTACGTAGCCTCCAGCACTTACCACAAAGGGAACATTATGCAGGTAATGGATTATTTGTTTGGACTCTGCTACTGACCCTACTACCCATTCCAGGAAAGTACTGAAACGTTTGAAAGCTGCATAAGTCAAGAGACAACCCCTAAACATGGCTTTGGCTACATAATATGCTGCCTCGAATTGTATCACCAATAATGGAAGATCCCCTGGGTGCACCAGTAGTAGGTGGAAAGCCTATTGGATGCCAATCTTTCCCAACCCCCCACATAACAAGTAACATTGTTTCATCAATTCTGGTATAATCTACATTACAGTCCTCTTTTGCAATGAAATCCTATACCAACCTACATCCACACCAAGACAGATAGGTATCAACCTGATTTCTCTACCCACTTACTTTTGGAACAGTCCATAGTAGGGAACTCATTAAGTTTGCCAGTGGCACATCTCTAAACCACACTCCCACCCTGCCCACCTCTACCTCTTTCTGCTGTTTTTCTCACATCACTGTCCCTATGCTGTATTGGTTTTGTTCTTATGCATAGAGTACTGGGCATAGTGGACAAGACAACATAAGGCTTCCCCTGGATCCTTACCCAGACTTTGTATTTAATCAACATGCATTGACTCTTGCCCTACATTTGACTGACATAATGAAATGCTCCTTGAACAAGGCAGCAAGGCATAGGTTCCTGAGCACTGGAAAAAAAGTTCTACTTCCATTACTGAAGAAATCTAGGATCAATCTCTCAAATCTAGCCAACTTTAGGCTAATCTTGTTGCTTCCGTTCCTGGTGAAGATTCTGGAGGAACATTTGATTCCGAAACTCACCAAGTTTTTAGAAAGTAATCAGTTATTAGATGATTCGCAGTGTTGATATAAGGCAGGTACCAGTTCTGAAACCATGCTCTTATCAATTACTGACAACATTAGATGCAAAGTCGGTGAGTGCAAGGCTACGGCCTTATCTTACTCGATTTTTCAGCTACATTTGATATTGTTTCACATGCCATTTTCTGAAATTGCCTGTCAGTTACTAGGATACACTATGCCATTTTGAATTGGTTTGGCTCCTTCTTGATGGGACATACTCAGTCGGTTTTCTGCAACCATATACATCTGATAAGTTCACCGTAGGTTGTGGTACTCCCCAGTGTTTGATCCCGAGCCCAGCACTTATTAATGTTTACATGCCTAACAACATAAGAAGATGGGGACTAGACATTATATGCTGATGACACACAATTTATGATTTCAGTCAGAAAAGATGTGGAAACATGTAAGGAGAGCCAAGTGGGCTGCCAGTATGAGTTGTAGCTGCAAAAACACTGATTTGGTCGTCTTGTTTGGAAAAGAAAACTCAGTTTGGAATACCACCTGGTGGATCGGTCCACTGGGCACCGCCCGACAGCTGCCAAATCTGCTAGAAACCTGGATGTCATTATTGATTAACTAATTTCTATGGGTGACCAGGTTAATGTGGTTTGTGGAGTCTGCTATGGCCTACTGAGGATGATCCGGAAGATCTTCAAATGGGTGCCCTATAGCTGCAGGAAGTCCATTGTGCAGGCTCTGATAGTCAGCCTTCTCGATAATGGCAATTCACTGTATGTTGGAATGGCTGATTTTCTGTTTTCCAAGCTACAGAGCATTCAAAACACTGTTGGAAGACTGATTCTAGGTAGCTACTCTAAGGACTCTGCCTCTTTCAGTCTGGACAACCTTTACTTACTACCAGTGAGAAAGATGATGTCATACTTAAAGGACTGTTTTTGGCACAGGCACTCGGGTATTCAGGAACAAGGTTCGGAGATATAGACTGACTATGAATCTTCGGTCTAGCAGCTCAAACATTCTTGTGCTGAATCAAATTAATCAATCTGTATGAGGGGGTTCACTCCATTTCCCTCTTGACAGCTACTCTTTGGAACACTTTTCTACCTTATTTGAGGCAGATTTCCAAGCTCCTTCGATTCTGCAGGAGGCCCAAAAGATGCTGTACAAAAAGTAGTCCTTCGTTTATTTTGATATAAAGCTCCCCTGCTAATCATTTTGCGTTGGAGCCCTGGCACTGGGATATAACTTCGCGGAGGAGCAGTGCGCTGTATTAATGAGTGAAATAAATAAATTGTCAGCCCAACACTTTTTGTTGCCTGCTCATACTCTGGGACATTGAGCCATCCAGTATCTCTGTTTCTGCCCTATTTGCATTCCTTTTAAGCCACGGGATCATCATCTCTGTGCTAAGTGGAGTCCAGCAATTTTCCATAATCCCCTTTGTGTTACCTCTGCCTCTGCCATTTCCCAAAAATATTGTAACAGAGGGTGTTTCTAGTTGCACAGAGCATTTGTGGCAAAACCTGCAATGAGGGCAGCAACAAGATCTTTTATTCTAGTTCCATCAAGCTCCCCCGATATTATTTTGTGAACACCCCACCCCTCTCAGATCAGGTATCTGCTTAAAGGGACCACGTAGCCTTTCTATAAGATCAGACATTCCCTAAACGCGCCTGCAAAAGACAAAAGACAGACTTTTTTTAGTGTAGTAGAGAACTGACACATCTATTGACTGGAACAAGACCACTTGTTCATGCAAGAGGCAGATCTTGAGGACCTAAATCAACAAGACAACCTGCGTTTTGCTGGCATTCCTGAGTAAATGGAGGGCAACTATATGATCGCATCCCTGGCATGTTTCTTCCTGGAAATCACCACTCTGTCATTCACTTATCCATAGAAATTCAAGGAGCACAGAGAGTGGGATCATGTAATTCTGGGACTGAAGGGGGCACTTAACAGATAATTGTCAGTTTTCTCAGGCATCAGCACATTAGACAAATTATAGATGCAGAGAAGAAACATCTGCCATAACTGTGGGTGATCGCTGTGCCTCTTTCACCAGGCACCTCTTGAATTAAACTAACGTGAAAAGTAAGCAATTTTCGACCCGATTAAAGCAACTGAGGGTCAGTTACAGATTAATTGACCCAGTGAATATGCTTATCCTATACCATGACAAAACAACTGGTTAGGAGGATTCTGGACAACTGGAAGGGTTGCTGGACTCACCAGAGGATACAGACATGGATACTTACCAGCACCATGATCCCAGGGCTGAGCAACTGGGGAAGAGAGAGAGACTAGAAGAAGAGACAAAGCACTATTCCACAAGACCTAAATCAACTCATTTTAGCAAATTACTTCATTCCAGGGACAAGTCAAGCTCGCCCCTGAAATCATCCTGAAGGATAGGAATGTGATCCCGTGGTGGATAAGAGACTTTGTAAAGTGCATCCTGTATTCACTTGTGTTTATGCCTTGTTTGTTTCTCTTCTTGTGTTTTTCAAGCATCTATTCGTTTATTCAAGACCCAAGCAAACAGCAAGCCTAAGAAGAAACACGCACCTCCTCCAATAATTCCCCACAATTAGTCCAGTATTAAAAAATGTTGTTGTTGTAAGGCGTGCACATTGACCACTCCTGCTGTTTCCAGAGAGTAATCTCAAGGACCAAAGTTGATTCAGTCACAAATGTGAAGTGCACCACAATGGATGGGTTCCAAAACTAATTAGTCCATCCAATTGGTATGATTCCGAACAAATATTCTTTAATCTTCACCTGAATATTAAAAAAAACAGCCAACGCTTTTCGCCCAACTTCTGTAGACTTCATCAGGGTTGTGAAACATACAAAACATATAATGTGTAATACAGCATATATAAAGACTGACAGTACAACATTTATAAATACACACAGTACAATAATAACAATATCCCCCAGGATAATTTCAATTCATACACATCCATCTACAGGGACAGTGGATACATCCAGAGGCCAAGAGAATGACAAGGAAAGAAGAGAAACTAAAGGTATCACTGAATTATAAGCTTAGGATACCAATATTCCCTATTAATTAAAAAAAATTGACATATTATTTACACGTATTGAATTATTTGCTCAAGAAGAACGTAGCCACAGTACGCTATATCGCTATATCAAAAACTTCCAACACTGTGTGTATTTATAAATGTTGTAATCTACGAATAGTTTGTATATTGTTTTTCTACAGCCCTTTAACCCCTTCGCCGCGGCGGGAATTCCGCCGCGGCGCTGGGCGGTGCGGGGGGGCAGCGCGGTGGCGCTGTGCTCATGACGGAGCCGCTCCGTCATGAGCCACGGTTGAGCTGTGCTCATGACGGAACGGTTCCGTCATGACTCCGCCAAGTTGCGTTGTCCCCCCGCACAGGCGGGGAAACAGCGCCGCGTGGGCGGAGCGGCCGCCAACGGTCGTGGCATGACGGAACCGTTCCGTAATGAGCACACGGCAACCGTGGCTCATGACGGAGCGGTTCCGTCATGAGCGGGGAAGGGGTTAATTCTGCCAACTCCACTAAGAATTTCCATTTCAAAATAACAACTAAGAAACACTGCAATAAAAAAAGTATAGTAAAAATATTATTTTTAAAATATCAAGTTTTAATACTTACAAATGAGTTTCAAAATGTTGCTAACAAAAAAATAGTGATTTAATTATAATGAATGCAAATATTTCCAAAATCGAAAGATAGAAAACATACATGTAACCAAAATAATGATTTCAATAATATTTTATATACAAAATATCCATTTTAAAAAACGTTGATACAATAAAATATAAATTAACATTATTATTGTAATTTTAAAAGTGTACCTTTATTTCAATTAATAACAGTCATTTACATTTCTAAAAATAAAAAACAACTATAATAAAATATTTCAGTAAGCAATATTATAAAACATATTTTTGAATACAAAATAATTAACTGAAAGTGCTTTTTCATTAACATTAAAAATGGCTATTTATTCAAATTAAACATATATGTTAAACTACTTTTAAACAAATATTTTAAAAGCAAAACATAAGCTAAACATGTTCTATTTTTAAAATCTACACATTTGATAATACAATTGTTAGCATTTTTTAAATTAGCATTTTGCATTACAATATTGTAATTTATTAAAACGTAATTTTGAATGACTTTAAATTCCTTTTTTAAAACATTTAAATGTGTGTATTAATTTTATACTTTGAATACATAACACATAAACCTTAAAAGAATAAAAAATGGTGTTAACTTAGTAGAGCCACCTTCAGTAAAGCAAACAATGGAAAAGTTAAGAAACCAGAGGACACAATTAACTATACATTTATTACCCACAAACATTGGGGAAATGCCTACATTTTCTACACTAACTCCAATTCTACAAGATTTGTGTTACCTCTATATATTGTGACTTCTGGTATACTGTTCTAAATCTACTCATGCATACATTGGGGAAAGTACATATATGGGGTGGACCTGTCAGATATACTATTGTAACTTCAATCCTACTAATGTTGGGGAAACTAGAAGCATTTGGAGGGGGTTTAAATGTACTATTGTTACTCTAGTTACACATAATGAAGAATGTAAATATATTGAGGAGGTCATATTTAATGTTCTTACTTAAGTCATACTAAAATCGTGACAGTACATATACTTGGAGTGATCCATTATAATAGTCTATCTCCAGTCATACAAACATTTGGGTAAATACACATATTTGGGTGGTCAGATTTACATTTCTAACAACAGTCCTGGTAACATTGGGAAAACTGCATATATATGGGGCTGGGCAGGTGTACTATTATAACTGCAGTCCTGATAATATTGGAGAAAGCACATACATTTGGGGGGGATTTGCTACTCCAACTCTAGTCATAAAAACATGGGAGACAGTGCATATATTTTGGGTGAGGGACACCAGATTTACTAATATAACTCCTGCCCAACTAAAATCACCAAAAGGTAATACATTTGTGGGCATCAAATTTACTATTAAAACCCCAGGCCCACTAGTAATTGGTAGAATGCATACATTTGGGGTAGGTGTCAGCTTTACGTGTCAGAATTTTATCAAGGGCAAAGTCAGGAAGAATTTACTGGTGGAATAACATAATTTGTATTATAGGCATACACAAAAATCAGGGAAAGAGTAGAGGTTATGGAAATAGGCTCTTGGCTAGTGAGCCACACAAACCTACAGGAGGTCAAAAACAGATTATTCCAGGTCAGGTTTGGCAGAGCAAGCAAATTGGCTACAGATTGGTATAAAAGGGTTTCAAGCTACCAATATGGTGCCTAACAACTTCTTGTGTGTTCTATGACTCTGTCTCATGTAATTTCATCATTATCTTGTGTCCCTTGCCTTTATTGTTTTTCTCCCTACTTGGTTTGTGTTTATGCCTTTCCCTTGTTGCTGTTATTGTTATTGTAGTTTTTCTCTGTTGTCTCACCCCTAAACCCTTCTTTTCTTGTTTTTGATGTTATTCCTGGGGTGGTTATACAATAGTGTCTCCTGAGATGCCCCTACATGGAGATTGGCAGATTATCACCTGACTCCCACGCTGCACACGTCCTTGTGGCAATGGAAGCATTACCACCATTACTGTTTTAACTCTAGTCCTACTAATATTGAGGAAGCTCTATATAATTGGAGAGGGCGGATTTACTATTCTAATTTCAGAGATACATACAGGGGAAAGTTTCAATATAGCAGGAGTTTAGATTTTGTCTTTCAGTTTCACTCCTACTAAAATTGGTAAAAGTCCACATATTTGGGTTGAAGACATTTCCTATTCTAAATTCATTCTGAAACACATTTGAGTAAATGCATATATTATAAATTCCTAGCTCCACCCTGGCTACAGGCACAGTATTTTGAAGTGAATCTGCTGTTTCTCATGGAGCTAACATAATTTTTGGAAGCTAGGTCTGACATCAACAAACAAAGGGCACCAACCACTAGTCTAGCTGCTGAATTCTGAATCACGAGTTTGCAGAGCATAGCTTGTAGTATTGTAAGATATGATGAGATTACAGAATCCAAGCATTGTCCTGATCCTGTTAAGGCTGATACATCTATGTGTTTCCATCCAAAGAAAGGTTACCGCTAGATCCTTATGAACATCTTTTGTATGGATGGTGTTCATACGATAGAAGATGAATACTGTTCACAAATTAAAACCACTTCTACACACCTACATTTTTTCTCCCTCCATCATGTACTCTGGGAAATGTCGAAAGGAAATACTCCACTATAAAGATGACACCTGGAAAATATATCTGCCTGGTGGATTATTGGCCTCCGGAAACCACAGAGCATTCTGGGATGAGGGAAAAACAAGCTTTAATCAACATCCTTTCAAGTCTACCACAATCTAACTAGATACCTGTTTGAACACTAGAAATGCACAAAAACAAATTGCCAGCAGGCAGATATTTAACAACCAACAACTGTGCATATGAGCTGGAGCCATCCTCAAAGAAAAGGAAGAGTTGTATAGACACCAACAAGTGACAAACTGGATATGGTGCTTCCTGAATGCTAAGCTGTAAACTGATAATTTTACGAAGGTTTGGTTTAAGCCTAAAGCCCTATTGAAGTTCTGCTGCTAACCTTAATGCATGGAACAACACAAATACCTCCTTACCTCTCACCAGAGGCTAGAGTTCTGCTGCCCAAGATCGTTCAACAGTTAGCTGAGTGAAGACTCTTCATGGTCAGCAAACCCCTTCCCTCTGTCAGTGGTTCATTTCTTGTTTATTTTATCTTTGTGAGAGCTCCACAACCTGGCCATGCCTGGTATCTACAGGTCTCTGCCTTGTATGTCTATATTAAGATCAGGCTTTTGGCTGGCTTGCGAGATAGCTGATCACGAAGCTCAAGGATCTTCAGCTTCATCTGTTTGTGCCTTTTGTGCTGTGAGCCTACACACCAATTTCCTCTAAGGTTCTGTTCCCTTCCTGGTTCCTGGCTATATCAGCAGTGATGGTTCTCGTGTTGATAGCCTCTTTGTTTTTTTGGGTTTTTTTTGTTTGTTTTGGGAAGAAAAGAAGGGAAGGTGAATAGTAATGTAAAGGTTGGGGTTATGTAGTAATGCCTTATTGCATTTAGTCCTTCAAGATTGTAGAGTGTTCTCCATGTCATCTTCTCTTAGATCACTCCCCGTTGCTTAGTGGTTTAGAATGTGTTTGTATTAGACAGTTGGAGCTGAGCTGCTGAGTCTGGTGGAGCCTCTCCCTTTTCTGGCTCCACGACCATGTAGTCTCCAGTAAATTTGATGAAACCTTCTCCAGCCTCTGGCTTCATCACTACAGTCTGCCTTAGTGATTGCCATTTTTAGGACACTGTCAAGACCTAGTTACTTGCTCCTTCCTAAATATCACATTGCAGTGTTATAACATGCAATGCATAGGTACTGGGTAAGATACTTATGGGAATCTTTTAAGCCTGCCCTGCTGTGATTGTTCAATAGCATTCTCTCTTCAGTAGTATGCTACTAAGGCTGCTTTCCTTATCCTTGACAAGAGGTTTCTCATTCATCTCCATGTCACCGCCCTACATCATCCTCACCATACAGTTCGCTGGTTTCAGGTTGCCATGTGGGAATTGTTTTCTTTGTAGTCTTTCAATGAATATTTCTAGTTGTTCCAGCCCACACTTAGCCACTGCAAAGGATCAGCTGGCATTCAGTCTTTTTGGTTCTCCAGGGTGGATAGAAATGTCCATCATATGTCTCAGTCTGTCTTCTCGATACCACATAGCATTATCAATCCAGCTGGATGCCCTCTGTTCCCCGACAGACACCACTTCATTAAACAAAATCTGCTCCTTTCCCTCTAGATGTTTTAAATTTAGGAGATTGAGGCAGCAGATGGAGAGTGATATGGCCATATGTCCGACCAATCTTCCGTCCTGGCTCTCCCTCCCTAGTAATTCATTCTTATTAATATTCTAACACTAACCTTTACTATTAATACATTTTATAACAATATTCTTCATTTATGTAACATCATTCAAACCCGAACCTTAGTCCTAAATAAAACAAAACTACCTAATTATTAACCATTTACAAATAGTTTTTAGTGGTAAACATAAACTTGTTTTTCTTATGCCTTTGTTAAAGTGGCATGCAACTATCTATAGTAGGAAAACAATTAAAATAATTAAAAGGGACTTTAAGAGGCTGGGAGTGGTTGTCTTTGATTCATTGCAGTGAAGTAGGAGTAGGGGGAGAGTAGTTGGCCTAAAGGCTAGGGCGGTCGACCTCAGATCTGGGGAACTGGGTTCGAGTCTCGGCAATGACGCTGATCATCCTGTGATTCAGGGCAAATCACTTAATCTCCCTGTGCCTAACAACAATGAATGTGTGGCCTCGTGTAACGTAACTGGTGCTATGTAAAGCGCTCTGATACCTGATTCGGGTCAAGTTTGCGCTATATAAAACTCTGCAAAAAAAAAAAAGTACTAATCCATGCACCTGGGGCATGAAAAGAACAAGGAAGATAACACAGTTGGAAAACAACTTTTTAAGTTTATATCAGCTATTTACTTACTTAAACCTGGATAGAAAATTAGAAGAATTAATACATTGTTTATTGGGGCCATTTCTTCAGGGGGAGAGAGGTAGGATAGTCATGAATTAGCACTATAGTACCAGGTTAGGCCTCAAGCTACATGAGCAGAGATTTGGAATACTGTGGATGATGGGGGTGGAGGGTATGATAGTGGTATTCTAAATCTCTAAATGAGGTATTAGGTAAAAGGTAATAACTAAAGAAAGCTCATAAAACTGGTCACAATCCCAAGGAAGTAATAGAGGAGCAGAGAGTGAGCAAACGATGACTTGAAAACTACGCATATTTAACATCTCAAGTATGGGAACTGAAATAGGCAGACTGTATGGGATCCCTCAAATGTTATTTATAATGTTTATAGCACTTTAGCAATGTACATCACTCAACCTCAGGCCTAATAATATCTCTGAGCAGTATCCCCCATTTAATGAAACCATGAGTGTAGTTCACCCAAACAAGAAAGTCATGCTTAGATGCCTCTCGCACAGCTATGATATTATTGTAGCATAAGATGAGAGGATTTATGATCATAGTTTGGAAGTCTTTCACATGAGGGAGTGTGTGAGGTGGGGCCCACATGAATGGCTGAGGATAACACACTAAGACTCCCTGTGAATTATGTGCCACTTATTAAACACTTTGGACCGTTCGTGCTTACAGGCCGGGGATGCACATGGCTCACCAACCTTTTGCGATCTGCAAGTCATTTTGTGGCTTCTGTACTAATGGGTTGCATTAAAAAGTGCCCTATCAAATGTTCCAAAATTGACCTGCATAATGCATATTAATTATTCAAGTTGCAGTTCTCATCCCCTGCAAATGCCTTAAAATGCAGGGATGATGGCCTGCAAGGGACAGCTGACCACCATCTCTGCAAATATTTTATTTAATATATATAAATATATATAAAAATTGTTTAAAAAAACATGGTGAAGGAAAATCACACAATACCAACCACAAATTCTCTACCAAAATTTCACAAAACGCTCAAAAACCCAACAGGAAGACCTATTGTCTCCTCGTGTTACTCTTTATACGAGAACTTAGCAACGTATGTAGACACCAATCTGGCACCTATAGTACAATGGCTAAGCTCCTATATAAGGGTCTCTGTTGATTTTCTGAGGATACTAACAGGCATTAGCTGGAATGAGAACTACATAATGGCAACTATTGATGTAGTATCCCTTTATACATCAATTGAACACAAAATAGAACTACACGCTTTTGCATATTTTTTAAAACAGAGAAAGATCTCAGAATTACAGCATTCTGAAATGTTATTGAAGATGATTGAGTTATGTCTGACTACCAATGTTTTTCAATTTAATCATGAGTTCTTCCATCAAAAATGCGTGATCGTAATGGTCATTTCCTTTTCACCCATCTATGCCAATATCACGATGGGTTAATGGGAAAAGGAAATAGCATGGGGAACTGATAACCATGAAGATCTGGATAATATAATTTTATGGTTCAGATATATTGACGACCTATTCCTCATATGGAATGGTGATGAGAACAGTTTTTACATCTGTGATGAGCAAATCACATATCAACTTTCTGGACACACACATTTGTTTAGATCAAGTCACCATCCATTCCACCTTACATAGGAAAGAAACAGCTACCAACAGTATACTTCATGGGGAAAGTTTTCATCCCATCTCATTAATCAAAAGCATTCCATATGGGGAACTAATAAGAATGAAAAGAAACTGCTCAAAAGAGTAAGATGCGGAAGAAAAATTCAATATAACCTTAACAAGAATGCAGAACAGAGGATATAAACTAAAAGATCTGAGGTCATGCCTTAAGAAAGTTAGAACTAAATCATGCACAGAGCTATCAATTCCGAAGAAAGAACTACAACATCAGGAAAAGCAAATTACGCAACAACAATCAATATCTACATTATCTACCTACAGCAAAGAGAGTAAAAAATCATAAATGCAGTACAAAAACATTGGCATCTGGTAGAAAAGGATCCAGACATTGACAAACTATTGGGCAAAGGAACACTATTTACCTACAGAAAAAAGAAATCACTATAAGACCAATTGGTACAAAGCCATTTACATAACCAAATACATTGGCTACAGGAAGCAAGAAAAGGATTTATGAAATGCAATGGGTGTAAAACTTGTATAACAGGTAAAATAGGTATAAATAAAGATCATTTCGTTGACAAAGATGGAAGCATAATTTAAATCAAACTGCATATCACCTGCAAAACAACACATGTGATTTATATGATATAATGCAATTGTGGCCTACAATGTATGGGGAGTATGACACCTATGCTACGTAAACACATTTTGGAACATATACCAGCAGTCAAAAACAAGGACTCAAACTACGCTATAGCCAAACACCTGCTACAATGCCAAAATGGTGATTGGACATGATGAGATTGTTTGGTCTTGACACAATAAGAGATAATGAACGAGGTGGAGGCAGACCAAAAAAACTAAGGCAATTGGAACCCTGTAACATAATACGTCTCAGAACTAAAATTCCAATGGGCCTTAATAATGATGAGGAACTTTTTGTACACCTATAGAACCACCAAATATCTGTTAAACTTGGTGGATGAGTCTCTAGGATGAATTGTGAAACTTTATTGGGTACTATACCGAGAAATATGTAAATACATATGCATTGTATATGATGATACTAATCAGGAATATATAATAGATTATAACAGGAGCCGGAATTCTATATGCATGAATATGCACATATACATGATGCAATGCACAATATTAATAATTTTCAACAATTGGCACTGCACAAGGTACTATACTTTATGTAGGTCGATTCCATAGAGACAAACTGAAAGATTAACTCACACCCTGATCTACGAGAAACAAATGAATTGTAGACAATGTGGTAATTGTAACCTGAAAACTATGTGAAAAACTGTAACTACCACAACTCCCATCATGCTTCATTATGAGCAGTGGATGGAGAGTATAAATCATTAATCATGAAAGTAAAGAGGGGCTCACCTACTGAGAGACAGACCCAGTGAGGTCGAAACGCGTTGGTGGAGTAGTGGTGTTCACCATTAAATTTGCAGAAAAAATTCTACTGAGTGTGGCGTGTTTTTTTAAACAATACTGCAAAGTGTGGGGCTCTATGGTTCAGCCCATCGACAGCACCCGCAGCAGAGCGTGCCAGGCTTGAACCGAATTGAAGTCATATATGTATATATATATATATATATATATATATAAATATACATATAATTACCTACTGGCAGGTGCCAGTAGGTAGTTAAATTTAGGACCTAGTTGCCATAAGAAAATCGTAACATTCTTTTTGCAATAACTTTGACTAGTGGGGCGCTCTGGTCAGCTCCTATCCTGAAAGTTTTGGGGGTGATTCATCAAGCGGGGGCCGAGAACAAAGGGGTCCCAAAACGCGTTTTCCCCACGTTATTTCCCATAGGAAATTTTAGACTCAGCTACAGCCCGAACTACCAAATTTAGCAAAAAGGTAGCCCTTGGTTCAGCAAGCACCCTTGTTTTTAAATCCGTTCAGTAGTTCCTGAGAAATTCAAAAAATAGAGGTCAGAAAATCAATTTCCCATAGGAAACTTTAGACACAGGTATAGCAAAAACTGCTGAACGGAATTGCACCAAATTTGGAAAAAATGTACTGTTTGGCCCAGAAAGCGTCTTTTCAAAAAATGGTGTAAATCCGTTCAGTAGTTTTTGAGAAATGTAAGAAATAAAGATAGTGATATCTATGGCCGCGGAGGATCCGCTCACCCTCCCGATCACGAGCTTCATGCTAATTGGTTGTCAACACTCCAAACCAGGAAGTGTTGGCAGCAAACAGGAAAAAAAATGTGAAAAACAAGAAAAGACCCTGACCCCCTAGGCCTGCTTAGGGGGTCCCACAAGGACTCCCATGGCCAAAAAAAGAATAAAAAAAAAAAAACAACGGGGGATCCGGCAAAGAAAATAAAAAAAACGAAGTGCGGGCTTCGTTATTAATTAGCCCCCGGGTGGGCCAAGTCCCGGGGGCATTTCTAAGATATAGTTGCAGGGGCCCAGGGGGACCCCCGCAGCCCCAGGGATTGCCAACCCCCGGGGCTTTCTATAAACATTTGCGGGGGGGCTCATGGCCCCCTGCAGCCCCGGGGACCACTACCTCCGGGGCTTTATTTTTTTATGTGTGGGGGGCCTCCAAGGCCCACCGAAGCCCCAGGGACCGCCACCCCCGGGGCTTTAATTAATTATTATGCGGGGCCTCGCGGCCCCCCCCGCTGCCTTGGGGACCACCCCCCGCCCGGGGCTTTAAAAAAAATACATATACCTGTGTGGGGGGGCTCGAGCCCCCCCACACGCCCCGGGACCGTCACCTCCCCGAGGCTTTGCCAATGTAATGGGAGGGGGCCGTGCGGTCCCCCTCCTGGAGCCTGTGATGGCCCTGGGGACCGCCATCCCCCAGGGCCATCTCCTGCAGTGTCCTGGGGTGCCCACCCCTGGGACACTGCTGTTTGCTATGGCAGAGCGGGAGCCACGTGGTTCCCGCCCTGTCATAGCAAACTGGGGTTTAGGTTTTTGAAGAGAGCAGGAAACCTGCTCTCTCTTCCAAAATCCAAACCACATTGCTTTTTCACACGAGGAGCTGCATGTCAGCAGCTCCCCGTGTGGAAAAGCAATGCCGGCTCCTGCAGGACACGGGGATCCGGCAGGGACCATGGGGGAATTGGGGCTCCCCCCACAGTCCCCAGCGAGGTGGCCAGGCCCCGGGGGATGGGGTCCCCGGGGCCAGAAGTGGCCAGGGAGGGGGGTCACGCAGCCCCCTCCCCAAAAATCATTTCTTTTTCAAAATGAAATAACACAAAGACTGGCCCCGGGGGATGGGGTCCCGGGGCCATAAGTGGTCTGAGGAGGGGGGCCACGCAGCCCCCCTCCATAGTAATAAAAAAATATATGGCCATGGGGATGGGGTCCCGGGGGCTCGGGTCTTCCTGTTAATAAATTTTCTTTTTTTTTAAATTGGGGGTCAGGCCCTGGGGGATGGAGCCCCAAAAAAGTAAAAAGAAGAGGGGCCACACAGACCCCCTTACAAAAAAACCTCCACAATCGTGCATAGGCCTGCCACCTCCAAGCAACACCCTGCAAACGCGCCCTGTGGCATTGGGGAATTAATTCCCTGTCAATACTGGGGGTCCCTGGTGGCCAACTAGCCCACCAGGTACTTTCAGTAAGCACCACAGGGCTGCGTTGCAGAGAGGTGGTCCAGGCCATGCCCCTTTTTACACCTCTCTGCAACGCAGCTCTGTGGCGCTTACTGGAGGTACCTGCAGGGCTAGTTGGCCACCAGGGACCCCCAGTATTGAAGGGGAATTAATTCCCCAAGTTAAAATGTGCCACAGGGCGTGTTTGCAGGGGTCGCCTCTCTGCAACGCATCGTGGAGTCGATATTGTTGCAGGTCCATGTTTTATAGTTGTGTATCTTGGTACGACATCACTGAGACCCTCTCTTTTTCCACCCTGTCTTTCCTTTGCATTGAGACAACAGCGGAGTGCTCTTGCTCTCCCGTACACCGCCACCTTAAAAACATAATAATGACTACCTTTCTTATCAGCACCACATCTTTTCCAATGAAATTGTAAAAACTAAAAAGTGTGTTGAATTGTCAATGATCAGACTCAAAACTCCCAACATTCAAAATTAATTTTAATTTAAGCACCTAATAAATTGCAAGTTCTATAAAAAAAAATACTTGAAAACTTGGCAGTGATAACTCATGTTAGAGCACCTGCTGGTATGCAGCTGTGTATCAACACAGTGGAAGACCACAGCTACCCATGCAAGAGACCTTCTTTTGTGTAAGCAGAGGATAGGTAGTGCTAATTGTGCTAATTCTTGAATCCTATCCAATTACTGGCCCTGGTACAAGGATACCCCTCATTCCTGGTGCTTTATGAACTGGAACAATCAAGGTCAAATGAAGGCCACAGGTTGTGTTCAGGCAAGAACTGAACCCCTTGCCTTTTCTCCTGTTTCTCTGAATGAGCTTAAAGACACAGCCTCCTTGAATTCAGATATAGGTACACAAACAATGGCTATGAAGATTGATCATGATTTCCAAGCTTAAAAGTTTTTTTGAAGTCACTTTCTGTCAAAGTTTTTAGATGGGTTTCTGCACAGAACTTCAAACACAAATACCACAAACGTCCTTGTCACATTCAACCAAACATGATGTACACGTAAACCATTTTTGATCATGTATGTGCTTCAAATGTGGTGAAACTGGCCAACATCATTTGAGAAAAATAAACACTTGAAAGGCGAAGACAGACTGAAGTAAAAACAATACTGGTCAATATCTGTGAAATATAAGATTGACCACCTATGGCCAAAGTAAGAATCAAGTTATATATAACTCAACACATGTTTTCACAAGCAGACATGTGTGACCCCCTTTCAAGATTCCAGATTTCAGAATTCCACAATTAGGTGCAACTGGCGGGCCTTACTATCATTAGTGCAGCAGGAGCAATGGCACCCAGAGTGATGAGTGAGAAGACCACCGGATAGGGAGTATTCTCCAGCACAAAAAGAAACCGCGGCAGGGCCATCATTTTGAAGAGCGCCGCCCTCCCCACCAGGGTCAAGGGCAACGCTCCCCAGTGCTGCACATCACGCTTGAGGCGGTCCAATTGAGGGCTCAAGTTGTGCCTGAAAAATTCCAACTGATCCAATGTAACGTGCACCCCCAGGTATTTGAACGACCCCTCCACCACTTGTATCTGGCATCCCGCCGACAGTCGAGGAGGGGGGCCCCGTAGCACCAGGAGGACTGACTTCGACCAGTTTATCGTATAGCCAGATGCCCGGCCGAATACCTCGCAGATGTTAAGCAAGGTCAGGATGGAACGCCTAGGGGAAGACAAGTAAAGCAGTATGTCATCCGCGTAGAGGGAGACGCGGTCTTCCCAGTCCGCAGACCAGCGAAGGCCCCGCATCATGGGCTCGAGCACTAGGGCGAAAAGCAGCGGCGAGAGAGGGCAGCCCTGACTCGTACCCCGCCCCTGGGGGAAATCCTCCGACATATGCCCGTTGGCCGCGACATGGGCCAGCGGCTTGGTGTAGAGGAGTCGGATCCAGGCACAGAACTTCGGCCCAAACCCCAGATGTGACAACACCACAAAGAGAAAGGGCCATTCCACCATATCGAATGCCATGCGGGCATCAAGGGAGAGGATGACAGCCGGTTCCTGCAGTCGTTCCACCCGGGCCAGCACACCATGTAAGCGCCTCAGATTGTGGGATGTACTTCTCCCAGGCATAAAGCCCGACTGGTCCGGGTGCACTATGTCAGCCAAATGAGGCGTGAGTCGGAGGGCCAACAGTTTCGCAAGGATCTTGGCCTCTGCATTGATCAGCGAAATGGGACGATAGGAGGCACATTGATCCGCCGGCTTACCCAGCTTCGGTATTACCACGATAGTGGCCGTTCGCTGGTCCTCGGGGAGCTCCCCCGCCTCCAGGCCGTGCGTGTACATATTAAGCAAGTGTGGGGCCAGCATCCCAGGCAGCCGTTGATACAGCTCAATCGGGATGCCGTTGGGACCCAGCGCCTTACCGGGCTGCAATGCGTTAATAGCCACCTGAAGCTCCTCTACCGTGAGCTCGGCCTCCAGGGTCTCTCTAGCCTCAGGGGAGAGCTTGGGCATCTGCAGGTCTCTGATATATGTCAGTGCCGTCTCCACCGACATGGAGGAATTGGAGGAGTATACTTCTCGAAAATGCATCGCCAGGGTGTGCACTATTTCTCGTGGGTCTGACGTTTTCGACCCCTCGGCAGTGTCAAGCTGCGCAATCCACCGGGCTCCGCTGTCGCGTCTGTACAGCCACGCCAGCAGCCTTCCGGTTTTATCGCCTACGTCGTAGACTGTATGCCTCGAGGCCTCTAGTCGCTGTCTGACACGCTCTGCTAGGTGCTCCTTGTGTTTCACCTGAGTCACTCGCAGGTCATGCGAGGTTTCACGGGAGGGGGTTTCGGCCTGGCGAGCCTCCGCAGCCCGGAGCGCAAGCTCCAGCGACTGCAACTCAGCTGTCTGCGTGCGTTTGTAACCTGTGATGGCGGCCATTGCCTGGCCCCGTACCACCGTTTTGTACGCCTCCCAAAGAATCGTGGGGGAGTCGACCGAGGCGGCGTTTTCGTGGAAGTAAAATTTTGTCGCCTGTGTGATAGATTTACTAATCTGCAGCAGTCGCATGTAGCTGGGGCGTATCGGATATACGCGGCGGCGCATCAGGTGATAGCTATTGTATTGCAAGAGGATCGGGGAATGATCAGAGATGCCCCTGGGTCTGATGTCAATACTTTCAATATTGTGGAGGCAACCGGGGGAGCCCAGAAAGTGATCGATACGGGTTAGACTATCGTGTACCCCGGAGTGGTACGTGTAGGATCGCTTCCCCGGGTGATACAATCGCCAGAGATCTGTGAACCCAAGCGCCGCCGTGAAGCCCGCAAGGCGGGTCATTCCCCCGCCCCTCGCTCGAGGCGAGACCGGTCAGTGTGGTCATTCATCACTGCATTAAAGTAACCCCAAATTAACACCTCTCCCTCTGGTAGCGTGAGTAGAAATTCACTAAGCGCCGGGAGCGCCCCAGCATGTAACCCGGGTGGGATATAGACCGACACTACGTTGTAGGGCCGCCCTTCCCATTGAAGGTGAGCGGCGGCGAAACGCCCAGCTCTGTCCGTATTTACACTAAGCATGATTAAGTGGGACTGTTTGCGCATCAATATGCCAACCCCCCGTGACCCAGAGGTGAAATCAGAATGCACCACCATCTTATATCCCCATCTGTCCAGCGCTCTAGTAGTAGTGCCAGTGAGGTGGGTCTCTTGGAGTAAGACCAGTGCCGGGGCACACCGTTTGATACTGTGTAGGACCAGGCCACGTTTGATTTTATCTCCCAATCCCCGAACATTCCATATGAGTAGAGAGAGGGGCTGCACCGGGGTCAAATTGGTGTCAGGGGATACATCACTCAGCAAGCCTGACTTCACGGCGGTTGGGAGAAGTGACAAAGCATGATGCGGATAACGAGTACTGCGACCCGGGTCGTGTATTGAGTGTGTGCGTGGTGTAAGTCTGAGATCCGTGTCCTATAAACAAAACAAAACCACAAAACGGTCCCCAACCCCCCACCCCCCTCCCTGCCTCCCTGCCACACGGACTCAGAACTGCCCGCCACCCCAACTCAGCAGAGTGCTCAATCCCATTAACCCCAACCAGTGCTTCCGCTTTAAGGAGCGTGGAGTCCGAGGGAGACCAGGACATCCCCTATCCCCTGGTCCCATCGTTCATGTCCCAAAACAGCTGATAGGAGGCCAATACATCATCAGCAGGCCCCGGAGGTCAGTCTCGAACTACATTTCGGGGGTAATACAAGCCACAATGTCATCCGGTAGGTTCCTCCTCAACCTCTTCCGTTCGCCGGTCGTGTCCAGTAAGATCTTCCACACTCCCGGGGTGCCTTGTCCCCCGGTTGGAGCGCCCTGCGTTCCTAGCTTGGCGCCACCCCTCCAACCAGTCATGAGCCTCCTCTGGTGTGTTAAAGAAGAGAGTCTTGCCCTCCGCCACAACACGGAGCCTCGCCGGGAAGAGCATTGCATATGGAAGTTCACGGGCCCTTAGCTTCTTCTTGACCTCCACGAAACTTCGTCGCTGCGCCGCCACCGCCGCCGTATAGTCTGGGAAGAAGGACACCGTGGAGTTCTGGAGACGGATGGGCGGTGCCACCCGCGCCGCTTGCAGGATGGGGTCCCTGTCTCGGAAATTGAACAAGCGGGCCAGGACGGGCCTCGGAGGCGCCCCCACCTTCGGTCGCCCACCTGGTACTCTATGGGCTCGCTCCACCGAGAAAAATGCCGAGAGGCCCCGGGGTTGTAACTTGGATTTGATCAATTCTTCAACATAGAGGTCCATGGCTGGGTGTCCCTCACTTTCCGGAATCCCGGTAATGCGCACGTTATTGCGGCGGGAGCGCCCTTCCTGGTCATCCAGCCGGGCCGCCATACGTTTGTTCTCCGACTCTAACTGAGACACCTTTTGCAAGAGGTAGCTCGAGTCTTTCGCTAGGGTCTCCGTTACCTGCTCCACCTCCGCGACCCTGGCGGACATATTCTGGAAGTCCGCGCGCAGCAGGGACACGTCTGTAGAAGTCGACCCCACCGTGGATTGTACCTGCGTTAAGGCCGCCATAATGTCTTCCAGTGTTACCTTCGGTGTGTCGTTGGTCGCTGCCATCTTCTCGGTGCGGCCGCTGCGGTCTGGCACTGCGGAGTCTTTGGTGTAGGCGAATTTATCCAGCTTGCCTTGCTGGTGCCCCTTGGTTCCTTTCCCGCTCATGGCGCTGATGGGTGATGCCTCCAAACTCCACTCCCGCAGAGCAGCGGAGAGTCGGTGCAGCAGGGTGCCCTGGTCAGGCCACGAACTCCGCAGGCCGCCCGGGGAACGTTCTCCATCCCAGGTCGTTCCCCTGGGGGTGGCATGGATCAGCAGGGGCGGCTTCTCACCGTGGCGGAGTCCGGCGCAAGGCAGGGCCCCAGTTCTCGGCTCCCCCCACCGGTCCCTGCTAGTAGTGGGTGCTCGGGGGAGCCTCACCGGCGCCAGGCAGCAGCCCGCAGAAGCACGTCCCAGGCCTCCGGGATGAGCAGTGGAGTTCGCGCCTCAGCCCCGACGCCTCAATCAGGTCCCTCAGTGTGGGCCGATCGGGGTCTTCAGGCACGGTTGTGCAGACCTCTCCGGATCACTCGCCTCAATGCTGCCCCGGCTCCATCCGGTCGCGCTGTCGTCGGTTCCGCCAGTAGTCGCCAAACCTCTGCCGTCGCCTCAGGGCCGGTCCGGCCCGGTCGTGCTCCGCCTGGGGTCCCCTTGCCACTCGAGGCCCCGGTCGAAAGCGCCGAGGTAGGCCGCAGATCTCCGGGCCTCGCCGATTCCGTCCCAGGCGTCCGAGAGATCCGGGAGTCGGATCAGGCGGCGTCGCTGTATGTCCGCTGTCCGTTCCGGGACTTTTGGGGTCGGATCGCCGCACGGATGGATTGCGGATGTTAGGGGAGTCGGTCTCGTCCCCAGAGCCCAACTAGGTCGCGGCCATCTTGCTTGGCTGCAAGCCACGCCCCCACCCTAGGATTTTTTAATGATGTCATCGTTTAACAATATCTGGTCCTTCCTTTGAATTACTTTCCAGTATTTGTACATTGTACATACTGCGTGATTTGATAATTACTGTAATCGTGGTAACGTTTGACAAATTTGGTCGTATGCCTTTTTAAAAAAATGTCACTTGTTAATGTTCTTATATTTCTGTTGTTTGTTAATGTTAATCATGTTTTTGGAAGGGGTTTCTATTGGCTTGTTTTGCTGCTTCTATTACATCTTTTGTTAGATGTCAATTGTTAAGGTTGTTGTATTTCTGGTGTTTGTTAATGTTAGTTATTTTTTGAGCTTGTGTTTTTTATTTCTTTTGGCCTTGAATTAAACTAAACACTATGGGCCAGATGTACGACCTGCCAAAAAGTGCCTTGCTAATTGCGTCACATTTGCGACTGGAAATTTGCGAGGCGCTATTTGGCATGTACAACAGTGGTGGCGATCACGATCCGGTAAAAAAAATCCCCGTGCGACTCGTATCCGGTCTTTTTACCGTACGAATCGTACAAGTGCCGTACGAACTGGCAATCACGATTCGCATGGTAAAAAGTCCATACAAACCGCATTGGGAATCATTCCCCACACGTCCTCGGGTCGGAAAATGTGTCCGACACGTCCTCGTACGATTCACCGTACAAACGTGAAAGGTGAAGTCCGACCGGGGAATCACGATCCATCCCGTGCGTCCGAGGTTACACCGTCCGCACCGAACACCCATAGCAACCATGGAGACGTGCCCGCATACACGCCGACCCCCCCCCCAGCCCCTGTAGGTACGCGCTGACCCCCCCCCCAGCCCCCGTAGGTACGCGCCGACCCCCCCTGTATGTACACCCGTGTACGTGTCGAACCCCCCCGTGTACGTTCGAGTCGTACCCCCACCCGTGTATGTACGGTGCGTACCCCCCGTGTACGTTCGAGTCGTACCCCCACCCGTGTATGTACGGTGCGTACCCCCCGTGTACGTTCGAGTCGTACCCCCACCCGTGTATGTACGGTGCGTACCCCCAGCGCGTAGCGCTGGGGGTACGCACCGTACATACACGGGTGGGGGTACGACTCACGGGGGTACGCACCGTACATACACGGGTGGGGGTACGACACACGGGGGGTACGCACCGTACATACACGGGTGGGGGTACGACACACGGGGGTACGCACCGTACATACACGGGTGGGGGTACGACTCACGGGGGTACGCACCGTACATACATGGGTGGGGGTACGACACACGGGGGTACGCACCGTACATACACGGGTGGGGGTACGACACACGGGGGGTACGCACCGTACATACACGGGTGGGGGTACGACACACAGGGGGTACGCACCGTACATACACGGGTGGGGGTACGACACACGGGGGTACGCACCGTACATACACGGGTGGGGGTACGACACACGGGGGGTACGCACCGTACATACACGGGTGGGGGTACGACACACGGGGGGTACGCACCGTACATACACGGGTGGGGGTACGACTCGAACGTACACGGGGGGTTCGACACGTACACGGGTGTACATACAGGGGGGGTCGGCGCGTACCTACGGGGGCTGGGGGGGGGTACGGTGCGTACCGGGCCACCTACTCTGGTCGATTCGCGCCGTACTTCGCTTTTGCGGCACTTTTTGGGTGCCGTGAAAATATTGCCGTCTGGACTGCTGTCGGTTCGATTCGTAATTCCTGGGTCGTGAAACGCTGCCTGAAAGCGTCCCGACGTCACGTCGCAGCATTCCCGGATCACATTCGTATGTATGTTTTCGTCGGTCGGTGTTTTTTACGATTCGTACGGAAATGGTGTTTCCGTGCGAATCGTAATTCCATGTTTGTACAGTTTTACGACCGGGTACGAGTCGGACGGGGAAAACGCTCCGACCGACGGTTCGTACCCGGTTTTTACCGGATCGTAATCGGCACCAGTGTGTTTAACACTGTTTGCGATTCCCAATGGTGTCGCAAATTGTGAGGCTCATGAATATTAATGAGCCTCTCGCAATTTGCAAGCCCATTGGGAATGACAGGCCCTCCCAGGGATGGTGGCATGCTGGGCTCAGCAGACCACCATGTCTGGGACTGCTTTTAAATAATGCAGCTTTTTTTGTAACTGCAGCCTGCTCTCCTTAAAGGAAAACTGGATGCTTTTAAAAAAAAAAAATGAAACATTTTCGTTTCATTTTTTAAGGGCATGCAGTGGTCCCTGGGACCACTGCCTGTCCTTAAAAAATAATATTGCATGCAATTGGAAAGGGAAAGGGGCCACAAAACATTGGTACATAGCTTTGCGCTCCCTATTCGGAAGGGAACGCCCCTTCCTAACAGTGAGTTGTAAGACAGTATTTTGCAAGTCGCAATTTATTTGCGACTAGCAAAATACTGTTTTTACATGGGCCCATGCTTTTTAGCATGTGCAAACAGGTTAAGACCCGTTTGCGAATACTAAAAAGCACCGTACATCTGGCCCTTTATGATGAAAATTTCCTCTATGAATATTACATTTCATGTTTGGTTTGAATGGCTCCTAGTACAAGGCTAAATTGACTGATGATTTTTTATTTTAACAGAAAATGTTCTTGTTTTCTTTAAACAAATCACAGGAACCAAACCATGTATCTGAAGGCACTGTAATAAGACTACTGGAGACATGTATCATTATCATAAGTAGCGATTACCTAATTGTGATTTGTTCCGAATCGCAATTAGGTAATCGCTATTCCTAATGTATGAAACTGTTTTTAGTGTCACTAGCAATTCTTAATAGGTCACAAATAGACCTACCTCATGCATATTAATGAGGTAGGTCGCAATTTGCGAGCCATTACGAATCTACGCCATCACAGGGATGGTGGCCTGCTGAGGTCGACAGACCACCATGTCTGTAATTGCTTTTAAATAAAGCAGTCTTCTTTGTTTTTAAATGCAACTCGTTGTCCTTAAAGGAAAACTGGATGCATTTAAAAAGAAAAAAGTGAAACTTTGCAATTTCATTTTTTAAGAGTAGGCAGTGGTCCATGGGACCACTGCCTGATCTTAAAAATGCTTTTACAATCATTCACAAAGGGGAAAGAGTCCCCAAGGGACCTCTACCCTTTTGCGAATGGGTTACCACCTACTTGAAGTAGGTGGTAATATACAAATGTTTAGCAACCGCATTCACGGTCACAAAACATTCATGCATACCGTTAGGATTCGGTATTCGGAAGGGACGCCGTAAACACGCTCCTTCCAAATACCGAATCGCAAACACATTTTGCAATTTGGTAACAGATTACTGAATCACAAATTAGGGTTTGCTGCATCTAAAAAGCATTTTTTGCGTTTGCAAACGGGCCTATTGGCAATAATGCTTTATGCATGTGCCCCTATAACCAATAAATAAATATCCATGTGAAATGGTCACTCAAGTTCTACCTTCTGAGGAACATTTTTAACTATAAAATCCTTCATCAAACCTCACTGAACTTCCCATTTCTAGACAGATAGTCAGAATGTGTCATTGTTCTGATAATGTGCAAGGGCTGTGAGCCCAACATGATTTTTAAATTACCTACCGAAACCGTGATATGATTTTAGCCATAACTATTTGGCAGGGATAATTATAGGGGTGGGAATAACCATGGAGAAAATAAATGATGGAACCTAGAACAACCTGCCATTGGGAAGCGCCATTGAGCAGGGTTCAAAGACTGTTTTATAGTTTGCATAAATAACATGTAGAGTGGATAGAAAAATGCAGGGCACTGAATCTACGAACCTACAGAGGTCTGCAGACCAGCATGGTTTGGGTCTACAGAACACATAGAGCTAAGTAGGAAAAGGTAATATAGTAGAACAACTGGGTGCAGATAATGTCTGAACGTCATGACTCTCTCATGATCAGGACTCATCTAATGCAAATACTGTGAGCAGGTCTACTGGAAAAAATGTATGGCTATGACATGTGCTATCTACCTGTTATGCATGACTGCAGGTAATGCAGTGCATGAACAATCAAGATAGATGCAGGGTATAGATATTGATCGAAGGTTATGCCCCCTCCGCAGTAGGATAAACTGATTCTATATGCTTAGGTATAAGCACTAATTGTGCTCCCTACCTACATTCTTAAATCTTCAATACTTAAATTCTTTATTGTACAGTTAATTAAAACCTTTACAAACGTGCATCTCATATCCTATTTTTGAAAGCAGCAGTTTGAATAAAATGTGGGTCAACGTTAAAACACATAAAAAATGGGGTAAAACTAAACCCCGGTACTCCCTGACGGAGTTGCTTAAAACCTTCAAGACTAAAAGTACAAAACTATTTTTTATTATCGTAAGCTTTAAGCTGTCGTATTTCTTGTGTTTGCAGTGAACAAAGACCATTATTACAGCATGAAAAACACCCACTGAATATGTTTATAAAGAGTACAGTAAGGAGTGGTACTGTGACACATATTACTCAACTGTAGTAAGAACAAATAAGTTCAAATTCAAATTCAAATAACTTTATTCGGTTATTTGTTTTAAACTATCGAAGTATACAAATATAGAACAATCATCAGCTTACAGTCTAAAAATATAAAATTAGAATATATTTCCGATGCTTGGTTAAAATATACAATAAAAAAGTGGTTGATAAAAACCCACATTAAAAATGCATAAAAGACAAACTTCATTACAACCTTTCAGCTGATAACCACGCTGCTTACAAGGACAATAAAAAGAGGAGGAGCTCTAATGCAATACACAATACATTAATTTCATTGTCCAACATATCACAATCAGAAGCGTTTAATAATGCAATGCAACTAAAAGTAAAAGCTTCTGTCAAGTTATCCAGAAGGCAAATAGAAAGCGGCTAACGGCAAAAACTATTGGCCCTGATACGTCAGTTTTTAAGATTCTGTATGCAATCTGATATTGCCTGACTCCAAGGTTTAGGCAAATTGGTCTTATCCACCTCCTGCGTATTTGTTGGTATTTAGGGCAAAAGAAAAGTACAAGTTCTTCGGTCTCTTTGGCTCTAGTGCAGGCGGGACAAGAATCTATTTGTAAACCAACAGCCTCTTTTCCAGGAAACTTTAGGAGCTGGTTGCAAGGGGGGGCCAAGACTAGATCCAAAAAGGGTTCAAATTGAAGACATGGTTTAACAGTTAAAAATGTTGATGTTAGCTAACCATTAGCTGATTTAATAGCATAATGCTCCTCCACCACCGCCCAATACCTGGCTTTTAGTCTCAGTAGATCACCTCTTGTGGCCCTGTCTGGGCAATCCCATGTTTATGTTTATGTTTAGGGATTTATAGAGTGCGTAGCTACCAGTGGGCTTCCCAGCGCTAGGAGAAAACAACATTGGCGAACTTTATTCAGGTCAAAAGGAAGGATTTTGAGGGAAGAGCAAGGTTTTAAGTCTTTTCCTGAAGATTAATTCATCAGTTAGCATGTGTACATCTTTGGGCAAAGAGTTCCAGATTTTCGGCACCAGGTGCCGGAAGGATCTTCCTCCCCATCTAGCTCTGTTTATTCTGCATTGCTGCATGCGAAAGTCTGAGGAGGACCTAAGATCCCTGCCTGGGATAAATTGTCCAACCAGTTTTTTTATTAAAGCAGGTCCTCTATTATTCATGGCTCTGTGGGCGATACAGGTTGCTTTAAAGGTGATCCTAGCCTGTACTGGGAGCCAGTGTAGTGTCTTCAGGACAGCCTTGGCTGATTGCTTTCTCGGTTTTTGGAGCAAGGTCCTTGCTGCAGCATTTTGTACTACCTGTAGACTGTGAATGACGTATTTTGGTGCTCCAAGATATAGGGAATTTCCGTAGTCCAACTACGACATAATCAGGGCTTGTACTACCCTTCTACGGGATTGTAAAGGTAGGATGGGTAACATTTTTCGGAGCATCTTGGGTATTCCAAAGCATTTTCCTGATAATTTCTTTGCTTGGATCTCCATACTTAGGTTTTCATCCAATCAGATTCCTAAGTTTTTTATGGCAGTCTTGGGGGTTGGGGGTTCTCCCAACTGGGCTGGCTAGCTGATGATATTCCTGGGTATTGTTTGGTTTCCCAGGGACATAAGCTCTGTTTTGTCTCCGTTCAGTTTCAGGGAGCATTTACCCATCCAATTCACTATCCGAGACATGCAGGGACCTAGATTATTGTGTGTGGACTGGGGCTCATTCGTTACTGATAGCACTAATTGTGTATCGTCGGCGTACGATACTATGGACATGTCGAATTCTTGTACTATCTCTGCCAAAGGCTGCATATATACATTAAAAAGTGTAGGACTTAATGCGGAGCCTTGTGGATTTCCGCAGGATAGTTGGAGGATGTCTGATATATGTTCCCCTTCCATCAGTTGGAAGGATTTGTCTTCCAAGAAGGAGGTCAGCCATTTTATCGCCATACCTGTGATGCCTACATCCTTTAATCTATTGATCAATGTGCAATGTTCTACCGTGTCAAACGCGGCGCTCAAATCCAGTAGCAGGATGGCCGCTGTGCACCCCTGATCCAGGACTTTCTTCAATTCCTCGGTTACCACCAGCAGAGCTGACTCAGTACTATAATGGGGTCGAAAACCCATTTGTGTATTGTGGAACCTATGGTTATCTTCTTGATATTGAGAAAGGGTCTGGTAAACGCTTTTTTCGGCAATTTTGCCTAACAGTGGTAGAAGGGAAATTGGGAAATAGATCCAACAAGTTCATCAATTTGCACCAATCTGCGTTATGTTTAAACCAAGGTAGTTTCTTTGCATCATTGATCATCAGTACCTCCCTCATAGAGTTATGGTAGTCATTGAGCTGAGGGGTTGTACACAATCGCAAGCAATAGGTTAGGGGTTTCAAGGCATCCATATCACCTATTCTCTTCATCCCTAGATCACAAAATAGGGGATTCAAAGGGGTGGTAATGGGTACCGAAGTGAGTGACCTGACAAAGATGTTTTCACAGATCGTTAGTTTGTTTACACTAGTATGGCCCCATATCTATGCTCCATACAGCACTCCACTTTGGGCTTTGGCACGATAAACTTCCAGTGCTGGGGTTAGGGATTGAGTATATGACCGTTTATGGAATCTGAGTATTGATCTGGACCTATGGCATAAGACAAGGTAACTCTTATCTAACTGATGTTCCCATCTAAGTGACTCACACAGTCTTATGCCAAGGTAATCAAAAAGCTTTACCTGCTCAAGAGGTTCACATGCAATCCCGATCTCACGTAATCCTCCCGCACTTTCCCAAACACCTTATACTTTGTTTTAGAAGTGTTGAGTTCCAAACTCCTGTCCCTGCAAAAGTCTAAAAATATGTCCAATAAAATTTGCAGACCTATAAGTGTTGTGGATATTAGTAAAGAATCATCTGCAAAGAGAAGGATTGGGACTTTCGCACCATTCATGGAGGGGGAATCATTCCTGCAGTCCATCAATCTGCTCGTCACATCATTAATGAACAGAGAGAATAATGTGGGGGCATGGACACACCCCTGGTGCACCCCTCAATGTATTCCTCGACGTAATCCACCACGCGCCTGATGACGCTATTTCGGACTCCGAAATAGCGTTATCAGGCGCGTGGTGGAATACGTGAAATTAATTATATGTTTCTTCATTGGCTATTCACACCTTATTCCAGTGTGAATATATACACAGGATTGGATAACAGTCAAGTTTACAAATTGCATTGATACACAAATGATTTTGAGCTTACGTGAATTTTGTTTATATATCATGGAGATGTCTTATTGACCCAATATCTTATTTCCGATATCATGTACTGAAGTCTGGAATTAACAAACCAATAATTACCCTTGAGAAAGTCATTGTGCTTATTAAGCACGGACGAAACACGTGTTGGCTGCTATGGATATTTTATGGCTGCTTTGGATATTGGAAATGGGTTTCAAAACCAATAAAAAGAACATCTTTCTGAAGCTTTGACGATTATTTTATCCTATCCGGTGGAACTTTGGATTATTTGAATCCTCCAAGGACTTTTGTGAATTGCTCTTCTACTTATCAGGAATACTGGTCCTTTTTTAAGTGTTGTGTTTGGACCTGTTGTACTTTAAATAAGGGTGTGCAGAATTAGCTGGCTTTCCTTTTGATAAAGGAAAAAATTCTGCTTCGGCGCGGATCGTGGAATTTTCAGTAATTCCGCATTCTCCGCAGAACGCAGAATTGCCCAAATTCCACAAATTCTGCGAGCAGAGCGGAATTTATCGCCCAGGCCTAATCCACAGCCCGGGTCTCTTGGAAGATGCAAATGTTGTTTTTTCCTATGTAAGAATACCACTCAGGATCTTGGAGTTTAGAATGGATCCCCATCAGGTTCCAAGAGGTTAGAGTTAGTTTGTTATTGACCTCGTTATTAGGCATGGGTAGGCACCCATGGATATCTACACTACATTATGGAACATTGTCACTGGTTGAATCGAACAATCGGGTATGTGGATAGAGTTGCAACGGGCGCATAGTCTTGGCTATACTAGTGATGTCATTAGATAAAGCATCAGTGTTTACAGCCAGGTGCAAATTACTAGTGATTGATTTAGCAGTATGGTTATCACCCAGGGGTTTAGGAATTGGGCCATTTTCATGAAATAGAACTAGATGGTCTGGGAGGGGGTGCAAAGAACCTTTGTGTTTCCCTATTTGGTCACAAGCTGGAGCTTCCAAGTTGGACTCACCCCATTGTACTATTACTAAAAGATTGTAATTAGGTAATCTTATCTGGCATTGCTATAGATATACTACTACTATTGTTTGGCCAAAACAATACTGGGCTACAGTAGGAGAAGCTGGTAATGTTCCTGAGTCAATCTACCTCTTGGAGCTCGGAAGCAGATGCCTGCCTTAGTTTAAGGCACTGTCGTGCATCTGCTCCAGGCTAGCAATACTTAAATCTAATAGATGAGTTACTTGGGGGATTTGTCCTCATATCTAGGGCCACTAGGTTATCTACCATCCTGGTGTCTTTTAGTGTAAGGCCTATCTCATCAAAGACAGAGTTCTGAAAAGAGCTCCTTTGAGCACAGACAATGTCATCTCGGATAACTGAGCGACAGCCTTTAGTGTGCCTAATCCAGTGGATAACTTTCTTGATCAAGGAGTCTTCAGATGCATACTTGATATAAGACTGTAATTTTGGTACCTTGATCATAACAACTTGATTTTTTAGGCTATTAGGCCTGTTTTCTGGGGCAAGGGGCGGAACAAATAAGTTATTTGGGGCAACCTTTTGGTTGATATCCCAAAACTAATTAATGCTAACATCAAGCATCAAGGGTTGCCTATGCAATAGTAATTTGCATCCTATGAATAAGTCTTAAACAGATTGTTGCAAATAGCATTTTCCTTTAATATATTTTTTAATTTTGGGTGATGTGTGAGAGTCCATTACAGACATTTTGCAGATAAATGTTGGGCCAGATTCACAAAAGCTATTTAAAACGAAAGTCTAACTTTATGACTCTTGGTATTCACAGAGGTCATTTATGAAACATATCTTTATGTCCGCAGTCGGGCCGTAATCTCTGGCTTGAGCCGTACTCTATGTGTAATAAATGGTAGAGGAGGTCATGAAATTCAGTTTGGGCAGGGAAACGGGTGTAGCCGGACACTACATCATATCCCAGAAAAGTTTGCTCCTTTGCATCAGGGTACATGCAGTCCTCAATTTGTACTCCCCTCAGTGTTGGCTTTAGTGCCTGTCCACTAAGTGGAGTGCCCTTAGTGTTGACACTACAGTCAACACTGAGGAAAGTGCAAATTGTGGACTGCATGTACCATGATGCATAAAAGCAAACTTTTCTGGGATGTGATCACATCCTTTTCCCTGCCTGAACTGATTTTCATGACCTCCTCTACCATTTATCACACATTACTAATGTTCGTTTTTGTGAAAACTGCATTCTGGCCCATTAATTACACTTCATCCGGCCGAGCTGTCCTTTTCTAAAACCAGCGTGCTCTAGCCCCAGGCAGCGACTCCCTCAAAATCCAGTAATATCTTTCCATCCTTTTCTTTCAAATATATCATCTCTTCTTCCTTTTCTGAACTACTAATAAATCCTCCTCCATCATCATTTTAGTCATTCCTAGTCTGACTTTGCACCATATCATTTTTTGCACAGATGCACCCCAATCACATCCAACCTAAGTCTTCTACCTCACAATTTCCATAACACAAGCAGTAGATGACACCATATAATCCCCCAAGGTTATTCCATACCATCATCACGTTGTTGACATCCAAACATAAATGCTAGCTTAACATTGCTTCTTCACATCCTATCCACACTTTTTACAATTGAGTGACACAAATCCATACTTCTTTGCTCCTCCCATTGGCTAAATCTATTCCTGTGGAGAAATTACAATTCCTTACTCCCTACTTACCCCCCATGGCCGTCTTGTCTCATAAACCCCTGCATTTTCTGTGACTACCTTCTGAGTTTCTTCATCCTCTCCAGTCCAAATGCCTTCATCATTGCTACCATCTTTAAAGAAATGTGTTCCAAATCCTTCATCTGCAACCACCCAACCTAAGGAACTCCCTGAACATTCCCAAATCCACCCTATCCAACAACACCCTCCTCCTCTTCTCTGGCCTTACTTCGCTCATCCTTAAGAAGTCCTCATAGTCCTACTTGACAAATCTTTGCCCAACCATACTGAAACTCCCCTTACCCAGTGAACCGTCTCACTCTTTTGCCTTCTTAATGTGTATGTTGTTGTCCTCTACCCTTACATAATCTCTTTCCAAACCACAATATCACTTTCCTCCCAATGCTTCAGACATTCTAAATGCCCCAAAGAGCATCATAGCAAATATTGCTCTGAATTACTAAACTTCCCGCTGACGGCTGCCTTTGATACAGCCCTCCGAGAAAAACTCTCAGAGATTTGAAAGAATATGGGGTTGTCCTACAACTTCTGAATTTAATTATCCATTCACTCAATTGCAATTTTGCCCAAACATATTGAGCCTTAAATGGTGAGCTAACTTACCCGTTACCAGTTAAGAAATGTGTGAGGCATGGTTATGTCCTTGCACCTACACTCTATCACTTATTTATCAACGGGTACCTCAAATATCGGTCTCACTGTGAAAATGATTCACCTGTTTTGGGTGGTTCTAAAATCCCTGCACTCTTGTTTGCCCATTATACCCTCTTGGCATCAAAAGTTCAGAAAGGGCTTAAAACACTCTTAGAAAGGTTCAACTTGTTCTTCTCAACCCATGGCTTTCTGGTGAACTCAAACAAGTGCATGTCTATCAAACCCCAAAAGCACTTTACAGAAATTGTAAGGCTGAATAGAACACATTTGGAGAGGGTGTCAGAATTTGATTAGTTGGGGGTCCCACTGTCGAGGTTTTGGCAGCTGAACAAACCAAGTAATTTACTGATAAAGCATCTCTTCCGCTTTTGAGACCTGAAGGGACCAAGCTGTGGTAGGTGTGATCTGTGGATCTTAACTCTGGGGAAATGATAACGTTGATTTCTTTCAGGTGGTTGAAAATGTGTTTATCAGGTCTATGCTAAGACTACCGAAGAGTATACCGATCTTGACCTACAATTATGTGGTTCAATTAGTTGGAAGCTTATCCTATATTGGCTGTGGATCTGGTCTGTTGATAAACTGGAACCATTTAGGGCATTTATCTGAGACATTAGGGCTAGCCCTGGGGCAACCAAGCTACCATGCATAAACTGTGTTAAAATATCCCTCTTGGACCTGGTGATAGGTGAATGGTGGAATTACACAGGAAATATTAATTCCTCATCAGGTAAAGCTGTCAAGCAATGCTGCAGGGAACGCAAGTGGGAAAACGACATCATTCACCTTTGCTAGGGTCTTTTGCAAAACAGTTTTTGGAGATTAAAGCTGCTCGCTGCTGTGAAGCTTTCTTTGATTATATTAGCTCCCTATGGACCACGTCACTCTACATTAAATTTAGATTAGGGATATTGCATGTGCCAAATTTACCTTTAACTAGACTTCCATCTCACTCAGACCCGATAAGTGCACTGCTTGTACAGAGGCTACTCTTCTGTGTAGCTTATTAAGACAGAGAAAGCAATGGTTTATTCCACTTTGTAGATCTATGGGTGTTCGGCTCAACAAAATAGCCCTGAGGATAAGTTTATATAACACTAGGTCATGGGTCGTATTCTTAGTTGCAAAATGTTTAGATTCAATCCCGCCGATAAGAATGAAGATAGATTTCCAGGTGCATACTGAAGATTAGCGGTAATGATCAAGTGTATAATTTTACTTGACATTTTGATCAAATGTAATTCATGCACAAGCACTTTTTAATGGTGCCTTCCTCTAGCTTTTACTATGATAACTAACTAGCTGGTATTCCTTTTCCTTTTATATTCTAATATGGTGGAGCCTACTACTTATAAAGATTTATTAGGTTATTTGAGTTTTTATATAAACTTGTTTTTCTGAATAATATTTCTATTTTATATAGCAGCTGTTTTTAATGAATGAATGAAATAAACTTTATTTCGATAAAAACATATCGTAAAAAGCACATACAAATATGACATAAAAAAATTTGTGAGACCAGAAGACAAGTCATGAGGGTGTTGTGTCATCAAATTCCCAGGGTGAGTGAAAGGTTAAAAGTACATATAAACATTATAAATAGGACAATTTAAAAAGAGAATACAAAAAACAATAAGAGCAATCAGCCTACTAGGTTAAGCGCTACAAGGGTTTTCGTTCTTATAAGCCAGGACCACCTCAGAAATTTCGATAAAGCGCAGACGTACAGAGATCGCGTGTCTGATTTAAGAATGCGCAAAGCTATGAGATGGTCATGTGTACCCAGGTCTCTACATAGAGGTTTGAGCCAATGAGATCTTGGGGATTTGTATTCAGGACATGCAAATAGAATATGTGCAATTGACTCAACTTTAGTCTCACAAAAAGGGCAAAATGGTGATGTCTGGGAAGGTGGTTTCCAGCGTGCGGTCAGCTCGCGCACTGGAAGAGTACCAACCCTGAACTTGAAATAAAGGGCACGATCATAGGGCTTCTGGATAATATCAAGGTAAGGCTCATAACGCACTTCATCTTTGAGCACAAGAAAATCAATGGTTCTTCTGCCACCTTGAGAACTAGAGGTCCTTCTTGCAATAACCCAACTCCAGTATAGTTTCTTTAGCTCTGCTTTCGGGGGCGAGGTTCTATTCACCCAAGCGTCATTAAGGCCGAGATCAAGAAGCAGGGCCTTTACATCTTTCAGCCATTTGATTTTATGCCAACCCGGCATAGACAGTATTTCGGATAGGCCTTCCGCATACTTGGCTAGCTCAGGAGTCCTCCAAATCCGGGCCCAGAGGAGTAAGGGGCGTATTTTTGCCAAGTCTTTCATCGCGTGGCAACCTAGGTCCATTAATAAGGGCACTACAGGAGTGCTCTGCGGGAGTGCCATCAGTTCCTTGTAAAACCTAGAATCGGACTTAGCAAGCTCGTCAATATTATTTGAGCCCCATAGTTCAGCACAGTAGAGTGCCGAGCTCACGCCTTTTGCTTTGTATATATCCAGAGCTGGGGCTATTGGCCTAGATGTAGAAGAACGGTGTTCCCTAAGGAGGGCACCAGTAACCCTCTTATGGGTTAAAAGCATCTTCTGTAAATGAGATGGCCAGCGCATGGTATCTGTAATGCGAATACCCAGATAGTCGAATTCTTTTACCCTTTCGAGGGTAGCTGCGTTCAAGACTGGGGGCCGCCCTAATTTTTTAGGTGGATTCAAGATTAAATATTTTGTTTTGGTGGCATTTATGATGAGACCTCTATCCTTACAGAAGGTTTGGAAACTATCAAGAAGAATTTGTAAGCCCATGGGTGATTTAGACAACAGAAGAGTATCATCAGCAAACAGGAGAGTTGGAATACGTTCGCCCGCCAGGGATGGCGCGTCAGAAGGGACTTCCTTCAGATAATCCACCACACCGTTCACATAAAGTGAAAAAAGGGTCGGGGCAAGGACACATCCCTGGCGTACACCCCTGTTCACTGGGATTCTCTCTGCTTTCTCACCCTGTGGGCCCCAACGTACTTGGGCATAGTTTCCCTCATGGAGTTTTATTAATAAAGCCAACAAGTAAGGGGGAATATTCATATTGGCCAGGACGCGCCACAGAGTATCGCGGGGAACAAGATCAAATGCTGTTTTGAGATCTATGAAGGCAAGGTAAAGGCTGCCCTTTCCAAGAAGGACAACCTTCCAATAGATAAGAAACAGTCTAAAGACCTGTTCTATGGTGCCTGTCCCGACCCTAAAGCCTGCTTGATAGTCTGAGAGGATGTTGTTGTCATTCGCCCAAGATAAGATCCTCTCCAAAATCACTTTCCCAATCACCTTCTGAGATGAGTCGATCAGACTAATTGGGCGGTAATTAGCTTGGTCGTCTCTAGCGCCCCTTTTGAAGATGGGGACAACCTCGGCCCCCTTCCAAGATTCGGGGATCGGAGCACCATTAGTAATGGCGTTGAGTAGGGTAGAGAGAAGCTTCCCCCATCTAGGTGGATCTAATTTGAGGACATCGCCAGGAATACCATCCGGGCCGGCTGCCTTCTGGGGGACAATGGACTTGATAGCGTGAAGCACTTCCCCGTCGGTAAAGGGGTCAGTGCTCAGTGCGTCCACAGAGGAGAGCACACTTTGAAGAGAAAACGTCCCCGCGCCCTCGGGCTGGGAGGAGTAAAGTTTGAGAAAGTGCTCAAACCAGGCCATGCTCGTGATGTTACATGTCAAGAGTTCATGGGTTGGTCTGTTCTTAGATCTAATTGTATCCCAGAAGGAACCAGGATTGCGTTTAAGGGAAGCCTCCCTTAATGCCTGCCAGTACTGTTCCTCCCAAGACTTTTTAGCATTAGAAACAGTGGCCCTATAGTCCTTCCTAGCCATCTGGATCTTAGGAGTAATCCTGCTTTTGAGAGCCGCAATTAGGGCAGATTTCTTCTTTCTGCAATCTTGCGTGTACCAGCCGTCCATAGGAGTGCACTTGGCCTTGTCTCTCGGTGGCCCACCTTTACTGTGAACTCGGAATAAGTTTCTCAACATGTTGATAGTGCTTTGGAAAACAAGTGGAGCCTTGTCGCAAGCAGTCTCATGGGTGCTTGATAAGGCCAGCTCATCTTGTGCTGCATGCAGTATTGTCCTTATCAATTCAATTTTTACGTCATCCAGCATCACTTTGCGCCATTTAAGGCGCCTCTCGCAGTTAGCTGGACGTACCTCGAGGGTTTGCATAGAGCTGACTACTAACGGAAACCAAGACCCGTGTGATTCCTCCCATAGCGATTTGATGCTGAGGGATAGCTGGTTGTGATAGCTATCGTATGAGGGGATTATTTCCATATCCACCTCATATGTCCAAAGCTTAAGATCGAGGAGTATATAATCGATCCTTGAGGTGTGGTTTATCCTATTATAGGTATGTGCGCCTTGGAGATCAGAAGGTGTTCTGCCGTTTGCCGCCCTTAATCCAAATTCTAGAGTCATGGTATTCATGAATACGACTGATTTTGTCCATCTCTTAATAGGGGGCAATGATAATATCAGAATGCCTCTTTTGGCATCATCCTCAAATAAATCAGGAAGATCTAATGAGGCAAGAGGCTCAAAGGAGCAATTAAAGTCTCCTGCTACCAAGACGTGGGAGGCATCGTGACACTTGCGTAATTCACCCTCGAGAAAGGTAAGTGCAGGAGACAGTGCTCCACCACTAAGGCCCCTAGCATAGACATTAAGTATGTCAAAAGACTTCCTACCCTGTACTCCCTTAAGAGTGAGCCTTAAAGTGTCAGGGGAAGCAATATGGGCCTGCCTAATAGTACACCCAAGAGAAATACTAACCCAAATCAGGAGACCACCCAAGGGGCGTCCTCTTCCTGTCGAGGATAAGGTGGCCGGTACAAAAAAGGTAGTATAACCGACCATATGGTGAGGCACTAGGCTCCAGGTCTCCTGGAAAATACAGATACTATAAGGTACTATTAGGGAGTTCCAATATGGGAGATCTAGTTTGCTGGCGAGGCCAGCTACATTCCAGCTTAGAACCCTAAAAGAAGGGACATTAGTGGCTGCATCTCGTATAACGGAGGGAATAGAAGAATTGAGAATAGCCTGGGGTAAGCTATATAAGGCGGGCGATAAGAAATGGTTAGTATCCTGAGGAATTAGAGTAAGCTGTGGGCTAGACTGCTGGGCTAGGAGACTCAGATTGGTTTGGGCAGGATCCCCGGTTCGGACAATAGATACCGTCCCCAACATGGGTTCCGTGTCAATATGAGTCATAGCGGCCATAAGGTTCACAGTATCTGTTGGGGGCAGATGAGAAGTAGACATTTTCGCTGGGGGTCCAAACTCCCTTAGGGTACCCATCAGGGGGCAAGTGGAAGAAGGAATGTGAATGATGGAAGTACACAGAGTCTGAATAGAATTGGCCTAAGTCTAAACATCTTATGCCATTGGTATTAAGACCTGGTTGTTGATAGTTACAGATAAGCTTGGTGACACGGGGATCCCTGAAGTTTACGATAACACAATCGCCAGTCATTTTCTTCGGTCTACTGCCCACCCAAGAAACCCTTCTAACATGAAGAACGTGACCATCCAAGTGTCTAGGGAGGGGCCTATTGGTGTTTAGCCAGTGCATTGTTTTGTTTTTTAACTCAGTACAAGATTCTGACTTGCCAGCTTTAAGATGTGGGACTCCTGTTAGGACAGCGACAAAGGGTAAACACTCCGGTGGGAGGTTAATATGGGGTAAGTTTTGTTCAGGACAGGTGGTGTCGTCATTCAGTTGGGCATGTACGGAGTCCTTGCTAGACGATTTAGAAAAATTCTGAGTAGGCTTTACCCCTCGTCCCGATGCTTCAGGAGTTGTGGGACTATCAGTCGGACCGGAGACTGAGTTTTTATTTGCGGGTAGACTGCCCAAAAAAGATGTGGACTTGGTTCCAAAGGAAATAACTCCATTCTTTGTCATTAGACTTGAAGCAGCATTTGAATGCAGTGAAACAGCTTGGGAAATAGGATCATTGTGAATAGTAGGAGGGCGGTCAGTAATAACAGGATTATCATGGCCCATCTTTGAATATAACTTGATTAGGGATTTAAGAGAGAAAAAGTTGTCCAGGGAGGATTGTTCGAATTTCTCAAGCCTCTCGGACAATATTTTTACTCTTTCCGTCAGAGGGAGTATGAGAGATTTGATAAGTAGCTCGAGTTGGTCAACCAGAGAAATTTGGGGCTCAGTGTCTTCTCGTGATTCAGGGTGTAGGGAGAGCTGCTCTGCAGGGTTTTGGGGGACAGGGTTGGTAGAATGTGCAGAGGTTGATCTAGTCCTCTGTGGATGGGATATGGGAGGCACTATGCGACCTACTATCTTGTCAAGATTATTGCGCAGTTTACTCTTGCATTTCTTGGGTGCCTTTGTATGATCCTCCTTATGGCCACTACCCACTCTTTTGCTTTTACTTGGAACGGATTTTGGGCCTGCTAAGGTGGAAAGCTCGGGGGAAACAGGGGTTTCAAGAGGAGGAGTTATATTAGTAATAGGTTCTGAGGCAACTGCAGGGGTGACCAACAGAGGAGAATATGATAGATCTAACTGTGTTGGGGGACCATGATTAATAGAGCTAGCAGAATTTATATCTACACTAGTCCGCATATGTTGCGTGTTCCCTGTTCTAATTCCATCTAGTAGGATATTATCTAAGACGGGGGAAACAACTAGTGCAATATCGCCTATCGAGGAGTGTTTGTCTTTAAGCAGGTCGAGAGAAAGTCGACGTTCTGTGGAGGCTATTTCTTTTTCAAGCACAGAGCAGGCACGTATTATGAAATGATCTAAGGTGCCACTAACTGAAGCTCCGCCTTACACACCTCCCTTGCCTGAACGCGTAGACATTGCCATAGGATAAATATATACACACAAGTCACAGCATATGATGTAACGGGCAATATGCCACACAAGCTACACGAGCAATACACCAAGTCTGTCGGAATGAAAAGTCACTTTACCAGAGATGGCGCGATGGTGGGGCCAATAGGGGTGGCACGGCCCGGCCTCCTTTGGCCTATGACGGCCTTAGACGGCCCGCCCTCTGCCTGGGGATTAGCCCGGCGTCGCCCGCGCGCGGACCCGCGACGCGGAAGGAGCTGCGGTCTTTAGTGCGCCGCCAGGCGCGTGAGTAGCGTCAAACGAGCGCTAAGGCGCCTGGGGGCTGTAGTCTCCCCGCTCTCGGCCGCAAGGTGTGATGGCGGCGGCGGGGGAGACACGCTGCACAGATGGTCCAGGAGCGACAGCAACAGAGCAGGTAGGAAAAGGGCGCCAGCAAAATCCCCCAAACGATGAAGCAAGGTCTCTGATTCAAGCCTTCCCGCTCCCCCGAGGGAGCTGCGGTCTTTTGTGCGCCGCCAGGCGCGTGAGTAGCGTCAAACGAACGCTAAAGCGCCTGGGGGCTGTAGTCTCCCCGCTCTCGGCCGCAAGGTGTGATGGCGGCGGCGGGGGAGACACGCTGCACAGATGGTCCAGGAGCGACAGCAACAGAGCAGGTAGGAAAAGGGCGCCAGCAAAATCCCCCAAACGATGAAGCAAGGTCTCTGATTCAAGCCTTCCCGCTCCCCCGAGGGAGCTGCGGTCTTTTGTGCACCGCCAGGCGCGCGAGTAGCGTCAAACGAGCGCTAAGGCGCCTGGGGGCTGTAGTCTCCCCGCTCTCGGCCGCAAGGTCTGATGGCGGCGGCGGGGGAGACACGCTGCACAGATGGTCCAGGAGCGACAGCAACAGAGCAGGTAGGAAAAGGGCGCCAGCAAAATCCCCCAAACGATGAAGCAAAGTCTCTGATTCAAGCTGTTTTTAATGTCGCTTACATTGATAAGAAAATTTGATGTACAACAGGCAATGTTACGATATGTGATTTGTAAAAGTTTGTTTCAAACGTGCCTTTCAAGCTTAAATAAATGTATTAACCTTCCACGTAAAAAGAGACACATTCATATGAAATAATAGTGAAGTGTTAAAATGTTTTATATGAGTACCTTATACTTACATAAATGTATTGCAATTTGTACTTAGATAATATTAATCTGCCTAATTGAAGAACTAATGTACCATTTGAATAATGTGACATTCATATTTTATCCTAATTTTATTGTGTACAGGCTGTATTTCATGAAGGCCTCAAAAAAACTTGCTTTCTATCCTAGTACGAACTTATGAACTGAGTAGTCTGAAGCCTATGAGTCGAATAAGACTTGCAACAAAATGTGTTACATCCTTGAGCACATGCTTGGGAACGAACTGACAAGGGATAAGAAAATTACCCCGCCTACTTCCTAAACATCACAATCATTCATATGACTTAAGTACAGTGGTCCTAAGGAACATGTAAGTGTTGGATTACTTTATTCTTCCAGATTTATATGCTTTTACCTACTGCATCATGGCATCCTATCGAGAGCAACCAATGGGACAGAGTGGTCCAACAAATTGGTGTTGTCAAGGGGCATAAACCTGGAAACGATGGAGTATAACTGCCTCAAATTGGTAGAGAGACTGACAAACTGTATATCCAGAAACAAAGTGAACTGTGATGTTCTACTTCTCTTGCTAATGGCTGGCATGCTTGAGTAGTGGAACCTTTTTGGCTGGAAGGCTTCAGATAAACACCTGTGGAATTCAAGCTGCAGTGGGGACAGGGGCAGACAAGCTGTCTATTGAACTGGAAGTGGCAATTCTGAAAATTACTGAACCTTCATTAATATGTTTTGTATGGGAGACAACTGATTTCCTTGTATCCTACTTCCTAGGATAATTCCTCCTCAGCTGAGGAATATAGAACCCTCTATAACAGAATCACACAAGCTTATTAATCATTATTAAACGGATTATTTCTAAATTCCATTTGTATGCTAATTATTGGAGCATAGATAAATACCCTCATTAAAAAATACTCTGCTGATTCTGACTCATTATTATTGTGGCTAAATTAATTTGGTTTGAGCTTATCTGATCTAGTAGAATAATTTACTGGGAGTTTATATAAGGTATTCAATGTTAACAATTATCTTATTCTATGTCAGGACCGGAGGCTCAGATTATGCCTTCTTCCTTCGCCTTATTTTTACAGCTGCAAAATTTAAAGCACAACCAAAAAACTACTACTCCCACGAACACCCGGGAGTAGAACAACAATTTCACAATAGTCCTTCAGCACTGTCCATTATTCAACCTCCACTTGGTCCCTCCTCAGTGCTTCCTCTTCCTCTTTCGTCGCTACTCAGCAGCAAGATAAGTCACTTTTCTTTATCCTCTGTGGTGGGGAATGTTACTGATGCTTTATATGCTATCTGCTTGTTTGTTTAGGCTTATTGGGGGTTTGTGAACGTTGTCTCTCATTCTGCTGTTTCTTTTGCAGATCCCCCGAGTCGCGAGACGCTATTACGTACCTTATGTGACTTTCATCTACTGTGGTGATACTCTTCCACCGCGCAGGGGCACTGTAGTCTCTTTCCCGTGAGGAGCGCTCCAGCACTGGTCATACAGTGCTGATGCAAGCTGCCCGGCAAGGAGCCTTGCTTTCCCCGGTCTCCTGAGTGACGCCCTGCCGGGTCTTGCAATTCCCTTAATTGCGCTACGCCCCGTTCGGGGTCTATATTTTGTTCATTTTGCGATGCCCTGCAGGGTTGTATTGGCGGCAGCTATGCCACGGGATTACTTTCTTTGGGGGATGTCGGCCCAGTCATACATCAAGGGCGTAAGTGTATCCAGGGCTCTGCCCACATAATTGTGAATCTCCGGTTCACCCAAAGCAGTCTGTGTTCCCTCCCAGCCCCAATTTGCGCACCCTTGCAGCATGACCCTTCTCACCAGTGTTCCTGGGTGTGTGGAGGCACTGCCTGCTGGTTTCAAGGGGGTCATTACTTTATTATAATGTAGGCCCAGGACCAGAATCATTACCAGGGAGGGGATGATTTATCCTACCTACTCTGGGATGATGACTTCTATCAAGCGGAATGATTCCATCTATAGGGCCGTTAACCAGGCCATGGAACCTCTTGAGCAGTGCCTCTCATTGCCAATTGCACAGGAGTGCGCCAAATGGAGGCCCCTAAGGCTCCTCAAGAGGAGGGTCCCCCACCCTCCAAGAAGCACTGTGGTGAAGGGGTGGATGCCAATGCTTTTGCGTGCCTGAAACAGGCCTTTCTAGCACAGGTCCCAGCTCCAGAGCCGGCAGCCCCCCAGGTCAACCCTCAGACCCCCCGCACGGCCACTTGCGACCCTCAAGTTACCGGTGACTCCCCAGGGGACACCAATGAGTATGCGGGCCCTTCCTGGCCCTGGCTACCCTCCCCTTCCCCTGCCCTGGGTGGTAGTTCTGATATGCAGGACCCGGATGACATCATCCATCCTAGATCTACCGACTGGGTCCCAGTGGATAAAGTTTCGAAGTATGTGGTGGGCCATTTGCGCAAGCCTATGGAAATGGAGGCTCGTAAGCATCTCCTGGCGGAGTGCCCTTGCCTGGAGAATAAGGTCGCCCTCACCCCGTACATTGAGCCCAAGATGCCGACCTTCCTGGCCAAATTCGTCAAAGACCCTAAAAAGGGTATTGACAAGCACCTCGATGCCGTTTTGCCAGGGGGGCCTTTTCGGCGATCCCTTCGTGTGAGAGTTCGGCAAATTCATGGCCAGGTTCACGTCACTAGACAAGGCCCAGTCTAACATCCACAAGGTGTTCAAACCTTGGGTTTTTTCAAAGGGGCCGGTTGCAGCAGGGGCCGCGCGACCAGCCACTCACACTATCACAACTCTGACAGGGGACAAGGCTCCCGGACACAGGCAGTACCAGGATGGCAGTAGCAGGATGGTTCCCGATTTAACACCTTCTACCCCACCGGAGGACAAAAGATCTGGGGTCGTGGAGGTTTCAAAGGACAAGCCAATAACTCTAACAAAGGTGAGTGTGATACATTCGGTGCGCCTGGGAGTGGGTGGTCATTTGGCACAGTTTCTCCCAGCATGGGTCTCTATCACGAGCGACGCGTGGATGCTGCAGACGGTTCAGGGCTTCCAAGTGGAAGTCCATGGCCGTCCTTGGCAGTTGTCACGGCCTCGCCCTGTCTCTTTCTCGCAGCGTGATGCGGAGCTGGTAGGCAAAGAGGTCTCAGCTCTTCTCCAAGAAGGAGCTATTTATTGCGCTCAAGAGCACCCCCAAGGTTTTCTCAGCAATGTGTTCCTGGTCGACAAGCCGGACGGGGGCCACAGACAGGTAATCAATTTGAAGGAGTTAAACGAGTGGGTGGTTTACCGCCATTTCAAAATGGAGGGGATCCACCTCTTCAAGGACGTACAGAGACCTTGTGACTGGATGGTCCTGTTGGATCTGAAGGACACATACCTCGCAATCCTGATTTTTCCCCTGCACCACTGTTTCCTTCAGTTCACCTGGGACGGTCAGGTGTTTGAGTATACCACTCTGCCTTTCGGTCTTTCCTCAATGCCTTGGTGCTTCACCAAGGTCCTTTGACCGGCAGTGGAAATCCTCAGGGCTCAGGGCATTCGTTTGATTGTCTACCTTGAGGACATGCTCCTGATGGTCCAATGCCCCCAGACTCTCTCCAGTCACCTTCAGGTGGCGGTCAACCTGCTTCAAGGGCTGGGGTTTGTTATCAACAAAAAGAAGTCTCTCCTGTCCCCAGTGCAGAACGCTACGTTCCTGGGTTTCAGATTAGATTCCATTTCCTCGGCACTGAGCCTGCCTGCCAGGAAAATGGGAAGATCAGGCACAAGTTGTGCCAAACGTTGGCCAAATCCCATACCTCACTGCGTCAGCTGACCCGCTTGGTGGGGCTCCTTTTGTCCTTGATCCAGTCCATCTTTCCGGGCCCTCTACACTGCCGCGCGTTCCAGCGGCTCAAAGCACACCATCTCCGGAGAGGTCTCACTTATTCACAGTCTGTCCCTCTCTCAGCGGAGGTGAAGGAGGAGATGACATGGTGGCTCACCCACATGGAGGCGTGGAACGAGAGTGCGATCTTCGGGTCCACCCCAGATATTGTGACACAGTGAAACGCCAGTTGGACAGGCTGGGGAGCCAGATGCGGGGATTTTTCGACTGGTGGTGCCTAGTGAGTACCCGAGCAATTGTTGCACATCAATTGCCTCGAGCTTCTATGGTCTCACTTGCGGTACAATGCTGGACCAAGGACAGGGTGCAGTCCTGCGTTCTTCTCAGTGATCTATGATCAGTAATTCGCTATTGGGGGTCGGGCTTCCATCATTCACACTACTGCGGAGCGGCGGCTCCGTGTGCACGCGGCATGCGGCTGAGACATGGTGGGGGCCGCGAGTCATTTGCGGACACTCCCGGAGGGGGTGAACAGCTGCTGATTAAAGAGGCAAGTGAGCGCGTGGTGCGGCTGCCGATGTGAACATCTCTTTGGGCGGTGACTACGTGGGACAGATGGCCTGATCTGCGGTGGGTGTTGAGCCTCCCCCCCCCCGCCCCGCTGTGAAGAGAGGTGCCCGCGGCGACCCGGAGGAGAGGAGCACTGCGGATCGACTTGTCCCGGTGCTGCGGTCCTCCCGGTTCCCAACTTCGCTATTGGTCTTCTTTGATAGATGGGTTGCCGGCGGGACGGAAGTGAGTGGCGCTAGACAAGCTGGAAGGGCTGTCGAGCGGCGGTGGGTGCCTGTGGGACAGGAGTGAGTGGCGCAAGACACGAGGGACGGCTTTGGGGCAATGGACATTGCTTGAGCCCTCCAGCAAATAGACATAGAGACACACCGTGGGGGCCCCGGTAGTTATACATCCCTGGAGAAACCAAGCAGTACCTTTCTGGGTCTGCTGAATGTATGTATGTGCCCCAGACACATACGCATATTCATTGCCCGGAACCGGTCAGTGGAGCAGACTGAGAGTTTCCCCTCCATATTGAACTGCTGGGCCCAGTGTGGATTTGTGCTGAAAGTCATGCTTCTTGGGTCCGATTTGTGTGGGGCGACGACCACCCTTGTTTCAGTGCAGCTTCGTACTCTTTATTGGCCCGCATCATTAACTGTGATTTTGGCGCCATGGCTACCAATAAGGCATCCAAACAATCTATCCTGGTAAATTTTCAAAGTTTGCTCACTCTAATGCCGACGCAGCAGAAGATAAACTGGCAGAGTCTGAGGCGAAGCAACCGACGCCTGCTGAGGGCCCTTCCCTCGTTGATGTAATGGAGTAAATGTCATCCACCATGGCCGCCAGGCGGTGAGGAGCTCCAGGAGGGAGCTCCGAGGCTGAGGATTGCTCAAGCGAGCTGTAATCCTTGTTTGGCCTCGTATCCCATTCATTGGGCCCCCGAGACGATATCGGAACATTCGACCCATGTTGGGAAACCTATCTGAATAAGGACTCACTGCCAGTGGCCGTGACGCTTCAAGAAGGGACAGGAGAGGTGCCCCGGCAGGTCGTTGTTTTTCGCTGCATCCCTGGATCGATGGTGGTGACTGCGGCTCAAGGTGTGGCCGGGTCTTTGTTTTCGAGTGTGGCCCAGGTGGCACTGCCGATGGGTGAGGGCTCGGCTGGCTGGAGTGCCCGACAAGACTTGGTCCAGGTGCGGACCTGGAGTTCGCTTTAGGTTCTCGCCCAGGCTTGAGAGGCCTGCACTGCACCTCAACCCCCCTGAAGGCACAGCAGATACTGTAAAAACATGGTTGGTGGGGCCCTGACCTCTTGTGATTTAGGAGATACACTGCTAGAAATGTTTTACACTGCAGTTAATATGGCACTTTAAAGTTTAGTGTATATACTGCATAAAATTGTATGATAACTACCTCCCTGCCTTATGCTCGATTCCGGACTGTGCCTCTGCATTTCTTCTCGGAATTTCTACCGTTCAACCATGCCCCCACCTTACCCCACCCGGAACTCGAATCTTGTGCGCTACGGACCAAACTCATGGTCCATTAACAACCCAGACAAAATGACCAGTAATGCAAAAAAGAAATTCAAGCAAAGTATTCTAAAACAACACCCAGAAACACTCATTGTAGATAACTACCACACAGCGACCAACGGCAACACGCAAACTAACTACATTTTCTACACAAATCACCCGGCTAAATGGAAAACCACCTTCTCTCTTCACCTTCAAGTCGCCAAGTCAGTAATCATTCTCTATGGTGAAAAAATCTCTGCTACCATCTCCCCGACCTTCACAGGGGAACTCACCATCTCCATCTACAGAACTGGAACCATCCTCATACAGGCCACCGACCCACACCTCACCACTTTTGACCGCCACTTCCCCACACTTCTTTCCTCGTTAACTCAACTGAGCCATCAATCCATATCTCCCTAACCCACCATCACCCTTACTAATAACGTGGAACTGATCCCATCTCCCTGCCCTGAAGAACCTCTCTCCAACTCATGGACATCCACCATCACTCACTATAATCACACTACCCCTATCATTACTCTCCAACGCCAAACACCCACAACTATTACATCTACTGAGCACACTATGAACAACAAACTCACAATTAACAAGCACCACAAGACCGATCTAGATCTTGACAGCTCAGACTCTAACCTCTGCCTTCCCGTGACCGAAATCCCCACAGGCACTCTCCGCTCGACCCGTGATAATCTGAACCCTCCCTCACAAACTACCTCTTCCTCCAACACAGACACTTTTGCCCCGACCCTTACGTCCCCCATGTCCAACGTCATCTCCAATCCAGTGGTCTCTCTCCCCTCTACTACCACTGCACACTCCCCTGCCAATGTCCCACATCCACAGACACAACCGGTCTCCACCGAATACCTCACTGACAACCCCTGCGACATCCCCATGGCCAACGTTGTCACCAATCCTTTAAACTCGTTCCCCCCTATTATCACTACACGCTCCCCCTCCACCGTCACACACCCACATACACAACCTGCCTCCACTGCTAATCTCATTGATCTGACTTCTTACCTAGAATTTCTCTCCCTCCTCACTTGGACAGTAGACTCTCTACTCCTCCTTTGAACCCCATCAATGGCACAGTACTAAAATGGTTCACCTCCTTCCTTCAACACCGCTCGCAACAAATTAGAATCAACTCCTGCCTCTCAAAGACAACAAAAGTGACACTTGGGGACCCGCAAGGCTCGATCCTCTCCCCGGCCCTCTTCAATCATCTCATGGAGCCCCTCACAATCATCTTGAAAAAAGCTGGAGTGAATTACCACCGTTACGCTGATGACACCCAAATCTATTTCAAAATCAAGTCTCCCAGCGACATCCAACACCTCAATGCCACTCTAACCAAGATCCAAACTTGGTTCAACGCTAACCACTTAAAACTCAATCCAGATAAAACAGAACTAATCCTATTCTCTCCAAAAAGTAACCATTGTCCAATCCAAGAGTGGCTCAAGAATCTGGTCGCCCTAAACTGCCCCATCGTCCTATCCGACTCAGTTAAGTCTCTAGGCATCACCCTTGACTAGAACTTATCTTTGGAGGCCCACATCAAAAACTCTGCAAAAAGCGCTCTTTTCTCTCTAAAACACCTCAAGAAATTGAAACGTTTTCTTCCCTATGATGACCTCAAGACCGTAGTCCAATCCCTAGTTCTCTCTAAAATCGACTACGGGAACGTCATCCTAACAGGGATTACAAAAGCTCACCTAGCCCCTCTAAAGGCAGTGTTGAACATGGCCGCTCGACTCGTATCTGGAGTAAAAAGATTTGATCACATCACACCAGCTCTCAACTCCCTCCACTGGCTTCCCATGGAAGGGAGGTGTATTTACAAACTGGCCTGCATCACGCACAAAACCCTTCACTCTCCGGCCCCCAACTACCTGAACAACAAACTGGTAAGAGCAGGTCAATCCAGATCGCTGTGAAGCTCCAACTCACTCCTTCTTATTCCTCCAAAACTGAAAAAGAAAACCACACAATACCGATCGTTCTCTGGCAACACTCCCAGGATGTGGAATGCTCTCCCTAGAGTCCTCAGATGCAACCCCTCCTTCTCCTGTTTCAAAAGGGACCTGAAAATCCATCTCCTTAACAAATACTTTCCTGACCAACGTCAACTAACCTAGCTTTAATATCCGAGTTTACTCCTCTCTCTTGACATTCAAGGATAGTTGGCGACCGGACTGTGTTAACCACCTTATCTTCCATGCTGTATTTTTTTATCCCTGGTTTGCTTCCTTACTGCCTGCCTACTATGTAATGCAATTTCTGTCTGTTTTTCTTTACAGTATGTATGTAAAGCGCTCTGATACCTACGGGTCAAGCTAGCACTATATAAAACTTTTAAAATAAAAATAAAACAAAAAAAATAAGATGGACAACGTTTCAGCAGTCCGTTGTATCAACCACCTGGGTGATACCCGGTCCCGTGCAATGTCGAACCTCACCAAGGATTTTTAGAATTTTTGCCTGGACAATCAGTTTTCCGTCATGGCGGAGTATCTTCCAGGCCGGGCGAATGAGGTGGCAGATTGGCACTTCTGTCACCTGAGGGATGACAGCAGTTGGAAGCTGGATCCCCTGGTGTTCTCTCCAATAGTGGAGAGTTGGGGTCTGTACTCAGTCGACCTCTTTGTATCGCGGCTGGATCATCAGTTACCGCGGTTTTTCAGCTGGAGGCCAGACCCGTTGGTGGAAGCGACGGATGCGTTTCTGCAAAACTGGCACCAGGAATGGGGTTATGTGTTTCCCCCCTTCTCCATGATCATGCGGGTATCCGCTCATGTGCATCACCAGCAAGTGAAAGTGGTGATAATCAACCCTCTTTGGAGGTCTCAAGTGTGGTTTCCAGTTCTTCTGGAACTTTCCTGTGATTCTCCAATTCGACTCCCCCACTTTCCTCACATTCTCCTGTATCTAGAATGCAATCCTCACCGCATGGTGGTGGAAGGATCGCTCCAGCTGATGGCCTGGAGGATCTCAGGCGTCGCTGGTCGCTACCGGGCCTTTTGGGACATGCTGAGTCCTTGCTCTCTAAGGCATGGGCGGTCAGTACAACAAAAAGTTACCACTCCGCCTGGAACAGATGCCGCCATTGGTGTCTGCTACAGGGTGTTGATCCCATGGGCACAGAGGTAGTCCACATTCTTAATTTCTTGGCAGACCTAGCGGAGCAAGGTTTGGCTTACCACTCTATCAACATTTCCTGCATGGCGATATCAGCGGGTCACACCCCCATTCAGGGATCCCCGGTGGGGGAGCACCCATGTATGTGCAGACTCCTGAGAGGCATCCACCTCTCCCTCCGGCCAGAACTTCTTTATTCCGCGTTGTGGGATGTGAATTTAGTGCTCAATCTTTTCTTGTCCTGGCAGCTGAATAGATTCTTGTCTCGCAAGGAGCTTTTGGTTACGTTGGCGACTATCTTATGTCTGATCTCTTGCAGATGGGTGTCTGTTGTACAGGCCCTTGATGTCTTGGCCAGAGTATTCTCCCTGGATGGGGTGTCTTTCACGGTTAGTAGAAGGACTAAGTGCCATACTAGGGTGATATCCTACCCTGCGTTTCGAGAATCCCACAAGTTGTGTGTGGTGCAGTGCGTTGGGTGATGCAGGAGGTGGGGATTGATACCAAGAAGTTTGGAGCTCATTTAGCGAGAGGTACTATGGCCTCTAAAGTGTATGCACTCGGAGCACAGTTAGAAGACCCCAAAGACCTTATGCGTGCAGCCGACTGGTCCGTGGATTCAACCTTTTAGAGGCTCTATTTTCAGCCAGTGCTCGAAGTGTCTCAGCTGGTGGTGGGTAAGCTTTAATCTGGCATAATCTGAGCCTCAGGTCCTGACATAGAATGGGAATTTGCCTAGCTCTAGTACTGGTAAGTTCCAATTCTATTAAGGACACGGAGGCGAGGATTATTCCTGCCAGCGTCTGGTGGATCCGCGGACCCTCCCCGTTCTGGAGTAAGTGCTGCTGTTTGGGATTTATTGAAATGTTGATCATTATATCGTTTGAAGTTATGGCTCTTGATTGCGTAGAACCTTCCTATAGCTTCAGTGTTGCCTATGTTGTCAGTTGTTTGTTGACTTGGTTCTGACACTGCCTGTTTTTGCAGGAAATGATAGGTCCAAGCAGGATGCGTGATGTTCCAAGAGAGGCTGTTAGCACGAAGAAAGAGGAAGAGGAGGAGGGGCCAAGTGAAGGCTGTATATTGGACAGTGCTGAAGGACTATTGTGAAATTGTTGTTCTACTACCGGGTGTTCATGAGAGTAGTAGTTTTTTGGTTCTGTTTTAAATTTTGCTGCTGTAAAAATAAAGCGAAGGAAGAAGGCATAATCCTCGCCTCCATGCCCTAAATAGAATTGGAACTTACCAGTACTAGAGCTAGGCAAATTCCCATTCTAGGTCCTTATATTCCGCAATGAGGGAAAATTGGATCAAATAATAAATTCATAAAGCCCAACACCTTTACGGTAGAACACACATTTAAATACAAAATGCAGAGTCACAGTTTCCCGACAAAAAATCATTACCTATAGATAATCAGCTTGAGACTCTTTGTTAACAAATGCTAGGCGAAAAGCCTGGATTTTAATGGTTCACGAAAACAAACAGGTTTGTCCCGAAGATTGAATTGATTTGTAAAATTCAAAAATTAAGAAAGAATGCAATTCCTTTCTGTTCCATTGTTTGATTCTTCTTTGCATTTTCATGTTTAGTCCCGTGACTGGTGGTAGTTCATTCTAGTTTGAAGTGTCATTTGTGTTTCAACGCTTGGCAACTTTTTTCTTCTCTTTTTTCTCTTCCTATCTGCCTAGCATTTCGAATCTACATGCATTTCTGGCATTTATTTATTTTCCTCCATTTTATATAACGGATGTTAACTATGAAGGACCAATTACTTTATGCCTTTTTTTCATACGGTCTCCTTACAGCATTTTTTGCCTTCTTCCTTTCCTTCATTGACTTTGCTTATACCTCTCAGGCGCCTACTCATTGCTAAGTCTATTTCTCTTTTTCAAGAAGACAGGAAGAGGAGCAAGTTACGTATTTTTTTATATCTACCAAATGGTTTTTCTTAACTTTTCTACTTCAAGATTGCCTTCCTATACATAACCTGCATTGTCGTTTTGACATACTGAGGTCTCAACTAAAGGTTCAACATTGTCCACTTAAAAATAAGAGGTTGTCATTTTGAGCCTGCTGCTCGCATCTTCAGGCCTCCTGCTGATAACGAAAGTGTGTTTTTGTATCATATGGGCAGGTTGAGATTTCAGTTTAAAGTAGTATATTTTCCTTCTCGTCATTCCACGATGGCTAGTGATATTTCTCCTCCTGTCAGAGCTTCATCTTCTGGTACAAAACCTAAAGAGTTAAAAATGATCCCCCCTCACTCATTTTGTCGTTGCATAACCCTGTCCTTGATACTATTCTTGATGCAGTGAGGGGTTTGAACTCTTTTATGTCCACTACTAAGGAGAAACTTCAACAAATTGTGAAGATAGGTGGATTACTATGGAAGCAAAGGTATTTGAAATGGAACAGCGCATCAATGATTCACATGACGTTTCTACAAAAATTCCTATACTGGAACAGGAAATTCAATGTCTTATGCTTCACACCGAGGATCTTGAAAATCGCAATAGACGTAATAATCTTCATCTATATGGCTTACCAGAATGTTTGGAGGGTCCAGACCTCCTTTTTTTTCTGAAGAGGTTCGTGCATGAGCTCCTTGATCTTCCAACAGAGCCTTCACTAAATATCCAACGTGCTCATCACCTTGGACATATTCAACCGAACAGATGAGACAGTTATATATATGCGCTATAGCATTTTGCACCCTTGCCTGTATAAAATTACTCATAATCCTTCTTCTCGTTCATTTGATGATCCTGTTAAATTGAGGTCTTTCATCCAAAGTATCTCACCAAATTCTGTGGATAGTTCTATCAATTGTCTCTAACTCTTTTCTTTTCCGTCTTCCTAATAGATTTCGTATGGCTGTTCATTTTCCTATTTCTTAATATGTCTTCCTCTGCTGTTCCCTCTGTCTTTGGTGCTGTTGCGCCCCATGCACACTTTGTTTACTCTTTCTCTCAGATCTGAATCTCTTTCCTTGATCTACTTTTTTTCTCATTATTTTCTTACCTTTATCTTTTCTTCATTCTTTGTTCTTTCTTTTTGACATTATGTTGTATGACACATGTGCTTATTGTCATTATTTGTGTTTCTGCAAGTTGTTTTCTGTATTTATTTAATAAGTGGTGTTTTTCTGTTCCCAATTTTTCTCCTGAAGTGTATTATCTCCACTCATGTATAACCTACCCCTCCCCCCAATATGTTTAAAGTTGTCACGTGGAACGTTCGTGGTCTTGGACACCCCGTCAAAAGACAAAAGGTACTTTCTCATTTGTCTAAACTGAATTCTCATGTCTCATTCATACAAGGAACTCATTGTATGATGCAGAATCGCTTACATTAAAGAGACAGTGGGTGGGCCAAGTTGTTTATTCTCCAGCCTCTAATCGTAAAGGTGGTGTTGCCATTTTATTTCATAAGTCATTACATGTACAAATTTTATCTACACAATGTGATACTGATGGATGTTGGGTGATGGCTAAGGTAAATATTTAAGGGCCAGTTAATCCAGATCCTGACTTTTGGATTAATATTAAGATCTTACTCTCCTTCATTGATAATCCGAACATTATTGTTGCTGGTGACTTTAACAAATGGTTAGATCCATTTTCTGATAGACTGTCCAAATGCAAATTTAATCCTGATAAATCCCATAGATCATTTCAATCTGCCATCACCTCGCGTCCATTATTTGATGTTTGGAAAACTTGTTACCCTGATTCCTTTGAATGTAAATTTTTTTCTGATGTTCATCACACTCATTCTAGAAATGATTATGTTTTGGTTAGTAAACCCTTACTCCCAACTATTCAATCTTCCGAGATTGGATCTATCTTCATTTCTGATCATGCTCCTGTCATCTCCGTATTTGACCTATCCCTGAGTACTCCATAATTTGGTAATTGGAAATGTAATAATTGTTTGTTGTCGGATACTGTTTTTATCTCTGAAGCCACTGCCTTCATCAGCAAGTTTTTTTAATACTAATAACCCTTTAGATAGTTTCTTTCCTAATAATTGGGATGCGTTTAAGGCCTCTTTTCGTGTCTTTACTATTGCATATTCAGCAAGAAAAAAGAAAACCACTAAGGCCAAGTATAGAACTTTAGTACAGCAGCTCAAATCGCTGTAACATACTTATTTTTACATCTAAATCCCCCGTGACTCTCCATGAATTGATTAAAGCCAAATCTGCTCTTAACGAACTTGGCACTGTCGATGCTTGCAATGTCCTTCTTAAAATTAAGTCCAAATACCATGGGGGCCAAAATAAAGCTGGCAAAATGTTGGCCAATTTTTTTTAAATTAAGTCTGAACGTAAACATATTGGTCCTATCCTAAATCAATTCATTAACAAATTGGTGTCCTCCGATGAAGATATTTCCACTGCTTTTCATGATTAGTACCAGTCACTGTATTCTGATGATACAAACCACTCTAATCAAAATGTACATACCATTTTTACGGGTCTTCCTAAACCCCTATCCCTGTCTAATGAATTTGATGTATTAGGAGCAGAGATCACTCTCCAAGAAATAACAGATGCCATCAAATCTTTAAAAAAATTCAAAGCACCTGGTCCTGTTGGCCTCCCCGCTGAATTTTTTCTTCTTTTACTTCAATTTTTGCTCCTAAACTTCTTGCTCTTTTTAACTCCTTCCTCGAAGGCCCTTAAGGCACCGGGTTCCTTGATGGACGCTTTGAGCGTCCTTATTCCTAAACCAGATAAAGAACACTCCCTTTGTAAATATTATCACCCTATCTCATTAATTAATTATGACTGCAAGATATTAGCTAAAATCCTGGCCTCTCGACTTTGGAATATTATCCCACTATTGGTCAAAACTGATCAATCTGGTTTTATTAAGGGCAGATTGCCTGCGGACAATGCTAGTATGTTTTCTAATGTCATCTCCTTTGTGAAAAAATACAAGTCTCCTCATGCAGCATTGTCCTTAGATGCAGAAAATGCTTTTGATCACATCAACTGGCAATTAATGTTTAATACTCTTCAATTGTATGGTTTTGGACCGAATTTTATTTCTTATGTTAAACTGTTATATTCTGCCCCTCGTGCCAGTATTTTTGTCAATAACCATTTTTCTGAATATTTTCCTTTGTATAGAGGTACCCGTCAGGGATGTCCACTTTCACCCTTGCTATTCATTTTTTGTTTAGAACCCTTCCTTGAGCGCATCCGTGTTAATATTCTTATTTCAGGATTTTTACATAACTCCACTGAAACCAAAATATCAGCGAACGATGATGACATTTTGGTGTATATGTCTAATCCTACTACCTCTCTTCCTCCCTTTTTACTTGAGGTTCAGCTGTATTTTAGTATTTCTGGATATAAGCTTAACTTCTCCCTTTGCTATCAATATATGTTCACTAACACTAACTTTACCTGGTGTCCTACTAAAATAAAATATCTTGGTATTTGGTTTTCTTCTACTCTATCTAGCACACATAGTTACACGTGTAATACACTAATTGCAAATTACAAACACTACTTCTTTCTTGGTCGCCTCTTCATTTGTCATGGTGGGGTAGACTTAATACTATTAAAATGATGATTGTTCCCCATGTCCTTTATACATTATTCATGTTACCTTTTCGGATTCCCATTTCATATTTTTCCCCAATTAACTCTATTTCTACCAAATTTTTATGGAATAATAAGCATCCCTGTATTGCCCTTGCGAAACTTAAACGTCCCAAAACTGAAGGTGGTGTGCGTTTAACTGATTTTAAATTATATAATTCTGCATTTTTTATTTGTCAGTTTTTTCCTTTAACATATGACTATGCTGATAACCCTATTCCTCGTTGGATTGTCTTTGAATGCTCCCTATTGAAGGATTTTTCCTTCCAAAACATAATATTTATGTCTAACTGTACTTTCATATCAAGCAATCCTATTTTAAAATATTGCCAACAATTAATTATATAATATTTTGTCAGATGGTCTTGATTCATATCAATGTTTTTTGTCCTCTATTATTTGGTATTACAAACACTGGAAGGAGAAGAGAATCATATTTATTTACCAGTTGGTCCTTAATAATTCTGTCATTGCCTTCTTCCAGTTGCAGTCACAGTATAATCTGCCTAATTCATTCCTTCATGAGTACCTCTTAATATCAGCTGCTCTACAATCCTATTTAACAGCTAATCATTTTCCTTTAGCTTCTCCCTCACTTATTCCTGCCACACCGGTATACGGTATTCCCATGTCCTTTGGCCTAAGGCTGCTTATATATATAACATTTTGTTATTGCCTGTTAGTGACCATGCCCTTTACTTCTTATCTATCTACATCAGCACCTGCGTCTTAAATTTTATTTATCTTTTCTTTATTTACTTATTTTGTATTTTTTTTCTCTTCTCATTTTCCTCTCCTTTCTCTTTTTCTTTCTTTCCTTTTCTCTTCTTTTTTTCTCTCTTCTTAAATTAATTGCTCATGTTCTCTTCCTATTCATTTCCAGTTATTTCATATTTACAATGAGTTTGTTTGCTTGATAATGTTTTCTCTTTTGTGTTCTTTCGCTGAAAACTATTAAACAAAATAAAAAATATGAAGGAAATCTTTGTGTTATCCTTGTGTCACCTTGCATAATGCAAGGACAATGCAAAAGCTTCATAAATATGGGCCTTAGGGCAGAGGGTAACCAAGCCAAACCTTCTCCCTCGTCGCTGTGTATATTGCATATATTTCTATCTTTGCATTTTAGACCATTAGGCAATCATCCCTTTCATTTTTAGGCACCTCAGGCCCTTTGCTACATGTGAAAATAATGTATTTTCTCTGGATGTTATTGGGGACACGTCCCCTGGAATAGACTGATTAAAGGGTTTCTCAAAATTTGGTTCAATCCTTGGGCATCTGTGTGAGACTCGAGTTGTTATTTTGACTTCTCGTTATTAAAACTGCTTTCAGTTTTCTTTATACAATTTTCAAATCAAATTTTGCTTAAGTCGCCTCCTTTGATTCATTATATTCCCACATTTCTAGTGGTTTTAAGGCTATTGTATCTTTGGATTCAGTATCTGGAAGTGTTGAGACAGCTTTTCACAATTTGATTATGTTGTCCCATTTAGAATAAACCCCTCTAGCAACCATCCCAACCCACCCCCTCTTTGGCATTGATTTTCGGATGAAGGATAAGTCAGATTTTTCCCTTGGCTGAGTAGACTTGCACACTTTCTCTTAGCAATGGGTGTCTTTCTTCGCTCCTTTCTGTTACAGTCTGCTAGATCATAACATCATCAGCAGGTCTAGTAGTTAACAGATCACTGAGGTGTTTTTTGTTGATACTCTTAGAATTCTTTTCCAAAGTTCTCTTGTCCTCTATATTTTGGAAGCAATCAGCTTTTCATTGGAGTTTTGGTTGCATGCTATTGCTGCAGACATTACTCTTGTGATTTTCCGTCTTTATGTCATTTTTGTATCGTCTGTCGTGCTTTCACCAGCTTGGCAGTAAGATTTTACCTTTATTAATGATGGGCAAAACCCTGATGTTTGTGAAATGGTTTCCTCCATGCCAGAACATTAATTGGGTTGTTTTGTTTTGCCTCTTCAATTAACTTTGATTTTTCTTTGATAGCATATTTACATGTAGGCTTGGCGAAGGGTGACCTAGCAGGTTGATGGCTGCTGGATTTAACATGGTGATGATTGCCATGTTGTTTTGTAATTGTCTTTCTGCGTGTACCTGGCTTTGATTTATTTAAAATGGTGATGGCTCTGTTTGCTGAGATGAGCACTTTGGGTTGGACTGCTGTTTACATTACTTGTTTTATGGTTGCCGATGGCACTATTCTTGCCCACTTCTTGTTTAAAGTCTTGAATAAGGGACAAGATTCCTTCAGGTTGGCTGGAAAGTTTGTGAAGTAGTTGGGCGCTTATCCACTTTTTCCTAACTCTGTAGATTTCTTCCTGTGCCTAATGTATGGAGGTGTTCTGTCCAATTTGGAATCTATAATCATTTTTAAGAAGAAAGCAACTGCAATAGGGCAAGCTGAATTTCCATTCTGTCTGCATGCAGGTGTGCAGATCGAACTATTGAGTTAAGAGCGTTATCGATTAGTTTTCACCATATCCGACTGTGACCGCTTTTATCTAGGAGCTTGCGACTAAGGTGGTCCGATAATTGAGAAAGGGTAATGCTATTTTTTAATTCTTCTTTGCATGCCTCCCTTTGGTATTCTACTATGATTTTTGGTCCACTGCATTCCCATTGTCCATCTGCAGAGGATGCAACTTCATCAGTTGCCCATTGTCCATCTGCACAGGATGCGACATCATCAGTTTCCCATTGTCCATCTGAATAGGAAGCGACATCATCAGTTTCCCATTGTCCATCTCCACTGAGTTTCTCCTACATCTGCATAGGACGTGACATCACTGGTTACTTTCAAAATCATCTTTAAAAGAATAATGACGCTAAAGGACTTATATTTCCCATCATTTATCTGCTGTTGTGGCCATGGCAGTACCTTTCGTGGTCCTGGGTTTCCTGGGCATCATAAAACACTACAAAAAGCCTGCACCTGCAAAATGTGTGTCCCATTCACCAGAAGCTGCTTTTTATAATTCTCCTTCCTCCTGATTGCTTCTTCTCGGCCATTAAGCTCCAAAATGACAATCACCTGTAAAAAAGTTTGCAGCTGCCATTTATAACTACCTCACAGCTAACCAAGTTCAGGTTTTTGTTCTCTTTTCTTTAGCTTTTCTGCCATAGCTGTCTCTACCTCTATTGATTGCTGATTTTCCTAATCAATTAGAGTACCTATATTGTGATGTTTGATGTAATTTATTTTTCTTGTTCTTTTGCATCGTAAGGACTTCAGTCCAGTTGTAGGGTGGTTGCACTAAAGCTGTGCTCCTTCGGTTGCCTGCTATAGTATTCTTTTTTGTTTTTCAAGTAAACTTTAAATTTATAAATACAAAAGCCAATCCTACAAATTTATAAAAATGTGAATAATTAAAAAGTATTAAGAATTGAGGGTCACATGCATCAAACTAAGCAATTGCGTTTCCTTAATAGCGATTATTAAGGAATCACTATTAAGGAATCGCAATTGCCTATGCATGTAGTTTTCGCAAAAAAATAACGGTTCCTACACATTTCCTAATAGCGAATCGCAAATTGTGATTCGCCATTAGGGAATGCTTTCCCATTCATTCCTATGGACCTAGAGGCCCATAGGAATGAATGGGAAGCCATTCGCAATTTTTGAAAACCAAATAGGTAAACGCAAATTGCAAATGCAATTTCAAGGGTGCCAGGGGGCCAAAAGGCCACCCTGATGTACCCCCAAAATTGGCATGTGTGCACATGTGGCGCACAAACATGCTCTAAGGGCATGTGTGTGCGCCACATGGCAGTTAGAAAAATTCAGTTTTGTGTATTTTTCTAAGGAATTGCAAATTACCATCAACTTGAAGTTGATGGTAATTTGCGATTCCTTAATGCAAAGTCGCATTCTGAGATTGCTTCTTGCATTGCATTTAGGGAATCGCAACTTGCGATTCCCTAACTGCATTCGCAAAATAAGTAATCACAAATTTTGCGATTACCTATTTTGCGAATGGCTTTGGGCTTGATGCATCCCATAAGGCTAATTACCGGTCACAAAGGGGATGATTCTGCAAATCGGCCCGTTTGTGACTGGTAATTAGCTTGATACATGTGCCCCTTCATTAAGAGTGTATTACATATTAATATTGATAATATTAAAATATATATCTTGGTGTTGATGCTGTACTGAGATGGCCACCACATGATGACCACATCCTGTCTGGTAGCACTGCCTCGGTAGCTCAACTCCTCAGTCATGGCTAGGTCCTCTCCAACCACCTTAATTGATGAAGGGTTTGGTGTGTTGAGTTTCATAACTTCAGCTTTTTTCATTTTTATCTTCAGACCTACTTGCTGTGCATAGATGTTTGAGAAGAGACGTTTTTTCCTGCATATGCTGCTGTGTGACAGAGCAAGGCTAGGTCATCTACATAGATAAGGTCTTCCAGTGTAAAAAACAAGGTTCATCTGATGCCTCTGCATTGGTCTTCTTTTGTGGGTCACATCACCCAGCCGATGCTCTCCTCTACTGGCTGCCTCCTCTGCTTGGCTGGCAAGGTTATCAATCTATGTGTGCTTGTGTGTCATTCTTTTCATGGCTCTGTTTGTTTATATGTACAGTTGCTTGCACTTCTCCTGCTGCCTCTCAGATTTGACCCCAAAGAGTTTCTGATTTCCCTGCCCTTCTGCCTTCAATAGCATACCATGTGTCATGTCCTATCCATTCTTTCTCCTTTCTTGGCTTGGTCTCCAGGTATCTTTCCCTGCTCTTCACATATATTGAAGAGGCATGTTCCCATTTCTTGTTCACTGCACCTGTAGATAGCTCTGACTTGATCTTCATTGTCTGCCAGGTGTTGAAACCTGTTTTTGATTTGTAACACAAATGCCTTCTTGGGATTCTGTAATTTTACCACATCAAAGGGCTGTCATTCTGACTTTCAACTTCACAAAAGAGCTTCCCTCCTCACTCAGGTGACTTGCAGTTACCGTCTCCATGCACCGCTTATTATCAGGTTATCAAACTGTTTTCTGTCTAATGGTGGTACTAGTGTGTTTGCCATTTAACCTGGCTGTCATGAGTCTGCTTTTCACTTTCTTGCATATTATTAGGAATGTCTCTGTTCCCTTGATTGGGATGATGGCTACACCCTCATGATGATGGTCTGCAGCCCTCCTGTGGTGGTTTTCATTCTGCCACATCCTGTCCACCTTTTTTCACTGACCCCAGGACGAGCAGATTGTAGCGTCTCATCTTAGAAGTTACTCAAGCTAGGTTTCCGGTGCTATGTGTAAACCATATGTTTAAGAATCTGATTCTGGTCTTACACTTAGCATTTAGAACTTCCAGTTTCCTTTCAGTAGTTTTCTTGCACCCTTGATGACGGTCAATCATGTATGCCTCATGCAAAGACTCTTGAAGTCCCTTACGCCCAGAAACTTTAGTGGCACTTGCTGGTGTTACCATAACAAAAGTTTTTTTAAATGTATGAATTCCATGTAACAATGCCATTTATTAAAATATATTCAAATAATTCTTTAATTAATTCTTTACACCATTTTTTAGAATTATTGACACATTATAAACAAATGAGTTATTATAATGTTTACATTTTAACTTGTGAAAAATAATTGTAATTTGATTTAATATATTTCAATGAATTCAGATTTATGTTAATAGTGCTGAAGTGTTTTTTCTTTTGATCTACTTTTAAAATAAATATATACAAAAAATCCTTATTAATATTTAACATAAACATACTTTTAGTTTCTGCCTCCACCTCTCCTATCTTTTCTATGCAGAGATCTCTGCGCCTGTAGTGGTGTTCTTCACACATGTCAGTATAGCATTTAGTAGCAAATTGTGGAAGGTAAAAAAATAAATAAATAAATCCACATTTGTAAAGCGCGAACAGTCTCTAGGCGCTGGGGGCCGTCGGAAAGATTAAGCAAGCTATTACCCAGAGTCACATGGTGCTGGGCTAACCTGCCACCAGTGTGGGGGATCGAACCGTGATCCCCAGATTCCGGAGTCAGTCGCCCTGGCCGCGGCGCCACACCTCTTCCCTAAAAGGTAAAAGGGGAGTGGGTGAAAAATGGGAAATACGTATCACTAATTAGGTACAGTTAAGGAAAATTGAAGGAGGGCTGTTGGGAGGGACGTCTGAGTTCCACTCATCTGAAAACAAAGTCTCTTTGGGAGAAACATGATTCCCCAGTATGACAAAATAACACTTAACTTGCACCAGAAATCTCCACAAAAAGCATAAAGCTAATTAAACTAACTTATCGATCATAAATACAGCCCTAGGACTCTCCATTCTTTCATTTGAAGGGGATGGAGACTCGTAAATCTACATCTTGATGTAGGTATACACATGAAAACAGTTAGTTCAATCCATGAGGAGAGTTACAACTAGGGACCGTATTCCGATCTCGGTCAGAAGTGTTCCGAATCAGATTTGGTTTTACCTACACCGATCCGGCGCTCTTATTTCTGACCAACTCATTCCCAATTCCAAACAACCAAGTACGATGCATGGAAACCCTTAGCACTGACTGAATCATTTCTGGAAGGCATACGGACAGATAGAGCCTCCGGAACCAAATCGTGCAGCTCTAAGGAATAGGTTTTCCAAGCGAGCAAGTACGATGAACGATTCGGACAGCCTTTACGAATTGTTTTGCCCAGATCGAAAAGGCTACCGGAACTGGTCCTTTGAGGCCTGTAGCATAACCCCCTTCTCCTGGGACCCTCTGAATCGTGCCTGTGGAGGTACCATGGGCCCCCCTTTCAGACAATGCAGAGTGTTGAAGGCACCAAAGGATGCCCTCCTCAGTGTGCACATTGATCCCCACCCACCCCTATTATCAATGGAAGAAGGTGTACACATTTGGTACACAGGCTCCCATTGAAGTCAATGGGAGTCCGACCGAATCGTATTCTGATGTATTTAATTGCATCGCACTTGTTTGGTCAGACTCCCCTGACACGAGTCATACGGAAAGCATTCCGGACACGAGTCGTTCGGTTTGCTTTCCGAGCGAGATTGGAATTAGGACCTAGGTCTAGTTGTAGATTTATATGTGAGCAGATGTACACATGCAAACTTACCTTTGCCAATATTGCACAATATAAAAATTATCTTATCTAAAACGTAACTTTGTGAAAAGTGTATAATGTAACAATTGCTTCTATTAATCCTATTTTCTATTAAATGGCTCCGAACTGCCAAGCCAGGTCCTTCCTGGACTAGAAACAAGCATCCTAGGACCGGTTTCAGGGTATCACCCCTTTTCAGGCTCTCCATGCCACTGGAATCAAGCTATCCTGGCTGAAGAGGGGTGATACCCCGAAACCAGTCCTAGAGCTTGTTTCCAGTCCAGGGAGGACTTGGCTTGGCAGTTCGGGTTGGATTGTTCCCATGAGGCACATGGTCAAGACTGATTTGCATATGGCTGGGTTCAAACTGGAATGGCATGGTGAGCAAAAAAACGATGGATTTAGGCCCAGATCTCTGTACTGGGGTGAATGTATGACAGTGTTCTGCATTCTGTCCATCAACTGTAGTTTTTGCATTTGTCACCCCGAGTGGGACGGGTATGCCTAGACATGGGTCCCGTGCTCTCCATGCCACAGGAGTCAAGCTATCCTGGCTGAAGAGGGGTGATACCCTGAAACTGGTACTACAATGCTTGTTTCCAGTCCAGGGAGGACCTGGCATGGCAGTTCGGGCTGGACTGTTCCCATGAGGCACAGGGTCAAGACTGATTTGAATATCGCTGAGTTCAAACTGGAATGGCATGGTGAGCAAAAAAACGATGGCTTTAGGCCCAGATCTCTGTACTGGGGTGAATGTATGACAGTGTTCTGCATTCTGTCCATCAATTGGTGTTTTTGCATTTGTCACTCTGAATGGGACGGGTATGCCCAGACGTGGGTCCCGTGCTCTCCATGCCACTGGAATCAAGCTATCCTGGCTGAAGAGGGGTGAAACCCCGAAACCTGTCCCAGGATGCTTGTTTCCAGTCCAGGGAGGACCTGGCTTGGCAGTTCAGGCTGGACTGTTCCCATGAGGCACAGGGTCAAGACTGATTTGCATATAGCCGGGTTCAAACTGGAATGGGACGGTGAGCAAAGAAACGATGGATTTAGGCTTAGATATCTGTACTGGGGTGAATGAATGACATTGTTCTGCACTCTGCCCATCAACTGTTGTTTTTGCACATATCTCCAGATCTAACCATAGAGCACCTAGACACTGGAGGGGCACTCCCTCAACACCTATACCAGGGTCCTTTGCTGATGGCAGATTTGAGATATGTTTTGGTGTAGAAGCAGAATCTCAGCACAATGTCCCATTGCCTCTTAGTGTAAATTAAGTCCTGTCACCTTTTGTTAAGATAGCCTATAGTCTCTTTATTGTAATAATAATAATGACCTTTGAAAGAAGACTCAAAGGAAGGCTGATCACCTTCTGTGAATCTATGGATCTTATAGACTCAATTCTATTTACAAAGAGATGACTTGCCATCATCTTCACTTTCTGTATATAGTCTAGTGTCTCTACTGCAAAAATGTACATCAGGGGGGAATGGCCATCTCTATCTGGTGCAATCTATATGTCAAAGTGGGGATACTTGATTAACTGTCACTGCTGCACTGATATTGGGGTATAGTTATATTATCAGGTTGATAATACACAGTACTATGCCATGTGCTGCAGAAATATGGTGTAAAGATTAAATGTGCAACTGGCCATCTCCACCATATTTCTGTCTATCCCTGAAGTGCCCCAGTATTGTTAACTATTTGAGATTGAGGGACTCTTACTTCCAAGAAACCCTCACACTATTGAACTAAACCTCACAGTACAACGTTTTCTAGGGTCATTCTGGGTGTACCCCAGTACTACAGGCTACAGAGATCACAAACTGATCTCTACGTAATGCAGTCTCAAGGGATACATTCATCAACCTCTGTGCTGAATTCCATGTGGGTGACAGCATCTTTATTCTTCTGTCATGCAGTAGCTGCTAATTTTGTTGAATTAGTGATAATGATCACAAAGATAGACCTGATGTTGAGTGTCCTAAATGCAATTTTTTGTTTGTATTACCCTTAGATGATCCTGAACATAATTTTTATGCATGGTGAACATAAGATGGAGGGTGGATATTATTCACAGAGAAATAGCAGGAAGAGCACATCCTCATGTCTCCCTTCATCGTTATTCTGTGCACTAGTAACTTCCCGAAGTAAATTCACAAGATTACCTACTAGAGCTGACACCTGGAGAATGTAGATGCCTGGTGGTATTCAGAACCCAGCCAATACAGTGCACTGTGTGATGAGAGCAAAACCTGCTTTACTCATAATCATCTCTAAGAAGAGACCATCTACTGCAGTGTAATCAGATGTTTGAACACTTGAAATTCTCTCAAATAATTGCTACCAGGCCACTACCAGCTAGCAATAACTGTGCATATAGGCCCAATCCACCTTAGAGCAAAGTGAAGGTTTCTTTAGACATCGATAGGTGTCAGTCATCCTATTGTGCCTCCTGAATATTGCTAATTTTATCAATGTTCGTTTTAAACCTGAAGTCCTAGTGAAGTTCTTCGCACCTGCCTTACTGCTTCTAACCTTCCATGCATCAGCACCAAACATTCCTCCTTTAACCTCATTAGAGACCTGAGCAGGCATGCCCAAGAACCTTCTGCTGATGGAGTTTGATGTGTAGAAACTCGGATTGCTGAGCAAACTCCAACCATATGCCCTTGTTTGCTTTCTTGTATGTTTTATTATTGTGAATAACTCCCCACTCTGACCTTCACTGGTACCCTCAAGTCTCTATCCTGTATGTCTACGAAGAGATCCAGCACTTGGAAGACTTGAAAGATAGCCGAATCCAAAATCTTAAGGAGTTCCTACATAGTGCTTGTAGTATATCCTTTGTGCCTGTGACACCACACACATTTTTTTCCTGAGGGCCACACACCTTCCTGCAGGCTTGCCGGGCTAAAGACCCTAGAGATACATGCTTTCACCATGATAAAATCATCCAATCTGCTTCCTCCACAAGTTGAAGTCAAAATGAGAGCAATGGTGAATACAGAATTACTGTGTGGAATTATTTACAATCCCCATTGCTTCCCTCAACACAATGTAGCAGGCATAAAGTGATGCTATGCAACCTGTCACAGAAAATAAATACTGTCCTAAATAGGAAAGTACCAGAGCGAGAGTTGAAGGCCAAACACGCTCATATACTTAATAGACCATAAAATGTGATAAAATTCGACAGCACTCATTGTGAAGATTCATAGGTTTAGGAGCTACATGTTTTTATTCTTGCTGTTTTTGATGGAGGGATGATGAAACTAATTATATCGAGAAAAATGGAAAACCCTGTTGGAGTAATATCACGGAAGTAAATGTTAGATCAAGTGGAGGGGTTGAAGTGAAGGGCAGACGTCTATTGAAGCATTTTACAATGTCAAGAAAAATAATGCAATAATTTGCAGAATAACATGTAGATTTAATGAAAATAAATTTATTTAAATGCCAAAATTGTAGCAGGCAACCATATGTACTCTCTACTCCTGAAAAGCTAAATTAGCAGTGCTTGGCCAAAAGCTAACATAACTAATCCATGCTGACATTACCTAAAATGGTAATTTTTTCTGCCTTCACATGGATGTTTTTCATAATGAATAATAGTTGCATAAAATGTTTTTAGCTAACCCTGCAAATGTTGCTACTTATACAAAAATCACTGTTTACAAATAAACAGGGACTTGATTTTTATTGGGTTGATGAAGAAGTTATAAGGAAAATTAATGGTGTGAAAGTCTAAGAGAATAAAGCTTGTATTTGATAAGAAATGTTTCACTCAACAGCGCTGCTAAAGCTCATTTTATTCTTGATGAAAAGACAAGGAGTGATTCTTTTTCCATGAGTGCATTGGGAGCTGATTAATCGACTGAGGAGAGAAAAGGCAACATGAAGATTGCAACAAGATTTTGTTTGCTTATATAAGTTTGTGTTCCTAAAGTAGTCAGATCAGTCACTGCTGCCCCATGTTCTATGCTGCTCTGAAACTCTACTGAGATTATTGAACCTTTATTCATTTGAAGTTCTGCTTTGATTGATGATGTCTCATTTTGCCAGGACTCTTTATGGGTTCCTAACTTACACTTTGTCATTCTCATTCATAAGAAGGGGATTTTGTTTCCTTTATGGAACATGCCTGATACATTTGATTGTGATTTATTGATTATTTGTTGATTATTGACAAAACTAATGTTTGTTATTGATAGCTTTAAATGATGACTCTATAAAGATCAATTACTAAAGATTTGCATAATAAAACCCTTTAAATGAGACTACACTCTTGTTATTGACTGAAAGTAGATTAAATATTGTCATGACAATTTAATGTTGATGTACAGCTACTGCTTAATCTCAGCTAACATTAAAGATCCATTGGCCTGGCGGCGTGGCTTCGCCGCCAAATTAAAATGGCAGCGTGACTATGGGACTCGGATCCCTTCAACAGGGGAAACATTTGGACTCCTTTTTTGCCGGTTTTCACCCGATTTTGGCAACCACGGTGATGCAAGCCGTTTTTCTCCACAACTGCCCCCATTTTAGGTCTCCTTCGTTACGCAGATAGCTTCTCCTCGGAAATGACCACCATCTACTGATCAGATACTAATGGTGAATAATTCCTCATTGTGGGCAAGTTCGTTTCTTATACCCACTACCTCTCTTGACATATTCTGGGTACTTCAGGATACATAATATGTTTTTGTTCACTAATGACCGCCATTTTGTGATTCCCTCAACCTACCTGTGACATTTGGTAAGAATTTGACTCTGTTTTTGTGATTTTTTTAATTTAATTTTGATTTTCTTGAGGTATTCTTCACACTGTTGTGCTGTCAGTGTTATGAGGGTCTTTGATTATTTTCAATTTCCCATCAAGTATTTATTACTGAAGCCACCGCATCCTAATAAGCTCTCTTTGTTCATCTGACTTGACTCCCTTATTACATAACACAGAGCTTGGGCATTAAAAAGGTGGATCCTGCAGCCACAGTTTGGATCTGGCACTTTCTTTTCCTCACAGTCCCTTTGTGTGTGCTGTGTTAATTTTCAGAGCTCAAAGTTGTAAGTATTGCTTATTAAATTTCTTTTGCCTCTTCTATGGAAAGACTAAGAAACCTTAGGCTCACCTCGTCCTCCAATCCTACTGCACACTCGGATTCTGCTGTCAATGACATGGAGGACATTTCGCTCCAAAAACCTAATCACTCATGAGGCTATATTCCAAAATCTCATCTTTCAATCAAAATTCCTTCGACTTCCACACAAAAAAATGAAAAAATATCCTTCTTCAGTGAATTCATCTTCAGCCTCCATGGATATTATCCCTGAGGAAATTCGTGCTTTGAAGCCCTTCATGGGGGAAACTAATAAAACTTTGCAACATCTAGATGATAAATGGTCTTCGTTGGAGTCAAGTATGCTTGTTGTGGAACAGAAAACGGAATCCCTTCAAGTTTCATGTTCACGTATTTCAATTCTAGAATCTGAGGTCTCCCTGCTTAAGAGGCAATCAGAAGATTTGGAAACTCATAATCGCATAAACAACCTCAGAATTTATGGTCTTCCTGAAAACATTGAGAGTTCCTATCAAACTGCCTTCTTTCAAACCTTTTTGCCTAAGCTCTTGAACTTATCTTCTATGCCTTCCTTTAACATTCAAAGAGCTCACAGACTGGATCCCAAGATTTCTTCAAAACCTCGTGGAGTCATCCTGTTTTTCTTACAATTTATAGACCTTCTACAAGTCCAGCCTGTTGTTAAGTCCAAAAATCACATTTTTTGGGAGGGTCAACGTTTATTTTTCTCTCAAGATGTGGCTAAAGTTACAGCTGATCGTCAAAAGAAATTTCTTGATCTTCGCCCTCAACTGCGTTCCATAAATGCCAGATTTGGACTAATTCATCACTGCCTATTCAAGGTCATATATAAGGAAAAGACTACAACATTCGATGAACCAGCCGTATTGCAAGAATTTCTTTGTCAGGAAGGAGCTGTGGCTATGGATACTTCAAAACCTACTTGATTTGTTATTTTATTTCATTACGTCTGAATGTTTCCCTTTTTATGTAATTTCTTCACTATTTGTTATGTTTGTATTTTTGTAATCCTTATTGTGTTATAATGTTTCATCTGTTTTTCTTCCCATTCCTACAGGTGTAATTGTTCCCCTCTCTCATGCTTCCCTTGTGACTTCTCCCATATGTTGATGTCTCAACTTTGGTTCTTCTGGGGTCCGGTGGAGTTCCGTTGGTGTCGTCGTCATCTTCTGGTGGTGCCATCCCTCACTTTGTTTTGTGTTGTAGGTATGTCCTTCAGTCATCATTTATTTGACATGTACTGTCTTTTTGTTCTCTATCCTGACTTGTACTGTCTCTTTGTTTTCTGTTAAGTTTTTCCTTCCTCTCATGCACTCTATATCATTACTTTATTCCTCTTTTTTCTTCTCACTATTCTTCCTTCTGCTTCCTTTTTCCTACCTTTTCTGATCAAACAGTACTTTTTTCTCTACACTCTTTCCTATTCCTTTTATCTCAATATAAAGACTGGTTTTATCACTGTATGCTTAATGAATGTTCATGTTTATACCCTATGGTGACATTCCGTGTTGCCACATGGAATATTATGGGATCAGGTAATCCTATTAAAAGACAATGGGTGTTTACCAATTTAGCTAAATTAAAAACTGACATTGCAATACTCCAGGAATCACATCTATCTGAGGCTGAAGCTTCCAAACTTAAGAAATGCTGGGTAGGAAATGTATTTTCATCTCCAGCCCTTGGTAAGAAAAATGGTGTTTTGATTCTGTCACAAAAGACTTAATGTTTCTGTTGTTCATCCAGAATCTGATTCTGAAGGTCATTGGGTTATTGTTAAACTTCGTATCAATAAAAAAACCCTAGTTCTTTTCAATGAATATGGCCCTGTTTCCATTGACAATGGTTTCTGGACGCAGATCTCCGATAAATTAATTTTGTTTGATGATGACTATATTATTTTTGGTGGTGATTGCAATCAAATTCATCACTTCTTATTGGATAGACACTCATCAGTTAAATTTGTAAGGGGAACAACCTTTACAACGCAACTTTTACAACGCAATACCATTACAACGAAACTGTTACAACGCAAGTGCATTGACAACGCAGGACATTACAACGCAAGTCTTTACATCGACTTGCACTAGATGGCGTGCTAACATTAAAAATAGTGTAGTTTACTATCCCAACACCTTCCCTACTGTTACGTGGACTGGAGTTGGAATAGTAAATTACACTTTTTTAATGTTAGCACGCCATCTAGTGCAAGTCGATGTAAAGACTTGCGTTGTAATGTCCTGCGTTGTCAATGCACTCGCGTTGTAAAGCTTTCGTTGTAACAGCATGCTTTGTAACAGCATGCGTTGTAACGTCATACATCCAATTTGTAAGCACTAAAATGCTCTCACAATTTTTCTCCACTATAAGTCGTAGCTCTCTAGTCGATATTTGGAGACTTTGTAACCCGAATCTCCAGGAATACAGCTACTACTCACTGCCACATCACACACAGTCCCTTACTGGTTACCACTTTTTAAGTAATTCTTTAGCTCAACATGTTCTCCACTCCAAGATAGGATCTATTTTATTATCGGAATCATGCCCCGGTTTTTGTTGATTATGATTTGATACCTTTCATCCCACATTCTGGTAGATGGCATTTTAAACAATCAATTACTTGTGGACCCTAACTTCTCTAGCCAATTCAGTTCTTTTGCCTTGGAATTTTTTGTCATTAACTCTGCCCCTGATTCTGTAATGATTTGGGACTCTTTTAAGGCGGCTGCTAGAGGCTTTATAATGAATTTGTCTCAGAGAAGAAAAAATCTTTTGAGATATAAACTGCTCAATTGCTTAATAAAATCAAACAATTAGAATATACTTATTATCACTCCAGCACTCAATCTCCTTTAAACAATCTTATTGATGCCAAGCTCACTTTAGATGGACTATCTACAGACGCCGCTTCTTCATATCTTTTAAAGAGTACTGCTTGTTATTACGGTGGTCAAAATAAAATGAGGAAGATTTTGGCTAATTACCTAAAAATAAAGAAAGAAAGAACTAGAATAGATTCTTTACAGAGTGCTACAGGATCCCTTTTAATTAAGGACAATGATATTTTAAATTAATTTGTTTCCTTCTATAAAAACTTCTATACCTCGGAGACTCAACCAGTTCAAGCAGATTCATTCTTTTATTTTCAATCTCTTAATTCCCCTCTCCTCCCAGCATATTGATTTTGACTCTTTGGAATTCGATTTCACTTTAGCAGAAATTACCAATGCATTTCGGTTCTACGACAAGGAAAGGCCCCTGAACCCGATGGGTTTTCTGTCGAATTTTATGAACATTTTGCTGAGCTTCTCCTTCCAAATCTTTTGCTTTTATTTAGTTCCTTTATTACAAAGGGATCTCATGGTACTTTTCAAGAGGCCATGATATGTTTAATTCCAAAAGATAATAAAGACCCTACCCATTGTAAAAATGATCATCCAATTTCTCTAGTTAATTCTGATTATAAGATGTTGGCTAAGATTTTAGCACTACACATTGATCCTATCCTACCTGAACTTATCGTACCTGAACAATCAGGTTTTGTAAAGGATTGCTTATCCTCTGATAACTCTAGAGTTTTTTTTTAACATTCTTAGCATGGCTTCCTCCTTAGATTATCCTATTGCTTATGTAGTTTTAGATGCTGAAAAGGCATTAGACAGGTTTGCCTGGGATTTTATGTTTAATGTATTAAAATGGATAGGTTTTCCCCCCAAAATAATTTCCCTAATTTCATTACTATATTCAGGTCCTAAAGCTTCTATTTTCGTTAATGGTAAAGTCTCGGATAATTTTCTCATCTTAGAGGGGTACGACAGGGTGTCCGTTATCACCCTTATTATTTGTAATAGCATTAGAACCCTTTCTAACCAAGATTAGAGATGATTCCCAGATCTCTGGATTTCAGCTTGGTTAACATCAGGTCAAAATCTCTGTTTACGCAGATGATATTCTTTTATATTGTTTCAACCCAGATACTTCTCACCCTTTCCTTTATCAGGTTGATATTTTTTCTCAGTTATCGGGCTATCGCCTTAACCCGGATAAATGTGAAGTTCTACCTCTAAATGTTCTATGTCTTAAGCATTATTTTACCCTCACTGGTTTTTCCTGGCAACCTTCTAAGCTCAAATATCTAGGCCTATGGTTTCTCCTCATCAATTTCAGAGACTTTAAAATTAAATTTTGATTATATTATCAAGACTTTAAATGATACTATTCCACGTTGGCATCCTCTAGTTCTCTCTTGGTGGGGTCGGTTAGATTCCATTAAGATGATGCTTACCCCTTTGATTATATATATTCTTTCCATGATTCCTGTGTGCATTCCAGGATATTATTTTTTTTAAATTGATTCTCTTTTAATTAAATTTCTTTGGAAAAATAAATCTCCTCGCATAGCCTTATCCTCCTTAAAAAAGGACAAACCTAATGGAGGCCTTACATTTCCAGACTTCAAATCTTATCACTCTGCTTTTTCTCCAAAAGAAGCTTCCCGCTGGTTTTCTTCAGACACCTCCACTCATCCCCCAGTTTGGGTTTCTATAGAGGAATTTCTGATCTCCCCTTTCATTTTCAGGGAATTCTTGATTTTTCCAACAATATTTCCTTTTTACATTCTCCCACTATTTCTTACACTCATAGAATTTTTACTCCTCATAGACCGTCCTCTTATCCTTCATCTTCTTCTCTTTCTCATTAAACTATTTGGTATAATAAATTATTATGTATTAAAAATTGTACCGTTTACTGGAAATCCTGGAGATCCAAGGGCTTGCTTTGGATTTCCCAACTTTTGCATGAAAATCACCATCTATCCTTCTCTGATCTTCAAACTAACTTTTCATCACTTAATTCTTTTCTTAAACAGTATAACCTTCTACTTTCTTCTCTTAATTAATATCTCACTACATTACCAACTAATCCTATACTTCCTCTAACATGATCCACTCGTTTTCATTTATAAGACTCACCCCCCTCTGCTTCTTCCATTTATAAGTGTCTATTATCATCTTCAGATAGACTTAAATCAAGAACTGAGTTGGCGTGGGAAAAGGATTTGCAACAATGCTCGCTTGGGATGAACTGTGGCTAAAAATCCACAAAACATCAAGAGCCGCTAATACAACTCAAATCCTATATTTTGTTTATCAACGTCTCTTATTTTCCCCTGTAAAATTAGCATCCTTTTCACCTTTTACTTTATCTACCTGTAGGCACCGTTCTTGCACTAATGCTGATTTAAAACATATGATATTTGAATGCTCCAATATTTTTCAATTCTGGCAACTAGTCTGGTCCCAAATTGGGAAGATTTGTAAAGTTAACATTCCCTTTTTTACCCAATATTTTCTTGGGTTCCTTGTCACCCCAGTGGCAGCAAACACCATCAACTTTCAAGTTATTAGGTTTGTTATTGGCTGTAGCTTTTCTAATGTTGTAACTGCTTCAGATGATGTTAAGAAACCGCTGTAAATACATCTTGTTGTCTTTCTCTTAAACTTCTTAGATATTGTTGTTCATGCATATATGTTTTTCTTTTTAATTTGCATTACGATTTGTCTTCTCTAGGTGTATTGCACTTACAGCGTTTTACTTTATATCCTGTTGTTTCTTTAAAACTTATTGAAAATGTATAATATATTGTTCACCCCTTGTCCATTTCTTTTTGCTTTTCTTCTTTTTCTCCCCTTCCATTTATGCATACAGCATGATTGTTATAACTGTTGTACCTACGTAGACTTTTATATTTGCAATGTTAACTGAGATTTGTTAAATTCTGATGTATTGCTGTTCTTTTCTTCTGACTCTCAATAAACTCAAACTTAAAAAAAAAAGATCCATTGGCCAGTTAAGTAAAAATTCTTCTTGTGATGAATATAAATGTAACTGAGATTCCCCACACAACAATGGGAAACAGCCTTTACTAAGCAGCCAGAAATATACAGTACCATTACAACGTGGGCAATACAACAAATGCGCTGTTACCACGTATTCCATTACCATGCGTTCCATTATCACGCAAGTCATTACAATGACTTGCAGTAGGGAACGTGTTGTTGGATTTTAAATTCAACACCTTCCCTACTGCTGCACAGACTGTATTTGTAATGATTTGGATGGTAATTGAACACATGGTAACAACGCGTTCGCTGTATTGCCCATGATGTAATGTTATGCATTATAGGAGCATGCGTAATTGTGCAATATATCCCTCCACCACATCTCAATACCAGAGAAGTAGTGTGAAAACAATATGCAACATAAAATGTGCTGTAATGTGAGTGTGGTTGTTGACAAATATTCACTTTAGTCAATTACAAAGACATGAACCTAGGGCATGTAAAGAACAAGGGAGACGATATACTTGGAGAAGTACTTGGAACTTTGAAGTTGAATTTGGATACTTATCCACCTGAAAAAGGCATATACAGTTTTCAGAATTCATTAATAGTATATTTTTTCTTCATGGTGAAAGAAACAGAACAGACATAGGTTACCATCATAGTAACAGGTTAGGGTGCAAATTAAAAAGGCAGAGAATTGAAAATCTGAGAATATAAAATTCAAATGATGGAGGTGGATAATATGATGGTGATATTTATATTATCTAAATTGAATAGACGAAATAAGGTCACAAAAGGGAACACTAGTGAGACCAGGCACCAGCCCAAGGAAGAAATATAGGAGCAGAGATTGTGGAAAGGTGACTTGAAGACCAGGCATAACCAACATCTCAAGAGCGGGAAATGAAATGGGTAGAAAAATGCTGTTTAGAATTTATGTAGGACTTCAGTGATATAGTTCATGTATCATCATACCTAATAACATCTCAGTGTACACATTCAGTAAACTCGTGAGTGACATTCATACAGGCAAAATATTTCACACTTGAATGACTCTCTGACAGCACAGCTGTAATTTATCATAGCCTGTGGTGAGGGTTTTGTAGCCAGAGTTTAGAATACTCTGACATAGAGAAATGTGTGGGATGGTACCAGCAGGAAGAGCGGAGATAGAGCACATTGCAGCTACCTGGGAATGACTGTGCCTCTTTAAAAGCACTTTGGGCGTGATTTACATACAGAATGGTCACAAATAGCGGTTGCAATTTGAGCATCAACCATATTGTGTCCTGTCTGTCATTTTGTGACGTGCACTGTATGTTTCAGATGGTCCAACAATGACCTTAATAATACATATTAATTATACAGGTCGCTGTTCACAACCGTTGCAATTGGCCACGTATGCAGAGATGGCGGTCTGTAAGGGACAGCAGAACACTTTCTCTGCACACACTTTTATATTTAAAAAGCAGACTTTGTCCTTGAAACGAAAAAGGTGCTACTTTTAAAGCCAAAATGTTTCCCTTTTGTGAAGACATCAGGTAAGTAGCAATTGGTCTCTCCAACCACTGTTGGCTCACCTCGAGGTCATGATTATCAAACTTCTCCTTTGTGAATCACATGGAACCCCAACTTGGGAGATGGTTATCGATAAAGAGTGGTGATCACTTTCACGGTCTTTTCTAATTGTAAAGACTTGTCAAATCCATTTTATGATTAGGAAATGCATTTCTGACTCAAAGAAGTGGATTAGTAACTTGTAAGAACACCCTTTTGTGCTTGCAAAGCTTGTGATTTTGAAGTGCAGAGTTTGCACCCCAAAAGGGCTTTGTACATCAGCTGTTGATGAAACGTGCATGCCCTACTTTTAAATTGTACTAGGAAAGGCAATTGTTTTGCATAGTTTTTCATAACATCTTTCAAATATGCATGTTGCAGAAACTCAGGATTCTGCATCCCTTCTCCAGAGGGATTCATTCCACTCATAAGATGGAACTGCACTGGGGCCAATTTATTTCCTACCCAGAGGGATCAATCAGGGAGTAGCAGACCCTGATGTGTTTGAGTATCTGAAGAAGTAAGTGAAGTGGGGAGGTGGGACAAGGACTGGTCCTTTAAATCAGCCCTACTTCTGGCCTGAGTTCATGCAGTTGCAGCCGTAATGTCCTCAGAGGAGCAAATGATGAGAGAAGGAGAGTTAGATGCAGTGAGATGTTATCATGATGATTCTAGCTCGAGTTCCTTTCAGAACCCTTGGTAGATTGTCTCGCTTAGTCTTGTCTTGTCTTCTACTTTTCTTTGCAAGGTTTGCATTCCTCGCCTCTGCTGGCCGTCAGCCATGCCAGCACTGACAGGTTTACTGACAGCACTACTTGTGGGTTCAGAGCAGACTGGACCTTAATAAGGTTTGTTATAATTTCAGAATTGGTAGTATTTAAGACACCTTAATCATGTTGCTGGAGCAAAGCAGAAACTGCAATGCTAGCTGACAGCAAGATACAGGTACAGCAAAAGTGCCCTTAGAAAGACCTGCCTGCACATTAACATCATGCTCCAAAGGAAGTATGCATATAAGTAAGCCATGTGTGAATTTGTCACATTTGTTCCTTAATATAAGCGGTGTTTGAAATTATAATTCTGATGCCGTAAATGTGTGAGATTCATCATTTTAGCAATTGTAGGAAAATGGAAGTTCAACATTTTTGGTTCTCAAGAGGTGGTCCCATTTTGCAGAAACATTGTCTATCAGAAAACAAAAGTAAATTTGCATTTTTTCTCCAAAATGTCCTATTTTGAAACCTTTTCACCACTAATTGTCTAACCGAAATATACATTTTCCCATAATTTCGCCGAGTTGGTTGAAACATGCAGTTTCCAGCCCTTTCTTTGGCATGCATTTATTGACTGTGAACTCAACACCGAGACTGACAACAATCTTTATTGTCATCAGCACAGTATTTGAGGGTCACATGTTTATTTTTTGTGTGTTCTCATTTTTTCACGTGTAAACCAAGCACTGAACAAAGGTTTGGCGAGAGACAAAACATGGCTTAGCAGCAGCCATAGGGCTACAGTAGAGATATTTAAGCCTATAGGACACTGTGACAACACCATGTATTCACTATAGTTAGCTGGCATGTGGGCGGAAATAAACAGGAGCATATTTTAATAGAGATTGGTCATTTCGGCCACATCATCATACCTCACTCTCACTGAGCAATGCAGTGCCACATAATGCAGCATAAGAGATTAGAGGCAGTTTTTGAGCCCTGGAGGTTTGGTGTACATTATGTGAGATGATAGATACAAAAGACATAGACTCAAATGATACAAAATGTCTTCCTTGTGCAAGAGCTAGAGAATGAATAGCCACCAAATATGAATGCATCAGCAGTCTTGTACTTCAGAGACAGGTGTAAGTGTTCAAGGTGTGGAACACGTTATAAATCTGTTTTAGCTCCTGAAATCTTTGACATTGGACATTTGACATGCCTATTAGCATGCCTACTGTTGGGTGCTGAGGGTGAGTGTGCCGCAAATGCTATACTGTGATTTCCCAACCCTTCTTGATAGAAGGCAGCCTCACTATGCACTGCTGTTGATGTGTGGATTGAATTGTGTTTCTGAACTGAGGTGGCGAAGTGAGCTAAAGAATGATGATGGATTCAACCCAGATCTGTAACTGGGGGTTCAGCGCTCGGTCCATCATCTCCTTGTGTTTGCTTGATTTGTGTGCGTACCATAGGAGTGTAATGAACTACAGAAATCAGGAGTGATGTTCACTGTGCATATTTTTTCTTATATCACATAAGTGGATGGATGAATCTAACTGGAGCGTAAGTACTGTGGGCCTGATTCCCAAAGGTAAACTTAGACTTGAGTATAAGATTAGACCTGAAGAGTAAGTTTAGACCTGACGCATAACTTTAGACCTGAAGTCTTGAGGAAGTGGTGTGCCATGGATTATGTAGCCTGTTTTTGACATATTCTTGTGTAAAATAATTGTGACCCTACAGTGACAGAGGTACCGTTGAATTCCTCTTCCTAGAAGATTGAAAACACCTCATTTACTTGAGCTTTGCCAACCTTTACTTTTGGGTGTCAATGATGGAAGATCCATTTTAAATTCTCTGTGTATTGAAATGATGCTGTTTGCTTTATGTCTGTGCTTGTTTTCAATGTATGAGGTCTTAGAGTCCTTTAATGTGCCTCTGCCTTATAATAGCATATTCTCAGGTTATAAGTACTATTATGATCCCTGCATGGCTAAAAATGCCTCACCGAGGATATATTAATTAACTGATGGACTCCGATAATGCAGGGACCTGCAGTAGGTGTATTGCTTGGGATTTGCTGTTTGTGGTGTAGCCACATGTACTCTATCTTACTGTAAGAGGCTGCTTGGAGTATTGGTTGTGCCCACAGTTCAATACAAAGGTTCAACAAGAACTCCTGAGGAAGAAGATCCACTGAGAGGTTAGTGGGCCAGCTAAAAATGACAGCTGAGCAGAGAGTGGGTCAATGTTTGCACCAGAAATTCACAAATAAGCACCGAGTAAGACGGTGGAACATAGAATATCTGGGTTCCACAGCAGAAACCCAGACTTAAGTGGGCACAAAATAGTGGCAGCCCAAAGGAGCAATATGATTAACCACCTCCAGAAGGTGGAGACTGGCAGAACTATCAGAGTGCTAAACCACCACCTTGTGAATTGTTGCCACCAAGAGACCTCAGATCACTGCAGCAGAAATATCCAAACATTCCTCTTCTATTCTGTAGGGTTGTTCATGTTTTGTCTAATTTACTTCTGTAATTCTGTTTAAGCATGAAATAGTCGGTCTCTTTCTCACTGCAATACTCTTCCTTCTTTGCTGCAGGCTTTGAGGCAGTACCTACAGGTCTCCACCCATCTTGTGTCCCTTTTTCTGTGCAGTTTTGACCCTTGTGATTCTTTGAGAAACATTTATGTTCATCTTTCCTATCTGCTTCTTTCTGATTGCCCCTAAACTTGGCTTGCCTATCTTTTCTCTCCATTACCTTTGTACCTCTGTTCCATGTCTCGCTCCACTGGGCCGGATCTACATCAAAATATCAATACAAAGATATCTCCTTGCAAAAACATCACTTAAGTTCATCATACATGGGGGTGTACAGATTTACTATTCCAACTCCATATCTTCTTACTTTCACAATATTGTATAAGTTGGCATTTTGAAGTTATATTGTTGCACATTGATGTTTTATGGTTGATATTTTAGTACCACACCATTGAGCCCCTCACCCTTTTTGGCTTGTCTTGAACACTGCGTTGACACAGACACAGCAGCCATTGAGAGTGCCAGCACACCAGTACACTGCCACATTAATTTAAATATAGTCCTGTCTGCCATTATAGCACATTCATCACATACAAATACATCTCTTCCAAAACTAGTGTACTGGATTGTCAGCAATAAAGCATTCAATGTGTAGTAAAAATGTATTCAATCTAAAAAAAGAAGTAAGGCATTTGACTTGTCTGACCAGAGGCGTTTTAAGGCATGGGCAAAGTGAGGGGGGGCACTTATAGAGTCATCTCTGTTCTGCAGATTCTTGCCATTTATTTTTAAGGTGAGTGAATTGTGAGAGTCTTTTAGAAAATTTTGAAGAGAAATGCTGTATTTATGTTTAATGCAACATACATAACAAAGTATCTTATAGATCTAAACAGGACCTCACAAATGATAAATGGGAGGATGTCATCACCAAATGTTTTGCAGTAATATCAGCAACCAGTTTTTGTGTTAAGTATTGAAAACAATATCCACTTTTCAGCAATATTAGATGTAAACACATTTAGATGTTGGACCAGTATGTCAGTGACCTGGCCCAAGAGGACATGATAAAGCTGAAATTGTAGCGTAAATTCAAAGCTGTTCTAAACAGGGACCCCCCCCCCCAAATCTGTAAGATGTGCCTGTGTCTGATAGGTCAGTGTGTGGGTCAGTTTTTGGCTATTTGTTGGCCTGTGTACAGTCTGGTGGGCTGGTTTTTACCATTGATTTAACTGCTGTTAAAACAAACATTGCCTGTAGCAAGCTAAAATATTCCATTCCTCACAAAACACCTATACAGCGTGTCTTTTCAAGTTTAGAACAACCCCAGTTTCCAAGTATGGGTCACGTTTTTGCTATGTTATTCACTAAAGGGGGCCACTTTTATTTTAGTGCCTAGAAATATATATATTCTGATCTTTTCTTCAAAGTTTAACTCTTAATAAAAGCATGTTCTTACGATTAATAATATTTGTAAATGTGTTAGTTATATAACATGTTCACACTTTGCTGGGCAGGCAGCTCTTTTCAATGTGTAGTAGAATTCCACACCCACCATGCAAGAACCAAAGAAATGTTTCTCTGTAAGAAGATGGCAAAATGTACAACAGGTCATATTGCAGTGCTTAATTTGTAATAGACTGTGTACTGGTGCCTGAAGTCCTCAGCCAGGCAATAAAAGGCAGGCACACAGTGTACCATGCTTGTATAATATTAAATCCACATCATGTCTCTTTAATTCAGCCCCAGACACTGCCCCATTGTTTCTCCCCTTCAGGTGTCCCTTTGTGCTGGTTTTTCCATCTTTCTCTTCCTCTGTCTTTCAGATTTGTATGTTAAATCAAACTGTAAGGTTGGCTTCCATGCTCTGATTTCATTATGTTAATAAGGATTGTGGAATTGTAGAACATGCTGCTGAAGTAAAATAAAAACAGCACATTCACAGAAGGCCTTTTACAGCTCTGCACCCAGGATGTGGAACAACATTTCTGTCTCTGCCTTGAATGCCTAAAGGCTGCTCCAATTTTGGATAGTGCTGAAGATGTACCTCCTAAAGAATACTACATCACCATACCCTAACAATGCCCAAGCCAGCTACTTCCTTTATCTCTTGTTGACTGTGCACTTGCATTTCACCCTGTACATCACTGACGTCTTTGGACTATGTGTGCACTTTACAAATATTGCATGCATACATATACACACACAAATAAACATATATACAAGCAACCATACATACACACACCATGTGTTGGACCAACAAAAAAAGTGCCATTGGTTAGAAATAAGTGTCAGTGTATTGTCCTAGAAAACTGCCACAAATTAGGCACTGCATATCATCCCATTACAAGGTAAATGTACTACATTGTTGTCCCTTTGTCACATTACAGGCCGTATGGTATATGCATCATACTAAATAGTTGTTTGTACTAAGAAGCCTCTTACCACCATTTCATTGGGCCCCTGCAGCAATATATACTGTTTGCATACATGATTTTGTGTCATTTGCACCAAATACAATTTCCAAATGCTTCATGTGCTTTGGGCTCCTTTGGAAGCAACAAAACCATTCTAAGTTCTAATAATTGTTCCTTTCAGGTCTCAAAGTTCGAATGATGCATAGGGGAAATCAAACATCGGTGACAGAGTTTTTTTTGTTGGGACTTTCTGACATCCCAGAGCAGCAGTCCATACTATTTACCTCTTTTTTGATAGTATACCTTCTGGCGCTGCTAGGAAATGGGCTCATAATGATGGTGATTGCCCTTAGTCCTCAGCTCCATAAACCCATGTATCTCTTTATCAGTGCTTTGAACATTGTGGATATCGGCCTCATCTCAGATACTCTCCCCAAGATGCTCACCAACATCTACACCAACAAGAAGGCTATTTCCTACGAGCACTGCATGGCCCAGCTATACTTCTTTGTATTTTTCGCAGCTGCTGAGTGTGTGCTTTTGGCCGTGATGGCTTGTGACCGGTTTGTTGCTATATGTTTTCCTCTTCGATATCCAGACATTATGAGGATTCACAACTGTCTTTGGATGGTGACCTCTACTTTTGCAGTGAGCTTTTTGCAGGCACTGTTGCACACACTCTTGATGGCTAGTCTCTTCTTCTGTGGACCCAACCAAATTCTCCACTACTTCTGTGACATTGGTCCACTGCTCAAGTTGTCCTGTGTTCGGACATCCACCAATGAACTTGTGATCTTCACTGAGGGTTCCCTTATTGTGATGATCCCCTTCTCCGTTGTACTGTTCTCCTACGTGTGTATTGTAGTTGCCATTCTTAAGATACGCTCCACCCAAGGGCGTCAAAGGGCTTTCTCCACCTGTTCCTCACACCTCACGGTGGTGACCTTGTTCTATGGTACTCTTGTATTTATGTATTTCCGACCCTCCTCCAGTTATTCCCTGGGCCAGGAGAGGTTTGTGACCCTCATGTATAATGTCCTAGCACCAACGATTAACCCTTTTATCTACAGTCTCAGAAACAATGAAGTAAAACAGGCTCTAAGAAGGTTAATTTCTCGAAAGAATGTGGCGTGATCAGTTAGACAGGTTTGGATTAGCGTGAGATTAGCATGTATGTTATGTATTTTACTGTATACTTAGGTGCTTGCATGCAGTTGTTTTCAGCTCTTCCTCTCATTGGTTTTTCATTAAGATGGCTTTGCACTTGGGGGCATGCATTTACAATTCTTTTTCTCAAATGGAGCAAGGCAACTTACTGTGCTGTGTTGCATGAAAGGGAGAAGGTTTAAATGCTTCATATTTACCATGATATGGAGCATTTCTGCTCTCTCCTTGCACTGGCGCACCTTGTCCTGCCTAGCACTACATAGGCACACAAGTACTAGAGTACAGGGTCTCTGCATTACAGGCAGGATTGTTTTGTACAGCAAGGCACACCTTCCTGCACAAAAAAAATCCTTAAAGGAGTTTTCATCTTACTATGTGTGCTGCAGAATGCAGCTCATGTGGAAAGCGGTAATAGAGAATAGAAATAAAGATATTTCTCCTTATTATGGCTCCCTGCTGATAGTATAGCATTTTGATGCATTCCCAGGTTTACAAGTCTTTGTAAATCTGGGAATGCACCAAAATCCATGGATGGATGAATAGGAATGCCCATGCCCCACCTGTGCAAATGCCTTCTCAACGCAAGGTAACACAAAGCAGCACTATGCACTGTCTTGATGTACTTTGTATACTTTTTACAAAGTCAAGCAAGGCCAAACAAATCAGGCCTTGCATCACTTTAAAAATATGAATGAAGTCTTTGCGTTATCCTTTTGCCACCTTGCATGATGCAAAGACAATGCAAAAGCTTCATAAATATGGGCCGTAGAGCAGAGGGTAACTAAGCCAAGCCTTCTCCTTCGTTGCCGTGTATTATGCATGTATTTCTATCTTTGCATATTAGACCATTAGGCAATCATCCCTTACATTTTTAGGCAACTCAGGCCCTTTGCCACATGTGGAAATAATTTATTTTCTCTGGATGTTATTGGGGACAAGTCCCCTGGAGTAGACTGATTAAAGGGTTTCTCAAAATTTGGTTCAATCTTTGGGCACCTGTGTGGGACTAGTGTTGTTATTTTGACTTCTCATTGTTCAAACTGCTTTCAGTTTTCTTTCTTTAATTTTCCAATCACACTTTGCCAAAGTCGCCACCGTTGATTGATTATATTCTCACATTTCTGGTGGTTTTAAGGCTATTGTAAATATATCTTTGGATTCAGTATCTGGAAGTGTTGAGACAGCTTTTCACAATTCAATTATGTTGCCCCATTTAGAGTACACCTCTCTAGCCCCCCTCCCCACTCCACCCCCTCTTTGGTATTGATTTTCAGATGAAGGAAAAGTCTGATTTTTCCCTTGGCCGAGTAGACTTGCACACTTTCTCTTAGCAACTGGGTGTCTTTCTGCACTCCTTTCTGTTACAATCAGCTAGATCATAAAATCATCAGCCGGTCTAGTAGTTAACAGATCATGGAGGCGTTTTTTGTTGATACACTTAGGGGGATAGTCACACGGAGCTATTGCCAAGTTAACAGCACTTTATCTCAACCAAAGTTGTGATAAATTGATTGCCCCATTCACACGCTAGTGTTAACAGCCCACAACACCAGGTTACCCGCGATAGCAGCCGCAAAAAACATCGCCACAGAAGACCCCCGCAATTATCGCTAATGAGATGCAGAGTAGGCGTTCCTGTGCCCAAAGCCGTGACAACACCACTCCACAACATTCAAAAGGACCAGACAGAACTGCGATAAGAACACAAAACAGGCGATAAGGCGCGTTACAGCAGGAAAATAACACCTGCTCTGACCTGGTGCAAAGTCGGACCACAGCCTACACCACAAAAGGGAGCACAGCTCACAGCCACATCAGAAGGGCAACAGATACCATGGAGCCACTGGTCATGTGGCCTGCACACCCAAGAGGGCCACAACACCCACCGCCACCATCCCAGGACCCCAACCCCCACCCAGAACACCCCCCAGACCACCACAGAGGTAGCGCAGACAAAGACAGCGGACCCCCCAGGAAACGCACCAGCCACACAGACCCAACACCTGACAATGTCATTGCCCACTACAGGCTCAAAAAGACAACCATCACACGCATCCTGACCAACAACGCCCAACAGGCCGATGGCACTAATACAGCGGACAACCAATATCCCACCCCACACAAAGCTGCTGGCTGTGCTACACCTGTTGGCCCCTGGTAACCCCCAACTAACACCCGCCAGAGTCGGAGGAGTCACACAGCCAACCACATCCAAATCCCTCACACCTGTCATGGAAATCGCCATCAGCCTGGTACGCCAGTCCCTATACGTCCAACACAATGCGCAGGATCCGCTGGACACCAAGCCAGGACCATACGCCATAGCTTGATGCACGCACGTGTTGGGGGCAATCCACAGCACACATGTCACACCTGTGCCCCCTGCTGACACAGCACATAATCACCGCAACAGAAAGCACACATCTCACATCAATGTGCAGGCAACAACCGAACACCGTGGAACCTCCACCAATCTCGCCTCCAAATACCCAGCCAGTGTGCACGATTCCACCATCCTCCAACAGTCCATCAGCAACCGGTGTTCCTAGGATGGCACCAAGGGAAATGCACAGCCCCTTGGCAAGTTCCAAATGAACACCCCACTCACCTCTACTCCACAACCATGCAACTCCCAACTCTGGCAATGCACACAATCATATTGTGTTACAACATCAAAACCAACATGCAAAACAACATGTGAAACTGTGTCTTGAGTCCTGAATAGTAGTGACCCCAAAGCCGGGGCAGCGGCCACAGCACCAGACCCCCCCGATCAGTGAGGCATACTTCCATATGGGCATCTTGCGACACATGGTGCCACTAACCCTGTTCAATGCCAGCCGGCGACACGTGGTACCACTAACCCTGTTCAATGCCAGCCCGTGACACGTGGTGCCACTATCCCTGTTCAACGCCACCCGGTGACATGTGGATGAAGGACCAGGAATACCCTGCGGACCAGTAGGTCCCACATCCAGCACCTAGTCACAAATCACGAATGGCAGAGTCCACACCAGTGATCGCATTGAGAGGGGTAAGAGGAAGATGCGGCTCAGTCTGGACGAAAGCCTGGTCACAGTCACGGAGGTGACCGAACACTATCAACAACTGACCTGGTGCAATCAGCCCTGTTCATCGCAAGTCCGCATCCCGTGGTGCCACTGAACCTGAACTATGTAGGCCGGTGGGGCCATCCAACCTATGCCGGCGACAATCGGTGAATGGCCCTTGCTGACTGCTGCCTAAGGCCTACACTGCGGTCCAGTAGGTTACACATGTGAAACTGTGTTCTGGGTAAGATGTGGAGGAATCCACACCATTGGACACGCCTCATCGCAGGCGGAATCCCCTAACTGCACTGGTGCCACTAACTCTGTGCGCAATGAGTCATAGGCACCATCTAGTTGGACCATGGTTGTGTCAGAGCCAATGGCCTGGCGGTTTTCTGCATCTTCCTCTGGCTGGACCGGACTTGATGTCCAACATGTGTCTGTTCCATTCATCTCCACCACAGTGACTGTATCAGCGTGGACCTGCCCTCTGCATCCTGCCCTGGGGGTACACCTTCCACTGTCCATCGAGACACTCCGCGACAAGGCCCCTTATCATCCCGTGAACCTGCTCTGCACCCGTGACCCTGCCCCACTGCACCGCAAGTCAGCGGCCCGTGGCGGTAGGCCCGTGCAGGATGCTGTGCATCCGGGGCCACTAACTCTGAGCAGCACAAATCATGGGGCCTTTATGGTTGAATGGTTGTGTCCTTTACTATGTACACTGTTGTCGATTTCTGACTGCACCAGGCAGCCCTTGCCGGCTGGGGTGCACACACCCTACACACATCCAACACAGGTGTCACTCAGTAAGTGTGCCTGATAATAAATTAGGCCGTGTGCAAGTGCCCGTAGCCATTCACACTATCTGAGCAAGTGTGTCCGTGTATTCATTGTTTCAGCATGATGGGCCCTGGCCCTACAACATCACAGTGTGCTGTCGTCTGCGGACGATGCCATGTCACCTCAGCGTTGGCAGTGACCCTGGACATATCGCCCCACACCTACCCACCTGCATGCACAGGCTGCATGTGCTGGTTCGGCAGGGGGGCAGGGCGTGGTCTGGACCTGGCCCAGTGCAGGAACTGCGGTAAGTGTGTCTCTGTTTTGGGGTGTTGTTGCCACCAGGGCCACAGTACACAATGTTGCAATGTGGCATATACCAGGAGGGCAGGCCCGCAGGTACAGGGACATGTAGGAGCACAAGAATGCTCGGGGTCTTGGCACAAGCATGCCAGCTGGGATGTGTATCAGTCTTTAAAATGCATGAGTTTGTTGCCTGGCCTCATTCGCAGCGCGATCACAGCCAGCCATGGGCGGGGCATGGTCCAGACCTGGCCCGGAGCAGGAACTACGGTAAGTGTGTCTCTGTTTTGGGGTGTTGTTGCCACCAGGGCCACAGTACACGATGTTGCAATGTGGCATGTACCAGGAGGGCGAGCCCACAAGTACAGGGTCATGTAGGAGCATAAGAACACTCGGGGTCTTGGCACATGCATGCCAGGTGTGATGTGTATTAATCTTGCGGATGCATGAGTCTGTTGCCTGGCCTCATTCGCAGCGCGATCCCAGCCAGCCATGGGCTGAGCACCTGTGTCCGCCCTGTCTGGACCATTGGCCTACACCCAAGTGTGTGCACACCTTCAAAGGCCTGCGTCGCATTGTTTTTGGCATGGCGCTGGACATGCGTTGACAGGCATTAGAATGGTGTCCCGTAGGAGTGCACGTGATGCAACTGTGCAGCGCACACAAGTGTGGATGCCCGTGGCAGGGAGGAGCAGCTGTGTGGCAACGTGACACACAGTGAGTCCACTCATGTGCATCGAGCTGGGCATATCATCCATGATTTGCTGGTGGCAGGATTTAGATATTTTTTGGTTTAGAAGCAGAATCTCAGCACAATGTCCCATTGCCTCTTAGTGTAAGTTAAGTCATGTGACCTTTTGTTAACATAGCCTATAGTCTCTTTATTTTAATAATAATGACCTTTGAACATTTGGTTCAATCTTTGGGCACCTGTGTGGGACTACTGTTATTATTTTGACTTCTCATTGTTCAAACTGCTTTCAGTTTTCTTTCTATGATTTTCCAATCACACTTTGCCAAAGTCGACTCCGTTGATTTATTATATTCTCACATTTCTGGTGGATTTAAGGCTATTGTAACTATATCTTTGGTTTCAGTATCTGGAAGTGTTGATACAGCTCTTCACAATTTCATTATGTTGCCCCATTTAGAATACACCTCTCTAGCCCCCCCCCCCCCTCCACCCCCTCTTTGGCATTGATTTTCAGATGAAGGAAAAGTCAGATTTTTCCCTTGGCCAAGTAGACTTGCACACTTTCTCTTAGCAACTGGGTGTCTTTCTGTGCTCCTTTCTGTTACAATCTGCTAGATCATAAAATCATCAGCAGGTCTAGTAGTTAACAGATCAGGGAGGCGTTTTTTGTTGATACACTTAGGGGGATAGTCACAAGGAGCTATTGCCTAGTTAACAGCACTTTATCACAGCCAAAGTTGCGATAAATTGATTGCCCCATTCAATTCAATTCAATTCAAATCACTTTATTCGATCAATAAAAATATCAATCATAAAAGTACAAAGTACAAAAATGCATCACAAGTTAATAACCAGAGAGACCAAGAAAGTTCGTAACAGCGAATGGTCAGTTTTCTAGTTCTCTAGATGGATATAAAAAATAAACGGGGCTAAAAACGGATCAAGCCACAGATAATATATACAAAAAAAAAAAAAAAAAAAAACCCGTCCAGAAGAAAAGGGCTCGGTGGACAATGCTCACACATATCATTTAGCTAATTTTCCCTTGACAAGCCTTTGCCTAATTCTCCAAGCATGTCCCAAAAACTTTGCTGTACCACAGATAACACTTGGGATTAACGTCTCATAAGTTAAAATGCGTAAGGCCACCCGATGGGAAGAACAGCCCAAATTGGAACAAACCGGTTTTAGCCACCTGGACCTCACTTGGCTGTATGCCCTACAAGCAAAGAAGAAATGTGCTATAGATTCCGTAGGGCAAGCACAGCCCGGACAGCCCTCAATATTTCCCGAGTGGCCGCTCCAACCATACTGGAAATCACGGAGAGGGAGTGTACCATACCTGAATTTCAGGTAGAGCACTCTGTCCCCCGGGGACTCGATGAGGTCAAGGAAGGGTTCCAATTTTAGGGTGGGCTTAACATCCAAAAATCTCTCCGACAAAATGCCATTTTGATTTTTGTTGGACATGGCGGAAATCCAGTCCCACAAGAGGTTTGGGCGGGGGCATCTGGCTCTCCCAAGCCTGGTCCAGACCAATTTCGACCACTAATTTCATCAAGTTAGACACCCAACCAACCTTGTGACCTGCGCCCAAACTTATCAGTTCTTTTAGTCCGGATGCATAATGGCATAGGTCAGAAGACCTCATAAGCCGGGTCCAGTATAACAGGGGGCGCAGCCTCGCCACTTCGTTTATTGGGTGCCTCCCAAGGTCGTAACGGAGGGGTAATAGGGGGGTGGAAGGGGGGAGCAAAACTAGATCACGAAAAAATTTGTTTTCTGATTTTACTAATTCAGAAAGATTATCGAACCCCCAAAGTTCCGCCCCGTATAAGCACCCAGGCAAGGCTTTACCCTCATATACTTTGATGGCTGGGGCTACAGGGCGACTATAGGAGAGTCTCTGGTGCCTCGCTATGGCCCCGGAAATCCGTTTGTGGTTTAGTACCATTTTAGTCAGATGAGGTGCCCATTTTAGTTTATTGTTCATCCTTACCCCAAGATAATCAAAGGCCTCTACCAGCTCCAGCGGGCTGTCATTCAAGATAAATTTGTTCCTGAAGCTTTTAGATGGTGCCAAAGCCATTAGCTTGGTTTTAGCTATGTTGATTACCAAGCCTCTGTCTACACAGAACGAGGTGAAGCGATCAAGAAGTTTTTGCAGGCCCATAGGGCTCTTGGAGACCAGGAGGGTGTCATCCGCAAATAATAGGGTTGGTATTTTTTCCCCGCACAGGGTTGGGGCATCGGCCGCGTCCTCTCTCAAATGGTCTGCCACCCCATTTATATAGAGAGAGAACAAGGTCGGCGCCAAAACACAACCCTGGCGTACTCCTCTCTGGACAACTATTTTCTCTGTGAGCTGGCCCTGCCCCCCCCACCTTACTCTGGCAAAATCGTCTTCATGCAGGCGTTTAACAAGAGACAGGATCAGGGGAGGAATTCCTAGATCAGACAAGACTTGCCAGAGCTTGGAGCGGGGGACCAGATCGAAGGCTGTCTTTAAGTCTATAAAGGCCAAATACAGGCTACCCTTCTTGATGGTTACAGTTTTCCAGTGGATCAGGCAGAGTCTAAATACCTGATCCATTGTGCCAACACCACATCTAAATCCAGCCTGAAAGTGGGACAAAACACCCTCCTCATCAATCCATCCCTTCATCCGTGTTAAGAGGACCCTGCCAACTATTTTTTGAATGACATCGATCAAACTAATCGGTCTGTAATTTGCAGGATCCTCTCTATCCCCCTTCTTGTAGATTGTCACCACCTCAGCCCCTTTCCAAGATTCGGGTACAGGGTGGCCAATTGCTATGAGGTTTAGGGATCTACAAATAAATTGTGCCCAAAGGTTTCTCTCGTGGATCATAAGATCGCCCGGAAGGCCGTCGGGACCGGCTGCTTTGCCGGGCGTAATTGAGGCAATAGCTATAAGAACCTCATTAAGGCCAAAAAGCTCGTTCACAGAAGGTACCACTGGGGGCTCTAATTCATACCCTTGCTCATGCGGTGTACACCCTTCATCACCCATGTATAATTTCTGAAAGTGCTCGAACCAGTCTCGCCCCGAGATGTGGTTCGGTAATGGATCAGCCCCCCTCCTTGTGCCGACATTAATAAGATCCCAAAATAATGTTGCATCCTTCAGCTGGGCAGCAGATTTCAGATCTTGCCAGTGGGCTTCTTCCCAAGCTCGTTTGGCTAAAACAATGGACCTGTAATATAATTTCCTTGCAGACAAGATGTTACTCTGGACCTTGGTTTTTAGGGCTTTCGAAAGGTCCTGCCTCCGTGTTCTGCACTCGTTAGAGTACCACGGATTTTCGCCTTTAGGAAGTGGGCGCTTACAGCCCCGAGATATTTTGGCCTGGAAGAACTCACTTACGTTGTCCACAGTTGAGAGGTATATTTCCTTAAGCTCTGAGCAGTGCGTAGGAGAGGGGGGAGTGTCGGGAACGTCGTTAAGTAATGAAATGTTATCAAAAATAATCTCCCTTATGCCCTCCAGTGATAATTCGCTTTCGGCAACCTTATGCCATTTAAGGCGCCGATTGCAGTTGGAGGGGACAATTTCCCTCATCCGAGTAGTCTTGGTACTAACAAGCTCAGTGGAAATAAGAGCAGGGTTACATTGAAAGTGCATGGAAAGGGGATTGTGGTCACTTTCGCATCTTTGGACCACTTCCATATCTATAAGGTCGCCCCAGGAACCAACGTCCAACAATATATAGTCAATGCGTGAGGGCACCTTGGTTCTAGTAAAAGTGGGGGCTCCCATTAAATCGGATTTGGATCTACCATTGGTCGCCCTCAAATTATGCTCAAGAGTCAGGGCATTGATTTGTATGACTCTAGGGGACCATTTCTTTATTATAGGGAGGTCTAGACAGGGAATATCCCACTTGGCATCCAGATCCCTTGTGCCCTGGATATCCTCGTTGCAGAGTGGCTCAAAGGTACAATTTAGGTCTCCTGCAACGATTGTGCCTACTGCAGAGGTGATGGCCGTGAGCTCAGTATCCAGGGTTGATATAATGGGGCTTGCTTGTCCACCAGGGGTTCCTCTGGCATATACATTAAAAATCTCCAGGCCAGCTTTGGAGTCTGGCCCAGTAATGGAAATATGAAGAATGTCCGGGGAGGGAATTTCCCGGATTCTAACAGACCAATTCAAGTGAATGTTGACCCAAGCAAGTAGTCCCCCCGAGGGCCTGCCTCTGGGTGAGCTAATGGCCGGGACATGAAAGGTGGTATAGCCTGACCTATAAAGGGGGACTAGGCTCCATGTCTCCTGGAATAAAAGGATATCGAATTTGTTGATAAAATCATTCCAGAGGGGGTCGGCAAGATTTTTATCCAGACCCGCAATATTCCAGGATAAAAGGTGGAGTGATCTTGCGCAATTAAGGGGAATGTCTTTATTTACATCCACCACCTCACTTAAGACATTTGCTTCACTTGGTAATTGGAGGGGAGCCAAAGTAACACTACTAACCCCACCCGGGACCATGGGCAGAGAGTGTACTAAAACAGTATTAACCACTTGGGAGAGGCATTCCGAGACAGGAGGAAGGTTATCTTGATGGTTGTGAATCAGTCAATCAACCTGTCTGAGACCTGAATCTCCGGACTCATGCAGGAATGACCAAGAAGGGGAGGGACGGATCTGGATCGAGGAAAACTCCGGCGGAGATGTCCTGAGTTCCAGTAATAGGAGGTTTTCTGCTAGGGAAGGGTCACTAAGTTCGATCTCAATGCAATCTGCCTGAGCGTCTGCCCTAGAAATCCTATTTGCTCCAACCAGATCGTCTCGAATAATGGATCTACACCCCCTTACATAACGCAACCAATGGATAGCTTTATTGAGTAGTGAGTCCCTACCTTCATAGCCCCCTTTGCTGGCAAGTTTCGGAACGTTGGTCATATACACCTTGGTCCTAATAGGTCGATGGAGCGGACGCTGGCCATAGGTGGTTCTGTAGGGGGGTGATACAATGGGTACTCGTGGCAGCGAGGATATAGTGTGGATATGGTGATCCATTGGCATAGGTCTAGTTTCGGGTACCACAGTACGGGGCTCACCTCTCGTAATGTCTGCATAAGAAGAACCAGCCTTGTCATTGGTGGCCTTCTTCTTAGCAAGCCCCCTCGTTCTTTGGTCTTGGGATGAGGGTGAACAAGTATTTGGAGTGAAGATTGTGGGCCCCTGTGTGACCCTCCCAGTGGGTGCAGAGACCTCCCTTGGTGGAAGTGCTAGGGAGGTAGTAGTTAGAGGAACTTGACCCTGGGCTAGATTATCCAGTCTTGCAGTCAATAATGCAACCATATCCTCCAACTTCTTAATCCTAACCAACAAAGCCGACTCAGAATGCCCAGCCTGTGTGCCGACGGCTAGCCTTTCACTTGGAAATGGTACCATAGATTCCTCTGGGGCCGATATAGTGGTAGTGCTAGTGCGTGGAGCAAGTAGGGAAAATCTGTTTGAGCATAGAATGGGAGTAAAAGTAGGAGAAGCCTGGGCTTGTTGCTGCACCAACCCTGGTTCTATAGGAGGGGATAGAGGATTGGGAAAAACAGCGTCCACGAGTGGGTTATGTGTAACCGGTAAGGGAGCTAGCATGGACTTGTTGCAACTAGATTGGTTAATGAACATTGTGGGGATGGTTTTCCTGCGTGATTTATTACAGGTTTTGCCATCCATCTGTTCCACGTTTCCTATATCTTTTTCAGTGGCGTCACCAAGAACCTCCTCACAGTCGTTAACAATTCCCTCAATTCTTTCCAGGACACAATTAAGACCAGCATGCGGGATCTTTTTAGCTTTTTTCCCTTTTTTTGTGCCAGCAACAGCGCCTCCCTCCATAACTTTCCTCTTCCCCATATTCAACCCGCACAAAAGTTTTACAAGCTAATATGATGCACAAGAAATATTAAAATGTCTAACAAAGCGAAAAATTGCTAAAATGTTTAAAAACATAAAACCAAATCGAGGCAGGGAGTAAAGTAATCAGCGCTCAGGACGATATACACATGTAGCAACACAAAAAATCTAGGACCTACTGCAGACCCAATGTGATGGTACAAGCGGCATAGAATCCACCCCGTAGGGACCACCAGGAAACAGAGTCAAGGGACTGCAGTGAAAACAGTTCCCACCGGCCAAAGTACCTGTATCTGAGCTCGTACAGGACGGAGAGTGTAAGGGAGGGGGGCCCAGCCCAGCCTCTGCCGGCCTCGGACGGCCGTAGACGGCCCGCCCTTTGCCCGCGCGCGTCCCGCGCTGCGGGATGTATGACGGGGTTAAGAGGCAACGTTGACCAATAGACGTGGGGCAGCAGCGACACACCTGGAGGCCCTCCCGCACTCCTGGGGGATGTAGTCCAGTGCCTCTCCTTCTCCTCGATGTAATTAATTGCAGTCCGGCGTTCCGTAGTCAAAAGGCAGCCCCTGCACGAACAGCAGCAACAGGACAGAGGGAAATAGCCCAGATGGCGAAGCGGGACCCGCGCTAGCGGGTTCCGCGAGCTTTTAACTGCTTGTGGGCGTGGGGCAGCAGCGACACACCTGGAGGGCCTCCCGCACTCCTGGGGGATGTAGTCCAGTGCCTCTCCTTCTCCTCGATGTAATTAATTGCAGTCCGGCGTTCCGTAGTCAAAAGGCAGCCCCTGCACGAACAGCAGCAACAGGACAGAGGGAAATAGCCCAGATGGCGAAGCGGGACCCGCGCTAGCGGGTTCCGCGAGCTTTTAACTGCTTGTGGGCGTGGGGCAGCAGCGACACACCTGGAGGGCCTCCCGCACTCCTGGGGGATGTAGTCCAGTGCCTCTCCTTCTCCTCGATGTAATTAATTGCAGTCCGGCGTTCTGTAGTCAAAAGGCAGCCCCTGCACGAACAGCAGCAACAGGACAGAGGGAAATAGCCCAGATGGCGAAGCGGGACCCGCGCTAGCGGGTTCCGCGAGCTTTTAACTGCTTGTGGGCGTGGGGCAGCAGCGACACACCTGGAGGGCCTCCCGCACTCCTGGGGGATGTAGTCCAGTGCCTCTCCTTCTCCTCGATGTAATTAATTGCAGTCCGGCGTTCCGTAGTCAAAAGGCAGCCCCTGCACGAACAGCAGCAACAGGACAGAGGGAAATAGCCCAGATGGCGAAGCGGGACCCATTCACAAGCTGGTGTTAACAGCCCACAACACCAGTTTATCCGCGATAGCAGCCGCAAAAAACAACCCCACAGAAGACCCCGCAACTATCACTAATGAGATGCAGAGTAGGCGTTCCTGTGCCCAAAGCCGCGACAACACAACTTCACAACATTCACAACGACCAGCCAGAACTGCGATAAGAACACAAAACAGGCAATAAGGCGCGTTATAGCAGGAAAATAACACCTGCTCTGACCTGGTGCAAAGTCGGAGCAAGGCCTGCCCCACGAAAGGGCGCACAGCCCACAGCCACACCGGAAGGGCAACAGATACCATGGAGCACTAGGTGATTTATTTTTAGTCCGTACTATGGGAAAGAAACCTAATGCAAGAGGTGCCACAAAGGGCAATGTCGGGTGGTTCACTCCTGCTTGCCGTGAGACTAAAAAGGAACTAATTAAGGCGGTCAAATCTAAGGACAGAGCCTTGATTAGTGTAGCGAGGGGCAACCAAAGGAGAATTATAAAGGAGGCTAAAATAGCATGGGAGGACCAGTTTTGGCACGACCTAAAGGCTGCTAGCACAAGGAAGGACTCTAAGGGCTTCTGGGATTTAATAAGAGCAAGGGATAAGCCCACGGACTCATTAATAACATGTAATATTCCAGAGGACGCGTGGTTTGACCATTTTTCCCAGCTCTATACTGCGGTTCTGAGTGCGGAGACTAAAAGTTATTCTGTAATACCCTGTGAACTCTCTGAGGAGCATTTGTTCACTGTTAAGGAAGTGGTGGGGGCTATTACATGTCTTGTTCCTAATAAAGCCGCAGGCCCGAATAGTTTGCCAGGGGACTTGCTTCGTATTAACCCAGTAGAGTGGGCGAAACTTATTGCTGCTCTACTGAATGCTAGCTTCAGTGGGGCAACTCTCCCAGGTTCATGGAAGGGCGCTGAAGTTGTTCCCATTTTTAAGAAAAGGAGCCGGTCCGACCCCGCCAATTATCGCCCCATAAGCCTCTTAGACTCCTCCCAGAAAGTGGTAGGCAAGGTGGTTTTAGGCAGGTTACTACAATGGATAGAGGAAAAAAGTATTCTTTCGGATTTTCAGGCCGGTTTTAGCAATCTTTTCGGCTTTTGATGCTCTATTGGAAAGTGATTGTACTGGGCAAGGGCAGTCTGTATCTCGCATTTATAGATTTGCGGACTGCCTTTGACCTGGTCCCGCGCAACCAACATTGGGGTGTGTTGAATGACCTGGGCATCCCTCCCTACCTTCTAAGCTTACTGGTAAAGTTGCATGCCGACAACTTTGCGCAGATCAGGTGGGGTAACCAGGGCCAAAAAACAAACCGAATACCTGTAAATAGAGGAGTACGCCAGGGGTGTGTTTTAGCCCCCACTCTGTTTTCCTTGTATGTGAATGGAGTGGTGGACTACTTATCGAAAGTTCCATCAGATGCACCATCCCTGGCTGGTAGAAGAATACCTACTCTCCTATTTGCAGACGATACCCTCCTGATCTCCAAAACCCCGGTAGGCCTGCAGAGCCTGCTATCTAGCTTCAAAGCCTTTTGTGATGTAAGGGGGCTAGTTATCAATACTGGGAAAACAAAGTATCTAGTTCTCAACCCTCCTAAAAAGACCATTAAACCGCCAACTTTAGATGCTGTTTCCCTAGAGAGGGTTACTGAGTTTGACTATCTTGGTATCCGCCTTTGTGATTCAATGAGTTGGGAATGTCATCTACACAAGATGTTGCTGACTCATAAAAGGGTATTGGGTGTCCTTCTTAAGGAACAACGTGCCTCAACCTTAAAACCCATTGCACCAATTCTTGACATTTACAGGGCTAGGGGTGTCAGTGCAGTTTTATACGGGGCCGAACTTTGGGGGACACATAAGGTGGATCAGTTGTCTCGCTCGGAAAACAAGTTTTCCTAGGAAGCTTGTTTCCGGTCCAGGAAAGGCATGGCTTGGCAGTTCGGGCTGGACTGTTCCCATGAGGCACAGGGTCAGACTGATTTGCATATGGCCATGTCTGAACTGGGGTGGCAGAGTGGGCTAAAGAACGGTGATGGATCAAACCCAGATCTGTGGACAGGGTGTGAGTGTTTGATTGGTTCTGATGCTCCGTCCATCACCACCCCCTTTTGTACCGCTTTGTTCGCCATAAGTTGGCAGGGTATGCTCAGACGTGAGTCCCTTGCTAACTTTGCCACTGGATTCAAGCAAGCCAGGCTGAAGACGGCTGAAATGCCAGAAACCGGTCCTAGGAAGCTTGTTTCCGGTCCAGGGAAGGCATGGCTTGGCAGTTCGGGCTGGACTGTTCCCATGAGGCACAGGGTCAGACTGATTTGCATATGGCCATGTCTGAACTGGGGTGGCAGAGTGCGCTAAAGAACGGTGATGGATCAAACCCGGATCTGTTGATTGGGTGTGAGTGTTTGATTGATTCTGATGCTCCGTCCATCACCACCCCCTTTTGTACCGCTTTGTTCGCCATAAGTTGGCAGGCTATGCTCAGACGTGAGTCCCTTGCTCACTTTGCCACTGGATTCAAGCAAGCCTGGCTGAAGACGGCTGAAATGCCAGAAACCGGTCCTAGGAAGCTTGTTTCCGGTCCAGGGAAGGCATGGCTTGGCAGTTCGGGCTGGACTGTTCCCATGAGGCACAGGGTCAGACTGATTTGCATATGGCCATGTCTGAACTGGGGTGGCAGAGTGGGCTAAAGAACGGTGATGGATCAAATCCGGATCTGTTGACTGGGTTTGAGTGTTTGATTGTTTCTGATGCTCCGTCCATCACCACCCCCTTTTGTACCGCTTTGTTCGACATAAGTTGGCAGGGTATGCTCAGACGTGAGTCCCTTGCTCACTTTGCCACTGGATTCAAGCAAGCCTGGCTGAAGACAGCTGAAATGCCAGAAACCGGTCCTAGGAAGCTTGTTTCCGGTCCAGGGAAGGCATGGCTTGGCAGTTCAGGCTGGACTGTTCCCATGAGGCACAGGGTCAGACTGATTTGCATATGGCCATGTCTGAACTGGGGTGGCAGAGTGGGCTAAAGAACGGTGATGGATCAAACCCGGATCTGTTGACTGGGTGTGAGTGTTTGATTGGTTCTGATGCTCCGTCCATCACCACCCCCTTTTGTACCGCTTTGTTTGCCATAAGTTGGCAGGGTATGCTCAGACGTGAGTCCCTTGCTCACTTTGCCACTGGATTCAAGCAAGCCTGGGTGAAGACGGCTGAAATGCCAGAAACCGGTCTTAGCAAGCTTGTTTCCGGTCCAGGGAAGGCATGGCTTGGCAGTTCGGGCTGGACTGTTCCCATGAGGCACAGGGTCAGACTGATTTGCATATGGCCATGACTGAACTGGGGTGGCAGAGTGGGCTGAAGAACGGTGATGGATCAAACCCAGATCTGTTGACTGGGTGTGAGTGTTTGATTGGTTCTGATGCTCCGTCCATCACCACCCCCTTTTGTACCACTATCCCTGTTCAACGCCAGCCGGTGACACGTGGATGAGGGACCAGGACTACCCTGTGGACCAGTAGGTCCCACATCCAGCACCTAGTCACAAATCATGAATGGCAAAGTCCACACCCATGGTCACATTGAGAGGGGTAAGAGGTAGATGTGGCTCAGTCTGGACGAAAGCCGGGTCACAGTCACGGAGGTGACCGAACACTATCAACAACTGATCGGGTGCAATCAGCCCTGTTCATCGCCAGTCCGTGTCCCGTGGTGCCACTGAACCAGAACTATGTAGGTCAGTGGGGCCATCCAACCTATGTCGGCAACACTCGGTGAATGACCTGTGCTGACCGCTGCCTCAGGCCTACACTGCGGTCCAGTAGGTTACACATGTGGAACTGTGTTCTGGGTAAGATGTGTAGGAATCCACACCATTGGACACACCTCATCGCAGGCGGCATCCCCTAACAGCACTGGTACCACTAACTCTGAGCGCAATGAGTCATGGGCACCATCTGGTTGGACCTTGGTGGTGTCAGAGCCCATGGCCTGGTGTTTTTCTGCATCTTCCTCTGGCTGGACCGGACTTGGTGTCCAACATGTGTCTGTTCCATTCATCTCCACCATAGTGACTGTATCAGCATGGGCCTGCCCTCTGCATCCTGGTCTGGGGGTACACCTTCCACTGTCCATCGAGACACTCCGCGACAAGGCCCCTTGTCATCCCATGAACCTGCTATGCACCCGTGACCCTGCCCCACTGCACCTCAAGTCAGCGGCCCGTGGCGACAAGCCCGTGCAGGATGCTGTGCATCCGGGGCCACTAACTCTTTGCAGCACAAATCATGGGGCCTTTATGTTTGAATGGTGGTGTCCTTTACTATGTACACTGTTGTCGATTTCTGACTGCACCAGGCAGCCCTTGCCGGCTGGTGTGAACACACCCCACACACATCCAACACAGGTGTCACTTGGTAAGTGTGCCTGATAATAAATGTGGCCGTGCGCACGTGCCCGTAGCCATTCACACCATCTGAGCAAGTATGGCCGTGTGTTCATTGTGTCAGCATGATGGGCACGGGCCCTGCAACATCACTGTGTGCTGTCGTCTACGGACAATGCCATGTCAACTCAGCGTTGGCAGTGACCCTGGACATGTAGCCCCACACCTGCCCACCTGCATGCACAGGCTGCATGTGCTGGTTCGGCGGGGGGCAGGGCACAGTCCAGACCTGGTCCGGTGCAGGAACTGCGGTAAGTGTGTCTCTGTTTTGGGTTGTTGTTGCCACCAGGGCCACAGTACACGATGTTGCAATGTGGCATGTACCAGGAGGGCGGGCCCACAAGTACAGGGACATGTAGGAGCACAAGAACGCTCGGGGTCTTGGCACATGCATGCCAGGTGTGATGTGTATCAGTCTTGCGGATGCATGAGTCTGTTGCCTGGCCTCATTCGCAGCGCGATCCCAGCCAGCCATAGGCTGAGCACCTGTGTCCACCCTGTCCGGACCATTGGCCTACACCCAAGTGTGTGCACACCTTCGAAGGCCAGCGTCGCATTGTTGTTGGCATGACGCTGGACATGCGTGGACAGGCATTAGAATGGTGTCCCGTAGGAGTGCACGTGATGCAACCGTGCAGCGCACATAAGTATGGGTGCCCGTGGCAGGGGGGAGCAGCTGTGTGGCAAAGTGACACGCAGTGAGTCCGCTCATGTGCATCGTGCTGGGCATATCATCCATGATTTGCTGGTGGCAGGTTTTAGATATTTTTTGGTGTAGAAACAGAATCTCACCACAATGTCCCATTGCCTCTTAGTGTAAATTAAGTCCTGTGACCTTTTGTTAACATAGCCTATAGTTTCTTTATTTTAATAATCATGAACTTTGAAAGAAGAGTCAAAGGAAGGCTGATCACCTTCTGTGCATCTGTTGATCTTTTAGGCTCAATTCTATTTACAAAGAGATGGCTTGCCATGGTCTTCACTTTCTGTATTTAGTCTAGTGCCTCTACAGCAAAAATGTACATCAGCAGGGGAGTGACCATCTCTATCTGGTGCAATCAAGTCAAAGTGGGGATACTTGATCACCTGCCACTGCTGCACTGATATTGGGGTACAGTTATATTATCAGCTTGATGATATACAGTATTATGCAATCTCCTGCAGAAATATGGTGTAAAGATTGAATGGCCAACTGGCAGTGCAGGTGCCCATCTCCACCATGTTTCTTTCTATCCATGAAGTGCCCTAGTATTGTTGACTATTTGAGCTTGAGAGGCTCTTACTTCCAAGAAACCCTCACACTATTGTACTAAACACCTCAAAGTACTACATTTTCTAGGGTCATCCTGGCTGTACCCCAGTACTAAAGGCTACAGCGATCACAAACTGATTTCTACGTAATGCAGTTTCAAGGGATACATTCATCAACCTCTTTGCTGAATTCCATATGGGTGACAGTATCTTTAGACTTCTGTCATGCAGTAGCTTGAATGGATGACCAGCCACGGCCCGTATAGGGTGTGCTGCCGGGGCGGTGACGTGGGGCGGGGGAGGGGCATGGTGGGGGTTGTAAAATGTGGCATACGTTTGATTTCAGGTAAGTATCGCGCAACGAGATTAGTTTTTTTCCCGTTACTTACCTGAAATCGGCCGTATGCTGCATTTTACAACCCCCCCACCCGACGTCACTGCCCTGGTAGCATTCCCTATACGGGTCGTGGCTGTGTATGACGTTACAACGCATACATTTGCAATGCATGCCTTTACAACACAGTTTTCACATTGCAACATCCTTTACAACGCATACATTTACATCACACATTTTTTAAAACTACATTTACAACGCATTCCATTACATCGCATTATGCCTTTACAACGCACACCATTACAAAGCATACCATTACATTGCATTTAAGGTAAGTGCAGGGGTAAAAATTACTATTTTAACTCCAGTGGGTGCAACAGTAGGGTAAGTTTTGGATAGCGTAGGGGTAAAAATTACTATTCGAAATCCAGATGGTGCAACAGTAGGGTAAGTGTTGGATAGTGTAGGGGGTCCTATGCATTGTAATGGTATGCGTTGTAATGACAAGCGATGTAATACCTACGTTTTAGTGACGTGTTGTAGTGTCATGCGTTGTAGTGACATGCAATGTAATGGCTGAGTTGTATTGACATGCGTTGTAAATGTAGTGCGATGTAATGACTGCGTTGTAAAGGTTGCTTCACAGTAGCTTCACACATTTTTTTTAATGAGTGATAATGATCATAAAGATGGACCTGATGTTGAGTGTCTTCATTGCACCTTTTGTTAGAATTACCCTTAGATAATCCTGAACATACTTTTTTATGCATGGTAAACATAAGATGGAGGATGGATATTGTCCACAGAGAAACAGCAGGAGGAGCACATCCTCATGTCTTCCTCCATCTTTATTCTGTGCACTAGTAACGTCCTGAAGTAAATTCACAAGATTACCTACCAGAGCTGACACCTGGAGAATGTAGATGCCTGGCCTTATTTAGAACCCAGCCAATACAGTGCACTGTGTGAGAGAGCAAAACCTGTGTTACTTATAATCATCTCTAAGAAGGGACCATCTACTGAAATGTTATCAGAATTTTGAACACTTAAAATTATCTCACATTAATTGCTACCGGGCTACTACCAGCTAGCAATAACTGTGTATAGAGGCCCAACCCACCTTCCAGCAAAGTGAACGTTTCTATAGACACCGATAGGGGTCAATCATCCTATTGAGCCCACTGAATGTTTAACTGCATAGCGCTCATTTTATCAATGTTAGGTTTAAACCTGAAGCCCTATTGAAGTTCTTAGGGCCTGCCCTACTGCTTCTAACCTTCCATGCATCAGCACCAAACATTCCTCCTTTACCCTCATTAGTGCCCAGAGGAGGCATGCCCAAGAACCTTCTGCTGATAGTGCTAGATGTGCAGAAACTCAGATTGGTGAGCAAACTCCATCCATATGCCCTTGTTTGCTTTCTTGCTTGTTTTATTATTTTGAATAACTCCCTATTCTGACCTTCACTGGTACCCTCAAGTCTCTATCCTGTATCTCTATGAAGAAATCCAACTCTTGGAAGAATTGAAAGATAACCGAATCCTAAATCTTTAGGAGTTCCTACATAGTCCTTGTTCTATACCCTTTGTGCCCGTGACACCAAACAACATTTTTTCCTGAGGGCCACACGCTTTCCTGCAGGCTTTCGGGGCTAAAGACTCTAGAGATACATGCTTTAACCATGATAAAATCATCCAATCTGCTTCCCCCACAAGTTGAAGACAACATGAGAGCAATGGTGAATACAGAATTACTATGTGGAATTATTTACAATCCCCATTGCTCCCCTCACCACAATGTAGCAGGCATAAAGTGATGCTATGCAACCTGTTACAGAAAAGAAATACTGTCCTCAATAGGAAAGTACAGGAGAGAGAGTTGAAGGCCAAACACAATCATATACTTAAAATACCATCAAATGTGATAACATTCCACAGCACTTATTGTGAAGATTGGTATGTTTAGGAGCTACATTTTTGTATTTTTGGACTAGAACTACATTTTGGTAAAAGGTTTTTTGGGCTAGAACTGCTACAAAAGTATACCTATGATGAACAAATGTAACAATCACCAGGCTGGCAGGATAAGATGTAGCATAGGAATGGGGCAGTAACTCTCAATGTTAGAAGTACAGTATGTGTGCATGAGAGATGTGTAACAGAGTGAGACTGCTCCAGTTCTGGGAAAAGTCCACGAGGATGTACATGATCACGTAAAAGTTTCACAACTACCCAACAATAACCAAACAGTGATTTGTGCTAGTGTATGATAAACATACAATATGCTTGTGAAATTTTCTGCTTACCAGATGGGAGTTCACATGTGTATCTGCCACGTTTTAGAAATTTAGTGGTCTAATAACTAATTTATACTTTTCTTCTTAAGCTTTAATAATGTTGATGAAGCAACAAATAGAGCATGGCAACAAGTAATAGCATGTATGATGTGCTGCACAACAAAGATGCTACGGAGAGTGGTGAGAGGGCTCCAGCTACAAGTATAAACAATAACACTGCTGGAGCAAACAATTAGACTCTTACTAGACCACCAACATAAAGTGTGATTGACTAAATAGGTCACCAAGTATTTATATTTTGAATGCATAGAATAAAGAAAATGTGCCCGTGGGGTGATGTAAAAATTGTGGACTATTGGTCATGACAGCTATTAGATTTTGCTTTGTCCTTTTTTGCGGCTGGATCTTTTGTGTCCTATAACACTGCCTCACTATGAGCCTGTTTAATGAAGTGGGAACTGCCTCATAGGTCAGCTGTCACTTATCATTAAATCAATCCAAAGTTCAATACATTTTTCAAATTCCAAACATAAAGGGCTGATTCCGATGTCATTAGGAAGGGCTCCGGATGGGATTCGATGTTGCTGAATCCGATTCGGAACCCTTGTTTCCTACCGAATCGTACAATTTTCCCAACGACGGATTGCGATGCTCGGAAACCCTTCGAGTAGACTGAACTGGTTCAGAAAGGCATCGGGTCAGCCAGAGTCTTTCAGAGCCGATTTGTACAGCTCTATGGACATGATTTCCGGATGAGAGAATTTAATGACCGGTTTGGACAGCCATTCTGATTTGGTTTGCCTGAGATGAAACAACTGCCAGAATCTGTCTTTGGGTGCCCCCCTTCACCCAGAGGTGTCAGAATGTGGCCTTTGGGGGTACCCAAGGGACCCCTCTTCCCAAAAACCCAAAATGTGGTACGCTCCATGAGGTGCCTGCCACGTGGTGCAAGGTTTTCCCCAACCTTTTTTCAATGGGAGCCTGTGTTTGCGTTCGGGACACAGACTCCCATTAAAGTTAATGCGAGTCTGACTGAATGATGTTGGGAGGCATCATAATCAGTCGGCTGGACTCACAGGACCTGATTCATTTGGAAACTAGTCCAGAACTGATTTGTTCTGGACAGTTTCCAAACAACATTGTGATTGGGCCTAAAGTGTTCCACTGGGCTGTCCATCATTCACAGCCTATTCTCACAATGAACCTCAAAAACTCCTAGAATAACAGTTAAGACAATTACCCTTTTTTCAGCATCCAATGGACCGCAATAGACAATGCTTATGATGCACATTTTAAAAGTAATGGCTGTGTTTACATTTATTTTTGAATAACTGCTTTCCCAACATTTCTTCTTTTTACCTTTATTTAATGCACCCAATCAGAGCATGTGAATGACTGTTATTTAGCCAATTTGCATCTTACTTTTATTTGTCCCCCACTCAGTTTCCTTATTGTATTAAAAAAAATATTTGAATACCAACCCTCAGTCTAACTTTAGATAAATTATACCAATTTGTTAGCGTAATCTAACACTAACTATATTGCCAGTCCTAATAAAAAAAAAATGCAGCTAACATATGCAAGAGGAGTTCCCGGAGTTTGACCTAACCGCGCTCCGCCTGGAACGCAGAGTTCCCATAAAACTCTGTGACCCACCAAGTTTTCCTCAAGTGTGGCTTGCCAATGTTAAGTTGGCGAGCACGAGTGAGAAAAATTGAGCGCTAGACAAGTCCCGGTGCGATTTCTCAATACAGGCAATCATGGCAGTTCAGTACCTTTAACGTTGAGAATGCTGCTACTCCAATAGAAAATCTACCCACACAGCACAAAGAAGCAGTACCCTCTTGTGCAGTGTGTGGTGCTGTTTGTGCCGATTTTAAAGCACTGAACAAGCTCCCAGCGCTAAAAATCAGCAGGAGCAGTGCACGAGCCAAAATTCTGCAAAGCATGGAATTGTACGGAGTAAAACTCTGCAAGTTCCACCCATCCGTTGCTGTTATGTAGTGCGGCCTAGACACCAGGGGGCCTCAGAGACCTTTACAAAGCTACAGACTAACTAGTTAAAATAAGCAGGGATAGGTAACATAAACTGTTATACAAACCTAATGTAGATAAGATTAGACCCAAAGGTGTAAGAGAATTTATTTAATTACCTTATTCTACAATCAAGTAATTATTTCCGCAATCCCAAACAAAATAAAATTAATTCAATTAAATTGCATTTATTATAAATCATGTTTACATTGTTATACAACATAAATAACTTTTATGTTGTCATTGTGATTTCTTTATTATATTTAATGTAAATTTTGTTTTATTATTGTAATACTAAACATAAACCTAGCTGTATGTGGGGAACAACCTTTACAACGCAACTTTTACAACGCACTACACTTACAACGCATTTTTTACAACGCAACATCCACTACAACGCATTCCATTACATCGCATGACACTACATCGCATTTTTAAAAACTACCTTTACAACACATTCCATTACATCGCATACTACCTTTACAATGCATACCATTACAACGCATAATATTACATTAAAACCCCTACACTATCCAACACTTACCCTACTGTTGCACCCCCTGGAGTTAGAATAGTAATTTTTACCCCTATACTATCCAACACTTACCCTACTGTTGCACCCCCTGGACTTAGAATAGTAATTTTTACCCCTATACTATCCAACACTTACCCTACAGTTGCACCCCCTGGAGTTAGAATAGTAATTTTTACCCCTATACTATCCAACACTTACCCTACTGTTGCACCTCATGGAGTTAGAATAGTAATTTTTACCCCTATACTATCCAACACTTACCCTACTGTTGCACCCCCTGGAGTTAGAATAGTAATTTTTACCCCTATACTATCCAACACTTACCCTACTGTTGCACCCCCTGGAGTTAGAATAGTAATGTTTACCCCTATACTATCCAACACTTACCCTACTGTTGCACCCCCTGGAGTAAGAATAGTAATTTTTACCCCTATACTATCCAACACTTACCCTACTGTTGCACCCCCTGGAGTAAGAATAGTAATTTTTACCCCTATACTATCCAATACTTACCTTAAATGCAATTTAATATTATGCGTTGTAATGGTATGCGTTGTAAAGGTAGTATGCGATGTAATGGAATGCGTTGTAAAGGTAGTTTTTAAAAATGCGTTGTAGTGTCATGCGATGTAATGGAATGCGTTGTAGTGGATGTTGCGTTGTAAAAAATGCGTTGTAAGTGCATGCGTTTTAAAAGTGTGCGTTGTAACGACATACATCCGCTGTATGTACATCTATTGATTTGCTTTTATTCATGTTATATTGAACTAAAAAAGAATTATATTCTAACAGTAACCCTAACCTTTAATTAATTGTAATAAAAACTTTTATCATTTAAAGTCTTACATGCTGTAACCTTCGACCTAAATGAAACAAAAGTGCATTAATATGATTAATATACAAATCATTTAGTGATTTTCAATGGTAAATTATACTCCATATAAAAATAGTTTTCTTGCTGTTTTTGATGGAGGGATGATTTTACTAATTATACTGGAACAAAGGGAAAACCCTGTTGAATTAATATCAGGGAAGTAAATGTAAGATTAAGTGAAGGGGTTAAAGTGAAGTGTAGATGTCTTTTGGAGCATTTTATACTGTCAAGAAAAATAATGTGCAGGATAACATGTAGACTTAATGAAAATAAATGTTTTTGAATGCCAAATTTGCAGCAGGCAACCATATTTACCTTATCTACACCTGAAAAGCTAAATTAGCAGTGCTTGACCAAAAGCTGACATGACTATAGAATGCTGACAGTACCTAAAATGTAAATTTTTTTGACCTTCTCGTGGATGGTTTTCATAGTGAATCATAGTTGCATAAAATGTTTTTAGCTAACTCTGCAAATGTTTCTACTTTTGCAAAAATCACTGTTAACTAATAAACAGGGATTTGATATTTAGAAGAAGTTCTAAGGAAAATAATTGTGTGAAAGAAACAGTGCTGCTGGAGCTCATTGTATTCTTGATGAAAATACAAGGAGTCATTCTGTTCCCATGAGTGCACTGGGAGCTGATTAATCGACCGAGGGGAGAAGAGGCAACATGAAGATTGCAACAATATATTGTTTGCCTATTTAAATTTGTGTTCCTAGAGTAGTCAGTTCAGTCACAGCTGCCCCATTTTCTATGCTACCCTGACACTCTACTGAGTTTATTGAACCTATTGAGAAGTTTTGCTTTCATTGATTATTGATTTATTGAGCTGACTTTAATGCTGAAGCTTTATGATTTCTGTTGATGTCAGAACTCTTTATGGGTTCCTAACTTACACCTTTTCATTCTCATTCATAAGAATGGGGATTTTTCTTTACTTTATGGAACGTGCCTGATACATTTGATTGTGATTTATTGATCATTTGTTGATTATTGACAAAACTAATGATTGTTATTGATATCTTTATATGATGACTCTATAAAGATCCATTACTAAAGATTTGCTTAATAAAACCCTTTTAATCGTACTAAACTCTTGATATTGACTGAAAGCAGATTAAAGATTGTGATGACAATTTAATGTTGATGTACAGCTACTGCTTAATCTCAGCTAACATTAAAGATCCATTGGCCTGTTAAGTGGAAACCACAGGGATTTCTCCTTGATGAAAGTGGTAAAAATTCTTCTTGTGATGAATAGATAATTTAACTAAGATTCACTTTTCAACAATGGGAAACGCCTTTACTACGCATCCAGAACCACGCAGTACCATTACAACATGGGCATTACAACGAATGCGCTATTACCACGTGTTCCATTACCACGCGTTCCATTATCACGGAAGTCATTACAGCGACTTGCATTAGGGGACATGTTGTTGGATTTTAAATCCAACACCTTCCCTCCTGCTGCACAGGCTGGAGTTGTAATGATGTGCGTGGTAATTTAGGGCGTAGTAACAATGCGTTCGCTGTATTGCCCATGTTGTAATGGCATGCATTGTAAGAGCGTGTGTGATTGTGTAATACAACCCTCCAACACATCTCAATATCCGAGAGGTGGTGTGAAAACAATAGGCAACATAAGAAGTGTTGAAATGTGGGGTTGTTGACAAATATTCTGCTTAGTCAAGTACAAAGACAGGAACCCAGGGCATGAAAACAACAAGGGTGACGATATACTTGGAAAAGTACTTGAAAGTTTGAAGTTGAATTTGGATACTTATCCATCTAAAAAGGCATATACAGTTTTGAGAATTCATTAATAATATTTGGCAGCCATTTCTTCAAGGTGAAACAGACAGGACAGACATAGGTTACCATCATAGTAACAGGTTAGGCCGTAAATTACATTGGAAAAGACTTGAAAATCTGAGAGCGTAAAATTCAAATGACGGAGGTGGAGGATATGATAGTGATATTTATATTATCTAATTTGAATAGGCGAATAAAGGTCAAAAAGGGAACTCTAGTGAGACTAGGCACCAGCCCAAGGAATGAATATAGGTGCAGGGATTGTGCAAAGGATGACAGGAAGACCAGGCATAATCAACATCTCAAGATCGGGAAATAAAATGGGCAGAAGGTACGGGTTTCTAAAAATGTTTTTTAGAATTTATGTAGAACTTCAGTGATATAGTTCATGTATTATCATACCCTAAAACATCTCAGTGTACACATTCAGTAAAATGGTGAGTGAAATTCATACAGGCAAAATATTTCATACTTGAATGCCTCTCTGACAGCACAGCTGTAATTTATCATAACCTGTGGTGAGGGGTTTTGTGGCCTGAGTTTAGAAGACTCTGACATAGAAGAATGTTTGAGGTGGTACTGATGGAGCGGGTAAAATGATTTATTTTTATATACCCAATCCATTTATATAAGTTTATATTAAAATGATTAATAATTAATTATAATAATTAATAGCTTCATGTGAAGGTACTAAACCAACCTTATTAACAGAAAGAACACACATGGGAATGCGTTGCATGGCTAAAATTAATAAGTGAACTAAGTTTGTATGCATATTAAAATGATAAATGTTGCTTGAGTAATGTTATTGTAATTTGCGCTTAAATAAACCAGCATTAACGGCTTTGGATGTTGCATATGGCTAGATAAATGCATACACATAAGGGTATTAGCAAGGGTTTAACACTGTTTTAATCATTTCTATGTATTAATTACGATTTTGTGTTTCTTTGCTTAAAGTTGACTATTCTGGCCTACCAAAAGATGGCCGCCGACTGAAACCTAACTAAAGTACATTACTTCATCATTTGAACGATGGAAAAAGGCGCCTGCACTGACTTCGTTCGTGTCCCTTGTGTGACCTGTCAGACCATGCCCATGAAGACTACCCTGGGCGAGGTGCCAATGTCCCTGAACGTGAAGCAAATGTTGCTAATGGAAGAATGAACTGTCAAACTCAACCTGTTACCAACGAACTGATACATTTTGGGACTATGACTTAGTCTTTCCCATACATTTACTGTGAAACTTTTTCCACATGGGAAAATTTGAAAATGTTTCTTAAAGTATTGAGATGTATTTGAATTCAGCCAATCGTTGGCTTGGGAAATGAGAAAATGTAACTTTAATATGTAAATTTTAGTATAAATATTAGTAGACTAGAGAGGGATTAGGCTTCTCTTCGCTAGACGTCACTTTGTGCCGAAGCTATTGACGGAGAATCGATGATCAGAGATCTTTATGCTGACGGAAGAGGACGGAGACTTTATAACTCTGATGAATTACTGAGGACCAGTTCTGACTTAGAAAACGACAATTAGCCAGAATAGGTAAATATTACAAAAGATAATATTGCATTATTAGAATTAACCTGCTGTTATTTTAGATAAAGAAAATCATTATTTGAATTACTGTGTCGGGTGATTATTTCATTGAAATGTTTATTGATTGATTTGAGAGTGAAAAGTGTCATTAAACTAAATAACAACTAAATGATTCGACCGACCTCTTGATGAAGGAATTGTTAGGATGATTCAGTAGAAGTTGTTTCCTCTATCAAAGCGAACAGCTGTGGTTAGGATTTGATATCCCTTTGTAGGCACGGATAGTTTGAGAGAATGAATGTTGGTGTTATGGGCCCCACCAGTGTGTGATGTGTGTATGTGCGTGTGATTGAGAAATCATTCTGTCCGTGAAAGCAGGGGGAAATTTAGTAATCCGAACTGCACCAGTAGATGGTTTTTATTGTTTAGGTTTAATGATTTGCGTGTATATATAGCTACCAGTATTTCTGGTAGCTAGAGATGTTTTTTATTGTTTTGGTTTGATGATCTTGGCATGTATATAGCTTATCGATTATTGATTGGTATTGATATATGTACTAACACTAGATGTTGAAGTCGTATTGAGTTTTATGTCGTCTGTACGGCTTCTGGGAGGTAGGAAGTCGGGAATTGGTAACAGTTCCGTAGTAGAGCAGAGGTAAGTGCTGCTCTTGGGAAAGACGTGATTGTGGTTGCCCGTAGGTACACGGGAGAAACGTGTGACAATTGAAGTTGCATGGCGCATTGTCTGGGTTCGATTCGGTAGCATTGCTGAGTCTTACCATTAGTGATATTTCTGTGTGAGAAAGGTGTGAATGATAGCATAGGGTTACCTGTGCAATTTTGGTTTTAGGTACCAGGAAACCAATTGGCATACCGATAACGCTTATCACTGAAAAGGTAGCAGGTGTTCTCTGAGCTTGTTAGAAGGACAAAGTAGAGGCAAGCGCTGCTTTGTTAACGTATGTTATAATTCTGTAGTAGGAAAGAATCCCATACCATTGATGTGGCAAAATTACGGATGGTGTTAGAAGAATTAATAGTAGGGACCATCCCCACAGAAAAGCTGAAGAATTAGCAAGATGAGGAAATGTTGTTTTTATGTAAAAGCATCACTTGGAGAGCAAAGAATTTACATGACAGACTAGCAGAAATAGCAAGTGAAATGGGAATTGACATGGACAAGTTAAAAGCTTTACAGAAGCCTTACCGAGTGTATTTCACGGAAAAGGACATTGAGAATCTGAACACTGCAGGACGAATAGGGCAGATTAGGGACATAATCACAGTGTTGAGGAAATGGGGAGATGTGGACAAATGGAAAAGCAGGTGGCATAGGAAGCGGGATGATACCTCAGACAGAACTTTTCCAGCGTTTCCTGTGAGAGAAAAGGAAAAAGTAGTGACAGAATTCCCCATGAGAGAGATTCCAGGAGGAGGATATGTGCATGTCCCATGGACAAAACAGGACATTTTGTCATTTACAAATGACTTCCCTCGATTACGAGAAAAGCCGGTCGAGTGGTACAGACAGGTAGACAGATTTGTTAAATTGTTAATAGTGCTGTGGATTGATCTGAATAGTCTGTTTGATATAATAGCGCCAGCAGACTTATGGGCAGAATGCAAGATAGTCATAGATTGGCCAACTGAGGAATACCCGAGAGATCCCAAAACAGGAGCACCCGATCCAGAGGTAATGAAGAAATATGAACAGGTCATGGCGTTTTTGAAAAACAAAGTGCCTCCCAAAGAAACAGACTGGGTTAAGATAGATCGAACACATCAAGAAGCGAAAGAGTCAGTTCACGCTTATTATGAAAGGGTAATATTAGCTTTCAAACAGTTCAGTGGAGATGAAAATCTGGGAGAAAAGGACCTGAGTCATTTTGTGTACAGATTTGTGTATGGTCTGCGTCCCGAAATTCGGGAAATGATAAAGCAGCATACCGTGGACTGGCAGAGCAAGAAAATAGATGAGATCCTAAGGCATGCTAAATACTTTAGTGGTGAGATTGAGGCAAAGCAGCGAAAAGTAAAAGAAAAGGCAATGTGGGCTCAAGTGAAAGTCGCAGAGAGACAGGAAGCTCAGCTGGGTGAACAAGCTAATAACCCAGGTATTAAACCGAGATTTGGCCCAGGAAAAGGAAAGGGTAATATAGAAGAAGCTAAAAAGAAGTTTCCATGCCACAATTGCGGAAGGTTAGGGCACTGGAAATCCGAGTGTAAATATCCACCAAGTACTAGTAATGAAAATCCATCATTGAATCCACAGGTGCAGTGTGAGGGGAGTGGCCCACCACCGCAACAGCAGAAGGCTGTTAATCCAGAAATCAGGTGCCAAAACCACCATTACCGCAAAGCCGGAACACCCAAAGATGTAGCAGAGAAACAGGATTCTACAATGAAGAACAGGTAAACAAACCGCAACGCGCGAGCGCTGTGTCACAATATTGGCTGCAAAATGACGAGAGTGAGTCAGAGGAGATTTATTGACGGTGCCGAAAAGAAGAAGAAGGGTGCGTACTTGGCGCAACTCTAGAAATAGATCAGAGAGGACCATTTGTGGATGGGAAAGTTAATGATGAAAACATTACTTTTCTAGTAGACACTGGAGCTACGCGATCTACTGTCAGATCAGCAGACGTGAAAAATCTTCCTCTTTCGGATGAAACAATCCAAGTAGTTGGTGTGTCAAACACCCAGATTAGAACCTACCTTACCGAACCGGTAAAGGTTACAATAGGGAAATTTACAGACATGCACCGATTTGTGGTGTGTGATACTAGTCCTGTAAATCTGTTAGGAAGGGACCTTCTGTGCAAAATGAATTGCACCATATTCTGTACTCCAGATGGAATAGCATTTGAGACACCAGATGAGGATGTACTGTATAAGATGACAATAGCCAACCACGAAAGTGAAATTACAGGAATTTATGCAGTATTCAACCCAGATGAGTTACCCAAAGAATTGAAGCAGTCAGTGAAGGCAGGAGTCTGGGATTTTACTGGAGACGATGTTGGCCTTATGAGAAATATAGATCCTGTATAGATTACACTAAAAGAAGGAGTAGTTTATCCAAACATTCCCCAATATAGACTGACACCGGAAATAATTGAAGGGGTAACACCTTTAATTGAGAATATGATTCAACAAGGAGTGTTGAGGGAAATAATGAGCATTACATGTAACTCACCTATAATGGGACTGAAAAAACCCAATGGGAAGTTCAAGATTGTGCAAGATTTGAGAAAGATTAACAAGATTGTTGTGCCATGTTGCCCCATTGTTCCAAATCCATCAGTGATTTTGTATCAGATTCCCCATGATGCAGAATGGTACATAGTAATTGATTTGTGTCATGCTTTCTTTTCCATTCTGTTGCATCATGACAGCCAGCCGATTTTTGCATTCCGGTTTGGAGAGCGTATTTTGGCATGGTGCCGAATCCTACAGGGGTACACAGAGAGCCCCTCCATTTTCAATCAGTTGCTAAAGAAATCTCTGGAAAGTCTTACCATGCCTGAAAATTCAGTTTTGGTTCAATATATTGATGACCTATTAGTAGCGTCAAAGACACGCGAGGCTTGTGAAACGGACACAATAGCTTTGCTGAATCATTTGGCAGATGGAGGACTAAAGGTATCTCCGACAAAATTGCAATACTGTAAACAAGAAGTACAATATTTGGGTCATACCATTGAAAAAGGGCTGAGAAAAGTAACCATAGACAGCATTAGAATCATTAGAGGAATGAGAGCTCCAATGACCCAAAGAGAGGTGAGAATGTTCCTAGGAATGGTTGGTTACTGTCATCAGTGGATAAGTAACTTTTCCCTGATTGCCAAACCATTGGTAAAATTGACAAAAAGTGAGGTTAAAGACCCCCTTGAACTGAACAAAGAAGAATTGGCAGCATTCAGACAGCTAAAGAACAGTCTTTGTGAAGCTCCAGCTCTGGGAATGCCAGACTATGAGAAAGAATTTGAGTTATACTGCAGTGAGAGAAACGGATGTGCACTCTCAGTGTTAATACAGAAACATGGAAGGCAAAGGAGACCAGTGGCATATTTCTCGTCAATGTTAGATCCAGTGGCGGTAGGTCTGCCAGGATGTCTGAAAGCAGTAGCTGCTACATGCCGAAGCCTAGAGCAGAGTGAGGGAATCGTGATGGGGTATCCAGTAAGAGTGTTTGTACCTCATAATGTGGAGATCCTTTTAACAAGGAGCCGAACACAGTTCATGTCACATAGTCGGCTGACTAAGTATGAGAAGGTCATTCTGGGTGCAACCAATGTGAGTCTGTAAAGATGTGTGAATGTGAAACGTCAGTGGGGAGCACAGAAAAAAGAAGAGAAAAGAAAAGAATGTCCCGTCAGAAGTAACATTTACATCAGAGGAGAGAGTAGAAGAAGTTCCACCTGAGAAAATATTAGAAGGAGAAGAAGGGACAGTCACAGAGAGAGAGGGACAGATTGCGGAAGACCCCCGAGGAGTTGTAGGGAACTGCAACACACAGCTAGGTGAAGGGACAAGTAGTCAGCAGGAAGATTGCGTGCCGGAGACCCGAGGAGGGACAGAAGTAGGGCAAACACAAGAGGTGGAAAAAGAAAAAACAAACGAGACAGAATCTGAAGACAGTGAAACTGAAATACCAGAGGGTCGAGTTCTAAGAAAGAGAACTTGGATTGAGGAAAGAAACAGTAAAGACGACAAAACAAGAAGGAATGCTAAAGGGGATCTTTGGCCAAACAAAATAAAGAGATTGAAATATCGATTGACACGAGTCAAACCCTCAGAAGCTGAACAAGTGAATGAAGTAACAAGTCAGCAAAGAGAAAAAGAGGGAGAGACAGAAGTGTCTGAAGCAAACAAACGATCAAGAAAGCCAAACCAGAAGTATAAGTCACCTAAATGTACGTATGTGGCACTGCCTTAACAAGGAGAAGAGCTAGATAGTCAAGGAAATCCAGAGGAGGCTTTACTGAAAGTATTGAAGGAAGAAGAATCAGCGGAAATCCTGAGAGTTATCCTATCCGATATCGGAGAAGAAGCGGAAGATCAGGAAATTCTGTATGTGGATGACGAGAAGGAAGTGAAAAACGACGAGAGGTCAAGCTGAGTGATTTCAAGCAGGTCCTTGTAGAAAATATAAAGGATTGAATAAGAAATTTAAGTATTTGAATCACCTGATAAGGGCCTAGCTCTTGCAGGAAAACTATAAGAAGCGGAGTAGAAGAGGCTAAGTCAAAAGACAGGGTCAGTTTAACAAGATGGTTAACATAGATGATAACAAGAGTAGATGTACCTTTATGAGAATATGGTGCAAGGCATGTTGTTGTTGTACAGGACTATTGATGCTTCTTTGGAGCGTACTCGCTCTTTTGATCTCTTTTAAAGTAACTTTAGATACACTAGAGGGACATACAGAGAATATGACTAACATAGTGAAGAATTCACAAAAGGTAGTTCCATTTAAAACAAGCACTGAGCATATGCACAAGGATAGGTCTATAACTGATTTTTCTAGCAATGTTTTTTCAAAATTATTGTATGAATATGTAAGAACAATGGACGTATGTATGCATGCAGTTACCTGCCTCTGTTTCAGAAGGGGTGACTTATCATCACCTCCCAGCAACTTATGGACTAACATGTAGCGTTTTAACTAGTATATTTTATCAAGTAGGGAAATTAGAATATAATCTGTCTAATATAGATAACATTCTTGGACAATTGCCCATGAATAATGAATTGAATCCAGCTAAAACTGCTAATGTACTAGGTGAGATTTTTATAGAAACTAAAGAACTAACTTTAGAATATATTTTTAAGAACAATTTAACTTGCAGTTTGAAGACAGAAGAGACAACATTTTTAGATATGGTTGAAGAGAGGAGATTGAAAATACACAAAAATGCAGAAGGACACAAGGAAGGGGAAAACATTTGGGAAATAGATGGGAATAAGGAGACAAAGGGTGATGCTAGACAGACAATAGCTATAGATTCACCACAGAAGGGCAAACTATGCATTATGAGGGAAAGATCCCAATATGATTATTATTATATAGGGACAAGTGAATGTCATGATACATATTTTATTGCATCTGGATGGGGATTTAGAGGCGGAGAAGATCCAGTTTTCCCTGGACTGTACTATATTTGTGGGAACAAGGCTTAATACAGGTTGCCCGACCATTGGTATGGCACATGTTATGTTGGCCTGGTCTTTCCAAAGATTTTTCACATGGATAGAGTAGAAAATAGTGGATCACATAACATACTAATGTGCAGTAGAAGAGAAACTTGGCTAGAAATTGTAGGTGATATTTTTGGAGCCTTGATACCAGTAGTGGGAATATCTTTGAATGCAAATAATATTCGGAAATTGTCAACCATAGTGGATCGCTTGTCAACAAGCACCGCTGGAGGATTTCTTTTGGTAAATACTGAAATGGTTGCTATGCGTGCTATGATTATGCAAAATCGACTTGACCTTGATATCTTATTGGCAAAAGAGGGTGAAGTCTGTGGAATGCTGAAAGTTCAACATTGTTGCACTTACATTCCTGATGAAAGCAAAGATCTACAGGTATATATTAAGAATATTACAGAATTGCATGATGAAATAAAACCACTGGAGGTTGAAAGTATCTGGACTAGAATTAGTAATAAGATGGCTGCTATTAAAGCTTTCTTAGGTAAATTAGGTAGTACTATATTAGGGAAAATATTATTTCCATTAACGTGTGTGATTTTCATATTATTAATACTTAGATTAGGATGTATGTGTTGTAGACATAGAAGAAATAAAAAGAAAATTAGACGAGAAATTATCAAACAGAAGGAAAAGAAACAAGAAAGAGATTTTAATGAAATAGAATTGGAAAAATGGAAGGAGAGTATGTATGACAAAACCAAAAAAGAAGATGAAAAAGAAACAACATTTTAATTGAGCAAGAAAACATTTCGAAATTTCCATAAAAGGGGAAAATAAATTGATTTTTGTAGGTTTTTGTTTTGTGGTAATAAAATCACCAAAGGGGGGATTGATGGAGCGGGTAAAATGTTTTCTTTTTATATACCCAATCCATTTATATAAGTTTATATTAAAATGATTAATAATTAATTATAATAATTAATAGCTTGATGTGAAGGTACTAAACCAACCTTATTAACAGAAAGAACACACGTGGGAATGCGTTGCATGGCTAAAATTAATAATTGAAATACGTTTGTATGCATATTAAAAAGATAAATGTTGCTTGAGTAATGTTATTGTGATTTGCGCTTAAATAAACCAGCATTAACGGCTTTGGATGTTGCATATGGCTAGATAAATGCATACACATAAGGGTATTAGCAAGGGTTTAACACTGTTTTAATCATTTCTATGTATTAATTACGATTTTGTGTTTCTTTGCTTAAAGTTGACTATTTTGGTCTACCAAAAGATGGCCGCCGACTGAAACCTAACTAAAGTATATTACTTCATCATTTGAACAATGGAAAAAGGCGCCTGCAATGACTTCGTTCGTGTCCCTTGTGTGACCTGTCAGACCATGCCCATGAAGACTACCCTGGGCGAGGTGCCAATGTCCCTGAACGTGAAGCAAATGTTGCTAATGGAAGAATGAACTGTCAAACTCAACCTGTTACCAACGAACTGATACATTTTGGGACTATGACTTAGTCTTTCCCATACATATACAGTGAAACTTCTTTCACATGGGAAAATTTTAAAATGTTTCTTAAAGTATTGAGATGTATTTGAATTCAGCCAATCGTTGGCTTGGGAAATGAGAAAATGTAACTTTAAAATGTAAATTTTAGTATAAATATTAGTAGACTAGAGAGGGATTAGGCTGCTCTTCACTAGACGTCACTTTGTGCCGAAGCTATTGACGGAGAATCGATGATCAGAGATCTTTATGCTGACGGAAGATTACGGAGACTTTATAACTCTGATGAATTACTGAGGACCAGTTCTGACTTAGAAAACGACAATTAGCCAGAATAGGTAAATATGACAAAAGATAATATTGCATTATTAGAATTAACCTGCAGTTAAATTAGATAAAGAAAATCATTATTTGAATTACTGTGTCGGGTGATTATTTCATTGAAATGTTTATTGATTGATTTGAGAGTTAAAGTGTCATTAAACTAAATAACAACTAAATGATTCGACCGACCTCTTGATGGAGGAATTGTTAGGATGATTCAGTAGAAGTTGTTTCCGCTATCAAAGCGAACAGCTGTGGTTAGGATTTGATATCCCTTTGTAGACACGGATAGTTTGAGAGAATGAATGTTGGTGTTATGGGCCCCACCAGCGTGTGATGTGTGTATGTGCGTGTGATTGAGAAATCATTCTGTCCGTGGAAGCAGGGGGAAATTTAGTAATCCGAACTGCACCAGTACCAGCTGGAAGAATGGAGGAAGAGCACATTGCTGCTACCTGGGAATGTTTGTGCTTCTTTAAAGTACTTAGGGCATGATGTACAGACAGGCAGGTCACAAATAGTGGGTGTAAATTGAGCATCAAACATTTTGTATCCTGTCTGTCATTCTGTGACGTGCACTGTATATTTCAGATGGTACCACAAATGACCTTAATAATACATATAAAATATACAGGTCGCTGTTCACAACCATTGCAAATGGCCACAAATGCAGGGATGGAGGTCTTTAAGGGACAGCAGATCACTTTCTCTGCGCACACTTTTATATATGTAAAAAGAAGACTTTGTCCTTGAAGGGAAAAAGGTGCTACTTTAAAAGCCAAAATGTTTCCTTTTTGAGAAGACATCAAGTAAGGAGAATGACCTTTACAATGCCGTTGTTACACCACGGTATGTTTACATCGCGGTCATTACAATGCAAGTCGCTACCACGACTTGCGCTGGATGGCGCTCTAAACTAAGGAATAGTACGATTTACTATTCCAACACCTTCCCTACTGTTACGTAGGCTAGAGTTGGAATAGTAAATCATACTATTCCTAAGTTATTGTTATTGTTATTGTTAATTCAGTCTTGTATAGCGCATATATACCGACAGGTCTCATAGCGCTCAGACAGAGGAAGAAACAAGACAACGAGAACAGGCTGGGTCCTTAGATGTTAAAGGTTGCAGCCAGATCAAATGCTTCTCTGAAAAGGAGGGTTTTAAGTTTTCCACGGAAGGGAAGAAGTCTAGATTCTTTCCGCAGCTCTCCGGGCAACTGATTCCAAAGCTGAGGCAGGAGGATCGAAAAGGCTCTGCCTCCTTTAGATGTGAGGTTAAAATGAGGACATATTAGTCTGCTAGCTTCTGCTGAGCGTAACTCCCGTCCAGGCACGTATTTGAGAACACGTTCTTTTATGTACTCAGGGGCATGTCCATAGAGGGCTTTGTGTGTGATACACAGACCCTTGAACTTTGCTCTTTGCCTAATGGGTAGCCAGTGTAGTTCACTTAGCAGAGGGGTAGCATGAGATCTTCTTGGTAGTCTAAAAATGAGCCTGGCTGCATCGTTCAAAACTATCTGCAGTTTATTTGTCAGCTTCTGAGGTAGTCCAACATATAGAGCATTTCCATAGTCCAATCTGGAGACTATCGTAGCAGCTACAATTGTCTTCATGGTCGAGACTGAGAGGAGGGGAGCAAGTTTCCTCAGCTGTCGCAGCAGACCGACACAAGTACCGACCACCGCGTTAACCTGGTTAGTCATGGAGAGTTCAGAGTCGATCTTTATACCCAGACTTTTCACCACAGGTGCTGGCATGGGGGGGGGCTCCTAACTCCTGCGGCCAAAACAGGTCATTCCAGGGGTTGCCTTTAGTTGAAATGGCAAGGACCTCCATTTTATCGGGATTGATTTTTAAAGAGTTAGCCGCCATCCAGCCAACCGTGAACCTGAGTATGCTCTGAGCTGACTGTTGAGCTTGGGTCGAGTTCTCCATCCTTAGGATGAGCTGGGTGTCATCTGCATAGTTGAACACTCTGCAGTCCATTTTGGCTAGCGCAGTCACCAGGGGCTGCAGGTATATATTAAAGAGAAGGGGGGATAGCGTGGATCCTTGAGGGACCCCGCAAGACATGTTGCCCTTGTCTGATACCTGCTCGGCCAATTGGACCCTCTGCATTCGTCCTGAAAGAAAGGATTCTAGCCATTTATAGACCTGACCTTGGAAGCCCAGGTCTGCCAATCGAGAGAGTAGTTTTTGGTGGCAGACAGTATCGAACGCCGCTGACAGATCCAGTAAAATCAGGGCGCTCGATTCTTTAATATCGGCCTTTCGTCTGAGTTCATCCACGACCGACAGCATCACTAACTCAGTACTATGGTGGGCTCTGAAGCCTGCCTGGTGGGCCTGGAGAATCTCATGCTTCTACAGAAATGCTGATAGAGAAATCAGAACATGTTTCTCTAAAACCTTCGCCAGAAAGGGAAGCTGAGAGATAGGCCTATAGTTCTTAAGTATGGCTCTATCAGCACTAGGTTTTTTTAGAAGTGGAATAACTCTGGCCTCCTTCATATTAGCAGGGACCTGCCCGATTGTCAGGGATTTGTTCAGGAGCATAAGAATCTGATTCTCTAACGCAGGAAGTGCCATTCTGAAGACACGAGGAGGACAAGGGTCTATAGGGGAACCGGACTTGGTCCCGTAGGCTAGAAGCGAAAGAGTACTTGCTTCCAAGAGCGGAAAGATAGAGATGGAGTTGCCTTTAGGAGGAGAGGAAGAGGGCGGTTCCGAGGTGCCTGTAGTGATCTGAATGTCTTTAATCTCTAGAAGGATGTCGGCTACTTTCTGTAAAAAGAAAACCTGAAGAGAGTTGCAGTCAAAGGGTGTAGCAGCAGGATTGATGTCGGGCTTTTTGCTAAGTTCTTTCAGAATCTTGAAGGTCTCTTTTTGGATGTTCGATGCGCTGGCAATACGCTCCGCATAGTAATCAGCTTTCCTGGAAGTAATGGCCTTTTTGTACAGCGTAAGGAGGGATTTATAGGCAGTTAACTCGACTGGGTCGTAGACTTTCCGCCAGCGTCTTTCAGCTTGACGGAGGCTTTGTTTCCTTTCCCTCAAGGATTCATTGAACCAGGGAGCCCCCTTCTGTTTCTGTCGAATACTTTCCACCCGCTCTGGGGCTACTTGATCAATAGCCGCCTGAAGGGTATTAATCAGGGTCGTGCTTTCTAGATCAATGTTGCCTGTGTCGGGGATGGGAGGAGATAGCCTCTGTACTATCGCTCCTAAAGTCTCGGCCTGGATTTTGTTCCGACTCCGTACCTTCCTCCAAATGAGAGGAGCCAGTGGAGGAGGGCCATTCACGGGCGCCCAGCATGAGATTAGGAAATGATCTGACCATGCACAGGGTTTGATGTCCATGAGCCTGTCCCGCCCATCCGAGGACCAGATTAGATCTAACGTATGTCCCTGTATGTGGGATGGGCGATCGACTATTTGGACGAGCCCTAAGGAGGACATTGCCATGCTGTCTGGCCTGAGGCTCTCTCGGGATCATTTCCCAGTGGTGATTGAAGTCTCCAACTACCATGAGACATTGGTACCGGGTGCTGAGATCAGATACGATCTCAGTGCAGGAGGCAAGAGGATTTAAGGGAAAATTTGATTCCTAGTAAATCAGTGTTATCAAAGCTCTCTGCGATGATCTTGGTAGCCATAAGCTTGACTTTGAAGAAAATCGCCACACCCCCCCTCTCTTACTATCCTGCCTGTTATGCCAAACGGCATCAAATTCCCCAGGAAGGGCAGCAATAATATCTGGGGCAGAGGTATCACCCAGCCAGGTCTCTGTTAATGCCAGGATGTCAACGTCCCCCTCCTGGAGGAGCGTGAAAATCTCCAGGTGATGTTTTTGTAGTGATCTAGTATTCAAGACCACTATATTTAGACCCGGAGCATGATCCGAGTTGTTGTTGTTCAGGGGTGCTTTTCTCGGAAAAGTATGGCTGCTAGTAGCCTGTGGCCTCCTAATGTTTTCCTTATCCAGTTTGGCAATGGTGGCATTATTGAGCACCTGATGACCCGTCGCCAACTGAAGCAGGTCCGCGGCAGAGTATCTTAACCTAGGACCAGGGGTTATGGCCCCTAGCCCCGGACGGCCGCGGACGCGTTCGCTCCCGCATCCAGGTTAAGGCTGGCCGCTTCCCCTGAACAGCCAATCAGCTCTGCTGTGCAGCAGCTGTGGCTCCCCCCAACCACTACACCGCGTGGATACAGCAGAAGTGGATACACGGAGCCTTACGCAAATCACCCGCTCTGACCCCCAGCAAATGAATAACAGTTTTGCAAGTGTGTTTCCAGAAGTGAAAATGACGCTCGTGACAGAGAATTCAAAGCTTACATGAGAATATCATCAGCACATCGCAGCACAATCACCCCCGTTCCCCACAGTGCAATTGAGTCAGTCCAGAGTCAAACAGTAAGTGCAGTAAAGTTTTCGTTTTCATTTTTTTTATAAAAAGCAGATAGCGCTAACCGGAGGGCAGCCCGAATACCGTGGTTTATCTCTCCCTCTATCGCTGCGCGTTCGCTCCCGCATCCAGGTTAAGGTCCAGCGCCCCCCAGCGCAAGTCGTTGTAACGACTTGCATTGTAACAAACGTGATGTAAAATACCTTGCTGTGAATGAATGCGATGTAACGTCATACATTCATGGGGGAAGAAGCCAGTGGTCTCTACAGCCACTGACGGCTCACCTCGAGGCCATGGTTATCAAACTTCTCCTTTGTGAATCAGATGGAACCCCAACTTGGGAGGTAGTTATCGATAAAGAGTGGTGATCCCTTTCACGGTCTTTTCTATTTGTGATTTGTAAAGACTTGTAAAATCCATTTTATGAATGGGAAAGGCATTTCTGACTCAAAAAAGTGGATTAGTAACTAGTAAGAACACCCTTTTGTATTTGCAAGGTTTGTGATTTTGAAGTGCAGAGTTTGCACCCCAAAAGGGCTTTGTACATCAGGTGTTGCATGCCCTACTTATAAATTGTGCTAGGAAATCCCCATTGCTTCCCTCACCACAATGTAGCAGGCATAAAGTGATGCTATGCAACCTGTTACAGAAAAGAAATACTGTCCTCAATAGGAAAGTACAGGATCGAGAGTTGAAGGCCAAACACAATCATATTCTTAAAAGACCATAAAATGTGATAACATTCCGCAGCACTTATTGTGAAGATTCATATGTTTAGGAGCTACATTTTTGTATTTTTGGACTAGAACTGCATTTTGGTAAAAGTTTTTTTTTGGGCTAGAACTGCTGCAAAAGTATACCTATGCTGAACAAATGTAACAATCACCAGGCTGGCAGGATAAGATGTAGCATAGGTATTGGGCAGTAACTCTCAAAGTTAGAAAAACAGTATCTGTACATGGGAGATGTGTAACAGAGTGAGACTGCTCCAGTTCTGGGACAAGTCGACGAGGATGTGCATGATCACGTTAAAGATTCACAACTACCCAACAATAACCAAACAGCGATTTGTGCTAGTGTATGATAAACATTCAATATGCTTGTGAAATTTTCTGCTTACCAGATGGGAGTTCACATGTGTATCTGCCACGTTTTCGAAATTTAGTGGTCTAATGACTAAGTTATACTTTTCTTCTTAAGTTTTAACAATGTTGATGAAGCAACAAATGGAGCATGGCAACAAGTAATAGCATGTATGATGTGCTGCACAGCAAAGATGCTACGGAGAGTGGTGAGAGGGCTCCAGCTACCAGTATAAACAATAACACTGCTGGAGCAAACAATTAGACTCTTACTAGACCACCAACATAAAGTGTGATTGACTAAATAGGTCACCAAGTATTTATATTTTGAATGCATAGAATAAAGAAAATTTGCCCGTGGGGTGAGGTAAAAATTGTGGACTATTGGTCATGACAGCTATTAGATTTTGCTTTGTCCTTTTTTGCGGCTGGATATTTGTGTCCTATAACACTGCCTCACAATGAGCCTGTTTAATGAAGTGGGAACTGCCTCATAGGTCAGCTGTCACTTATCATTAAATCAATCCAAAGTTCAATACATTTTTCAAATTCCAAACATAAAGGGCTGATTCCGATGTCATTAGGAAGGGCTCCGGATGGGATTCGATGTTGCTGAATCCGATTCGGAACCCTTGTTTCCTACCGAATCGTACAGTTTTCCCAACAACGGATTGCGATGCTCGGAAACCCTTTGAGCAGACTGAACTGGTTCGGAAAGGCATTGGGTCAGCCAGAGTCATTCAGAGCCGATTTATACAGCTCTATGGACATGATTTAAGGATGAGAGAATTTAATGACCGGTTTGGACAGCCATTCTGATTTGGTTTGCCTGAGATGAAACAACTGCCAGAATCTGTCTTTGGGTGCCCCCCTTCACCCAGAGGTGTCCGAATGTGGCCTTTGGGGGTACCCAAGGGACCTCTCTTCCCAAAAACCCAATATGTGGTACGCTCCATGAGGTGCCTGCCACGTGGTGCAAGGTTTTCCCCAACCTTTTTTCAATGGGAGCCTGTGTTTGCGTTCGGGACACAGACTCCCATTAAAGTTAATGCGAGTCTGACTGAATGATGTTGGGAGGCATCATAATCAGTCAGCTGGACTCACAGGACCTGATTCATTTGGAAACTAGTCCAGAACTGATTTGTTCTGGACAGTTTCCAAACAACATTGTGATTGGGCATAAAGTGTTCCACTGGGCTGTCCATCATTCACAGCCTATTCTCACAATGAACCTCAAAAACTCCTAGAATAACAGTTAAGACAATTACCCTTTTTTCAGCATCCAATGGACCGCAATAGACAATGCTTATGATGCACATTTTAAAAGTAATGGCTGTGTTTACATTTATTTTTGAATAACTGCTTTTCCCAAAATTTCTTCTTTTTACCTTTATTTAATGCACCCAATCAGAGCATGTGAATGACTGTTATTTAGCCAATTTGCATCTTACTTTTATTTGTCCCCCACTCAGTTTCCTTATTGTATTAAAAAAAATATTTGAATACCAACCCTCAGTCTAACTTTAGCTAAATTATACCAATTTGTTAGCGTAATCTAACACTAACCATATTGCCATCCTAATCAAATAAATGCAGTTAACATATGCAAGAGGAGTTCCCGGAGTTTGACCTAACCGCGCTCCGCCTGGAACGCAGCGTGCCCATAAAACTCAGTGACCCACCAAGTTTTCCTCAAGTGTGGCTTGCCAATGTTAAGTTGGCGAGCACGAGTGAGAAAAATTGAGCGCTAGACAAGTCCCGGTGCGATTTCTCAATACAGGCAATCATGGCAGTTCAGTACCTTTGACGTTGAGAATGCTGCTACTCCAATAGAAAATCTACCCACACAGCACAAAGAAGCAGTACCCTCTTGAGCAGCGTGTGGTGCTGTTTGTGCCGATTTTAAAGCACTGAACAAGCTCCCAGCACTAAAAATCAGCAGGAGCAGTGCACGAGCCAAAATTCTGCAAAGCATGGAATTGTACGGAGTAAAACTCTGCAAGTTCCACCCATCCGTTGCTGTTATGTGGTGCGGCCTAGACACCAGGGGGCCTCAGAGACCTTTACAAAGCTACAGACTAACTAGTTAAAATAAGCAGGGATAGGTAACATAAACAGTCATGCAAACCTAATGTAATTAAGATTAGACCCAAAGGTGTAAGAGAATTTATTTAATTACCTTATTCTACAATCTAGTAATTATTTCCGCAATCCTAAACAAAATAAAATTAATTAAATTAAATTGCATTTATTATAAATCATGTTTACATTGTTATACAACATAAATAACTTTTATGCTGTCATTGTGATTTCTTTATTATACTTAATGTAAATTTTGTTTTATTATTTTAATACTAAACATAAACCTAGCTGTATGTACATCTATTGATTTGCTTTTATTCACGTTGTATTGAACTAAAAAATAATTATATTCTAACATTAACCCTAACCTTTAATTAATTGTAATAAAAACTTTTATCATTTAAAGTCTTACATGCTGTAACCTTCGACCTAAATGAAACAAAAGTGCATTAATATGATTCATATACAAATAATTTAGTGATTTTTCAATGGTAAATTATACAGAAAAATAGTTGTCTTGCTGTTATTGATGGAGGGATGATTAAACTAATTATACTGGAACAAAGGGAAAACCCTGTTGAAGTAATATCAGGGAAGTAAATGTAAGATTAAGTGAAGGGGTTAAAGTGAAGGGTAGATGTCTTTTGGAGCATTTTATACTGTCAAGAAAAATAATGCGATAATGTGCAGGATAACATGTAGACTTAATGAAAATAAATGTGTTTGAATGCCAAATTTGCAGCAGGCAACCATATTTACCTTATCTACACCTGAAAAGCTAAATTACCAGTGCTTGACCAAAAGCTGACATGACTATAGAATGCTGACATTACCTAAAATGTTAATTTTTTTGACCTTCTCATGGATGGTTTTCTTAGTGAATCATAGTTGCATACAATGTTTTTAGCTAACTCTGCAAATGTTTCTACTTATGCAAAAATCACTGTTAACTAATAAACAGGGATTTGATATTTAGAAGAAGTTCTAAGGAAAATAATTGTGTGAAAGTCTAAGAGAATAAAGCTTGTATTTATGTTTCACTCAACAGTGCTGCTGAAGCTCATTGTATTCTTGATGAAAAGACAAGGAGTCATTCTGTTCCCATGAGTGCACTGGGAGCTGATTAATCGACCGAGGGGAGAAGAGGCAACATGAAGATTGCAACAATATATTGTTTGCCTATATAAATTTGTGTTCCTAGAGTAGTCAGATAAGTCACAGCTGCCTCATTTTCTATGCTACTCTGACACTCGACTGAGTTTATTGAACCTCTCTTCATGAGAAGTTCTGCATTCATTGATTATTGATTTATTGAGCTGACTTTAATGCTGAAGCTTTATGATTTCTCTTGATGTCAGAACTCTTTATGGGTTCCTAACTTACACCTTTTCATTCTCATTCATAAGAACGGGGATTTTTCTTTACTTTATGGAACGTGCCTGATACATTTGATTGTGATTTATTGATCATTTGTTGATTATTGAAGAAACTAATGATTGTTATTGATATCTTTATATGATGACTCTATAAAGATCCATTACTAAAGATTTGCTTAATAAAACCCTTCTAATCATACTAAACTCTTAATATTGACTGAAAGCAGATTAAAGATTGTGATGACAATTTAATGTTGATGTACAGTTACTGCTTAATCTCAGCTAACATTAAAGATCCATTGGCCTGTTAAGTGGAAACCACAGGGATTTCTCCTTGATGAAAGTGGTAAAAATTCTTCTTGTGATGAATAGATAATTTAACTAAGATTCCCCATTCAACAATGGGAAACAGCCTTTATTATGCAGCCAGAACCACGCAGTACCATTACAACATGGGCAGTACAACGAATGCCCTGTTACCACGTGTTCCATTACCACGCGTTCCATTATCACGGAAGTCATTACAACGACTTGCATTAGGGGACATGTTGTTGGATTTTAAATTCAACACTTTCCCTCCTGCTGCACAGGCTGGAGTTGTAATGATGTGCATGGTAATTGAGCGCGTGGTAACAATGCGTTCGCTGTATTGCCCATGTTGTAATGCCATGCATTGTAAGAGCGTGTGTGATTGTGTAATACAACCCTCCAACACATCTCAATATCCGTGAGGTAGTGTGAAAACAATAAGAAGTGTTGTAATGTGGGGTGGTTGACAAATATTCAGCTTAGTCAAGTACAAAGACAGGAACCCAGGGCATGAAAAGAACAAGGGTGATGATATACTTGGGAAAGTACTTGAAAGTTTGAATTTGAATTTGGATACTTATCCATCTAAAAAGGCATATACAGTTTTGAGAATTCATTAATATTATTTGGCAGCCATTTCTTCAAGGTGAAACAGACAGGACAGACATAGGTTACCATCATAGTAACAGGTTAGGCCGCAAATTACATTGGAAAAGACTTAAAAATCTGAGAACGTAAAATTCAAATGACGGAGGTGGAGGATATGATAGTGATATTTATATTATCTAATTTGAATAGGCGAATAAAGGTCACAAAAGGGAACACTAGTGAGACCAGGCACCAGCCCAAGGAATTAATATAGGTGCAGAGATTGTGCAAAGGATGACATGAAGACCAGGCATAATCAACATCTCAAGATCGGGAAATAAAATGGGCAGAAGGTACGGGTTTCTAAAAATGCTTTTTAGAATTTATGTAGAACTTCAGTGATATAGTTCATGTATTATCATACCCTAAAACATCTCAGTGTACACATTCAGTAAAATGGTGAGTGAAATTCATACAGGCAAAATATTTCATACTTGAACGCCTCTCTGACACCACAGCTGTAATTTATCATAGCCTGTGGTGAGGGGTTTTGTGGCATGAGTTTAGAAGACTCTGACATAGAAGAATGTGTGAGGTGGTACTGATGGAGCGGGTAAAATGTTTTCTTTTTATATACCCAATCCATTTATATAAGTTGATATTGAAATGATTAATAATTATTATGATAATTAATAGCTTGATGTGAAGGTACTAAACCAACCTTATTAACAGAAAGAACACACGTGGGAATGCGTTGCATGGCTAAAATTAATAAGTCAACTAAGTTTGTATGCATATTAAAACGATAAATGTTGCTTGAGTAATGTTATTGTGATTCGCGCTTAAATAAACCAGCATTAACGGCTTTGGATGTTGCATATGGCTAGATAAATGCATACACATAAGGGTATTAGCAAGGGTTTAACACTGTTTTAATCATTTCTATGAATTAATTACGATTTTGTGTTTCTTTGCTTAAAGTTGACTATTCTGGCCTACCAAAAGATGGCCGGCGACTGAAACCTAACTAAAGTACATTACTTCATCATTTGAACGATGGAAAAAGGCGCCTGCACTGACTTCGTTCGTGTCCCTTGTGTGACCTGTCAGACCATGCCCATGAAGACTACCCTGGGCGAGGTGCCAATGTCCCTGAACGTGAAGCAAATGTTGCTAATGGAAGAATGAACTGTCAAACTCAACCTGTTACCAACGAACTGATACATTTTGGGACTATGACTTAGTCTTTCTCATACATTTACTGTGAAACTTCTTCCACATGGGAAAATTTGAAAATGTTTCTTAAAGTATTGAGATGTATTTGAATTCAGCCAATCGTTGGCTTGGGAAATGAGAAAATGTAACTTTAATATGTAAATTTTAGTATAAATATTAGTAGACGAGAGAGGGATTAGGCTGCTCTTCGCTAGACGTCACTTTGTGCCGAAGCTATTGACGGAGAATCGATGATCAGAGATCTTTATGCTGACGGAAGAGGACGGAGACTTTATAACTCTGATGAATTACTGAGGACCAATTCTGACTTAGAAAACGACAATTAGCCAGAATAGGTAAATATGACAAAAGATAATATTGCATTATTAGAATTAACCTGCAGTTAAATTAGATAAAGAAAATCATTATTTGAATTACTGTGTCGGGTGATTATTTCATTGAAATGTTTATTGATTGATTTGAGAGTTAAAGTGTCATTAAACTAAATAACAACTAAATGATTCGACCGACCTCTTGATGGAAGAATTGTTAGGATGATTAAGTAGAAGTGGTTTCCTCTATCAAAGCGAACAGCTGTGGTTAGGATTTGATATCCCTTTGTAGGCACAGATAGTTTGAGAGAATGAATGTTGGTGTTATGGGCCCCACCAGCGTGTGATGTGTGTATGTGCGTGTGATTGAGAAATCATTCTGTCCGTGGAAGCAGGGGGAAATTTAGTAATCCGAACTGCACCAGTATTTCTGGTAGCTAGAGATGGTTTTTATTGTTTAGGCTTAATGATTTGCGTGTATATATAGCTACCAGTATTTCTGGTAGCTAGAGATGTTTTTTTTTGTTTTGGTTTGATGATCTTGGCATGTATATAGCTTATCGATTATTGATTGGTATTGATCTATGTACTAACACTAGATGTTGAAGTCGTATTGAGTTTTATGTTGTCTGTACGGCTTCTGGGATGTAGGAAGTCGGGAATTGGTAACAGTTCCATAGTAGAGCAGAGGTAAGTGCTGCTCTCGGGAAAGACGGGATTATGGTTGCCCGTAGGTACACGTGAGAAACGTGTGACAATTGAAGTTGCATGGCGTATTGTCTGGGTTTGATTCGGTAGCATTTCCGAGTGTTACCAATAGTGATATTTCTGTGTGAGAAAGGTGTGAATGATAGCAAAGGGTTACCTGTGAAATTTTGGTTTTAGGTACCAGGAAACCAATTGGCATACCGATAACGCTTATCACTGAAAAGGTAGCAGGTGTTCTCTGAGCTTGTTAGAAGGACAAAGTAGAGGTAAGCGCTGCTTTGTTAACGTATGTTATAATTCTGTAGTAGGACAGACTGTTCGCTGTTCTCGGAAAAGACAGGATTCTGTGTAAATGAACTATATTTTCTGGTATGAAAGTGCGTGAATGAAATAGCATTCGGGTTAACTGTGGAACTCTGGATTTATTTCTCAGGAGCATTGCGTTTCCAACTATGTGTCTTAATGCCGGAGAAAAAAGTTAATTGATGCTTGGTAGAAGGGTGAAGTAGAGGGATGTGCTACTTTGCCAAGGGACGTAACGATTCTGTAGTAGGGCAGAGGTAAGCGCTGCTTTCGGAGAAAACAGGATTCTCGTGGGAAATGTCTTTTGCTATTCTGTGGTTAGCGGAGCTATCAATGGAGATGTTTGTATGTTATAATTAACAAGTATTGTAAAATTTAAAGAAAGTCTACCAAGTAGTTTTGTAAAGGAGGGGTAGACTGAAGACAGGAGTCAGGAGCAGGAGCTGCTGCAGCGACTGCTGACGTTAGTGTGAGTCGCGCAGGGATTGGAGATTGTGACAGTGACGTAGACGCTCCAGGATTGGTGCGTTAGTGTGAGTCGCGCAGGGATTGGAGATTGTGGCAGTGACGTAGACGCTCCAGGATTGGTGCGTTAGTGTGAGTCGCGCAGGGATTGGAGGTTGTGGCAGTGACGTAGAAGCGCCAGGATTGGTGCGTGAGTAAGAGTCGCGTTGCTATTGGACTAAAGATCGAATAGTCGAAGACAAGGCTAAAAAAGGGTTTACGAGAGAAAGGAAAATGTATTATCATTCACCTGAGAAAAAGAAAAAAATCCTTGTTTAGTAAAATAAAAAATTGGTTTGTGAAAGACAAAGAAATTGTGACTAGGGAAGGACAGTTACTTCCTCCGACGAAAACCCCCGCATCCTTCATGGTTGCGAAATATGGGTACCATACTTGCATCTGGTTAGACAATTGGGCGAAGTATACAAAGGAAGACGGAGTTTTAGCGTTTCCAGAAAATGGTTCCTTTAATTTGGCAATATTAAGGAATTTACGGGAGAGGATGATGAGCTTAGATCCGCGACCTAGGCCTACGCAGTTTGAAGCGTTGACAGAGTGGGAAGACGAGATGCATGAGAGAGAAAAACAGAGAAATGGCAGTAGATACAGATATATGTTCGGACGGCCGAACGATCGGGAAACTCATTGTGATCGAATGAGAAGGTGGCGAGACGCAAGTATGACTGAAGGATTGTTTCCAGTAAGAACTGCAGGAGAAAGTGAGGGAAGGAAATGCATAGAAAAGAAAAACAATGTAGATACCAGAAGGTACGGAGCGAATGAAACAGAAGACGATATCGTAGATGATATGTTTTACAAAAGCCCACCTCCATACAGGCAGGAATCAGAAATGCCAAACGCTGGAACACCAGTGAGGGAAACTCTAAGAATCATTAAGACAGAAGCTGTGACACCAGAGGTAAAGAGAAGGAATTCTCTTAGGGAACGGGAGATGGAAAATAAGGTAGAGAGTGAAAATTTGAGGGAACTAGCCAAAACCACGTTAGAACTGACAGAGAAAATAAGAGAATTGACAAAAAATCTAGAAGCAGTTACAGTCCCTGTGACCATAGGTCCCGTTATGCCTATTTTTGAGAAGCAGAAAGAAAGTGAGCATGGTCTAACAGTCCCGTATGTGAACAATAGACAGACAGAACAGCCCCTGATGAGAGCAAAAGCGAATTCCTGGAGACACACTATGAGTGAAGGTGAATTACATGTCTCAAATAACCCATTTTATAGTCCTGATACTGTAGAGAGAAGCAGAATGGTAGGAGGACCAATATTAGAACCACAGAGACTGATGGAACCAGGGAATGTAGAAAAATCAGTGGGTATAACTGCAGACGAATTGAGCGAATGGCTGAAGGGCTTGCAAGGTAAAGAGAAAGAATCCCATACCATTGATGTGGCAAAATTACGGATGGTGTTAGAAGAATTAATAGTAGGGACCATCCCCACAGAAAAGCTGAAGAATTACCAAGATGAGGAATTGTTGTTTTTATGTAAAAGCATCACTTGGAGAGCAAAGAATTTACATGACAGACTAGCAGAAATAGCAAGTGAAATGGGAATTGACATGGACAAGGTAAAAGCTTTACAGAAGCCTTACCGAGTGGATTTCACGGAAAAGGACATTGAGAATCTGAACACTGCAGGACGAATAGGGCAGATTAGGGACATAATCACAGTGTTGAGGAAATGGAGAGATGTGGACAAATGGAAAAGCTGGTGGTATAGGAAGTGGGATGATACCTCAGACAGAACTTTTCCAGCGTTTCCTGTGAGAGAAAAGGAAAAAGTAGTGACAGAATTCCCCATGAGAGAGATTCCAGGAGGAGGATATGTGCATGTCCCATGGACAAGACAGGACATTTTGTCATTTACAAATGACTTCCCTCGATTACGAGAAAATCCGGTCGAGTGGTACAGACAGGTAGACAGATTTGTTAAATTGTCAAAAGTGCTGTGGATTGATCTGAATAGTCTGTTTTATATAATAGTGCCAGCAGACTTATGGGCAGAATGCAAGATAGTCATAGATTGGCCAACTAAGGAATACCCGAGAGATCCCAAAACAGGAGCACCCGATCCAGAGGTAATGAAGAAATATGAACAGATCATGGCGTTTTTGAAAAACAAAGTGCCTCCCAAAGAAACAGACTGGGTTAAGATAGATCGAACACATCAAGAAGCGAAAGAGTCAGTTCATGCTTATTATGAAAGGCTAATATTAGCTTTCAAACAGTTCAGTGGAGATGACAATCTGGGAGAAAAGGACCTGAGTCATTTTGTGTACAGATTTGTGTATGGTCTGCGTCCCGAAATTGGAGAAATGATAAAGCAGCATACCGTGGACTGGCAGAGCAAGAAAATAGATGAGATCCTAAGGCATTCTAAATACTTTATAATGAGTTTGAGGCAAAGCAGCGAAAACTAAAAGAAAAGGCAATGTGGGCTCAAGTGAACGTCGCAGAGAGACAGAAAGCTCAGCTGGTTGAACAAGCTAATAACCCAGGTATTAAACCGAGATTTGGCACAGGAAAAGGAAAGGGTAATATAGAAGAAGCTAAAAAGAAGTTTCCATGCCACAATTGCGAAGGTTAGGGCACTGGAAATCCGAGTGTAAATATCCACCAAGTACTAATAATGAAAATCCATCATTGAATCCACAGGTGCAGTGTGAGGGGAGTGGCCCACCACCGCAACAGCCGAAGGCTGTTAATCCACAGAATCAGGTGCCAAAACCACCATTACCGCAAAGCCGGAACACCCAAAGATATAGCAGAGAAACAGGATTCTACAATGAAGAACAGGTAAACAAACCGCAACGCGCGAGCGCTGTGTCACAATATTGGCTGCAAAATGACGAGAGTGAGTCAGAGGAGATTTATTGAGGGTGCCGAAAAGAGGAAGAAGGGTGCGTACTTGGCGCAACTCTAGAAATAGATCAGACAGGACCATTTGTGGATGGGAAATTTAATGATGAAAACATTACTTTTCTAGTAGACACTGGAGCTACGCAATCTACTGTCAGATCAGCAGACGTGAAAAATCTTCCTCTTTCGGATGAAACAATCCAAGTAGTTGGTGTGTCAAACACCCAGATTAGAACCTACCTTACTGAACCGGTAAAGGTTACAATAAGGAAATTTACAGACATGCACCGATTTGTGGTGTGTGATACTAGTCCTGTAAATCTGTTAGGAAGGGACCTTCTGTGCAAAATGAATTGCACCATATTCTGTACTCTAGATGGAATAGCATTTGAGACACCAGATGAGGATGTACTGTATAAGATGACAATAGCCAACCACGAAAGTGAAATTACAGGAACTTATGCAGTATTCAACCCAGATGAGTTACCCAAAGAATTGAAGCAGTCAGTGAAGGCAGGAGTCTGGGATTTTACTGGAGAAGATGTTGGCCTTATGAGAAATATAGATCCAGTAAAGATTACACTAAAAGAAGGAGTAGTTTATCCAAACATTCCCCAATATACACTGACACCGGAAATAATTGAAGGGGTAACACCTTTAATTGAGAAAATGATTCAACAAGGAGTGTTGAGGGAAATAATGAGCAGTCCATGTAACTCACCTATAATGGGACTGAAAAAGCCCAATGGGAAGTTCAAGATTGTGCAAGATTTGAGAAAGATTAACAAGATTGTTGTGTCATGTTGCCCCATTGTTCCAAATCCATCAGTGATTTTGTATCAGATTCCCCATGATGCAGAATGGTACACAGAAATTGATTTGTGTCATGCTTTCATTTCCATTCCGTTGCATCATAACAGCCAGCCGATTTTTGCATTTCGGTTTGGAGTGCATATTTTGGCATGGTGCCGAATCCCACAGGGGTACACAGAGAGCCCCTCCATTTTCAATCAGTTGCTAAAGAAATCTCTGGAAAGTCTTACCATGCCTGAAAATTCAGTTTTGGTTCAATATATTGATGACCTATTAGTAGCGTCAAAGACACACGAGGCTTGTGAAACGGACACAATACCTTTGCTGAATCATTTGGCAGATGGAGGACTAAAGGTATCTCCGACAATATTGCAATACTGTAAACAAGAAGTACAATATTTGGGTCATACCATTGAAAAAGGGCTGAGAAAAGTAACCATAGACAGGATTAGAATCATTAGAGGAATGAGAGCTCCAATGACCCAAAGAGAGGTGAGAATGTTCCTAGGAATGGTTGGTTACTGTCGTCAGTGGATAGGTAACTTTTCCCTGATTGCCAAACCATTGGTAAAATTGACAAAAAGTGAGGTTAAAGACCCCCTTGAACTGAACAAAGAAGAATTGGCAGCATTCAGACAGCTAAAGAACAGTCTTTGTGAAGCTCCAGCTTTGGGAATGCCACACTATGAGAAAGAATTTGAGTTATACTGCAGTGAGAGAAACGGATGTGCACTCTCAGTGTTAATACAGAAACATGGAAGGCAAAGGAGACCAGTGGCATATTTCTCGTCAATGTTAGATCCAGTGGCGGAAGGTCTGCCAGGATGTCTGAAAGCAGTAGCTGTTACATGCCGAAGCCTAGAGCAGAGTGAGGGAATCGTGATGGGGAATCCAGTAAGAGTGTTTGTACCTCATAATGTGACGATCCTTTTAACAAGGAGCCGAACACAGTTCATGTCACATAGTCGGCTGACTAAGTATGAGAAGGTCATTCTGGGTGCAACCAATGTGAGTCTGGAATGATGTGTGAATGTGAATCCAGCTACACTTTTGCCTGATGCAGAGAGAGTGGAGGTAAGAGATGATGTTGATCATGATTGTCTGGATGTGCTTGACTATTGTACGAAACCTCGACCTGACATAAAGATTCACCCTTGCCAGAAAGTGATTATGTGTTGTTTGTGGATGGGTCATGTTTGAGGACAGATGAAGGATTGTTGAGTGAGGCCTATGCTATATGCACAGTTGCTGCAGTCATAGAAGCATCACACTTGAAAGGAGTTAAATCCGCCCAAGTAGCAGAACTAGTGACATTGACTAGGGCATGCAAAATTGGGAAGAATGTGAGAGTGACTGTGATAACAGACAGCCAGTACGGATTTGGAGTTGTCCACGATTTTGGCCAACTTTGGCTGCAGAGAGGTTTCCTGACCTCAAGTGGAACTCCTATAAAGAATGCAGAAGTGGTGGGAAAATTGCTTGAAGCAATACAATTGCCAAAAGAACTGTCAGTGGTAAAATGTGCTGCTCATAGTCAAGGTAGTGATTATATCATTACTGGGAACCGATACGCCAATGACATGGCTCAGTACTGTGCCCGAAATTTGTATTCAATTAATAGGGCAAAGGAAAAGGAAATGTTTTCTTGCTCCATAATGTTTACTAACGTTGTGGACACATGGGAAGAAGTGAGGCAGTTGCAGGATGAAGCCGGAGATGAAGAAATGAAGCAGTGGGTAAAAGCAGGTTGTGCACCAAGGGAGAAAGATCTTGTGTGGGTCTATCGGGATGGACGACCAGTAATGCCTGATAACATGATGTCAACCATAGCATGGATGTATCATGGCCAAGGACATCTTGGAAGGTATGCCATGATAAGGGCTTTTAAGCAGATCTGGTACAATGCAAAATTCAGGTTGATAGCCGAGAGTCTTTGTCAAAGATGCCTGATATGTCAGCAGTACAATCCTGGAAGGAAAACAGTGGTGAGCCTAGGCACAATAGGCCGAGAGGGAGGACCTTTCACCAGAATGCAAATATATTTCATTGAAATGCCCCCTTATAACAAGCTGAGGTATGTTCTGGTGGTAGTTTGTCTGTTTTCCAGGTGGGTGGAGGCATACCCAACAAGAAGAAATGATGGAATCACAGTGGCCAAGCTCTTGTTGAGGGAATTCATTCCAAGATACGGGTTCCCAATAACCATAGAATCAGACAGAGGAGGACATTTTTACAATGAGATCATGAAATTGATTTGTGAAGCATTGGGTGTACAGCAAAAACTACATTGTGCCTATCGACCAGAGGCTTCTGGTGTGGTTGAGCAAATAAATGGTACGATCAAAAACAGAATAGGGAAAATGTGTTTGGCCACAGGAATGAAATGGCCTGATGTCTTGCCTCTAGTCTTGATGACAATTAGATCTACTCCAGACAGAACTACAGGTTTGAGTCCCCACAAAATTATCATGGGACGAGCCATGAGACACGTATTTGTTCCAGTCAACAAGTTGATGACAATAACTGATGACATGATTTTGGATTACTGTAAAGGCCTGGCTAACGCAGTCTATTCTGTGTTTCACCAGGTTGGAGCGGATGCCACCACCCTTGAGAGAAAACCAGCCCATGACTTAAGCCCAGGTGACTGGGTGACAATAAAAGTCCACAGAAGAAGGAATTGCTTGGTTCCAAAGTGGGGAAGGCCAAGGCAAGTGATATTGACTACAACAACAGCTGTGGAGTGTGCTGGACTGAAAAATTGGATACATGCGAGTCACACTTTGAGAGTTCCAAATCCAGCAGATAGCATTGGAAAAGAATATTTCGATGAATCAGAATCAAGTGATGATTCAAGCAATGAGAATGCAAAATCAAAAGAAAATCCTGAAAGGGGGGAAAAGGAGCCAAGACTAGTTCCAACTCCCAGAGAAGAAATTCTGAGAAGGAGATTACAGATTTCAGATGGTTCAGATTCTGGAGACGGGCAAAACGTCAGTGGTGAGCACAGAAAAAAGAAGAGAAAAGAATGTCCCGTCAGAAGTAACATTTACATCAGGGGAGAGAGTAGAAGAAGTTCCACCTGAGAAAATATTGGAAGGAGAAGAAGGGACAGTCACAGAGAGAGAGGGACAGATTGCGGAAGACCCCCGAGGAGTTGTAGGGAACTGCAACACACAGCTAGGTGAAGGGACAAGTAGTCAGCAGGAAGATTGCGTGCCGGAGACCCGAGGAGGGACAGAAGTAGGGCAAACACAAGAGGTGGAAAAAGAGACTGTTGAAAAAGAAAAAACAAACGAGTCAGAATCTGAAGACAGTGAAACTGAAATACCAGAGGGTCGAGTTCTAAGAAAGAGAACTTGGATTGAGGAAAGAAACAGTAAAGACGGCAAAACAAGAAGGAATGCTAAAGGGGATCTTTGGCCAAACAAAATAAAGAGATTGAGATATCGATTGACACGAGTCAAACCCTCAGAAGCTGAACAAGTGAATGAAGTAACAAGTCAGCAAAGAGAAAAAGAGGGAGAGACAGAAGTGTCTGAAGCAAACAAACGATCAAGAAAGCCAAACCAGAAGTATAAGTCACCTGAATGGACGTATGTGGCACTGCCTGAACAAGGAGAAGAGGTAGATAGTCAAAGAAATCCAGAGGAGGCTTTACTGAAAGTATTGAAGGAAGAAGAAACAGCGGAAATCCTGAGAGTTATCCTATCCAATATCGGAGAAGAAGCGGAAGATCAGGAAATTCTGTATGTGGATGACCAAGCTGAGTGATTTCAAGCAGGTCCTTGTAGAAAATATAAAGGATTGAATAAGAAATTGAAGTATTTGAATCACCTGATAAGGGCCTAGCTCTTGCAGGAAAACTATAAGAAGCGGAGTAGAAGAGGCTAAGTCAAAAGACACGGTCAGTTTAACAAGATGGTTAACATAGATGATAACAAGAATAGATGTACCTTTATGAGAAGATGGTGCAAGGCATGTTGTTGTTGTACAGGAATATTAATGCTTCTTTGGAGCGTACTCGCTCTTTTGATCTCTTTTAAAGTAACTTTAGATACACTAGAGGGACATACAGAGAGTATGACTAACATAGTGAAGAATTCACAAAAGGTAGTTCCATTTAAAACAAGCACTGAGCATATGCACAAGGATAGGTCTATAACTGATTTTTCTAGCAATGTTTTTTCAAAATTATTGTATGAATATGTAAGAACAATGGACGTAAGGGATTGCTATGTATGCATGCAGTTACCTGCCTCTGTTTCAGAAGGGGTGACTTATCATCACCTCCCAGCAACTTATGGAATAACATGTAGCGTTTTAACTAGTATATTTTATCAAGTAGGGAAATTAGAATATAATCTGTCTAATATAGATAACATTCTTGGGCAATTGTCCATGAATAATTAATTGAATCCAGCTAAAACTGCTAATGTACTAGGTGAGATTTTTATAGAAACTAAAGAACTAACTTTAGAATATATTTTTAAGAACAATTTAACTTGCAGTTTGAAGACAGAAGAGAAAACATTTTTAGATATGGTTGAAGAGAGGAGATTGAAAATACACAAAAATGCAGAAGGACACAAGGAAGGGGAAAACATTTGGGAAATAGATGGGAAAAAGGAGACAAAGGGTGATGCTAGACCGACAATAGCTATAGATTCACCACAGAAGGGCAAACTATGCATTATGAGGGAAAGATCCCAATATGATTATTATTATATAGGGACAAGTGAATGTCATGATACATATTTTATTGCATCTGGATGGGGATTTAGAGGTGGAGAAGATCCAGTTTTCCCTGGACTGTACTATATTTGTGGGAACAAGGCTTATTACAGGTTGCCCGACCATTGGTATGGCACATGTTATGTTGGCCTGGTCTTTCCAAAGATTTGTCACATGGATAGAGTAGAAAATAGTGGATCACATAACATACTAATGTGCAGTAGAAGAGAAACTTGGCTAGAAATTGTAGGTGATATTTTTGGAGCCTTGATACCAGCAGTGGGAATATCTTTGAATTCAAATAATATTCGGAAATTGTCAACCATAGTGGATCGCTTGTCAACAAGCACCGCTGGAGGATTTCTTTTGGTAAATACTGAAATGGTTGCTATGCGTGCTATGATTATGCAAAATCAACTTGCCCTTGATATCTTATTGGCAAAAGAGGGTGGAGTCTGTGGAATGCTGACAGTTCAACATTGTTGCACTTACATTCCTGATGAAAGCAAAGATCTAAAGGTATATATTAAGAATATTACAGAATTGCATGATGAAATTAAACCACTGGAGGTTGAAAGTATCTGGACTAGAATTAGTAATAAGATGGCTGCTATTAAAGCTTTCTTAGGTAGTACTATATTAGGGAAAATATTATTTCCATTAACGTGTGTGATTTTCATATTATTAATACTTAGATTAGGATGTATGTGTTGTAGACATAGAAGAAATAAAAAGAAAATTAGACGAGAAATTATCAAAAAGAAGGAAAAGAAACAAGAAAGAGATTTTAATGAAATAGAATTGGAAGAATGGAAGGAGAGTATGTATGACAAAACCAAAAAAGAAGATGAAAAAGAAACAGAATTTTAATTGAGCAAGAAAACATTTCGTAATTTCCATAAAAGGGGAAAATAAATTGATTTTTGTGGGTTTTTGTTTTGTGTTGATAAAATCACCAAAGGGGGGATTGATGGAGCGGGTAAAATGTTTTCTTTTTATATACCCAATCCATTTATATAAGTTTATATTAAAATGATTAATAATTAATTATAATAATTAATAGCTTGATGTGAAGGTACTAAACCAACTTTATTAACAGAAAGAACACACGTGGGAATGCGTTGCATGGCTAAAATTAATAAGTGAACTAAGTTTGTATGCATATTAAAACGATAAATGTTGCTTGAGTAATGTTATTGGGATTTGCGCTTAAATAAACCAGCATTAACGGCTTTGGATGTTGCATATGGCTAGATAAATGCATACACATAAGGGTATTAGCAAGGGTTTAACACTGTTTTAATCATTTCTATGTATTAATTACGATTTTGTGTTTCTTTGCTTAAAGTTGACTATTCTGGCCTACCAAAAGATGGCCGCTGACTGAAACCTAACTAAAGTATATTACTTCATCATTTGAACAATGGAAAAAGGCGCCTGCACTGACTTCGTTCGTGTCCCTTGTGTGACCTGTCAGACCATGCCCATGAAGACTACCCTGGGCGAGGTGCCAATGTCCCTGAACGTGAAGCAAATGTTGCTAATGTAAGAATGAACTGTCAAACTCAACCTGTTACCAACGAACTGATACATTTTGGGACTATGACTCAGTCTTTCCCATACATTTACTGTGAAACTTCTTCCACATGGGAAAATTGGGGAACAACCTTTACAACGCAACTATTACAACGCACTACACTTACAACACAATTTTTACAACGCAACATCCACTACAACGCATTCCATTACATCGCATGACACTACAACACATTTTTAAAAACTACCTTTACAGCGCATTCCATTACATCGCATACTACCTTTACAACGCATACCATTACAACGCATAATATTACATTAAAACCCCTACACTACCCAACACTTACCCTACTGTTGCACCCCCTGGAGTTAGAATAGTAATTTTTACCCCTATACTATCCAACACTTACCCTACTGTTGCACCCCCTGGAGTTAGAATAGTAATTTTTACCCCTATACTATCCAACACTTACCCTACTGTTGCACCCCCTGGAGTTAGAATAGTAATTTTTACCCCTATACTATCCAACACTTACCCTACTATTGCACCCCCTGGAGTAAGAATAGTAATTTTTACCCCTATACTATCCAATACTTACCTTAAATGCAATGTAATATTATGCGTTGTAATGGTATGTGTTGTAAAGGTAGTATGCGATGTAATGGAATGCGTTGTAAAGGTAGTTTTTAAAAATGCGTTGTAGTGTCATGCGATGTAATGGAATGCGTTGTAGTGGATGTTGCGTTGTAAAAAATGCGTTGTAAGTGCATGCGTTGTAAAAGTGTGCGTTGTAACGACATACATCCGGGAAAATGTGAAAATGTTTCTTAAAGTATTGAGTTGTATTTGAATTCAGCCAATCGTTGGCTTGGGAAATGAGAAAATGTAACTTTAATATGTAAATTTTAGTATAAATATTAGTAGACTAGAGAGGGATTAGGCTGCTCTTCGCTAGACGTCACTTTGTGCCAAAGCTATTGACGGAGAATCGATGATCAGAGATCTTTATGCTGACGGAAGAGGACGGAGACTTTATAACTCTGATGAATTACTGAGGACCAGTTCTGACTTAGAAAACGACAATTAGCCAGAATAGGTAAATATGACAAAAGATAATATTGCATTATTAGAATTAACCTGCAGTTAAATTAGATAAAGAAAATCATTATTTGAATTACTGTGTCAGGTGATTATTTCATTGAAATGTTTATTGATTGATTTGAGAGTTAAAGTGTCATTAAACTAAATAACAACTAAATGATTCGACCGACCTCTTGATGGAGGAATTGTTAGGATGATTCAGTAGAAGTGGTTTCCTCTATCAAAGCAAACAGCTGTGGTTAGGATTTGATATCCCTTTGTAGGCACGGATAGTTTGAGAGAATGAATGTTGGTGTTATGAGCCCCACCAGCGTGTGATGTGTGTATGTGCGTGTGATTGAGAAATAATTCTGTCCGTGGAAGCAGGGGGAAATTTAGTAATCCGAACTGCACCAGTACCAGCTGGAAGAATGGAGAAAAAGCACATTGCTGCTACCTGGGAATGTTTGTGCTTCTTTAAAGTACTTAGGGCATGATGTACATACAGGCCGGTCACAAATAGTGGGTGTAAATTGAGCATCAAACATTTTGTAGCCTGTCTGTCATTTTGAGACGTGCACTGTATATTTCAGATGGTACCACAAATGACCTTAATAATACATATAAAATATACAGCTTGCTGTTCACAACCATTGCAAATGGCCACAAATGCAGGGATGGAGGTCTGTAAGGGACAGCAGATCACTTTCTCTGCGCACACTTTTATATATGTAAAAAGAAGACTTTGTCCTTGAAAGGAAAAAGGTGCTACTTTAAAAGCCAAAATGTTTCCTTTTTGAGAAGACGTCGGGTAAGGAGAATGACCTTTACAATGCCGTTGTTACAGCACGGTATGTTTACATCGCGGTCATTACAATGCAAGTCGTTACCACGACTTGCGCTGGATGGCGCTCTAAACTAAGGAATAGTATGATTTACTATTCCAACACCTTCCCTACTGTTACGTAGGCTGGAGTTGGAATAGTAAATCATACTATTCCTAAGTCCAGCGTCCTCCAGCGCAAGTCGTTGTAACGACTTGCATTGTAACAAACATGATGTAAAATACCTTGCAGTGAATGTATGCAATGTAACGTCATACATTCATGGGGGAAGAAGCCAGTGGTCTCTACAGACACTGTCGGCTCACCTCGAGGCCATGGTTATCAAACTTCTCCTTTGTGAATCAGATGGAACCCCAAATTGGGAGGTGGTTATCGATAAAGAGTGGTGATCCCTTTCACGGTCTTTTCTAATAGTGATTTGTAAAGACTTGTAAAATCCATTTTATGAATAGGAAAGGCATTTCTGACTCAAAAAAGTGGATTATTAACTAGTAAGAACACCCTTTTGTATTTGCAAAGCTTGTGATTTTGAAGTGCAGAGTTTGCACCCCAAAAGGGCTTTGTACATCAGGTGTTGACGAAACTTGCATGCCCTACTTATAAATTGTGTTAGGAAATGCAATTGCTTTGCATATTTGTTCATAACATCTTTCAAATATGCATGTTGCATAAACTCAGGATTCTGCATCCCATCTCCAGAGGGATTAATTCCACCCATAATATGGAACTGCACTGGGGCCAATTTATTTCCAACCCAGAGGGATCCATCAGGGAGTAGCAGACCCTTGTGAGTTTGAGGTATCCTAATAAGGCTGTGAAGTGGGGAGGTGGGACAAGGACTGGTCCTTTAAATTAGCCCTACTCCTGGCCTGAGTTCATGCAGTTGCAGCCGTGATGTCATCAGATGAGCAACGGATGAGAGAAGGGGAGTTAGATGAAGTGAGATGTTATCATGATGCGCACAGCTCTTGTTCCTCCCAGAACCCTTGGTTGATTTTAGGCTGGATGCCTTGCTTAGTCTTGTCTTGTCTTCCACTTTTCTTTGCAAGGTTTGCATTCCTCTCCACCACTGGCCGTCAGCCATGCCAGCACTGCCTGGTTTACTGACAGCACTTCCTGTGGATTCAGAGCAGACAGGACCTTGATTAGGTTTGTTATAATTTCAGAATTGGTTGTATTTAAGACACCTTAATCATGTTGCTGGAGCAAAGCAGAAACTGCAATGCAAGCTGACAGGAGTAAACATGTGCAGCGAAAGTGCCCTTTGAAAAACGTGCCTGCACATTAACATCATGCTCCAAAGGAAGTATGCATGCCATGTGTGAATTTGTCACTTTTGTTCATTAATATAAGCGGTGTCGGAAATTATAATTCTGCTGCCGTAAATGTGTGAGATTCATCATTTTAGCAATTGCAGGAAAACAGAAGGTATCATTTTTAATTATGGTTCTCGAGAGGTGGTCCCATTTTGTAGAAACATTGTCCATCAGAAAACAAAAGTAAATTTGCATTTTTTTCTCTACAAATCCTATTTTGAAACCTTTTCACCACTAATTGTCTAACCAAAATATACATTTTCCCATAATTTCATGGAGTTTGTTGAAACATGCAGTTTCCAGCCCTTTCTTTGACATGCATTTATTGACTGTGAACTCAACACCGAGACTGACAACAATCTTTATTGTCATCAGCACAGTTTGTAATGTTTTTCAGTATTTAAGAGCCACATGTTTTTTTTTGTGTATTCTCATTTTTCCACGCATAGACCAAGCACTTATGTTCATGATGCACTGAACAAAGGTCTGACGAGAGACAAAACATCGGGAAGCACCAGCCATAGGGCTACAGTAGAGATATTCAAGCCCATGGGACACTGTGACAACACCATGTATTCACTATAGTTGGCTGGCATGTGGGAAGAAATCAACAGAAGCATATTTTAAAATAGATTGGCCATTCTTGCCACTTCACCATATCTCACTGAGCAATGGAGTCCACATAATAGACAATAAGAGAGTGGAGGCAGTTTCTGGAGCCCTGGAGGTTTGATGCAAATTATATGAGATGATAGATACAAAAGACATAGACTCAATCATACAAAATGTCTTCTTTGTGCAAGAGCCACCAAATATGAAGGCATCAGCAGTCTTGTGCTTCAGAGACAGGTGTAAGTGTTCAAGGTATGGAACACGTTATAAATCTGTCTTAGCTCCTGAAATCTTTTACATTAGACATGTTGTATGCCTATCAGCATGCCTACTGTTGGGCGCTGAGGGTGAGTGCGCCGCATATGCTATACTGTGATTTCCCAACCCTTCTTGATAGAAGGCAGCCCCACTATGCACTGCAGTTGATGTGTGGATTGATTTGTGTTTCTGATCTGAAGTGGCAAAGTGAGCTAAAGAATGATGATGGATTCAACCCAGATCTGTGACTGGGGGTGATTGTCTGATACGTTTCAGCGCTCCGTCCATCATCTCCTTATGTTTGCTTGATTTGTGTGCGTACCATAGGAGTGATATGAACTACAGAAATCAGGAGAGATGTTCACTGTGCATATTTTCTCTTATATCAGATGATGGATAAATCTAACTGGAGTGTAAGTACTGTGGGCCTGATTCCCAAAGGTAAACTTAGACTTGAGTATAAGATTAGACCTGAAGAGTGAGTTTAGACCTGACACATAACTTTAGACCTGAAGTCTTGAGGAAGTGGTGTGCCATATATTATGTAGCCTGCTTTTGAAAATTCTGGTGTAAAATAATGTTGACCTTACAGTGACAGAGGTACTGTTGAATTCCTCTTCCTAGAAGATTGAAAACATTTACTTGCGCTTTGCCAGCCCTTACTTTCGGGTGTCAATGAGGTAAGATCCATTTTAAATTCTCTGTGTATTGAAATTATGCTGTTTGCTTTTATGTCTGTGCTTGTTTTCGTTGTTTAAGATCTTAGAATCCTTTGATGTGCCTCTGCCTTATAATAGCATATTCTCAGGTTATAAGTACTATTATGTCCCCTGCATGACTAAAAATGCCTCACCCAGGATATAATAATTAACTGATGGACTCCGATAATGCAGGGACCTGAAGTAGGTGTATTGTTTGGGATTTGTGGTTTATTGTGTAGCCACATTTACTCTATCTTACTGTAAGAGGCTGCTTGGCGTATTGGTTGTGCCCACAGTTCAATACAAAGATTCAACACGACCTCCTGAGGAAGAAGATCCACTAAGAGGTTAGTGGGCCAGCTAAAAATGACAGCTGAGCGGAGAGTGGGTCAATGTTTGCACCAGAAATTAACAAATAAGCACAGAGTAAGAGGGTGAAACATAGAATATCTGGGATCCACAGCAGAAACCCAGACTTAAGTGGGCACAAAATAGTGGCAGCCCACAGGAGCAATATGATTAACCAACTCCAGAAGGTGGAGACTGGCAGAACTATCAGAGTGCTAAACCACCACCTTGTGAATTGTTGCCACCAAGAGACCTCAGATCACTGCAGCAGAAATATCCAAACATTCCTCTTCTATTCTGTAGGGTTGTTCATGTATTTTCTAATTTACTTATGTAATTCTTCTTTGCTGAAGGCTTTAAGGCAGTACCTGCAGGTCTCCACCCCTCTTGTGTCCCTTTTCTGCACAGTTGTGACTCTTGTGATTCTTGTGAAACATTTCTGCTCATCTTTCCTATCTGCTTCTTTCTGATTGCCCCTAAACTTGGCTTGCTTATCTTTTCTCTCCATTACCTTTGTACCTCTGTCCCATGTCCCGCTCCACCGGGCTGGATCTACATCAAAATATCAATACAAAGATATCTCATTGCAACAATATCATTTACAGTCATTATACATAGTGTGTACAGATTTACTAGTCCAACTCTATATCTTCTTACTCTCACAATATTGTGTACGTTGGTATTTTGAAGTTAACATTGTTGCACATTGATGTTTTATGGTTGATATTTTAGTACCACACCATTGAGCCCCTCACCCTTTTTGGCTTGTCTTGATCACTGCGTTGACACAGACACTGCAGCCATTGAGCGTGCCAGCACTCAAGGACACTGACAAAGCATCCAATATGTAGTAAAAATGTATTCAATCTAAAAAAAGAAGTAAGGCGGTGGACTTGTCTGACCAGAGGCGTTTTAATGCATGGGCAAAGTGAGGGGGGGGGGCGCTTACAGAGTCATCTCTGTTCTGAAGATTCTTGCCATTTATTTTTAAGGTGGGTGAATTGTGAGAGTCTTTTATAACATTTTGAAGAGAAATGCTGTATTTATATTTAATGCAACATCCATAACAAAGTATTTTATAGATCAAAACAGGACCTCGCAAATGAGAAATGGAATGATGTCATTGCCAAATATTTTGCAGTAATATCAGCAACCAGTTTTTGTGTTAAGTATTGAAAACAATATTCACTTTTCCACAATATCATATGTAAACACATTTAGATGTTGGACCAGTATGTCAGTGACCTGGCCCAAGAGGACATGATAGAGCTGAAATTGTGTCATCAATTCAAAGCTGTTCTAAACAGGGACCCCCACCCCCACAATCTGTAATATGTTCCTGTGTCAGAGTGTGGGTCCGTTCTTTGGCTATTTGTTGGCCTGTGTACAGTATGGTGGGCTGGTTTTTACCATTGATTTACCTGATATTAAAACAAACATTGCCTGTAGCAAGATCAAATCTTCCATTCCTCACAAAACACCTATACAGCATGTCTTTTCAACTTTAGAACAGCCCCAGTTTCCAAATATGGGTCACGTTTTTTGCTATGTTATTCACTAATGGGGGCCACTTTTATTTTAGTGCCAAGAAATATATATATTCTGTTCCAGTCTGACTCTGATCTTTGTATCAAAGTTTAACTTTAATAAAAGCATGTTCTTACGATTAATAATATTTGTAAATGTGTTAGTTATATAACATGTTTACACCTTGCTGGGCAGGCAGCTCTTTTCAATGTGTAGTAGAATTCCACACCCACCATGCAAGAACCAAAGAAATGTTCCTCTGTAAGAAGATGGCAAAATGTACAACAGGTCATATTACAGTGCTTAATTTGTAATAGACTATGTACTGGTGCCTGAAGATCTCCTCAGAAGTCCTCTGCCAGGCAATAAAAGGCAGGCGCACAGTGTGCCATGATTGTATAATATTAAATCCACATCATGCCTCTTTAATTCAGCCCCAGACACTGCCCCATTGTTTCTCCCCTTTCCATTTTTGCTGGTTTTTCAATCTTTCTCTTCCTCTGTCTTTCAGATTTGTATGTTAAATCAAACGGTAAGGTTGGCCTCCATGCTCTGATTTCATTATGTTAATAAGGTTTGTGGAATTGTAGAACATGCTGCTGAAGTAAAATAAAAACAGCACCTTCTCAGAAGGCCTTTTACAGCTCTGCACCCAGGATGTGGCATACCATCCCTGTCTCTGCCTTGAATGCCTCAAGGCTGCTCCAATTTTGGATAGTGCTGAAGATGTATCTCCTAAAGAATACTACATCACCATACCCTAACAATGCTCAAGCCAGCTACTTCCTTTATCTCTTGTTGACTGTGCACTTGCATTTCACCCTGTACATCACTGACTCACTGACGCCTTTGGACAATGTGTGCTCTTTACAAATACTACATGCATACATATACACACACAAATAAACATGCAAACAGCAACCATACAAACACACACCAGGTGTTGGACTAACAAAACAAAGTGTCATTGGTTAGAAATAAGTGTCAGTGCTTTGTCTTAGAAAACTGCCACAAATTAGGCACTGCATATCATCCCATTACAAGGTAAATGTACTACATTTTTGTCCCTTTGTCAGATTACAGTCAGTATGGTATATGGATCACACTAAATAGTTGTTTGTACTAAGAAGCCTCTTACCACCATTTCATTGGGCCCCAGCAGCAATATGTATTATTTGCATACATGATTTTGTGTCATTTGCACCAAATACAATTTCCAAATGCTTCATGTGCTTTGGGCTCCTTTGGAAGCAACACAACCATTCTAAGTTCTAATAATTGTTCCTTTCAGGTCTCAAAGTTCGAATGATGCATGGGGGAAATCAAACATCGGTGACAGAGTTTGTTTTGTTGGGACTTTCTGACATCACAGAGCAGCAGTCCATACTATTTACCTCTTTTTTGATAGTATACCTTCTGGCGCTGCTAGGAAATGGGCTCATAATGATGGTGATTGCCCTTAGTCCTCAGCTCCATAAACCCATGTATCTCTTTATCAGTGCTTTGAACATTGTGGACATCGGCCTCATCTCAGATACTCTCCCCAAGATGCTCACCAACATCTACACCAACAAGAAGGCTATTTCCTACGAGGGCTGCATTGCCCAGCTATACTTCTTTGTATTTTTTGCAGCTGCTGAGTGTGTGCTATTGGCCGTGATGGCGTGTGACCGGTATGTTGCTATATGTTTTCCTCTTCGCTATCCAGACATTATGAGGACTCGCAACTGTCTTTGGATGGTGATCTCTACTTTTGCAGTGAGCTTTTTGCATGCACTCTTGCATACACTCTTGATGGCTAGTCTCTCCTTCTGCGGACCCAACCAAATTCTCCACTACTTCTGTGACATTGCTCCACTGCTCAAGTTGTCCTGTGTTCGGACATCCACCAATGAACTTGTGATCTTCACTGAGGGTTCCCTTATTGTGATGATCCCCTTCTCAGCCGTACTGTTCTCCTACGTGTGCATTGTAGTTGCCATTCTTAAGATACGCACCACGGAAGGGCGGCAAAGGGCTTTCTCCACCTGTTCCTCACACCTCACGGTGGTGACCTTGTTCTATGGTACTCTTGTATTTATGTATTTCCGACCCTCCTCCAGTTATTCCCTAGGCCAGGAGAGGTTTGTGACCCTCATGTATAATGTCCTAGCACCAACGCTTAACCCTTTTATCTACAGTCTCAGAAACAATGAAGTAAAACAGGCTCTAAGAAGGTTAATTTATCGAAAGAATGTGGCGTGATCAGTTAGACAGGTATGGATTAGGGTGAGATTAGTATGTATGTTATCTATCTTTCTGTATACATAGGTGCTTGCATGCAGTTATTTTCAGCTCTTCCTCTGGTTTTTCATTAAGATGGCTTTGCACTTGGGGCATGTATTTACAATTCTTTCTCTCAATGGAGCAAGGTAACTTACTGTGCTGTGTTGCATGAAAGTGAGACTGTTTACATGCTTCATATTTACCATGATATGGAGCATTTCTGCTCTCTCCTTGCGCTGGAGTACCTTGTCCTGCCTAGCACAACATAGGCACACTAGTACCAGAGAACAGGATCTATGCATTACAGGCAGGATTATTTTGTGCAGCAAGGGACACCGTCCTGCACAAAAACAATTCTTAAAGGAGTTTTCATCCTTCTATGTGTGCTGCAGAATGCAGCTCATGTGGAAAGCGGTAATGGCTTACTGCGGATAGTGTAGCATTTTGATGCATTCCCAGGTTTACAAGTCTTTGTAAATCTGGAAATGGACCAAAATCCATGGGTGGATGAATAGGAATGCCCATGCCCCACCGGTGCAAATGCCTTCACAAAGCAAGGTAGCACAAAGCAGCACTATGCACTGTCTTGGTGTACTTTGAAAAATAAAACAAAACGTTTTTTTGTCGGTGCTACTCCATAACGGTGAAACAACCTGGATGAAAAATCTCAGTAAATCTGCCCCATATGATGTACCTAGTCTAAGAACCACAATGCTTTTCAGAATCCCTCCTTACTATCAGTGCAGCCAACAATTAAACAGGTCTTCAGAAGGACTCACATGGGCTCTCCTATGCAATTCTGAGATGGAATAGCCCTTCCTTCAAGGTTACTCTATTTTGTGTTTTCACAGATTGGTTCCAATGAGCCCCTGCTCCAGGAGAAATTACATTCTTTGAAGTCTAGCTGTATGTCACAACATACTTAATTTTCAGTCACTCAGGTTGTTGCATCTGTCGTTCTTCAATGAGTTGGCTATAGTGTCACTGGCACACTATATGATAAAGATGAGTCAGTCTTGGAATGGCCGACTTAGTGCAAGTGAATGATGGAGACAATCATTTTTTGTTGTACTGCATACAGTGAACTAAACAGTTTTTATTTACCACTCAGGATAATTAAAGGTGTGGTTTTAGTGTTTGTTACTGTCACTAAATTTAGTGCATTGACTGCTGTTCTCTAGGGCTTGGCAAGCTACTAACTGTAGCCACAAAAGGAGGGGCAATAGAGGGACAACAAGATGCTCGGGCGGCCTCCAATGAAAAGCAAGAACCAAGCCCCTGTGTTACACACCCTACATTGTAAGTTCCTATAAGCTCAATGTAATAAGGTCCCTGCAGTAAAACTAGTTTTAGAGAGACAATCTGCTCTGGAAAGTCTCAGGGTGTAGCGAGCTACAAGGGTGTACATAAAAAAACTCTAGTGCCTGCATTACCAACACCTCAAACTATGGGGAATTTTGCAAAAAACTAAATAAATAAATAAATAGGAAATGCCTCACAGGAGCAACCACCGGTACATGTTGTCCACTGCTAGCATACTAGTTAATTATGTCATCCTTAGCACTTTCAGGTTGAGGCAGGAAGATCCCATATAGTGTGTGTATCTATATGTGTACTGTGTGTAAGTAGTAGATTCATATAACTTCCAACATTTGTTTCAAATTCTTCCACCTTTATTTAGAATTGATCCTCAAATTATGAGTGTCAATGTATTTCTCTCTGTACAAAAATACTTAAAAATGACCCCACATGGCATCCATTAAAAAAAAGTTCAAAGCCTGTGTCCAGGCTTATTGAAACCAGACTAACATGCTTTCATCAAGATATTAAAAAAAGGCCAAAATGTTCCATTGCCCTACTTAACTTGCAGGCAAATTTGTCTGAGCATTAGGACCCAAAAGTCACCCATATGTGCACCGTTCCTACAAAAGTAAGCAGTTGGGGAGGAAGAAAGGGAAACACAGACCGAGATTGTGAGCAAAACGAACTGTTCTGTAATCACAAAGAAGAAGTAAGGCATAGTTACCACATTACAACTGGGTGAAAGCCTACCAGTGGGATATTGAACCGACACGTGCCATGGGGTGGTCTGTAGGGATCATTGCCCAGGTGTTGCTCCTGTGCCTAACGTGCCGAATAAAAGCAATGTTTCTTTTCCCTCTCAGTTGGATAAAGCCACTAATTTACCACAGGACTTTAACTGTAGGGAGTCGGTTGTGGCGGATCCAGATATTAAGATTCTTTGCTGGAACGTCGCGGGTCTTTCAAGGAAGCTGGGACTTTCGGACTGGAATGGGCTTGTGGAGGGCTACTCCATTTGCATTTTCCAGGAAACATGGTGCAGGGAACCCTGCCACAAGGTAGGTTATTCGACTTATTTTGTTCCTGCTGTCCCCCCAGTCTCAGGCAAGGGACGCCCTTCGGGCGGTCTCCTCATATGGGTTGATATTGCTCTTGATTGTCAGGTGGTTCAGCATCCTACCAATTCTCCCGACCTCCTCAATATTACTATAAAGGGCACACGGGGCGGCCTCCTCCTGGACATTTTTAACGTCTATGCCAGAGGTACGAAGGGTGGTATACTATCGGCCACAATATCCTTACTAGAAGATCTGCTTAGGCATCGCCCCAATAAATCTCGCATTTTGGTGGCAGGAGATCTGAATTGCACGTTTGAGCCCTTGGGCCTGGACGATATATTGGGAAGTGGTGAGGAGGACTCCAGGATGGGTATTCCTGCCCTAGCGCTACCTCCCATTAAGAGGTGGTCCCAAGTGGTGGTACAGATCAACTCACTTAACATGGAATTTGATCTTAGGGCTGTTAATGGGAGGTCCAAGTCTGACCTAGTGGGTGCCCATACTTATAATAGGCCAAATCATACGTCTAGAATAGATTACATTCTTCTTGACGCAAGTCTATGGAGCATCCTGAAGGATATGGAGATCATACCTACCATTGAGAGTGATCATAATCTCCTCTCACTCACTCTCTTTTCCCAGTGGTTAACTGTCAAGGGGGGATTATCGTCCCATATAGCACCTATTTTCCACGAAGTTCTCCCATCTAATTGTGGTAGACGGCTGAAGTGGGCAAAGCTTATTATGTCCGAAGAGAAAGTGGCGGATATAGGGGCACTCCTGGCCGCAGCACTGTGCAAGTCGGAGTCGCTGATCCGATCGCCCGAGGAGATTACGCTAACCTTCTGCGACTTAACTAGGGCATTGAGTAACCTATTTATTCTCCCTAGCATGGCTTCCCGTGCTAACAACAGGAAGTTGCTGCCGAAATCGCAGGGTTGGTTTACAAAAAAATGCAGAGTTAAGAAAAAAAGCGCTGGTTGGGGCTGTTAAATCTAAATCCCAGGTAGCTATCAGGCTGGCAAGGAAAGACTACTCCCAGACTTTAAAGGCAGCAAAAAGAGAGGGGGAGGAGAAGTTCTGGGCGGACCTCTTGGCTGCAAGCATGGAAAGGAATGCTAGGGGATTTTGGAGTTTGGTAAGATCTAGGGATAGGCATGTTGACACTTTGCTGACATGTAATATCCCAGCTCAGAATTGGTTTAGCCACTTTTTGTCCCTTTATACCCCTGTCGAGGGGGTCCTTAACGACTCCTTCACTCTGATGGTTGAGGCAGTGGACACTGAGGCGTATCCCTTTACTGACAGAGAAGTGGAGCTCGTAATCAAGTCCCTGGTCCCCCTAAAAGCTGCTGGGCCTGATGGGATACCCGGTGACTTGTTACGTGCTAATCCTAAGCAATGGGGGAAGTTGGTTTCCACCCTATTGAATGCAATTATGGGGGGAGCATCTGTACCGGAGTCCTGGAAAGGGACGGAGGTTGTCCCGATATTCAAGAAGGGTTGTCGGGACAACCCCGCCAACTATAGGCCCATAATCCTTATTGATTCATCCCAAAAGGTGGTAGGGAAGGTGATTCTGGGGAGAATCCTCCAATGGGTGGATGACAATAAGATTTTATCTGATTTCCAGGCTGGTTTTCGCTCTGGAACCGGGACTATCAAGCAAGTCTTTAGACTGGCGCTCCTGCATTGGAAGGTGGTGGTGCTGGGCAAGGGCAGTCTTTATTTGGCCTTCATTGACCTCAAGACTGCCTTTGACCTGGTACCTAGAGAGGAACTGTGGAGGGTCTTGCAGGGTTTGGGGTTGCCGTCCTATATCCTATCACTCCTGATAAAACTACATACAGACAATTATGCACAGGTCCGGTGGGGTAAGAATGGGGAGAAAACTGATAGAATTCCTGTAAGTAGGGGTGTCCGCCAGGGATGTGTGTTAGCTCCCAGCCTATTCTCTCTTTATGTGAATGGGGTGGTTGAGCATTTGCTTCAAAAACCTGCTGATGCACCGTCCCTGGCGGGCACTCGGATCCCTACACTGCTCTTTGCAGATGATACCTTCCTTATTGCAAAGACCCCCCAGGGCCTCCAAAAACTTCTTAATTGCTTTCAGGAGTTTTGTTCCCTTAGGGGATTGGTGATCAATGTCGATAAGACCAAATATTTGATCATGAATCCCCCTGGGAAACTGGGGCGCCTTCCCGTGTTGAACTCTGCCTACCTGGAGAGGGTATCAGAGTTTGATTACCTGGGAATCCGCCTTAGCGACTCTATGTGTTGGACTCCGCACATCAACAAGATGCTTCTTAATCACAAAAGGGTGGGTGGTGCCTTGCTCAAGGAACATCGTACTTCCACAAAACAATTTATTGCCCCAGTTGTGGAGATTTATAAAGCTAGGGGGGTTAGTGCTGCCTTGTATGGGGCAGAGTTGTGGGGCATAGGCAATCTTGACATGCTTGCAAAATCGGAGAGCACATTTTTGAAAGATCTGATGGCTCTCCCTTCGAGTACACCCACAGTTCCAGTTTTGCTGGACTTAGGCTGTAGATCAATTGCGGATCAAGCTCGACTACGACCCTTGCTCTTGTGGGCCCGCTTGTGGAGGGTCCCTGAACTAGCCTCCTATGCGGAGGGACTGTCCTAGGTGATGTCTATGGGGGGCTGCTGTAAGATTAAATGGTTGAGGGACGTTAAACATCTTTTGGGTGAGTTGGGCTTAGGTGAAGCTTGGGCTACTCGATCTGCCCCTCCCAAAGCCACTCTAAAGAAATTGTATTGGGACTGGGTTTCATTTAAACTTACTGTTGATCCACGCCAATGCAAGTCAACTGTAGCCTTTTTGAGGATTAAAGACGTGGTAGCTTACGAACCATATCTCGATATGATTTCTATTCCTTTTGATAGGTCCTTATATTTTAAATTCAGAATAGGGATCCTACCTGTAGGTGATTTGATATCCCGGTGGAAATTGTCCCCCCAGCCCTCCCCCTTTTGTGCCCTCTGCTCCACGCGGGTCGAGACTGTGGCACATATTCTTTTTGAATGCCCTGATTATTGCTTTCCCAGGAGGTACTGGCTTAGACCACTTTGTAGACAGTTGGGAACTCGCAATCACACAGTGGCCCTGCGTATTTTATTGTCCGACACATCCACTTTGGTGGTTTGTGCTGTGTCTAAATTTTTAAAGTGGTCCTGGTTGATTCGTGTAAAAAGCCTTTCCGTATCAATTTAATTCTGATCTTAACTGTACTAATTGTATTTATTAAGCATTGTTTTTATTGTCTTGTTTGAAAAGTGTTTTCCTTTTTCTGCTGTTTTTCTTAACTGTTGAACTGCTTTTAAGATACTTTATGTATCGAAATAAAGACTATCAATCAATCAATACCAGTGGGCAATGTGACTAATTTCAGGAACAAAATTCCTGAGCCACCTGAGAACAGAACAAAAAACATAATAGTTAACACCACAGCCAATATACTTGCAAAAAGGACACAACCAAGGGACCACCCCCCTCATAGCTATTCAACCACACAAAAAGAAGTAGTACCAATGAACCTTTATATCACAACTTATTAACGTGTCAAAACAAACTGATTTGGAACTTTTCATAAACGCTATTTTTTTCTCCAATGATTGAAAAGCTGCCTACACAATCATGCATATTTGACGCACAAGATCAGTAACCAATCCCGATGCATACCTATGATGCCTGCGTTCAATACTCCAGCAGGACTCTCCATCTGTGGCTGCTAACTAAAGAATGTAATATTCCCCCGTATATGGTAATACTAATTTTAATTGAATTTATGCAGCGCTTACTAACCCTGACAAAGCGGTGGTGTGCTTTTTGGCGGGTAGCATGCTACTTGGAACCCAAACATATATTACATAACAACCACATCAAACACTAGACCATCATCAAGATGTGATGCCATCTTTAAAGAACAACAAAACCAAGTTGGCTGTAGGGCCATCTTGAAAGTATGCATAAAGCAAAATGGCCAACTGCGAGTTAAAATTACGAGTAGGAGACGTAGATCAACTCAAAATAGAACCAGAAAAGCTCAAAAAGGGAGATAGGAGGTTGTTGGGTGAGAGAAGGGCCAACAACTAGCAAAACATCTTTTAATTGGCAAAAACATATTAAAAAAAAACACATACAAAGCAGAAAAGAGAATGTAATTGGTCCTAATTGAAAGATAAGGAAAATCCATTGTAAGGAAAAACTTTAAAACAAAACCCCCTTACATAAACAACATTTTAAATAGAATTCTAAATAGACCTCCACCAAAGCAAAATCTCTTAGGGGCTCTGACACCAAAGCGTTACTCACCTCACAAAGTAACGGAATACCCATTAGTACAGAACCTTATGCCACTCCACCATCTCATTAAGACCCTGTTTGTCAGTCTGTTCAGAGAAAATCTATTGCACCTCCTTCATATATATAGGGCCTCCTCTGCTCCCAAAACAGTCAATTGGAAGTTCATAGGACTTTGGCTTATGAATTTGCCCACTTTCAAGATGCTGATGTTGTCCTGCCTTCTGGTCTTCTCTATGCAAATAGTAAAATCAATGTACTCAAGCTCACAGGGTCTCTGGAGCCTGTAGATCAGAAACGTGGTGTTGTAATTAGTCATCATATTCTCATTAGGGGTGGGCGGAATTTGCGTAATCGCGTTAAGCAAATCTCGGCGAAACTGTAAAAAATCTTCGCGAACACGCGGAATTGCATGTTCGCGATGCTTTTTTCCTGTTCACAGTTTCTGTTTGCGTGCTCAGGGAGAAATATCTCGCGAACACGCATTGTGAGAACGCGAACAAGAAAAAATTTCGCGAAGACGCGGAAAGCAGGATTTTGGGCAATTTCGCGTTCTCCGCAGAACGCGAAATTACCGAAATTCCGCAAATTCCGCAAACGGAACGGAATTTACCGCCCAGGCCTAATTCTCATACAAGGTACGGCTAATACTTAGTTTATTAGATTGAAATAGACAGTTGAATTTGCACATATTACATATCCCACATGGGATATCTCCATTAGGTAATGAAGCCATGTTTGTCATCACTTTTTTTCATGGACCGGTCTGTCCTTATGGTTGGGAGAGCAACGAAACATGAGCCAAGGTCTCTGCATTTTGTTGTCTCCCACACTTATGGATCTTCAGCAAAAAATAAAATGCTAGAACACAGGGTTCAGAATGGAGCTGAAACTCTGCTTCCTTCCAGGTATCCCAAGATTTCTCCCTCCGGACACTCGAATGCCGAATAATCTCAGCATTGTAATCAGTGGTGTTTAAAACAAACAATAGCACCCCACTTATCAGCAGGTTTGATCACAATATCAGGATGTTCCTTTAAATATGTTATACCCAGTCATTCAGCCCTTGATACATTCTGAAACAGCTGCGATGTGGATGTTTGTTCAAGTGCAGAAATCAGTTCCAGTACTCATTCAAAAACACACACCTCTGATCCCATAGAGAAAGGGGGGAAAAAAGACAATGGTCTATGCAGATTATTCGAAAACAATGTAGGTGGATCCCTAGGTTTATCCAGAAAATTTTAAGAAGCCTTATTTTCTGCATAACTTTCTGCAACTCAACTCTGAACTCAAAGGGATCAGGTGTAGGATTGACGCTGAGTCCAATATTCAAGACACATTCATCCATCACAGACAGGGAGCAGTTAGAAACATTTACTACATTTGATGGAAATGCTGTGGTCAGCAGTCTCTGCTCCTAGTCACCCAAGGAGAGGAATTCTGCCATGAATGGTCCTGGTGAACCCTTCCTCAAACTCTTGTTCTCCCCCCCCCACCCTTCCAGTGGTTGCCTAGATCCTCTGTCTGTCAGTTTTGTGGCACCAGCTGAACACGTGTTGTAGTAGAGGTTGAAATTTGTTCAGTTACAGAATCCTCCTCACTACTGGTCTTTTCAAATATTCAATTTTGTTGCGTACATCGCTTCACAACTCAACCAGACTTCTGTTGGCCATGAGCATCTCCAGGTGTCACTTATCATCATCTGTTTTCTGTCTATGATCGTGGTGTTAATGTGCCTGATTTTTAAATTATCTATCATGAGTCTGATGTTGACTGGCTTGCACTCAATTAGGAATTTCTTTGTTCCCTTACTCGGAATTATGGCTACTCCCTCAGGATATTGGTCATCGTCAGTACTATCTCTCCTGTGTTTGTTTTCATTCCGCCAGATCCTGTCAACCTATTTTCGCTGACCCCCAAAATGTGTAGGCTAATCTCAGAACTTACTTGAGCCAGCTTTCCTGTGTCATAAGTAAACAGTGTGTTTTCAAAATCTGATTCTGGTCTTACACTTCCAGAGGTTCCCTCTCAGCCGTGATTACTGCCAAACATGCATGTCTCATGGAAATAACCTTGAATTCCCTCAAACCCAGAAACTTTAGTGACACTTTTTAATGTCTAAATTAATGTAACAAGGCTATTTATTAAAATATAATTACATTATTCTTTAGATAATTTTTTACACCACTTTGAATAATAATTGATGCATAATACACAAATTAATTATTTTACTTTAGGTGGCAATGTATTTTTTAATTTAAACTTGAGAAATATTTTTTTATTTAATTTGATATATTTTCCTTTTGTTCTACATTTAAAATAAATATATGCACGTAGTTTACATTAATATTTAACATAAAATTGTTTTACTTTTGTTTCCATATTTAATAAAAATGTTTACTTTTCTCTAAACTTCACCACACAAGGTACTTTAACTTTAACTTATTACTAACCGTTTATCTCTAAAAACAAGAAAACTAAATACTATACAAAACTTACAATAAATATGACAACAAGTAATCACTACTATAAATGTGATGTTAAGGTAAAAAAAACAATATACTTGCCCTTGATATTCCCATCCCTGACATTTTTATATTCACAATATATTGACCTTGACAGGATCTGCACTTCTATGCAGTACTACAACATATCTAGTATTTTCAATAATTCAATGTCAACTCACCTATATTTGATTGCAAATTATTTTCTACAGGTTTTCTAGTGAATAATGAAGAATACATCAGCAAAACCCCCTGGATGCCATTCACAAATGCTATTTTGGAGTTCCTCAAAACTGCAGTTCATCAACCTCCACCTGGAGATCTCTGCCTCCACCTCCCCTTTTGTTTCTGTGTGGAGATCTCGCCCTCAGTGGAGGATTTCTTCGCACATGTTAGTACAGTATTTAGTAGTAAATGTAGAAAGTATAAGGGCAAGTGGGTAGAACATGAGGAATAATTATTTTTTACTATGTACAGTTAAGTGAAATTAAAGGAGGGGTGTAGGGACGGAGCACTGAGGTTCATTATTGGAAAACTAGGGTCTCTTTGTGCACATTGATTCCACAATATGACAAAATAACACATAACATGCACCAGAAATCTCCACATCAACGTGTAAAAATAACTAAACTAACTAATCAATCAAAAATTCAGCCTTGGCAATCTCTATTTTCTCATTCGAGGGGGGTGGAGAGTCATAAGTCTACATCTTGATGTTGGTCTACTCAGGGAAACAGCTAATTCAATCGATGAGGAGAGTTATGTCTAGCTGTGGATCTATAAGTGAGCAGATGTAAACATGCAAACTTACCTTTGTAAATAGGACAATTATATTATCCAAAACTTAACTTTGTGAATAGGGTGAATAGGGTATAACAAGTGCTTCTATTAATCCTATTCTCTATGAAGTGACTCTAGGAAAAAGTGTCAGTCTGTGAGAACTGTGCATCTGTGTGCCTATTTCATAATTATAGTATATTAATTTATCATTGTCCAATCTGCCCATTTTTAGGACCAGAGATCTGCTGCCCATCAAAGAATGGTGTGTTCTTTACTTACTTCTGTAGTCTTGGTAGCAGAAATAACAAAGATTAACCCCATACTTCTCTCACCTGACACTTGATCTATAATATCTAATGCTATATGAAATTCATTATCACGGTTTCTCAGATTGAATAAGAGACTATCTACATACAACAGTCTTATAAACTCAAATGCCACAATCTTTTCTTCCGCCAAGTGGGACAGGTATGCCCAGACGTGGGTCCCGTGCTCTCCATGCCACTGGAGTCAAGCTAGCCTGCCTGATGAAGGGTGATACCCTGGTCCTAGGATGCTTGTTTCCGGTTTAGGGAGGACCTGGCCTGGCAGTTCGAGCTGGTCTGTTCCCATGGGGAGCAGGGTCAAGACTGATTTAGTTATGGCTAGGTTTAAACTGGAATGTTATGGGGAGCAAAAAAAAAATAGATTTAGGGCCAGATCTCTGTACTGGGGTGCATGTTTGACATTGTTCAATATTATTTCCATCAATTGTACTTTTTGCATTTGTCACCCCAAATGGGACAGGTATGCCCAGACATGGGTCCTATGCCCTCTATGCCACTGGAGTTAAGCTAGCCTGGCTTATTAGGGCTGATACCACGATACCGGACCTGTTCTTTTTGCTGTTATCCTTTCAGCATACTGTTTGTGAATGGTCCAAATCCAATATAGACTTACATTTAAGAGAAGTAGACCCATTCTATATAGATCCGCAGCTGTCCCATTATTCCATTGTTTCCCTTTTTGCCATATTTTGCAGAACATGCAAATATTGAGCTCCCTACTCTTGCTTTGGTCAGAATTCACTAAGTGGAAACAAGTTAATAATTCCAGAAAGCACATTAACGAGAAGGTACCAAAACTGCACTTTCAAAAGCAATCGAGGACTGACAAGCAGCTGGCAATGATGAGACAAAGATAGCTAAAATTGACCGGTAAATGACATCGGTGGCCTTGTAATGGAATATGGTGATCATCCCACAAAAGCTAGGAGACTCATATCTAATAGGTTTCTTGACCAACCACGAAATCCTAGTACTACATTAATCCTAGGCAATATTACCATGGACACTCCCAGGACGCAGCAATCACATTAATGTGCCATACAGCTGATTGGCACAAGAAAAAAAAGCATTCTACTCATCACCTGCATGTTTGACAACTGCTCCAAAACAAGAAACAGGTAAAATCTACATGGAAATATACTGTTCCCATTAAGCACAGGGTCAAGACTGATTTGCATATGGCTGGGTCCAAACTGGAATGGCATGGTGAGCAAAAAAATGATGGATTTAGGCCCAGATCTCTGTACTGGGGTGAATGTATGACATTGTTCTGCATTCTGTCCATCAATTGTTCTTTTTGCATTTGTCACCCCGAGAGGGACAGGTCTGCTCAAACGTGAGTCCCGTGCTCTCTATGCCACTGGAGTCAAGCTATCCTGGCTGATGAAGGCTGAAAACCTGAAACCGGTCCTAGGATGCTTGTTTCCAGTCTAGGGAGGACCTGAACTGGCAGTTCGAGCTGGACTGTTCCCATTGGGCGCAGGCTCAAGACTGATTTGCATATGGCTGGGTCCAAACTGGAATGGCATGGTGAGCAAAAAAATGATGGATTTAGGCCCAGATCTCTGTACTGGGGTGAATGTATGACATTGTTCTGCATTCTGTCCATAAATTGTTCTTTTTGCATTTGTCACCCCGAGAGGGACGGGTATGCTCAAACGTGAGTCCCGTGCTCTCTATGCCACTGGAGTCAAGCTGTCCTGGGTGATGAAGGCTGAAAGCCTGAAATCGGTCCTAGGATGCTTGTTTCCAGTCTAGGGAGGACCTGAACTGGCAGTTCGGGCTGGACTGTTCCCATTGGGCGCAGGGTCAAGACTTATTTGCATATGGCTGGGTCCAAACTGGAATTGCATGGTGAGTAAAAAAACGATGGATTTAGGCCCAGATCTCTGTACTGGGGTGTATGTATGACATTGGTCTGCATTCTGTCCATCAATTGTTCTTTTTACATACAAATGTGTGACATCTTCATTTTTGAATAACACCATCATAAGGTTTATAAATCTATACACAGAAAAAAAAGAAGACAATCTCACACTCCATAACTCAATTAGAGAGGCCATGAGCAAACTAGCCCTTCATCCTCATATGTGGAAACTTCCATTGTAAGATGGGAAAATGAGGAAAATATGCTAGGCATAAGCTTGATTTGCCACAGGTTGTTAAAACTTACACAAAGAAAATCCCCTTAAAATATTTTTATGAAACAGAAGGCCTGAGATCTGTTTGCAATATGATTGAAAATTACTAAATCTTTATGCCAACTTACAATGCATGAAGAGCCCAAACAGTCACCGACTACATTCTCTATGGGCCGAAGGCTGAGGTACTTGTGAAAACGTCAGGTTAAATTAATGGCTGAATAGTAACCACAACATTCTCCTCCTCGATGTCAAGTGCAACATATCTAGTGAGCTCACAGGAACACAGGAACTGAACAGCTGATGGGCCCTGGGCTTCAAGATAGGGCTGAAATGGAGAGAGTTGCTGGTATGGAAATTGGGAGCATAGAAAGAGGACCCTGGAGCCCATAAAATATTACACAGTATTGGAAAGCATGTTAAGCCCTGGAAGAGACTGCAAAAGGCAAGATGATGTTTGTATGGAACTCTGTAGTTGGGTGAGTGGTCAGGTGGGTGGTTAGGTCAAGCAGTAGTGATTTAATCTTTTAATGTATTTGCTTTTCCTGTTTAGCAAACTCTAATCAGTTGTGTTTCTAGCTTAAAAATGCTAATACACAGAACTTTAAAAAAAGAAGATGCTGATTTATGAGGGAACATCTGATTTCAATACGTGTACCAAGACAAAAACTGTGGGGAATGGATGTATGACGTTACAACGCACACTTTTACAACGCATGCACTTACAACGCATTTTTTACAACGCATAATCCATTACAACGCACTACACTTACAACGCATGACACTACAACGCATTTTTAAAAACTACCATTACAACGCATACCATTACAACGCATAATATTTAATTGCATTTAAGGTAAGTATTAGATAGTATAGGGGTAAAAATTACTTTTCTAACTCCAGGGGGTGCAACAGTAGGGTAAGTGTTGGATAGTATAGGGGTAAAAATTACTCTTCTAACTCCAGGGGGTGCAACAGTAGGGTAAGTGTTGGATAGTATAGGGGTAAAAATTGCTATTCTAACTCCAGGGGGTGCAACAGTAGGGTAAGTGTTGGATAGTATAGGGGTAAAAATTGCTATTCTAACTCCAGGGGGTGCAACAGTAGGGTAAGTGTTGGATAGTATAGGGGTAAAAATTGCTATTCTAACTCCAGGGGGTGCAACAGTAGGGTAAGTGTTGGATAGTATAGGGGTAAAAATTGCTATTCTAACTCCAGGGGGTGCAACAGTAGGGTAAGTGTTGGATAGTTTAGGGGTAAAAATTGCTATTCTAACTCCAGGGGGTGCAACAGTAGGGTAAGTGTTGGATAGTATAGGGGTAAAAATTGCTATTCTAACTCCAGGGGGTGCAACAGTAGGGTAAGTGTTGGATAGTATAGGGGTAAAAATTACTATTCTAACTCCAGGGGGTGCAACAGTCGGGTAAGTGTTGGATAGTATAGGGGTAAAAATTACTATTCTAACTCCAGGGGGTGCAACAGTAGGGTAAGTGTTGGATAGTATAGGGGTAAAAATTACTATTCTAACTCCAGGGGGTGCAACAGTAGGGTAAGTGTTGGATAGTGTAGTGTAATATTATGCGTTGTAATGGTAGGCGTTGTAATGGTATGCGTTGTAAAGGTATTTTTTAAAAATGCGTTGTAGTGTCATGCGTTGTAAGTGTAGTGCGTTGTAATGGATTATGCGTTGTAAAAAATGTGTTGTAAGTGTAGTGCGTTGTAACAGTTGCGTTGTAAAGGTTGTTCCCCGTGGGGAATGCTTGCAAACATGGTTCTCAATCAGCCATATTGTCACCTATAAAAATACTCTGCACTGATACAAAATCACAAATTTTACTTTACCTCAATGATCTATTGAGATGACTGTTAACAGTCACAGTTGGTGTTAGGCAGTGTTGCTTTTGAGCTGTTCTCACTCTATACCAATGATATCTACCAGGAAGTCATGAAAGCATCCCAAGATGAGCACACAATAGAAGTTTTCTGGGTACTTTCCCTCTGCATGCCGATGATCTGATCTGATCCTTATTGAAAATTGCTCTGAAAGGTTTGCAGGCCCCCCTCACAGACAAGGACACATTGTGCTTTGAAAATAGACTGAGGATAAACAAACAGGAAATTATGATTATAGGATTTAGGAAGAAACTAATTTAAAATAAAGCTTTCATTGTCAGAGACCTTACATATTCAAATGGCAATTTAGAAATCTGAGACCTCACTACAATATAACTTTCGCCGTGTCTGCTATACTATAACTTCTTCTAATAACGCATTTTTAAAACTGGTGTATGGCAAGGCAGGAAGACAAATCCCATTTGAAGCTAATCTCTGGGAACTGGATATAAATGCAACAAAAATAGATCCCCATGAAAGAAATTTGTGGAAAACCTCACTCATGCTACCATAACCCTGGAGTGTGATATTGGGAACAGCCCAATCTCAAACAAATGGCAAATGTCACCAATAAAACACAGGGTGAACAAGTCAGATGGAACCAATTTCATGTCCCACGCTCTGAAGGAACATTGATCCCTGTACCTGTGATCCAACTGTATGTTGGCTTGGGATAGAGAAACTCAATGTTCTTGGGCGCCAACTAACAACTGCTATTCTAGGTCTGAGTCTCATGCCCAAAAATGGATTAACTAGTCAGTTTCAAAATGTTTCATTTGCCATCATCTGGGGTGAAGCACGGACCACTCCATTTGTTGTTTTTTTGCTTCCCTTTTTTTAAACTCATTTTTATTCTCTCGCCTCTCTTCACTTAAATAGGATTTATTTTTGTTTGCATGTGTGGAAGTCTTTTATAAGCAAAAGCACTTATTAATACTTTCAGGGGGGTATTCTCAAGAACGTGTGATATTCATCGCAAAATTAGCTTAACGCAACTCTTCACATCGCAGTCTTACGCTGGAAATTAACACCGTGGTAACATGGTTTTCACAAGCCGGCGGTACCATGCGAAAGGCTCATGATAACGCTTCAAATGTCCGCGATGAAGTCAACACGATGCCGCAAAAATGCGAAACATGAACGCAAAAAAAGTTGCGATGAGGCCATGTGCGATACAAAAATTAGCGAAAACCAGCGACAGGCCTGCAATTCCCAAGCGTCATGCGGGAAAATGCACTATAAAAGCAGAGAAAAAGAAGGGAGAAAAAAAGAAATTGCGTAGCACCATGGATGCACCCGGACCGAGTGCAGAGGCCAACGTGAATCCCACAAGCCCCACAGACCACCAGCAAGGAACGTTGTGGTCGGGGAAGGCCAAGGAGAAGAGGAAGAGGCAGACTGGTGCAGTCCACGGGAAAACCAGATCAGCGTCACGGAGGTGACAGAACACTACCACCCACTGAACGTCAAAATGACATACGTGAATACAGTCTGAGTGTCGAGGAGGTCTATGGAGGAGGACAAGAGGCGCTGGCATGATATGAAAAGCCAAACCAAGCACAAGCCCACTGCCAACAGGAAGGCAGCAACGGCAACAGGAGGTGGGAGTCCTGCACCACAGGAGGAGCTGGAGGAAACAGAGGCCACAGTCATCAGGGTGGAGACGGCACAAGGAGTTGGGAGTCCGGACACAGCTCGATAGGACCAGACACAACATCAACAGGGTGAGTAACGACCAGGGCCTGGGGACGGGGGGAGATAGGCACAATGTCACACATGCACAAAGATGTGTTGCACACTGCACACCCACAATGACCCTGGATCATGTCCCTGATCCCCATGGTACACTGTAGCACACACACGTTGCAATAACAGCACATCCAACGACAATGTGGCACAAAGTGCAGCACCAACACTGCAGAACAGAGGACACAACTGGGTTTGCACATGCGCAGAAACAGGCCAATCACATCTAGCTTAGCAGGAAACTGTGAGACGGAAATACACGTGTACAACCACACATCCGTCATGTAGTCCAAATGTCCACTGTCCCACATCAAATATACAGAACCTCCCAAACAGTCACAATGTACATAGTCATACAGTCTGCCTGTGCCAACATACATTTCAACACAATGTCAACATGCATCTCTCGTTCACATTTCAGATGGACAAACAACACCTCCAGTAGAGCAGACCAGACCACTCATCAGTGATGCTGGAGAGGACCACCACACCTTCGACACCGATGCCCTACAACAGCCCATGGACATCTTAGGCAACCCACCCCCAGGAACAGGGCAGCCAAGCCACACAGAGGAGATCCCAGCCCCTGCACAGACCACACAGCAGAAAGCATCCCACCCCCACGGCTGGCTCCCAACACTTCACCTAGGCACACATTGCATTCCAATGCCAGGTGTCAGAATGCCAAAAGGAGTGGCCGAACAGGTGCGGGTGGGGTCAGACAGAGCTCATGGAAGCCAAAGTAGATCACATACGTGAGGGACCGCCTACACCCCACAAAGGAGACCCACACCACGACAGAGACACATGCATGTGCACATTTCCTGCAATGAACCACGCCCAGAGACACAGAATCTTCATTCACACCCCCATGCTGGACCTCCATATGATGGCCCAGCCCACTCCTCTTACACATTGAGTGGCTGACGACAAAGCTACATGTCCAAGGTCTTACCTGCTGCCAGCGGTGACATCGTTGCGTCAGCACAATGTGATGTTGGAGGTCTCAGGGCCCTCATGCATACATCATGACAACACAGACACACGCAGATAGTTTGAGGAACTGGCTACGGGTATGTGCGCCCGGCCCCTTTATTGGCAGGGTCACATGTACAGTGACGCCTGTGCTGGATGGGTGTGGGGTGAGTGTAAGCCAGTCTACAAGGAGTGGTTGGTGCTGGCTACAACTTGAACAGTGAACACCATTTAAACGGAAACAGAAAACACCAGCATCACAGAGACAACTGCGCAGCATCATGGTGGTAGCCGGAGCAAGTAGAGAGGTCACCCAATATGGAAACAGAAGTGTCCGTGAGTTGCAGTGCACTGAGGTTGGGGCACTAGAGATGAGCGTACTCATGTGAAATAGTTTTCGAGGATTGTGTTCCTTTTTGTTATTCCTGATGCAGCTGCTGTGGTGTGTGTTACACATGCTTCATCTTCCTCATCATCGTTCCAATTCTCCCACACTGCCTGAGGTGACATTGCTGCGTGAGCTCATCACAGCACACAACTCATTCAGAAATGGTCCATGAGTCGTGGTGCACTGAGTTAGTGGCACCTGGAGTGCTGAGCAGGGTATCAGGCAGATGATGGCATCCACAACAGGTGTGAGCAACTCCATTAGTCTGCCAGTACGACTGTTTCAACTCTGCCAGTTGGCATTTGGAGGTGGTCCTGGCGGTGGTGGCGTGTGTCTCCTTTGGTGATGCGACGTCCAGGCCGGTCAGAACTCGATTTGATGTGTGAGCCCTGGTGGACCGCATTTTAGTCCCAAGGCAGCAGACAGCACAGGGCCACAGACACATGGCGTAGAGGACCCCAAGCCCATCATCTCAGAGGCCATCCAATATCCCACCAGACAGGGTCCCTGACTTGAGATGCACAGAGTTAGTGGCCCTGGATGCACTGCGGCTGGCACAGGCACACCGCCATGGGACGGTGACTTGCGGTGCAGTGAGATGGGCCACGCAAGCTGAGCGGGTCCTCATCGATGTCCGAGGTGAATGTGGCAGAGAGTTGCAGGTGACTGGAAGGTGTCCTCCAGGGCATGATGCAGAGGGTAGAAGCCACGCGTAAGTGGCAAATTGAGGAGTGGAATGCTACAGCCTCGTTTTCACCCAAAAATCAGTATAACCGACATGATGATGAAGACAACCTCAAGTCCATAGACTCAGTCGCCACCAAAGTTCAAGCAGAAAGTGTCCATGGCTGTCGGGTAACAGACTTAGTGGCACTGGAGCTGTAGTGGTATACAGTCTGCGATGAGGCCAGTACAATTAAATAAAAACTGCCATAAATAAATCAAGACTCAGTTCCCAATGTGTGAACTACTCAACACAGTGTAGGCCTGAGGCAGCGGTTAGCAGGGGCCCACAGCCACGTGTCATTGGCTTGCGATGCACAGAGTTAGTGACACCAGAGCAGTTGTTGGCAGTGTTCGATCACCTCCGTAACGAGGATCCTTTTTTCCTCCAGACTGCACCACGTCTTTCTCTTACTCCTCTCCATGCGTTCAATGATATGAACTCTGCCATACACAAATCAAGACTCAGTTCCAACTGTGTGACCTACTCAACCGCAGTGTAGGCCAAAGGCAGTAGCCAGAAAGGGACCACAGACAGGTGTCGTGCAGGATGCTATGCACAGAGTTGATGTCACCACATCGAAGGGAGTATAGTGACATAAATGCAGCCATAAAGTGTGTACTCTGCCATTACGTAATCAAGACTCAGTTCCAAATGTGTGACCGAACTGGCAGCTGTGTAGGCCGCTGGAGTATGTAAACGAAAAAGGAGCACCGCGGGCCTGTGTCACTGAGGTTGTAATGGTCTGAGGAGGCTGCTACGCTCACGGGCCTAGGACTTGGGTCTTGCGCAGGCACATGATGGGCCCTCCTTGACACACGCCGGTGTCGGCAGCTGAGCAGAGAGGCCTGGCTGCGCGGAGGCGGGCATGGCGGGTCAGGGACCAGAGGCCCAGGGTGCAGCAGGTGCACATGTTCGCAGGCAACACCCCTCACGGCGACGGCCTCGTGGCAGGCTGGGAGGCGCCCCCCTGGCAGAGATGTTGGGCATTCTGGAAGAGAACCATGCCCAGGGCTACGTGCTTTTAATTCACACCCCTATGCTGGCCTGGCGTACGCCGGGCCAACCCACTCTGCACATGCTTACAGGGGGGACGTTACAAGCTACATTTCCGCTATCGTCCCCACTTACTAGGGTGACATGGTTGAGTCCACTGTCCACTACGGAAGATCCAACTGCAAGATGCAAGATGCAATTGCAAAAAAAGGTTTTGGTTGTACCAATGCTATTTTGTGAGTCACTGACTCGCAAAATATCATTAGCGACTTCCACTATTAGGAAGGGGCATCCCTTTCTAATAGCAAGTCACCATGCCATGTACAATTGTTTTGCGACCGCATTTGCGGCCGCGAAACACTCGCAGTTGAACACCCACTTCAAGTAGGTGGTAAGCCACTTGCAAACAGGAAGGGGTACCCATGGGCCCCCTTCCCCTGTGTGAGTATGTGAGAATATATTTTTATGAGCAGGCAGTGGTCCAAGGGACCACTGCCTGCCCTTAATAAAATGAAGGTGAAAAGTTTATTTTTTATTTTTTAAATGCATCCCGTTTTCCTTTAAGGAACTTACAACTAGACTCCTCACGTAAGAATAAAGCCAAAACAAACCCAGAGTAGCTAGAGGTGTGGCCATCTTAATACAGGATTTCGCTCTACTAGATCCTTGGCGAATCGAGCATCTTCAGACATGCGAATATACATATCTTTCTAAACAATTCAACCCTGCTTCAAGAATAAATTTGTTTGCATCACTGGTAACGTGTTAGGACTTATATTCTTTCAAATCCATTTTCTGACTATTCAGTTCCAGTGATAGAGATTAAAGTAAATCCTGCGAGGCAAGAATATTCCCGGTGGACTTTAGATAAGACTTTATGAACAGAAGAAGAATGGGTTACGAATATGCGAGCTAACATTAAGGTTTTTTTTTAAATAAATAAGGGTCTGTCTCTTGCATGTCTATTTGGAGAGCTTAAATTAGGGGTGAGATAATATCTTATAAATTCAATGTATCAATTTAAGGAGGATTACTGCTAAAACCTTATAGCGTGATCTAGATTAAGCAGTGCATAGATACATGCTGTACTGTTAGGGTGAAATTAGTCTTGGGATATCACTGGCGCTCACATAGTTCTGTCAATTTGCTAGAGAATGCTAAAGCTACCCGCAGTGCCAGAGGGGAGGGGAAACAACCTAGAACCTCCACAGTTTTGACCCTGGGTCATACACAAAATTATTACCTATCCTCTGCACACACACAAATTCAACACAAAGTTTATATTTTCACATTAAGTAAGAAAAACAATCTGTTGTGTTCTTTTCTTTGTCTTTTATTCCACAATGCCCAGCTAACACATGTTTTGTCATAAAGGGGATGACCCATGACTTCTTCAGGGCTAAAGAATTGTAACAATGCCAGTTTGAGAACATATTCAAAGTCCAACACATGATACATGGTGAAAATAACATCACCATTATGTGGAAACCCAAATGAATTGTACAACATCACAGATAATATGTGTACATATTGTTTTGAGTTGTGAACACCCATGCAATCCAAGGTCATAGATCAAACTTAAAAACAATAAAATATATCTGCTGTCCCCGGTATGTACCATGTGAGGTGACCCTAAAGGAGGCGTTCAAAATCTTTTTAGTGTCGTTGCACCCTCTCCTAATGTTAATCTATTGACAGATCCTGTCAACACAATCAGTTTAGAATTTCTCATTGACATCCTCTCGCAAGTTGTGTCACTTCCACTTTTCAAATCTCATTACACACAATCAAAATATGTCCAACCCAGACATACCCATGATTTGCACCAACCAAATATTCATGTTGTCAGTCTTGGGCTCCCTACCTGGCAAGCTCTTCTCCTCCTATTATCCCTCCTCTCCTAGAATAAGGATTCTACAGACGCCCTTAGTTACATTGGAGTGATAAAGTATACAAAACATAGTAAATTGGTCTTGATTAGCGGTGGATGGAATTTGCGAAATCGACTTTCGCAAATTATCGCGAAAATGTTTAAAATTATCGCAAACAAGCGGAAATATCGCAAAGATGCGGAAGTTTATTTCCCGCATGTTCGCGAGATTTTCTGCATGGTTGCGGGTCGCCAACTTACCCATCTGGTTGCTCGCGGGCGCGGCCATCTTGTTTTGAGTTGTCTCGCGGTGCATGATCGCGAGAAGAAAGACGTGATCGCGCGACGCATGATGTCACTGCGGGCGCGAACTGTCGCGAGACAGCGCAAATGGCTAAAAACAATACAACATCTCGTGGAGAACGCGACCGGATCAAGAAACTTGTCGGCGAACGCAGGGATTCAGGTAAGGCGATCGCGCGCGCGCGAGAATGTATTATTTTACAGCGCGAGCAAGAAACAAATTATCGCCAAGCTGCGGAAAGCGGAAATTTTGACATTTTCGCGCTCTCCGCGGAACGCGAAAATGTCAAATTATCGCAATTTCCGCGAACGGAACGGAATTTTAGCCCAGGCCTAGTCTTGATATGAGGAACCTTATTAACATAGTATCCTGTCCCTTACCTCTGCGTCAGTTCTACTTTCGACCTGGATGGTCAATTTAGATGAATGCTCTTCTCTTTTAGGGTAAAGGTAGTTGTCCTAATTTCACGATCCTGTAGATCAAGAGCCAAGAGATCACTACCTGGTTCCGACCCCTATTCGAGCTATCCATCTTGAGTCCGGGCGTTCCACAGAACAAAAAGGAGCCTAACTGGCTCATGCAGAAGTCATTGGGTTTTCACAGATGTTGGATATGTGGTGTCTGTAGGTGGGCTATCGATAAAATGAAAAAAATTCAATGGACATGACAACAGGGAATACACTATCAGACACAAAATAAATTGCAACTCTAAGTTTATTGTGTATGTTATTGAGTGCAGATGTTAACATCTATATGTAGGGAGTACGATCAGAGCCCTGAAGGAGAGAATTGGACAGCATGCAAGAGCTTTGAAACAACAGAATGAGGGGTATCCAATGGCAATACATGCTATAGAAAATTAAAATTATTAGGCCCCCAAAGATTAGCAGATATAAAACACCTCAGAATATTTCAGATATATTCTTCCAATTGAAAGAGGAATATCAGTTTATCGCCTTTCACCCTGATATTTTAATTGCACATAGTAGTGGGATAGGCCTCCTTATAACCCAAAAAAGTATAACAACTTTGTTAAAGGTGTGGATACATTGCTTTAAGTATTCCCCTATAGAAGATATAATTAGATCTTGGAATAACATGAAATTGACTAATCTGGGACTCCCTTCTTCATTACTCTTTTCCTTTTTTAAATTCCAGAATTTCTTGAGCAACTTTTAATTCCCCCCAGACGCTCTGGCAAATCTGATTAACTTTAACAACCATGTAAAAGAGACTGGAGGGGTAGGAAACTGGTTCCAAATTTTGCTTGATCATTTGCATGTTAAAGCCGTACCACAAGCACTACAAAAGATTCAAAGCTCTGTAGGCTGTAGGATTTATTTGCAAACATAGAGAGTATATAATATCTGGGTGCATAAAGCCATAAGGGGGGGCAATTTCAAATGCATGGCTTTGTTTTTGCAAGTGGCAACTTTATTATACCCCATCTCGTCTCCATAAAATGTACCCTTCTGTTTCGCGAGCCTGCTTTAGATGTAATTGCTACAATGGGGACTGGTTTCATATTTGATTTTCTTGTCCAGCTTTAATTACATTTTGGAAGCAAATGTTTCACTGGCTTAGCAACAAACTCCAAATAAACGTAGCCCCTGAATGGAATACTGCTCTCTTAGGAATTATCGATACACTCAACTTATCCATCTGACAGCAGGAGTATATTTTTATTGCATCACTTGCTAAATCTCTGATCATGCAAAAATAGAATGAGGCTGAGCCTCCAACGTTTTCAATAATATTAAAAAAACAGTGCAGGTGGCCTACACAATCACATTTGTGCCTCACCCTGATGTACCTCTGTATTGTTACTTTATGTCTGAATTTGCCCTTTCTTTCAAGTAACCATCACATTACTGTACTAAACCTCACAGTGCTACACTTGCTAGGGTCAGCCTGTGTGTATCCAAGTACTACAGGCTAAAGGGATCTCAAACAGGTCTCTACATAATGCAGTCTCAAAAGGTACATTCATCAACCTCTTTACTGCATTCTATCTGTGTGACAGTATTTTGAGACTTCTATTATGCAGTAACTGCACACATTAAATGAGTGATAATGATCGGAAGGATGGATCTAAAGTTAAACAATCTTCAATGCACGTTTTGTTAGGATTACCCTTAGGTGATCCTGAACATCATTTTGTATACAGGGTGAAGATAAGATGGAGGATGGATACTTCCCACAGAGAAACAACAGAGAGAGCTCATCCCCACGTCTTGCTTCTTCATGACTCAGGATAGACAAGATTTCCAAACAGATCTGGCACCTGGAAATTGCACCTACTTGGTGTAATTTAGAACCCAGACAAAACAGTGCATTCTGTGATGAGAGCACAACCTGTTTACTCAGAATCCTTTCTAAGAAGGGGCAATTTACAACAATGTTATTGGATTTTTTAACCCTGAATCCTATTGTGCTTCCTGACTGTTAAACTGCATACTGATCATTTTATCAAGGCTAGGCTTAAGTCTGAAGCCCTATTAAAGTTCTGCAGGCCGCCCTATTGCTTCTAACCTTCCATGTATAAGCACCAAACATTCCTCTATATCCCTCAGCAGAGTAGGATTACCCAAGTTCCTTCTTCAGATCGAGGTTAGATGTGTGGAAACTCAGATTGATGAGCAAACCCTGTCCTTAATCCCTTGTTTTCTTTCTTTTTATTTTATTTTTGTAAAAAACTCCCTACTTTGAACTTCACTGGTTCCCTGAAGTCTCTTCTTGTATGTCTATGAAGAGATCCATCACTAGGATAACTTGCAAGATAGCCAAATCCAAAATCTCAAGGAGCTCCTACAGAGTCCTTGTTTGTGCCCACTTTGTCTGTGACTCCACACAACAATGTTTCCTGAGGGACACATCCCTCTCTGCCCATTTCAAAACCAAGATCTGTCCCATTTTGATGGGCACTAGTTGATCTAATATTGCTAGCCTGTTAGGGTCCCAAGATATCAAACTTTAAATGCAAAATTCAACATAAAGCTAAACTGAGGGATAACCCAGGTTTGCGGGGTACAGACTCTTGATATACCTGATTTCCTCATGATAAAATCATCTTGTCTTTTTTCTCTAAAGGTGAAGTCAAAATGAGAGCAATGGTGAATACATGCTTGCTGTGTGAAGCAGTGGATTTACTTACAATGCCCATGGCTCCCCTCACCACTGTATAGCAGGCATAAACACAACCATATTACATCACAAAAAAAAAAAAAATGTGATAAGATTGCACTGCACTTATTGTGAATATTCATATATATAATTGCTGCATTTTGGTAAAGGTATTTTTGGGCTAGAGCTCCTACAAAAGTATACCTATGCTCAGCAAATGTCACAATCACCAGGCTGGCAGGATAAGATGTAGCAATAGTATGAGGCAGTAACTCTAACAGTTAGAAGCCTAGTATCCAAGACATGAGAGTTGTGTAACAGAGTGAGACTGCTCCAGTTCTGCCCATGAGTATGTGCATGTTCGACTAAAAGTTACACAACAAAGCAAATATAGCCAAAGAGTGATCTGTGTCAGTGTGTGACAAATATACAATGTGCTTGTGAAATCTGACTGCCAGATGGGAAATCACGTATGTATCTCTCGCATTTAAGAATTTAGGGGCTTCTAACCAAGTTATGCATTTCTGATTAATATTCAACAATATTTGCTACAATGTTCATGTAGCAAAAAAGGTTTCATGATGTGCTGCCACAACAAATGCCACTGAGAGTGGTGTGAGGGCTCCATCTGTGAGTAGGAACAGAAACAATGCTGCTCCAAACAATAAGAGGATTACTAGACCACCAACGTAAAGTACTTTGATTGACTCAAAATGTCACCAAGCATTCCAATTTTAAATGCAAAGAATAAAGAAAATATGGGCGTGGGAAAAGGAATGAGGTAAAAATTTGAACTATTGGGAATGACAATTGTTAGATCTTGCTTTGTCTGTTTTTGTTCCTGATATTTTTTTTCCTATAGCACTGCCTCACAATGAGCCTATTTAACGGAGTGGGAACTGTCTCATAGTTCAGCCGTCAGTTATCATTAAATCACCACTAAGTTGAATGCATTTTTCAAATTCTGAACATAAAGGGCCTCCGACCGACACCGTTGTGGTCTCAGACTGACCGACCTCTGGTCAGCGGTCTCGACAGTGCAATTGCAATGCGACCTCACATGGTGCGCTCGCATACTTCCATTTCTCAATGAAAGCTTGTGCTATAGCTGTAAACCAACAGTAGTACAGGGTTCCATAGAGAAATGAGAGATTGTGTTCATCCCTGCTCTGCGTGGCAGGCACCTCAAGGTGTGATGCACCCTCGGCCCCCAACCGGAGGCTGCAAGGAGAAGGGGGCCATGGTATAGGCCCTCAAAGTTGCTTTTCGACAGGCTTTCCATGTCGTAATGACCGGCTTGGAAAGCCTGTTGTAAACCGAACATCATAATTGCAACGGTGGAAACACTGTCCATTGGGATTATGGGCCAGTCTCCGACTTCCAGACGGGCTCCTTGAATGACCAGCCAGTTTCAATTCCGACCACCTAGATTGTAATTAGGCGGTCGGAAGTGAAACCGATGATGAGTGTCAGAAAGCCTCCGATCTGAGGTCAGAGGTGTTCTGACACTCATTGTAATTGGCCCCAAAGTGTTCCAGTGGGCAGTCCATCATTCACATCCCACTTTCACCATGAACGTCAAACACTCCTAGAATAACAATTAAGACAATTACCCTTTTTTAGCATTCAATGGACTGCAATAGGCAATGCTTACCAAGCACATTTTAAAAGTCCTGTCCACTAAACAACACTAACATCTGCACGAGTACTAATAAAGGCTTCATATATCCTGCCTTCACCTTCAAGTAACTGCTTTTCTAGTGTTCTTCATTCTACCTTTTCTTCATAGACCCACTTACAGCAGTGAAATGACTGTTCTTTAGCCAGTTTTCTAAATTTTACCTTCATCTGTCCGCCACTCATATATAAGCTATTATTTTAACAGTTTCCATATTAGATTGAAATGTAATTAAATAAGATGTTGTTAATACCAACCCTCAGCTCAACCTTATTCCAAATTAAACGATATGTTTACAACTCCTAATATTAATTTGTTAGCGTATTCAACCACTAACCATAGTGTTAATCCTAATTAAATAAATTAAATTAACATATGTTTTATTGTAAAAATTCAATAACAACACTTCAACTAACCATATTCTTTAATCTGTATTAATTATTTCTTAAACTCCGCAGTAATACTAAGGGTAACCATAAAACAATACATTTATTTTTTATTGTGGTTTTTATATAGTGCAAGATAGACACCATGGGGCATCAAGGACGTTTACAAAACTTCAGACTAAATTGTTAAAATAAACAGTGACAGGTAACATATACAGTCATGGTAATGTTGTATGGTTGATAAGATTAAACCATAAAGGGTGTAAAAGAAACAATTAGGTTTACATAATTTATCAAATTACCAAATTTATGTATTCAAGTAGTTATTTCCTCGATCCCAAATTAAATTAAATTAAAGTAAAATTACTATAAATCACTTTTTCACCATTATATATTTTCAGTTTGGTTTATGCTGTCATAATTTTTTTTAAATAATTTTGTAATGTTGATTTTGTTTTATTATTGGAATACTAAACATAAACCTAGCTGTATGCACATGTATTGATTAATATTGATTTGCATTATTTTGAGCTATAAAATGACATTAAAACACTAACCATAACCTTTTAATTGTAATAAAATTGTTCATAATTTAACATCCTAAGTCATGTAACCTTAGCCCTAAATAAAACAAAAGTGCATTAATATGAATCATATACAAATATTTCAATGATATTTTTAATAGTAACAAATACTCTACATAAAAGATGTTTTCTTTTTTTTTTCTTCTTTTTTTTAACTCTGGGAGTAGTTTGCGTAGTAGCGCTACGCGCAGCTACGCGAAGTGCACTTTGCACTACGCACGCTACGCGTAGCAACGCGAACTGCGTAGTTTGGTGGGGAAATGCTGTTCGCACTGATTGCACAGTGCCGGATGCTTGTCCGCACTGTGCAGTCATTGCAAACGGCATCTTGCACAGTGTAAGCAGTTGTTTTCTGCCGCTCGTGTAGATTTGTACTCGAGCGGCAGCTTTCTCAACGCAGACTGGTAGTTTTTCCAACACGAGCGGTCGCGAGCATACGCGACCACTCGCAATGAGAAACCTCACCTCCCCGCATTGAGAATCACGCCGGGAGGATTATTGCCCACGCTCGCGATCGGCAACTTGATGTTGCTTAACGCGAACGAGGAAAAGTTCCGCCGTGATGTTGATTTTGCTCACTCGCGGTCGCCAACTTGATGTTGAGGACCGCCAGCAAGCAAAAATAGCCCGCTGCGCTACGCGTTTTGGCACTGTGCTTCCTGCAATTCGCGTAGTGCGTAGTAGCGCAAACTACGCACGCTCCGCGAGTGTAGTGTAGTACTACACCCAGGGTTACTTTTTTTAAAGTCCTCATGTCACCACCGATTAGCAGCAGTTGATGCACCCTTCATGGGTGCCCAGAATCGGCTACGGATCAATCAGATTTACTGGGTTGTTTCGGAATTTGCACTGCCCTCCCCGTTGCTGAATTGAGAGGGTGTAATCATTGGACAGAGAGGACTTCAATATTTTAACAATTTCCAAAACCTGAGACTACTTTTATCCATTTCCTTGAAAAGACCCTACCAGGAAGGGGCATTACTAGCTAGAAGATTTGTCTTCTAGATAGTAGTAATTGGTAAAAAAATCAAATAATTACAGTTTAGTTGCAGATTGTACTTATCTTTAACCTGCTGGGATATCCTGAACATAATTAACTATGGGCTTACCTCTATGTTGACAACCACAGAGCGTGAAATGGTCTTACCCACTGCTGACCAGAATTCTCCCAATTTTGAGCAGTTGGCAAACATGTGCACGTCATCAGTATCCGCTGCCACATCACTTGCACTTTGAATCCGTGCTTCCTTTTATCTTTCCCAACTTTTTTGGGGTCCAATAGATTCTATGCAAGGTAAAAAAAGTGTTTCTTCTTTAAAGCAGCAGGTTTAACCACCAGGTAAAATGTAGTGCAAGATACTGCCATAAATCTGCCAGCTCCACTTCCGGCAAGCATCCCTCCTATGCACTGTGTGGTGATTTCATTTCCACCAGTTCTGCATCCAGGAGGAATTGATACCAAAGTGCCACCTCTTGTTTCCTTGCCGTTGTGATCTGAATTCCAGCTTGTTTGTTTTGAATCTCTGTCTAACCCATTCTGACTCTTGAGCCAAGGATTGATCTGGTAGATTTTAAATTTATTTATTTATTATTTATTATGGAATTTTGTAAAGCGCATGGTTACGCGCCCCGGCGATATAGATATTGCCCCTTTTGTCTTGTCATGCCAGTAGCTCCAAGTTATCTTTTGTCCATCCTCTGCCAGTTGACCCCACTGCCTAACATTTGGTTGTTTCTTTGGTTTTGCTGGGCTATCTAATAGACGTTCTGGGGTACCTGGAGAATCCCATATGGGAGACAGTCTGCTGTGATAAGGTACACCTAGGATCAATCTTATCTCGTACCAAGTTCTTGCCACTGACTGGAGGCGTTTGAATCTGACTTTTTGAAAAATGTTGGAGCCCCATACTTATAGGACAAGCCCTCCTCATGTAAGCCCACCAGCATGGTTTTAAACATAACACTTATTAGAGATCTATCAGGTCGTTGTAGAAGCATTTTATTGTTTTTAAGTTGGAAAGTCCAGCAATAGATCTGAAGGTCGGGGAGATCCATGACTCCCAATCCCGCTTTCCATCCCAGCTTTTCCCATGAGAGGCGTATTCCTCTACTAGCCCATACAAAAGAAGAAATCTTCCCCTGCAGCTTCAGGAGTGTTATTTTTGTAAAGTGCAACAGAATATTCTCAAAGAGAAAAGTGAGGTTTGGCAAGATGGACATTTTCACAAAATTAATCTGACCGTAGATCGTAAGTGGAAGGTTCTGCCATCTTTTTAACAATACATCTATCTACTTTCCTGCTCTTTCCAAGTTAACAGCCGCTATCTTCCCAAGGTATTTAATTATTTTAATCCCCAAATATTTCAATTCCTCCACGCATTTTATTTCTCCACTATCTTAGTTCGAAATCATTACTTCTGTTTTTTCTATGTTTGACGCATATCACGCCAGTTCACCAAATTCCCTCTCTTCCGCCATAAGGTGTGGTAGGGTAGGTACTACATACAAAGTATAAACCATTAGGTCGTCAGCATTAAGCAAGATCTTCGTTGGGTATGCCCCAATTTTAAAAGATTTACGGGCAGATTTATGAGGCCCGTTGCGCCATCGGAACGTCACTTTTTGTGACGTTCCGTGGCGCAGAAGCCTGCGTGATATTTATCAGGCAGCACTGAGCCACTTTTTGTGGCTTAATGCTGCCTCATAAATATCAGTGTTCTGCGTTAAAGGGGCATGCAATGGGTGTTGCTGGGGGCGTTCCCAGCAACATCCATGGCCTTTTGACACTGCCCCAGATTTACGAGAAATCGTAAATCTGAGGCAGCGCCAAAAGCTTACGCCTCCCCAGGGGAGGCGTAAGGGAGGCGCAACGGGGAGAAATATCTTTATTTCTCCTCGTTTTTCCTTTTTCTATGGGTGCTGCATTCTGCAGCACCCATACAAAGAGGAAAAACCTCTTGTGATTATTTTTGTACAGAAAGGTTTCCCCTCCTGTACAAAAGTATTCATCTCCGCAACGCAGGCACCCTTGCACCATGGTGCAGAGGTGCCTGCGTTGGCGCAGGCAGCCCATTGTGCGCCGGCGCAGGGGAAAAGGACAGGAATGCGCCGCATTTTATAGATACGGCGCATCCCTGCCCTTTTCTTTTGCCGTAGGGAAGCGCAGCAGGAAGGCCTGCTGCACTTCCCTACGGCAAAACCTCATAAATCTGCCCCGAAATCTCTTCATTTAACCTCAAACTTTGAGCAAAAGGCTCTATATAGAGATCAAATAATACAGGGGGCAAAGGACGATCCTGTCTTGTACCTCTCTCAATTTGCACAGGGAGAGACAGACTATCATTAACTAGAATCTTTGCTGTTTGAGCTCTATAAATTTTAAAAATATTGTCTATCATATTTTTACAAACCCTGGGCATAGTAACACTGCACGTAACTACGCTCCTCAAACTGCATAGCTGATAGCACTGTGTGCTTCTCTGCTCCAAACAATAATTGCAAACAGCATCTTGCACAGTGCAAGTTATGATAAAATAAGTATTTCTGTCTTTATATACTAAAATGCAGATAGTCATTTCACAAAAGTGAAAATGATAAATTAGCAAGCAGTGAGAGAGGTGATGATTTTGGGATCCTCCCTAACCTAGGGAGAGAACCAAGCAGATGCCTTGAAAACAAAAAGCACATCTTCTTGAACAATTTGGCGGTGGTCCCATCCTCTGAGGACCACCCCAAGCACAGTTATTGGCAAAAATACAATCCCAACCAAACACCCTACAAAGGATTATGGGACAAGATTAGCAGTGGGCAGTGAATATTATAGTATCCAATATCAAAATAATTCTACAAAGAGCTGCAGTTCAACTAGTCATTACTAGATGCCCCTCACGAGTCAAATGCAAAAGCTTCATGAAAGGGTTTCAATGCTTATGCTTTTGTTACACAGTTCCCACTGTCTATCGGCTGTCTCCCTTGAGATATCCAACCTAACTCTGTAGGAAGCACCCATTGCTTGTAGTGATTTTTCTTTTCGGGCTAACCCCAAGATCTTTTCTTTTACCGAATATGAACTATCTTTCGTGTTTTTTTTCAACCTGGATGTAGTTTGGAAGGATCTCCATGTACTCGCTGAATTTCTGCTTCTAAATTTAACAGAGGGAACTCCTGCGGGAATAAACTTTTCAGCAAGTTTATCACAAATGATTTTATATCTGATCCTTCCAGCCCCACAGCCACACCATGGATTCTAATATTATTTCTCCTGGAGTTGTTTTCCAGCCTTTCAAGTCTTTCTGATAGGACTCTCTCTCTATATTTTAACCACTCCACGTCTTATTTGTTCATTTGGGCTTTAGCCTGTAGGTCTTGAACACCAAGCTCCAACTCTTGTGTTCGTATGGCAAGAACTTCTATCTATAAAAGTCGTTTTCTTGCTGTTTATGATAGAAGGATGGGGTAATATATTAAACCAGGACAAAAGGAAAATGGATGCTGTGACAGTCTAAGAGAGTTAACATTGTATTTAATAAGAAATGTTTTGCTCAAAACTGCTGCTTAAACTCATTGTATTATTGATGAGAAGACGAGGAGTAATCCTGTTCCAATGAGTGCATCGGAAGCTGATTGGTCAACTGACAGAAGAGGCAATAAGTGGGTGACTTAGAGCAGTCAACTCACTCACTGACCCCCCATTTTCTAAGCTGCTCTGAAACTCTACTAAGTTTCCTGAACCTCTTTTTATGAGACATTCCACTTTGTTTGATAATTGATTTATTGAGCTGACTTTAATGCTGAAGCTTTATGCTTTATGATTTCTCTTGATATCAGAATTCTTTATGGGTTCCTAACCTACACTTTTTTAGGGATTTTCTTTCGTTTATGGAACACACTTGATATATTTGATTGTGAATTATTGATAACTTATTGATTGTTGACAAAACAAAGGAATGATATTGATTTCTTTATTCTATTATGATTACTCTAATAAAGATGAATTACTAAAGATTTACCTAATAAATCCCATTGAATAATTTTTTGACTAAAATTAAATTAAAGATTGTAATGGCAATTTAGGGCCTCATTACAATGTCGGGAGGAGACTTTCCGGCCAAAACCATCTCGGACTGGTGAAACGACCAACTCCTGGTTGGCAGTTCAGTCCGTCCAATTGCGATGTCGCCGAACACTCTTTGGTTGGAGTCCCATTTTTCCCTATGGGAGCCCGTTTTCTGAACGACAACACAGGCTCCAATGGGGAAGTGGGGTGTGTGTGTAAAACCCTGCACCCTGTTGCAGGCACCCTGTGAAGCCTGCCACACAGTGCAGAGTTTTACAGGGGGGTCCCTTAGGTACCCCCTCGGACCCCAAACAAGATTTCTCAGGATGAAAGGGGCATTGCTAGTGGCCCCAAAAGTCACTTTCCGACTGCCTTTTTGTGTCAGACAGGCCAACTCGGCAGAAGGGCGGAAGGGCTGTTGGAAATCGACATCGTAATCAGTCAGTCTGAAACACTGTTCGTAGAGCGGCACGATGCGGTTCCAACCAACCGACTTCTCCGGGAGCCAATCAGAACTGATTCGGAAGGACCACGCAGTTTACCATCTGATGGCGAACATCGTAATTGGTCGGGTGAATTGTAAACTGATCGAGTCAGACTGAAGGGCTCCGACGCTGTCTAGGACATTTAACTGTCTGGCGGAGGCTTTCCTGACATCATAACAAGACCCATAATGTTGATATATAGCTCCTGGTTAATCTCAGCCAGTGTCAAAGATCCATTGTCCTATTGAGTAGAAGCAGCAGGGAATTCTTCTTGATGAAGGTGGCCAAAATTCTTCTCATGGTAAACTGATTATTTAACTGAGCTTCCCCAATCCACCATATCTTAATATCAGAAAGATAGTGTGAAAATAATAAGCAACACAAAAGCGTCCTTACGTGGCTGCGTGTTGTTGACAAATATTCAACTACAAATAAATGAACCTAGGACATGAAAAGAACGAGGGAGACAAAATGCTTGGAAAAAAGACTTTGAAGTTGATTTCAGTTAGTTATCCACTAAAAAAGGGCATATACAGTTTGGAAAATGAATTATTAATATTTGGCGGTCATTTATTCAGACAGGAGAGACATGGAATACCATAATAGTAACAGGTTAGCCCACAATTTACATGGACAGAGAATTGAAAATCTGAGAATGTAAAATTCAGATAATGGAGGTGGTGGATATTATAGTGAAAATTATATTCTCAAAATGCAATATTGTGAATAAAGGTCACAAAATGGAGCACAAGGGAGGCCAGACACCAGCCTAAGGAAGTACTATAGGAGCAGAGATTGAGCAAAGGATGACTTGATAACCAGGCATTCTCAACATCTCAAAGCAGGAAATATAATGAGCAAAAGTTCTGGGTTTCTAAAAATGCTAGTTAGAGTTTTTATAGGAGTTCAGTGATATAGTTCATGTATTAACATAGCCAATAACATCTCAGCCTCCATATTCAGTAAAATTGTGGGTGAAATTTATACAGACAAAAGTATTTCATACTTGCATCCTTCTTTCACAGTGCAGCTGTAATTTATCATAGCCTGCGTTGAGAGGTTTTGTGGCCAGAGTTTAGAAAGCTGTGACATAGAGGAATGTATAAGCTGGTACCAGCAACAAGAGCAGAATTTAAAGCACATTGCGTCTACCTAGGAATTTGTGTGCCTCTTTAAAGCTGTTTGGGTGTGATGTACTTACATGCTGATAACACAGAGTGGATGCAAATTGAGCAACAACTATTTTGTGACCTCCCTGTCATTTTCTGATGTGAACTGTGCATCTCAGATGGTCCCATAATGGACCTAATAATACACATTAAATATACAGGTTGCTGTTCAGAACCATTCCAAATGCCTGTATATGGCAGGGATTGAGGCCTCCAAGGGACAGCAGATCAATATCTCTGCGCACACTTTTCAATTGAAAAGCAGATCTTGTGGAGACCTAGTTTCGGCACCAACAGACACAGGAGCCTTCAGCTTCTTTGTGACGGTTTCAGCCTGTTTTCTCACATAACGCTAACACCACATGTGGAGCTCACGCTCCTTTATTAATTTCATATTTTCATATTTCACTACTGTATTTAGAATAAACATTTTGGTTTGGCCCCTGCAGATGATAATATTCTTTTTCCATGCTTTTCTCCTCAAGAAATGACAGTTAAGTGCTTTGAAAGTTTTTTCTGTGCACCAACATGCTTCCTCACTATAGTGCTTACTTTTAATCTCTTCAGCTGGTCTCTGGGCTATAATTATGGTTGTTAATTTCCAGTGTGAATATATACTAAATGTTCTCATGTTTCCTGAACCACTTTTTGAGTTTTTTCTCATGTTCTTCAGCTTCCGGACCCATTGACTTACTTTTCATGAGAGACTAGTCTTTTTCACAGGAAGATACTTGATATTATTCTCAATTCATTCGTATTGCTGTTTAGTTCGGTTGTTGCGCCCATTTTTCAAGATTTCCAATTTGTCATCAACACCTCAAGTATGTTTTAATTCAATGTTTACCCTGAATGCTCATAGAATGCCAGCAGTCTTCTGGAATATCCCCCTTTTTTTGCTTTTTCTCTGGTTTGTTTTTCATATATGGGGAAAATAGGAAATCCGAAACTTTATGGTACTTCTGAAGGATGTGACCCGATTAGGGCCACCCGGGTCACTTTCGACCTCCTCTAGCCTTCCAATAATGAAGAGTCGATAACGCAGTGGAGAATACAAGCAAACTAGATTATTCACAAAGTACACTGCAATGGAGTCTGGTCTGACCAGCCTTCTATGATGGCTGATGAGGGACTGACTATAACAAGCAAGAGTTACATTATGTATGTTGGGGGTCCCACAATGACCCGCCTACCACGGGAAAATACGGGTAGCTGTCGTAATACAATGGGGGTACAGAACAGAAGTTTCAATTCCGCATCCTGACACAAGTTATCTACTGCTCAAGGTCGTCTGGCTTATCCTCCCCTGTAGACAGGTGGGAGAAAGCCTCCATGTAATAGAAAAGGCATGTGTTAATGAACAAGATTTAGCTTTGAAGAAACTAAACTTGCCAAGAACCATTTCTCGTAAATGATCAAGTAACAGTTTCGATTTATAATACAAAATGGCGTCTTCAACAGCTAAAATGGTGGCACAGATGTCAACCTCACTTCTAACGTAACATCTGCACTTAAAAATTGCATATGCATACAGCAAGTAGATGCATAAATGCTAACATAATATTAGTTAAAATACGATTAATATGTCAATAATACATTGCAATTCTAACAGACCCCCCTTTTAGCATTTGTAGGCTAATATGGACACCTTTATTCTTGCTATCAGGTAAGGATATTTACAATTCAGAAGGATGGGAAAGAATATAGAAATACAAGTGATAACATGTCAGGTATAATTGCACATATGTATTATATGCGTAATAAAAAATATGGAAGAATATGACACTAAACATTAGCAGTACAAGTAACATCAGGAGCAGAACACGCATGAGAAGTAGTTGAACCAAAAACACCCTTACCAATTTGTAGAATTGTATCAAGCTCTTTTTAAAGCATTATTGTTGCATTTGTATCATGAACTGAAATCCTTTTGAGAGAGAGACAAGTAGCACAGTATGAGCGGCATAAGGGAAGACACTGAATCAGAACACAGCTCGTCATGAACTCCGCCCGCTAATGCAAAGCGCGGCACTGGGCGGGGAAAGGGGCGGGCATGCAAGGGGTTAAAAGGACAATGAAATGTATCATCTTTTCTAGAATCCAACCCCAACCACCAAATAAAGACCAGCTCCAATTACCGCTCTCCGTCCCTCAAACATTTTCCAAAATATCTAAAATATGTTGTGTAATATTCTTTTCCATATTCATGATACCGACCACACACTGCTCTCCTATTATTGCACATGCACCACCGCTTTTGGCTAAAATAAAATCGACCGCATATCTCGTTTGCTGGGTGGTGATGTCACGTAGAGCTGCCACAGTAGAATTAGACAAAATTTGCAGTTTGCACCCAAAATAATCTCTAGCTCTTTCGCCTCTGGCCATGGCAGTGCCACCAAATGTGATACTAGAGGAAAGGATATATCCGAAAGTAATACCGTTACTGTAGTTGTTGACTTTCAAATCAGTAACCCCTTCGCAAAATTCCTTGATCAACGTTCTTTTTACCCATGTTGTGTTTGGTTTACTGTACTAGTAAGGTACCCCAAGAGGTAAAACCATTCCCAAGGCCACATCCTCGTGCCGTAGTACATATTGGAATATGTACCATTTGAAAGAAAATAAAAACCTGGATGTGCATAAAGTGGACCCTGATAATCCAATGGAGCATATCTAGTATTTCTGCCCTCCATACTTGGGTCATCCTTCTTTCCTAAACGCAATATATTTTTGTATACTATCCATCCGGAACAATTCAGATACAGATAAGCATCAGTACTATTTAGGATTGGGCAACACGCAGGATAAATACCTACCCCTTCAGTGACTGTCAGATCTTGATAATGCCAACCTGTCAGAGTGATATTTTGTTTATCAATATACAGTTTATCACAATACATTTCAGACATACAACCTGGGTACCTTGTCCCTCTAGGTTTTCTATAATGCAAACAAGGGCCAGGATATCCCACTCCAAATTCACTTTTTGCCACTGCAAAATGGGGAGGACGAACATATCTATAATTCACCAACAATAATGGGTAAGCTGTCCATAAACCTGTAATAGAGTCAGATGTGTTATCTCCGAAAAACTTCCTGTGTGTATCTAAGAAAACATTACTTTGCATAACTCTTTTCCTACAATCTGACGAGACAATTCAATATAAAGCACATGATGGGGTATCACCAGAACACTCCAGGAGCCAAATCATCCCCCCTCCCACCAACAAAAGCAGTAATATAAGCACAATACAGAGCACCTTCTTTCTGTGCAACCAATTGAAACTGAGCTGCCTCGGTCGCAGGGCAACAAAAGGCTGTTCATCTTCTACAATGGGACGACCAAACAGATACATATTCACTATAGATTTACAAATAGAATCACCATAGAAAGAGACGTCATGTAATGGAACCAACGATGGGAAGGACACAAAAAAAGAAAAAATATGTATAAAAACGTTGAAAAGATCAGGGTCCATTACAAGCCTTCCTGGCAGGCTTCTATTGTTCAATCCCTCAGTGGTGCTATTGAGCACTTCACGGTGGAGCCACACTGTTGCAGCCCATCAGCAAATGTTCACTGTTCTCAGGATAGGGCACTCTCCCTCCTTAGAAGACACCCTCAACTTATCACAGACAGTGCATGAATTCTCTGATCCCTAATCTAATGGGAAACGGCAGAAACAAGGGACATTTTCACTAATCTTAACCACTGCTACACTTAGTTCTCTTTTGGTGCACTATCCTTCCGTCGAGGAAAACCTTCACCTTTTTACTCCAGGTACTGTCTCATCACAAAGAAGAATCTAAAAATCAGGGGGTGTTGGAGACTGAGACTTAGGCTCCTGCGGATCAGATGAAGAAGAAGCCTGGGCAGCCTTAATTTCTGGGGGAATGCCTCTTTCAGAACTGCCTTGCTCTCTTCCTCCATCAGCTGGGCATCAGAAAAGGGAACAAAACAGGGAACCTTCTCTGCTTCATGGTCCCTATCCCCTCTTTAACCCAGTGGTCGTAGGGGAGGGGAAGGGGAAGCAGCACTTGCCGGACGTGAGAGGTATGGATCCAAAGCTTCCGGCCGCCCACCCTCATTGCCGTTCTTGTCGTGATATGCTCCTTTCCAGATAGGTTCCAAGCTGTCTCGTCTCTGGAAATTCTTAACAAGGATGTAGTCGCCAGGCTGTATGGTATGCCCAGGCCCCTCTGGTGTTGGAGGCAAAGCTTCATGTATCTGTTGATGAATAGAACGTAAGCGTTTAGTGAGATCATATAGACAATCAACAAGCAGAGGATAATCAATATAAGAAAACTTTTTCGGTCTAGGGACGCCCCACACATTTGCGGGATGGCCAAAGACCACCTCGTATGGCCTGGTCTGCCATTCTGGTAGATAATAGAGCAAGGGGTAATGCATCTGGCCATTGCAACCCAGTACTTTCCCTAATCTTAGCCAATTTTAGCTTGAGATTACCATTGTACTTCTCAACTAAACCTGTTGACTGAGGATGATTTGCTGCGTGGAATTTTTGTTTGATGTGCAGACCATCGCACACCAATTGGATCACTTTTGCGTTAAAGTGACTTCCGTTGTCACTCTAAATCAAACGGGGCAACCGTAGCACGTGAAGAACTTCTTAATAAGATCGTTTGCCGTCGCCATGGCTGTGTTTTCTTTCGTTGGGTAAGCCTCAATCCATTTACTAAATGCACAAACAACCACTAGCACATATTTCAAATGATTAACTTGCTGCATCTCGATGTAATCCATCTGGAGTACCTCGAAAGGGAGAGAAGGTGGTGCAAATTAGTTGGGTGTAGGGGTACCTTTTCCAGGATTGTGCTTCATACAAATCATTCAGTGTTTCACTAGGTGCGTAGCAACCTTTGGGATTTTATCATTTTGCTTCACAGGATCCAGTAACCTACAAATTCCCTTAGTGCTAATATGTGCCGGACAATGTGCCATTGTAACTATGGGAAATACATATGCATCAGGTAACATCCATCTCTGCTTCTCGGATTTATCAGTCCAACACCCTTCGTCATCTAAGCACCCTGTACTTTCCTGCCACGCTGCCAACTCCTCAATTGATGCCTCACTTGGCATTTCCCTGACACTCGCTAACGAATTTTCAAACATGGTAACATCTGGTACCCATCTAGCAGGTCCTGCCACAAACATTTTCATAATTTTTGACCTGGCTTTCTCTTTTGCTATCTGATCTGTGAAAGCATTTCCCCTCCCACATCATCAGTGATTGCTTTGTGGGCACTACACTTCACTATTGCCAATCGTTTGGGAAGAGTCAAGGCTGTCAAAAGCCTTTCTATCAGTGGACCATTATGAATCATTGTGCCATGTGAAGTCAAACCTCTCTCTGCCCAGAGGTGTCCAAAATCATGGGCCACTCTGAAGGCATACTGACTGGCAGGCTGGATAAATATTGACATTCAGACCTTCACTTAGTTCACATATTCTCGCAAGAGGGCTATCAACTCCGCAGCTTGCCTGGATTGGTAAGGAATACGTAATGTCTCAACTACAGTGCGCAGCGTAGTAATAGCATACGCCGCTGTAGTGGTGCCATCTGACAATTTGAAACAAAAACCATCAACATAAAGTTCCCCTTGTGGGTCAGATAAGGGAATGTCAGTCAAGTCTACCTGTCCCTTCTTCTCTTCTTCGGTGCGAAACAGACAATCATGGACATCTGTGTCCGCATCTTCCAAAGGGAGGGGTAGTAACGTGGCTGTATTCAGAATGGCAAATCTTTTGATAGTAATATGAGGCACAATTCGTAACCGGTGAGATGAACACTGGTAAGGTGCTGCGTTTTTGTCTTGTTCAAAAGTACATCCACAGCATGGGGTACCATTACTGTGAGATCATGATTAAGAACGAGCCCTGCCGACTGTCGTATAGAGACCACTGCATCCGCCACAGCTCTTAAACAACTCAGGAGGGCTCTGGCAACAGGGTCAAGCATTGCAGAAAAATAAGCACACAGCCTCTGCTTACATCCAAAGTCTTGTGTTAACACTGAAAGCTCCCACCCAGATGTTTTGTGTACGTACAGCTCGAAAGGCTTGTTATAATCAGGCATCCAAAGCACAGGTGCAGAGCAAAGTGCCACTTTTAGCAGTTCAAAAGCATGCTGACAATAATGCGTCCAGGGCAAGAATTCATGCACATCTTTAGTTGTAAGGCAAAGAAAAGGCTGTATTAATGCAGAATAAGCGGGTATCCAATGTGGAAAATATGAGGTGATGCCTATGAAAGCATCCACATCCCTCTGAGTCACAGGGACAGGCATTCTAACAATGGCATCAACTCGTTCAGGTGTTAGCCGCCCACCCTCGTTAGACGGCAGGTGACCTAAATAGGTTTCCTGCTGTGACAATATTGGAATTTGGAAAGGAACAATTTATGTCCTTTGTTCGCCCAATTCTTTAACAGCTGTACCATGGCATCCCGACAGCCCTATTCTGTATCAGAGGCTATCAAAATGTCATCCAAATACTGCAACAATACATTACCTGTGGGAAGAGAGAGAGAGTCCAATTGACTTTTCAAAGCTTGGCTATAAATACTGGGACTTTCTGTATACCTCTGAGGAGCTCGACTGAATTGGAAGCTTCTACCAGCCAGAGTTAATCCAAAAAGATACCCACTGTTTGGATGGATAGGAATACTAAAGAAAGCATTTTTCAAATCAATTACAGAAAAGAATTTAGCAGTGGAAGGAATCATCGTCAAGAGGGCAGTTCTTTTCTACCTTGTCCTTTTCCTCATTTTCTTGATGCTCATAGTCCTGAGCCATACTCAATATCACCGAAGGGGAGGAGGTAATCCAAGTACTCTCTGAAGCTTGCAACCAAGCCGCAATCTCCGGAAGCTAGTTTGTAACAAACATGTTAACAAACAAACGAATACCACCTTCCACTGACAAATCCTGTCCACTGAAATCCAGGAACACCCCTTCAAACCGAGTAAAGAAATCAGACAGACTCTCTTCTTTCTTTTGACGACATGCCGTCAGTTTATCCTAGTCTACTTGTCTGGGTGGGATAAGAGAATGCATATAAGTGATGATACGACTTGGCAAAGCCAGAATCTCGGCTCTAGGATTTTCACTGGGTTTTCGCTCCTTATCCCATGCCTTAATCAGCCCTGGGCGTAGTTGGCGTAGTGAGGCTACGTGAAGCATTACGGAGTGGGGGCAAATCTACGCCCACCCGCTCACTTCGCATAGCCCCACTACGCGTCACCCGCCTCCCTCCCGCCCTCATTTTACAATTACTTATAAACAATACATAAAGAAAATTATTTACCTGAGCTGCCGCGTCCCGGGGCTCCATCTTGCTGCTTCCTGGATAGCTTCTTCCTCATGAAGGCGTATGCGCAGGTGCCCGCGCATGCTCATTTCTCGGGAGAAATGCGCATGTGCGGGCGCCCGCGCATGCGCATTCGTGAGGAAAAAGTTATCCAGGAAGCAGCAAGATGGAGCCCCGGGACGCGGCAGCTCAGGTAAGTAATATTCTTTATGTAATGTTTATAAGTAATTGTAAAATGAGGGTGGGAGGGAGGCGGGCGGCGGGCAACTCTGCTCCGCCGCAGGGTGTGCGTAGTCTGCCCCTGCTACGCCTACTTTGCGAAGCGCGAAGTGGGCAGTACTACGCACACTCCGCGGGCAGAGCGGAGCACTGCGCCCACCCTTAGCCTTAATCTCATCCCATGAGCCACCCAATTCCACCCTGTGGTCCTGTGTATGGACCTGCCTCCATATATCCACCATATGTTTATAGAACAATGGTTCAGGGGTGGCCTCAAAGGTCCAAAGCGAAAAAGGTGACCCCGAGCGGGGCACTGTTGTTTGAATGAAGTAAATTTTCAGAACGAAAATGGTGACCCAGAAGGGGGCACTACTTATTACATGTATGAGATTTAAATTCAGTCAAGAGCAGAAAAATGTATTTGTCAAATGTACTTAGTGTTCAGGTGCTCACACATTAAGTAAAAGAAAGCGTGACGTGAGTAGTGATAGTGAGTTTTAAAAAGACATTGCATTGACAAAAATATAGTTGAACTCCACAAATAATTTATACACAGTGAGTAGAGTTCATGTTGTAGAGTGGTCCACCGGCACCAACAGCCCAAAAAACATCTCAATATTTGCTAGGGTCATGACTGACGAGGAAGCCGCCTCTGTTAACTCTTTATAATACTCTGTAGGGTTTTTCCTAGGATCCGATAACTGACTCTTAAGAGCTAGCACCTCACTTCTCTTACATGAGGTATAGACCCACTGTTCCTGAAAATGAGCCGCCACACATTATTGAACCAAATCTCCTCTCTGGTTACGCTGCTCTGGAATCTCATGGTGAAAAATATTATGCACCTCCCTCATTGGAAATTGGGACACACTAGTCAGAGTACGGTGATATAATCTTTCTTGATAACCAAGTAGTGTCCCAACATTACTAAGAACTTCTGCAGGGACCATACCAGATGAATACACACGATCTTGAATATCATAAATAATTTGAGGAGCTGTGCCGCCAATACATTGTTCCCACAATCCTATCAATGTAGCCAACATATGCTGAAGGGCATGTTCTTTCATCATGCTCCATATATCCTGCCCACTATACATTGAACTTTGAGCCCATTAGGCTGCCTGATGGGCGACCATCCTTTTCTCTTCTTCACCCACATCAGATAGAATCAATACCTGCTCCATTCGCTCCTGTGCTGCTGCCTAATTCCCTCCATATGGCCCTCGCTCCGGCGTTCCAACACTACACAACACTGCGGATGAAATGTCTGGGGAGGACACAAGAAATACAGACATAGGTGACAATGTCAACAATGGTTGAGTGGTAGGAGTAAGAGAAGAGAAACATGAGCAGAAACAGCAGACACCACGGGGTGCCTGCTGTCACCACACTCGCAGGTTACGAAACCGGAGGGGAGACAGACAGGGCTGGAGCCGAAGCTGTTGAGTCTGGAGAAAGATATGAGGAAGACAGAGGAGCAACAGAAGACTTAGACAACGGAACGGAAGTGGGGGCTAGTTTCCAGCAGATCCTCTACAAAAGGATCCTCATCCTCTCGAACAATGTAGGACTTATTACATTGTAATCAAACCTTCCTATCTGCACACTCAATACCCTTCTCAGTTTGTTGTCTCATAAGCTACAGCTTTCTGAACCACTGTTTGCATTGCCTTTTCCTACACTCCTTCTCAGCTCATATACACCTCTGCTTAGATTTCTTGTACCAACCTGCAAAGAATCAAACATAGACTGTCTACTTCTTCTAGCGAATAATTTGTCCTGTAAATAATTAAATTTTTGCTCATCAAAAGTGCCATCTAGTGGCCACTGACGCTCAGCATTGTCCCCCATATACTCGTGCCATAATGTATGAAACATAATAGGCCAATACCATGCTTCACATACATCTCGAAACTCAGAGTGCCTTCTAGAGGTGCCTCAACAAAGCAACAGCAGCACCCCAAGCACCATACTTTACTCCAACAAGGCATATTAGCATGCAACACATTCACTATTCACTCACACAGCACGTACACACACACACAAACAGGAGCTCTCACAAACAGCCCTCCGACTGCACCAAGACAAGATAGGTTGTAGCCCCAGGCCTTTTCAAGAATAAGCCAAATTCAACAAGTGGCCTGACAGAACGTTCAAAAATGCTTTGTATCACAAGGGTCGGCAGACCCACCAAGTTAATCAAGATGGCGCAGTTCTTACCAGAAATCAAGATAAACTCACCTGGTGCACATAGGTCAATTATTCTCCACGGCCGACTCTTTGAACCAAACAATCAGATGCAAAGGTTTCGCCTCTTCAGGACCCCAGCCGAGATGACCACTAGACAAAGAGCCACCCGATCAGACAGGCGGGGCAGCCACGAGAACCAGGCTCTATCATATGGGGATCCCCGATCAGGCCATCCGACCGGACGCAACCCCGACCCCACAGCCCAACTGCAGGCCGGATGGGTCACCTGGTGGAGTCCCTGTTCGGGCGGCAACTGAAGAAAGTCACCCAATTAGGGCCACCGGGGTTACTCTCGACCTCCAATAATGAAGAGTCGATAACGCAGTAGGGAATACAAGCAAACTAGTTTATTCACAAGATACACTGCAGTGGAGTTCGGTCGACCAGCCTTCTATGATGGCTAACGAGGTACTGACTTTAACAATCATAGAGTTACATTATGTATGTTGCGGAGCCCATAAAGACCTGTCTACCATGGAAAAACACTGGTAGCTGTCGTAATACAATGGGGGTACAGAACAGAAGCTTCAATTCCGCAGCCTGGCACAAGTTATCTACTGCTCAAGGTCTACTGGCTTGTCCTCCCCACTAGACAGGTGGGAGAAGGCCTCCATGTAATAGAAAAGGCATGCGTTAATGAGCAAGATTCAGCTTTGAAGAAACTAACTTATCATAATGATCAAGTAACAGTTTTGATTTATAATACAAAATGGTGTCTTCAACAGCTAAAATGGTGGCACAGATGTCAACCTCACTAACGTAACATCTGCACTTACGAATTGCGTATGCACACAGCAAGTAGATATAATGATTTAGCTACATAAATACTAACATAATTTTGGGTAAAATACGAGTAATATGGCAATGATACATTTCAATTCTAACAAGTGCACCAGCGTTACTTTGTTTTATTCAAATTCTACTCACAATGAAATGGATGACTCAATCTCTCAGAAATCTGAATCTCATTCAGGTGCCGCTCCGAAAACGCCTTTATTAAATAAAATGCTGACAGGTCCAAATAAAAGACCTGAAAAAGACCCTCCATCTCCAGTGAAATCTACTCCGGCATCAAGGAATATGATTTGTGAAGTCGTTTGTGCATTGAAACCCTTCATGGAAGAATCTAGTAAGACATTGGAACATTTAAATGGTCCCCTCTTTGTAGGAAACCAAATAGAAAGTCTGCAACCTGCATTTTCACGCATCTCTCATCAGGAGTTGAAAATGTCTTTACTTATAACACACACAGAGGACCTTGAAAATCTAAATCTCAGGAATAATTTCCCCATATATGGGCTTCCTAAAACACTGAATGCTATGATCTGACCAATTACTTTCATTCTTTTCTACCAAAACCTCTTGATATGCCTACAACCACTCCTCTTAATATACAAAGGGTGCATAGTCTTGGTCCTAGAGTTTCTACAAGACGAGTTATTCTGCTCTTCTTGAAATATACAGACCACTTACAAGTTATGTCTGCTGTTTAAGCAAAAAAGCTAGTTATCTGGGCTGGTCGAAGAGTGTTTTTCCTCTTAGAGTGTAGCTAAAGCTACTGCAGATCACTTGAAACATTTTTTGTGTATGTGTCCTCAGTTGATAGCAATGAATGCTAGATTTGGTCTCTTTCAACTCTGCTTGTTAAATGTGACATATCAGGAAAACAGACAACTACTAATGAGGAACCTGTTGAATTTAAGAGATTTCTTCAATTGCATGGAGGAGAAGATATGCATACTTTGAAAAACACAGGACTGTTATCTGTTTCTCTTGACTATTTTCTTTTTAATAAAATCAAGTATTTGTTTTTCTTATGATTAATTTATTATGATGTTTGTTTCCTCTCACTATAACACAGTATAATTCCATAATGATTCTTTTCTTATGATACAGCTATATGTCTTGTTCCTGCATAATCTCAATTTGTATGATGTCTTCACCTAAGTCAAGGCTACCCGGCCATCCTTGGATGTTGTTGCCATCATCTTCTCGTGTTGCCACTCTCCCTTTTGTTTCTGTGTTTTGTATATATGTTACTCGGCCAACACCAAACCTCCCAGTGATATTTCTTGCTATGGGCATACTCTGTTCTTTTTTCTTTTCTGTCTCCTGTCCTATCATCCTTTTCCCCATTTCTTTCCACATTAAGAAACAAATCTTATTCTCCCCAGTATTTGACTCATCTCTTAGTGAACCTTGCTTCTGTAGATGTATTCATTGTACATACTATTGTTACTGTAATTCACCTCCTAGAACTTTACAGGGTTAAGTAATCCTATTAAGCAACAGAGAGAGTTATCTCATTTAGCCAAACTAAAAGTGGATGTAGCCTTACTACAAGAAACACACCTTTCTGAAATAAAGGTTGCCAAAAAAAGATTTTGTGTAGATAGTGTGTTTGCTTCTCCGGGTTAGGGGAACTTTGCCACAAAAAGTTACATATTACAATTATTAACCAAGTGTCTGATTCTGAAGGTCAATGGGTTGTTGTTAAACCTTTAGTTGATAATCTACCTTTAACTATTTTTAATGTTTATGGTCCAGTTTATGTTGATAATAGTTTTTGGACCACAATTTCTGATAAATTGCTTTTGTGTGATTATATTATATTTGGTGGTGACTGTAATGAAATTCACGATTCTATATTGGATAGGTATTCAACGGTTTAGTTTGTCCATACTAAAATGCATTTACAATTCAAATCCACCCTCAAGTGTCACTAGTTGATATTTGGAGATTATGTCACCTGGATCTCCAAGAATACACTTTCTATTTGGCTCCTCACCATTCACAATCTAGCACAGAATATCTTTTTCTCAGTAAACCATTTGTCCTACATGTCCTTCAATCAGAAATACGTTTGGTATTAATATCCGATCATGCACCAGTGTGCACAGACCTTGACCTTATCCCCTTTTCACCACAAGCAGGTAGATGGCGTTTTAACATTTCACTACTTTTAGACACCAAATTCACATCCCAATTTGAAACTTTTGCTTTTGAAGCTTTTGTGATAAACAATATAACTGATTCTTCCTTTGCAATGATTTGGGATTGCTTTAAAGCAGCAACAAGAGTTTTTATAGTAAATAATGTCTCACAAAAGAACAAAATCTATGGAAACCCAATCAAATCTTAATAAAATAAAAAATATATATACCTAGTTTCACTAAAAAAAATGAGCCCTCCTTACAACATTTTATTGATGCCAAGATCACCTTTAATATATTCCCTACAAATGCAGCTTCCTCTTCATTATTGAAGAGCAGTGCGCATTACTATAAAGGTCAAAATAGAATAGGAAAACTGCTTGCAAACTATTTAAAAATTAGAAGAGATAGATCAAATTAAATCCTTGGGAAATAATACAGGGAGTACTCTTTTTACGGATAAGGTTATCTTGTTGGAATTGATTCTCGGTAGAAAAATTTCAGCAACATTTCTCACACACAAACACAATATCCACTAGCACAAATGATGAAATACAACTACTCCAGAACAACATCAGCAGTGCACTGGAACACTGTTCCGTCTCACACTCTAAACACAAAAATAAATCCACTAGATCAGAGAAATGGTATGGATCTGAACTAAAGTTAATGAAAAGGAAATGCACACTTTATGAACACAAATGGAGACTCAATAAAACTCATGAAACTAGAGCCACTTACAAAAAAGAACTTTCACTTTATAATAAAGCCATTAGAAAAGCGAAGAAGGATTATTTTTCAAATAGAATAACAGAAAATAAAAATTCTTCAAAAGAACTTTTCAAAATAGTCAAAGAACTATGCAGCCCTACGACTCTTTCAAGTGATCTCACTCCCTCGCAAGAAAATTGCAATAAAATAAACAAATATTTCTGTGAGAAAATAGACACAATCTATGCCTCTTTTTCAAATACCGATCTGAAACATACTGAACCTTATGTACCATCTTTAACCCAGGCTAATTGCCTCAGGTTCGGCCCCTTCTCAGAGGAGGAGGTGTGCAAAGTTATGCTAGAAGTAAAATCAGGCTCCTCCTCAGATCCATGTCCACATCACATATTTTCACAATTAACTTCGACAATAGGTCCTGCCGTTACAAAAGCATTGAACTCTTCTCTAAACTCCGCTGAATTTCCTAAAATTTGGAAAAACGCCATAGTCACCCCTCTACTAAAAAAAGCGGGGACTGATGTTAACAACCCGGCAAACTATCGGCCTATATCTCAGTTACCCTACCTATCTAAGGTGTTGGAAAAACTAGTCAACAGACAGTTGTCTAACTTCCTGGAAGTCAATGATCTACTGGATACATCTCAAACAGGGTTCCGGATTAACAACAGTACGGAGACAACTCTACTAGCAGTGATGGATAACATCAGAACCCAGGTAGATCAAGGGAAAACAGTCGCCCTGATATTACTGGACCTCTCGGCGGCATTCGATACTGTACCCCACAATCGGTTACTGGAAATCCTTGCAGCGAAAGGAATCCAGGAAAAAGCCTTAGGGTGGCTACAGTCTTTCATGCAAGACAGGACACAATCAGTACAGATGGGTGACTTCTTATCCCCTCCCCGGACCATCAAGTATGGGGTCCCACAGGGGGCGTCATTAAGCCCGACCCTGTTCAATGTGTTTGTCTCCTTACTGGCCAAAATAGGACGAAAATGGGGTGTCGATATGTGTTCCTATGCAGACGACACCCAATTGATGATCACACTGGACGAGGAGGATGACCCTAAAGATAGATTACTCAATTGCCTTACGGAATTAGCCACTTGGATGCATAGTCACTGTCTTAAACTAAATGCAGACAAATCTGAAATAATGCTGTTTGGCAGACATTCACAGCTATGGGACAACAGCTGGTGGCCCGCAACACTAGGCACCCCCCCTAACCCTACATCGATGGCCAAGAATCTAGGGGTGTCACTAGATAACACCTTAAGTATGAAAACCCACGTATCAATAATCTGTGGTAAAGGCTTTGCATTACTAAAAATGCTCAGAAGATTCTTTCCATGGATTCCCATTGCATGTAGAAAGATCTTGGTTCAGTCCCTACTTATGAGTAGGCTGGACTATGGAAACTCCCTGTTTGTAGGAATGGATGACCATCTCTTTTCCAAACTACAGGTCGTACAAAACGCTGCAGCCAAGGCAATATGCAACAAAAGAAAATACGACTCAGCCAAGAGCTGTATGAGAGAACTACACTGGCTGCCGATGAGACAAAGAGCTATCTTTAAGCTACTGTACATAACGCATAGAATACTACATGATACAGGCCCCGGTATTCTAAAAAACAAAGTCAAAATTTATGTCCCATCTAGGAATCTACGCTCCCAAACTACAGCTAGTGCCAGAACCACACGCGTGAAAACAACAAAGATGGGCGGGCGAGCCTTCTCCCACCTGGCGGCAACCAGTTGGAATGAGTTACCTGTGAATCTTAGACTAACAAACAGCCCCCTGCTCTTCAGGAAGCAGTTGAAAACATTTCTCTTCCCTACACCTGACTAAAATTTAACCATCTTGTACTTACCCTTCACTTCCTTCACTGCCACAGTAGCGCCGTGATATCCTATCTGGGATGATTGTTTGCGCTTTATAAGTACCTTTAACATTAACATTAACATTTTCAGTCCATTGATTCCCTCTCTTTCCTCATATTACCTTTGGGGGAATATTTCACTTTCAGAAATAACCCATGCAGTCTCAATACTATGGAGAGGGAAAGCTCCTGGGTGTGATGGTTTTAATATTGAGTTTTATAGCCACTTCGCAAAGCTTCTCATTTCCAACCTTTTACACTTTTTGAACTCATTTATTACTAAAGGTGCTTCTCAAGGCTTCTTTCAAGCTGCTATAATTTGGTTAATTCCCAAAGATAATAAAGATCTCTCAAAATGTAAGAATTATCATCCAATTTCTTTGGTCAATTCTGATTGCAAAATTCATGGAAAGTTTTCGATATTGCGTATGGACCCTATTCTACCCAATATCATAGGCCCTGAACAGTCTGGTTTCATTAAGGGTCGTTTGACCCCTGACAATGCTCAAGTCTTTTTAAATATCTTAAGCAAAGCCACTATTCTGGACCATCCTATTGTTGCTGTTGCCTTGGACGCCGAAAAAGATTATGATAGGATTGGTTGGGATTTTAAATTTCAGGGATTAAAATGGATTTTCTTTCCACCCAAGCTGGTTGTTTTAATTTCTTTGCTATACACAGGCCCTAAGACTGTACTTTTTGTTAGTGGCATGCTCTCAGACTATTTCCCTTTGTTCAGAGCGGTATGCCAAGGTTGTTCACTATCACCTCTTTTTTCTCAAGTATTTAAACTGGGTCTCAACAAATTAAGATCACAGTTTAAGCTGATGAAATTCTTCTATATTGTTCAAATCCCACTGTTTTCCTCCCTCCTATTCTTCAGCAAGTTACCACTTTTTTCCATGTGTCTGGTTACCCACATAACACTGATAAACGTGAAGTACTACCTTTAAATGTCCTGCTTGCTTAGTTATACAAATGCCTCAGGTGTACACATTGAATGCTTCCAGAAGAGTAGCATGCTGGGACACAGAGCCCATGTTAATCTTGAAGTATTGTACAATTGTATCTTGCACCTCTCTTTTGAACGCCGCGTCGAGTAGAGCATCTGATGAGAATCTCCATGACCTGTATAGGCATGCAATAATAGGCCAAGTTAATGTCAATGTCCCTGGTGAGTGGTCAGACAGCGTGCAGGGTAAATAGTCTGTCGCCTGCTCATTTTTCAGGAGGTCCGGAGTTAAATACCAGTGGTCTATACGGGGCCATATACCGTGTGGTGCTAAGTAGAAGGAGAACCCTGTGTTAGCCGGGTGTTGGTGCCGCCAGGCAGGATCCTCGGGAAGCTGTGGCGGGTCCCTAGGGTAGGTGCAGCAGCCGGTGACTGGGCTCCACGCAATCGTGAAACCGAGCAAGCACCACGACCCCGGCTTCCATGAGGCATGCTACGTTGCGTATTTAATTTCCTCCTTTCTACAATTGGACGAAAGGAATCCTGACTGTGAGTACATGGTTAGGTTGTAGTGACCAAGGGTAGGGTACACCTTAGCGAGTGTGTACCGCCTGGGTCACGTTCACTGATCCTGATGAAAACCTGGTATTATCATCCTCAGGTTGAAACATGTAGACCATTTTTTATGCACGTTTTGTCACTGCATAGATACCGTAGGTCAATTTAACCAAGAACGGCATCTGACCAACATTTTTAATATTGTCCAGTTGCTCCAGTATAAAAACATTTTAGGGAGTTAAATCTGGCCAATTTTTAAATCACTATTTTTCACTCACTTGCACCACAAAAAGTAACCTGCTCCACTGTAATCAGGTGTCGAAGCACACCCGGATATCATTCGGCTATTTGGGTGGGACCCCAATGATGAAGCATGTCACCAACTAGGTTGGTGAGTGAATGGTCTTCTTAAGAAAGGAGAACTTTCCTTCGTGTGCACCTCTCGCAGTACTTTGGAGACATTGAGTTGTCTCCTGGGTGTACTCCTCCCACTGTTATTATTGCCGCCAGGTGTCAGCCAGCAGGTGGTGCCGAAGTTTAAGCTCCTCCGTGGAGTGCGGCTTGGCAACGTGGCTAGCGCCTGTAGTGTGTGAAGAAGGCTGTGAGGTCAAGTTGAAATTGCCCCCTAATGTGATAGAGTTAGTGGGAATTGCAGAAATGTGAGAGAATAGACTAGCATAGAAACCGGGCATGTCTACTTTAGGGGCGTATATATTGATTATGAGTATTTGCTTCACACACAGGCTTCCTCCCACTAATATGTATTTTCCTTCAGGGTCTTTAATTACTTTTGTGGGTTGTGAATGGCAGTGTTTTGTGAATCAGGATGCATACACTGCGGGAGTAAGTGCTATAACTGGCCAAAAATCTATTGCTGCCCCAGTTAGCGGAAACATGATTGTCAGAGAGCGGTGCATAGTGAGTTTCCTGCAGTATAACTATATGTGTTTTGTGTGGGGTAAGATAGGACAGGACTTGTCTCCCCTTCCAAGGTTTCGATATACCTCTCACATTCCATGCCATGCACTGCAGTTCCATCGCCCCGTCCTTCTATTTGACCCTGTTCCAGGAGTTGTATTATCAAACCTATGAAGGTGTCTATGTATACACTACTAGGTAGCCAACTATTGTGTAGTGTGATATCCTGCATATTCCAATCAAACTTTAAAACACAGAAATAAATTCCCCCCAACACTCCCCTCCCACATCGGATAACCACCCAACGGTGAATCCCCATACCACACAATCAACAAAGTAGGAGATCTCCTGGGGGAGGTATCACCCAGAATGGGTCACTTAGAGTAACACAAACATTGCACAGATTATATGTAACTGCAATTGAGGAAAGTAGAAAACAAAGTTACTCAGATAAAGGATATTCCATCCCATCCATTTGTCATGGTATCGAGGAGTGCAGACATAATAGGGACTCTAATATCGGTGTGTTGTTCACTAGTCCATCACATGTACATTAATCAGAAGAGGGAAGAAAAAGATTATTTCCTAGGGGCCAGATTTGTGTTCGATTTGTGCTGCTTCCAAAAGTCAGTGGCGTCCATGGGGGTGTAAAGAAAATGGGCTTTACTGTAGACTTGAATAAGAAGACGCTCCCTCTAAGGGGGACTGTTCAGCATCTGGTGGGTCAGTGGGGCCCGGGGGATGTTGGATTTAAAATTCCCTTACCTATGATGCTTTTGCCATGCTTTTTTAGATTAGGAGTATGTGGCTAAATTACACGTATTCATGCTCGTATTCAGTAACCCGTCCAGTATTCATCGCAGTATGCAGGCCCATTAGCCACTGTGACTCCATTTTATATTTCACAATTCCTACAAGACTGCCAGTGTCATGCTCGTGCTAGGCCTTAGATTTCAGAATCGCTTGCCTCAGCAGAACATTGCATCTTGTTAAATTTTCCGCTCATGTTCAAGGCTGCAACCCGACTTGCTAACAGTATGATTACTTTGCTCTGCATTCCATTGTGTACATGTAGTCCTGCTCCCACGTTAAGAGGCGATGCAACTCGGCACAGTAACCTTGGGCTGCTGAGAATGTACCCATCTGGCAGGTGTTAGCTCATCTTTCTGTGCCTCTTTTGTTCGTGTCCGGCTCAGGCCGGTACTTTTCCACCAAGGGGCATGGCCGAAGTCTCCTGAAGGGTTTATCTTGTATTAGCAAAGGTTGGGGAGTCAGTCACTTTCCAGCCATTCCAGGGTGCAGGTTATGATGGACTCCTCTGCAGAGTAACGGTAATAACTCCTTTTTTGTATTCTCTACTGTCTGATCGACTCTTCATTTGGGAAGGCATAGCAGGTGGTCACAAGTACCCACGTGGACCTAGCGGGCCACGTCCTTCAGGGATCGTCATGCGCCATGACGTCGCTGTCTTCCCACCTAGGAGGTTTGGTAAATTCAAGTGGTAGCTGCCGTTGCTAGGGGTACCCCTAACCCATAATGAGGCAGGAGTGGTTTGGTAATGGCCGCCCAATTTGTGGATCGCAGGAAGCTAATAAAGATTATGGGGTTTATTAGCGGATTGTCTCAAGTGGAAGGACCGTGATGCAAGCCTCTGGGGGTATGAGTGGATATTGCCCATCCATCTCTGGCCTGAGAGGTGGGATTGTTGGCACTGGACTGCTATATTGAGACCCCTGTAGCTTGGGAGTGCTGTTAATAGGCCAGGTCAATGTTGAAAGCTGTGAAAGAGGACTGCATGCGCGGCTTCAGTCGCTCCCCCCAGTGAAAGCGATAAGAAGGGTGCTCAGACCAGTATACCAATGGGACACATTAGCCTAATGTTGTCCCTTTGCCGTTATGAGCCCTTCGTATGGTCCAGGATGGAGTCAACTTTGCCATTGTGTGAGGTTTGAAGGCCCTTGCTGGTGTCTCCACCAAGCGAGTCGCCGAGAGAAGGTGGGCAATGTGTTGAGGCCTCCCAAGGACTGCGGACCGACTCACCACAGTACAGTTAAGCAGGGGGCTGGGATGGAGTGGTCCGTTTCCGTGTCCCCCAGGGCCTGGTATTCCCGGTCTCAATTTATGGGGAATCTGCACCATGCCGCCCCCAGGCCCGCCCGTAACACCTGTTGTCGTGGGGCCTTTGGGGGCTGCGTCAGGCTGCTGCCATCACAGGGCTCCCCACTGCTTTCAGTCCTCTTGCAGGTCTCCACGCATACCGCACGATCTCAGTGACTCGCGGCTGCTGTCAATGGTGTAGATCACCTCGCTGGAATGGAGCCAGGCAGTTATTCGGGTGCGGCAGCTCCGGCGCTCCAAGATCAAGCCGCCATCTTGGTGCTTGGTCAGGGCATGCCCCCTCTATTTTTAATGTTGATGTTCCTTTCTCCTTAGGTAATATATGCTTAGGTAGTTTGGCTCCTCAATAGTCTTACTTAATCTCAGGTTACAAGTTAATAGATTTACTGTTAGCTACCGAATTTCATTAAATTACTTCAAATTGTAAACACACTCAGAAAGTTAACTTGGTGGAATGCCATTGGCTTACATCATTGCCTAGACACTAACAATGTCTCACCTCTATATTTTGCTATAAAAAGAGATCTTTTATGGCTTCTATTAACCACATACATATCCTATTGTGCTGCATCTGTTAACCCCTTCGCCGCGGCACGAATTTTGCCGCGGTGCTGGGGGGGTTCGGGGTGAGCGCGGCGCCGCCATGCTCGTGACAGAACCACTCCGACATGAGCCACGGGCGCGCTGTGCTCATGACGGAGTGGTTCCGTCACGACTCCGCCCACTTGCATTGTTCGCCCGCACAGGCGGGGAATCAGCGCCGCGTGGGCGGAGCAGCCGCAACGGCCGCAGCATGACGGAACCACTCCGTCATGAGCACACGGCGCCCGTGGCTCATGACGGAGTGGTTCCGTCATGAGCAGGCAAGGGGTCAATACAAATATTATTGTATCAGATGAAGTTAAGAGACCAGCATGAATTATGTCTAACTGACTTTCATATTAATAGGTTATAAACTTGTGCATATGATGTTTTCTTTTTTGTAAACATCTGCAGTCTATTAGTGGGTTTTATAGTTCTCTATTTTTTTGTGGTGAATTGCATATTGTTTTCCTTTCCCCTGCGCCTCTCCATATTCCTGTTAACATTATAAAACTGCTTCCAGCATAGAATTTCTATCTTGCATTTGTATCTATTTTTTTTTTCTCACTTTTTCTTACGTTTAACTCATATTATTCCTTATTGTGGCTTATGTTCATTATTTATAATCTGTTCTTTGCTGTTTTCAATAAACTCAAATAAAAAAAGGCAGACTTTGTCCCTTAAAGGAAAAGGTGTTACTGTAAAAGGTACAAGTGTTTAGCGTCACATTGCTAACACTTAAACGACTGTAAACCTTTTTGGGTATTACAGACCAGCGCAAATTGGTATTTGCATCGGTTTGTATGAAAAAGTAACTCAAACTTAAAACACTGCTTTCCCTCACTTTGCGTCAATGGGGCGTTACATGGGTGGAACATGGGTGTTCCCATACAACCATCCATGCTTTTAGATGCTAAACCCTAACTACTTATATTAATAGGCAGGGTTTAGCGTCAAACATTAATACCGCTGAACAGCAGGAATTAAAATTAAAAGGAGAAATTTCTCCTTGCTTTTCCAACTTTTCATGTGTGCTGCACTGTGCGGCACACTTACACAGTAGGAAATGGTTTTAAACTTATCTAGCCATAGTATTTTGTACTTGAGGGGGCTTTTCCTGTACAAAACCTATGGAAGACTCAGGCATAAGGTGTGTGTCTGGCGCACGGAAGTTGAAGGTTGTACCAGTGGTAGGGAGAGCGGAGGAGAGTGCTATATCTTTGTAGATAGTGGCCCTCCTACCCGCCCTGTCACGCAACGCAGTGCAAAATGTTTGGCTTCTGTGCTGAGTTGTGTGATTTTTTGAGAATCTGGGCTAATCAGGCCCTCTGTCTGGCCCACAAGACTCTTTATAACAACGGCCCTCCCCTCCTCAAGGAATTCATCATCCCCTACAAAACGGAAAGGGCCCTCCGTTCCAGCGGAGAGAACTTCATCACAGTCCCCAGAGTTAATAAAGCCAGGTCCGGAGGCCGCCGCTTCTCGGTCCACACGGCCACACACTGGAACAACCTCCCCCGGAGACTGAGAACTGAACCCAATCTCCTTCATTTTAGGAAGGCTCTGAAGACTCTTCTCTTCCCTGACCCTTAACCCCCGCCACCGCCGACCCACCTTGAGTTCAGGTTCCAGCGCTGGGATGCTCTAGGGTTACTATGCACTTTACAAAACCTTGATAATAATAATAATAATAATAAAATGTTTCCCTTTTGTGAAGACATTGGGGAAGTAGCCAGTGGTCTCATCAACAACTGTCTACTGACCTCGAGGCTGCCCTGCCATGATTATCAAACGAAAATGGCAATTTCATCTTTGTGAATCAGATAGCACCCTAGCCTGGGAGACGGTCATCACATTGTCGATACTTGATATTCTGTCCCAGAATAAAGAGTGATGATTCCTTTCACGGTATTTTCTAATTCTGATTTGCATTGACTTGTAAAACCCATTTTATGAATAGGAAAGGCATTTGTCACTCACAAAAGTGGATTAGTAACTAGTAAAAACACCCTTTTAAAGCACAGAGTTTGCAATCGCATAAGGACTTTGTAGATCAGGTGCTGACGAAAATTACATGCCCTACCTTTAAATTGTACTAGGAAATGTAATTGCTTTGCATATCTTTTCATAACATCTTTCGAATATGCACGTTGTATAAACTCAGGATTCTGCATCCCTTCTCCAGAGGGATTCATTCCACTCATAAGATGACAACATGGAATTCCACTGGGGCCAATTTATTTCCAACCCAGAGGGATCCATCAGGGAGTAGCAGACCCTTGTGAGTTTGAGGTATCCTAATAAGGCTGTGAAGTGGGGAGGTGGGACAAGGACTGGTCCTTTAAATCAGCCCCACTCCTGGCCTGAGTTCATGCAGTTGCAGCCGCCATGTCCTCATATGAGCAAAGGATGGGAGAAGGGGAGTTAGATGAAGTGAGATGTTATCATGATGCTTACAGCTTGTGTTCCTTTCAGAACCCTTGGCTGATTTTAGGCTGGAAGCCTCTTAGTCTTTTCCTCTTGTTCTTCCACTTTTCCTTGCAGGGTTTGCATTCCTCTCCTCTGCTGGCCATCAGCCATGCCAGCACTGACTGGTTTACTGATATCACTTCTTGGGAATTCGCAGCAGACAGGACCTTGATAAGGTTAGCTATAATTTTAGAATTGGTTGTATTTAAGACACCTTATTCAATCATGTTGCTGGAGCAAAGCACAAACTGCAATGCAAGGTGACAGGAGAATACATATGTAGCGAAAGTGCCCTTAGAAAGACCTGCCTGAACATTAACATCATGCTCCAATTGATCTATGCATCTCAGTAAGCCATGTTTGAATTTACTGTCACTTTTGCAAATTAATATAAATTGTGCGTGAAATTATAATTCTGCTAGCTTGAGATGTGGTCCTACTTTGCAGAAACATTGTCCATCAAAATACGCAAAAAAAAGCTCATAAGGGTACTTCACTAACTTTGTGGAAATAAATCAAAACACGTATATTAGCATTTTCTTTCTGCAAATCCAATTTTGAAACCTTTTTGTCACTAATTGTTTAGCAAAATATACATTATCCCTTAATTTCATTGAGTAATTGACATGCATTTATTGGCTGTGAACTCAATACATGGACTGACAATAATGTTTATTTTCATCAGGCCAGTTTGTAATGTTTTTCAGCATTTAAGGGTAACATTTTTATATTTTGTATATACTTATTCTTTTCGCATAGACCAAGCGCTTTTGTTCACGAAGGCACTGAACAAAGGTCTAAGGAGAGATAAAAGCACCAGTCATGGGAGTTCTACATGGGAGAGATTCCAAGCCTATAGGATAATGTGGCAACACAATGTATTCATCTTATGTGTCTGTCAAGGGAGAACAATTAGGCAGAAGCATATTTCCTCCCTTTCCTTCAACTCTCATATCTCTTTTCTGCACAGTGTTGACCCTTGTGATTCTTCGTAGCACATTTCTGTCTATCTTTCCTGTCTGCTTTTTTCTGATTATCCCTAAATGTGCCTTGCGTATCTTTTCTCTCCATTACCTCTGAACCTCCATTCCATGTCCTGCTGCCACCGGGCTGGATCTACATCAAAATATCATTACAAAAATATCACCTTGCAACCACATCATTTACGGTCATCATACATGGGGCTGTACAGAGTTACTATGCTGGACATCTTCTTCCCATAACAATAATGTGCAAGTTGATATTTTGAAGTTGACACTGTTGCACAATGATGTTTTATAGCTGATATTTTGGTACCACACCGCTGGGCCCCTCACCCTTTTTGGCTTGTCTTACCCACTAAATTGATACAGACACAGCAGTCCCTGGGCACGATCCCATGGATCCACAAGACCAAGGCAGGAGCAAGATCCTTCTCCTACCTTGCTGTGAAAACTTGGAACCCTATTTCTCCACTTCTCAGGCAATCACCTTTGCTGCCTCAATTCAGGAAGGACCTCGAGACCTGGCTCATTAACTGAACTGGCTCTTCAAATGAACTTCAGAAACACTCCCCATGCCTTGAGACCCTAATTTGTGACTAGCCATGCTCTATAGGAACCCTGATCGATTGATTGAGAGCGCCGGCACTCCAGCATACTGCCACCTCAATTTAGTATAGTCCTGACTACCGTTACAGATGCATCTTTTCCAAAACGAGTGTACTGGAATGTCAGCATGTAGGCCCCATCCTTAAAGTATCCAGTATGTAGTCAAAACGTTTTCAATCTAAAAACGATTATTGCAAATGGTACGCTAGGGCGGGTGAGGTTTGCAGAAGGTTTTGTGGTGCTCTGCAGAAGTACACTTGACAGTTGTCATCAACCTATTTATGTGCGTTGCTTTGAGGTGGAGAGATCACCCACTCCCCAGTTGGACGACCAAAATCACCCAGTTTGTACAAAAAATTGGTTTCCTCAGCCCACGCTAATGTCAACATGTATTACATAAATAACAGATATCAACAATTCTTGTCTTTCTTTGTATTTGTTAGGTTTATTCTCATATGTTCTTGTTTAGTTCTTTTTTTAGCCTCTTTTTAGCCAACACATGTTTTGTCGCCCATGGCAGGTGGCCGCGCCTTACTCAGGGCTGTTTTGTCGGTATGGTTAGTGTTATCTTTTAACCAGTTGTAATTCCTTTCCAGTTACCCCAACTAGTTCCTTGTCTTTGTTAGGTTTTCTCTCCCAATCGTGTCAGTATTATCCCTTATTATTTGTTATCATCCATTTTACCGCCTTCCGAGTGTTTGCTTGTGCAGCCTTCCATCGTCCCAGCGGGTACACTTGGGAAAACCGGGACAGAATTACAACTAGTTAAAAAATAACACTAACCATACCAATGAGAGGCTGAATAAAAGAATTAAATAAGAACATATGAGAATAAACCTAAAAAATACAAAGGCAAGATGGCCGCCTAGTAGGAGCTCCTCTCAGGAACTCCCGGGTTGGGGATCTCCAAATCGGTAGATATCCGCCTATCTACCCTACCATCCGCCCCCAAACATACCCACATCTAACGCTACTTGATTCCGGATCAAATATTTCCAAGCAGCTTACCTGCTTGAATGACCTCCTGGGCTCCAACGTCCCCCACCTCGACTGCCTCTCCGCCCTTCAGCAGCATTGAGCCTTCCAACTCGGATGATCGGCAACTCCATCACCCCCAGGCTGATTGAAACTGATGTTCTTGCGCCATCGTACATACTTGCAGGACCGTTCTTTCCCTGAAGTGTGCGTGTGTCGCCCTGCCTCCCTCCTCTGCAATGAAGAAGCCACATGGTCCTAGAGTGGTGACGCCCAGTTTCCCCTCCTGGTGGAGCCACTAGAGCTGCCGCTAGAGCTCTGGAAACACAAGATGATGGACGGAGTGCTGAAAATTTTCAGACACTCACCCCAAGTCACAGATCTGGATTGAATCCATCATCATTCTTTAGCTCACTTTGCCATCCCAGTTCAGACACAGCTATATGCAAATCAGTCTTGACCCTGTGCCTCATGGGAACAGTCCAGCCCAACTGCCAAGCCATGTCTTCCCTGGACCAAAAACAAGCATCCTGGGACCGGTTTCGGGCTAACAACCCTCATCAGCCAGGCTAGCTTGAATCCAGTGGCAAAGTGAGCAAGGGATATATACTCGATTCTAGTGTGCGCACAACCAAATGTTTCTATTCCTAGTGTAGTTAATGTGTTCCGTGCCTCCTGGGTATCACTCCCTGAACTTGAGTGAGTCAAATATAAGTTGGCTGTATTCCCACGGATGTGGGGTATGTCCCCAGGGCACTGGTGTGTAGTCCTCTCTATGAGGTTAATCCATTTCTTCAAATGTGAAAAAAGAAGAAATAAAACCAAGTGTTTCACTGGAATTGGTTTATTCTTTGTTCAATAACATTCAATTTCAATGTCAACTTCATGTGTAGTTTAGGCACTACATCTCCCAGAATACATTTCATTAATCCCAGTGCATTTTGTCCATTCTGGCCTTCATCTGGGGACAATCTGTAATTAATAATGAAAACCTTCGCTCAATATACTGAAGGGACCACATTTCGTAATTGTTGTTTGCTAAATGAAAAAGAATTATTGCATTGTGCTTCGTGGTCTTAATCATAGTGTTATCGATTGTGTGAGAACTGTTTAGTGATCTAGCGTACTCCATATATCTTAAAGCAAACTATGTGCACGTGTCTGGCTCGTGGGGTACTATCAATAAAGAAAGTTTACTGCGTTACTGTGTGCTTATCCCAAAGTGCCTGACTATATGTTATTCTGTGAGCGCTTCTGTGATCATCGTGATTCGATAAATAAAATGGTAAAGTGCTTACTGTGCTAGGTTAAAAGTTGTCTATGCCGCTTCTGTGCTTGTCTTGATTCAATAAATAAAAACGGTGAAGTGCCTACTGTGCACGGTTAAAAATTGTTCATGCCACATAGCAATTTGCTATCTTACTTACTAGTTCGACAATGTAGCTTTGGCTCACATCGCGTATGACGTCTCTTCAGCTGTTGCATTCTATGTGAGTCCCTATTTACCAAAAATAGGTGACGGACTTCTCCCTGCTCCACCCCGTGAGTAATTAGCATGAAAGAAAGACTATTGACAATGCATGTGTAATGATTAGTATCCGTGTTTTTGAAATATCGTGCACAATTAAAACACAATAGAAGGTGAAAAACTATAAACATTAGCGGCAGCCACAAGCCAGTGGGCACTTCTTTATGCAATCATTTGAAAAAAAGAAAATTGTTAATGTATTGGTGGAATATGCATTGTGTAGGTAATGTTATTAAAGAAGCATAACTAAGACATTACATCAACACCTTTATAGGTAAGTAAATCAAAGAATAAATCAAGGAATATTTATATCAGAGACTGCTGGTTCAGTCAAAGTTTGCTTGGGGGCTGCGGATTTACAAATAGCATTGGAACTCCAACCAATCATTTAACCCATTGGGTTTGAGTGAGTTTAAAAGACGGATCCAATAGTTTTCACGTTGCAGCAGGTGAGTATGATTATCTCTGCCTTCATATTTTTCAACTGTCTCCAAGACAAAAAATTTTAGTTGCCAGATGTTATGCTTTGCGTCTATGAAGTGGTGTGCTATTTTTGATTTCATTTGCTTCATTCTTATGTTGCTTTTATGTTTGTGTACACGAGATTTTAGTTTCCTTTCTGTTTGTCCAACATATGCCATCCCACATGGGTATTTCAGTAGATAAAAGGCGTTGGCTGAGTCACACTTGGCGTTCACTTTTAATTTGATGTTGTAACCTTTCATTGGGTGTGGTATATTAGATCCTGGGATAACATTGTTGCAATTGTTGCAGTTCCAGCATGGGACCGTTCCTTTATATATTTTCGGGATGAGCTCATTTCTAGCTTGTTTTATTATTTCTCCTACGTTCTTCCCTCGTGTATAAGCAAAGATGGGTTCTTGATCAAATATGTAGTTGAAATCAGGCTCAAGTCTCAGTACAGACCAATGTTTCTTAATATCCTTTTTGTATTTATGACTTAGTGTGTATTTATTTATGACTTTAGACACTACAATTATACAATCTTGTGTTGGACTGTCTTTCCACGTTAATGACTCTTTCCTTGTAATTTGTTGGCTAGGATTTATGGCTTGTTGTAATATTTCATCTGGATATGCTCTCTGTTTGAATCGTTGTATCATCTGTTCTGTGCGTTCTGTTCTTATCGTGGGATCCGACACGATCCTCTTGACTCTCAGTAGTTGTGTAAAAGGCAAATGATGTTTTAATGCGGGTTGATGGAAACTTCCATAATGTAAGGTGTTCTTTCTGTCAGTTTCTTTCCTGAACAGATCTGTGGCAAACCCTGTATCTTTTTTAGTAATTCTCACATCTAAATATGTTATAGAATGTGTTTGCACCTCTTGGGTAGACTGTATTCTGCCATCAATTTCGTTAAGTTTGTTTAGTTCATTTTCAAGTTCCATGGCTGGGCCATTCCAAAGGATAAAAATGTAATCTATAAACCTCAGAAACATTTTAGTGTGTTTTTTCAATGTGGGTCTTGACAATATTTGCTCCTCCTCAAACTGATTCATAAAATGTTTGCAAATGAAGGGGCTGCACAATTGCCCATAGAAGTTCCTGTCTTCTGTAAAAAACAGTCGTTTTTCCATTTGAAGTAGCTATGCATAAGTGTAAAATGTAGCAGCTCCATTAGGAATATTTTTAGCTCTTCATCATAATCTGTGCATAGCAAAGTTTGTTCTATTGCATCAATTGCCAGTTGGTGTGGTATAGAGGTGTATAGGAACTTCATTTCAACTGACCACATAAGTATATTCTCGTTCTCAGTTATGGTTACTTGGTTAATCCTATTCAAAAAGTTGGTTGTCTCTTTTATGAAAGATCTCATTTTTGTCACTGTCGGTTGTAGGTAACGGTCCAGGAATTTTCCTACCGGCTCATAAAGGCTTCCTCTGGTGGAAACTATAGGGCGAGGGGGTGGGTTGACTGGATCTTTATGAATTTTTGGTACCATATATATTACTGGACTTTTGGGATTGGTTGATACTGGATATCCTTTGGTTTTTTCATTGATTACCCCTTGTTCAAAGACTTTTTGTACGATCAATTTTAAAACCTCTGAAAATTGATCTGTGGGATTCGTGGGTAGTTTCATATATGTGTGTTGGTCCAATAGATGTTCTTCCACATGGTTGTTGTAGTGACTTGTTTTTAATAACACCAGTGAGCAAGGTACCCACGCCTGGGCATACCCTGCCAACTTAGAGCAAACAAAGCAAACACAAGGAGATGATGGACGGAGTGCTGAAACTTTTCAAACACTCACTCTGGGGTCGGATTTCTCCACAACACCGATGTGTGGAGCACAGCCACAATGGTATTATCGTAGCTTGATGGAAGGCACTGTTTCAAGCAGAATCACCACTGCATTCCCGTCGGACGAAAAAACGAGAAGTTTCAAAATGGTGGATGATGAGAGACTTCAATTAATACGCTCAAAAGGTACAGAATAAACCATCAGATTGCCCTCCTTTGCGCCGGTTCTGTAAGGTTTTTACCGGCCTTATTTTCTGACAAGGCAAGATAACTTTTGTTGCCACGATCAGTGTTTTCTTTAGCCTTGCGGCAATTGTTTACTAAAGTCGCTTGACCCTAAGATGGCGGCCGAAGTGTACGGAATGCGCTCTACCCTTCCTTTGCTGAGCTACGCTGTAAAGATTAGCAAATTGATTAAATTTTCTAATCTAATTCCACCTATATGACGATCTTCCTCAGAGCGGGGACTGGCCCTAACATGGCACCCATGATGTAGCTATCGGCATATCCCTCAGTAATATAGCCTGCTGTGGTCGCTGGAACGCTGAGCTCATTTCAACCCTTCCTATGACACCAAGCCGGAGTGCAATCTGCCAATACTGTCAGCCAGTTACCAGCTTCTCCGCGCTTTATCTTATTAAGGATGTCTTCAAAGATGGCTGACAGATGATGAGCTCCGGCCTGGGACCCCTGGCTTGGGATTGACTTTTAGGCTGAAATCCCCTGGAAGCTACCCCCATTCTTCAACTCCTGCTCACACCTGGGGTTATACCCGACAGCGGTTCTCATCTCTCCAACTCCCGAGTTTGAATTTAACATTTTCAGAGTAACCTGGATCATTATCTTGACCACGGAGACCGAGCAATATGGCCGATGCCCCGTGGATCTGCCATGCAGCTATAGAGGAGATCGGACCTGGTTCACCCCTTCGACCGCCACCTACCCAGCCGGACATTTGGCACAGTTCTCCCTGTTTCCCCGGTGTGTCTCCTTCCTTCCCCTCCCTCCGACGAATTACATGACATTGTTTTTTGCTATGTTTTTTTATGCTCTTGTAACGGATGAAATGTGTAACATGTAACTCGTTGATCCTCATGTAAAGCGCTCTGATACCTCCAGGTCTAGCCAGCGATATATAAAACTCTTCAAATAAATAAATAAAGAAAGACAAGAATTATTAGTTATGTAATATGTGTTGACATTAGTGTGTCCTGGGGAAACCAATTGATTATTGCAAATGGCATGATGTGATCATTATTAACTGTTGGGGAACAACCTTTACAACGCAACTTTTACAACGCACTACCATTACAACGAAACTGTTACAACGCGAGTGCATTGACAACGCAGGACATTACAACGCAAGTCTTTACATCGACTTGCACTAGATGGCGTGCTAACATTAAAAATAGTGTAGTTTACTATCCCAACACCTTCCCTACTGTTATGTGGACTGGAGTTGGAATAGTAAATTACACTTTTTTAATGTTAGCACGCCATCTAGTGCAAGTCGATGTAAAGACTTGCGTTGTAATGTCCTGCATTGTCAATGCACTCGCGTTGTAAAACTTTCGTTGTAACAGCATGCGTTGTAACAGCATGCGTTGTAACGTCATACATCCTTAACTGTTCGCAATCAGCTAGTTTCCGATGGGTTGGTCTAACCAGAGACGTTTCAAGGCACGGGGGAAAGTGGGCTCTGGCCAAGGGCCCAGCCTTTCATGGGAGGGAGCCTGATAGAGTTAGCTCTGTTCTGCAGAGTCTTGTCATGATTACTTTTAATAATCCTAAAACAGATGGTTTTAAATATTGTTTTCCTTTAATTTATTTTTAAGGAAGTTGATGAGTGAGAGTCTTTTACAGACATTTTGCTGAATAATTTGATCTTTATTTTTCATATAACATCCATAAACAAAGCATCTTTTGGATCAAAACAGGGCCTCAGATGTGAGCAATTGGAGGAAGTCCCAGAAGTTATTTGCAGTAATATTAGTAAGCTCCTGTTGTGTTAAAAAGTGAAAACATTTCCCTATTCCTCAATATTAGATGTAAGCACATTTAGAATTTGTACCTGACCAAAGAGGACACAAATAAGCTGAAATTGGATCATAAATTCAAAGTTGTTCTGAACAAGGCCCTACAAAATATGTGTGGCCTAGGGCCCCCAAAATCCTTAAGATGTCCCTGTCTCTGACATGTCAATGCTTGTGTGTCAGTTGTTTGGGTGTTTGTTGGCCTGCTTATGGTCTGGTGGGTTGGTTTGTACTATTGATTTCCCCAATATTAATGCTGCCTTCCATTCCTCACAAAACACCTATACAGCATGTCTTTACGAGTTCAGAACTGCCCCAGTTTCCAAATATGGGTTACTTTTTTAGCCATGTAATTCACTAATGGGGGACTCTTTTATTTTGGTTTCCATGGCTATATAATGTCCCAGTCAAGCTCTGACTGTTGTACCAATATTTAACTCTTAATAAAAGTATGTTTTAACAAATAATAAATATGGGCCAAAATGACCATGGACCAGATGTACAATACTTCGAATTTGCGAGTCACAAATTACGTTGTTTTGTGACTCGCAATTTGCGACTCTCACATTTACAACATTGTCTCAGACACTGTTTGCAATTCCTAATGGAGTCGCAAATTGCCTGCCTCGTTACTATTCATGAGGCAGGTTCAATTTGCAACCCCATTTATTAAAGGCTAGCACTCCCTGGGATGGTGGCATGCTGGTGTCGGCTGACCAATTGTATGTGACTGCTTTTTCAATAAAGCAGTTTTTTTTACAAGTGCAGCCTGTTTTCATTGAAGGAAAACGGGATGCATTTAAAAAAGAAAAATTAATTGTTACTGTTTCATTTTTTAAGAGTAGGCAGTGGTCCGTGGGACCACTACCTGCTCTCATAAAATATTTTGAATGCCAGCCATAAAGAAGAAGGGTGCCTGTGCTGGAGGATGGCAGCCAATTGTACTTCAGTGCAGGGTAAAGCAAATGGATGTTTTGTTTTGTTGCTAATACAATGCACTTCTGTGCCTTCAAAATGGCGAGGCTCAGCACAGAAAAATGGCTTGCTGCTCTGCGCTGAATCATTTTGTAGTAAATGAGGCCCTGAATATAGATAATTGTCAGAGTCCATGTCACTTGCAGAGTACTTAGAAGTCAAAGCCATAGGACATGACATGGTGATTCCACAGAAATGAAGCAGTCTACGCGGCATGTCTAAATTAATCAAAGTTTTCAAAACTTAATGGCATATCCACAAAACCATGTAGTTAACTCCATACAGAAGAAACAAGGAGATAAACGAATGGTTTTGAAAGACTACTGTTATGCTTTACTCCTACCTTTTCTAGCTACATTTTTGGAAGCAGATTCCATCCAAGAGTTCCTGTGAGGGTTTCAAGGCACTGAGGGGGGGGTGGGCGGGGGGAGGGGTGCTGCTACTACTGGTCGAAGAGCCAGGTCTTGAGTCGTCTCCTGAAGGTCAGCAGGTCTTCGGTTTGTCGTAGGTTGAGGGGGAGGATCTTCCAGGTCTTGGCGGCGCGGTGGGAGAAGGACCTGCCTCCGGCGTGGTTCTACGGATGCGCGGGACCATGGCCAGGGCGTGGTCAGCGGAGCAGAGTTTCCTGTTGGGTACGTAGAAGGAGAGTAGACTGTTGAGATAGGCTGGCCGGTTTTGTGGAGTGCCTTGTGTGCATGGACCAGGAGCTTGAAGGAGATTCTTCTGTCGACGGGGAGCCAGTGCAGGTTCCTCAGGTGGGGGGTGATGTGGTCGCGGCGCGGGACGTCGAGGATTAGGCGTGCAGAGGTGTTCTGGATTCTTTGCAGTCTGTTGATGAGCTTGGACGAGGCTCTGGCGTAGAGGGCGTTTCCGTAGTCGAGTCTGCTGCTGACTAGGGCCTGGGTGACTGTTTTTCTCGTATTTGTTGGGATCCATCTGTAGATCTTGCGGTGCATGCGGAGGGTGTTGAAGCAGGTGGAGGAGACTGCGTTGACTTGTTTGGTCATGGTGAGTTTTGAGTCGAGGATGACTCCCAGGTTGTGTGTGTGATTGGTAGGGGCCGGGGGTGTCCCCAGTGATGCGGGCCACCAGGAGTTGTCCCATGCTGAGAGGTTGGGCCCGAGGATGAGGACCTCCGTCTTGTCTGAGTTCAGCTTAAGTCGGCTTTCTTTCATCCAGTCGGCGACAGCCTTCATTCCCTGGTGGAGGTTGGATTTGGCGGTGAGAGGGTCCTTGGTGAGGGAGAAGATCAGCTGCGTGTCGTAGGAGATTATGTTGAGGTCGTGCTGTCGGGTGATGCGTGCTAGTGGTGGCATGTAGACGTTGAACAGCGTCGGGCTGAGGGAGGATCCCTGTGGGATGCCGCAGATGATCTCGGAGGCTTCGGACCGGAATGGGGGAGGCGAACTCTCTGAGTTCTGCCGGTGAGGAAGGAAGTGGTCCAGTCCAAGGCCTTGTCTCGGATCCCTGCGTCATGGAGGCGCATGCGTAGTGTGCGGAGGCAGACGGTGTCGAAGGTGGCAGAGAGATCCAGGAGGATGAGGGCCACCGTCTCGCCGTTGTCTAGCAGGATCCTGATGTCGTCTGTGGCTGCAATGAGGGCGGTCTCGGTGCTGTGGTTGCTGCGGAATCCTGATTGGGAGGGGTCCAGGGTGCTGTTGTCTTTGAGGTGACGGGTGAGCTGGATGTTAACTATCTTCTTGATGACCTTTGCTGGGAACAGAAGCAGGGAGATGGGCCGGAAGTTCTTGAGGTCGCTCGGATCCTCCTTGGGTTTCTTCAGTAGGGCGTTGATCTCTGCGTGTTTCCAGCTCTCAGGGAAGGTAGCGGTCTCGGAGGAGAGGTTGATGATGTTGCGCAGGTGGGGTGCGATGGAACTGCCGGTTTTGTTGAAGATGTGGTGTGGGAGAGGGTCGGACGGGGATCCGAAGTGGATTGTGCCCATGGTCTTGATTGTGTCCTCGATGTTCACTTTGGCCCAGGTTGTCAGGGAGTAGTCGTCGGTGGCGTGCGGTGGGTCCGGCGTGTCGAGGCCTGTGGGGGTCATCCGGGGGTTGAAGCTGTCATGGATGTCAGTGATTTTTTGGTGGAAGAAGGTGGCGAGGGAGTCGCACAGGGCTTGCGATGGCGGGATGTCGTTGGCGCTGGAGCCGGGGTTGGAGAGTTCCTTCACAATGTTGAAGAGCTCCTTGCTGTTGTGTGCGTTGTTGTCAAGGTGGTCTGTGAAGGAGGTCCTTGTGGCGGTCCTGATGAGGTGGTGGTGGTTGCGGATGGTGTCTTTGTGGGCAGCGCGGCTGTCCGGCGTCTTGTCCCTGTGCCATATGTTCTCCAATTTCCGGCAGGTGCGCTTTGAAGCGAGGAGTTCCGGGGTGAACCAGCTGGCTCTTTTGCGGGTGTCTCTGTTGGTGGGCTTTTTCAGCGGGGCTAAGGTGTTGGCGCAGTCGTCCATCCAGCATCTGAGGGTGAGTGCACCATCATCGGGGTTGGTGGGGTTGGTCGGTGGGTTGAGTGCAAGGCTTGTCTGTAGTTGTTCTTCAGTGACTTTGCCCCAGCAGCGGTGGGGGATCTGTAGGGTGCGGTGATGTGTGAGGGGTTTTCGGAAGGAGAAGTGGATGCAGTTGTGGTCTGTCCAGGTGAGTTCGGAGGCGTGGCTGAAGGCGACTTGGGGGCTTGAGGAGAAAATGGCATCAAGCGTGTGACCGGCGATGTGGGTCGTTGTCGTGACAAGCTGTTTTAGTCCGAGGTTGGCGAGGTTGTCGATCAGGGTGGAGGAGTTGTTGTCGTTGTTGTTCTCCAGATGATAGTTCAGGTCTCCGAGGAGGATGTAGTCGGTGGAGGTCAGCGCGTGCGTGCTGATGAGGTCGGCGATGGAGTCCGAGAATTGTGGCCGGGGTCCTGGCGGTCTGTAGACGAGGGTGCCTCTTAGGGTGGTCTTGGGGTCTGTGTGGATCTGGAAGTGCATGTGTTCGGCGGTGCTGAGAGTGTTGTTGGTGTTTGTTGAGACCCTGATGGTGTTTTTGTGGATGATGGCGATTCTTCCTTCGGCTCCGTTGGTGCGGTCTCTGCGGGTGATCTTTTACCCATCTGGGATGGCCATGGCAATGTCTGGAGAGGAGGCTTCGTTCATCCAGGTCTCGGTCAGGAAGGCGACGTCCGCGGATGCGGTGTCGAGTAGGTCCCAGAGCTCAACGGCGTGTTTGTGTGCGGAGCGGGTGTTGATCAGGATGCATCTGAGCTGGTTGGGTTCCGTCGTTGCGGGTGTCTCTGCGCCTTCGAGGCAGGAGAAACTGCAGTTCCGGCAGGCGAAGGGACCGTGGGTGCGCTTCGGGGCGGCTCTGCAGCAGGTGTGGGTTCTTCCTAGGTTGCGAGTGATGAGGGTGTTGGCGTCGTAGCGGAGGCGGTCTTCCTGGCTGGTGCGGACGGCAGGAGTTCTGGCGCTGTGCGCGGTCCAGGCGCGGATGGTCGCCGACGGGCTTTCCTGAGGCGTGCCTTCGGCGTGCCAGCAGCACTGTCACGCAGCAGCCGCCATATATGGGGAGGTGGGGAGTGAAGAGCAGCTGGGAGGTGGGAGGCATGTGTCAGGGGCAGCGAATGGGTACGGAGGAGGCGGGCCGCAGGGGAAGCAGCGGCGGGAGCGGGGAAGGAGACAGGTAAAGGGGCACAGAATCAAAAAGGGGACACAGAAGTAAGTAAAAGGCGCACAGAATCAAAGAGGGGGCACAGAAGTCAGCAAAGGGGCACAGAATCAAAAAAAGGGGCACAGAAGTCAGCAATGGGGCACAGAATCAAAAAAAGGGGGTACAGAAGTAAGCAAAAGGGGCACAGAATCAAAGAGGGGGCACAGAAGTCAGCAAAGGGGTACAGAATCAAAAAGGGGGCACAGAAGCAAAGCGGCAAGCATGGGGCAGGAAGGCAGGAAGGCAGAGAAGATGAGCAGGCAGACAGAGTTACAGGCACAACAGAGCGGATATGAACCTAAGGCCACCACTGGCCACCAGGGATGAGGCGCAGGTGGAAGCCTGCGGGTGGTGGAGGGCCTCGTCATCAGCAGCTGCAGTAGTCGTCAGCGGGGGTGCAGGCGAAGCTGCAGCGGGGGGAGCGACACACCAGGCAAGGTCAAGGGTTGCGATAGCAGCACTTATGGATGAATTAAGATGCAAGATGATCATGGAAGAAATGTAGACCAATTTCTTTAAGACCTCTCCTCAGCCTTCAACATGTTCAACAATAAGATTGTGATTGACCATGTATCTGAAGCAGGGGTGCAGGTGAAATCCGTTGAGTGGATAAAGCCATTTTCAGAAATTCGCTGGCAGTCAGTGAAGCTAGGAAATTTGACTTCCAATTCTTATATGCGGAGTTCCTCAAGGCTCCTCATTATCTCCTCATCTGTTTAATCTGTACATCACATCAGTTACTGAGGCATTGACAATCTCTGGCTGCAGCATGTACAATTATGCAGATGATTCCTAACTTCTATTTCATATGGATATCACTAAAGCCCTGTGTGATTCCCTGCTATCCAATGGCTAGCAATCAGCTGAAGTTAAATACAGAAAAGACTGAAATAGACTTGCTGAAAAATAAGGCCAGTATTTGGAGCAAGAGCTACTGGCATAATGACCTTGGCCAGCACCAACTCCAGTAACTTTTGCCCAGAGTCTTTGGGTAGTGAAAGATGTCGACCTCACGTGAAATTCCCAGGTAGGGGCTCTAGTATCTAAATACTCCTTTCTTTTCAAAACTATGAGGAACATTGCACTCTTGCCATCCTTAGAGGCAAGGAAAGTAATTGTAACTTCAGATAATAACTCAAGACTTGATTATGCTGATTCTGTCTATGCGGATTGATATCGCTCTGCCTTGCACACACTTCAGATCATTCAGAATGAAGGAGCACGACTGATCTATCTCCTCCCACAGTGCACTCATTCCACACCTTTTGCTAAGAGAATTGCACTGGCTTCCAATACAGGAGTGAAGGCACATCAAGGTTTGCTGTATGGTGTTAAAATGTTCGAACAATACTGGCACCATCATTCTGAAAAGCTGAAAAGCTGGTGATTTCAACAGGATTTGGACATCATATGTTATCTAGTTAGGCTGTCAATCGCTCCAGTATCATAAGCACTAAGAAACCTTTGGTGAAAGCACTCTCTACAAGTATTAATAATAATTAGAATCATAATTATAAGAGTAATAATGAATACTGCATACAGGTCATTTTTAAAGCCATGATTCCTTCCCAGTAAGTGCGTGGCATGGTGGTAGGTCATGCCATACAGCGTCTAAGGCATGACAGTAGGCAATATCTACAAAGCAGGTCTTAAGCTATAATTTGATTACACTGATGGCACATGGCTTTTTCCAGTATTCGAACACTGCCCTGCCCTGAGAGATGATTTTGCAAAGCGGGTTCCTCCAACATACTCCCCCCTAGAATTTTTGCTTTCGACTACCTAGTGTTTGCCCGATTACTTTGAGTGAATCTCACTACCTCGGTCTCACTAACAGTAAATTCATGGTAAATGGGCAGATCGTGCTAACTGCCGTACTTTCTTTGCAGTGTCCCGAGACTGGGCAGGGGTACCACCGACTTTTAAATGTGTTGTGTGGAGCCACATGGAATGCAGCAGCTCCCCCAGAAAGGCTTTTGAAAAGAACTCACCCTAACTCTTGCAGGGAGTTGACTGACTCCTTGGCCCATGGAGAGGTTTGGTCTGCTTTCCAGAGTGCTCCTGGAGTCTCTACTTTAGTATAGGGGCTTTGTAGTGTCCAGATCTTTTTGGGCTAGTCATATGACTGCAATAGCCGTCTAGTACATGTTAAAGAATTACCTTCTTACATGTAATGCTTTATTGAAGAGGTTGACAATACAAGTCTTTACTGTCAATACTACTACCATTAAGTTCTAGGGTGAATCATAACAGATTCTGCAGATATGTCCTGCCTGCATTGACTAAAGTGGTGTTACATTCATGAATTGTAACATGTGGCTACTTTTACTGATGTGATGACACCCTGACAAAACCACTAAGTCTGCCATATGGATAATGGTATCTGCTTATATTGTGATGGTGAATCTAGTAAAGGTGGACAGGGTATTGTGATTATGTGGTTAAGGACCCATTAGGGGTGTAATGTGATATGAGGATGTAAGGTATATCCTTCTACATGTATGAAGATGTGTCATTTAATGCATAGCATTTAGCAATGTGTGTATGTGTGTGTGTGTGTGTGCGTGGGTGGGTGTGTGTGTGTGTGTGTGTGTGTGTGTGATGAGTAGTGTGTGTGTGTTTCAAAAGAAAAAACATTGACTGGACAGTAATGTATTGAGTGCTGTTATTGCGTACCAGTGAGCTGGGGTTACTAGCCCCCCCACCCCACTCTGCTTTACTACCCTCAGAGAGTCTAGTGCACGGTTACCAGTAAAAAGACAACTGCTGACCAGTAATGCCTAGAGGTGGGACTCAGTGAGTATTGGTGGATGTATATCGGGCACAGGATGTTTATGAAGGCCCTGTGGAAGTTGAAGGCAGTGAACAAAGCCCATCATCACAAACTGCAAAACACTCACAGATTGTATTTTACATATGCTACACATATTGGCAACATTAATAGAGAATAATTACTAAAAGGGAGTTATTTGGATGAGCCTTATGGTTGGCATCCAAAAACAAAAAATACCAACATGAACCATCTATGGTTACCTATACAACAGTAATCTCCATTCACTGCTCATAACATCACTCATGGCTTTATGTGCATAACATATACACAGGCCCCCAAACACAAACACACACATACACACATAAACATGCACGCACACACACACTTACAGACACAAAGATACACATATGTACACATACACGCACACACACATACACAACTGCCACACTCAAAAAGTAATTTCAGCCATCAACATGCTTACTGCCAAAAATGTCTTCATTTACACCTGTAATGCATACATCATTTTACAAGCATGGATTTCTCTGTCATGTGTGCAGAGAAATCTGCAATAGTAATCCCCATGCAAAGGATGGGGCGTGGGAAGATCAAGGAATGGTTTACAAGGAAAGAATATGAAGCTTCATCTTAGATGTTGGTGGAGTTTTTCTCCATCAAACGATGGGGCCATCGTGCCTTCCAGTGGGAAAGGGAACAGATCCCTTGCAGACAAGGTGGGGGCATGGTGGAAGGAAGAAGAAAGACTGTAAATAAATAGAACGTGCAATGAGATATTCATTTGCAGCTACCTAGCGTGCACTTGTACACTATCTACAATTACGCAACATGGAAATGGAAGCCATGGTCTTGAACCTCTGTAATGTGACTCCCTGGTCTTGACATGAAGAGCCTATAGATGCAGCATTTTCAGTTTATGAAAATTCCCTCCTGGTATGAAAATGATCTGACTGTGTGGGCATCTCTGCCATCCCAGTGTTCTCAAAGTGTACCCTGACTCCAAAATGTGTCCTGCCTCCTCTTCCTGGTGTCCTTCCCTTCAGTATCTATGGTGTTGTGTCTAAATCGTGTCCTATGTAAGCACACATTCCATGTAACAAGATGGTGCTTGCTTGCATCAGATTCTATTAAGGTCATACGGCTTTGCTCTCTTTGGAACAGAAAACATGCTCTACACCTCATACACCAAGCATCAATTCAACCTTCTGCGGACATATGCACTGCAGACCACATCTGAAAGGTCCTTCAGTACTCTGGGTGTGTGGGAATGCAAAGTCTGTCATATTTACCTATCAAGTATGTGTAATTCTCTCAGAGACTGTAGTTTGTAGTAAGTTTCCAAGAATTTGTTTTGAGTTACGTCAAGAAAAGCTAAGCAGGTGATGCACTCACATAGAAAATACTCTTGAGTAACCAACACAATACGACTGTAGAGTATTCGTTTCGAAGCATGAAATGCAATCGTATGCAAAACATGCTTGAAAAATTCATAAATGTGTATACTGCATGAGTATGTCGAGAAAGCAGGAAAATAAACACATTTCCTCAGCCCTACTTTAAAACGTTTAAAACGTTTAATTTAATTTAGAAACAGTCTCTATTGAATAACTCACTGAGTTTGACTCTGACTCCGAGCAGAAAGTGTATATTGTTTATGACACTTCAGTGCTTAATTTGTAAACTAATAAGTGCCAGAGCTCAGGATATTTCAGTGGAGACCACTGAAGTTTACTCCACACATTTGTCTCGACAGGTCTGAAAAATGCCAGTTTTACCAGTGCTTAATTTGAGCCGGTGGTTGCAGGAGGGAAACACCCGCACTCATTTTGCATCACATTTACCGAACGCCAGAGAGGGAAAACCACACAGATCAGAAAGATAGAGGAAAAGAAAGATAGCAAAACTGGCAGACAGGTAGAAAGCACTGACCGGCCAGAGTGCGATAAAGGGACGCCTGGTAGTGAATTAAAGAGGCAGGAGGTGCATCTAAGACTACCAGCCTTGGTATTCTGTACTCCGACATTTAATTGCACACGGGCTTCTGAGCAGACCTTCGGACACCAGCATACTTTATTTTCCAAACCAAGCAATAACTATAAGCAATAACTATCACACTCATAGAACATAGCTCTGGTTTCATTATGCTTATAAAGTATGTAGAATTGTAGAACATGCTGCTGATTCAAAAAAATTAAAATTAAAAACACAACAGCATTACAAAAGGCCTTTTACAGCTATGCACACAGGATGTGGAATAACATCCCTGTCTCTGCCTTGAATGCCTCAAGGTTGTTCCAATTTTAGAAAGAGATGAAGTTGTACCTCCTTAAAGAATGCTACATCACCTTGCCCTAACAAAGAATGAGTAAGCTACCTTTCTTATCTCTTGTTGACTGTGCGCTTGCCTTTGACTCTGTAGAGCACTCTGCTGCCTTTGGACTAGGTTTGCTCTATACAAATACCACATAAATACATATATACTTCCATACATCCAAACATATACACAACCATACATACATACATACACATACCAGGTGTGGACTAACACAAATTAGTGTTGTTGTTTAGAAATAAGTGTCTGTGCTTTGTCCTAACAAAACTGGCACAAATTAGGCACTGCATATCATGCCATTACAAAATAAATTGACTATATTTCTGTCCTTTTGTCACATTACATGCTGTAATTTGTCTGCATTATATTATATAGTTGTTTAAAAATCTGCCTCTTACCACCATTTCATGAGGCCCAAGAAGCATTCTACACTGTATGCATGATTTTGTGTTTTTGGCACCAAGTACAATTTCCAATTCCCCATGTGCTTTGGGCTTCTTTGATGCAACAAAACCCTTCTAAGTTCTAAAAACATTTCCTTTCAGGTCTCAAAGTTTCAAGGATGTATGGGAAAAATCAAACATCAGTGACAGAATTTATTTTGCTGGGACTGTCTGTCATGCAAGAGCAGCAGTCCATACTATTTATATCTTTTTTGACAGTATACCTTCTTGCACTGCTGGGAAATGGGCTTATAATTATGGTGATTGCCTTGACTCCTCAGCTCCATAAACCCATGTATCTCTTCATCAGCGCTTTGAACATTGTGGACATTGGCCTCATCTCAGATACTCTCCCCAAGATGCTCATCAACATCTACACCAACAAGAAGGCTATTTCCTACGAGGGCTGCATTGCCCAGCTATACTTCTTTGTATTTTTTGCAGCTGCTGAGTGTGTGCTTTTGGCGGTTATGGCTTATGATCGGTATGTTGCCATCTGTTTTCCTCTTCGCTATCCAGTCATTATGAGGACTCACATCTGTCTTTGGATGGTGACCTCCACTTTTGTAGTGAGCTCGTTGTCTTCACTGTTGCACACACTCTTGATGGCTAGTCTCTTCTTCTGTGGACCCAACCAAATTCTTCACTATTTCTGTGACATTGGTCCACTGTTCAAGTTGTCCTGCGTTCCGACGTCCACCAATGAACTTGTGATCTTTACTGAGGGTTCCCTTAATGTGATGATCCCCTTTTCCATTGTACTGTTCTCCTACGTGTGCATTGTAATTGCCATTCTTAAGATACGCTCCACCGAAGGGCGGCAAAGGGCTGTCTCCACCTGTTCCTCACACCTCACAGTGGTGGTCTTGTTCTATGCTACTCTTGTGTTTGTGTATTTTCAACCCTCCTCAAGTTATTCCCTGGGAAAAGATAGGTTTGTGACACTCATGTATAATGTCCTACCACCAACGCTTAACCCTTTTATCTATAGTCTCAGGAACAATGAAGTGAAACAGGCTTTGAGAAGGTTAATTTTCCAAAAGAATATGACGTGATCAGTTAGACAGGTTTGTTTTAGGGTGAGATTAGTAAGTATGCAATGTGTCTTACTTTATAAATAGATACTTGCATGCTTCTATTTTCAGATTTTGCTCTCATTGGTTCTGCTTTATTATGGTGCTACACATTTCAGGTGAATTTATCATTCTTTCACCCAACAGAGCAAGGTATCTTGCTGTGCTGTGTTGCTTGAAAGAGAGAGGGTTGAAATGCTCATTATTTACAAAGATATGGAACATCTCTGCTCTCTCCTTGCGCTGGCACTCTCTGGGCTGCCTAACACCAATGCAGGCCTCCATGCGGCATAGTGCAGGGTCCCTGTACTGCAGGCAAGATAGTTTTGTGCAGTTAACACAGCTTTATTACCTAATGGACATTTCCTATGTGGGGGATATAATATGTGCAAACTCACCTTTCCTGCTCAATATGTTAAAGTAAGTAATGGCCGAACCTGATATCAGAATATGATGAGTAATTGCAACACCATGTTTGTGATCTACAGGCTCATGTGCTAGTGTGAGCTTAAGTGCATTGGTTTGACTACTCGCAAGGTGAAGACCAGAAGGCAGGAACACATCAGCACCATTAAAGGGGGGTTTTGGCAACACAATAGTTGCAACAATTTAAGGAAGCTGGCTATGATCCTATGCACAGTTCTGAAGCATTTGGACCAGAGAGGTGCAGGAGCAAAGGAGTCACTATAGATGAAGGAGGCACAATTGATTTTCTCTAAACATACTAACAAACAGGGTCCTAATAGTTTATTTTGCCAATTAAAAGATGTTTTTCTAGTTTTTTGCCCTTCTCCCACTCAACAGCCCCCTGTCCCCCTTTTTGTAGTTCTTCTGGTTCTTTTTTGAGTTGGTTCTACTTCTCCCACTTGCCTTTTTTACTTGAGGGTGGCCATCTTGCTTTTTGCACACTGTCAATAAGGCGCCGCTTAATGGTTGCTGTCTTGTAGTACGAGTGGACGAATTTGTTGTGCCCTTTTTCCAAGATGGCACCCCATATTGGTGATGGCCTAGTGTTTGGTGTGGCCATTATGTGATATGGGAAGAAGTTTAAATTATCCCATTAGTAGCCCCGGATGGGGCATCCTGCTTGAGTATTGACAGCTGGCACTATAGGTAGGCATTGACACCGATTCCTGGTCTCGTCCGCCGTACATGCATGATTGGATTGTGTAGGCATTTTTTAAATCATCAGCAAGAGGAATGGCTTTTGCATAGTTGCAAATCTGTTTGTCTGGACACCTTACAGCAGTATTTGCGATAAACATGCATTAGTGCTAATTGTATTTTCTGTAGCTGGATGGTATTGAGAAGGGGGGTCCCTTTTGTAGCGATATTGGCAGTAGTGTTTACTATTATGTTTTTTGATCTGTTCTCAGGTGGCTCAGGGTTCTTACCTGTTCCTGAAATTAATTGCATGGCTCACTGCTGGACTTTCACCCAGTGGTTGTGGGATAAATATGCCTTACTAGTGACAGAGTATTCAGATTTGTTGTGTGATTGTAGTACAGTTTGTTTTGCTCACAATGTCATTCTGGTTTTCCCTTGCTTCTTCTCCCCCCAAAGAAATCACCTGGTTTTCCTGCTTTCTTTTGTAACAAAGGTGCAGAGTTGGGTGACCTTAGGGTCCTCGTGCTTTGATGAATGTGCCTGTAAGTAAAATATGGCAGTGAAACTTGCTGGCCTTTCTTTATATCTTTGTGAAAGCATGTTGCAGTGGTTTTAATGATGAGCCTGGATACACACATTGCATTCTTTTTGAGGGATGACATGTGAACTTATTTTTGAGTATTTTTGTACCAAGAGGAAGAAATTGACATTAGGAATTTGATGACTTTTTTTTACAATAAGTGTGCAAGAGTTTGATACAAAGGTTTTTTTTTTTTTCCAAAACCTTTATTGGTCAGTAACGAATAGTACACAGCTTCTCGCCTACAACCTTGGTAACAGGCCGGCAGCAACAACATGCAGTTACACAGACGTATAGTACTTGCTAGGATCTATTCGTGAACATAGCATGTCGCCTACAACCCACATGGGCCGGCCGCGGAGTAATGTAATTCAAGCTGTTGAAGGATGCTTACATTGGCAGTCATAACAGCAAGGATTACTCGAACAGTGAATACGTGAGGTTTCTTTTCATTTTGTTATAACCAACCTTTAACTCCAATAAGAACTGTACTCTCCCAGTGCATGTCCACCATACTCAGTATGTGGCGTAAGGAACTGTCCAGTGCAGTGCCACAGTATGAGGTATCCCATTACTGTGTACAGTCTAAGCTCGGTGTGATGTTGCTCTGCACTTAACTGACCCAGCCAATGACCTGGGAGGAGATATCCTTGATACAATGAGAGAACGTGAACTGGTGCTACATCCGTCAATGCCACGCAGCATGCGCTATGGTAGGGTAGGATTTATGTTATCTAAAATTCGGGGAAACGTCTGCCCCGCAAACCCCCACCCGTGCAGCCGGCGCACGGAATACAATCATACCAGAAAGCGTGTACCCAGTCTGGGCATACAGGGAGTGCCCCGTATGCCATCTGCGGGGAGGGAAGGAAGAAGAAAGGGGGGGCGGGGAAATCAATCTGTCGCCGTAGTCAATGGAGGAGGTTCAGGACAAAGCGTGGTGGATGGGCTAGCCCTCTCTATGTTCCTGTTCCCGTCCCCCTCGGATTCACCCCCGTTCTGAGCCTGCAGGAGGTATGTAATGAGGGGCCCCCAGAGGTCTCTAGGCCGCGACTTGGGGGGCAAGAGGTCAGCGTACTGGTGAAGTCCTTCCTGCCAGGTGGACATCGTAGTCAGCCAAATCTTGAATTTAGGCGCTCTCCCCCATTCCCATCTGCACGCCACGTGGCGTTTTGCCAACATAAGTCCCAACGCAAAGAATTTCCGATGTGCCTTAAGCGCCGGATTTGAACGACCCAGCAGGGCAAACTCAGGGCAAGGTGCGGTGACCACTCCGATCATTTCGGAACGGGCCGCGAAGACCTCCACCCAATAAGTGGCAACGGCCGGGCACGTCCATGCCAGATGCAGGAAGTCAGCGCCCGCTCTCCTGCACCTCATACAGCGGTCGTCATCTCTCAGTCCGAACCGGCACAGCTTGTCAGGGGTATAGTAGAGGCGGTGCAAAAATTTAAAATGAACTAGTCTGAGTCGAGCATTACCCGTCACTGCAGTAGTATGAGAACAACTCTCCTCCCACTGTTCATCCGACATTGGGGCCCCCAGGTCACTATCCCAGTTTGCACGCGCTCTGAAGGAGGGGGGCGACGGAGCTGCCTGTGCATGGGCATACAACATGGAGACCACATGTTTCGGAGTGTCTGCCTGTAGCAGAATATGAAGAGGCGCCAAGATATCCGGCTCATCTGGGTAATTAGGCGTGACCGCCTTAATATTTTGCCGCAGCCGAACATAAAGATACGTATCCATTACAGACGGGGAACTCTCACCAAAGAAGTGTGCCGCCGTGCGGAAACTCCCCTGGTTGTATAGGTCACCCCACGTGCGGATCGCGAGCCTTGTGAGCATTTTGGGACCAATTTCCTCTCGGGCAACACTCAGTCTGGGGTCATGCGCTAGGACCATACGAGGAGAGTATAGGAATTTAACCTCCATATGTTCCGCAATGCGTTTCCAGGCCCTTACAGTGCAGTCAACCGTAGTGGGGTCACGATCTCCAATTCGGACCTCCGAATATAGATATCCTGAAGGTTGCTCCGGCCTCATAAACCCATCTTCTACTGCCAGGTGCGCCATAAAGGGAGGGGGGTGGAACCAATAGGCCGCGAAGTGACCTTGGGCTCAGTCGTAATAGCGCTGAAAATTAGGCACATCAAACCCCCCCCTGGTGGTAAGGCAACACAAGGGTCCGCATCCTGATTCTGGCCTGCTTACCGCCCCAGACAAGACGCGACAATTGGGAGTGGAGGGCCCGGAAGAAGCAGGAACCCGGGCTATATGGTATGTTGGTAAAAAGGTATAACAATTTGGGATTAACCACCATCTTAATCAGGGAAATACGCCCTGCCATAGACAGCGGGAGATGGATCCATTTAGTGACGTTATCAGTAATTTTGTCGAGTGCCGTCCCGTAATTAGCCCTGATAAGGGCCTCCCGATTTCTGGCCACTCTGATGCCCAGGTACTTTATCTTCTCCGACTCCCATATCAAGGGGTAGTCTAGAGGGAACTGCAGGGTCTTGTCAGTCAAGGGGAATAAGGCCGACTTCGCCCAGTTTATCAGAATCCCAGCTATGGCTCCAAATTTAGTTATTTCGTGCAACAAAGGGTTCAGATTTTCTTGCGGTTTATGCATGTAAAGGGTCATGTCATCCGCGTACAGTGCAATAAGTAGCAGGCGCTCTTGATATATAAGAGAGCGGTGGTTGTGATGCTGCCGGAGTTTGGCCTCCAAGGGTTCAATAGCGATTGCGAACAATACCGGGGAGAGAGGGCACCCCTGCCTGGTACCCCTGCGGATGACAAAGGGGGCAGACCGGGCACCATTGAGCAAGACCGCAGCCTGAGGCCGGCAATACAACAACCGGATCCAGTTCAGGAAGCTGAAGGGAATGCCCATCCGCTCAAGCAGTGCCAAAAGGTAATCCCACTCCAGGGAATCGAACGCCTTAGTGGCGTCTAGGAAAACCGCGGCGGCCTCACACTGAGGGTCGATATCCTGCAGCACGGCCTGCAATGTGCGCAGATTATGTGCAGTCGCACGATTAGGGACAAACCCAGCCTGATCCGGAGGACTAGACGTTCCATCAGGAGATTAAGGCGCGTGGCCAGTACCTTTGCTAATATTTTAATATCCGTATTCAGCAACGAGAGAGGCCTATACGAATCGCATTGCTCTGGCGGCTTCCCTGGCTTCAACAAAGATGTGATAAGGGCTTCGCGCATCGTAGCCAGCAGGGATCCCTCCTCTAGTGCGGCGTAGTACACGTGCTTCAGCACTAGGGCCAGGACATGAAGGAAATCTTTGTAAAAGTCGATCGGTAACCCGTCCGATCCCGGTGCCTTACCCAAAGTCATGGACATTATAGCTTCTTTTATTTCGTCAAGTTCAATTTCATGGTGGAGGAATTTCTGCTGGGACGGACCTAACCAGGCTATGGCTGTGTCGTCGAGATACTCATGTAGATTGATCGGTGTCGTCCTGTGTGAGGTGTAGAGCCTGGTGTAGTGGTCAGTGAGGACCCGAAGCTGATCCGGGAGGTTGCGCTGCGGGACGCCTTGTTCGTCTAGCAGGGAGGCTACATAATTTCGGTACCTAGGGGGCTGTACTGTGGAGGCTAACGCTTTGCCGGGTCTATCCCCTTCGCCATATACCCGCACAACAAACGGGTTCCCTAGGAACTTGCTTTCTTTATCCGCCGCTTCAGTATATTCATTCATTTTCTCTCTAAGCTGTGCTGCAACTACTCGCCCTTGTGTGCGCTGTGTCAGTTCGCCCTCCAAGTGCCGTATCTCAGTCTCCAGCTTGCACAGATCCCCGCACAATGATCTAAGGACCCCTCCCCCTTTAGCTATACACCAGCCTCTCACAGTGATTTTAAAGGCTTCCCAGACTGTGGTAAGGCTAGACACTGAGTCTACATTGCGCTCAAAAAAATCTTGTATGTCTTGCTCCAATTCCGCCCTGAAGGCCGAATCCGTGAGGTGCGCCGGGTTGAGACGCCAACTCAGATAAGGGGACACATCGACGGGTATGCGCAGTGAAAGTAGGACTGGTGAGTGGTCTGAGAATGTGCGAGCAAGATGAAGAGTCCGAGCCACCCATGGAGAAAGACCCGCCAACAGAAATATGTAGTCTATGCGTGCCCATGTGGAGTGTACTGCAGAGTAATGAGTGCCCTGTCTGAGCAAGGGGTTTGAGTGCCGCCATGCGTCGACCAGGTGGTGTTCGTCAACTATGCCTAACAGTGTGCGTTGGGCTTGCGTGTAGTGCGACGGCTGCGGGTGTGATCTGTCCGTCGCAGGTCGAAGCGCGGTATTGAAATCGCCCCCTAATATGACATGAGCTACCCCCAGGGTTTGAATCTTACCCCACAGTGTAAGAAATGGGGACGGATCGTCTGTGTTGGGGCCATAGTAACATGCAAAAAGTATTGTGTGTGAGTGCAGCTTCCCCCAGACCAAACAGTACCTGCCGCCAGAGTCCACCTCGGTCCCCGCAGGTATAAACCCCATCCCCCGTCTTACCAAAATTGTCACACCCCTAGCATAATTCGAGTAGGATGAAAACACCCAACATGAAGCACAGCGGGATGCGAATAAGGGGGACCCACCCGGTATCAAATGCGTCTCCTGAAGCATGGCAATAGACACTCCCTGCCTGTCCAGATACCCCAGGACCTGTCTCTTCTTTCTCGGGTTATTTAACCCTCGTACGTTCCAGGATACCAGCTGAAATTGCAAAGTCGGCAGCGAGTCAACTACGTCCCCCATTTACCCAGACAAAGATATACGTGACAGATAGTCATGGCATGTAAAGTCGTGTAGCACTCAGTTTCACTAAAAGAGCAAACCCCCCCAACAACCGCCGCCCCCTCCCAACTCCATATGCATGGTACTGATGAGTCTGAGACCCCTGAAACAAGTCGGAGTTTGCACCCTCCCACACGGCAACCCCTACTAGCCGGCTACAGAGCTCCCTCCCTACCCCTCCCGCCCCAAACAATACCAACCCTAATAACAAAAAGAAGGCAACAAATGCCCCCCCTACTAAGGGAGATGCTGTATTAGGGTTCGCCCATCGGGGAACAATGACTAAGGGCGCCAAACCTGCCAACCACCTCCCTACTTACACCCACCAGGAACCAGATATGCTCCTGGTGTCACAATGCGGGACGGAGGTGGGTGACCGAGCACAGATTTTAATATATACCAGTTCAACGGACATCTGACCCAAACATTATAAATACCTCACCGGGATATACTCTAGTCAGGCCGTGCAAGTTCAGCAGCGGCGGTCGCTCGAGTCCAGAGTGCCATCACGGCATGGTCAGTCCTGCTGTGCCATCGGCGAAGACGCCCCAGAGCGCCTCCCTCCCGCCCCAGCCCCGGCTAAGTCTTTCTTGTGTTGCTTGAGGAAGTCGTCCACCTGCTGTGGAGTTTGGAAAAAATGTTGCTTGCCTTGATGAGAGATTTTTAACTTCGCAGGATAGAGCATGGCGTAGGGCAGCTCCAGGGTCTGTAGTTTCTTTTTCACCCCGGCAAATTTTCGCCTGGCTTCCTGCTAGGCCTGGGCGGCAAATTCCGTTCCGCTCGCGGAATTTGCGGAATTTCGGTAATTAAGCGTTCCGCGGAGAATGCGAAATTGCCCAAAATTCTGCTTTACGCGAGTTCGCGAAATTTTTTCTTGTTCGCTCTCTCAAAATGCGTGTTCGCGAGATATTTCTTCCCGAGCACGCAAACAGCAACTGTGAACAGGAAAAAAGCATCGCGAACATGCAATTCCGCGTGTTCGCGGAATTTCTGCATGTTCGCGGAGATTTTTTACCGTTTCGCGGAGATCCCCAGGCGGCGGGAGAAGGGAGGCGGTAGTAGGAGGGAGGCCGCGTCCAGAAGCCCAGCCAGGCCCCGACCGCCCGCCGCCACAGCAAGCCAAGGGGGAGTCCACTCCGAGGAGGCGCCAATCCCCCTGAGCAACTGACTGCCAGTGTCTCCAGGCCACTCTAGTGCTCCAAATCAGGTGGGACAGCAGGCGATTACCGGATCCCAGTCGGGCAGACCGCACCGCTCCGAAGTCGCACGGGGAGCTCCCCCCCTCCCCCACGCGGGCCGCGGGAGGTCCGTGCACACCGCTGCGGGGGCCAGGTCAGTCCGGCAGAAGGGGACCCACACACGGCTAGGCAACTCCTTCAAAGGCCGAATCCACAGCGGGCGGAGACCGGCAGCATCCTGGCCCCCACAGCGTCCCCCAGCCAGTGTCGAGGCGACGCAGCCTGAATCGTTGGGCCGCGGCCGGCCGCGCTCACTCTCCACCAAGCTCCAGGGAGTCGCCTACCTCCTGGGCACTTCAGGCGCTGTCGTCGCAGCAGTGGCCGCCAGTCTCCCCCCGGCGCTCCGGCACTCCTCGTTGGACGATGGCTCCGTCACATCGCACAGGCTGCAAAAGCCTAGGACTTTCCTTGCGGGCCGCCGCCGCACACCTGCTGGCCACAGCGCAGCCAGACACTCCACCCAGGGGAACCACTGCCGGTTTCTCAGCCGCCAGCCAGGTGACTGCAACGCTGCTGGTACCGCTGCGCTCCGCAGGTGTTCATGCGCCCAGTGGTGATGTTGAAGGGCAGTTTAGTGTGGTCAGGATGCCATTAAGGATATAAAAAGTGCCCGGTCGGGCAAGAGCCTCACTACAGCGCGGCCATCTTGGTTTGGCGCCACCTAGCACCCCCGAGTTTGATACAAAGGTTAGGAGTTAGATGAATCTACTACATACAACCAGTATAGATATAGATACACACACTATGGCCTTAAATACGATGTGGTCGGTTGGACCGGTGACTGCCATCGGGCAGGAGACTGTCTAACAATGAGTTGGCTGTCCCACCCATCTATTATGATGAGACTGCCAGAACGTCGGTTGGGAAGTGCATCTTTCTACTGCTGTTTGTGCAGCGGCTCAGGAAAAGGACTGCAGCACAAGCCTCAGTAGAAAAAAGAACTTTGTGCACATCCATGAACTGTGTGGCAGGCACCATGTGGTGCCTGGCCCCACGCTGCATGAATGTGTGAGGGTGGGTACTATATTTGCCCCAGGACCACATGGGACGAGGGCCCTGCTTGGGGCACCAAAGTCTGTTTCCATCTGCCTTTTCATGGTAGTGGGACAACTAGGAAAAAGCATTCGGAAAGGGACATTCTAATCCCTACGGTGCTGACAGCTCTGGCAACATCTCCATTGAAGGGATAGGATTTCGACTGCTGCTCCAACGGGATCATGGATACTGTGAGGTAGCAGTCTTTCCCTCTGACCTATGGGATCGGATCGCCTGCATCCAAATATGGCAGTCGGACCGATGTTCTGCTGGCACTAGACCCTCTTTTATTTACGTACACCCCTATAGCTCACCTGACCCTGAGGTTTACCAGAGAAGGTTGGCCTCCTAAACCTAGTTTTAACACAAGAACCCTATGACATTTGGCTAATAGGAACTTTCCATGTGGGGTGTGTCACACAGGGGCGAGGTTCTTATTAAGCTACTAACTATGCCTGTCACTCTCATAGAACCTATTGCAGCAGTTCAGTATATAGTTTAAAGTCAAAGTTTGTTGAGCCCCGTCAATCAATCAATAAATCATTCAATCAAGGAATTGTAAGCGTGCTACTCACCCATGAGGGTCTCAAGGTGCTGGAGGGGGAGTAGATTTGCTCAGTTGAAAAGCCAGGTCTTGAGTGTCTTCCTGAAGATGTTCAGGAGGGGGCGCATCTGATGTTGATTGAGAGCTCGTTCCAGGTCTTGGCTGCTATGTAGGAGAAGGGTCTTTCGCCTGTTCTGGCCCTGTGGCTGCGCAGGGTGCCTGCGAGGGCGAGGTTGGCGGATCGGAGGTTTCGCTTTGGTGCATGGAAGGAGATTCTCTCATTGAGGTATCAGGGGCCAGTGTTGTGGAGGCATTTGCAGGCATGGGTGAGCATCTTGAAAGTGACTCTATTCTCGACGGGAAGCCAGTAGAGGTTACGCAGGTGTTGGGTGATGTGTTTGTGTTGAGGGATGCCGAGGACAAGTCTGGCTGCGGTGTTCTGTATGGTTTGGAGTTTGTAGAGCAGAGACTTGTTGATCCCAGCGTAGAGGGTGTTTCTGTAGTCCAGTCTGCTGGTTATGAGTGCGTGGGTGATGGTCTTCCATGATTCGGGGGCTATCCATTTGAAGGTCTTTTGGATGATGCTGAGGGTGTGAAAGCAGCTGGAAGCGACGGTGTAGACCTGTTGGGTCATGGAGAGGGAGGAGTCGAGAATGATGCTGAGGTTTTAGGTGTGGTCCGTGAGGGTGGGGGGCTGCTGAGGGTGGTGGGCCACAAGGTGTTGTCCCATGCAGAGGGAGAGGGTCCGAGGATGAGGACCTCTGTGTTCTCTGAGTTGAGCTTCAGGCAGCTGCTGCTTATTCAGGATGCGATGTCCATCACTTCTTCCTGGAAGTTGAGTCTGGTGGTGATGGGGTCCTTGGTAAGGAAGAGGATGAGCTGGGTGTCATCGGCGTAGAATACTATGCTGAGTCCGCGCTGTTTGACAATGGCGGCGAGGGGGGCCATGTAAATGTTAAAGAGTGTGGGGCTGAACAACTATCCTTGGGGTACTCCGCAGTTGATGTCCATGGGGACAGGGAGGTAGGGTGGTCGGCTGATCCTTTGGGTTCTGCCGGTGAGAAAGGAGCGGATCCAGTCGAGGGGTTTCCCTGTATGCGGACCATGTGGAGTCTGGCAGTGAGTGTGCAGTGGGAGATGGTGTCGAAAGCTGCTGAGAGGTCGAGTAGGATCAGGGCCTCGGTGTGTCCTTGGTCAAGGAGGGTGCATGTGTCGTCTGTTGTGGCGAGTAGGGTGGTCTCGGTGCTGTAGTTGCTGTTGAATCCGGATTGGGAGGGGTAGAGGATGGAATTTTCTTCGATGAATTTTGCTAGCTGGGCATTGATGATCTTCTCTGTGACTTTGGCGGCAAAGGGGAGGAAGGAGATGGGTCGGTAATTCTTCAGGTCCGTGTGGTCTGCCGAGGGTTTTTTGATCAGGGGTCTGACTTCTGAACGTTTCCAATTATTGGGAAAGGTGCCGGTTTGGAAGGTGGTGTTGATGGTGCGTCGTAGTTCTGGAGCGAAGCTGGTGGTGGCCCTGTGGTAGATGTGTGGTGGGCAGGGGTCAATAGGAGCTCCTGAATGGGTGCCTTTCATCATCGAGGTGGTGTCGTCGGTGGTGACTGGGGTCCAGGAGGAGACGGTGGGCTGGATGGCGTTGTTGGAGGAGGAGGTGGTTTCGAAGTCAGGTGTCTGGGCAATGAAGTTGATTTTTAGATGGAAGTAGGAGCCGAGCTTGTCACAGAGGTCCTGGGAGGGGGTGATGCCCGTGATTTCACTAGGGGGTTTGGTGAATTCCTGGATGATGCTGAAGAGTTCCTTTGATTTGCTGGTGTTGGCGAGGCTCTTGTGTTGGATGAAGGTCCTTTTGGTGGATCTGATGTGCTGGTGGTATTCCGTCATGGCGTTCTTGTAGGTGGTGTGATCTTCTGGCATTTTGCTGTTTCTCCACTTCTTCTCAAGGCGTCTGCAGGTGCGTCTGGCTTCTTGGAGGTCAGTGGTGAACCAGGTGCCTTTCTGGGGGGCTGTCTGTCAGAGTTGTGTGGGGGTGGGAGCTTATCTGCGCAGTTGGAGATCCATCTGTGGAGTTCTTTGGCTGCGAGGTTGGTGTCGGTCAAAGTGGTGGGGGCATTGCCGTCGAGGGCGGAGTTGAGCTGCAGTTATTTTGCTCCAGTTCCTATTGGGAGGGCATGGTGCAGGTTTGGGAGCAGTGGGTTTGTTGATGTTGAAGTGTACACAGTGGTGGTCCGTCCTGGGGGGGTTGCGTGGTGTGGCCAAAGTGGATGTTGTTACCTCCTGCGAAGATGGGGTCGAGGGTGTGTCCTGCTGTGCGAGTAGGTGTGGTCACGAACTGTTTCAGTCCGATGTTGGCGAGGTTGTTCAGGAGGGTGACGGAGTTGGGGTCCCTGGGGTTGTCGAGGTGGAATTTCAGGTCTCCGTTGAGTATGTAGTCCATGGAGGCGATGGCGTGGGGTTCGCGGAGGTCAGTGATTTTTGCAGTGAACGTGGTTCGAGGTCCGGGTGTCTGTAAGCAAGGGTGCTATGGAGTGTGGTTCTCGGGCTGGTATGGATTTGGAAGTGAAGGTGTTCGGTGGTGGAGAGGAAGTCATTCATGGTGGATATGGAGAGTCGAAGGGAGTTTTTGGGTGCAATGGTGATTCCCCCTCCTGGGCGGTTGGGGCTGTCTTTCCTCTGTATCTTCTATCTGTTGGGGATGGCAGTGCGATGTTGGGTGCCGAGGAAGAGTTGATCCAGGTTTCTGTAAAGAAGGCGACGTCTGTTGAGAGGGTGTCAAGGAGGTCCCAGATCTCAACGGCATATCTGTGCAGGGAGCACACGTTGAGGAGGATGCACCTCAGGGTTTCAGAGGTGTTTGGGGTCAGTGTGGGGGTAGTGGCTGTGGGGGTGCTGATGGTGTTGAAGGTCTGGAGGCAGTGGAGGCAGGATAACTGTCTGTGTGTGGTGCTCGGCGTGGATAGCTGGCAGTTGTTGTTCCTCCCGGGGTGGAGTGCGAGGAGGGCAGCTGAGGCGTAGCAGTGGATGGTTGGAGATCCAGGGTTTCTCATGCTGGTCGCAGATGGGTCGCATAGGGGCGCAGATGGGCTAACCTTAGGCACTCCCACTGTGTGCGGCCGTGCAGCCGCTGCCATTAAGTAGGGAAGAAGGGAGGGAAAGCTGACCTGGGAGACGGGAGTGTGGATGGCAGCGTGAGGGGTCACGGTGAAAACAGAATGACAGTATCAAGATAGCACAAACAGGAACAACAATACAATTAGGACAAGAAAAAGACAAAATGGGCAAAACTTAATCACAGGTGACACAGGAATTAAAAACTGGCACAACAAGGCAGAAGGTCGCAGGGGCAGGCTCGAACCCTACCAGAGCAGCGGAGGCACAACGGTGGAGCTACTGGGGGAGAGAGCAGGTCACTGACCGAAAGTCAGCGGTCTTGCTCGCTCATCCCAGCAATGGCTGCCATTAAGTAGGGGAGGAAGGAGGCAAAGCTGAGCTGGGAGGCAGAAGTGTGGGTTGCAGGGGGGAGGGGCCACAGCAAAAACAGAATAACAGTATCAAGATAGCACAAACAATTAAACAGGAACAACAATACAATGTGGGCAAGAAAAAGACAAAATAGGCAAAATTAAACACAGGTGACACAGGAATAAAAAACGGGCACAATGAGGCAGAAGGTCGCAGGGGCAGGCTAGAACCCTACTAGAGCAGCGGCAGCGGAAGCACAATGGTGGAGCTACTGGGGGGAGAGCAGGTCACTGACCGGAGGTCAGGGGTCTTGCTTGCTTGTCCCAGCATCGGCTGCCATTAAGTAGGGAAGGTGGGAGGGAAAGCCGAACTGGGAGGTGGGAGCGTGGGAGCGTGGGCGGCAGGGGTCAGGCGGAGACAGAATAACAGTAGAAAGATAGCACTAACAATTAAACAGGAACAACAATAAAATTTGGGCAAGAAAAAGACAAAATAGGCAAAATTAAACACAAGTGACACAGGAATAAAAAAACGGGCACCCACAAGGCAGAAGGTCACATGGGGAGGCTCGAACCCTACCAGAGCAGCTGCAGCGAAGGCACAATGGTAGAGATACTGGGGGAGAGAGCAGGTCACTGCCCAGAGTCCTCTGTCTCTTTCTAGAGATTTCCCACTCTCATCTGATTTCCTGGTTGATTTCCCTACATCATGTACATGTATGGAGAAGTACTTATGAGTGTCATTCTGAAGGAAACAAGATCTTTTTGAATGAATAATTTCATTGGACCTCACAATTAATATTTTATTATCTTCAGGATTTCCAAATCAAAAAGTGTTTCCACGGCCCCTATTTTAACTTTCTTATAAGCATTGCGATTTAGACTGACATCTGTTTTGTGAAGCAGCTTCCACCTCTGATACAGAAACTGGCTTTAGAGCAGTATTGTACAGCGGCAAGTTACTGAGTAGAAGTAGAAATATTCTTGCAGTTTCCAATAACGTCTCAATATGTGGCATTATCAAACCAAACACACAAATATAGGAGCCAAAAACTAATCACCAAGCACAATTAATTTCCTCAGAACAGACTTGCTGGAACTAATTACTCCTCTGTATCTGCTCACAATTTGTACCTGTAAAAGCAGGTAAGCAGGCCTCTTCAAGAAAAAACATCCATGAAGTTGTCCAGCAATTTTGGTGCCCACATGTTTTTCAATTCAGGCCTGACAAACTCACATTTGCTCAATAGAGAGGTAGGAATATTTGTCAAACAGGATCATTCTGGACACAGTTTTCGTGGCTCCTGTACCGTGCATTGCATCTCGGTATCATCCAAAATTAGGCCCATATATACTATGGGCTTCATTAAGAGGTCAGGGTTAAATTCTGATCCCTATGCATACCCGTGTTGTCACTGGGATCGGAATTACAAGTTGTGTGCTAATTATCACACCCTCATAGTTTTCCATGATAAAGTCGGACAGGTCAAACCTGCTGAAATGTATCTGGGGAAAAATGTCCGCCATTATCAAGCACATGCTGATTATTTTCGGACAGTAAGCACCAGAATCCTCCTATTATTCCTGAAAACCTCTATTCAGGTGATAATTATCACACCCCTTTAATTCTGACTCTGCGGAGTTGGATGTTAGCAGGTTCCATGAACATTACACTCTTTACAGGCGGCTCGCAATGAGGTCCTATGTGGGCATTTCACATCATAATATACCCTAGTCAGCCTACAACCCAATTTCTAACTGTTGGGGAAAGTATTAACATCTTACGGCATTTCCCATTGGTTGTTCAATTGTCGGTTTCTGTTGGAAGTCCTGTGTCGGACTAGGCAATGCAGAGGATTCACTAGCACGGGCAAGAAGCAAACTTCCCGGGGCAACATGGTGGCCGACAGGTAGTGCCTGCCAGCCAAGAGCTCTTCCTGCTCCACGGCATGCCGGCCTGATTTCACGTACCTGTTGCAGCACCTTTCCTGCCTGTCGCTGGGGGGAGTCCTGGTGGAGGTCTTTCGGCGAAAGGCTTTTGTTTCTGGCTGTCTGTTTTCTGTGCGGACCGATTGGAGCGCATGACGGCTGCTTCCTCCCAAGACGGTTTTCCGATGGCTCCGACAGCCCGAGCAGGCATCTGGGTGGAGGTTGTGGTGCGGCTTGCTAGAGGTTGGCGTGCCGCAGCAAAGATTGGCTTCCAGGTGATTTTTGGCTGCAGCACCTGGGGAGTCTGCAGAGGGCTGGCCTTTTCCGGTCCCCTCAGCAGCTTTCATCACAGCACTACACCGAAGATAATGATGACGATGCTGGTCTCAAGTGCCCATGACCCCTGTGACTAAGAAGACCTGGGGGAAAAGACACCCACTAGAAGCCCCAACTAATACAGACCCAGGCTTGAAAGGTAATAGCAAAGGGGCTGAAGAGGGACAAACAGATTATGTTTTAACCTCTTTAGACCAGCCGCTCAATATATATGTACTCAGGCATATTTGGTAGAAGTGAGAGCCAGGGATTCCTCCTCATCAAATAACTCTTCAAAAACAAACTTGTATGTTAACCAAGGAAAAACAGGTGTTACCAAAGGGAGCCTACCCCCCCAGTCTCCATATACCTGTGCCCAGAAAGGGAAGCAGCATTAATATTGCATGCTGTACAATGCATACGATTACAACGCGGTTGCTACAATGACCACGTTGTTACAACACTAACCATTACAATGCAAATCATTTCTACGACTTACTGTAGTGGGTGCTCTAAACTAAGGAATAGTATAGTTTACTATTCCAACACCTTCCCTACTGTTGTGCAGGCTGGAGTTGGGATAGTAAATTATACTATTCCTAAGTTCAACTCTCCCCCAATAGCAAGTCTTAGAAACAACTTGCAATGTAATGGTATGCGTTGTAACAACGCGGTCATTGTAATGTCCGCGTTGTAATGGCATGCATTGTACCGCATGTGATGTAACATCGCAAGTTCCCCAGAAAACTCCATCAGAGCAACCAGTATTGAAGATGACATAGAGGAGAGGGTCAAAGAAAGCTGACCATGTTAAAATTACTCCTTTCCTGTGCTCTTATTTTAGGGTCCAGTCGAAAGGGGAACAGACGGTTCAAACAGAGTCAAGACCTTAGTCAGAAACACATAGAAGCACTATCAAAACGGAGGTCTCTGGCACAAGGAAGCAGACGTTAGAGATTAAAGCAACTCTTGGCTCTAACTACTAGTAATGTCAAGATCCGGAGCGGGATCAGGAGGACTCAAGGGCTCTGGCCCCTCAGCTCCTAGGTCAGTATTTTGGTGTTCAGTACCCGGGGGGGGAGGGGTAGAATCAGGTGGGCATGGAGTAATTATTGTCTACGCTGATAACTGAGGTTAAAGAAAAATGTTCAGTGTCTGAAAAGGGTGCATGTGAGGCCCTAGAAGAGGTGGAAGTTAACCAAAAAGAGATACAGATGTTGAAAACTGGAGATAAGGACCTTTGAGATATGTTAGAAGCTCTTGAGAATAATGCAAGTAGAAACAATATTAGGACACTGAACGTACCAGAAGGGCTTGAGGGAGAGAATATTAAAAGATTTACGATCAGCCTTTTGAAAGAAGTTTTGCCAGATATCGATGAAATCGAAGTGGAAGAGGCTATTCAGAGGGTCCATCGAGATCCCTTTTCCAGAGGATGAGCTAGGAAAACGCCAAGATGAATCCTAGTTAATTTTAAAACCTACTGTCTTAAAGAGAAAATACTCTCAGAGGCTCTCAAGATAGGGAGCTATGCAAAGGTGAGATTGGGCCTTCTGCATAATGTTGGACATCTTACAAACTACACAAGACAGGCAGTGGGAGCTAGGAAAACATATCCAGGAACTCAGGGAATGGGGATCTACTGCACACATTAATTTTCCTGCTTCCCTCAGAGTTCTGTGGAACAACAAAATGAATAACTTTAGAGACTCTAAGAAAGTAAGGTCATTAGTTGACCAGATCAAAGCTCAACAGAAATGATTGAAACATTAATGTCATGGAGCAGAGGGAGAGCTTGAATGGGTAATCTACCAGAATACCTGTTGTTAATGTTAATAGAGAGGGTTTCCCATTGTGGGGTGGGTGGGCCAAAATGTGTTCTCATTAGACAAAACAGATCATGGGGGTGAGCCATGTATACAGCCCTACCTAGTTCGGGCCCGGGCACGAAAATTAATCCATGGTGGAACCAGGGAAAGTGAGACCCTTAAGGGTTCTAACTTGGAGTGTCAATGGGCTCAGGGTCAGTCCCAGAAGGAGGAGAATTTCAGAGTATCTTAGGCTCTCAGATAGTGAGGTTATAATCATACAAGAATCTCACTTACTAAAACGGGAATGGGAATATATATTAAAAGGTCAGAAACAGATAGATTATTGTGTTTATACTACTCAGTCATGTTGTGTAAAGGGGGTGGTGCTCCTTTTTAAGAAATCTATCAAATCTATTTTGGGGGAGTGTGTGTTTGATCCGGTGGGGAGATGGGCAATAGCCAAGGCAAAAATACATGGCACTAGGATAGCATTTGTAGGGTACTATGGACCAAATTTAGACGATCCCGCACCCCTTCGCAGCTTGTACTTCAAGATTTTAGATCTTAACCTCCCTATTATATTGGGAGGGAACTTCAATGTAATAATAGACCCTGCCCAGGATAAATCCTCCATGAGAGAAACCGCAAACGTACCCAACATGAGAGGTTTGTTGAAACATCTACTGGAAGATATAGTTCTTATCGACATTTGGAGGCTAAAGGGAAGTAAAGGTGAGAGCTCAGGGGGAAGGTTTACTTTTTGTAATAAGAAATATGAGCATCGGTCTAGAATAGACTTCTTTTTCATAGATACTATCACTAGTTAAAACACTACCAATGTTCTACACGTACCGGAGCACTTTTCTGATCACTCTGCAGTATGCCTAGTGATCATGCTAGAGAAAAGGCCCTCACCTCAGAGATGCACTGTTAGCCGAATATTAATTTCAGACCCACAGGTAGTAGAGAGGTTGAAAGAAGCCATAAATGATTTTTTTCTTTTAAATAAAGCATCCACTTAGTGCACACTTGCTTGGATACACACAAGGCCTTTTTAAGGGGCACCCTAATTGGCCTAACTACAATTCAAAATAGAAGTGTAAGGGAGGATATTAGTAAACTTGAGTCTTCAATACAGATGCTCCTAAGAGAGTCTGAGAAAGTCCCTGATGCTCAAACCCTGATGCATTTTGAAGAACAGTTACAGAAGGCAATGCTAGTGCTGGCAAGTTATCTGGAGGTAATAGTTAGGAAAAAATGGGAGGTTGGCAAAGTTTCTCACTATGAATATGGGGAGGATTGCAGAAAGCAGCTGGCCTGGAAAACTAAAATTGAGCACACAAGGTATACGATTAAGGTCATTGGAAGCAAAGAAATGGTTAAGTTAGTCTCCAATGACTCAGAGATTGACTACGCCTTTACACAATTGTTCCAAAAACTGTTATGCAGAAGACCTGGAGGTAGGGGGTGATCAAATTAAGACGTATCTTCAACAGCTAGAAATTCTGCCTATACAAGTGGCCTCTAAGGATGAATTGAATGCTGATTAAACTCTGAAGAAGTCTTTAACATAATTAGTAACTTAAAAAAAGGTAAAGCAGCTGGCCCAGGTACCCTTCCAAATGAAATATACAACATATATTAAGGGGAGAATGGAAGCCTATTCGGACAACTTTTTTAATTTAGACTTTGTGAATAAACATGGGATGACGCTACTATAAACATAATTCTTAAACAAAAAGAAGATCCCAAGACTTGCAAGTCTTATAGACCAATTTCCCATTTAAATTTGATCTTAACAAAGTGGCTCGGGAAGGTGGTTGATGTCCTAGTTCATAAAGATCAAAAAGGGTTCATTAAAGGAAGGCAACTACATGAACTGACTTATAATTTAGGGGCGAAAGATCTGCTGGTAAGGATAGTATCCCCTCGACAGTGCTGACCTACATTGCTGCCAAAGCGTAATGTACAAGATGATGGCAGTGGTTTCAAAGACAAAAAAAAGTTGGCCCTTTCCGTATAGAGTAATCAAGCACGTTGATTTAGGAGAGGCTTTTTTTAGAGGTAGTCAGATCCCTCTATAAAAACCCCACGGCTAAGATTTTAGTTAATGGGAACTCTACTAAACAGATACATATCAGAAGAGGGACAAGGCCAGGATGTCCACTTTCACCTCTCCTCTTCAATCTATATATAGAGCCATTGGCAAACAAAATAAGAGCTAGTACGAGTATTGTTCCTTTTGTTTGCAATGGTTGGGAGAAAAAATTTGTCTGCATGCCAATGACTTGATGGTCTATACAGGGGATCTTGCAAAGTCTCTTCCAACACTGTGGAATATCCTGGAAGATTTTGGGAAAAAATTTGGTTACTGTATTATTCAACAAAAAAACGAGATCATGGAATGGAATACCCAACACACTACCATTCTGATAAAACAGGAAATAAGGTATCTGGGAATCCAATTAGTGCATGAGCTAGAGAAATTAACCCAGCCTAATTTCGATAAGGTAGCTGCCGGAGTAAAAAAAACTGCTTAATGTATGGGGCAGTCTCGTACTCTCATTTATAGGAAGATATAATCTGTTAAAAATGCCCTTAGATTTGAAACAGCATGGCTTAAGAAGCTGCAAGGGGACTTAAGCTGTTTAATATGGAGGGCTAAAGGGGTGAGAATTGCTTGGAGGAAGCTCCCTAGTAAGAAGGAACAGGGTGGCAATGCAAGCCCCGATCTTTTTTAATATGACTGTGCCTTCCACTTACAGAACATAGGGCTGTTACTTACGGATACATCTACCTTTTCCCGTTATTCAGAGCCTTGATTATAGATTCTCCTATGCGTGGGGACTATTTCCTTTTTAAATTTGGCCACCCAAACTACTTCAAGAAAGTGAGACTCAAGATTCTTGTTGGCACCTGTAAGTTATGGTACTAAATCAGACAGTCATTAATAATTCCCTATTTTAATAGCTCTGCCATTATATGGGACACCCTTGGGACACCGGCCTGCCTCCTGGATAAACTTTCAACCCCCTGATTGACTGGGGTACACATAAATGGGATCAAATCATAGAAGACAACCAACCTGTTCCCTGGGAGCGCATGCTAGAAATCACTGAGGGTAGTTTATCGAAATTTAAATATTACCAACTAGCAAGTTGGGCAAAGGGGTTAGATAAAGACGGAAAAGCCAACCACTTTTGGGAGTACAGGATACAGAAATGACCACTCCAGTGCAAATACATTTCAGAATGGTACTGGATGTTAGTCCAGGCTGGGGAGGAGGATTACTTCCAGCCCACGGAGATCTGGAATGGGGGGCCTGCCAAGAACTCGAAACGCTGTGGCAAGTATCTATGTCGTTCTTGTGGCTATCTACAAAGTCTTCACCGCTCAGGAAAAATAATCTGCATACTGTCCACAAGGCTTACTGGACGCCTAGGAAGTTGTCGAAGCTTGGAACTCAGGAGGCAAAGAAGTGTCCCAAATGTCGTGAAGAAAAAGCAGACAATGGCCATATGTTTCAGCAGTGCCCCTCAATGGAGAGCTTCTGGCAAGAAGTGGGTAAGGCGCTCTCAGACAAGAAATTAAGGTAAGCTTGTCATTGGTTATTTTCGGGGTGGTCAATGGGGGGAGACACCCAGAAACTTTGTAAGACACAAAAAACTACTCATCTTCCTGCTGGTTTTGCTTGCACGCAGAAAGATTTGCCTAAAGTGGATTCACCCCAGCCCCCCCCCCCCCCCCCCCCCCTTAGCGTGGGAATGGATAAGAACAGCACAAACGATATGCAACTTAGATTGGAGTGGTTCTCTTTCTAAAAGAACAACATTCTAGGAGATTTGGGAAGACTGGCACTGATTCTGGCAGGAAACCCTAACCCCTGTTTTGTTTGTAAAATCTATTCGTCCAATGATGAACATCAACGCAATATTGGTCGAAATGGAGCTGGGATGGAGTTAATGGCTAGAGACCCCCTCCATCGACTCCATTTGCGTTTGAGGGTCAGGTTCTTGACTTGGTCGATTGTATATGGCTATGGCCTCTACAAAAACCCCATGTGGGGAGATTGGGCCCCCGACACAGTTTAAGAGTTCCCTGGGCCCATATGATGAAAAAAAAGGCCCTAATATTTCTTAAAAAAAACATTTTAAAAAAAGAAGCAAACTTCCTGGATGCACAAATTCTTTGGGTAGAAGAATCCATAGACTTGCAGACATGGGCATCCATAGATAATGATGACTACTTTTGCTGTGTAAGTGTTTTATTTTTTTCTGTGACAACGATGACTACTTTTGTTATTTTAGTTTGTTGTTTAAGCAGTGTAGAGACAGTTGTTTGGGTTGCAGGTTGTGCCTAGGGCGTGTTTGTTTGTTATTATTAATTCAAAATGTATCCATTATTACCCCTACCTACATTTTTGGCTACCCCAGATGAAACATTCTTGCCATGGGAAGATTGACGCGAAGCCTTCAAGACTTATTTAGAGCGTATGGGGGAGATGTGTTTGTTGGAAAAAGGAATCTTGCAATTTTCAAGCACAATTTAGGGGTGGAAGGGTAGAAATGTTTCAAAAAGCTTACCTAGTGGTGTGAGACGTAGTGATGGTGATGACCATAAATCTGATATAGATTAGGGATCAGACACTTTATTGTACTTCCAAATGAAAATTCAGGAGAAAGTACTAAGGGGCATATTTACAAGGGCTTTATCTCCGCTTTTTTGGCTTACAAAGCCAAAAAAGCGGAGATAAAACCAGTGCCCTATTTACAAGAGGGTGCTAACATGTATAATTGCATGTTAGCCCCCTTTTTCCCAACGCCTCACTTTGCATCTCCAATGAGATGTAAAGTGGGCATTACTGGGCTTACCCAAGATGGACTACCTTGCAAATATCGCTGATGTTTACATCGCGATATTTACAAGGCAGCCCACATGATTTTAGCACACATTAGATTTTGACGAAAACGGACGTTTTCGCCAAACCCTAACGTCTGCTAAAATCCTGACTTAGCCATCCCTAACATAGGGGGTGGATTATGCTGATACAACCCTGTGGGTCGTATCAGCAAGGTTATCGCCCTTTTGCAGGGAACATCACTAGAAAACCAGCGATGTTCCCTGCAAAAGGGAGATGACCTAGCTATCTCTGGAATTTTTATCGCCCTGGAGTAACGCGTTGTTAATAATGCGCTACCAGGGTGATAAATACCAGAGATAGCCTGCGATAATATAATTATCTCTAAGCACAGCAAGCAATAATTATCACTGGCCGTTGTTAATGTGCCCCTAAGTTTGATGGAACAGTCATTTTAAAAAACTATTGTTGTTGCTAAAATCATTGAAAACACCTCATGTTATGTTGAAAAGTTAAAAAAAGGTAATGGGCACAAAAACACTAATCTCAGGCAAGCTTCTTCGCAGGTTTCGGATGATTTTAAGAAAATGGGCACTATCAAGTAAGGAGTCAGAGTCCAATAAGATGTGTTACAGGTGTGGAAGCATGAAGCTTGCAGCAACTTTAAGTAATTGTCCTGCTATAAACATAAAATGTTTCAAGTGCAATAGAGTGAGACATTGCTCAAGGGTGTGATATCAGGGAGTTATGGATTATAAGCACAGTGTGAATTTGTTAATGCAAAGTGGGACCGAGCAGAAGGGGTGTGATGAGGAGCTTGTATCTAGGAGAATGTAGAGGTGGTGATAGATGGTAGTGTCAGAACAGAAATGTACAAATGAGGTAAATGATGTGAAGAGTGTATGTGGACCATATTGCCCACCTAAATGTGTGGTGAAAGTTGATGGGTTGGAGGTTACCACGGGGCAGAGTCGTGTTTGTCAAAAACTTTAATCGATGAAGAAACCTGGTGCAAACAGATGTCAACAAAGATAATGGTGTTGAGGTGTCTGCAAGCGAAAATACACTTTAAAGGTAGGAGCGCTCTGAGTCAGGTGTATGTGGTGGAGAAAGGGAAAATTCCTTTGGGTTGGAGCGAACAGAATGCATTAGGAATTGTGTTAGACCATATTGGGAATTTAATATATATATATTTTTTTTTATATTTTTTTTTATTGCCAAAAAGCGTTACAAACATTGCACTTCAAACATTATTACAAAAATACAATAGTAATACATATAAATCATTGACATTGCAAGGCATAAAATAAAAATACTGGTACCATCTTAGCATCCATACCCATCCGTTTTTCTTCCCTTTATCTATTCAGTCCCCTGATCTAGCCCGATGTTCTTACATGAGTATAAACCTACCCCATATGGAATCAAGGGGCTTAGCATCAAGCCCCAGAGATAAAATTATCGCCGCTTTAGCGTCCGTTTTCGGATGCAAAGCGGCAATAATTTTTTCGCCTAATCAGCAAGGTCATGCTATCGCGTGAATCCTTGCATTATCACCCTCCCCCCAACACCCATCTTTGCATCTCTAATGAGATGCAAAGTGGGCGTTCCTGCCCTGACATAAGTGGAGAAATGTCGCTAAGCGACATTTCTCCAATTATGAATGGGCACGCTAACCTGCAGAGCGACAAGCAAAGTAGCGATAACCTCTGTTATCGCTACTTTCCTTACATCTGCTTCAACACTGACTTAGCCATGATATCCTATGTAAGGTGGATATCATGGCTAAGTATGCCTTGCCCTATCAGTAAGCTTTCGCCAAACCTTGTGCGATTATCGCTGTATTTCCAGCGATAATCGCACAATTGGCAGCTTGCGCTCTGAATTTTATTGCTTTGGAGATAAGATTCAGAGTTGGCCGGCGATAATTATCCTCGCTCTAAGAGCGCTGAGCGATAATTATCGCATGGCGTTGATGATATGCCCCCATATTTCTTCAAAGATCGAACTCCTAGCCTTTTACCTTTCATAAGTTTCCCTCACTATTTCCCACAACTCTGCCACACAGGGAGGTTTTGGAGCCATCCAAGTGCTCAATCAATCAATCAATCATTTGTAGAGCGCGCTACACACCCGTGAGGGTCTCAAGGCGCTGGGGGGGGGGGCTGCTGCTACTCGAAGAGCCAGGTCTTGAGAAGACGTCTGAAGGCCAGCAGGTCCTGGGTCCGTCGCAGGCCGGTGGGGAGAGTGTTCCAGGTCTTGGCAGCGAGATAGGAGAAGGATCTGCGGTGGCTTTCCGGATGTGTGGAACTGTGGCGAGGGCGAGGTTGGCTGAGCGGAGGCTGCGGGTGGGGGTGTAGAAGCTGAGTCGACCATTGAGGTATGCTGGTCCGGCGTTGTGTAGGGCTTTGTGTGCATGGATGAGGAGTTTGAAGGTGATCCTCTTGTGGACGGGGAGCCAATGCAGGTCTCTCAGGTGGGGTGTGATGTGGTTGCGTCGGGGGACGTCGAGGACCAGTTGTGCCGAGGCGTTCTGGATGCGTTGGAGCTGTCTCAGGAGCTTGGTTGTTGTTCCTGCGTAGAGGGCGTTCCCGTAGTCCAGTCTGCTGGTGACGAGGGCCTGGGTGACGGTTGTTCTCGTGTAGGATTGGACCCACTTGAAGATCCTGTGGAGCATTCGGAGGGTGTTGAAGCAGGAAGCGGAGACGGCATTGACCTGCTTGGTCATGGTGAGGGCAGAGTCGAGGATGAATCCCAGGTTGCGTGCGTGGCCGGTGGGTTCTGGGGCTGTTCCTAGCGATGTTGGCCACCAGGAGTCGTCCCAGGCTGAGGGGGTGAAGCCGAGGATGAGGACCTCCGTCTTGTCTGAGTTCAGCTTCAGTCTGCTGTCCTTCATCCATTCGGCAACGGCCTTCATTCCTCTGTGGAGATTGGTTTTGGCGGTGCGGGGGTCTTCGGTGAGGGAGATGATCAGCTGGGTGTCGTCGGCATAGGAGATGATGTTGAGGCTGTGCTGTCGGGCGACGCGGGCGAGTGGTGCCATGTAGATATTGAACAGCGTCGGGCTGAGGGATGATCCCTGTGGAACGCTGCAGATGATCTCGGTGGTCTGGGAGCGGAAGGGTGGGAGGCAAATGCTCTGGGATCTGCTGGAGAGGAAGGATGTGGTTCTTCCAGCTCTCTGGGAAGGTTGCTGTCTCGAAGGAGATGTTGATTGTTTTCCGGAGATGAGGTGCGATGGCTGTGCTGGCTTTGTTGAAAACGTGGTGTGGGCATGGGTCAGATGGGGATCCGGAGTGTCTTCGTCGCTGACGTTGGACCAGGCGGTCAGGTGGCTGGTGGTCGCAGGAGTGGTGGTCTCGGCGGCGGAGGTGGGGTGGCAGTGTTGAAGCTTGCGGTGAAAGAAGGTGGCCAGTGAGTCGCACAGGTCTTGCGATGGGGGAATGTCGTTGGTGTTGTAGCTGGGGTTGGAGAGTTCTTTCACGATGCTGAAGAGCTCTTTGCTGTTGTGTGTGTTGCTGTCTAGGCGGTCCTTGAAGGCAGTCCTCTTGGCGGTCCTGATGAGTCGGTGATGTCTGCGGGTGGCGCTCTTGCGGGCTGTGTAGCTGTCTGGTGTTTGGTCGCGGAGCCAGCTCTTCTCCAGCTTCCGGCAGGCGCGCTTGGAGGTCCGGAGGTCTTCGGTGAACCATGTGGCTTTGTTGTTAGTGTGGTTTGCGGCGGGTGTCCTGAGTGGGGCGAGGGTGTCGGCACAGTTGTTGATGCACTGTTTGAGGTAGATGGCGGCGGTGTTGGGGTCGGTGGAGTCGGCGGGTGGTCTCAAGGCGAGGGTGGTGGTCAGTTGCGCTGGCTATAGCGAGTCGACCAGCCACGAGGATAATTGAGTACAGGTATCTCAACCTGGGGTTGGCTTGCTCATAGCCTAGCATAATTTCATTCACTGTAGGAGAGTAATCTAAACCCAAGCATAAATTCATAATGTGCCTTATCTTTTGCCAAAAAGTCTCTAACTCAGTGTACGTTGCAAACATATGCACTATATTAGCAGCATTCAAGCCACATTTTGGACATTTAACCCGGTCTCCACCCCGGCTTCCTTCTTTTTGAGCTCAGCTAGCGATCCTCTCTGGAGTGTAGTATAACATACATATTGTGCAGAACTGTTGCAACTTTAAGTTAACAGAGTGTATTGATCTGTCTAAAGTTTCTAGTGCTTGATTAACTACTGTAGGGGTAATGTCTGTCCCCAGGGTCTTACTCCATTTTGCAGCCAGTTTTTCACAACTATCCGTCCTGAACTGACACAAACAATGGTACATAGTGCTGATTACTGATTTCCGAGCATCCTCATGCAAACATGTCCATACCCAAGAACTCGCCACTGTTTTTAGCTACTGGTATCTCAGGAATTAATCCCTAATCTGTAGATAATTTAAAAAATCTGGCGTGTAAATTTAAATGAGGATTGTAAGCTTTAAAATAACAGAAAACCATTATAATCATATAGTTGCCACAAGCAGTTAATCTCATAACTGGCCCATAGTCTACCAATCGAGTCCTGGAATACATCCGGGAGCCCCCTTGATTGTACGGGAATTTCCTAAGTCCTATTATTTGTTGTGCTTTCTCATAGCCTCATATAAAGCAACTTATCACCCTCTCTAATTTCTTAAAAAAGGTGTTAGGGATGTGTAGGGGGATAGAAAAAAATAAATATAGAAATTTCGGAAGTATTTTCATTTTTATAATGTTACATCTCCCCTTGATACCAATGGGCAATTTGTGCCAGCTTCTCAGTTTTTTAGTTATAGATTGCAGCAGTGGATCGTAGTTTGGCGCCAATATGTGTTTGGTCTGTGAAGAGATGCGAGCCCCCAAGTAAGTGGCTACAGAACAAGCCCCCGGGGCAGGTCTATCCCGCTGGAAGTTAAAAAGCACTTGTTTCTTGTTAACATTTAGCTTATACCTAGAAAAGGAGCAAAATGTGCTGGCTTTGAGTTCAATTGAATCTAATGCACATGCTGGGTCAGTTGTAAAGACGGCTACATCGTCAGCATAAACAGTGATTTTCAGCTGGCACGATTTTGATATCAATGGTAGTATCTGTGTGTTATTAAGCAATGTGCGAATAAATTGCTCGATGTATAGAGCGAATAGCAAAGGGGAGAGAGGACACCCCTGTCTAGTGCCACAGCATATTGGGAAAGGAGATGATTGTAAACTAGCATACTGCAGTTTGGCCTGTGGTTTACTATAGAAAGCTTGTATCCATTTGATATAGCTTCCCACCAGTCCAAATGATGGAAGAGTTGCCCACGGATAACCCCAGACCGCACGGTCAAATGCCTTTTCGGCATCCAGCAAGACCATCCCAATGTGCCTTGCTGATCTGGCTGGGTTGAAAACGACAGCTGCATTGTTGACATGAGCCATGGTATCCCTGCCCTGAATGAAGCCCTGTTGCTGACCAAACACTAATCCTGGCATCATAGGTGCCAATTGGGAAGGCCAGAATTGTAGCAAAAATCTTGGCATCTGCATTTATTTATAAAAGATAATGGCTGATAGGAACTGCATTCCTCCAGTGGCTTGTCCTTTTTAAAAAAAAAAGAAAACAATATTTATCCTGATCCATGATTCAGGAACCACCTGATTAGACCCGGTATCCTGTATGACCTCTCCCAATAGTGGAACTATAATACTCTTAAAAGCCTTATCTGACTCTACTGGTATTGAGTCCCCCCACAACTGTCTTGCTTGAAGGAAGCATAGTCAAAGCTTCAGAAATGTAATCTTGGGAAATTTCTAAATCAAGTAAGGCAGAGTCTTCTCCATGCAAAAGAGGAAGATTGCTCCTGTGTAGATAGTCCTGAAGTCCTTCCTCATCTAATGATTGTGTTTGTGTATAGAGTTTCCGATAAAACAGGGAGAATTGATAAAGTATTGATTGTGGATGCATGTGTAGTATGCTGTTCTCTCCTTTATTATCCTTTATTTGTTCTTTAGCTTTCTTATCTGCTAGCTGGTAAGCCAGCACCTGCACAATTTGTTTACCATATTCACATTTAAAGGGAAAAATGCTTGTTGTAGCTTGCAGCAATTTTTTCCTAAAGTGTCTTACTCAGAAAAAGACGTTTATCTATTAATGAGATATACAGCAGTTCCTGATTTTGATCCTTCGTCGAATTGCATCTGCATGGAGAAGTTCTTTTGCTGAGAGTGCTTGGCAAGTAGCTCTATCCCTTCGTTCCCTGTCTTATTTTGCTGTACGATATACTGCTGACTGCTGTGTAACCCCCCCTTAAGTACGCCTTCATTGCATCCCACACTATACACAGAGAGGCTGTCCCCACATTGTGTTTTAGGAAATACGCTAGATTTTTATGGATAAATGTTAAGTGCTCGTTATCAGTTAATAGATGGCGTGGAAACAAAAAAGGCCGGGCCTTTAACTATGCCCTTGTCCTTGTCAAATGCAACCAGTTGACAGCAGTTGGAGCCTAAAGCTGTTTGGGCCTATTTAGAAACTTACATTTCAAAAATTCATAAATTTAACTATCATTTTGGGGTTTTGCTGTTTAAATGTTGATTTATATATTAAAATTCTATGGGATATTTCTTGTGTTATGTTTTGTCTATATTGCTGTTTGAGTACTACATAAACACTTTAAACATTGCCTCTAATTTAAGCCTCCCTGTATTTTACCATAGCTATCAGAGGGTTTAGTGCAAGTTAATTTAGTGACTATAGGGTCCCAATTTCTCATAATACCCCTTTCATTAGGGAATGGGTTGCCAATAGCTTTATGTAGTCTGTAAAATAATAATGTTTTCCGACTAGATTTCAATCACAAAACATTAATTCATCTCATTGTGAGTCAGTGGTATAACGAAACTTGAGAAGGTCCTCTGCAAAGTTCACCGAGGGGTGCCACCACACTCCGGTCACAGTCAGGCGCTATCAAGCCAGGGGCCCCACTGCAGTGCACAGTGCCGTAGGAGGCTCCTTGTAGCTTGGGATGCCCGCACCACGGGGGCTGCTGATCCTATTGTTATGCCACTGTTGTGAGGCCCTATTTAGAAAGGATATCCTAAACACGTCTCATCCAAATTGCAATTCGGTATGTACTCCCTAAACAAAATTGTGATTTACTAACATTTAGATAACAAAAGGCCATTTTGCAGTAGCAAAGGTTTGGGAATCAGAGCCTTTGTAACTAAAAAATCCCTTTGTAAATCTGGCCCTATGTTATCAATTCAACGACCATGTTTGAGTAGATGATTATCAATTGCAGTAGAAAGGTCGAAGTGAGAAACATAGGTCTGTGGAGAGGCCTGGAAGTTGGAAGAACACTGTGAGCCGAACAATAGAGAGTCAAAACCTCTACTGCCCAAGGTGCAAGTCTTGCATGCACAAACTGCCTTTTGTAATATGTTTTGCGGTGCTAAAAAGGGCAATTCACAAACTACGTTTGGAGTTTTGCCACTCCACACTACCTACACTTATATGTGTGGAGTTCTCCTCCCTGCCTGTGAAATCAATGCACATGTAACTGCATGTTATAGTAATGAATAAGGAAGGGATTGGAGGGAGTTGGTGGGAAAAGAGGCTGGCTAACTTCCAAAGGAGATAGGATTAGGGAGGGGTAAGTGGGAGTTCGTGAGGATCAGTGAGGGATCTGGAGCGCAATGTCACCGACCTACACAAAAGTAATACAATTGCATCACTCTGGATTGGAGAAACATAACTTTTACTTTTGAAGTAAGTTTACACTTAAGGTTAGTGAAGATCAAACATAGTAAACTCACCACAAAGCGTTAACTTCCACAAAAGTGTAAGTTGCCGTTGTGGATCAGGATCAATGTCTATCTCAAGAGCAGCAAAACCATTCAGCAAGCGTTTTCCTTTGACCAGTTTTGTATTCTTTTTCTTCATGTATTTTGTGTATCCTTATATATTATCAAATACATTAGGACCTCGTTTCACTACTCCTCAAAACAAAACATAACATGAACAACAGCATAACAGAATCTCTCACGCTCAATGCCTCATAATACTTTCCATCACAAACTACAACTACAAAATGGCTTCTTAGCCTGCTGGATGAGGCACACAATACATAACAGATACACGATTGCTATCCTCATACAGCTAATACCAACATCAAGGACACACCTGCTACAAGCCCACAAAATATTGCTCACTCTTCTACAAAATAAAGTCACTCTCTCACCAAAGCATGTACTCTAAACTGTCTACTAATAAATGCTCCATCGCCCTCTAAAAACAAACATCACATCTTCGACCATCTCACTGATGCAACACCTGACATACTATTCATAAATGAATCATGGTTGGTAGATGATATGGCTGCAGTCCTGCATGACGCAGTTTCTCTAGGCTATCAAACAATCACCAAAAATCATATAGGCAAAAGAAGAGGTGGCCTAGCTGTTGCTTTCAGACAAATATTACATATCACTAAAGCTTATGACATCTCCATAAAAGGTTGTGAGTCTCTTTTCACCAAATGCAATACAACACCTTCTTCCTCCTGTACCTTCCTGCTCCTTTACAGATCTCCACCTAGCAATGCAACATTCCCAGACACACTTCTAGTCACGGTTTCAAACCTGATAACACTACACTCCAACCTATGTATTCTGGTGACCTCAACATTTTGTTTGATAAACCCAATTTGCCCGATCCGAAAACAATAATCGCAGACCTAGACGCACTGATCCAGCATCAGATCATTCAGAGACCCACACATATCACTGGACACATCCTAGAGGTCATTTTTGCTAATACAGAACTAGTTACCTTTCAAACAATGACTCCAGTCACATGGTCAGGCTACCATTTGATTGCTTTCCAACATAGAATAACACAAAGCGACGCAGCTAAAACCACCTTACGTGCATCCACCTATAGACCATGGAACAAACTCAATTTGCAACGCTTAGAAACACAACTAAAATCCAGTACAGATCTAGACACTATAAATTCTGTTAAAAAACTATATGAGTGGCTACAGGAAGCTTTTGATATCCTAATAGTACTAAAAACGACACAGCAGAACAAAAGAAAACAAGCATCTTGGAGAAATACATGGATAATAGAAATAAAACAACAAATTAGAAAGCTGCAACGTGCCTGGCTCAAAACAAACTCCAATCAAGACAAACTTTGCCTACATAAACTTAATAGATTATACAAGTCAGCTACCAAAACAGCTAAAAAAAGGGTACTATCAGACAGAATTCAAAATGATAAATGTGCAATTAAAGAATTCTATAAAATTCTAAATGAATTTCGTAAACCAAATTGCCCAGAAGGAGTTCCTCCCGTTATTCATGATTTCATTGACAAACTGGCAAATCATTACATGGCCAAAGCAGACACATTGGACTCATAGTTAAAACAAAGACAAAGCATCAGCACTGACCCTTTTCCAAAACAACAATCAAAGAATACGCTACACCAGCCTCTTTGTTCCTTCCAATACATTTGACATGATGAATTCATGGGCCTGGTCAAGGCAAGCAGGACTTCCAGACGCCCTTCTGTCCCGTGTCCACTGCAAATCTTCAGGAGAATTCTTCTAACAACCTCTACTGCCACACCAGTAAGAAGAATCAGCAACAATTCCTTAACTACTGGAATATTATCAGAAGAACTTAAAAAGTCATACACACGCCCATTACTCAAGAAAACACACCTAAACCTGATGAACCCTGCCAACTACAGACCAATTACAAATGGACCTTTCATGGACAAACTGATAGAAAGACCAGGATTCGCCCAGATGCAACAATTCATTGAAGATAATGCCATACTTTCAGCCTTCCAAATGTGAATCGGTCCAGGAAGAGGCACAGAATCTGCCCTCATTACCATCTGGGATGACCTGAAGAACACAGTTGACCAGAACAGGTTTGCTGCACTATTACACTTGGACCTCTTGGCTGCCTTTGACACGATTGTCCATGACACTGTGATCACAAAGACTCTACGAAGCCAGTATAGAGGGGACTGCTCTAGACTGGATCACGTCCTACCTTCACAATAGAACTAATGTCATCCATACCTCCCCCTTTTCTTATCCAAACCGTACTTCAGAAAAGCGGGGATCCCTCAAGGCTCTATCATCTCGCCCATGCTTTTCAACTTCTATATGAACTCATTACCAGCACTGATCAATCAATTTTACCTCACATGCTATAACTATGCAGATAAGACACACAAACTCCTTCAACTAAAATGCCCCAAACACATTGGAAAAGTGCCAATTTGCAGTTGTCTCAGAACCATGGATCAATGGATGATGTGGAGCCATCTCAAATTGAATGCTCCCAAAACGGATATAGTCAGATGTGGAGATTGAAAAAATTATGACTCACTCTCCGCCTTGCCTGATTATCTGGGAACACCGCCTAAACTACGGAAGGAAGTAAGAAACGTCTGAATGACCATGGACTCTAAGCTAATAATGAATGCCCAAGTTGAAAAACCAGTAAGATCAAGCTTTGTTACTATAAAAACTCTGCGACAAATCTTCCTCCATCTGGGGTTTCCACGCAATGCCCAGGCTACCATCTCTCTTGTCCTAGTTTATCACAACTGTGGGTTGCACCACCAAACTCAAGATCCAAAGAATAATTTGATCCATACAATGTTGTTATTATTAAGTTTCTTTATTCTTCTTTTTTGATAAAAAAACGCCAAGCTGCAGTTCTCTCCTGTTCTGCTCAAACTCAATTATGCCAATAGCCTCTACCGCAGATCACCTTTAACAACTATGAAAAGACTACAACGGATTCAGAACTTGACTGCCAGCCTACTCTTACATATAAAACTGCATGAGCACATCTCCCCTGACTAGAAAGCCCTGAATTTGTTACAGTTTGTTAGAAGATCCACGTTCAAGTGGCTTTGTATCACCCACAAAGCGATACATGGAACAGGAGCGCTCTTCATCAGGAATAAAATCACCAAACAAATTCATCAAAGGAACCTCCACTCTAGAGTGGCACCTCACTTCAAAATCCCAACGTACAAGAAAAAAACATGTGTGGCACATCTTTCTCTGTTTAAGCAGCCAAACTATGGAACTGTTTACCCCTAACATATGATCCAAGAAAACCACCTTATCTTCAGAAAACTACTCGAGAATTTGCTCTTCCCCACATAACCACCATACTCAAACAGAAATATACAACGTATCTCTCTGTATAGAAGTTTTTTGTGGACTACAGATATGTACCTATATATGTGTATTGCTTTGCATAACGTGTATAATAATCATGTTTTTAAAAATACAGGGCCAGATGTAGGAAGCCAAATTGCGATCGCAAACGCTGAAATTTGCAGAATTCCAGCGTTTGCGATCGCAATTTAGCTGTGAGCAATGTAGGTACGCAAATACCCTCTCACAAAATAAGGAATCGCAAAAATTGTGATTTCTATTGTGTGCAAGCATTAAGAGAATCGCAATTTGCAATTCCCTAAATGGTATGCCAGTTGGCATCGCAAATTGCGATTTTGCCTTAAGGAATCGCAAATTACCACCAATTTCAAGTTGGTGGTATTTTGTGATTTCCTTTAAAAAAAAAACACACTTTTTTGCTTTTTACAAAGTGCCATGTGGCACACATACATGTAGTTAGGGCATGTATGTGCACCACATGTGTACACATGCACGTTTCAGGGGTGCAACAGGGTGTCCTTTAGGAACCCTTGCACCCTTGAAATTGCGCACGCAATTTGCGAGTACCTCTTGGTTACTTGCAAATTGCGTGCGCAAATCCCATTCATTCCTATGGACCTCTTGGCCCATAGGAATGAATGGGAAGGTATTTCTTGATTGCGAATCTCAATTTGCGATTCGCAATTAAGGAATATTAAGGAATCACAATTATTTTTGCAATTCCTACATAAATTCCATTTTGCGAGTCCTTATTAGCAATTTTTACCAAATCCCTATTAGGGACTTGCAAAACTGACTTTACCTACATCTGGCCCATCGATATTTGTTAGTTCTGATTAATAAATGTACATATTACTGATAGTTTTATTATTATATGTTTTAACATGTATATAAGTGCCTGCATAAATAAGTAAAACTTTTATCATAACTATTTATCTTCAATTGCTTCACTATTGAATTACCAAAAAAAAAGAAATTTAAGTACAACAACACTTGAAAGCTGGAGTTTATTAAATGCATCTTTAATCTATATATACTACCTTCCTTATGCATATAGGTACCTTCCATGTACTTATGTATCTACATATTTATTACTTTTCTTCAAATTCAGCATATCCAATGCACTATTCTATTGCTCACCCTATACCGCTCTCAATATATCCTCTACCTCAACTCTCTCACTCACCTCAAACCTCATTCTACTACTCTTTCTAATAGACTATCTTATTTTTCACCCTATACATCTCTCAATATATCCTCTACCTCCACTCTCCCATTCATCCGTAAACCCCATACCACTACTATGATCCCCAAAATAACCCTTTCTAGACTCTTCCCTCCTCTGCCCCTTGTTACATCATATCATAACTCTTTTAGTATTCAGATCTCCCAATCAAACCTTTCTAAACCCTTACTTCTCCACCTCCGTTTTACTCATCCCAAGACCCTCCTACTGCTATAAACCAAAAACAAAACAAAATTCTAGACCCTTCTCTCTTTTATCCCTCCTTCCCTCTCCGATCCGTCTTGTATTCCTTGTCAATAAGAAAAAAACGTATATAACATGTCCACCACTCAAATTAATTTAATATTTCCCTATAATAACTCCCCTCCACCACCCTTTTACTCACCCCAATCCTCTTCTTACAACTGTAAACTCCCAAAAACAACAACAACAAAAATTCTAGACCCTTCCCTCTTCCTTCTCAATCCAAATATCCGACTAATATATCCAGCACTCAAATTACTTTCATATTTCACTATACTAATTCACCACTAATCATTTATGGGTTCTGGAGTAGCGTGCTACTTGCCAAAAAAAGTGCTTCAACACTTCATCAGGGGTAGCAAGTGCTATATAAATGCAAAGGTTTTTCCCTCTTCTATCCCTCCACTATCCTTCTGAATGCAAACAACTGACTGACATATCCACCACTCAAATTACTTTCATATTCCACTATACTAATTCACCACTAATCCTTTATGGGTTGCGGAGTAGCATACTACACATCGTAAAAGCACTTTGCCGCCTTGTATAAGGTAGTAAGTGCTATATAAATGCAAATATAATAGAATACAATGTCATCTGCACTGAACACATCACTTGCCATATCCGCTTTCCATAGAATAATTGGCAAAAACGGTGGGTGTCATTTACGAGGCCCCTGTGCTGCAGGAACATCACTTTTGGTGACTCCAACAGCACACACTGCAGGACCATATTTACAATGCCACGTAAAGCTGATCTGCATGGCTTTTCATGGCCTTGTAGATATGGGCTTAGGCGATGCAGCACAAGTCGCTGCGTTGCTTCACCCTGCATTAGGGAGGCATGCTATGGTGTTACGATGGGTGTTCCCACATAACACCCATGGCATTTGACACATTCCCAGATGTAGGAGATTTTGTGAACCTGGGAATGTGTTAAAAGCCTAAGCCAACCCAGGGGTGGCGTAGGAGAGGCGCAGCACACATAGAAAGAGGAAATCAACTCCATTGATCGTTTTTGTGCAGGAAGGTAGGCCTTCCTGCACAAAAACGATCACCTCTAAAAACCAGGTGTAAGGGTACCTGCGTTGGCACATGACAGCCATTTGTGCACCAATGCAGGGGAAAAGGACAGGAATGCACTGTATCAGATAGATACAGCACATTTGTGCCCTTTTCTTTTGCCATAGGCCAGCATGGCAGGAAGGTTCATGAATGAGACCCTATAATTAATGCATCCAGCAAGATCAGCACCACAAAGCGTTGGGCTCTGTAGTAACACTAGGGCATCATCAGCGTACAAGGATGCTAAATGTTCAGTGTGTCTTACTCGCATCCCCAGTCCCTGAAGTGCCATCCTCATATATGCTACAAGCAGCTCCATGGCCAGTGGAAACAAGAGAAGTGACAAGGGGCTACCCTGTCTAGCCTCCCTCTGTATTTTTTCACTACTGTGAGGCCTACCACTCTCATAGTTTTAGGTTGGGGATTTCTTATTACCTCTAATGAGTATAACTCCTAATTGAGAAGGAGTAGATCTGTCTTGGTTCATACCTATGGACTTGTAATAATAATTCCCATTTAATGGCAGAGTTGTATTTAGGATTAAAAATTTTAAAATGCCTCTTTTCGAAAGTTTGCATTTATCTGCTCTTAAGTCCTGTTTGTCTGATGGCTTCAATACACATCTGGAGTGGGTGACAACTGTGCATTCTACATTCCCTCTTGGCAGCCACACACAAACGGAGCTTAGTTGTCCCTGATGGGCCATCCATATCATGATGGGCCATTCTGGGCAGGATGAGATCGAGGAGCTGGGCACAGCCTCGCACTTTCACCTAAAATGGACTGTGCCCTGTCCCCACACAAAGACTGCTTAACCCCGGGTAGTGAGGCCGGAACCAGGGAAGGAAAGGGCAGCTCACTGTGCACTTCAAATCCCCTCTTTCAAGTCTCCCCCACTTCAAAGGTACAACTGGTTATAAGTACTGGACTTCTGATGCCACTAACTCAGCATACTCTGGCAGGAACATGGACTGCTGTGCTGCTGAATGACTGCCACTCTGCTGAACTGCTGCTCTAGAAGATGTACTTTCTGATGTGTTGACCTGCCTGGTATCTGCTGCCTGCTGCTCTCCTTGCCTGGTTGAGAGGAACTGGACCTACACCACTTGAACCCAGAGTTGCTCAAAGGGCTTGTCTGCTTGCCTCCTGTAGGAGGTCTCAGGGACTTCAATCTCCTCATCAACAGCACCTGGACTCTGCCTGCCAATTGGTGGCAATCCAATCCTGAGACCTTGGAAGTGGATGTAAAGTGCTGCAACTGCTAAATCCCACAAATCGCTGTTATTGACCAGCTCAAAACTGGCACATCTCCCTTTATGCCGATGCATTGCTGCTGCTTCCAGGATCAAGGGCATTTTATCAATGATGCATTGTCTACATCAGAGGGGTTTAACAACTATGCATCTCCTACTCGCATGGCTCTGAACTGACACAACGCCACATCCTAAAGATCAACGCTGATGCATCACCTCCGACTGCTCCTCGCATTTCAATGCAAACCCAAACGAATGTACTGTTTTCAGTGATCTAAGGCTGGTCCTTGTACCCGACCCGCACTCTATCGCAGTCAGCCTGAACTTTTGGATTTGTCCCAGTCTAGCATGACCAGATAGCCCTGGTTGGTATTTTATGCTTTTAAGCACTATATTTTTAAGATATTCTTTCAAAATTCATAACTCCAGTTCTACTTATTGGATTCTTGTTGTTGTGGTCTTGTTATATCAAATAAATAAGCTCTATTTTTCTAACCAGGAGTTGTATTTGTTTTCAGTGTTTTCCCTGTTTTACTGTTTTAGGTGTTGCATAAATACTTTACACATTGCCTCTTAAAGTTAAGCCTGACTGCTCTGTGCCAAGCTAAAAGAGTGCGAGCCCCGATTAATTTAGAGCGTGTATCTGACATACCCTGACTAGGATTGTGGTTCTGCATGGACAAGGTGTATAGCTCTTCCAACTAGAAACCTAATTATTAACATCCACTCACGTTCAACAGTACAAAAACACATTAAGGTGTGGTGGCTTCAGACTGATTGTTTTCCTTATCACTACCTAGAGCTTCCTCCTGAGACGTAGCACCTGCAACTACCAGTGTGCCATCCCACTGGAGCTTCATTCAGGGGCAGTCCATAGCAGTGCCTATACCCCATTGTCTCCACTCAGCCGTGCCACTGGGTCTGGCCCATTTACGTGTATGTGGGCACCCAGACCACTCCGCTCTTATACCACAGATATACCATGTCAAACCAGTTCCACACTTCCTGTGGGTTCAGAAGAACCTAGACTGGCCTCCATGCATTACACTGAGCTTTGCAGGGAAAAGCAACATTTAACTGAAGCCCATGGATTGGAGCCACTACTTGGCGAACTGGAACATGTTCCTCAGGGCCTGCACCCTACGGGTATAGTCAAGGAATATCCAGATCGGTGTCCCTTCATAGAAAGGATCCTAATGTGCTCTGGCCCACTACAGGATACCGTTGTGATCTCATTAGCTGAGCACCTTCGCTATCGTGGTCTCTGGTGGAGCCCTCAGTGGGGGCCGATGCTCTAATATTCGGTGTGCACTTTCAATCACAAAGCAAGCAGAAAGGTTAGAGGGATCAACAAAGCTCCAGAGCCAATTCTCCAAAAATGCTTCAGGAATGGACCTCTCCTGTCCTTCGGGAAATCTAATGAGGCACAGGTTGCACCACTAAACCCTACCCTCTAGGTCCTCTAGATGATAATCCAGCTGCTTTGTTTTGTCGGTCGATGTTATGACAGTGGCCCGAAGTTCTGTTGTCTCCATGGATAGAGTCTCTGCCTTGGCCTCTCTCTACCGGGCCCTCTCTATGACTTTGCATACATCTGAATGCAGGAGGTTGACGTCTATAGAGATGGAGCCAATCTTTCCCTTGTGTGTTTCTCTAGTGGACGCAATGGTTGCCCATCTCTGGGCACCTAAACAGTCTCCCAATGTTCCAGAGTGCTCCCCCTCATTCATCCCAGAGTTGCAGAGCACAGAGCTGAGGGTCCCTTTATATTGATCCATTTTAGTTTGCTGCAAACTGGAGGCCCAATCCCGGCCCACTGCAACAGTTCTGGTTCTATGCCCTCTGGCAGCTCAGCAGAGGGTGAGTCAGCACTGCAGGTGCTACTGCGGTGCTGGAGCGTCCCACAGCAATCAGGTTAAGAGTCCCAGAAAAGTTGTCATCCCATTGGTGACTTAGGTCAGACTCACTCACCCTCCAAAGGCAGTCCCTCATCCCAAGGCACCTATGCTTCAATATTACTCAACTTACTAGGACAATTGGCAATCCATCAACGTTGTCGCTACTCCTGAGCCCTGGTTTCAGGATTTCCCCTTGTAGGCTAGGGCACGGGCCCATGCAGTAGGCAGCATTCTCAGGGTCAGGCACAGGCAGGACAACTCAGAGTAACTGTACAGCTGAAATTTGAAGGTCTCGACTAGCAGCAGAGTTCAGGGGACAGCGCCCTCAGCTACAGAACAGCCGACTAAGCAGCCTCCACCACCAACAAGCTAAATGAAAGGAGAGGGGGTAGCTCCATTTCCATGACTAAACTTGAGCCCCTCATGTCAGCATCTCTGCTACAGAGGAAGCAACCCCAAATCCAGGCCCCCGGTGGCTCCCGTATGTGGTGGGGAGGCAAGAAGCAGCAGCCCGCACCCCAGCCAATACCCCTGGAGGGCAAAGCATAAGCCAGGCTGAACCCCCATTACTTTCCAGTAGGATCACAGCCACTGCTGTCAATCCAGCTGGATTTGTAGTACCAGGCCAGATACCCAGGGCACCAATCTCCCCACCATTCAGGAACCACATGTAGGGCCCTCTGTCTGCAGAACCCTAAAGACCCTTTCCAGGCCAAGGATGCCATCAGGTCTCTTGGCTGTGGTGACACTGCTACCCTTTGATATAGGGGCTAAACATTCATCAGGGGAGGGGGAGATTCACAGACTTCCCTCAGGCAACGTTTGACAACCAAGCTCCGCTCTCACAGTCAAAACACTATTTTCCACCCTCATAGGCCAGCCTGCGGCACACCATCTCAGCCCATCATGGCCTCTCCACATACCCCCACTAAAGAGCAGGCCTGGGCTCCGTCCACTGCCACTTGTGTAGGCCTTTGGTTCTGGTGCCCATCAGAGGCCGCATGGGGTAGCCTCTTAATGCAGGGTCACTGTGGCTGAGTCCTCTACCCTCACCGGTACCTCCTTGATGCCGCTCCACTTGGCCATAAAGCCCGCTCAATGGGTGAAGGGTGTTGCCACAATGGCAGGGCACCATTCCTGGGACCAATGGTGTCTTCAGGGACACAGGATGCCATCAGATCTCACAGGGGCCGGCAGAGCCTCAGCTCAAAATATGTGGTCCACCATCTTGCTTGGCCATGACCCCTTTTTAAATATATTTGGATTCATTACAAAACATTGACAGATGACAAACAGTTTTTACAATAATGTCATATGCAGGGGCACATTACAGGGTGGTGTGCAAGTATAATCATAATCATTGGAAATACAGTAACACTAACAAACACAACAGTTGATAAGAGACAAGGTTTTGTATGTAGATTAACCTTTGGTGCTAAGCCTTTGTATGAGTGTCCCAGATCTCATGCCATTCCTGAATATCCTGTTGCGATGTACATGTAAATATTCTTGGTATAAATCATTCACAATGCCATTGTTTATCCTGAAACTCCAGTGTGGATCTGATCATCTGATGCGTACAATAGACACAAATGATGTACTTTGTTTATAGCAGGGTACAGTTGTTGGTAGTGTGACTCTAGTGACTAGTCAGTCTTTAAAAACTGTCTCTCAGCACCAGAAAACAAAATAGGACCAAGACAAATACATTTTACCAGCATTCCTTCAGGCACAGTGGCAATCTGATTTCTACTACATGACACTTCCTGATTAGCAGGCCCTAACTTTGCCACTGTGGACAACTTTCTTCATTGCAGATTTCATTTCCTTGTTCCTCAGGCTATAGATGATGGGGTTAAGAACTGGTGTCACTATGGAGTATATCATTGAAACAATGCTGTCTACCTTCTTGGTGGTCTCTGAGGGGGGAAGCAGGTACATAAAGATCAGGGCCCCATAGTACAGAATTACCACAGTTATGTGGGAAGCGCAGGTGGAGAATGCCTGGTGCCGCCCGTCTTTGGTAGGTATTCGCAGGATGGCAGAGATGATGAAGAGATATGAGAGGAGTATAAAGACCAAGCAACTGACCCCAAAGACAGCAGCAGAGGTAGTAGCTAAGGCATCATTGACGTAGGTGTCACTGCAGGATAGCTTCACCAGTGGTTGCACCTCGCAGTACATTCGATCAATTTCATTGCGGTCGCAAAGGGCCAAACGAGATGTGAACACAGCCTGCACCACACCATTAGCCAGGCCGCTGAGCCAAGAGTACACTGCCAATTGGAGGCAAACTGATCTGTTAATAATTGTAAAGTAGCGCAGAGGAATACATATGGCAACATAGCGGTCACATGCCATGGCGGCCAGTAGGAGACACTCTGTTGTGGCAAACTCTGTGAAAAGGAAGACCTGTGCCATACATCCTGGAAAGGAGATTGTGTTCTTTGACACTGCAGTGCTCACCAGTATGTTTGGAACAGTGACTGAGGTGTAGCAGATTTCTAAGAATGACAAATTGCTAATGAAAAAGTACATAGGTGTGTGCAAGTGAGACTCAAGGCTGACTGCCAAAATGATCATGCAGTTCCCACACAACGTCATCAAGAAAATGATGAGGAACACACTGATGAAGAGGAACTTCTTATGCTGGAGCTCAGACAATCCCAGGAGGAGGAATTCTGTAATGTCTGTTTCATTCTTTATTTCTTTAAGCATGTCTTGTTCTTCGGGTTTGGGGCAGCAAAGATGAAATTTCCTACCTAGAAGATAAAAGGTAAATATGAACAATTTCGCACAAAAGGAAGCCTTCAAGAAATGGATATATGCTGTTTCTGCAGGGTGAGTGGCGGAATGCTTACTCTCTAATAAACTCAACAACAGGATAAACTCCCTCCACGCCATAGAATACGCTGACTTCCCTTTTGTTATGTTCAAAAAGCCACTCAACAAAATCAATTGTAGTAAATTTAATTAAAAAAGGGCAGTTGACCAGCTTTTGTTGGGTCATTGGTCACCTACAATTGATACATATGAATACCCCAAACAATCATACAGGCTAGTGCATGCAATTATTAAACTATTAGCTTAAAGAGCTTTATATCTTGAAATTTGCACTCATATTCGAGATCAATGACATACAACCCATGGTGTACTCAAGCATGTTTCTTAAATGGAATCTGGGTTTTTGCAAGAAGTCACTTATAGCCCAGAGCTGGGGACTATGCTCCTTACTAGTCTGGCATCAGAAAAAGACAGATAATTCCTCAATTTCTTTCTTAGTAAATCATATCATGTCTCTGAGTAATGACTTCCTGTCAGAATCTGAGGACCTTCAAACATGGCTTAGTAATCATGTGTACCAACATAGCAAAGAAGTTTGAATCACCAAGTCTTATTTAGGCTTTAGTGTTCTACGGTCACACCTTGACATCCATTTTACTAAAAAGACTGATATGGCCACAGGGTCACTCCTGAAATTAAAATTTGCTCTAAAAGAACACGTATTAGAACAAAGTAATTCAAGAAACAGAACTAGTGAAATCACAAATAGTTTAAGAAGTTTGCAAACATTTTCCAAAGCAAAATAAAAGCGTGCATTTCTTTTTAAATACAACTATATTAGAGTTGTATCTATTTTTAAGCAAGTACTTCTCCCCGTTTATTCCGACTCCTAAAAATGTGAGAAATGGTGGGTCATTTTGCGTTTCAAGTGGCAGATTAAAGACCCTCATTGCAGTTGAATGGAGCAGAAACATTGTGGAATGGAAAAAGTGTACAATCATATAAATGTAATGAGCACTGAGGAGTAAATGAACAGTCCTCCTCAAATAGATTTCCCATGATTCTATAGATTTATAGATCAGACCCCGACCAGAGAGAGCAGTGGTGATCACCCCTTGTGAAAACAAGCATTTGCAATGCAATAGGTATCATATTTATGAGTTTGAGCTATTGTCGATGCAATAGCTTAAACTCTCTTTTTTTAGACAAGCCACGTCTTAAGAAAGGGGCGAGGCCGACATTAATGTGAACCGCAGCATGGGGCGCTTTGACCAAAAAAGCATCTGTTTGTCAAGTTGACAAACAGATGTTTTTTTTCGTAAAAGCATCCATGCTGCACTTTCAGTTTAATAGTGGCTGTGCACCTTTCTTTAGACTTGGCTTGTTTGAAGAAAGGGCCACAGCATCCATGAATGTGAAAGCGCCATATGGGCACTAGTAAACAAACAAAGAACTAATAAATAAATAAGTAAGCCGGCCGCTATACTTAAAGTGGACCGTGCTGCAAAAATAAATACATTTAAAAAACGCACCTGCAATAGGTAAAGCGGACCCCCATTAGTAAATGAAATAAAAGCTGACAACGTGCCGCAAGGTAGTGGGTGGAATAAGGATAAATCATTAAACAAAATAGTGCTCATAGCCAAGATAAAGCAGACTATGCAACAGTATTAGGTTCAGTCCTATGGGAGGTAACAATGCAGACAAGGCGGTTACCAAGGCGGGACTAACAAGCCAAATAACGAAGCAGAAGCCAGTGTTTACAAAGGACAATGCAACAAGCCAATTAAAAATATGGGTTCAGAGTGGGAGGAGCTTAAGTCCATACTTCAATACTGCATGCCTCACAGCAGCTCATGTGCTGCCCAGACTAGACCTAAAAAAAGGATACGGAACGTGACACATTTTTAAACAGTATCCAGGATGCCATGTAAGTACAATGGGGCCAGCGTTCCTGCTACAGATACCTCAGGAGCAAAAACATCGGATTTAGATTTACCAATGACAGAGAAAATTGCTTGAGGCTTTATCTGCAACAGTAGCCATGCCTCTGTCTCAACCCCTTTTTCATCAAGGGAGGAGCATGCATGTTATCCTTACCAGGTCACCTCCTTCCCACCCACAGTTCCAATACGCCACCTCCTTAGAGCATGTGCAAAAGGGGAGGATAAACCCTAAAGTGGAGGTAATTCCATGCATTTTTATCCCTCGTATAACCATTTCTGCATTCAATGAGGATAACTGCAAAATTCTAGTAATTATGAGTGGGAATTTTTCACTGCACCAGTGGGTAGGTTCTAAATTAAAGATTGGTATAGAAAAACCAATTTTCCTTGCTTATAATCACCTGAAACCTTTGAAATTTTAATATTTAGGGCTCGGAAACCATATGTTAAAGAAAATACCAAGGACTCAATTCAAGAGGAATTTAAACATGTAAACATACATTTACATCAAATGTACCTATTTCCATCTGTTCAGGGAAAAGTGTTGTTGCAGAAGAAGGAGAACAATGGGAACAAACAGAACACAGATGCTATTCACATCATGTGTGATTTAACACAATTTTACTAGTTCTAAAAGTGTTCAATATGGATGCAAGATTGCATGTTGTGCTTTAAATAGTGCTAAATGCAGGGTTTGTGTAAATAGGTTTTCCAAAATGTCACATAATAAGGGACTGATTCACAAAGGTAAATGTACAAAAAAAAACTACTATGAGGCTATAGGCCAGGCCAAAAGGTGCTTCTATTCAGCACGTATTGACTCGGCTAACAATAATGCCAAGGAAATCTTTGCGATCATCCAGAGCTTCACGTCCCCTTCCGCCCAATCAAATACCTCTCCATCTACTGACTCCTAGTGCAACAATCTTTCCTGCTTTTTCAGGGATAAGATATGTTCCATACAGGCGTCTTTCTCCTCTTGCGACAACGTTTTAGGGGTTCTGGCGGTGTCATCATCGGCTAACCCTATCCCGTCCCTTCAGGTTTTTAGTCCTGTGGACCGGTCTGACTCTCTGAAAATCTTGAAGGGTCTGAAGTCTGGCTCTCCTTCGGACCCTTGCTCAGCCAGACTGTTGGCAGCTGCTGCTGTGACTATCAATGTCGAAGTGAACAGCATCATTAATTTGTCCCTGTTGAATGCTTGCGTCCCGGAGGTATGGAAGCAGGCCAAGATTCTCCCTCTCCTAAAAAAGCCTTCTTTAGACCATTTTAGCCCTTGGAATTACTGCCCCATCTCCCTTCTTCCCAGTTTAGCTAAGGTCTGTGAGAAGGTAGTGACTAAACAACTCACTGAGTTTGTTGAAAGTGTGTGCCTCCTGCACCCGGCTCAGTCAGGGTTTAGGGCTTGGATGCCAGTGGTAGGGTGGCATTGATCTTGCTTGACCTGTCGGCGGCGTTTGACACGGTCCCGCACTCACAGCTTCTTACGCGTCTTACTAAGATAGGGGTCTCTGGCACTGCGTGGGGCTGGCTCAGGTCTTTCCAGGATGGACAAGTCCAGCAGGTCTGGCTTCCACTGTCCTCTTCTGCTCCCCAGACGGTGACCACAGGGGTCCCCCAGGGGTCCTCGCTTAGCCCCCTTTTCTTTAACGTTTATGTTACACCACTGGTTTACCTGGCAGAAGAATTGGGGGCAAAGATTATCGCCTATGCTGACGATACTCAGCTTCTTTTTTCCTGGGAAAAAAATTCGAACTCAGTCTCCTATGCGAAGCATTGTCTGTCCTCCATTTTCAAATGGCTTGCCTTCGCACAGTTCAAATGCAATGAAGAGAAGTCTGAGATTCTCCTTTTCGGGAAATTTCCACCTAAATTTAGGGACTCTCTCCAGCCTCAAGAGTCTCCCCTGCCTTCCTCAGTTGGAAAGCCCGTTAACAATTTGGGGGTGTGGTTTGAAGAGAACCTTTCTTTCTCCACTCAGGTTAAAAGGCTTACCGGCACATGCTTTAGCATTCTTAAAACCCTGAGGAAGTTCCTCCTTCTTCTGCCTTGGACCGCGAAGGAGACAGTCATTCGCGCCCTTGTTCTATCTCGGCTGGACTATGCCAATGCTCTTTATGTGGGCATCCCTGGCTACTTATTGAAGAAGCTGCAGGTGGTCCAGAATGTGGCAGCAAGGCTTCTCCTTGACATATCTTCCAGATGTAGTGTGAGTCACTACCTGCGCTCATTGCACTGGCTGCCCGTGGATGTAAGGGTTAAGTTTCAATCATTAGTCATTGCCCATCGAGCTCTCTAATGTCCAAGGCCCTACCTATTTGCAAAAACGCTTCTCTTTTGACACCCCTCTGAGACAACTGCGCTCCTCGTCTCAACTTCTGGCTCTGGTTCCCCGCTTCAGATGCCACAGGCTAGGGGGAAGCTCTCTCACCCGAAAAGCTGCCGTGGCATGGAGCGCCCTTCCCTTTGCTCTTCCGAACACTAAGGATCCACTTGCTTTTAAAAAGCTTCTGGAAACACATCTCTTTGTCCAGTATCCTTTTTTCCTTTCCTTCTGTCCCTCATTTGGCTTCGTGCCGAAACACACCTGAGTATCTGTGCGCGTTATAACATAAAATAACATAACATAACTTTTGTGTCAGTTTATTGTTGTTTATTGCTATTTATAAACTATGAACCTCATTTACAAGAAAGAACACCACAAGCCCTTGGGCTGCGCAACGCTGTGGAACTTTCAAAGCGTAGGGATGCGACATATTTACAATAATATGTTGCATTCCTGTGCTCTAACCTGCCCTGGTGCTCAATGGGCTGCCATGCCATGGTGCAAGGATGCCTGCGTCACAGGGGTGATTGTTTATGTGGAGGAAGGATTCCCTTCTTGCACATAAATAATCTGAAATGGCGTTTTTCAACTCCTTTGTGTGCTGCATTAGCATGCATAGAACTTGCAAAACATAATTTTTTCATTGATTGTTTACGTGCAGGAAGGGACACCTTCCTACACATAAACAATCACCAGAGGTGATTTCCTTGTTCTATGTCTGCCGCAGAATGCAACACGCATAAAAAGAGGAAATAAATTAGAAGAAATGAATACATTTATCCTCGTTGCGCCTCCTAATGCCTTCCCTAGGGAGCTGTAGCATTCAAACGCATTTCAGGGTTTACAAAATCTGGAAATATGTCAGGTTCCATCGGTTTTAGGTGAAAACACAGCACAGCAAAACCCCTCCAACGCCCCTTTCATGCAAAGTGGTGCATGTAAAGGGGCCATATTTACAAGGACAGGAAAAGCCACACAGGGTGGCTGTTCCTGTCTTGTAAATATGGGGCAGAAAATGCGCCTCTGGTGCATCACAAAAAGTGATGCACCGGTGGCGCAAGGGGCTTGTAAATAAGGCCCTATGAGTTAATAGTACGTTTTTGACTGAAGAGTCCTCAGTGGGGGCAGAGAACTCCGCACAAAAAAGATAGGATAGATCTATATTTGAATCTGAGACATTCTCTGCCCAGAATGCAAAATCTCTGCAGTCGTAAACTTTACTATCAACTCATAGTTTGTGAATACCAAAAAAAAACATAAACGTACCGAAAAGCATAAGTTTATCTCTGGGAGTCAGCCCCTAATCTTGAGGGCTTATGTAAAAGGTGAAAGAAAGTCAGCTAAGACATTGTTTGAAGCTACTAATTCTCTGGCAGTAACAAAATATTTGACATCACAGAGGGGGTTATTTAGAATTTTGTGGAATGGTACATCTGCCATAAATGTCAGATGCATAATTTTACCAGAGCCGCTGACTCCTTATGGCACTAAAAGATGGGGAACATTTGAGCTTGGGTTTGGGAAAGGGGATCCTCAGCTGGCTCTGCCAACAGATACCTGTAATTCAACAATTAGTCCACCAAATGATAATCAGCACATTTGTTATTTCTTATGCAAGACAAAATCTCTTCTCTGTTGTTTCAGAGGACTTTCTCAGGAACGGTTCAGTGCCTTTAAGTAAGCAGTGAGAGCATTAGCTCCACTGGTAGAACATAGATTCCTGCCAGGAAGTCTGCGATGTCGAATTCTGGAGGATGGTGCTATACCAGGGGAGCTAAACATTTAGCCTTCATGAACCTGTTGAGCCAGCAGACCGCTCAGCCAAATTAAATTGCTGCCCAAAAGATTGAAAGTCACATATTAAAACAGCAGCTAAGGAAATGGCATTGTCACTCGCTGATAAATGTAATTTTCAACCATATCTACCTATGCTACTTTCTTTGGTCCAGTGTGGTTGTTCTCTGAATGGTTGATGGTCTTTGGTTAGGATTTCTTCGTACATTTGCAAAGAAGCCCTGCAAATGCCAGGGCCCCCTTCATCCTGCTGCCTCCGGTTGGGGGCCGAGGGGTACCTAAGGGACCCTCCCTGTAAAACCCTGCACTGTGTCGGCACACACCATGGGATACCTGTGACAGAGTGCAGATTTTTCTGCACCCCCCCCCCCCCCCCCCCCAGCCATTTCCCCATAGGAGCCTGTGTTGTTGGGCGGAAGACTAGCTCCCTTGGAGTCAATGGGAATCCGACCGAACAGTGTTTGGTTGCATCGTAATTGGTTGGGCGGACCGACCGGGCGCTAGTCGGTCGGTGCCGATTCCGAGTCGGCGTCGGGAGGTAGAAAGTCCAACTGACATTGTAATGAGGCTCTTAGTTGTGTGTTTATAAATCAAAGATGTACTACTTTGTTTATCTGATTCCCTGTGAAATACCAAACAAACAGGTGGCCCGCTAAATATCAGATTCTGCACCATTCAACCCAATGTTCTGTTAATTAGCACAATGTGATCCCTAAAATGTGATATACTTCAATAATTGCACAGATTCTGCACTAGTTATCCGGTAATATTGTGTTTTTAATTTAACACACTCCTGCCTTACACACTGTTAATAATGGGTTTTACTATTTTTTGGTATAATGGTACTCAAAATGTCCTGTTAAAAACGACATAGCCTTTAGCATTACAGTGAACATAATGTCATACCAACAGTATAAACTCCAAGGGAGAAATGGAAAAACACTTTTTAGAACATAAATGCTGCATCTGCTCCTAGGAAATTACCACATAGCACTGATCACACTTAAAATGTAATTATTGCTCATAGCCAACTGCTGAGGGCTATACCAGTTGTTAAAGGCCCTATCTGAGTAACCCTATAACGAGAGTGAGGGCCTTTAACAACATGTATAGGCCGAGGCAGAAGAGCTATAAGGCTATTAGAACATTCCACACACTAAATGTAGAATGCCCTAAATGAAAAAGGGAGGAACAGAAAGAAAAACACTGGAATGTTGAAGCAGAGGGCATATACTAGCCATTCTTAGGGGCCGATTACGATGACAGTGAAACCGCCACCGGCAGCCTGCTAGTTGCTGTTTCACCGCCATCGCCAAGCGCTTCTCAGCCCGCCATATTGTGATGGCGAGCAGTGTGCTGGTGGACGCAAAGTCCATCCGTCATGGGTCCGTTACAGGCAATCGTTCTGATTGCCTGGTGGACCCAGCCAGCATACGTTGAATGGTGGCTGTGCCTAGCAGGCACCGTTCGCCAAATTACAATGCTGCTTAAAGCCAGCCTTTCCATTGCGGTAAAACCTCCATGGAAAGGCTGGCAGGAAATGGATTCAGGGACCCGTTGCGGGCCCCCCTTGTGTTGGTCGGAGGAGGTTGTGCACTGGGGGTACCCATGGTACCCCCCTACATTTTCCTATACCAGGTGTTAGGCACCGCGTGGTGCCTGCCACGTAGTGCAGGGAAACGCACAGCATGCTTTCTTAGCATTGCGGAGAGTGCTAAAGCCAGCAGCCCCCACCGCAATGTTAAACTTGCAGGATGCTACCGCCACGGTGGCGGTCGCATCGTAATTGGGGAAGCGGGACCGCCGCCTTACAATCGGGCAGTCCCAGTCCCCACATCGATGGCGGATGGACTCAAGTCCGTCTGCCATCATAATCAGCCCCTAAGTTTGGATCCACTCTATTGTTTCCAATGGAGCTCTCAACCTTCCAGTTTTCAAATGCCTAACATTTCCGATCGGTCAATAACATGCGATTGCTTCCTATTTCTGGCACTCCTTTTCCAATACAGGAAGAACAGCTCAAATTTGCTGGAAACTAAATATTGCATTTGATTTATAAGTAAAAGAAAAATGTATATGTTATGCAATTGTTTGGAATAGCGCAGGGATAGTCAGTTAAGTCCAATAGGTTAATGTATGTGCTGCTGAAATCTTTCTAAGACCTGTAAGTCACACTGTGTCAAAATCTTTTTTATTTTGCAGAGAGGGGAGCTGAGCGATTATGTTATTCACTGTAACTTCAGAAATCATGTATTCTAATCTTGATTAGCCTGCATGGTGTGATCCTAGTCAAATGGCACTCATTTCAGTCCTCCGCAGTCTTGTCATCTATGTTGCAAAAAGCGTAAACGCTCCAAACCGGTGCTTCCAGAGTTATTTTAAGGCATGGGCAAAGTGGGCAATTGGTCAGGGTCCCCACCTTCCTAGAGGCCCCCTGGGAAAGTAAACATTCTGCATATCCAGCCCACTTCTGTCTATTTCCTATCTCATCCTCTCGGCCAACCTCTGCCTCTGAGTTTGTGTCTCTTTTCAAGATGGCATTTATAACAAGGTGTGTATTAAGTTAAACAAGCTTTGGCAATGCCAATAAATCTGTATTGGATGTGCTGCACCCAAGACTCAAAAGCATGATGCTCACTCTGAATTCACATGGGTACCCCTCACCCTGTACGATTACAGACAGGCCACTGACCCTACACTCACAAACTATTCACCCTGCACTCGCTCAACCATCACACATGTTGCATCTATGCTGTAGAGACATAGCCCATACCTTGCACTCTTACACCACACACCCTGCACCCACCCATTGCACATCCTGCATTCAGACACGTCTCACCCAGCTCTCACTATGTACTCACATATACTAAACAAAGCTCACCCTGACCATTTACCCTGCAGTCGCCCACTCACCCTGCACACTCCTACACCTATCACCCTATCATCACACACCGCTCACCTACTCACACATGGCTCACTCTGTACACTTGCAAAGCTCACACACTTCAATTGCACACCACTAACTGTGCACTCACAATCCTCACTGTGGAGATACCCTACTTAAATACTTCTCAGCTTGCAATCACATGACTAACACATCACTCATGCTGACTGCTCAACCAGCACTTACACACTACTGACTTTAAACACACAACAGCACCACTCACCTGCTGCTCACTATGCACACTTATGCACTGCTCTTTCAGCATATGCATCCTCCACCACTCACCCTACACTCAGACACCTATCACCTAGCACTGACACACCTGATACCCTTCCCACACACACCTGTCACCCTGCATGCATGCTCCTAATATACCTCTCACCCTCCAATCTCACACCACTAACACTAATAACATTGACCACTCAACCTGCACTCACATGCCTCTCACCATGCGCACTCACAAATTGCTCACCCTGTACATTAACACTGCTCAGCGTTCACATTCACAAACTTCTCACCCTGCTCTGAGGCACCTCTCATCCTGACCATCACACTGCACTCACCCATCACTAGTACGTCTCTTACCCAGTAATCATTCACTGCTTCTCCAGTATTCACTCACTGCTCACAAGCCACTTGCCCACCACACCTGCACACACACTGTTCATCATACAACTCACACACTGCTCACCCTGCACACTCACACATCTCAACTCCCCAACTGCACACTACTACGTGTGCACTCAAAACTCTCACTTTGGAGTCACACTGCTCACATACTTCTCAGATTGCACTCACATGACTCACATGACTAACATAACACTCATGCCGAGTGCTCACCCAACACTTACAAACCACTTGCACCTAACATTCAAACACCACCCACCCTGCACTGATGCCCCTCTTATGTTGATGCCCATCCTGCACTCACACACTCAGACATCACTTTCACACCTTTTCATCTCATATACCTTTCATCCTGCACTCACACACTACTCATCTTGCACTTGCACGCCTCTCATCCTACACAGACTCTCACCTTGCGCACTCTGAACACCCTTTTTACCTCGCACAAAACTTTGTATGTTGAAAGATCATATCACAGTAGTGAAAGAGGAGAAGTTTATAACAAGGACACACATCCTCTTGTAAATGTAATCGCAACAGGTATACCTTGCTCTGGATGAGAAGTCTGCCATCTCAAATGTGCTGTGTTTAGGTCTTTTAATTAACATAATGGAAAGCCCTCACCTACCCAGTAGGTACAAGCTTCCTCATGTTGTGATTACATTGTGTGTTGAACCACAATTTAATTAAACAGTACCAATCACATGTAAAAAAATATTTGGTCAGCTCAGTTATTTTCCAAATTTGACATTTATTGATGTCCACTTGTACTCATCAGCATTCCATGGCTAGCACATTCATCAGGTCCACAACTATTCTTTTCAATTCATAGCATATCCCTAAAGTGGGCTCAAGTCAAGCATTTGCTCGTGACTGGATGGCATTGTTGTGTATCTCGGTTGTCTGCTCTAGATGTGCTTCCAGCCTCCTATTTTTGTATTTTTTTCCAGTCAAGGACCAGTTTGGTCTCACAGTTTTCTACTGAACGCTCCATTGGAGTGTATGTGTTTCCTTGTTCCTTTTTCAGACCCATTTTGAGCTCTCTCTCTTTGGTACCCTCCTCCCTGATATTCCCTATCCCCTTCCCTAAATATGTCCCATGCAACATTATTTCAATTAATTAATTTTTTAATGTATTAAGTACTATCCAACACTTTGCTTCCTTTTCCTGCTTTGTACGGTCTTGTTTTTCATTTTTTTAAATTCTATATTTTGAGTTTTAATTTAGCCATCTGCCATTTCAGTATGTAAAACAAAATGGCTGCCATATGTCATGATGCACGGTTCACAACACATGCATCCCTGTGCATGCATATTCAAATGCCACGAAAAATGTCTATGTATCAGCATCCAACCTGGAATCAGTTTCTTAGCTCCCATTTTAATGCATGAATTCTAAAGTATACATTTGAAAGCAATGGAAAAAAGCTTTGACCTGTTTTGGAGCTGATCAATTTGATTTGCCAATTCTTGTTCCAGTTCGAATATTGACTGAGTACATTACAATCCCTATTTAGCGAGTTGCGTTTTTTCTTTGCGACTCGCTAAATAGGAATTGAGATTCGCTATTAGGAAAGGGAATTCCAAGGGCGGTTCTTCCTAATAGCAAATCAGAGGCCTATATAAGAATGTTTTGCACATGCCCCATGAAATCCAAAGGTGTGACTAGTACACACCCGGTGTGGGGAAATGTGCCAAGATTTTAGAAGGTGAAAAACATTGTCACCATGTGGGAACCTTAAACATACTTTCAAATGAATGACAGTAGTTGTGACTTAATGAACACAATCAACAGTAAATTGAATTAAAATAGAAATGCGGACATTTAAGAAATATGTAAAAATCATTGGTGATTATTTACCACAAATGATTTTGTTCATTAAGTCTTGGCACATTTCCCCACACCGTTTGTGTACTAGTCACACCTTTGGATTTCATGGGGTGTGGTTCAGCAATACTGTATACTCATAATGAGTTCCATTTGTATTGTTTCCAGCCCTGAAGAAGTTGAGGGTTTAACACCCGAATGACGAAGTATGTGTTGGCTGGACCGTATTTTATCATTTGAATAAAGAAAAAGAGAACACTGCAAGAGACATTTCTTGCCTCCGTCTTTTCTCCTACAGCCTTTTGAACTTTCACATTACTCGCATGCGTGTGCATAGGAACTGACATTATCCATTTCAGACCCTTGGGTTCCAAATCTGAGGGTTTAGGGGTTTTCCGTCACCTGTGGCACCACGAGAACCATATTTGTTTTGTCTACACCACGATACCTTTCGAGCGCCATTTTTTTGTGTTAATACCCCCATTTTGCTAGTAAGAATGTTTTGCGACCGCAATTGCAGACGCAAAACACTCACAATTTACTGCCTTCTTATAGAGTGGTAAAGCATTTGTAAATGGGAAGGCGTCTCCCCAGGGGACCCCTTCTCCTTTGTGAATGCAGGGAAAAATATTTTTTAGGGGCAGGCAGTGTTACCAGGGACCACTACCTGCCCTTAAAAAATGAAACAAAAACGTTTCATTTTTATTTTTTTAAATGCATCCTGTTTTACTTTCAGGAAAATGGGCTGCATTTTATTTTTAAAACATCTTTATTTCAAAGCAGTCCCAGACATGGAGGTCTGTTGAGCCCAGTAAGCTACCATCCCTGGGAGGGCCAGCCATTCCTAATGTGATCACTAGTTGCGAGTGCCTCATTAATATGCATGAGGCATGCAATTTGCGACCCCATTAGTAATCGCTAGCAGTGTCTCAGACACTGTTGTACATGTCATTTAGCGACTTGCAAATTGCGACTCGCAATTGAGCGCAATATGCGAGTGGCTAAATGACATGGTCGTATATCTGGCCCAATATCCGTAGGTCAAAGGCAGTCAAAGGTCGCAAAGTGGTGAGAGGGAGCCCAGAGAGACGCTTCTTTGGTTTGTTGCAAGAATCCCTCTTGAGGCATGCACTGCAGGGCCAGTATACAAATCAAAATCAGACCTCTAAAAAAGTGTTCCTACGAGACCCACACTGCAGGAGCCTTGAGTAAGATAGGGCCGGATGCATTTATGGTTGGGTAATTGCTCCCGATCCTCCCAACAGCCCACTGGGGGAATGCCAGGGTGGCACAATGACCAGTCCAGCCCAGGTGAATTGGATTTTGAGCGTACCAAATTAAAAGAGTTGAAAAATAGGTTTCAGCAGTGATGAATGTATGAATGCTGTATGTATGTTGGCTATTTCTTCCATGGTTTCATAATTACGTAGAAAATTGAGGCTAATTATCAACCAATTGTTTGTTTAACTTTTTCTTTTGTTTAACAGTAAAAATCATTTTTACTACAATTTTTTGGGTTATCTAAAATGTTCACAGAGGAAGACTATAAACTGCGTTAAGTACTGTTTCACAGTTCAGATTTGCCGTTTCGTAGCGCTATATTCACAAGTATTAGTGCTGACGCTATTAATGGTTCGTGATTCACGTCCTTGCAACCTCAGTTGATATTTTCAGAGTCACAATCATAGATCCCCGAAGGACGTGGCAGAGGTGAATACGCAAACTTTAATCAAAAACACATTGTAGGACCATCACTGCCCTCTTTGAAGGTACATGCAATGATGCACCACTAGAGACTTACAAATACAGAGCTGTGCTTATTTATCTATGCCCTAGCTCAATCTGATCTCTTCTTGCCTTGTGAGCGACCTGAAGCAGCTCGCTGGTGCCATGAGCACTATACATTCAACCGCATATCCCGACTGTATAAAGACTGCAAGTCACTGACCGATTCTGTGACAATATAGAGGAAAAAGGCCAAAATTCCTTTATCACAGCCTAAAGTCACAGATCTTGTTTATTCGGGTCAAGCCTGCGAGTGCTGGCACACTGGTCTCTCTTGCAAGAAACTCTTGTATAAAGAAGAGGGCTTGGAGCCCGCCTGCTGCTTACCATTTGATGTCTTGCCTGGCACTTTTCTTTACAGCCTCGTAATTCCTCAAGGTGGGCCTAACATCATTTCCTTTCCTCACTGTGGAGGAGGGACCAAGCACTGAGTATTGATTCAACTTAATCAGTGCCAGGCCCCTGCTCCGGACATTATTGAGGTACAATGTTGTTCTTTTTTTACCTTTTAGTGCCCTGCAAACAGAAGGTGTGTGACTGTTAAAAAATGTGCCCAGCAGCACAAGCAAATTGCAAAGATTTATTTTCTATAGTTAATTTATTTTATTTTGCTAAGTCTTCTATCCTCACTTGGTACTCATGTTTTCTTTTGCTTTTGATCATTGGCACTGTTCTCAAAAGAGGTGGGTTATATTATAGCAAAGCGACATTTTTTCTTTCTTATTTCTAATTTCTGAAATGATGCTTTAACACATAATGGTGCAGTACAGCCCAACCCACCTCACTCCAATCCACACCAATCCACACCACCTCACCTCACATCAAACTGCCCCTCTCAATCCAATCCAACTGAGAGCAATCCAATCCACCCCAATCAAATCCTGACCACTCACCCCAATACAATCCACTCCATTTCACCATACTCCTATATTCCCAACTCACCCCACTCAAATCTGTCTCACTCCAATCTGCCCCACTCCAATCGAAAACAATCTGCCCCACTCTGATCCAAAGCAATCTGCCTCACTCCTATCATCTAAACTCCAATCCAAAATAACCTGCCCCTCTCCAATCCAAAGCAATCTTCCCCACTCCAAAACAATCTTCCCCACTCCAATTCTACCCCGTTCCAATCTGCCCTACTCCAATCTTAAACAATCTGCCCCACTCGAATCTGACTCTCTACAATCTGCCCCACTACAATCCAAAACAGTCTGCCCCCTTCAATCTGCCCCACTCCAATCCAACATAATCTGCCCTACTCCAATCTGCCCCACTCCAAAACTATCTGTCCTACTCTAATTTACCCCATTCCAACATACCCCACTCCAATCTGTCCCACTCAAATAAACCCTATCCACTCCACCCCACCCCACTCCCAAAACAAAACAATCTTTTCTCTCTAATCCACCCCACACCAATCTGACCTACTCTAATCCAAAACAATCAGCCCACTCTAATCTATCCCACTGCAATCTGCCCCACTCCAATCCAAAAACAATCTCTCACCTCCATTCTTCCCCCCTCCCGTATGTCCCACTCCAATCCAAAACAGTCTGCCACACTCCAATCAGCCCAACTCCAATCTAAAACATTCTGCCCACTCTAATCTGACTCACCCCAATCCAAAACAGTTTTGCCCACCCCAATCCACCCCACTTCAATCTGCCCCACTTCAATCCACCCCACATCAATTCGCCCCACTCTAATCCATTCCAAACCACCTCACCCCAATCCACCCCAATCACCCCAATCCACCGACTCCATTCCAATTCACCCCAATCCAATCCTCAAGAATCCACCCTACTTCCTCCCATTCTTCCCCAACCTACTTCAATTCAATCTATCACAATCCATTCAACTCCAATCCAAAACAATCTGCCCCACTCCAATCTGTCTCACATCAATTTGGCCCACTCCAATCCAATCCAAAACAATCTGCCCCACTTCAGTCTGCCCCACTCCAATCCACTCCACTTCAATCCAAAACATTCTGCCACACTCCAACCCACCCCACTCCAATTCAAAATAGTATGCCCACTCTAATCTGCCCCACTCCAATGTGCCTCAATCCAATCCAAAATAATCTGCCCACTCCAATCTGCCCCACTCCAATCTAAAACAATCTGCTCCACTTCAATCTGCTGCACTCTAATCCACCCCACTCCAATCTGCCCCATTCCAATCCACCCCACTCCAATTCACCCCAATCTGCCTCACCCCAATCCTTCCACTCCATCCCAACTCGACCCACTCCAGTCCACAACAATCCACCTCACTCCAATCCAATTCACCCCACACCAAACCATCCCAATCCAGCCCAATCCAATCTAACCCACTCCAATCCTATGCACGTCACCCAAATAAAATTCAACCCACTCCCTCCAAATCCACCTCAATCAAATCCAATCCACCCCACTTCAATCCAAAATAATCTGCCCCACTCCAATCTGCCCCACACCAATCTGCCCCACACAAATGTGCCCCACTCTAATCCAAAACATTCTACCCCACTCCAGTCCAATCCAGCCCACTCCACTGCAGTCCAATCCACCCCACACTACCCCAATCTACCTCACTCTCTCCCAATCTAATCCACCCCACTCCAGTTCAGTCCACCCCACTCAATCCAATCCATCCAGCCCATCACACTCAAAGCCACCCCACTCCAATCCAACATTACAACCAATCCACCACCTCCAATCAACCGCACTTGAATCCAATCGACCCAACCCCACTCCAATCCAATCCATCCCCTCCAGTCCAGTCCAACCCACCCGCTCCCTCCACACCAATTCATCCCACTCCAAACCACCCTACTGCAATCCAATCCCCACCCCAATGCAATCCATCTCACCCTCAAACTAACCTAACCCACCCCACTCAAATCCACCTAAATCGAAACCACCTCACCCCATTTCAATGCACACCACTCCATTTCAATCCACCCAATCTAGTCCACCCACTCCAATCCACCCCATACCACTTAATCCAACCCACTGTACTCTAACATATTCCATCCCAACCTACACCAGTCCATCCCACCGCACTACCTTAATCCATTCCAACCCACTGCATCCTATTCCACCCCACTCCGCTCTATGTCACTCCACTCCACTCTCCGGCAGTGTACTCTGATACTGCACATTTAGACACTCTCTGCCACTGAACCCCTGAACTCTACTCCCCTCTACTCAACTCTGCGACATTCTACTCCCCTTACTCCACTCTTCGATACAAATCTAGAAGAGGGGGAGGAAGCCGAACAGAAGTAATATTCGTCAACTACCGCTTGAATGTTCCCTTCCCATTTACCCCAGGTATTTCCAGTTCGGGAAGCAGAAGGCATTGTATACAAATCTTTTATGTTCAGAAGAACAACTCGTAGATTTTTGTGTTGGCTTTACCTGTTTTGGAAACATTTGGCGATCCTCTGAGCAGCTGTCATCTCGGTGCCTGATGGTGGCCGCTCGAGTCCCCACACAGCTTCAGTGACACGACTTCTCTGCACACACAAGGTTTGTTTCCAGTTCTGATTGTGGTAAATTGTAAGAAAAGCATCGTCTAAGGATCTTTTTATTACATGGTCACTCCATCACCCCTGCCGGCTCCTTACACATCTGCTCTCCTTCACTTTCTGCTGGGACAGATGTCATTACAGCAGGGTGGGACACCTGCTTACAGAAATGACTTATCAGTTGATTACTGTGAATTTTCAGAGCAAAATAATTCGGAAGGAAGAAGAGAAACTCCAGGTAATGATTTTTATATTTAAAACAAGTTGCATTTCTTGTCAGTGAAAAGGAGAGGCGCTCGTGCTCTGCGCCCTACATTTCACATTGTCTTGTGGCAGCAGCCTGTGCGCTGATGTCACAATTGAAGTGTAATAAGTTGGCACACTGGAGTAGTGATGCCACTTTCCTATTACAGAATATATAAAAAAACAAAATAATGAATAATTATAAGTAATAAAATTGGAGACAGGTTTTCATGCTTGTAGTCCTTTGTGCATTGTAAAATGACACGAGGAATTAATTTCTAGTAATCAATGGAGAACTATTCAATTGCCACACCAGAATCAATTGGAAGTTGAGCAGAGAAAGAGTTGTGTCTGGCTCCAGTTTTGGTGTGCTTATGTGATTCAAAGTTGTGTTAGATGTTGTAAAATAAAATGATTTGCACTTAGTAGAGCAGAGTTGAACACGCAGTCCTCTCTTTGGAAATTAAAACATGGTTCTGCCTAATGTAACAGACGACTGTGAGTTAAGAGTCACAGAAGATTGGAAATCAAACGAAATGTTCGGCAGTGCCATTCAGGGCACAACACATGTACATGATGCTGCAAAGAGATCCATGCGAGGAACTAGCCGGACACAGTATGGAATGCAACCCAAGACAATGCCAAAGACACCACTAACGTCACTTAACTAGTATCCCAGGGATCCGTGAAGTGTGACTACAGGACGATACAAAGTGGTGGTGAGAGATGCACGTATGCACAGAACTTACCTCACTATGCTGTGAGAACCAGAGGGCATGCCAGGGAAGGAGACACTTTCATGTTCCAAAGGAAGACAAGGTGAGGCTTTTGAATATGAAAGCTGTACATCCATGTCGTATGAGATACCCTCAAAGCCCCTTGCTGTGCCACAGTACATCCATGATTGTAACACCTGTAAGTAATCTCTTTTATTTCGACAGTGCTTTTTTCAGTAATCTTGTGGAATTGTAGGCCAGGGGATAGACTAACATATTAGCTAATTGTGTTTTTTTTTGCTTTATTTTAAACAGTCAAGTGCTCCACATGTGTAAACATGATACATGCTAAGCAGTGTGCCTGGGTGGGAGAAGTACTTTACTTTATCAAGTCTTTTTGAACGATCGTGCTACATAAACTTCTGGTACACACTAAGGTCCAGATTCAAAAATTCTGTTGGAAATTGGTTCTGGTAGGTTATTCCTCCTGGATCATGAATACATTCCCAGCGTTTTTAGAATCCACAAAGAGTGATATCTCGGAGTATATATGGCACTGTCCCACTTCTCCTAGGAGCACTGATGGAATTTATTTGTGAATTCCATTTTTCACATGAGGAAATACACATGCGCACATTTCCTCACGTGAAAACCCCCAGCCAAGTGCAGCTTGAGTTTCTTGATTTTCTACCTGGAGAAATTATGTTCCATACTGACCCCACTAATATTGGGCGGGTTCCTTCCCCATACCATGCATATGTGTTTGCGCCTGCCCATGACATGATTAAAGTTCAGCCAATGCCCTACACACTAACACATAGAAGTGTGGGTAATTTGTAATTTAAGTAGTAAGATTATGTTCACGCAAACTCCTGCAACAGAGTGAAAATCACATCATCCCGTAAGGAGATCCTGGTGCCCTCAAACTCATGTGTCACTGGCCCTTAGCAATTATGTCTTAATCTTCATAAAATGTAAATTTATATCTCTAAATATATGGAATTCCTTGAAATAAATCCCTCTATGCTTGTGCAACTCATTCCACTGACAGCAGATTTAATCTCATATACATGTGAATAATTTCAAGTGTAAATACATGTTTTGTAAAACCCCAAAATACATACTGGATTTCAACGCTGATCATTTGTAGACCTATAGGCATGCCTCATACATGTGTTAGATGATTGACTCAAACAAAATTGAGTAAACCATTCAACCTGGAACATTCGTTCTCCATTGCTCTGCCTTCTGGAGGAATTTAAAAACCTAATCTAGATTGTGCGGGCGTATACGCACAAATGTATTTTCATGCACATAAGACCATTGCCATTCTCTCAACTATTCTGTCACATTTACAAGTTTTCAAACACCTTTGAAGCATTGGGCCACACATGTCTCTACAGTAGATGAGAGAATCTATCTTTTCTGGGGCATGACACTTATAACCTATTTTTAAAATGTCACGAACAATGTGGCAGCATCCATGGTCTGTTGTACACAGATTGCACTTCATAGGCACAAGAACATTACCACTGCCACTAATATAGATCACCAAAAATAAATAGAAAAAAAGTCAAGGTCTCCAGAGAAAAAAGCAACACTTGCAATTGTGTCATCGCTGGGCTTTAGACCAAGAAGAGCAAGAATAAAACAGAATGCAAGTGTCCTCTATCTAAGCACTTACACTCTGGAACACAACCCTGACCCAGATCTAAAAAACACCCATTCAGGAAACACTTTGAAATTGAACACATCTATTGCTGCCTCCTCACAGACGCAAGATGAGGAGAAACAACTAATTTATAGGAAGGAAGTTTGCTCGGGCTCCTTCTCAGAGACACAAGACAAAGAGAGCCCACCTCCCTCTAGGAACAAAGTTTACTTGTGCAGCTCTTCACAGACACAAGATATAGAGAGACCGCCCATCTCTAGGAAAACGTTGACATGTATGCATCCTCAGAGACAAAAGATAAAGCAAGGTCACACTACCTCTAAAACAAAATTTACTTGTGCGCCTCCTCACAGACACAAGATAAACAGAGACTGCCCACCTCTAGGAACACAGTAACTTGTGTGCATCCTCAAAGAGACACAAGATAAAGCGAGGCCATCCACTTCTAGGAACAAAGTTTACTTGTGCCGCTCCTCACAGACACAAGATAATGAGAGACATTATCCCTCTAGGAAGCAAAGTAATTTGCAATCCTCTTCACAGACACAAGATGAAGAGCGATCCCCCCACCTCTAGGAAGCAAGTTTACTTGTGCCTCGCCACATCTGTACCTGTCTTGTTCTTTGTTGCTTTACATCTTGGTTGATGATCTACTGACTACACTAGCACTTATGTTTTTTTAAAATCATGTTATGTTATGTGTATTTGTAGAGCACACAACTCACCCGGACGTTGTGTCTCAGAGTAGTCTTGGTGTGAATTCTGCTGAATGTTGGTTGTTCACAGAGTGCCAAGGAGGATGTCTGTCTTACCCACTTTAATGAAAAGTCTGCGCGGTATTCTATCCAAAGGATCAGAGGTATGGATATTCCCGAAACTCCCAACACAGGCAGGCTGTACCAAACAACATCTAGGTTGCTGCTCTATTAATGTTGTCGTGTTTGGTGCTATGGGAATAAGAGAAAATTTACAAGCTATCACTCTTAGTTTGCATGATTCCTTGCGACGAAGGGTTGGGGGAAGACATGAGACGAGTTTGTGTTGTGCTACCACTAGGGAGCTATGTCTCAGTGGGTCAACCATCAGTAAGAGGGATAATGAGATCCCACAAGGATACAAGGATACAGAGCAATTTAAGCAAAGCTTTACCTTAGCCAATATATTTTTCACAAATCTTATTACATTTCTGCAAATGATCCAATTTGAAATTAGATTAAGTGGACAATCAATTAAAGGATAAATGTGTTGCATTGGTAACACTTAACTAATTGGCTAAAGGATGATAAACTAGCAATGCATTTTCCCTTTGTATATAAGGCTTAGTCATATCTCAATCACACTCTAATATTAACGTCACAGAAATGTGCTGGCAGTGGGTTTTAAGTTTAAGGATATTGGGACAGAATAGTTTGTTACTCAAGACCTACTACTTTCAAGTATAAAGGTAATATACGGTATATGACTACATGCAGTAAAATTACTTCTCTGCACATTTAGGACTAATTTTGGAAGTGTTTGAAAGCACAAAAATGTGTTAACAAATGCCATCATTAAAAATGAATCCAACAAAAAAAAATGGCAAAAGACCTAAAGTGATCCACATACCAACTAAAATTAAGAGAATTAGTTTACGTGGGAACAATCAACAGCTACTTTGCAGTTCGAAGACTGTGCACTCGAGGAGCTTGAAAGAACTTTAAGCACCTCTTCTGTGAGGAAGGTACTGTTCATGCAGCAACTTAAATTACTCTCCTAATATGGTAGCAATTATTACCATGTCTAATGCAGTATTTACTTGATCAGCCAAGGAAGTGCAACACAAGTGAATCATGTCAACCTTGCCTGAAAGAGGACTAGGTGTAGGTATGTGAATCTTTGCAAGAACAAAAGAAATGTTATTGTACAAATAATAAAAGTAAGTTCAATTAAATCAAATATGAAGATAAACCTATTAATCTAGGACAATTGTATAAACGTACGGCGGAAATGGCACTTTGGACCGGAGTCTGCAGGCGTCGCTTGGATTCAGAAAGCTAATTCTTTGTTTCATGACTGAATTTTTAAGTTAGACCAACAACATCTATAAAAATTGTTTGGACAAAGAATTAAGAACGAAAATATTGTGAAGGTAAGTTTCTAAGGGAAGGCAAAGTTTTACTATGCTTAACGCCACATCTACATACCTTGAAGATATACACATCTTCAAAGTACCTAGATGTGGAGTTAAAGAATCGTAAATCTATACTTTCCTATTTGCACTTACCTTCTTAGTATTTTGGTTCTTGATATTTTTGACACACTATTCAGTACACACAATATTTTTGTAATTGTTATTTCATCAGACATCCATATCAAATCCTGAAGTAGTTTGATTGTTAAATCGAACTACAAGTTTAAGCTTTCTCTGCACTTTGTAAACAGAGTAGAGATGCTGTCACGCCATTTTACCGTCCATTCGCAAATCTTTTCAGATTGGTAAGCACCATCCAATGAAATCTTACACCATTGCGCTCACAAACGTCCGTTCGCTTGGCAAACATAGCCAGGACATCCATGAACTGATACAGGACCATAAAATAGATATCCTGTTCATGACGGAAACTTGGATGGGCCAAGCATCTGATCCGGATCTTGTCACAGCCGTTCCTGCTGGGTTTGCCACTTATAGACTGGACAGGCAAACCAAGAAAAAAGGTGGCGGCATTGCTATCATTGCCCGTGACACCTATATTGTAAGGCACACGCTAATTCCCCAGACTTCCTGCGAAGCCTTAGAATTCGCAATAAAACTGACCCCTTCCTATACCTTCAAAGGGATCCTCCTTTATCGACCACCGGGACCCAGGTGTGACTTCCTGGGGGCTCACAGATCCTTCCTGGAAACATCCGCACTGGAGAACTCCTTCACCATTCTAGGTGATTTTAATTTCCATTTTGATGTGCCCGACAATCCTGACACAGCCACGCTTTTAGCTGACATGTCAACTTTTGGTCTATCCCCTTTGGTTCATTCCCCTACGCATGAAGGAGGGCACACACTAGACGGCATTTTTTCTAATGCCTCGGGCCTCAAACTTACAGAAATACTCCCTCTAATTTGGTCGGATCACCATCTCATCCTGGCTTCACTTCCAGTGGGTGACCCCCTGGTCGACAAGCCCCACCCTAATCCCTGTCTCCCCTACCTGGCATGGGATGACTTAGATGTACGCAGGCTGGAAACCTTGCTTAATGATACCCTCCCTACGTTATCTCCGGACCCCAATAACGCCACGTCCCAATTTTACAACTGGGTGAGCTCAGCAGCAAAAGATCTGGTCCCACTTAAACAACGGTCACGCAATAGATCTACCCCCTCGGCCCCGTGGTACTCAGAGGAACTGCGTACCCAAAAACAAAAGTGCTGAAATAGAGAGAGACACTGGCGGAAGGACTACACACCCGAAGCCAAACTCTTATATAAAGAGTCGGTAGCAAAATACAAACATCTTATCTTGGACGCAAAAAAAAAGTATTGTTGCAATAAAATTGAAACAGCACAAAACTCCAATAAATGTCTATATGAGACCACCAAACAATTGGCGGGTTTCTCTGTGGATCTCACACCTCCCCCGTCCCAAACCCTTTGCGACGCTTTATCTAAGTTCTTCTTCAGCAAAGTTGATGACATTTACAGGGTTTTCGCCAATAACGTCACTCTCTTCCACAGCCCATCAATTCAACCTGAAGGACCCATTCTCTCGCAGTTCAGCGAGGTCACGTGTCTGCAGGTGCTAAAAACGATATCCACCATCAAATCGGGATCGGCCCTCGACCCTTGTCCCTTGAAGGTCCTGAGACTTATCATGGATGCAGTCTTACCCTCTATAACCAATATCTGCAACTCCATGTTTAGCACCGGCATCTATCCCGAGACACTAAAGAAAACCCTAATAAAACCGTTGCTCAAAAAACCTACCCTTAATAAAGAAGAACCCAAAAGCTACCGCCCCATTGCCAGTCTCCCACTATTAGCAAAAATTGTGGAAAAAATTATGAATGCCCAACTCTCCTCCTTCATCGAGGATAACAAATGCCTAGATGAATCACAGTTTGGCTTCCGTCGCTTCCACGGAACCGAGACGGCCTTGGTCAAAGTGGCGGACGACATCAGATCTATCCGGGATGCGGGAGGTAGCGCCGTCCTGATATCACAGTGGGACCTTTTGAATCCTCCCCCCTGTCACTACCGTGTGGAGTTCCCCAAGGCTCATCCCTTAGTCCGACACTATTTAACATTTATGTGTCGGACCTTGCCAATGTCATCAGGGCACACGGGATGAGCCTCACTTCATACGCTGATGACACTCAACTGGTCCTAGCCGTCAAAAACGACGGCCTTCAGAAAGCCAACATGTTCAACCAGGGCATGTCGGCTATCGGGAACTGGATGTCACACAATTGTCTGAAGCTAAACTCCGATAAATCGGAGGTTGTAATCTTCGGCAATCTCTCTCCGGAGTGGTCCCCCCGTTGGTGGCCGTCATCCATGGGCCAGCCCCCAGTCCCGGTTGATAAAGTGAGGAACCTGGGAGTCATGTTTGACAACCGTCTGAACTTCCTACCACACGCCAATCAGATATCCTCTTCAGCCTTTCATAAACTTAGGCTCATCAAAATAATTCTGCCCTTTTTACCTGAAAACATGGCGAAAACGCTGGTAAGCTCCCTGGTGCTCTCCACCCTAGACTATTGTAACGCTTTGTTTCTAGGGGCCCAGGAGAGAGTGTTAACAAAAATGCAGTCCATACAGAACGCGGCCGCCAGGCTCCTAGGGCGAATCCCCAAATTCCATCCGGTTTTACCCACCATGAAACAACTTCATTGGCTTCCGGTGAGGAAGAGGATTATGTTCAAAACCTTGTGCCTGGTATACAAGGCTTTACACAACGCTGTCCCAGCGTTCTTCACTCAGAACCTTACCCCCTACTGTCCATCCAGAGCACTGCGCTCTTCCAGCTCCCTGGACCTGGTGATCCCCCGAACTAAATCTGTCAACTGGGGTGACAGAAGATTTCTTGTGGCTGCTCCAAAATTATGGAACACACTGCCTCATCCCATCAAGACCAGCACGTCCCTCTGGTCTTTCCGAAAAAACCTCAAAACCTGGCTTTTTAATCATTGATCTCCCAGTCCCCTTGTTGGTTAAACATTGCAGATACTTAGCGCCGAGATGCCCACGGGCCTTCGTTTCGCGCTTTACAAATGTCAAAATAAATAAATAAATAAAGATACTGGCTGAGGTTCTTTCTGAAAAGTTATCAGTCCATGCATTCATGCATGCCCTAAGCATTCTCCGCTTGCAGTCTAACTTATCCAGACCATCTTTTTTTTTTTAAAGTTTTTTATTAAAACAACAATGATCTGCATGTATAATTTTACAATCTTAATGTTACCTCTGTACAGTCACCTAATATACATTTCTACATCGATGCACAAATGACTTCAACAACATCATAGGTCCTCGTCCTATCCAGACCTTCTTAATACATACATGAAGATGAAGGAAAAGAGGACATTTCTTCAAGGAGTCAATTACAATTCAACTACAGATTCATGACCATTCATTACCCAGCTTTCACTGCCAGATTCCAACATGCTTGTGAATGTTCTGGATCACTATTTAGGGGGAGTAGCTGCCAACTGGGCCATGCCTTTGGTTGATTCCGATGACCCGTTGTTGCATGATTTAAACTCTTTCAAGGCCGCAATGTCTAGTCTGTTTGCCAAACACGTTTTTATCCAAGCCTCAGATAATGAACTTTTAAGTTTACGGCAAGGGTCAAAAGATTTGATAACTTGTGTGACTACCTTTAATAGGTTACTGGCGGAAACTCGCTGGCCTGCAGATAAGAGAGTCTCTCTATTCTACAAAGGTCTTAGGGATGAATTAAAAGGATTCTTTGGCCCATATAGTAAATCTACCTGATGATTATAGTGAATTTGTTGATCTAGTGATTAAACTAGATCATAGGTTGTGCGAACGAAAGAATGAAAGACCCAGAGGCGACATCAGGAATCTTCACTTTAAGGTAGAGAAAAAAGATGAAAAGAATGCACATGTGGAGCCAATGCAAATTGGCGGCGTAAAAGGACCACTGTCCATAGAAGAGAAGGAGCGTAGACGACAGGGGAATTTATGTCTTTATTGTGGGAAACCAGGTCATTATGCTAAAGATTGCTCAATAAAACCCACCAAAAAGAAATCAATAGCCACTTCTGATCAACAACCTTTATCAGTACCTGTGGAGTTCCAAGATTATGCTGATGTATTTGATCCCATTCAAGCTACGAAATTACCGCCACACAGAATTTATGACTGCAGAATTGACTTAATTCCAGGGGCAATTCTACCTTGTAGCAGGATTTACGCCTTAACGGAACCAGAAAATCAATATTTGAGAAAATATCTAGACGAATTATTAGACATTGGATTTATAAGGTATTCAACCTCACCAGTCTCTTCACCACTTTTTTGTGTAGCGAAAAAATCTGGCGATTAGAGGGCGATGAATGGAAGACTGCCTTCCGTACTAAATTCGGCTTATTCGAATATACTGTGATGCCTTTTGGCCTTTGCAACGCCCCAGCGGCATTCCAGTATTTTATTAATGAAGTCTTACATGATCTTCTTGATATATGTGTCATAGTATATATTGATGACATATTGATTTACTCTAAAAATGAAGAAGAACACACTAAACATGTTCGTTCTGTGTTGTAGAGACTCCGTGATGATTCCCTGTTTGTAAAACTTGAGAAATGTGTTTTTAACACATCTAAGGTTGAATTTTTGGGTTACTGGTTGTCGCCTGAAGGCATAATCATGGATCCAAAAAAAGTAAAAGCGATATTAAATTGGCCATCTCCCTCCTCAATAAAAGACATACAGAGAATTCTAGGATTCGCGAATTTATATAGACGCTTCATATAAAAATTTTCAGAAATAGTCACACCCATTACTCAGTTACTCAAGAAAGGACAAAAATTTCAATGGACCTCGGAGGCTGAATCTACTTTTAAAAAATTAAAAGAAGCTTTCACCTCAGCACCCATTTTGATTCCTCCCGACCCGGACAAACCATTTTTTGGAGAAGCCGATGCTTCCCAACTGCCTTGGGGGGCGTTCTAATGCAAAAGGATTCTGGAACTGGCCATTTACATCCAATAGCCTTTTACTCACGCAAACTACTAACTGCTGAACAGAATTACACCATAGCAGAGCGCGAGTTATTAGCAATCAAGGCAGTTTTCCAGGAATGGAGGCATCATCTATTGGGTGCAAAACACACCATCACCATATTTTCAGATCATAAAATCTTCAATTTTTCTCTACAGTCAAGGCTCTTACTCCCAGACAAATGCGTTGGTTTCTTTTTTTTAGTGAATTTGACTTCCTCATTACATATCGTCCGGGACAAAAACAGCTTTTGTCGGACACCTTGTCCCGATTAGTTTGCGAAAAGAACTGCAACACTAGCAACGATCCTCCAAGTATTATTCCACTAGAGAAAATCACAGCAATCACCCAATCAAAAACTTTCTTACAGCAAGTCAAAAAAGAAACTCAACAACTATATCCACAACAATGGTTAGAGAAAAAACAGAACTCAATCCATGATGGGTTTCTTTTTCATAAGAATAAGTTGTACATTCCACATGTCGTACTTTGAATTTCGGGACCGCGTAGGAGGCAGGGCCCTACCCCTGTCTCTCTGTGCATTAGCGAACCGCGAATGGTTAATGCGGTATGTACAAGTGCTTTATATAACGTTCTAGCTATGAATGCACTGTGTATACGTTATTGTACATCACTACGTGGGTTCCATCTTAGAGCGGTGGCCATCTTATGGTTGCCCTCACATAGGCTACATGCATATCATGAAGCAAATACGGGCCTTTAAAGGACATGTGCTTTCCTTTGACTTCTCTGTGACCTGGGCAGCTGGCTCCGCTGCCCCAGGTCAGTCCGGTTTCACGAGCTCCCCATCCCCTGGCCACCTGTGATTAGCATCAGGGCTTGACACACCATAAAGCCTTTTCATCCCACACAAGCCTCCAGCTAATCTCTTTCGCACCTGACTGTTCCTACTTTATGGCTTGTTTTTCCAAACAGGAGATACTCATGTTTATTGGGGCCTATCGATATCTGATGTGGGATCTGAGCCTTGCTGGGTAAATAATTGCGGGCTGGCTTAACTGGAATGTGGGATGGTCATCATGACTCTGCCTTTTCGTTTGTAATGTATCCTTGTATATGGCCGTATCGTAAACCAAGGAATGTGTGCCTGAAGCAGAATATCTTGTATTTAAGAAGAAGCCCGTTTCTGTGATTTTCAGCAGTCTCCTGAGAACATACACGCTGTTGTACTTCTAGGATACCTGTAATTGGTCTGCAGCCAATAAACTGATCTTTGACTTCACCCAGAAGACTGTGTTTCTGTAGGTCTGAAACAGGAAGAACCCCGAAGTCATAGGGTGTATTCCCCTGAACCGCTGGGCTTAAAATACCCAGTACTTCACACATAGAGATTTTAAATTACAAGTTTTAAATTGGAATCATGATTCAAGTACTGCAGGTCATCCAGGGATTAATAAGGTTCTAGAACTATGTCAACGACATTTCTGGTGGACTAACCTTAAAAAGGGTGTACAACAATATGTTAACTCTTGTCCAGTTTGTGCACGACAGAAGTCATCTCATTTGCCTCCCATGGGGTTACTACAACCTTTACCAATTCCTCCTCTTCCTTGGCACACCATTAGTCTAGATTTCATCATAGACTTACCTAAATCACATAATTATACCACAATTCTAGTAGTCGTTGATTTGTTATCAAAAACGGGGCATTTCATTCCCTTAAGCAAACTCCCATCTGCCTTGGAATTTAGCAATATTTTCTTGAATAATATTGTGAAACTCCATGGCCTGCCCAGTAAGATAATCTCGGACAGAGGCCCCCAATTCATTTCTAAATTCTGGAAACAGTTGTGTCAACAATTAGGAATAGAAGTAGCTCTATCATCAGCATATCACCCACAAAGTAACGGCCAGACTGAAAAAGTAATTCAGTATCTGGAACAGAGTCTGCGCTGTTTGACTTCATCAGTTACATCTCAATGGGATGAAGTCTTGCCCTTAGCTGAATTTTCATATAACAAAAGTCACCACACAGCTTTGGGTTGCTCTCCCTTTTTCTTCTTAACTGGTTGGCACCCACGCTCAGTGCCAGTTTTATACCCGAGTCAAACACTACTATTCCTGCAGTCACGGAAAGACTAAAGAGACTACAACAGTTTCAGGAACACATCAAGAAGAACTTAGCCAAACATAAACAAAAGGCCAAGGCATTCACTGATAAACATCGAACTCCTCCACCACTCTACAAAACAGGGGATTTAGTTTGGTTGTCAACCCGAAACATTCAAATTGAAGGTCCTAAGAAACTAAAGCCAAGATTCATTGGCCCTTTTCCTATTGAGAAAATCATCAACCCAGTTTCCATAAGACTTATTTTACCCAAGGATTATTCAATCCACCCGGTGTTTCATGTTTCCCTAGTTAAACCCTACGATTCCAGTACTCGACCAGATTGTTCACCTCCACCTATTGTTATAGGGGACCATCTAGAATACGAAGTACATCGTATCTTTGATTCAAAAAGACTAAATGGTCGTCTTTATTATCTGATCGACTGGAAAGGGTATGATGTGTCAGAGAGATCTTGGGAACCTGAAGCTAATGTTCATGCTCCAAGGCTAGTGAGGTCTTTTCACGCTCTTCATCCCAAAAAAATTCCGTCCTGTAAGACGACCTTTAGGGGAGAAACTGTTACGAGAAAACCACAATCTGTGTAATCTGTGTTTAAATAAGATTGCTATCCAGAGTATGCGATGCAACCTATGTGTTCCTCTATCATGCTCACCTCAGCTAACACTCTATAAAAGAGACGAGTGGATAAATAATTATTATGTTAACAACTAAAGTTTGTGGGTATTGACTTGTATTTGCCAATGATTATTTGTTCTTAAGAACAAGGTTGCCATATGCATAGTTGTGTTTGACAATGCTTATTATTCCCCAAGAGGTTGTCACATGCGTTAAATCCGTTGTTAGCTTCACGTGCGCATCGTGGAGAAAACATGAGTCAGCACACGTTTTTTCCCAGCTTAAGCTCACGGGGATGATTCACGGCTGCATATGCACGACACATGAAATACTAAAACGTGATCCTCACGTCTTCTTCCCTGCCTATAAAACCCCCCACTCATCTCTGCCAGATGCTTCGCTTACTTCAAGAACGGAGTACTCACCTGTTTTTTTAAGAACGGTTTAAAAGACATTGGAAAGAACAACGTGCAGAACTTTTGATAAAAGAAGACAACCAAAAGTATTTATACATGTATAGAGACACTAGCGCTATATTTTTTGAAAAGGTTGTCATATTTTCGGAAGATACCTGTTACAGTCTAAGGATTGTCATTGTTACTGGAAAAGTGTGGCATATATATATTTATGTGTAGTTGAGCCGCATCAAAACTACTGATTCCCAATATAAGGATCGGAGATATGTGATGCAAACAATCCTCTAAAGAAAAGGGAGCAGTCGTATTGCTGTGTATTGTTCTTTTTCTGTTCTTTATTTATTTAATTTTAGTTCATGAAGCACTGGGAAAAAGTCTGCAAAGATTTCAGGTATGATGACATAGTTCAGTGAAAGAGCATTCAAATTTCATTCGCAAATTAACGAACTAATGTTGTGGTGGTAACTCAAGAGTAACTTTGTGTTTATTTGACCTACCTTATAGGCAGAATCTAGTACCCTGATGGCAGAAATATTTTTTGTGAAGCGAGACGAGGTGCTGATTTCTTTAGGGTATGTTAACTTCAGTCTAAACTAACATAATAATTTGCTAAAAGTAAGGATAAGTTCTGAAGAGAATATGTTTATGTTTTCGTAGATATACCAAAGAAAAAAGCTCGCTGACGCTTCCCTCCTTGAGAAAACCTGCACCACTTCGGAGCAGTCAAGAAGCCGAAGAACCATCTCAGTGTTCTTTTCTTTGTTTTTCTCATTCCCACTCCCCTTTCCCTTGGAGGTTTCTTCAGAGCGGCTAGTGTAATTCCTGGTCGCTCTGGTAAGCCACGAAGGGATTTGGGACCACTCGGCATCGAGGAGGAAACAACCGGAGAACAGGTGGGTGACTTCGTAACAGTGGCAGCCCACAGGAGCAAAATGATTAACCAACTCCAGAAGGTGGAGACTGGCAGAACTATCAAAGTGCTAAACCACCACCTTGTGAATTGTTGCCACCAAGAGACCTCAGTTCACTGCAGCAGAAATATCCAAACATTCCTCTTCTATTCTGTAGGGTTGTTCATGTATTTTCTAATTTACTTATGTAATTCTTCTTTGCTGCAGGTTTTGAGGCAGTACCTGCAGGTCTCCACCCCTCTTCTGTCCCTTTTCTACACAGTTTTGACTCTTGTGATTCTTGTGAAACATTTCTGCTCATCTTTCCTATCTGCTTCTTTCTGATTGCCCCTAAACTTGCCTTGCCTATCTTTTCTCTCCATTACCTTTGTACCTCTGTTCCATGTCCCGCTCCACCGGGCTGGATCTACATCAAAATATCTATACAAAGGTATCTCCTAGCAACAATATCATTTACAGTCATCATACATAGGGTGTACAGATTTACTAGTCCAACTCTATATCTTCTTACTTACTATCATAATATTGTGTGAGTTGGTATTTTGAAGTTAACATTGTTGCACATTGATGTTTTATGGTTGATATTTTGGTACCACACCATTGAGCCCCTCACCCTTTTCGGCTTGTCTTGAACACTGCATTGACACAAACACAGCAGCCATTGAGAGTGCCAGCACTCCAGTACACTGCCACATTAATTTAAATATACTCCTGTCAACCATTATAGCACATGCATCTCATACAAATGCATCTCTTCCAAAACTAGTGTACTGGATTGTCAGCAATAAGGCCCCACCCTCAAAGCATCCAATATGTAGTACAAATGTATTCAATCTAAAAAAAGAAGTAAGGCAGTGGACTTGTCTGACCAGAGGCGTTTTAATGCATGGGCAAAGTGAGGGGGGGGGGTGGCGCTGATAGAGTGATCTCTGTTCTGAAGATTCTTGCGATTTATTTTTAAGGTGGGTGAATTGTGAGAGTCTTTTATAACATTTTGAAGAGAAATGCTGTATTTATATTTAATGCAACATCCATTACAAAGTATCTTATAGACCAAAACAGGACCTCGCAAATGAGAAATGGAATGATGTCATTGCCAAATGTTTTGCAGTAATATCAGCAACCAGTTTTTGTGTTAAGTATTGAAAACAATATTCACTTTTCCGCAATATCAGATGTAAACACATTTAGATGTTGGACCAGTATGTCAGTGACTTGGCCCAAGAGGACATGATAGAGCTGAAATTGTGTCATCAATTCAAAGCTGTTCTAAACAGGGACCCCCACCCCCAAAACCCGTAAGATGTTCCTGTGTCAGTGTGTAGGTCAGTTTTTTGGCTATTTGTTGGCCTGTGTACAGTCTGGTGGGCTGGTTTTTACCATTGATTTACCTGATATTAAAACAAACATTGCCTGTAGCAAGCTCAAATCTTCAATTCCTCACAAAACACCTATACAGCATGTCTTTTCAACTTTAGAACAGCCCCAGTTTCCAAATATGGGTCACGTTTTTGCCATGTTATTCACTAATGGGGGGCACTTTTATTTTAGTGCCTAGAAATATATATATTCTGTTCCAGTCTGACTCTGATCTTTGTATCAAAGTTTAACTTTAATAAAAGCATGTTCTTACGATTAATAATATTTGTAAATGTGTTAGTTATATAACATGTTTACACCTTGCTGGGCAGGCAGCTCTTTTCAATGTGTAGTAAAATTCCACACCCACCATGCAAGAACCAAAGAAATGTTCCTCTGTAAGAAGATGGCAAAATGTACAACAGGTCATATTGCAGTGCTTAATTTGTAATAGACTATGTACCGGTGCCTGAAGATCTCCTCAGAAGTCCTCAGCCAGGCAATAAAAGGCAGGCGCACAGTGTGCCATGATTGTATAATATTAAATCCACATCATGCCTCTTTAATTCAGCCCCAGACACTGCCCCATTGTTTCTCCCCTTCAGACTTCCATTTTTACTGGTTTTTCAATCTTTCTCTTCCTCTGTCTTTCAGATTTGTATGTTGAATCAAACAGTAAGGTTGGCCTCTACGCTCTGATTTCATTATGTTAATAAGGTTTGTGGAATTGTAGAAAATGCTGCTGAAGTAAAATAAAAACAGCACCTTCACAGAAGGCCTTTTAAAGCTCTGCACCCAGGATGTGGAATAACATCCCTGTCTCTGCCTTGAATGCCTCAAGGCTGCTCCAATTTTGGATAGTGCTGAAGATGTACCTCCTAAAGAATACTACATCACCATACCCTAACAATGCCCAAGCCAGCTACTTCCTTTATCTCTTGTTGACTGTGCACTTGCATTTCACCCTGTACATCACTGACTCACTGACACCTTTGGACTATGTGTGCTCTTTACAAATACTGCATGCATACATATACACACACAAATAAACATACATACAAGCAAGCATTCATACACACACCAGGTGTTGGACTAACAAAAAAAGTGCCATTGGTTAGAAATAAGTGTCAGTGCTTTGTCCTAGAAAACTGCCACAAATTAGGCACTGCATATCATCCCATTACAAGGTAAATGTACTACATTTTTGTCCCTTTGTCACATTACAGTCAGTATGGTATATGCATCATACTAAATAGTTGTTTGTACTAAGAAGCCGCTTACCACCATTTCATTGGGCCCCAGCAGCAATATGTACTGTTTGCATACATGATTTTGTGTCATTTGCACCAAATACAATTTCCAAATGCTTCATGTGCTTTGGGCTCCTTTGGAAGCAACAAAACCATTCTAAGTTCTAATAGTTGTTCCTTTCAGGTCTCAAAGTTCGAATGATGCATGGGGGAAATCAAACAATGGTGACAGAGTTTGTTTTGTTGGGACTTTCTGACATCACAGAGCAGCAGTCCATACTATTTACCTCTTTTTTGATAGTATACCTTCTGGCGCTGCTAGGAAATGGGCTCATAATGATGGTGATTGCCCTTAGTCCTCAGCTCCATAAACCCATGTATCTCTTCATCAGCGCTTTGAACATTGTGGACATCGGCCTCATCTCAGATACTCTCCCCAAGATGCTCACCAACATCTACACAAACAAGAAGGCTATTTCCTATGAGGGCTGCATTACCCAGCTATACTTCTTTGTATTTTTCGCAGCTGCTGAGTGTGTGCTATTTGGCGGGATGGCTTGTGACCGGTATGTTGCTATATGTTTTCCTCTTCGCTATCCAGACATTATGAGGACTCATAACTGTCTTTGGATGGTGATCTCTACTTTTGTAGTGAGCTTTTTGCATGCACTGTTGCATACACTCTTGATGGCTAGTCTCTCCTTCTGCGGACCCAACCAAATTCTCCACTACTTCTGTGACATTGCTCCACTGCTCAAGTTGTCCTGTGTTCGGACATCCACCAATGAACTTGTGATCTTCACTGAGGGTTCCCTTATTGTGATGATCCCTTCTCAGCTGTACTGTTCTCCTACGTGTGCATTGTAGTTGCCATTCTTAAGATACGCTCCACCAAAGGGCGGCAAAGGGCTTTCTCCACCTGTTCCTCACACCTCACGGTGGTGACCTTGTTCTATGGTACTCTTGTATTTATGTATTTCCGACCCTCCTCCAGTTATTCCCTGGGCCAGGAGAGGTTTGTGACTGTCATGTATAATGTCCTAGCACCAACGCTTAACCCTTTTATCTACAGTCTCAGAAACAATGAAGTAAAACAGGCTCTAAGAAAGTTAATTTCTCGAAAGAATGTGGCGTGATCAGTTAGACAGGTTTGGATTAGGGTGAGATTAGTATGTATGTTATCTATGTTACTGTATACATAGGTGCTTGCATGCAGTCATTTTCAGCTCTGCCTCTCATTGGTTTTTCATTAAGATGGCTTTGCACTTGGGGGATGCATTTACAATTCTTTCTCTCAATGGAGCAAGATAACTTACTGTGCTGTGTTGCATGAAAGGGAGAATGTTTAAATGCTTCATATTTACCATGATATGGAGCATTTCTGCTCTCTCCTTGCACTGGAGCACCTGGTCCTGCCTAGCACTACATAGGCACACAAGTACTAGAGTACAGGGTCTCTGCATTACAGGCAGGATTGTTTTGTGCATCAAGGGACACCTTCCTGCACAAAAACAATCCTTAAAGGAGTTTTCATCTTTCTATGTGTGCTGCAGAATGCAGCTCATGTGGAAAGCGGTAATAGAGAGGAGAAATAAAGATATTTCTCCTTATTATGGCTCACTGCGGATAGTGTAGCATGTTGATGCATTCCCAGATTTACAAGTCTTTGTAAATCTGGAAATGGACCAAAACCCTTGGGTGGATGAATAGGAATGCCCATGCCCCACCGGTGCAAATGCCTTCACAAAGCAAGGTAACACAAAGCAGCACAATGCACTATCTTGATGTACTTTGTAAATAAAATAAAACGTTTTTTTGTTGGTGCTGCTCCATAACGGTGAAACAACCCGGATGAAAAATCTCAGTAAATCTGCCCCCATATGATGTACCTAGACTAAGAACCACACGCTTTTCAGAATCCCTCCTTACTATCAGTGCAGCCAACAATTACACAGGTCTTCAGAAGGACTCACATGGGCTCTCCTATGCAATTCTGAGATGGAATAGCCCTTCCTTCAAGGTTACTCTCTTTTGTGTTTTCACAGATTGTTTCCCATTAGCCCCTGCTCCAGGAGAAATTATATTCTTTGAAGTCTAGCTGTATGTCACAACATACTTCATTTTCAGTCACTCAGGTTGTTGCATCTGTTGTTCTTCAATGAGTTGGCTATAGTGTCACTGGCACACTATATGATAAAGATGAGTCAGTCTTGGAATGGCCGACTTAGTGCAAGTGAATGATGGAGACAATCATTTTTTGTTGTACCGCATCCAGTGAACTAAACAGTTTTTATTTGCCACTCAGGAAAATTAAAGGTGTGGTTTTAGTGTTTGTTACTGTCACTGAATTGAGTGCAATGACTGGTGTTCTCTAGGGCTTGGCAAGCTACAAACTGTAGCCACAAAAGGAGGGGCAAAAGAGGGACAACAAGATGCTGGGGCGGCCTCCAATGAAAAGCAAGAACCAAGCCCTGTGTTACACACCCCACAATGAAAGTTCCTATTTGCTCAATGTCATAAGGTCCCTGCAGTAAAACCAGTTTTAGAGAGACAACCTGCTTTGGAAAGCCTCAGGGTGTAGCGAGCTACAAGGGTGTACATAAAAAAAATCTAGTCCCTGCATTACCATAAGGGTGGGCGTAGTTCGCGAAGTGGCACTTCGCGAAGCTACGCAAAGTGAAGTTCGCACTACGCGAGCTACGCGTAGCACTTCGCGAACTGCGTAGTAACATGTTCGCACTGTGCAAGATGTTGTTTTCAATGATTGCACAGTGCGGACAAGCAACCGGCACTGTGCAATCATTGAAAATGGCATCTTGCACAGTGCGAGCTGTAGTTTTCTGCTGCTCGAGTAGATTTTTACTCGAGTGGCAGCTTTCTCAACGCGAACTGGTAGTTTCTCATTGCGAGCCGTCGCGAGCATACGGGACCCATCGCAATGAGAAACCTGACCTCCTCGCGTTGGGAATCTCGCCGGGAGGTTTATTTTCCATGCTCGCGATCGCCAACTTGATGTTGCTGATCGCGAACAAGGAAAAAGTCTCGCCGGGATGTCATTTTGCTTGCTCGCTGTCGCCAACTTGACGTTGAGGACCGCGAGCAAGCAAAAAATGACCACAGCACTACGCAACACTATGCTACGCGTGTTCGCACTGTGCTATGTGCAGTTCGCGTAGTGCGAAGTAGCGCGAACTTCGCAAACTATGCGAGCGTAGCTTAGTGCTACGCCCAGGCTTAATTACCAACAGCTCCTAGTATGGGGAATTTAGTAAAAAAAAAAAAGAATAGGAAATGCCTCACAGTAGCAACCACCGGTACATGTTGTCCACTGCTAGCAAACTAGTTAATTCTATCATCATTAGCACTTTCCTGTTGCGGCAGGAAGATCCCATATAGTGTGTGTATCTAGATGTGTACAGTGTGTAAGTAGTAGATTCATATAACGCCCAACACTTGTTTCAAATTCTTGCACCTTTATTTAGAAATGATCCTCAAATTCTGAGTGTCAATTTATTTCTCTCTGTACAAAAATACTTAACCATGACTCCACATGGCATCCTTTAAGAAAAAGTTCAAAGCCTGTGTCCAGGCTTATTGAAACAAGACTAACATGCTTTCACCAAGATGTAAAAAAAGGCCAAAATGATTCATTGCCCTACTTAACTTGCAGCCAAATTTGTCAGAGCATTAGGACCCAAAAGTAACCCATATGTTCACCGTTTCTACAAAAGTAAGCAGTTGGGGAGGAAGAAAGTGAAAAACAGACCGAGATTGTGAGCAAAACGAACTGTACTGTAATCACACAGAAGAAGTGAGGCATAGTTACCACATTACAACTGGATGAAAGCCTACAAGTGGGTAATTTGACTAATTTCAGGAACAAGTAATAACCATGAGCCACCTGAGAACAGAACAAAAAACATAAGAGTTAACACCACAGCCAATATCCTTGCAAAAAGGACACACCTAAGGGACCACCCCCCTCAAAGCTATCCAACCACACAAAACACAAGTACCAATGAACCTTTATATCAAACAACTCATTAAAGAATCAAATCAAACTGATTTGCAACTTTCATAAAATCTATTCATCTCTCTAATAATAGAAAAGCTGCCCACACAATGCTGAGGCTTACCTACGATGCAAGCGTTCAATACTCAGCAGGACTCTCCATCTGTGGCTGCTAATGAAAGAATGTAAAATTCCCCCGTATATGGTAATACTAATTGTTTTTTTAATTTATGTAGCACTTACTATACCTGACAAAGCGGTGGTGTGATTTTTGGTGTGTGGCATGCGACTTGTAACCCAAACATATATTACGTAATAACCACATCAAACACTAGCCCATCATAAAAACGTAATGCCATTTTTAAAGAACAACAAAAACCAAGTTGGGTGCAGGGCCATCTTGAAAGTATGCGTAAAGCAAAATGGCGAACTGCGAGTTAAAAATACGAGTAGGAGAAGTAGATCAACTCAAAATAGAACCAGAAAAGCTAAAAAAGGGAGATAGGAGGTTGTTGGATGAGAGAGGGGCCAACAACTAGCAAAACATCTTTTAATTGGCAAAAACATATTAAAAAAAAAGAGAAAGTAATTGGTCCTAATTGAAAGATAAGGAAAACCCTTTCTAAGGAAAAACTTTAAAACAAAAACCCCTTACATAAACAACATTTTAAATAGTATTCTAAATAGATCTCCACCAAAGAAAAATCTCTTAGGGGCTCTGACACCAAAGTGTTACACAGCTCACAAAGTAACGGAATACCCATTAGTACTGAAACTTATGCCACTCCACCAACTCATTAAGACCCTGTTTGTCAGTCTGTTCAGGGAAAATCTATAGCGCCTTCTTCCTATAGAAGGCCTTCTCTGCTCCCTAAATGCTCCAGAACTGTCCACTGGAAGTTCATAGGACTCTGGCTTATGAATTTGCCCACTTTCAAGATGCTGATGTTGTCCTGCCTTCTGGCCTTCACTATGCGAATAGTAAAACCAATGTACTCAAGCTCATGGGGTCTCTGGAGCCTATAGATCAGAAACGTGGTGTTTTAATTAGTCACCATATTCTGACACCAGGTACGGCTAATACTTAGTTTATTCGATTGAAATAGACAGTTGAGTTTGCACATATTACATTTCCCATATGGGATATTTCCCTTGGGTAATGAAGCCATGTTTGTCATCACTTTTTTTCGTGGACCAGTCTTTCCTTTAGGTTGGGATAACAACGAAACATGAACCAAGGTCTCTGCATTTTGTGGTCTCCCACACTTATGGATCTTCAGCAAAAAATAAAATGCTAGAACACAGGGTTCAGAATTGAGCTGAAACGCTGCTTCCTTCCAGGTATCCCAAGATGTCTCCCTTCTAGCACTCGAATGCCGAATAATCTCAGCATTATAATCAGTGGTGTTTAACACAAACAACAGCACCCCACTTATCAGCAGGTTTGATCACAATGTCAGGATGTTCCTTTAAATATGTTATACCCAGTCATTCAGCCCTTGATACATTCTGAAACAGCTGAGATGTGGATGTTTGTTCAAGTGCAGAAATCATTTCCAGTACTCATTCAAAAACACACACCTCAGATCCCATAGAGAAAGGGGGGCAAAAAGACAATGGTCTATGCAGATTATTCAACAAAAATGTAGGCTGATCCCTAGGTTTATCCAGAAAATATTAAGAAGCCTTATTTGCTGCATAACTGTCTGCAAGTCAACTCTGAACTCGAAGGGATAGGTGTAGGATTGACGCTGAGTCCAATATTCAAGACACATTCATCCATCACAGACAGGGAGCAGTTGAACAAATTTACTACATTTGATGGAACTGCTGTGGTCTGCAGTCTCTGCTCCTAGTCACCCAAGGAGAGGAATTCTGCCATGAATGGTCCTGGTGAACCCTTCCTCAAACTCTTTTCACCCCCCAGTGGTTGCCTCTCTGTTCCTGGCCTACAAATGACGTTAACAGGTTTCATAGATCGGTTTTGTGGCACCAACTGAACACGTGTTGTAATAGAGGTTGAAGGTTGTTCAGTTACAGAATCCTCCTCACTACTGGTCTTGTCAAATATCCAATGTTGTGGCGTGCATCTCTTGACAATCCAACCAGTTTGCCATGAGCATCTCCAGGTGCCACTTATCATCAGGTTATCAATCTGTTTTCTGTCTATAATGGTGGTGTTAATGTGCCTGATTGTTAAATTGTCTATGAGTCTGCTGTTGACTGGCTTGCACTCAAATAGGAATTTCTTTATTCCCTTACTCAGAATTATGGCTACTCCCTCACGAAATTGGTCATCGTCAGTACTATCTCTCCTGTGGTTGTTTTCATTCCGCCAGATCCTGTCCACCTATTTTCGCTGACCCCCAGGATGTGTAGACTAATCTCATATGTTACTTGAGCCAGCTTTCCTGTGTCATAAGTAAACAGTGTGTTTTCGAAAACTGATTCTGGTCTTACACTTTCAGAGGTTCCCTCTCAGCCTTGATTACTGCCAAACATGCATGTCTCATGCAAATAACCTTGAAGTCCCTCAAACCCAGAAACTTTAGTGACCCTTTTTAATGTCTAAATTGATGTAACAAGTTTATTTGTTAAAATATAATTAAATTATTCTTTAGATAATTTTTTACACCACTTTGAATAATAATTGATGCATAATAAACAAATTAATTATTTTACTTTAGGTGGCAATGTATTTTTTAATTAAAACTTGAGAAAATAATTTTTATTTAATTTTATAAATGTTCCTTTTGTTCTACATTGAAAATAAATATATGCAATTAGTTTACAGTAATATTTAACATACAATTGTTTTACTTTTTTTTCCCATATTTAATAAAAATGTTTACTTTGCTCTAAACTTCACCACACAAGGTATAGGCATAGGTACCCTCTACTTTACCACACTGTATTTTAACTTATTACTAACCGTATATCTCTAAAAACAAGAAAACTAAATACTATACAAAACTTACAATAAATATGACAACAAGTAATCACTACTATAAATGTGATGTTAATGTAAAAAAAAAACCAATATACTTGCCCTTGATATTCCCATCCCTGGCATTTTTATATTCACAATATGTTGACATTGACAGGATCTGCACTTCTATGCAGTACTACAAAATATCTAGTATTTTCAATTATTCAATGTCAACTCACCTATATGTGATTGCCAATTATTTTCTACAGGTTTTCTAGTGAATAATGAAGTATAAATCAGCAAAACACCCTGGATGCCATTCACAAATGCTATTTTGGAGTTCCACAAAACTGCAGTTCATCAACCTCCACCTGGGATCACTGCCTCCACTTCCCGTTTTGTTTCTGTGTGGAGAGCTCGCCCTCCGTGGAGGAGTTCTTCGCACATGTTAGTACAGTATTTAGTAGTAAATGTAGAAGGTATAAGGGTGAGTGGGTAGAACATGGGGAATCATTATTTTGTTATTAGGTACAGTTAAGGAGGAGCTTGATTTGCTACAGGTTGTTCAAACTTACACAAAGGAAATCATCTTAAATATTTTTTATGAAACAGAAGGCCTGATATCTGTTTGCAATATGATTGAAAATTACAACATCCTCATGCCAACTTACAATGCATGAAAAGCCCAAACAGTCACCAACTATATTCTCTAAGGGCCGAAGGCTGAGGTACTTGTGAAAACGTCAGGTTAAATTAATGACTGCATAGTGATCACAACATTCTCCTCCTCGATATCAAGTGCAACATATTTAGTGAGCTCACAGGAACACAGGAACTGAACAGCTGATGGGCACTGGGCTTCAAGATAGGGCTGAAATAGACAGAGGTGCTGATAAACAAATTGGGAGCATAGAAAGAGGACCCTGGAGCCCATAAAATAATACACAGTATTGGAAAGCATGTTAAGCCCTGGAACAGACAGCAAAAGGCGAGATGATGTTTGTATGGAACTCTGTAGTTGGGTGAGTGGTCAGGTGGGTGGTTGGTTAGGTCAAGCTGTAATGATTTAATGTATTTGCTTTTCCTGTTTAGCAAACTCTAATCCGTTGTGTTTCTAGCTTAAAAAAGCTAATACACAGAACTTTAAAAAAAGAAGATGCTGATTTATGAGGGAACATCTGATTTCAATACGTGTACCGAGACAGAAACTGTGGGGAAAGCTTGCAAACATGGGTCTCAATCAGCCATACAGTCACCTATAAAAATACTCTGTACTGATACAAAATCACAAACATTACTTTACCTCAATGATCTATTGAGCAGACTGTTAACAATCACAGTTGGTGTTAGGCAGTGTTGCTTTTGAGCTGTTCTCACTCTATACCAATGATATCTACCAGGAATTCATGAAAGCATCCCAAGATGAGCACACAATAGAGGTTTTCTGGGTACTTTCCCTCTGCATGCCGATGATCTGATCTGATCCTTATTGCAAATTGCTCTGAAAGGTGTGCAGGCCCACCTCACAGACAAGAACACATTGTGCTTTGAAAATGGACTGAAGCTAAACAAACAGACGAATAGGATTATAGGATTGAGGAAGAAAAAAATTCAAAATAAAGCTTTTACCATCAGAGACCTTAAATATTCAAATGGCAATTGAGAAATCTGAGACCTCACTACAATATAACTTTTGGCGTGCCTGCTATACTAAAACGTCTTTTCATAACACATTTTAACCCCTTCGATGCTCATGGCGGAATGGTTCCATCATGAGCATCAGTGTTCCTGTGCTCATGACGGAACCATTCAGTCATGAGGATGGGGGCACGATATGGGCACCAGAGGGAGTTATTTTTCTCTGCCAAAGCCTCGGAAGCTGGGGAAGAGCTTCCCCAGCTCTCGAGACCCCCTCCCTGTTTCTGTGAAATGACGATCAGCACGCTGACGTCATTTCACAGAAATCGAAACTGAAATGAGCCCACAATTACATCCTATCTGCCCCCCTGCCATATTTGATTAGGGTAGGGGCTACCAAAATGGGCATGCCAATTCCCCCGCCACAATAACAGCCTTTCTGCCCCCCTGGGGGGAAGATGGGGGCAGTAGCCCCCAGTGTGCCCCACGGGGGGCAGAAATCACACTGGACGCCAGGGATTTTTTGGGGGGCAATTTAATAAGGGTGGGGGCTGCCCAAAATGGGCATGCCAATGCCCCCACACCCCACAAAAATTACTGTCTTTCTGCCCCCCCAATCTGCTCTCCCTGGGGGGCGGAAAGCACACTAGAAACCAGGGATTTTTTTGGGCAATTACACTTAGGGGTGGGGGCTGCCTAAAAGGGGTATGCCAATGCCTTCACCCTCCCCCTGCAAAAATTACAGCCTTTATGTCTCCCCTGGCGGGCAATCTGCCTCTGGGGGCGGCAAAAAGCCCACTAGATACCAGAGATTTTTTTGCCAATTTCAATCAGGGGTGGGGGCTGCCCAAAACAGGCATACCAATGCCCCCACCCCCGACTGCCAAAATGTCAGTCTTTCTGCCCCTTTGGGGGCAGTAGCCCCAATCTGCCTCCCGGGGGCAAAAAGCCCACTAGAAACCAGGGATATTTTTTTATTCGTATAGGGGTGGGGGCTGCCCAAAATGGGCATGACAATACCCCCACCCCCTCAGAGAAATTCCAGTCTTTCTGCCCCCCGTGGGGACAGATGGGGCAGTGGCCCCTGACTAGGCGCCTGCGATTACGCTGGATTTTTTATGAGTGGTGGTGGGGGCAGCCCAGAATGAGCATACCAATGCCCCCACCCCCACAAAATGGCCAAAGTCTTTCTGCCCTATCGGGGCACCCCCCCCCCCCGAAACCCACCTCCAGCTGCTACCAGTAACTCAAATGAACTAGGACTGCACGTGATCAACGCGTGATCACGGCCTGTGCTCGAGCATGTGATCAGAAGATGGCGTCTGTATAGTTCTCAGCCTACTCTTTTGAGCAATAGATATACATGAAAGGAAATAAACGAGTTTCCTCCAAGCAAAAGCATACATATCAAACAAAGAGTGTATGTATAGATGCATCATGCTAACATAATTTAGGTCCAGTACTTCTTATATACGGGAAATCTACCTTTTTGTCCCTCAGAACGAACCCTATTAGCATGATGTAGCTAACTTAAAACAGTTCAATATTCAAATATTCCCTCATCAATCTGCATTAGGTCCTTGAGCTCCTGCTGAACTAGCTGAGCTTTTACCGCTGTTGGGGATGGACCAGACACAGAGGAAGTGAGCTTTGTCGCGCAATAAGAGCAACATGCGGGTCCACATTGTACACATACGCAACACGTGAATATGATACCAGCTATACATGCCAGTACCATCAAAATTTTCCATCCCCAAGTGGACAGCAAACCCCGGAACCAACCAGAGAGGGACGAAGTACCAGTTTCTACATGTATCTCGGAAGCTAAACGATGTAGCTTCTGTATAGCCAAATTAACAGAGGGGGCGGAGTCAGGAATATAAACACAGCAAGAGCTGCCGATCACACGGCATGCTCCTTCTCGATCTGCCAAGATAACGTCCAAAACCCTACGGTTTTGAAGCGAAACGAGTCTGGTCGCTTGTAGCTCTACTGTTATATTGGTCAGTATTCCTGCAGTAGTGTTAATTACCCCCTCAACCACTCTAGACATACGTCATACTTCTTCACTAGTAATGATAGGCCCCCAAAAGGGCAATATTCCCTTCATAATGTCGGTGAAATACTGCAGTGGCGTATCGGTCTGATCTGAATTAGTGGTATCTATTACCCTTTTATTTCTCCTAATAAGCACGCTACGTTTATCTAATCGGTGATCCTTGTGATAATCAGAAGGGGCAATATAGACTGGAGGGTACAAGAAGGACAGGTAGCAACGTCCAGTCCAACCTCGTGGAACCCAAGTATAGGCACTTTCTCCACAGACAAAATATACATTAGGAGGGGTTAATAACGGAGGGCTACTAAAGGTACGCAACCAATAAGTGTAATTACATCAGCTTTCTCCCTCTGATATGTACCCTGCTCCTTGAACACAAAACGTAGAGGTACTGTTTAATACAGGCACTGGAATAGCCCTATCTTCAGTAATGTTACGGTCCTGAAAGTGTCTATAATATTGAGTGAAATTGAATTCCACAAAGTTCAGAATTTCATTTTTCAACCAAGTGGTATTTTCGTGCGTTATATACATATTCATACAATCATTTGGATCTAATGTTCCCTCTCCGTTATTCCCATCGGGGTTGAATCCTTGATGAACCTCGATATATGCTAAAATCATTTCATAATCTTTTTCTGAAAACCTTAGAGCGTCCATAGTGTAATGCATATACATCATAGAAAGCAATTTGAACCAAGCCTCACAACTTCCCAGACAAAGGTAGGGATATCAATAAGTTGTGCTTCTGCATAACAGACGGTAAAAGATAACAAACCCAACAATTTGTAGTGTTGGTGGCACTGTGTGCTTGATGAAGCATTTCAATGAATGTATTTTTCACATAGGTCTGACGATGCCTTTCCTTATGTGGGGCTAAAGTATGAAACACATGTTCCGGAGGTGGGGTGGTTGTCCCTAAAACAGTATGCATAGGGTGGCGAAATTCTAAATATATGAATACTCCCAGTCATATAATTAGCAATATGGCTATAGTAACTATAAATGCAATTTTGACACGATTGGTCCAACTAGAAAAACAGGCATATATGTAGGAAAATAGCGTGGTACAAAGGGACGTTCCTCCTCAAGAGCAAAACAAGCAAAGGGATACATGCTAACTAAAAGTCCAACAATAAACTGGGCAATGCAGTCCAACCTGCCAGAGGGTGCTTCTTTCCTGTGTCCGTTTAGAGCCTCACAGGCAGGCTCCTATCGTTCATCACAGATAATACCAAAAACTAACTTCTCACGTGGAGTAATGTTCTCAAACAATTCTTGAAGAAAACACAACCTGGGCCCCTTTGAACATGAAATTCAGTCTTTCTTTCTGAACAGAGTGACCAAATGTTCAAGGGTCTCAGCGTGTTCAGTCCAGTGTCTCGCTCAGTACACCAGAAGCTTACCTAACAGACATTCATAGCACAGGTCTGTACCCTATCACTCAAGTCTCTCCCTATCTCCTACCATGTTCACCTGGTGTTCTGTGTTATTTTCTGGGCCGCAGGTTGTATCAAGTATGGCCAGGCACTTCTTGATCAGAGAACAAAACAGAGGATGAAGAGGGGCACTGCAAGCATCTGGGTAAGCTGAATCTGGGGCGATCAATTGCGCTGATGACAGAGCCCCTTCCGAGCCCGGTGCACCTTCTCCTTGCCCTTCTCCAATTACCTGGGTGTCAGAAAAAGGCATGCATCGAGGCTCTTGTTCACTTTCCTGAGTCAGAACCCCGTCCTGGATTCGCTGATCATATGGTAGCGGAGGGGTAGTTTCTTCGGATGTGACACATGAATCCAGTGTCGCTTGCCATTCACTTTTACCGCCGTTTGTGTGGCCAACAAGACTTGAAATGGTTCAGACCAACAAGGATCCAAGCTGGATTTTCGCTGATAGTTACGGACCAGAACCCACTGTCCTGGTTCCAAGCGATGTCCGGGACCCTCCGGCAGGGGCTGCAAAACTGCTGAAACCTGTTGATGAATTGAACAAAGATCTTTAGTCAAAGCATACAAATAGTCTGGCAGCCTAGGATACTCTATATCACGAAACGTTCTGGGTTTCGGGACGCCCCAAACATGAGCAGGGTGCCCAAAAATGACCTCATATGGAGACAAACCAGAACGAGAATGTGGGCTAACTCGTATTGACATTAATGCCAGCGGTAGAGCATCTGGCCACCTCAATCCAGTACTTTCCTGATTTTAACTAACTTGAGCTTTAGTATCCCATTATACTTCTCGACCAACCCAGCGGATTGGGGTGTCGAGCCGCATGGAATTTCTGTTTGATCTGTAGCCCATTACACATATGTGCGATGAGTTCTGCATTAAAATGACTTCCGTTGTCACTCTAGATCACCCGAGGTATCCTTACCGAGGGAAATACTCCTTTACCAACGCTTTTGCCGTTGCCAAAGCAGTATTTTCTTTTGTCGGGTAGGCGTCCACCCATTTACTGAAAGCGCACACCACAACCAGGACATACTTCATATTGTTAACACGCTCCAGCTGGATGTAATCTATTTGAAGCACCTCAAAAGGCAAATATGGTGGTGCAAAGTTTCCGCTCAGAACAGGCTCCTTACCCCCTGGATTATGTCGTAAGCAAACCATGCAATATTGTACCAAATGAGCAGCAGTCCTAGAAATATTGGGATTGTACCATACAGGATCCAATAATGCACAAATACCTTTCACCCCAATATGAGCCGAACCATGTGCCATTGTCACCACCGCATTCACTAATACATTAGGCAGCAGCCACCGTTGCTTTTCTGTCAGATCAGTCCAACAACCATCTGCATCTAATCTCCCAATTCGCTCTTTCCAGTGAGCCAGTTCAATAGGGGTAGCTTCTTTCTGTATTTCTCGGACACTCTCCATGGTATTATCAAACATCTCTGTGTCAGCCACCCACCTAGCAGAGCTAGTCACAAACATTGAAGTCAATTTGGATTTCGCAGTTTTCTTAGCTACTTGATCGGCAAAGGCATTTCCCTCCCCCACTGCATCAACCACTGCCTTGTGTGCACTGCATTTGACTACAGCCACTATCTCTGGTAACGTTAATGCTGTCAATAATCGCAAAATCAAAGGGCCATGCTGTATTCGCTGACCATGAGAAGTAAGGAAACCTCTTTCTGCCCAAAGTCGACCAAAACTATGAGCCACACCGATGGTGTACTGGCTGTCGGTGAAAATATTTACTCTCAGTCCTTCACCTAACTCACAGGCCCAAAACAATGCCACTAATTCAGTCGCCTGTGCTGACTGATAGGGTACTCGAGAAGCCTCAACTATAGTGTGAAGAGTAGTTATCGCATATGCAGCAGTTGTCATGCCATCTGGTAACTTGAAACAAGAGCCATCGACGTACAACTCCCCTTGAGGGTCAGATAGAGGAGTGTCAGTCAGGTCCACCCGTCCCTTCGTTTCTTCCTCAGTCCGAAATATACAATCATGAACATCATTGTTCTTTTCATTCGAAGGGAGGGGTAGTAACGTAGCAGGGTTCAGAGTGGCACATTGTTTAATCGTAATGTGTCGAGCAAACAAAGTCAATTCGTATCCAGTAAGACGCGCACTCGTAAGGTGCTGGGTCTTTGTTTTGTTCAACAATGTATCCACAGCGTGCAGTACCATCACTGTGAGGTCAGTGTTCAGAACGAGCCCTTCCGACTGTCGAATGGCAACCGCAACCACAGCAGTGGCCCTTAAAAAGCTAGGAAGTGCTCTGGCGACGTTATCTAACACCGCCGAGAAATAGACAGAAGGTCTTTGCTTACCACCAAAACCTTGTTTTAACACCGACAGCGAGCAACCGTCCACCTCGTGTACATAAAGTATAAAAGGTTTGCGGTAGTCATGAGTACCTAGAACAGGTGCAGAACAAAGCGCAGATTTCAAAGTGTCAAAAGCATCTTGACAAGCATCAGTCCAGGGTAGAGGTTCATGCACATCTTTAGTGGTTAAATACAGAAGAGGTTTAGTAAGAAGGGAAAAATTAGGGATCCATTGGCGACAGTAAGAAGTTATGCCAAGAAATGCACGAACATCACGCTGAGTACGAAGTACAGACATATTAAAAATGGTAGTCACACGCTCAGGGGTTAATCTCCTCCCCTCCTTCGACAGTAGATGACCGAGATAGGTCACCTCCTATTGACAATATTGAAATTTAGAAACGGATACTTTATTGCCATTAGCAGCCAAATGAGACAATAATAGTACGGTGGCCTTCTTGCAACCTTCCTGGGTATCAGAAGCCACTAGCAAATCATCTACGTATTGCAAAAGCACATTACCAGGGGGCAGTACCAAATCATCCAACAATGTTTTCAAAGCTTTACTATAAATACTAGGACTCTCTGTGTAACCCTGGGGAGCACTGCAGAACCGGAAGCTGCGACCAGATAATGGGAAGCCAAAAATATGGCAGCTTTCAGGATGAATCGGAATGCTAAAGAAAGCATTCTTTAAATTAATCACAGAGAAATATTTAGCAGTAGGAGGAATCATAGTGAGAATAGTAGTGATGTCTGAAACCACAGGGTATTGGGGCACCACTATTTTATTAATTTTACGCAAATCAATCACAAAACGATAGGTAGCAGCATAATCAGGATCACTTCCAACAGGGGCTCTCTTTAAGATAGGCAAAATGGGGCTGTTGCACACGTTAGCAGCTGTCTCTTCTACCACACCCCTTTTTACCAAATCTTGTATGATGGAGAGCAAAGCCTTCTCGCCAGCCGGAGAAATTTTATACTGAGGTATACGAGGAAGCAGAGCATTTTTCTTCAAAGTAATAGTAACGGGTGGAATCTTTAATAATCCCACATCTGTGTCCCCAGTGACCCACAGTTTTACTGGAATAACAGCAAACTCAGGAGGGAGGGGTTCAATTTTAGTGAAACACTGCAAAGTATGCTTCCCAAGGGAATTAATAGTCAAGTAAACACCGTCTGGTGAACAATGAATCTTAGCATGTCCTTTTTTCAACAAATCCAAGCCAAGCACTTTTTCGCCACAATAGGAAGTCAAAAGAAACGGGGGGGCTATCGTAACAGGACCAATTGTAAAAGGAATAGGTTTGGAGATGGGGCTCACCACCGAAATTCCCGAGAACCCTACCGAAACATTATTGTGCCCGGACAGAGCAACCCCTGGGACCAGGGAACGAGAAATAGAACTATTCATTGCACCCGTATCAACTAAAAAGTTTTCAGATGTCCCCATCAAATGCGCCTCTACGTAAGGTCCTTGCTGATCAACGGGTACTGACACCTGGCCCTTACTCTGTCCATGGCTATCCTATGTATAAGGATACCCTTCGGTCGCGTCCATTGCACACTCCTCATTAAAATACTGCCTACCTCTTGGATTATCAAAATAATTATTTTCTTGCCCAACTTGCGTCACCTCTTCTTGTCGCATATCACTGCGATCCACACTTCCCCGACCTCTTCCTCTACTTCTCATAGCCCCGTACTGTGCCAGCAGCAACGGACACTGAAATCGCCAATGCCCTTATCCTTACAATATGCACACTGATTTATTCCCAAAACAACAGACGGCCCTCTGCCTCGTCCAGTTCCCGCCCCCCTTGTGACGAACCCCCTACCGCCTCTCTCTCTGCCTCGTCCTTGAACAACTTGTTGCATCAACAACCGAGTTTTAAGCTCCTTCATTTTCTTTTCCGTCTTATCCTTACTCTCATTTTCTCTATGTTCGTAATATTGGGCCATGCTCAATATCACCGAGGGCGTGGAAGTGGTCCAGGTACTTTCAGCGGCTTGTAGCCATGCAGAGACTTCTGGTAACAAATTAGTCACAAAACGATTAACAAATAATCGTATACCACCTTCCAATGATTAATCCTGTCCACTAAAATCAAAGAATACACCCTCAAATCTAGTAAAGAAATCAGAAACACTTTCATCTTTCTTCTGTTTACATGCGGTCAATTTGTCCCAATCCACCTTACGAGGTGGAATTAAGGAATGCATGTAAGTGATAATACAGCCAGGTAATGCCAATAATTCAGGTTTTCGCTTATCTCCAGGCTTACGATCCTTGTCCCAATCTTTTCTCTGGTCCCATGTTCCGTCTAATTCTTGAACATGGTCCTGATCATGCACCTGGCGCCATACGTCGACGGTAACTAACAATGCAAAAAATAACTCTATGTCAGCTAAGGTCATGACGGGCGAAGAGGCCGCTTCTGTGAGTTCTTTATAATAAGCCGTGGGATTAATACGGGGATCAGGTAATTGCGAATTTAGCGAGAGGACTTCACTCCTCTTCCAGGGGGTGTAAACCCACTGCTCCTGCACTTGGGCCTCTACATGAGGTCTAGCCACCACGCCCTGGTCATTCTTCAATTCCGGTATTTCAGGATGAAAAATAGGATGAACTTCTCGCATAGGATGCTGAGTGTTTCCACGAGGGACACTTTTGATGCATCCGTTCTCGATAACTTAATAAAACCTCCACATTTCTATACACTTCATCTGGGCTGAGTTCAGACTTATGAGCCCTGTCCCGGATATCATACATCACTTGGGGGACCATCCCTCCTGGAAAACACTGTTCCCAGAGAGTAATAATACGTGCAGCCATGTGTTTCAAGGCATGTTGCTGCATAACAGGCTCATAGTCTCGAAGAGTGCTCCATATATCAGTTATAGTATAAATAGGCTGTCACATCCACTGGGATGACTGATCCTCAATCATCTGTTCTTCCTCTTGTCCTACAGCCGAACGAGAACACAACTTCTGTGCGTCAAGATCCCCCGGAGCACGAAATGGAGTTGAAACAGCTGGAGAGGGGGTCGTGCTCGCAGAAAGGGAAGCCCACACAGGGGTGGGGGGAGACAAAACAGCTGTGGACATAACAGAAGACGGCAGTGTAACAGGCCATAAAGTAGCCGTCTCAGACACTGAGGGAGACAAAACAAAGGACGCTCCCGGAGAGGCAAGGGAAGAGGAAACAACGGGGGTGGAAGCTGAAGGGGCCTGTACTAGGGTCGGGGGAACAACGGAATATATACGCTGCGGAGCATAAGGTGGAGATGGACGAGTATCCAATAAATCCTCTATCTCATCTTCCGCTTCTGTCCTAGCCACATAGGTCTTATCCACTTGCAATCTAAATTGTCTGTCTGCACAATCAATCCCCTATTCAGTTTGTGCTTTATCATAGTCTATAGCTTTCTGCGTAATTGTCTGATTTCCTCTCATCCTACATACTTTCTCCTCCCGCATACGTCTCCGCTTTGCTTCCAGAAACCACAGGTTCAGGGAGTCAAACATTGACTGTCCACTACGTTTAGAACATAATCGATCCTGCAAGAAATGTATTTTCTTCTCACCAAAAGACCCAGTTTAGGGTCATTGTAAATCCACATTTTCTTTAGTATATTTATGCCATAATGTATTGAACAAGAGAGGTGTAATACCATGCTTTACATACATATCGCAACTTGGGCTGCCCTCAGGCGGAGCAGGTTGACTTTCGGCCAAACGTGTATCATTAGGGCGGCAACAACATCCAAAACAACTCAATCTGCTAAAACACGGCATGGTTATTGTCGTCACACGTTCCTCATCCGATCATAAAAAACAAACCTTCAAACATGGCCATGTTCAAACACTCAAAAACATACAACCTCATGCTTATTCAAACATACACAAGACAATAATGTATATATACACATACAAAGATATGCAAAATTGATGTCTTTTCAAACAAATTCAGATTCCAAGACTGACAGATACCAAACCCAAGCAGTCCAAAGACTACCAAGAGACCGTCAGACAGGTATAACCACAGACCGACCTACAGACCATCCCGCAGCCTTCCTGGTTCACTCTTGGGAATATTCTGACTAAGCCCGCTACATTAGCATCGCTTCAGATGTGTTCCCAAGGCTACCCAGGTACAGCCACAGGCGTTTCTGAGAGCAGTCCGGCCCGGCGCGCACCACACGTGCCACACCGGGCGTCTGATCGGCATCTCTATTATTCACAAAAAGGTCCGTGGAGCATCTATACGCACAGACACCACAATGCTGCCCATTTAGACCCCCAAGATTCTGCGTGGTACACTGACCACCAAATACTTACACAGTTAACTGCTTCAAAAGCACTGCTCAACAGTGCATGCCAACAACATCAAAACAATTCCACTCACCTGGTGGACACAGGTATAATTGCATGTTCTCCACTGCCAACTCCTGAAGACCAACACGGTCAGCTCCTGGGTTACGCCCGTAGGACTCCAGTGAAAGGTCACTAGCAGCTGGGGACACTCTGATCGTGAGAGCGGAGTAAATTCATACCAAAAATGGCTAAATTTCAAAGGATCCTTTTTCTGTCCACCCGTTCGACCAGAATTACCCCTTGTCCTTACCACCCGTTTACAGGGAGGACGACCCAATCACAGAGTACCGGCGGAGTCACCAACTGATGTACCATAAAAATAAACTAATGGACTATACCTACCAATAGTCCCAATACCATTACCAAATCATCAGTCAGTTGGCAGTGAAGAAGGTTCAATCGTTTATTAAGCAAAATACTCTATAGAGGAGCCTCTCCGAACCACACCCATCAGGTGCGCCGAGAGGACTATTGGCTTGTATTCAAACATGAGGTTATATACCTTTCGGTTCAACATATACAATCACTGTAAAAGGAAAAACACCAGTTGGCGCTCGAGCTCCAGGAAAGGACCATATAAGGCACACATCAGATCAGTACAAAGGCTTGACTATCTATTACTGATGAGGTCAGGAGGGGTGACTCCTTTTCGTCTCGGTGCCTGGGAGTGTAGACACGGCGCCTCCTGGAATGCGCTTATCGCCCCCAAAGCCAGATGCGACCTTGAGTCTTAGAACAGTAGAGTGAACAGCCTACCTCCAGCTGCTACCAGTAACTCAAATGAACTAGGGCCTGACAGCTGCACGTGATCAACGCGTGATCACGGCCTGTGCTCGAGCATGTGATCAGAAGATGGCGTCTGTCTAGTTCTCGGCCTACTCTTTTGAGCAATAGATATACATGAAAGGAAATAAACGAGTTTCCTCCAAGCAAAAGCATACATATCAAACAAAGAGTGTATGTATAGATGCATCATGCTAACATAATATAGGTCCAGTACTTCTTATATAGGGAAATCTACCTTTTTGTCCCTCAGGATGCGTAGGATGGTTGTCCTTTTGAGCCTGTAGTGGGCAATGACATTCTTTGGTGGTGGGTCTGTGAGGTTGGTGTGTGTTCTGGAGGTCCGCTGTATTGTTTTGCGCTGCCTCTGTGGTGGTCCGGGGTGGGGGGGGGTGTAGAGTGGAGGGTTATGGGGGTTGGCGGTCCTGGGTGTGATGGTGGTAGGTGTTGTGGCCTTGTTGGGGCTCCATGCTGCATGATCAGTGGCTCCATGGCATCTGTTGGTCTTCAGGTGTGGCTCTGGGCTGGGCTCGCTCTTCTGGTGGTGGTTGTCATCCGATTTTGCACCTGGTCAGAGCAGGTGATAATTTCCTTCTGCTAACTCGCCTTATCGCATGTTTTGTGTTCTTATCGCAGATCTGGCTGGTCATTGAGAATGTTGAGGTGTCGTGTTGTCGCGACTTTTTGCTCGGGAACGCCTACTCTGCATCTCATTAGCGATAGTTGCTGGGGTCATCCGTGGCGATGTTTTTGGACAACGCTATAGTCGGAAAACTGCTGATATCGGCTGTTAGCACCAGCTTGTGAATGGGGCGATAAATTTATCGCGACTTTGGCAGCGATAAGACACCGATAACTCAGTGATAACTCCTTGAGAATATGCCCCTCAAATTCTTGTCTTTACACCCTGTAGTCTTGAGAGGTACTCCCTAGGCCCCTATCCCAATGTCCTTTGCTGGTTGCAGGATTGCGATATTTTTTGGGTGTAGAAACAGAATCTAAAGAACAATGCCCAGTTGCCACTTAGTGTAAATTTAGTTCTGTGACCTTTTGTTTACGTGGCCACTTGTTTCTTTATTATTTTGTTTATATATTTTAATACTCGTGACCTTTGAAAGAAGAGTCAATGGAAGACTGATCACTTTCTCTTAATCTGTCAATATTATAGACTAAATTTCATTTACAAAGAGACAACCTGCCATCATCTTCATTTTCTGTACTTGGTCTAGTGGCTCTTTTGCAAATAATAACATCAGATGTGGCAATGGCCATCCCTTTCTGGTACCATCTATAACTCAAAGGGAGGATACTTGATTGACAGCCGCTACTGCACTGATATTGGGGTGTGGTGATATAATCAGGGTGATGATATACAGTACAAATGAATGTGCCACAACAGTTCAAAAATACATGTATGTTGTGTAGGGATTAAATTCCCAAGAAACAGTGCTGGTGGCCTAAGCCACTAGTGCTCTTGTCATTCTGTGTGGGTAGCTCGTTTCCGGCCGAGGAGACAGTGGGATGGTGGCTGCACTACAGCACCGGGAGTAGAATTTGATGGTTGCTGCAACTTCAGGGGGTATGTCTTAGCTTTCTTGGAGGGACGTGCCGCGGCAATTTGCAGCCGCGGCAGTGCATCAAAATGGAAAGCGGCAGCGATAAGGAGCAGTGATTTGGCAAGCAGACTGGCTGCTACAGATTAGTGGAGCGGCAGCTGTGGAAATCTGCAGACAGGGTTTTGAACTCTGCGTTCCGGTAAACCTCAATTATTCCAAGTCTCCAGCTGTGCCATAGATTGTAATACAGTGCCACGACGTGCCAGTTTCGACGTAACGTTTATCGTCTGGTGCTGTTTTCTTGCATACTCTTTTTTAGCACTGCTATTTCTCATTTAACCCTGATTCTCAGAGGGCCCTGGCCCCCCATTTTTTCCCAACCACAGTAGCCTTTCTGATCACTCCATTATCACTTGTTTTACCACTCGCTCCACCAAAAGGAAGGATTAGGACAAGTGAGGGAGTGGAAAGTATCAAAAAGGGAAAGGGGGAGCAGAGATGAACTGAATTTAACAACAAAGGGAGAGCTTGAAGAGTTGAACGAAAAAAAAAAGAAATACTCAGATTCAATTTCCGACTCGTGGTGCAACACTGGGTCTAACTCCGGGAGAAGGCTAAAGGGTTTGCTGCGGAAATGGTCCGTGTAGCACAGATGCGGCTTGTGGCTACTGTAATGTCCGGCGCGCGCGAGGCGTTCTGGCCTTCTGCGCTGCCGGGGTGCGCTAGCGCTGACGCGTGACGTCAGACGCTAGCAGGTATAAATAAAGAGGCGTGGCCTCGGCGCGGCAGTCGGGAGCCGCGTGTAAAGCATAAAGTACCGGCTCCTGTAATTATTTAGCGCGAACGCGCAAGCATGCAAATTAGAGCATTTGAAATGCTACACTGGCGACGAGGGGTGCATTGAGCCCTGCATCTGATGCAAGTGCCCCCACTGGGTGGTGCAGCTGCCACCTATGTCTCCTGGGCCTGTGAGTGGTGCCCCATCCCGGTGCTGACCCGGCTGAGCCTGCTGGTAGTTCCTGTGGGAGACATTGGGAGAGACTGGAAGCCCCATCATTGAAGCCTGCGAGGAGTATGTCGTGCCTGGGTGGTGGTAGGCCTGATGCCACGAGGAGCCCGACGACAGCCGTCCTATACCCCAGAGCAGGCCCAGGCCCGGTGGGAGCGTCCCAGACCCTAAGAACCCTGAGGACCCCGATGCTGGCTCCTGGAGGTACGTGTGCCCATTTGATAGTGTAGAGGCATGGAGGGGGACCACGCTCGACGCCCACAAGGGGGTGCCCACCAATCGTTTTCAACGAAAGGGAGAGGCAGCCGGCCTCCATCGCACGCTGCGCACGTGCCAATATGGCGTCGATTCCCGCCATTGAGCTGTTTGTCGTTGACGGTGCCCCATCGTCCCTTGCCCCGCGCTGGAGGGATTGGACAGACCGCCTACAAATATATTTTGAGGTAGCAGGCATCTCGAGGGAAAGGCGCAGGGCGTTGCTACTCCACCTAGGAGGCAAGGACATCCACCGCATCTACAAGACCCTCGTGGAGGCAACGCCAAACTTACCACATGCTGCTTAATGCTCTCAACGCCGATTTCGAACCCATGGCGAATAGAGACTACGAAAGATTTATCTTTCGTCAAGCCAAACAGGAGGCCGAAGAGTCCCTAGATGCGTTCCACGGCAGACTGAAGGAGTTAGCCAGCATGTGTGGGTTCCAAGATGAGCAAGAGGAGATCAGAGGGCAGATCATACAAGGGTGCTACTCGTCCAAGCTCCGGGTCACGGTCCTCCAGGAAGAAGGAAAGCCCCTAGCGGACATCCTCTCCCTCGGACGGTCAAAGGAGCTCTCGCAGGCGAGGGCCTCACACATGGAAGCAGCCCTGCATCACCCCGTGAAGACTGAACAAGTGCAGGTGGCGGAAGCGGTGAACGTGGTACGGCCCAAAGTGAGACCGGCAGGAGGGAAAAGACAACCGGAGACGAAGAAGAAAGAATGCGGATACTGCGGCGGCCAGCCCCACTGCATGCAAGACTGTCCAGCCAGAGGAAAAAAGTGCAGCGCCTGCGGGTGGATGTACCACTTCGCGGCGGTGTGCAGGTACACCAGAGTCAAGAAAGAGGCGGGCCATGCGGTGCAGGAGGGGGCGGATAGCGAAGACATGGACGATGACACCGAAGAGTACCCAGTCCACTATGTGTTTGCGATCAACCAGCCACAAAAAAAGAAGCGCAGACTTCCAAAATGTCGCATCTTGGTCCAACAACAGGAGGTAAAAGCAACCATTGATACAGGAGCGTCCATTGAGCTGATGGCCGCCAATGTCTATCACCAACTACGCACCAAGCCTCCGCTGCGAGAGGCAAAGATCTGAGTGTTTGCGTACGGCCAGAAGACACCCATCCCTCTCATCGGGTGTTTCAAGACGGAACTGCAACATGGAGAGAGGAAAATAAGCACCACCATCTATGTCACAGAAGAGGGCAGTGGGATGCTGTTGAGCAGGCAATCGGCCGAAGAACTGAGACTGATATCGTTTGCCATGGCGGTCCTAGAGGAAGAGCTGGATACCATCATGGAAGAGTTCGGGGAAGTTTTCAAAGGAATCGGGTGCCTCAAAGGGAAGGAAGTGTCCTTACATATCGATCCATCTGTCCAACCAGTGGCGCTGAGGTACAGGCGAATCGCGTTCCATCTGAGGCAAAAGGTCGAGGAAGAGCTGGAGGCCCTGGAGAGGCAAGGCATCATAGAGAAGGTCAGTGGGCCAACCCCATGGGTGTCCCCGATCGTTATTGCCAGGAAGCCAAAACAGCCAGGACAAGTCCCCATCTGTGTGGACATGTGCCCCCCCAACGCCGCAGTAAAATGGGAACGGCACCTGACACCCACCATTGATGACATCTTGGGAGAGCTGAACGGGGCCAGGTGGTTTTCAAAAATGGACGATCAGGCTATCACCAGCTGCCACTCCATCCGGACTCGAGGTACATAACCACTTTCTCCACACATGTGGGCCTCAGACGGTATCGGCGTCTCAACTTCGGCATCTCGAGTGCAGCCGAAGTATTCCAAAATGCCATTAGAGAAGTCCTCAGCGGGCTCTCCGGAGTGCTCAATGTGAGCGATGACCTGCTGATATATGCGTCAACCATAGAGGAACACCACCAGCGGTTGAGAGGAGTCCTAAAAAGGATCCAGGAGTCAGGCCTTACCCTGCACCGGGAGAAGTGCCAATTCCTGCAGAACAAGATTAGTTTCTTCGGGTACACCTTCTCGGATCAAAGAGTGGCCCCAGACCCGGACAAAGTAAAGGATGTCCAAGAAGCCCCAGCCCCAACAAACATCTCGGAAGCCAGGAGCTTCCTGGGCATGGTCAATTTCTGCGGCCGCTTCATCCCTGACCTTTCCAACCTCACCAAACCCCTCAGGGAGTTGACCAAGTCGTCGACCACATGGCAGTGGGGCCCGGAACAAGAGCAAGCGTTCCAAGCAACGAAGGCGGCCCTCTCAGCGGACGGGTCTCCACTGGAAAGGGCGATCTACAGTTTCCTGAGGGAATACCGGATGACCCCCCATGTCACAACAGAGGCAGCGCCGGGAACGGCCACCATGGGAAGGATAGTGAGTGACACGATTCCCCACCACCCGACTTGGGTTCCGGTACAAGCCAATAATTAAAAGACTCTGGCCAATCGGACACGCTCGAATGATCAAGCAAGCCGACGGAGGGGAGCAAAGGAGTCCACGATCCAACGGCAGGATCAAGTGTATGTGAAGGACCGCTACCCAGGAAGCAAATTCAGACTTCCTTTCGAACCACGACCGTGGGTCGTCACCCGCCGGACAGGCACGATGGTGACCGCCCAAAGAGGAGCTGAAACTGTTACCCGAGATGTGTCCTTCTTCAAGAAAGTCCATCCTGGGACGCCTTCACGCCCCGGGGCTGAACCAGAGGGACCCGGCCCCGACCAACTGAGCGGAGACCAGGAGGGGGAGGAAGGTCCGGGTGAAGACTGTGTCCCTACCAGCCACACCCGGGGGTAACCTGCCCGGCTGCTCCCAGTCCCGGGAGGAGCATAACACCCCTAGGTACGGAACCCCCGAGGTGGCCCTACCCAGAGGCGGCCAATCCCGCTACAGTCTGTGGAGGAACCCCGCACCATCATCCCAGTTGGCGGACTATATGGTGTAACCGGCAAGGACTGACAGACTGGTAACAGATTCATCGTTCTTTTGCATTTGGTGTTTATTGGTTTGATGTTTTTATAAAGGTTGGAAGGAGTGTAATGTCTTGCGCGCGCGAGGCGTTCTAGCCTTCCGCACTGCCGGGGTGCGCTAGCGCTGACTCGTGACGTCAGACGCTAGCAGGTATAAATAAAGAGGCGTGGCCTCGGCGCAGCAGTCGGGAGCCGCATGTAAAGCATAAAGTACCGGCTCCTGTAATTATTTAGCGCGACCGCGCAAGCATGCAAATAAGAGCGTTTGAAACGCTACATCTACCTCGTAAAACCTTCCTGCAAACTTTCCAGTGTAATCTTTGCACAGTTTCTTGATCACAAAAACTAAGAGGGGACTAAGAGGAGCCAAAGAGAGGAGTCAAGTGGGATGAAAAGTATAAGCGCAAAAAAAGGACTGCTCTTGCTTTTTGAGATATTCAAGAAGTTGCTGGCTACCTCGCTACCTGTCAATTATTACTATAACCCGCTATTCTGATGAAACGCATCTCAAGGGACTCCTCTATGAAAACATGCACTGCTGGATGGAACCTCAAAGGGGATAAAGGGGACCAGATGGATAGTTTTAGGGCGCAACATCAAAGACGTAAGAATCAGCTTCAGACTCCGGATAAACAGTCCTGCTATTCCACAGAATTTAGGCTTAATCTATCTCAAGAAAAACGAGTAGCAGAGTGGAATCCAGCTCATGCACTGAAACTATACCTCCTTCGACAACCATATCAGCAGTTAGCTCTTCAACCCTCTGTACGGGTCCCTTAGTTGCACCCTCAAATCTGGAAAAAGGGAAGCAACCCTACCCCTTATTTTCTTGGGCCAGTACTAAAGGGATTCACTAAAATGACTACCAAATTTCTAACAGCTCAGACATCCGAACCCCCGAGTCAGAATGTGACTACTCAACAAGATGTTGTGATTACAACTGCCTCAACTATTAACTTTTCACTGCTTGCGCTGCCCTTGCTGCCTTCTCCAATTGAGACAACCTTGCATCAGATCTTAAGTGAATTACGAGAGATAAAGATTTCGCAAGAAAAAGTTCCTGAGAAAACTAACAAACAACTCGAGCAAATCAATGAGAATCTCCAGCAACTATCCTCTTGCATGACCCAGGCAGAGCTCGAAGCCTCTTCACTAGAGGAGTCTTCCAAGAACCAAGGCACGACACTACATAAAATGCAGATGGAACTTGAGGATCTTCAATAAAAGATTGATAAGGTCGAAAATAGAGCACGACGTACCAATCTGAAGTCTCTGAAGCTGGCTCATCTCCTACTAAGTTGACTTCCGATCTGATTTATCAGCATGTATTGCTGGAGAAGGCGGTTGTAGGAGAACATCTCACCGTTGTTCGGGCACAATGGGTTCCATCGATTCGCCCTTCAAATGCCAAATACCCCCGAACAATTCTGGCTAGCTTTGGTGATGTGTGTATAAAATAACAGATCCTATCACAGGCAATCTCTAAAACATCTTTTTCCACAGTAGAGAACTTTTCCTTTAAAATTTTCTCAGATATGTCGATCTTAGCGGCGCGAAGGCGAAGAGAGTTTGTTAGACTTATCCATGAATTCAAAAACTCAGGGGCACCTGCGGGGATTATGCATCAATCTAAACTGAAGGGCCAGATGTACGACACATTTTTGCAGCCTCCGACTGGAGATCCTCCTGTTTGCGACTGCAAAAAAAAGTTTTGGCATGTACCAATGCTATTTTGCGAGTCACTGACTCGCAAAATATCATTAGCGACTTCCACTAATAGGAAGGGGCCTCCCTTTCTAATAGCAAGTCACCATGCCATGTACAATTGTTTAGCGACCCCAATGGTTACTAAAGATGTTGTGAATTAAGACAAAGGGAAAACTATATTCGCAAAGAGTAGGAGCTTCAGGAAAAGGAAACATTTTTAAAATCTGGGGTGGGATGTAGGGTTATGCTTATTTATACCTGTTAAAAGGGAGCATGGTATAATTAATTTCTACCAAGGTTATGCTTATATAGGCTTCTATTCATGTAAAGTTGATGGCTATTTGTCATGTATTATGCATATCAATGATACATATATTTCGATGAATTGTTTATTTGTTTGTTTTTACCAACTGCAAAAATAAATAAAAAATGATATTAAAAAAAAGTGCAGATGGCCTACATAATCACATGTGTGCCTCTCCCTGATGTAACTCTGTATGTTTACCTATATGTCCGAACTTAATGGGTTCTTTCTTCCAAGTAACCCTCACATTACTGTACTAAACCTCACAGTGCTACACTTGCTAGGGTCAGCCTGTGTGTATCCCAGTACTACAGGCTAAAGGGATCTCAAACAGGTCTCTACATAATGCAGTCTCAAGAGGTACATTCATCAACGTCTTTACTGCATTCCATCTGGGTGACAGCATTTTGAGACTTCTGTTATGCAGTAACTGCACACATTTTTTAAATGAGTGATAATGATCGGAAGGATGGATCTAAAGTTAAACAATCTTCAATGCACGTTTTGTTAGGATTACCCTTAGGTGATCCTGAACCTCATTTTGTATACATGGTGAAGATAAGATGGAGGATGGATACTTCCCACAGAGAAACAACAGGGAGAACTCATTCCCACGTCTTGCTTCCTCATGACTCAGGATAAACAAGATTTCCAAACAGAGCTGGCACCTGGAAATTGCACCTACTTGGTGTAATTTAGAACCCAGACAACACAGTGCATTCTGTGATGAGAGCCCAACCTGTTTACTCAGAATCCTCTCTAAGAAGGGGCCATTTACAACAATGTTATTGGATTTTTTAACCCTGAATCCTATTTTGCTTCCTGACTGTTAAACTGCATACTGATCATTTTATCAATGCTAGGCTTAAGTCTGAAGCCCTATTAAAGTTCTGCAGGCCACCCTATTGCTTCTAACCTTCCATGTATAAGCACCAAACATTCCTCTATATCCCTCAGCAGAGTAGGATTACCCAGGTTCCTTCTTCAGATAGAAGGTTAGATGTGTGGAAACTCAGATTGATGAGCAAACCCTATCCTTAAGCCCTTGTTTGCTTTCTTGTTTGTTTTATTGTCGTAAAAACTCCCCATTTTGAACTTCACTGGTTCCCTCAAGTCTCTTCTTGTATGTCTATGAAGAGATCCAGCACTTGGAAGACTTGCAAGATAGCCAAATCCAAAATCTCAAGGAGCTCCTACAGAGTCCTTGTTTGCGCCCATTTTGTCAGTGACTCCATACAACAATATTTCCTGAGGGACACATCCCTCTTTGCCCACTTCAAAACCAATATTTGTCCCATTTTGATGGGCAGTAGTTGACCTAATATTGCTAGCCTGTTAGGGTCCCAAGATATCAAACTTTAAATGCAAAATTCAACATAAAGCTAAACTGAGGGATAACCCAGGTTTGCGGGGTACAAACTCTTGATGTACCTGATTTCCTCATGATAAAATCATCTTGTCTTGTCAGTTGATGGACAGAATGCAGAACAATGTCATACATTCACCCCAGTAAAGAGATCTGGGCCTAAATCCATCGTTTTTTTGCTCACCATGCCATTCCAGTTTGTACCCAGCCATATGCAAATCAGTCTTGACCCTGTGCCTCATGGGAACAGTCCAGCCCGAACTGCCAAGCCAGGTCCTCCCTGGACTGGAAACAAGCATCCAGGCTGGCAGGATAAGATGTAGCATAAGTATGGGACAGTAACTCTAGCAGTTAGAAGTCTAGTATACGTGCATGAGAGTTGTGTAACAGAGTAAGACCGCTCCAGTTCTGCCTATGAGTATGTGCATGTTCGACTAAAAGTTACACAACTAGTCAAATATAGCCAAAGAGTGATCTGTGTCAGTGTGTGAGAAATATACGATGTGCTTGTGAAATCTGACTGCCAGATGGGTAATCACATATGTATCTGCCGCGTTTTAGGAATTTAGGGTCTTCTAGCCAAGTTATACATTTCTGATTAAGATTCAACAATATTTGCTACAGTGTTCATGTAGCAAAAAAGGTATCATGATGTGCTGCCACAACAAATGCCACTGAGAGTGGTGCGAGGGCTCCATCTGCGAGTAGGAACAGACACAATGCTACAGCAAACAATAGGAGAATTACCAGAACCACCAACTTAAATTATTTTGATTGACTCAAGCATTCCAATTTTAAATGCAAAGAATAAAGAAAATATGGGCGTGAGAAAAGGAATGAGGTAAAAATGTGGACTATTGGTAATGACAATTGTTAGATCATGCTTTGTCTTTTTTTGTTGCCAATATTTGTTTTCCTCTAGCACTGCCTCACAATGAGCCTATTTAATGGAGTGGGAACTGCCTCATAGTTCAGCTGTCAGCTATCATTAAATCATCACTAAGTTGAAAACATTTTTCAAATTCTGAACATAAAGGGCCTTATTACGATATTGGTCAGAGTTGCCTCCGACCGACACCGTTGTGGTCTCAGGCTGACCCACCTCCAGTCAGCGATCTCAACAGTGCAATTGCAATGCGACCTCACATGGTGCGCTCGCATACTTCCATTTCTCAATGAGAGCTTGTTCTACAGCTGTAAACCAACAGTAGTACAGGCTTCCATAGAGAAATGAGAGATTGTGTTCATCCCTGCACTGTGTGGCAGGCACCTCAAGGTATGGTGCACCCTCGGCCCCCAACCGGAAGCTGCAAGGAGAAGGGGGCCATGCTATGGGCCCTCAAACTTGCTTTACAACAGGATTTCCATGTCACAATGACCGGCAAGGAAAGCCTGTTGTAAACCGAGCATCATAATTGCAACGGTGGAAACGCTGTTCATTGGGATTATGGGCCACTCTCCGACTTCCAGACGGGCTTCTTGAATAACCAGCCAGTTTCAATTCCGACCGCCTAGATTGTAATTAGGCGGTCGGAAGTGAAACTGATAATGAGTGTCAGAAAGCCTCCGATCTGAGGTCAGAGGCGTTCTGACTCTCATTGTAATCAGCCCCAAAGTGTTCCAGTGGGCAGTCGATCATTTACATCCCACTCGTCAAACACTCCTAGAATAACAATTAAGGCAATTACCCTTTTTTAGCATTCAATAGACTGCAATAGGCAATGCTTACCAAGCACATTTTAAAAGTCCTGTCCACTAAACAACACTAACATCTGCACAAGTACTAATAAAGGGCTTCACATATCCTGCCTTCACCTTCAAATAACTGCTTTTCTAGTGTTCTTTATTCTATCTTTTCTTCATAGACCCAGTTACAGCAGTGAAATGAATATTCTTTAGCCAGTTTTCTTAATTTTACCTTCATTTCTCCACCACTCACATATAAACTATCATGTTAACAGTTTCCCTATTGTATTGAAATGTAATTAAATAAGATGTTGTTAATACCAACCCTCAGCTCAAGCTTATTCCAAATTATTAAACAATATGTTTACAACTCCTAATATTAATTTGTTAGCGTATTCTACTACTAACCATAGTGTTAATTCTAATTAAATAAATTAAATTAATATGTTTTATTGTATAAAATCAATAACAACTCTTCTACTAACCCTATTCTTTAATCTGTCTAAATTATTTTTTAAACTCTGCAGTAATACTAAGGGTAACCATAAGAAAATACATTTATTTTTTATTGTGGTTTTTATATAGTGCAAGATAGACACCATGGGCCATCAAGGACGTTTACAAAACTTCAGACTAAATGGTTAAAATAAACAGTGACAGGCAACGTTTACAGTCATGGTAATGTTGTATGGTTGATAAGATTAGACCATAAAGGGTGTAAAAGAAATAATTAGGTTTACATAATTTATCAAATTACCAAATGTATGTATTCAAGTAGTTATTTCCTCAATCCCAAATTAAATTAAATTAAAGTAAAATTACTATAAATCACTTTTTCACCATTATATATTATTAGTACGGTTTATGCTGTCATAACATTTTTTAAATAATTTTGTAATGTTAATTTTGTTTTATTATTGGAATACTAAAGATAAACCTAGCTGTATGTACATGTATTGATTAATATTGATTTACATTATTTTGAGATATAAAATGACATTAAAACACTAACCATAACCTTTTAGTTGTAATAAAATTGTTCATAATTGAACATCCTAAGTCCTGTAACCTTAGCCCTAAGTAAAACAAAAGTGCATTAATATGAATCGTATATAAATATTTTAGTGGTATTTTTAATAGTAACAAATACTTCACATAAAAGTTGTTTTCTGTTTTTTTCTTCTTTTTTTAACGTCCTCATGTCACTACTGATTAGCACCAGTTGATGCACCCTTTGTGGGTGCCCAGAATCGGCTACGGATCAATCAGATTTACTGGGTTGTTTTGGAATTTGCACTGTCCTCCCCATTGCTGAATTGAGAGGGTGTAATCATTGGACACAGAGGACTTCAATATTTTAACAATTTCAAAAACCTGAGACTACTTTTATCCATTTCCTTGAAAAATCCCTGCCAGCAAGGGGTATTAGTAGCTAGAAGATTTCTCTTCTAGCTAGTAATGATAGGTAAAAAATCAAATAATTACAGTTTAGTTACAGATTGTACTTATCTTTAATCTGTTGGGATATCCTGAACATAACTAACTCTGGGCTTACCTCTATGTTTACACCCACAGAGCGTGAAATAGTCTTACCCACTGCGGACCAGAAGTCTCCCAATTTTGAGCAGTTGGGAAACATGTGCACATCATCAGCATCTCTGCTGCCATATCACTTGCACTTTGAATCCATGCTTCCTTTTATATTTCCCAGCTTTTTTGGGGTCCAATAGATTCTATGCAAGGTATAAAAACTGGTTTTCCTTTAAAGCAGCAGGTTTAACCACCAGGTAAAGTGCAGCGCAAGATAATTGCCATAAATCTGCCAGCTCCACTTCCGGCAAGCTGCCCTCCCATGCACTCCCATGCACTGTGTGGTGATTTCATTTCCAACAGTTCTGCATCCAGGAGGAATTGATACCAAAGAGCCACCTCTTTTTTCCATGCCCTTGTGATCTGAAGTTCCAGCTTGTTTGTTTTTAATATCTGTCTAACCCATTTTGACTCTTAAGCGAGGCATTGATCTGGTAGATTTTAAATCTAGATATTGCCCCTTTTGTCCTGTCATGCCAGTAGCTCCAAGATAACTTTTGTCCATCCTATGCCAGTTGATCCCACTGCCTAACATTTGGCTGTTTCTTTGGCTTTGCTAGGCTATCTCATAGACATTCTGGGGTACCTGGAGAATCCCATATGGGAGACAGTCTGCTGTAATAAGGTACTCCTAGGATCAATCTTATTTCGTACCAAGTTCTTGCCACTGACTGGAGGCATTTGAATCTGATTTTTTGAAAAATGTTGCAGTCCCATACTTATAGGACAAGCCCTCCTCACGTGAGCCCACTAGCATGGTTTTAAACATAACACTTATTAGAGATTCATCAGGTCGTTGTAGAAGCACTTTATTGTTTTTAAGTTGGAAAGTCCGGCAATAGATCTGAACGTTAGGGAGATCCATTGCTCCCAATCCCGCATTCCATCCCAGCTTTTTCCATGAGAGGCATATTCCTCCACAAGCCCATATAAAAGAAGAAATCTTCCCCTGCAGCTTCAGGAGTGTTATTTTTTCAAAGTGCAACAGAATATTATCAAAGAGAAAAGTGAGTTTTGGCAAGATGGACATTTTCACCAAATTAATCCGACCGTAGATCATAAGTGGAAGGTTCTGCCATCTTTTTAACAATACATCCATCTCCTTTCCTGCTCTTTCCAAGTTAACAGCTGCTATCTTCCCAAGGTATTTGATTATTTTAATCACCAAATATGTCAATTCCTCCACGCTTTTTATTTCTCTACTATCTTAGTTCGAAATCATTACTTCTGTTTGTTCTATGTTTGCAGCATATCTCGCCAGTTTACCAAATTTCCTCACTTAAGCCATAAGGCGTGGTAGGGTAAGTACTACATACGAGGTATAAACCATAAGATCGTCAGCATAAAGCAAGATCTTTGTTGAGTATGCCCCAATTTTAAAAGATTTAATCTCTTCATTTATCCTCAAACTTTGAGCAAAAGGCTCTATGTAGAGATCATATAATACAGGGGGCAAAGGACGACCCTGTCTTGTACCTCTCTCAATTCGCACAGGGAGAGACAGATTATCATTAACTAGAATCTTTGCTGTCGGAGCTCTATACATTTTAAAAGTACTGTCTATCATATTTTTACTCAAACCAAAATGTTCTAATGTTGTCTTTAAATACCTCCAATTGACGCAATCAAATGGTTTTGCAGCATCCAACGTGAGAATTGCGAAGGGGGCTTTCTGCGTTATGGCTAAATCTATGGAACCTATAAAGGAATAGTTAATCTCATTTATATATCTCTCGCGGAGAGAACATTTTTTATCTTGATGAATCAGCAGCCCCATTACCTTATTCAAATGTACAACAAGAACCCCAGAGAAGATCTTATAATCATTGTTAAGTAACGCTTTTGGGGGGAATGATTGGCAGTGTATTGGGTTCTTGCCTGGCTTCAAGATTAAGGAGATACTGCTTCATTCCATGACATCAGGATTGGGGTCTTATCTATTAGGATAGAATTGAATAGTTTGACCCACACTGGGATAATCTTTTCCCATAGTACAGAATACAATTCAATGGGAATCCTATCTGGGCCTGCAGCTTTTCCATTTTTTCGCTTTTTTAAAATGTCAAGGAAAGGATTTCACTACCATCAATTTCTCATCCTAGATAGAGGGCTTGAGCATCTGTAAGTTTAGGAAGCTGCTTACTTAATAGCCGACCTTGTATTTCTTGCTCTGTTACCTCTAGGTCTTCTGTATATAGCTCCCGAAAGAAGTTAGTAAATGCAGCTCTGATTTTTTCACTCTACTCCACTATGAGCCCAGACTCCTCTTCCAGAATCTTCCCTATAAAATTGTGATTTCTATACATCCTTGATTTCCAAGCCAGAAGCTTTCCACAGCATTCCCCTTGTATAATATCTTGGGATCTGCTAGCCTCCCACTGTTGAGTTACTTTCTCCTCCAATTTAGTTCTAAACTTCAAGCGTAAACTTTACAGCGTATATACTCACTTCTTTCTTTCTCTTTCCAAGCCTTTGTTATCTTTTAATAGGCTCTCCACTTTGCCTATCTCATCCTCTATTTCATCAAGGTTTGTTTTCTATCCTGGCCCAGTTTACTGTTAGATTTTTAACAATACTTCTTAACCATGCCTTATAGGTATCCCATACCATGTGCACGGGGGCTGACCCCAGGTTCCAAGAGAAAAAATCTTCAGTATTGCAACACAAATTCTCTATTATCTCGGGCTGCAACACATTTTAATAACAATGCTGAATAATGAGAAAGATGTGTAGGCAAATGGTCTATCCCAACTATCAACTCCACATCTTTCTCGTCGATGAACAAGTAGTCTATTCTTGGGAAATACCCGTTCTTCTTACTATTGAAGGAATAACCCCTGTGCTTACCCTTCACTCTACGGAAGACGGCACATAAATTAAAATTCTCCATCATATCCAATAGGTATACCTTCATCTTAGGGGATGTCTTTAGAGCCCTAGCTGATGATCTATCCAGATCATTGTTCAATAGGACATTAAAATCTCCATCGAGAATATTGGGAGATTCAAAATCAACCAAGTTAGAGAAGAGCTTGGGAAGAGGTGTTACATAATCTATGTTTGGGCTGTATTAGCTCGCTAGTGTATATGTCACTAGGCTTTTTTGATCTTGGCAGTTATCCAACGCCCACTCTCATCTGCTCTCTACCTGAGTAGCTCGATCCCTGAGCTCGCCTTTAGTATTATTGCTATCCCTTCAGTACAATGAGCTTGGTAAGTAGATACCTACTTTCCTATTCATCTTTGTTTAGAGAAAAATTCCTTGCATTCTTGTCTCAGAAGATGCGTCTCCTGAAGCATAATTATTTCGGCGTTCTGGTCTTTTCAATATTGAGCTACTATTCTCTGCCTTCTTTTAACCCGCAACCCATTCATGTTCCAACAAATAATCATCAAATCTTTCATATTTATACTTCTTCAATTTTCTCTTTTGATATCCCTGCAAGCCTTGTTTTTGATCATTTATAACAGGCACTCCTTCACTGACTTGAGAACAAAACAATTATTGAATTATTTCCCTATGCTCCCCACCACTACTACACCCTCTCATGGAAACCCTCCCCCAAAAACTTTTTAAAGCCATCCCTGCTGCCTACTGAGCTTTTTCTGGAGGGGAACCATCTTAGCTATATTACCATCACCTCCACCCGCCGCCTGCCTTCTATCTATTACTTGTATTCCCTAGTTTCACATCCTGAATACATTTATATACCTCAGCCAGGTCTGAAAAATTGTGCATTTTATTTTGCCACATCAATTTTAGAGAAGACGGGAACCTCAATTGTAGGGATGCCCCCAGTTTCTTTAACTCGTCCATTCTGTTACCCAGTTCCCACTGTCTATCGGCTATCTCCCTTGAGATATCCAACCTAACTCTGTAGGAAGCACCCATTGCTTATAGTGATTTTTCTTTTAGTGCTAACCCCAAGATGTTTTCTTTTACCGAGTACAAACCATCTTTCGTGTTTTTTTCTGACCTGGATGTAGTTTGAAAGGATCTCTATGTACTCGCTGATTTTCTGCTTCTAAATTTAACAGAGGGAACTCCTGCGGGAATAAACCTTTCAGCAAGTTTATCACAATTGATTTTATATCTGATCCTTCCAGCCCTACAGCCACACCCAGGATTCTAATATAATTTCTCCTGGAGTTGTTTTCCAGCATTTCAAGTCTTTCCGATAGGACTCTCTCTCTATGTTTTAACCCCTCCACCTCTTATGTGTTCATTTGGGCTTCAGCCTGTAGGTCTTGAACACCAAACTTCAACTCTTGTGTTCGTATGGCAAGAACTTCTATCTATAAAAATAGTTTTCTTACTGTTTATGATAGAGGGATGGGGTAACATATTAAACCAGGACAAAAGGAAAATGGATGCTGTGAAAGTCTAAGAGAGTTAACATTGTATTTGATAAGAAATGTTTCGCTCAACACTGCTGCTTAAATTCATTGTATTCTGAGAGAAGACGAGGAGTGATCCTGTTCCAATGAGTGCATCGGAAGCTGATTGGTCAACTGAGAGAAGAGGCAACATGAATATTGCAACAATATTTTGTTTGTTAATATAAGTGTGTGACTTAGACCAGTCAACTCACTCACTGACTACCCATTTTATAAGCTGCTCTGAGACTCTACTAAGTTTCCTGAACCTCTACTTATGAGACATTCCACTTTGCTTGATAATTGATTTATTGAGCTGACTTTAATGCTGAAGCTTTATGCTTTATGATTTCTCTTGATATCACAGTTCTTTATGGGTTCCTAACCTACACTTTTTTAGGGATTTTCTTTCCTTTATGGAACACACTTGATATATTTGATTGGGATTTATTGATTACTTATTGATTATTGACAAAACAAAGTAATTATATTGATTTCTTTATATGATTACTCTACTAATACTAATACTCTAATAAAGATGAATTACTAAAGATTTACCTAATGAAACCCTTTGAATAATATTAAAATCTAATTTTTGACTGAAATTAGATTAAAGATTGTAATGGCAATTTAGGGCTTCAATACGATGTCGGGTGGAACTTTCCGGCCAACACCATCTCGGATTGGTCAAACGACCAACTCCTGGTTGGCAGTTCAGCCCGTCCAATTGCGATGTGGCTGAACACTCTTTGGTTGGAGTCCCATTGTTCCCTATGGGAGTCCGTGTTCTGAACGACAACACAGGCTCCAAGGGGGAAGTGAGGGACGTGTGTAAAACCCTGCACCCTGTCGCAGGCACCCTACGATGCCTGCCACACATTGCAGAGTTTTACCGGGGGGTCCCTTAGGTACCCCCTTAGACCCCAAACTGAGGCCTCAGGATGAAGGGGGCACTGCTAGTGGCCCCCAAAGTCACTTTCTGACAGCCTTTTTGTGTCAGACATGCCAATTCGGCGGAAGGGCTGTTGGAAATCAACATCGTAATCAGTCGGAAACACTGTTCGTAGAGCGTCACGATGCGGTTCCGACCAACCGACTTCTCCGAGAGCCAGTCAGAACCGATTCTGAAGGACCACGCAGTTTACCATCTGATGGCAAACATCATAATTGGTCGGGTGAATTGTAAACTGACCGAGTTCAGACTGAAGGGCTCCGACGCGGTCTAGGAAATTCTAACTGTCTGACGGAGGCTTTCCGCCCAACATCGTAACAAGACCATAATGTTGATATATAGCTCCTTGTTAATCTCAGCCAGTGTCAAAGATCCATTGTCCTATTGAGTAGAAGCAGCAGGGAATTCTTCTTGATGAAGGTGGCCAAAATTCTTCTCATGGTAAACTGATTATTTAACTGAGCTTCCCCAATCCACCACATCTTAGTACCAGAAAGATAGTGTGAAAATAATAAGCAACACAAAAGCGTCCTTATGTGGCTGCGTGTTGTTGACAAATATTCTGCTTCGGCAACTACAAATAAATGAACCTAGGACATGAAAAGAACAAGGGAGACAAAATACTTGGAAAAAAGACTTTGAAGTTGATTTCAGTTAGTTATCCACCAAAAAAGGGCATATACAGTTTGTAAAATTCATTATTAGTATTTGGCGGTCATTTCTTCAGGGTGAAAGAGACAGGACAGACATAGAATACCATAATAGTAACAGGTTAGCCCACAATTTAAATCGGCAGAGAATTGAAAATCTGAGAATGTAAAATTCAGATAATGGAGGAGGTGGATATTATAGTGAAAATTATATTCTCTAAATGCAATTTTTATTAAAAAAGGTCACAAAATGGAACACGAGGGAGGCCAGGCACCAGCCTAAGGAAGTACTATAGGAGCAGAGCTTGAGCAAAGGATGACTTAATATCCAGGCATTCTCAACATCTCAAAGCAGGATATGTAATGAGCAGAAGGTCTGGGTTTCTAAAAATGCTAGTTAGAGTTTTTATAGGAGTTCAGTGATATAGTTCATGTATTAACATAGCCAATAACATCTCAGCCTCCATATTCAGTAAAATTGTGTGTGACATTTATACAGACAACATATTTCATACTTGCATCCCTCTTTCACAGCACAGAAGTAATTTATCATAGCCTATGTTGAGAGGTTATGTGGCCTGAGTTTAGAAAGCTGTAACATAGAGGAACGTATGAGCTGGTACCAGCAACAAGAGCGGAAGGAAAGCACATTGCGCCTACCTAGGAATTTTTGTGCCTCTCTAAAGCAGTTTGGGTGTGATGTACTTACAGGCTGATAACACAGAGTGGATGCAAATTCAGCATCTACTATTTTATGACCTGCCTGTCATTTTTTGACGTGAACTGTGCATCTCAGATGGTCCCATAATGGACTTAATAATACACATTAAATATACAGGTTACTGTTCACAACCATTCAAAATGCCTGTATATGCAGGGATTGAGGACTCCGAGGGACAGCAGATCACTATCTCTGCGCACACTTTTCAATTTAAAAGCAGATCTTGTGGGGACCTAGTTTCGGCGCCAACAGACACAGGAGCCTTCAGCTTCTTTGTGACGGTTCCAGCCTGTTCTCTCACATAATGCTAACACTACATGTGGAGCTCATGCTCCTATATTAATTTCATATTTCACTACCGTGTTTAGAATAAACATTTCAGTATGGCCCCTGCAGCTGATAATATTCTTTTTCCATCCTTTACTCCTCAAGAAATGACACTTAAGCGCTTTGAAAGCTTTTTCTGTGAACCATCATGCTTCCTCACTATAATTTCTTTACCTGGTCTCTGGGCTATAATTATGGTTGTTAATTTCCAGTGTGAATATATACTAAATGTTTTCATTATTCCTGAACAACTTTTTGAGTTGTTTCTCATGTCCTTCAGCTTCTGGACCCATTGACTTAATTTTTAGGAGAGACTTGTCTTTTTCACATGAAGATACTTGACATTATTCTCAATTCATTGTGTATTGCTGTTTAATTCGGTTGTTGCGCACATTTTCCAAGATTTCCAATTTGTCATCAAAACCTCAAGTATGTTTTAATTCAATTTTTACCATGAATGCTCATAGAATGCCAGCAGTCTTCTGGAATTTCCCCCTTTTATATCTTTTTCTCTGGTTTGTTTTTCATATATGGGGAAAATAAGAAATCTGAAACTTTATGGTACCTCTGAAGGAAGTGACCCGATTTAGGGCCACCCAGGTCACTCTCGACCTCCTCTAGCCTTCCAATAATGAAGAATCGATAAGGCAGTGGAGAATACAAGCAAACAAGTTTATTCACAAAGTAGACTGCCCTGGAGTCTAGTCTGACCAGCCTTCTATGATGGCTGATGAGGGACTGACTTTAACAAGCAAGAGTTACATTATGTATGTTGCGGAGCCCACAATGACCCGCCTACCATGGGAAAATACTGGTAGCTGTCATAATACAATGTGGGTACAGAACAGAAGTTTCAATTCCGCATCCTGACACAAGTTATCTACTGCTCAAGGTCATCTGGCTTATCCTCCCCAGTAGACAGGTGGGAGAAAGCCTCCATGTAATAGAAAAGGCATGCGTTAATTAACAAGATTTAGCTTTGAAGAAACAAAACTTACCACGGGCCATTTCTCGTAAATGATCAAGTAACAGTTTCGATTTATGATACAAAATTGTGTCTTCAACAGCTAAAATGATGGCACAGATGTCAACATCACTTCTAACGTAACATCTGCCCTTATTAACCGTGTATGCATACAGCAAGTAGATATAATGAATTAGCTACATAAATGCTAACATAATATTAGTTAAAATACAATTAATATGTCAATAATACATTGCAATTCTAATAGTCCCTCCTTTTAGCATTAATAAGCTAATGTGGACACCTTTATCCTTGCTATCAGGTAAGGAACTTTACAATTCTGAATGATGGGAAAGAATATAGAAATGCAAGTGATAACATGTGAGGTATAATTAAACAGTAGCAGTACAAGTAACATCAGGAGCAGAACCCGCAAGAGAAGTACTTTAACCAAAAACACCCTCATCAATTTGTAGAATTGTATTAAGCTCCTTTTGAAGCATTATTGTTGCATTTGTATCATGAACTGAAATCCTTTTGGGAGAGAGACAATTAGTACAGTATGAGCGGCAAAAGGGAAGACACTGAATCAGAACACAGCAACGCCATCCCTCGAACATTGTCCAAAATGTCTTAAATATGTTGTGTAATATTCTTTTCCATATTCATGATACCTACCACACACTGCTGTCCTATTATTGTGCATGCACCACCGCTTTTGGCTAAAATAAAATCGACCGCATATCTTGTTTGCTCAGAGTATATGCGCATACTTTCCAACTGGGTGGTGATGTCACGTAGAGCTGTCACAGTAGAATTAGACAAAATCTGCAGTTTGCACCCAAAATACTCTCTAGCGCTTTCACCTCTGGCCATGGCAGTGCCACAAAATGTGATAATAGAGCAGAGGATATATCCGAAAGTAATACCGTTACTGTAGATGTTGACTTTCAAATCGGTAACCCCTTGACAAAATTCCTTGGCCAACGTTCTTTTTACCCATTTTGTGTTTGGTTTACTGTACTTGTAAGGTACCCCAAGAGGTAAAACCATTCCCAAGACCACATCCTCTGTGCCGTTGTACATATTAGGATAGGTACCATTTGATAGAAAAAAAAACCTGGATGTGCATAAATTGGACCCTGATAATCCAATGGACCATAGCTAGCATTTCTGCCCTCCATACTTGGGTCATCCTTCTTTCCTAAACACAATATAATTTCATACACTATCGATCCAGAACAATTCAGATACAGATAAGCATCAGTACTATTTATGATTGAGCAGCACGCAGGATAAATACCTGCCTCTTGAGTGACTGTCAGATCTTGATAATGCCAACCTGCCAACCTGTCAGAGTGATATTTCGTTTATCAATATACAGATTATCACAATACATTTCAGGCATACAATCTGGGTACCCTGTCCCTCTAGGTTTTTATAATACAAAGAAGGGCCAGGATATCCCATTCCAAATTCACTTTTTTCCACTACAAAATGGGGAGGACGAACATATGTATAATTCATCAATGACAATGGGTATGCTGTCCATAAACCTGTAACAGAGTCAGTGGGATAGCAAGCTGTGTTATCTCCGAAAAACTTCCTGTGTGTATCTAAGAAAACATTACTTTGCATAGCTCTTTTACTACGATCTGAGAAGACAACCCAGTATAAAGCACATGATGTGGTATCACCAGAACACTCCAGGACCCAAAACACCCCCCCATCCCACCAACAACAGCAGTAATATGAGCACAATACAGAGCACCTTCTTTCTGAGCAACCAATTAAGGCTGAGCTGCCTCAGTCGCAGGGCACAAAAAGGCTGTTCATCTTCTACAATGGGACGACCAAACAGATACATGTTCACTATAGATTTACAAATAGGATCACCAGAGAAAGAGATGTCATGCAATGGAACCAACGATGGAAAGGACAGAAAAATATGTATAAAAACGTTGAAAAGATCAGGGCCCTTTACAAGCCTCCCTGGCAGACGTCTATTGTTCAATTCCTCAGTGGTGCTATTGAGCACTTCACGGTGGAGCCACACTGTTGCAGCCCATCAGCACATGTTCACTGTTCTCAGTATAGGGCACTCTTCCTCGTTAGAAGACACCCTCAACTTATCACAGACAGTGCATGAATTCTCTGATCCCTAATCTAATGGGAAAAGGCAGAAACAAGGGTCATTTTCACTAATCTTAAACACAAAGTCCATCCCTGCTACACTTACTTCTGTTTTGGTGCACTATCCTTCCGTCGTGGAAAAATTGTACCTTTTTACTCCAGGTACTGTCTCATCACAAAGAAGAATCTAAAATTCAGGGGGTGTTGGAGACTGAGACTTAGGCTCCTGCGGATCAGATGAAGAAGAAGCCTGGGCAGCTTTAATTTCTGGGGAAACTGTCACTTTCACAACTGCCTTGCTCTCTTCCTCCGTCTGCGCCCAAGTCAGCTGGGCATCAGAAAAGGGAACAAAACATGGAACCTTCTCTGTTTCGTGGTCCCCTATCCCCTCTTTAACCCAGCGGTCGTTTGGGAGGGGAAGCAGCACTTGCCGGGTGTGAGAGGTATGGATCCAAAGCTTCTGGCCGTCCACCCTCAATGCCGTTCTTGTCGTGATGAGGACCAGATATGCTCCTTTCCACCTAGGTTCCAAGCTGTCTCATCTCTGGAAATTCTTAATGAGGATGTAGTCTCCAGGCTGTATGGTATGCCCGGGCCTCTCCGGTGTTGAAGGCAAAGCTTCATGTATCTGTTGATGAATAGAACACAACCTTTTAGTGAGATCATTTAGACAATCAACAAGCAGAGGATATTCAATTTTAGAAAACTTTTTCTGTCTAGGGATGCCCCACACATTTGCGGGACGGTCAAAGACCACCTTGTATGGCTATAATCAAGTCCTAGAATGGCTGTCATTCTGGTAGACAATAGAGCTAGGGGTAATGCATCTGCCCATTGCAACCCTTTACTTTCCTTAATCTTAGCCAATTTTAGCTTGAGATTACCATTGTACTTCTCAACTAAGCCTGCTGACTGAGGACGATTTGCTGCATGGAATTTTAGTTTGATGTGCAGACCATCGCCCACCAATTGGATCACTTTTGCGTTAAAGTGACTTCCGTTGTCACTCCAAATCAAACAGGGCAACCATAACGCGGGAAGAACTCCTTAATTAGAGCCTTTGCCATCGCCATGACTGTGTTTTCTTTCATTGGGTAAACCTCAATCCATTTACTAAATGCACAAACAACCACTAGCACATATTTCAAATGATTAACTTGCTGCATCTCGATGTAATCCATCTGAAGTAGCTCGAAAGGGAGAGAAGGTGGGGCAAAATTGACAGAGGGTGTAGGGGTACCTTTTCCAGGATTGTGCTTCATACAAATCATGCAGTGTTTCACTAGGTGCGCAGCAACCTTTGGGATATTATAATTTTGCTTCACAGGATACAGTAACCTACAAATTCCCTTAGCGCTGATATGAGCCGGACCATGTGCCATTGTAACTACAGAAAAAACACATGCATCAGGTAACATACATCTCTGCTTCTCGGATTTATCAGTCCAACACCCATCGTCATATAAGCACCCTGTACTTTCTTGCCACGCTGCCAACTCCTCAATTGATTCCTCACTTTGTATTTCCCTAAAACTCTCTAACAAATTTTCAAACATGGTAACATCTGGTATCCATCTAGCAGGTCCTCCCACAAACATTTTCGTAATTTTTGACCTGGCTGTCTCTTTTGCTATCTGATCTGCGAAAGCATTTGCCCTCCCCACATCATCAGTGATTGCTTTGTGGGCACTACACTTCACTATTGCCAATCGTTTGTGAAGGGTCAAGGCTGTCAAAAGCCTTTCTATCAGTGGACCATTATGAATCTTTGTGCCATGTGAAGTCAAAAATCCTCTCTCTGCCCAGAGGTGTCCAAAATTATGGGCCACTCTGAAGGCATACTGACTGTCAGTATAAATATTGACATTCAGTCCTTCACTTAATTCACATATCAACTCTGCAGCTTGCCTGGATTGGTAAGAAATACGTAATGTGTCAACTACAGTGCGCAACGTAGTAATAGCATACGCCGCTGTATTGGTGCCATCTGACAATTTAAAACAAGAACCATTGACATAAAGTTCCCCTTGTGGGTCAGATAAGGGAACGTCAGTCAAGTCTACCCACCCCTTCTTCTCTTATTCGGTGCGAAAGAGACAATCTGTGTCCGCATCTTCCGAAGGGACGGGTACTAACATGGCTATATTCGGACTAACATGGCTATATTCGGAATGGCACATCTTTTGATAGTAATATGAGGCATGATTCGTAACCGGTCAGATGAACACTGGTAAGGTGCTGCGTTTTTGTCTTGTTCAAAAGTACATTCACAGCATGGGGTATCATTATTGTGAGATCATGATTAAGGCCGAGCCCTGCCGACTGTTATATAGAGACCACTGCAGCTGCCACAGCTCTTAAACAACTCAGTAGGGCTCTGGTAACAGCGTCGAGCAATGCAGAAAAATAAGCACACAGCCTCTGCTTACATCCAAAATCTTGTGTTAACACTGAAAGCTCACACCCAGCTGTTTTGTGTACGTACAGCTCGAAAGGCTTCTTATAATCAGTCATAGCAAGCACGGGTGCAGAGCAAAGTGCCACTTTTAGCTGTTCAAATGCATGCTGACATTCATGCTTCCAGGGCAAGGGTTCATGCACATCTTTAGTTGTTAGGAAAAGCAACGGCTGTATTAATAAAGAATAAGCGAGTATCCAATGTCGACATTATGAGGTGATGCCTTTCTGAGTCACATGGACAGGCATACTAACAATGGCATCAACTCGTTCAGGTGTTGGCCTCCGACCCTCCTTAGACGGCAGGTGACCTAAATAGGTGACCTGCTGTTGACAATCTTGGAATTTGTAAAGGGAGACTTTATGTCCTTTGTTCGCCCAATGCTTTAACAGTTGTACCGTGGCATCCCGACAGCCCTCTTCTGTATCAGAGGCTATCAAAATGTCATCCAAATACTGCAACAATACATTACCTGCAGGAAGAGAGAGAGGGTCCAATTGACTTTTCAAAGCTTGGCTATAAATACTGGGACTTTCTGTATACCTCTGAGGAGCTCGACAGAATTGAAAGCTTCTACCAGCCAGAGCAAATCCCAAAAGATACCCACTGTTTCGATGGATAGGAATACTAAAGAAAGCATTTTTCATATCAATTACAGACAAGAATTTAGCAGTGGAAGGAATCATCGTCAAGAGGGCAGTAATATCTAGTACCACCGGTAACTCGGAACTACTACATTATTAATTTCCAAGAGATCAATCACAAAGCAATGAACATCAGGATGTGCATCAGGTGAATCCAAAGGTGCCTTCTTAAGAATAGGGAGAATGGAGCTATTACACTCATTTGCTTCTGTCTCCTCAACCACTCCCGACTTGATCAGGTCCTGTATAATCTGCATCAAAGCATGCTCCCCAGCCTGAGATATTTTATGCTGGGGAATACGAGGAAGCACAGCGTAATCCTTGACCTTTATAGAAACTGGTGGTATCTTGAACAATCCCACATCCGTATCTCCTGTGGCCCACAATGAGGACAGCTCATCTTTAAATTCAACAGGAAATGGTGCATCCTTTGCCAAACACTGTTTTGCACTAACCACATTAGGTCCAAGAGTCATGTAAACACCATCCGGAGAACAATAAATAGTAACATGTAACTTCTTCAACAAATCCAATCCTAATAATTTTTCCCACAATTCGTCGTCAACGAAAATGGGGAGTCCACAGTGAAAGGACCAACACTCAAAGCCAGAGGTATGGAAATGGGGCTCTCAATCGGTATGCCTGAAAAACCTACAGAAACATTATGTCAGCCAGACAGGGCTTCCTCGCGGACCAGGGAACAAGAAATAGAGATTTTCATTGCACCTGTATCCACCAAAGATTTATGGGCCGAACCATTCAAATCTACCATGACATAAGGACCACGCTCATCTACAGGAATTTGAACTGGTCCCTTTCCCTGTCCCTGGCTATCCAAACCAAACGACATCCATGCAGCTTCATTCATATCATAATCATCATGATAGTACTGCCGGGGGTCCTCCCCAAGGATGAGCCTCATCTCGACTAACCTCATAATGGCCCCTTCCATCCGAACCCCGCCCTCTAGGTACTGCAAGTTTCTGCAACAAATCTGGACACACGCTTCGCCAATGTCCCGCTTTTTTGTAATACGCACACTGATTCGTTCCTAGGGGTGCACCACCTCTACCAGCTCATCGTGACCTCTGAGCCTGACCAGTGCCCAGTCCCTTTTTGGACCCTCTTGCAACCTGCTGCAACAACACTCTTGTTTCCAAATTCTTACTGTTCTTTTCTACCCTGTCCTTTTCCTCATTTTCTTGATGCTCCTAGTACTGAGCCATACTCAATATCACCGAAGGGGAGGAGGTAGTCCAAGTGCTCTCCGAAGCTTGCAACCAAGCCGCAATCTCCGGAAGCTAGTTTGTAACAAACATGTTAACAAACAAACGAACACCACCTTCCACTGACAAATCCTGTCCACTGCAATCCAAGAACACCCCTTCAAACCGAGTAAAGAAATCAGACACACTCTCCTCTTTCTTTTGACAACATGCCATCAGCTTATCCCAGTCTACTTGTCTGGGTGGGTTAAGAGAATGCATATAAGTGATGATACGACTTGGCAAAGCCAGAATCTCGGCCCTAGGATTTTCACCGGGTTTTCGCTCCTTATCCCATTCCTTAATCTCATCCTATGAGCGACCCAATTCTACCCTGTGGTCCTGTATATGGACCTGCCTACATATATCCACCAGCACCAACAGCCCGAAAAACATCTCAATATCTGCTAGGGTCATGACTGACGAGGAGGCGTCCTCTGTTAACTCTTTATAATATGCTGTAGGGTTTTTCCTAGAATCTGATAATTGACTCTTAAGAGCTAGCACCTCACTTCTCTTCCATGAGGTATAGACCCACAGTTCCTGAAAATGAGCTGCCACCCATTATTGAACCACATCTCCACTCTGGTTACGCTGCTCTGGAATCTTGTGGTGAAAAATAGGATGCACCTCCCTCATTGGGAATTGGGACACCATAGTCAGAGTACGGTGATATAATCTTTCTCGATAACCAAGTAGTGTAACAACATTACTAAGCACTTCTGCAGGTGCCATACCAGCTGAATATACATGATATCAAATATCATAAATAATTTGATGGAGCTGTGCCGCCAATACATTGTTCCCACAATCCTATCAATGTAGCCAACATATGCTGAAGAGCATGTTCTTTCATCACGCTCCATATATCCTCCCCAATATATATCAAACTTTGAGCCCATTGTGCTGCCTGATTGGCGACCAACTTTTTCTCTTATTCACCCATATCAGATAGAATCAATACCCGCTCCATTCGCTCCTGTGTTGTGTGGAGGAGCAGCCACGAGCACCAGGCTCTATCATATGGGGATCCCCGATCAGGCCATCCGACCGGACGGAACCCCGACCCCACAGCACAACTGCGGGCCGGATGGGTCACCTGGTGAAGTCCCCGTTCGGGGGGCAACTGAAGAAAGTGACCCGATTAGGGCCACCGGGGTCACTCTTGACTTCCAATAATGAAGAGTCGATAACACAGTAGAGAATACAATCAAACTAGTTTATTCACAAGGTACACACTTCAGTGGAGTCCGGTCTGACCAGCCTTCTATGATGGCTGACAAGGCAATGACTTTAACAATCATAAGGTTACATTATGTATGTTGCGGAGCCCACAAAGACCTGTCTACCATGGAAAAACACTGGTAGCTGTCGTAATACAATAGGGGTACAGAACAGAAGTTTCAATTCCGTAGCCTGGCACAAGTTATCTACTGCTCAAGGTCTAGTGGCTTATCCTCCCCACTAGACAGGTGGGGGAAGGCCTCCATGTAATAGAAATACAAAATACAAAATGGTGTCTTCAACAGCTAAAATCGTGGCACAGATGTCAACCTCACTAACGTAACATCTGCACTTACTAATTGCGTAGCAAGTAGATATAATGATTTAGCTACATAAATGCTAACATAATATTAGGTAAAATATACGAGTAATATGGCAACAATACATGTCAATTCCTGCACCAGCGTTACTTTGTGTTATTCGAATTCTACTCACAATGAAATGGATGACTCAATCCCTCAGAAATCTGAATCTCATTCAGGTGCCGCTCCAAAACGTCTTTATTAAATAAAATTCTGACAGGTCCAAATAAAAGACCTGAAAAAGACCCTCGTTCTCCAGTGAAATCTACCTCGGCTTGAGGAATATGATTTGTGAAGACGTTTGTGCATTGAAACCGTTCATGGAAGAATCTAGCAAGACATTCGACCATTTAGATGATAAATGGTCCTCTCTTTGTAGGAAACCAAATAGAAAGTCTCTTTACTGAAAACACACACAGAGGACCTTGAAAATCTAAATCTCAGGAATAATTTCCGCATATATGGGCTTCCTAAAAACACTGAATGCTATGATCTGACCAATTACTTTCATTCTTTTCTACCAAAACCTCTTGATATGCCTACAACCACTAGTCTTAATATGCAAAGGGTGCATAGTCTTGGTCCTAGAGTTTCTACAAAACAAGTTATTTTGCTCTTCTTGAAATATACAGACCTCTTACAAGTCATGTCTGCAGTTTAAGCAAAAAAGCTAGCTACCTGGGCTGGTCAAAGAGTGTTTTTTCCTCTTAGAGTGTAGCTAAAGCTACTGCAGATCACTTGAAACAATTTTTGTGTATGTATCCTCAGTTGATAGCAATGAATGCTAGATTTGGTCTCTTTCATCTCTGCTTGTTAAATGTGACATATAAGGAAAAACACAACTACTTATGAGGAACCTGCTGCATTTAAGCGATTTCTTCAATTGCATGGAGGAGAAGATATGCATACTTTGAAAACCACCGGAATGTTATCTTTTTCTCTTGACTATTTTCTTTCTAATAATAATCAAGTATTGGTTGTTCTTATGATTAATTTATTATGATGTTTTTCCTCTCACTATAACACAGTAAAATTCCATAATGGATTTTTTCTTAAGATACAGGTACATGTCTTGTTCCCGCATAATCTCAATTTGTATGATGTCTTCACCTAAGTCACGGCTACCCGACAATCCTTGGAAGTTGTTGCCTTCATCTTCCGGTGTTGCCACTCTCCCTTTTGTTTCTGTGTTTTGTATATATGTTACTCGGCCATCACCAAACCTCTCAGTGATATTTCTTGCTAAGGGCCTACTCTGTTCTTTTTTCTTTTTTGTCTCCTGTCCTATTATCCTTTTCCCCATTTCTTTCCCCATTAAGAAAAAAATCTTATTCTCCCCAGTATTTGACTCATCTCTTAGTGAACCTTGCTTCTGTAGATGTATTCATTGTACATACAATAGTTAACATAATTTATTCTGTGTAACCACTTGGAACATCACAGGGTTAAGTAATCCTATTAAGCAGCAGAGAGAGTTATCTCATTTAGCCAAACTAAAAGTGGATGTAGCCTTACTACAAGAATCACACCTTTCTGAAATAGAGGTTGCCAAAAAAAAGATGTTGTGTAGATAGTGTGTTTGCTTCTCGGGTTTGGGGAAGAAGAATGGAGTACTGATTCTTTGCCACAAAAAGTTACATATTACAGTTATTAACCAAGTGTCTGATTCTGAAGGTCAATGGGTTGTTGTTAAAACTTTAGTTGATAATCTACCTTTAACTATCTTTAATGTATTCTGTCCAGTTTATATTGATAATACTTTTTGGACCACAATTTCTGATAAATTGCTTTTGTGTGATTATATTATATTTGGTGGTGACTAATGAAATTCATGATTCTATATTGGATAGGAATTCAACGGTTAAGTTTGTCCGTACTAAAATGCATTTACAATTCAAATCCATCCTCAAGCGTAAGCCACTAGTTGATAGTTAGAGATTATGTCACCTGGATTTCCACCAATACACTTTCTATTTGGATCCTCACCATTCACAATCTAGCACAGGTTATCTTTTTCTCAGTAAACCATTTGCCCAACATGTCCTTCAATCAGATATACATTTGGTATTAATATACGATCATGCACCAGTGTACACGGACCTTGACCTTAGCCCCTTTTCACAATACGCAGGTAGATGGCGTTTTCACATTTCACTACTTTTAGACACCAAATTCACATCCCAATTTTAAACTTTTGCTTCTGTAGCGTTTGTGATTAACAATATAACTGATTCTTTCTTTACAATGAATTGGGATTGCTTTAAAGCAGCAGAAAGGGTTTTTATAGTAAATGTCTCACAAAAGAACAAATCTATGGAAACCCAATCAAACCAATTTCTTAATAAAATAAAAAAATATATATACCTAGTATCACTCAACAAATGAGCCCTCCTTACAACATTTTATTGATGCCAAGATCACCTTTAATATATTCCCTACAAATGCAGCTTCCTCTTCAACTAGGAAAACTGCTTGCAAACTATTTACAAATTAGAAGAGATAGAACCAAATTAAATCCTTGTGAAATAATGCAGGGACTACTCTTTTTAAGGATAAGGTTATTTTGTTGGAATTTGTTAATTTATATACAAATTACTACTCTCCAGAAATATCAGCACTACAATCAGACTTGACTAAATGTTTTCAATCCATTGCTTCCCTCTCTTTCCTCATATTACCTTTGGGGCGGATATTTCACTCTCAGAAATAACCCATGCAGTCTCAATACTATGGATAGGGAAAGCTCCTGGGTGTGATGGTTTTAATATTGAGTTTTATAGCCACTTTGCAAAGCTTCTCATTTCCAACCTTTTACACCTTTTGAACTCATTTATTACTAAAGGTGCTTCTCAAGGCTTCTTTTAAGCTTCTTTAATTTGGTGTATTACCAAAGATAATAAAGATCTCTCACAATGTAAGAATAATCTTCCAATTTCTTTGGTCAATTCTGATTGCAAAATTAATGGAAAGTTTTCGATATTGCGTATGGACACTATTCTACCCAATCTCATAGGCCCTGAACAGTCTGGTTTCATTAGGGGCCGTTTGACCTCTGACAATGCTCAAATCTTTTTCAATGTCTTAAGCAAATCCACTACCCTGGACCATCCTACTGCTGCTGTTGCCTTGGACGCAGAAAAAGATTTTGATAGGATTGGTTGGGAGTTTATGTTTCAGGGATTAAAATGGATTTCCTTTCCACCCAAACTGGTTGTTTTAATTTCCTTGCTATACACAGGCCCTAAGGCTGTACTTTTTGTTAGTGGCATGCTCTCAGACTATTTTCCTTTGTTCAGAGCGGTATGCCAAGGTTGTCCACTATCACCTCTTTTTTTTTTAATATAGCACTTGAAACCTTTCTAACCACAATCTGACAAGATGCGCACATCTCAAGTTTTAAAATAGGTCTCAACAAATTAAGATGACAGTGTATGCTGATGAAATTCTTCTATATTGCTCCAATCCCACTGTTTCCCTCCCTCCTATTCTTCAGCAAGTTACCACTTTTTCCCATGTGTTTGGTTACCAACTTAACACTGATAAACATGAAGTACTACCTTTAAATGTCCTGCTTGCTTAGTTATACGAATGCCTCAGATGTACACTTTGATTGCTTCCAGCAGAGTAGCATGCTGGGACACTGAGCCTGTGTTCATCTTGAAGTATTGTACAATTGCCTCTTGCACCTCTCTTTTTAACGCTGCGTCGAGCAGAGCATCTGATGAGAATCTCCAGGACCTGTATAGGCATGCAATACTAGGCAAAGTTTATGTTAATGTCGCTGGTGAGTGGTCAGACAGCGTGCCGGGTAAATAGTCTGTCGCCTGCTCATTTATCAGGAGGTCCGGAGTTAAATATCAGTGGTCTATACGGGACCATGTACGATGTGGTGCTAAGTAGAAGGAGAACCCTGTGTTAGCTGGGTGTTGGTGCCACCAGGCGTCAGCCAGCAGGTGGTGCTGCAGTAAGTGTTTAAGCTCCTCTGTGGAGTAAGGCTTGGTGATGTGGCCAGTGCCTGTAGTGTATGAAGAAGGCAGTAAGGTCAGGTTGAAATCGCCCCCTAATATGATAGAGATGATGGGAATTGCAGAAATGTGAGAGGATAGACTAGCATAGAAACCGTGCATGTCTACTTTAGGGGCGTATATATTGATTAGGAGTATTTGCTTCACACCCAGGCTTCCTCCCACTAATATCTATTACCTCAGGGTCTTTAATTACTTTTGTGGGTTGTGAATGGCAGTGTTTTGTGAATTAGGATGCATACACCACGGGAGTAAGTGCTATAACTGGCCAAAAATCTATTGCTGCCCCAGTTAGCGGAAAAATGATTGTCAGGGAGGTGCATAGTGAGTTTCCTGCTGTATAGCTATATATGTTTTGTGCCGCGTAAGATAGGACAGGACTTGTCTTCCCTTCCAAGGTTTCGATAGACCTCCCACATTCCATGTCATACACCGCAGTCCAATCACCCCGTCCTTCCATTTGATCCTGTTACAGGAGTTGTATTATCAAACCTATGAAAGTGTATATGTATACAGTACTAGGTAGCCAACTATTGTGTAGTGTGATATCCTGCATATTCCAATCAAACTTTAAAACACAGAAAACAATTCCCCACAACACTCCCCTCGCACATCGGATAACCACCCAACCTGTACCTGGTGAACCCCATACCCCACAATCAACAAAGTAGGAGATCTCCTGGGGGAGGTATCACCCAGAACGGGCCACTTAGAGTAACACAAGCATTGCACAGATTATATTTAACTGCAATTGAGAAAAATAGAAAAAAAATTTACTCAGATAAAAGATGTTCCATCCCATTCACTTGTCATGGAATTGAGGAGTGCAGACATAATAGGTACTCTAATATCGGTGTGTAGTTCACCAGTCCATCACATGTACATTAATCAGAAGGGGGAAGAAAAATATTATTTCCCAGGGGGCAGATTTATGTTCGATTTGTGCTACTTCCAAAAGTCAGTAGTGTCAATCAATCAATCAGTGAATTTGTAAAGTGCGCTACTCACCCGTAGGGTCTCAAGGCGCTGGGGGGAGGGGGATCTGCTACTGCTCGAAGAGCCAGGTCTTGAGCTGTTTCCTGAAGGAGAGATGGTTCTGGGTCAGTCGTAGGTGGGTGGGGAGGGAGTTCCATGTCTTGGCTGCCAGGTAGGAGAAGGATCTTCCTCCGGCGGTGGTCTTGTGGATGCGTGGGACGGTGGCGAGGGCGAGGCTGGCGAAGCGGAGGTGGCGGGTGGGCGTGTAGAATGTGAGGCGGTTGTTGAGATATGTGGGTCCCATGTCATGGAGAGCCTTGTGTGCGTGGGTGAGGAGTCTGAACGTGATCCTCTTGCTGATGGGGAGCCAGTGCAGGTCTCTCAGCTGGGGAGAGATGTGGCTGAAGCGGGGGGTGTCCAGGATAAGTCATGCAGAGGCGTTCTGTATGCGCTGGAGTCTTTTCTGTAGTTTGGCTTTGGTTCCGGCGTAGAGGGTGTTTCCGTAGTCCAGTCGGCTGGTGACAAGGGCCTGGGTGACCGTCTTCCTGGTGTTGGTGGGGATCCACCAGAAGATCTTTCGGAGAATGCGCAGCGTGTTGAAGCAGGATGACGAGACGGCGTTGACTTGCTTGGTCATCGTGAGGGAGGAGTCCAGGATGAAGCCCAGGTTGCGAGCATGGTCCGTTAGCTTTGGAGCGGAGCCCAGGGCAGGGGGCCACCAGGAGTCGTCCCAGGCGGAGGGGGATGTTCCCAGGATGAGGACTTCCGTCTCATCTGAGTTCAGTTTCAGCCGGCTGAGCTTCATCCATTCCGCGACGTCTTTCATTCCTTCCTGGAAGTTGGCTCTGGCGGTGGCGGGGTTGTTGGTGAGGAAGAGGATCAGCTGGGTGTCGTCGGCGTAGGAGATGAAGTTGAGGTTGTGTTGGCGTGCGATGGCTGCGAGGGGGCTCATGTAGACGTTGAAGAGGGTAGGGCTGAGCGAGGATCCTTGCGGGACGCCGCAGATGACTTCGGTGGCCGCGGACCGGAATGGGGGAAGGCGGACTCTCTGGGTTCTACCGGCGAGGAACGAGATGATCCATTCCAAGGCCTTTCCTTGGATTCCGATGTTGCTGAGGCGCTGTATCAGGGTGCGGTGGCATACGGTGTTGAAGGCTGCCGAGAGGTCCAGGAGGATGAGGGCAGCTGTTTCCCCGTTATCGAGCAGGGACCTGATGTCGTCGGCGGCTGCGATGAGGGCGGTCTCGGTGCTGTGGTTTGCTCGGAAGCCGGACTGCGAGGGGTCGAGGGATCCGTTGGTCTCGAGGAAGGCGGAGAGTTGTTTGTTGACGAGCTTCTCGATTACTTTGGCCGGAAAGGGGAGGAGCGAGATGGAGCGGAAGTTCTTGAGGTCCGTGGGGTCCGCGGTGGGTTTCTTCAGAAGGGCGCTGAGCTCGGTGTGTTTCCAGCTCTCTGGGAAGGTGGCGGATGCGAAGAAGCTGTTGATGATGTTCCGGAGTTGGGGTGTGATGATGGAGTCGGCTTTGTTGAAGATGTGGTGTGGGCAGGGGTCGGTTGGGGAGCCGGAGTGGATGGTGTTCATCGTGCAGGTGGTATATTCGGTGCTGACTGTTGTCGAGGTGCGGAGGGTGGTGGTGGGGGGCGCTGGATCGGTGGTAGGGTGCACGGTCTGTGCGCCGAAACTGTTGTGTATGTCAGCAATCTTGCGGTGAAAGAACGAGTCGAGTGAGTCGCAGAGGTCCTGCAAAGGGTGTGATGTCGTTGTTGCAGGCGCTGGGGCTGGAGAGCTCTTTGACGATGCCGAAGAGTTCCTTGCTGTTGTGGGATTTGTTGTCCAGTCGTTCTTTGCATGTGGTCCTATTGGTGGTGCAGATCAGTTGGTGGTGTTTGAAGGTGGCGTTCTTGAGGGCTGTCATGTTTTCTGTAGTCAGGTCGTGGCTCCAGGCTTTCTCGAGGGTGTGGCAGGTTTTCTTGGAGTTTTTGAGGTCGTTGGTGAACCAGGAGGCTTTCTTGCTGCGGCGTCTGCTGGGGGGTTTCTTCAGTGGTGCGAGGTCATCGGCACAGTTGGTGAGCCACTGTGTGAGGTTGCGGGCTGCTTCGTTGGGGTCCGTCGTGTTGGAGGGGGGGTTCTGGCTGAGGGAGGTGGTGAGCTGGTCGGCGGTGATCTTGCTCCAGCTTCTGCGGGGAACCTGTTGAGGGTGGTTGTGGGTCGTGGTTCTCCTGAAGTTGAAGTGGACGCAGCTGTGGTCTGTCCAGTGCAGTCCGGTGGAGTGGCTGAAGGAGATGTGCTTGCTGGAGGAGAAGATGGGGTCAAGCGTGTGGCCGGCGTTGTGGGTGGGGGTGTTCACCAGTTGCTTGAGTCCGAGGTTGGCGAGGTTGTCCAGCAGGGTGGCGATGTTGCTGTCATTGTTGTTCTCCAGGTGGAAGTTGAGGTCTCCTAGGAGGATGTAGTCTGAGGAGGTAAGGGCGTGCGGGCTGACGAAGTCTGCGATGGCTTTGCTGAATTGTGTGCGTGGTCCCGGGGGTCTGTAGACGAGGGTGCCTCTGAGGGTGGTCTTGGGGTCGGTGTGTATCTGGAAGTGAAGGTGTTCGGCGGCCGTGGGGGTGTCGTCAGAGTTGGTCGTGATTCGGATGGTGTTTCTGTGGACGATGGCGATGCCTCCTCCCGCTTGGTTGACGCGGTCCTTCCGAGCGATCTTGTAGCCATCCGGGATGGCTAGGGTGATGTCGGGAGCTGAGGAGGCATTCATCCATGTTTCTTTGAGGAAGGCGACGTCTGGTGATGTTGTGTCGAGAAGGTTCCAGAGTTCGACGGCGTGCCTGTGGACGGAGCGGGTGTTGAGCAAGATGCAGTTGAGGTGATCGTTGCTGGAGCCTGGCTTGGTGGGTGCGGTGCAGGATCGGGTGCAGGTGAAGTTGCAGGCGTGGCAGGTGAATGCTCCGTGAGTGCGTTTTGGGTTGGCTTGGTAGCAGGCTGGCTGTCGGCCGGTGTTGAGTGCGTGGAGGGTGGCGGCGTCGTATCTCTGTCGGGTTGGCTGGCTCCGGCGAGGTCCAGGGGTTCTGGCGCTGGGCGCGGTCCAGGCGTGGATGGGCGTAGACGGGCTTGCCTTTGGCACGCCTTCTTCGCGCAATCGGCGCGCCCGCTGCGTGTGGCCACTGCGCGTACACGCGGTCCCCGCCATATATGGCGAAGTGGGAGGGAGGAGCAGCTGGGAGGCGGGAGCAGGTCAGCGAATGGGGAGCGGGTGCCAAGAGAAGGGGGCGGGGCTGCAGGAGAGCAGCGGTGGGGAGCGGAAGGGGGGGTGGAAAGAGCGGGAAGACGGAGCGGGAGAGCGAGGGCAAGCCTGGGCAAGCCTGGGCGAGCCTGGAAAGCAGGGGCCCTAAGGAGAGGCGGCAGCAAGTGAGGCCAAGAAGGCAGCAGCAGCAGCAGAATCTGGGCACACGGGGGCCGTGTGGAGTGGAGTGACCGGGTCAAGGGGGTCCATGGGGCTGTAAACAAAATCGGTTTTACCGTCAACTTGAACACGAAGACGTTCCCTCTACGGGGGACTGTTCAGCATCTGGTGGGTCAGTGGGGCCCGGGGGATGTTAGATTTAAAATTCCCTTTCCTATGATGCTTCTTCCGTGCTGTTTTAGATTAGCAGTGTGTGGCTAAATTACGCGTATTAATGCTCGCATTTAGTAACTCGTCCAGTATTACTCGCAGTATGCAGGCCCATTAGCCACTGTGACTCCATTTTATATTTCACAATTCCCATAAGACTGCCAGTGTCGTGCTCATGCTAGGCCTTAGATTTCAGAATTGCTTGCCTCAGCAGAACATTGCATCTTGTTATATTTTCCGCTCATGTTTAAGGCTGCAACCCGACCTGCTAACAGTATGATAACTTTGCTCTGCATTCCATTGTATACATGTAGTCCTGCTCCAATGTTAAGAGGTGATGAAACGTGGCACAGTAACCTTGGGCTGCTGATAATGTACCCATCTGGCAGGTGTTAGCTCATCTTTCTGTCCCTCCTTTGTTGGTGTCCGGCTCAGGCCGGTACTTTTCCACCAAGGAGCGTGGCCAAAGTCTCCTGAAGGGTTTATCTTTTATTAGCGAAGGCTGGGGAGTCAGTCACTCTCCAGCCATTCCAGGGTGCAGGTTACGATGGACTCCTCTGCAGAGTAACGGTAATAACTCCTTGCTTGTATTCTCTACTGTCTGACCGACTCTTCATTTGGGAAGGCATAGCAGGTGGTCGTAAGTACCCGCGTGGTCCTAGAGGGCCACGTCCTTTAGGGATTGTCATGCGCCGTGACGCCGCTGTCTTCCCGCCTAGGAGTTTTGGTAAATTAAATTGGTAGCTGCCGTTGCTAGGGGTACCCCTAACCCATAATGAGGCAGGAGTGGTTTGGTAATGGCTGCCCAATTCGTGGATCACAGGAAGCTAATAAAGATTCAGGGGTTTATTAGCGGGATTGTCTCAAGTGGAAGGACTGTGATGCAAGCCTCTGGGGGTATAAATGTATATTGCCCTTCCATCTCTGGACTAAGAGGCAGGATTGTTGGCACTGGACTGCTATATTGAGACCCCCGCAGCTTGGGAGTGCTGTTAATAGGCCAGATCGATGTTGAAAGCTATGCAGGAGGACTGCATGCCGGCTTCAGTCGCTCCCCCCAGTGAAAGTGATAAGAAAGGTGCTCAGGCCAGTATACCAATGGGACGCATTAGCCTAATGCAGTCCCTTTGTCGTTATGAGCCCTTCGTATGGTCCGCGATGGAGTCAACTGTGCCATTGTGTGAGGTTTGAAGGCCCTTGCTGGCATCTTCACCACGTGAGTCACCGAGAGAAGGTGGGAAATGTGTTGAGGCCTCCCAAGGACCAAGCGACCGACTCACCACAGTGCAGTTAAGTAGGGGGCTGGGATGGAGTGGCCCGTTTCCGCGTCCCCAGGGCACGGTATTTCCGGTCACAATTTATTGGAATTCGGCACCATGCGGCCCAAGCCCAGTCCACAGGCCCGCCTGTAACACCTGTTGTCTCGGGGCCTTTGGGGGCTGCGTCAGGCTGCAGCCATCACAGGGCTCCCCACTGCCGATAATGCCGCTTTCAGTCCTCTTGCAGGTCTCCACGCATACCGCTCGGTCTCAGTGACTCGTGGCTGCCGTCAATGGTGTAGATCGCCTCGATGGAACGGAGCCAGGCAGTTATTCGGGTGCAGCAGCTCCGGAGCTCCAAGATCAAGCCGCCATCTTGGTGCTTGGTCAGGGCATGCCCCCTCTATTTTTAATGTTGATGTTCCTTTCTCCTTAGTTAATATATGTTTAGGAAGTTTGGCTCCTCAATAGTCTCACTTAATCTCAGGTTATAAATTAATAGATTTACTGTTAGCTACTGAATTTCATTAAATTACTTCAAATTGGAAACACGCTCAGAATGTTAACTTGGTGGAATGCCATTGGCTTTCATCATTGCCTATACACTAACAATGTCTCTCCTCTATATTTTGCTATAAAAAGAGATCTTTATGGCTTCCATTTAATCACATACTTATCCTATTGTGCTGCATCTGTTAATACAAATATTATTGTATCAGATGAAGTTAAGTGACCAGCATGAATTATGCCTAACTGCCTTTCATATTATTAGGTTATAAACTTGTGGATATGATGTTTTCTTTTTTTGTAAATGTCTGCAGTCTATTAGTGGGTATTATAGTTCACTATTTTTTGTGGTGAATTGCATTTTGTTATCCTTTCCCCTGCTCCTCTCCATATTCCTGATGATATTATACAACTGCTTCCAGCATAGAATTTCTATCTTGCATTTGTATTTATTTTTTCTTTTGTCACTTTTTCTTACGTTTAATGTATATTATTCCTTATTGTGATTTATGTTCATTATTGATAAACTTTGCTGTTTTCAATGAACTCAAATAAAAAAAGCAGACTTTGTCCCTTAAAGGAAAAGGTGTTACTGTAAAAGGTACAAAGGTTTAGCGTCACATTGCTAACACTAAAACGACTGTAAACCTTTTTGGGTATTACAGACTCAAGTAACTCAAACTCAAAACACTGCTTTCCCTTACTTTGCGTCAAGGGGGTGTACATGGGTGGATCATGGGTGTTCCCATACAACCATCCATGCTTTTAGATGCTAAACCCTAACTACTTATATTAATAGGCAGGGTTTAGCATAAAAAATGAACACAGCTGAACAACAGGCATTAAAAGGAGACATTTCTCCTTGCTTTTCCAACTTTTCATGTGTGCTGAACTGTTCATCACACAAACACAGTGGGAAATGGTTTTAAACTTATCTAGCCATAGTATTTTTTACATGAGGGGGCTTTTCCTGTACAAAACCTATGGAAGACTCAGGTATGAACCCTAGCGCTAAGGTGTGTGTCTGGCGCATGGAAATTGAAGGTTGGGTCGGTGCTAGGGAGAGCGGAGGAGAGTGCTATATATTTGCTGATAGTGGCCCTCCTATCCCGCCCTGTCACGCAACGCAGTGCAACATTTTTGGCTTCTGCGCTGAGTTCTGTGATTTTTTGAGAATCTGGGCTAAAATGTTTCCCTTTGGTGAAGACATTGGGGAAGTAGCCAGTGGCCTCACCAACAACTGTCTACTGACCTCGAGGCTGCCCTGCCTTGATTATCAAACGAAAATGGCAACTTCATCTTTGTGAATCAGATAGCACCCTAGCCTGGGAGACGGTCATCACATTGTCGATACTTGATATTCTGTCCCACAATAAAGAGTGGTGATCCCTTTCACGGTCTTTTCTAATTCTGATTTGTATTGACTTGTAAAACCCATTTTATGAATAGAACAGGCATTTGTGACTCACAAAAGTGGATTAGTAACTAGTAAAAACACCCTTTTGTACTTGCAAAGCTAGTGATTTTAAAGCACAGAGTTTGCAATCGCATAAGGGCTTGCTGACGAAACTTACATGCCCTATTTTTAAATTGCACTAGGAAATGTAATTGCTTTGCATATCTTTTCATAACATCTTTCGAATATGCACGTTGTATAAACTCAGGATTCTGCATCACTTCTTCAGAGGGATTAATTCCACTCATAAGATGACAACATGGAATTCCACTGGGGTCAATTTATTTCCAGCCCAGAGGGATCCATCAGGGAGTAGCAGACCCTTGTGAGTTTGAGGTATCCTAATAAGGTTGTGAAGTGGGGAGTTGGGACAAGGACTGGTCCTTTAAAGCAGCCCCACTCCTGGCATGAGTTCATGCAGTTGCAGCCGCCATGTCCTCATATGAGCAAAGGATGGGAGAAGGGGAGTTAGATGAAGTGAGATGTTATCATGATGCTTACAGCTTGTGTTCCTTTCAGAACCCTTGGCTGATTTTAGGCTGGATGCCTCTTAGTCTTTTCCTCTTGTTCTTCCACTTTTCCTTGCAGGGTTTGCATTCCTACCCTCTGGTGGCCGTCAGCCATGCCAGCACTGACTGGTTTACTGATATCACTTCTTGGGAATTCGCAGCAGACAGGACCTTGATAAGGTTAGCTATAATTTTAGAATTGGTTGTATTTAAGACACCTTATTCAATCATGTTGCTGGAGCAAAGCAGAAACTGCAATGCAAGGTGACAGGAGAATACATATGTAGCGAAAGTGCCCTTAGAAAGACCTGCCTGAACATTAACATCATGCTCCAATTGATCTATGCATCTCAGTAAGACCATGTTTGAATTTACTGTCACTTTTGCAAATTAATATAAATTGTGCGTGAAATTATAATTCTGCTAGCTTGAGATGTGGTCCCACTTTGCAGAAACATTGTCCATCAAAATACGCAAAAAAAAGCTCATAAGGGTACTATACTAACTTTGTGGAAATAAATAAAAACACGTATATTAGCATTTTCTTTCTGCAAATCCAATTTTGAAACCTTTTTGTCACTAATTGTTCATGCAAAATATACATTTTCCCTTAATTTCATTGAGTAATTGACATGCATTTATTGGCTGTGAACTCAATACATGGACTGACAATAATTTTTATTTTCATCAGCCCAGTTTGTAATGTTTTTCAGTATTTAAGGGTAACATTTTTATATTTTGTATATACTTATTCTTTTCGCATAGACCAAGCACTTTTGTTCACGAAGGCACTGAACAAAGGTCTAAGGAGAGATAAAAGCATCAGTCATGGGAGTACTACAGTAGAGATTTCAAGCCTATAGGATAATGTGGCAACACAATGTATTCATTATATGTGTCTGTCAAGTGAGAAAAATTAGGCAGAAGCATATTTCCTTCCTTTCCTTCACCTCTCATATCTCTTTTCTGCACAGTGTTGACCCTTGTGATTCTTCGTAGCACATTTCTGCTTTTTTCTGATTATCCCTAAATGTGCCTTGCGTATCTTTTCCATTACCTCTGAACCTTCATTCCATGTCCTGCTGCCACCGGGCTGGATCTACATCAAAATATCATTACAAAAATATCACCTTGCAACCACATCATTTACGGTCATCATACATGGGGCTGTACAGATTTACTGTGCTGGACATCTTTTTCCCATAACAATAATGTGCAAGTTGATATTTTGAAGTTGACACTGTTGCACAATGATGTTTTATAGCTGATATTTTGGTACCACACCGCTGAGCCCCTCACCCTTTTTGGCTTGTCTTACCCACTAAATTGACACAGACACAGCAGTCCCTGGGCACGATCCCATGGATCCACAAGACCAAGGCAGGAGCAAGATCCTTCTCCTACCTTGCTGTGAAAACTTGGAACCCTATTCCTCCACTTCTCAGGCAATCACCTTTGCTGCCTCAATTCAGGAAGGACCTCGAGACCTGGCTCTTTAACTGAACTGGCTCTTCAACTGAACTTCAGAAACACTCCCCATGCCTTGAGACCCTAATTTGTGACTAGCCATGCTCTATAGGAACCCTGATCGATTGATTGAGAGCGCCGGCACTCCAGCATACTGCCACCTCAATTTAGTATAGTCCTGACTACCGTTACAGCACTTACATCTCATACGGATACATCTTTTCCAAAACTAGTGTACTGGATTGTCAGCATGTAGGCCCCATCCTTAAAGCATCCAGTATGTAGTCAAAACGTTTTCAATCTAAAAACGATTATTGCAAATGGTACGCTAGGGCGGGTGAGGTTTGCAGAAGGTTTTGTGGTGCTCTGCAGAAGTACACTTGACAGTTGTCATCAACCTATTTATGTGTGTTGCTTTGAGGTGGAGAGATCACCCACTTCCCAGTTGGACGACCAAAATCACCCAGTTTGTACAAAAAATTGGTTTCCCCAGCCCACGCTAATGTCAACATGTATTACATAAATAACAGATATCAACAATTCTTGTCTTTCTTTGTATTTGTTAGGTTTATTCTCAAATGTTCTTGTTTAGTTCTTTTTTTAGCCTCTTTTTAGCCAACACATGTTTTGTCGCCCATGGCAGGTGGCCGCGACTTACTCAGGGCTGTTTTGTCGGTATGGTTAGTGTTATCTTTTAACCAGTTGTAATTCCTTTCCAGTTACCCCAACTAGTTCCTTGTCTTTGTTAGTTTTTCTCTCCCAATCGTGTCAGTATTATGATCCCTTATTATTTGTTATCATCCATTTTACCGCCTTTCGAGTGTTTGCTTGTGCAGCCTTCCATCCTCCCAGCGAGTACACTTGGGAAAACCGGAACAGAATTAAAACTAGTTAAAAAATAACACTACCCATACCAATGAGAGGCTAAATAAAAGAATTAAATAAGAACATACGAGAATAAACCTAAAAAATACAAAGGCAAGATGGCCGCCTAGTATGAGCTCCTCTCAGGAGCTCCCGGGTTGGGGATCTCCAAATCGGTAGATATCCGCCTATCTACCCTACCATCTGCCCCCAAACATACCCACATCTAACGCTACTTGATTCCGGATCAAATATTTCCAAGCAGCTTACCTGCTTGAATGACCTCCTGGGCTCCGACGTCCCCCACCTCGACTGCCTCTCCGCCCTTCAGCAGCATTGAGCCTTCCAACTCGGATGATCGGCAACTCCATCACCCCCAGGCTGATTGAAACTGATGTTCTTGCGCCATCGTACATACTTGCAGGACTGTTCTTTCCCCGAAGTGTGCGTGTGTCGCCCTGCCTCCCTCCTCTGCAATGAAGAAGCCACATGGTCCTAGAGTGGTGACGCCCAGTTTCCCTCCTGGTGGAGCCACTAGAGCTGCCGCTAGAGCTCTGGAAACACAAGATGATGGACGGAGTGCTGAAAATTTTCAGACACTCACCCCAAGTCACAGATCCGGGTTGAATCCATCATCATTCTTTAGCTCACTTTGCCATCCCAGTTCAGACACAGCTATATGCAAATCAGTCTTGACCCTGTGCCTCATGGGAACAGTCCAGCCCAACTGCCAAGCCATGTCTTCCCTGGACCAAAAACAAGCATCCTGGGACCGGTTTCGGGCTAACAACCCTCATCAGCCAGGCTAGCTTGAATCCAGTGGCAAAGTGAGCAAGGGATATATACTCGATTCTAGTGTGCGCACAACCAAATGTTTCTTTTCCTAGTGTAGTTAATGTGTTCCGTGCCTCCTGGGTATCACTCCCTGAACTTGAGTGAGTCAAATATAAGTTGGCTGTATCCCCACGGATGTGGGGTATGTCCCCAGGGCACTGGTGTGAAGTCCTCTCTATGAGGTTAATCCATTTCTTCAAATGTGAAAAAAGAAGAAATAAAACCAAGTGTTTCACTGGAATTGGTTTATTCTTTGTTCAATAACATTCAATTTCAATGTCAACTTCATGTGTAGTTTAGGCACTACATCTCCCAGAATACATTTCATTAATCCCAGTGCATTTTGTCCATTCTGGCCTTCATCTGGGGACAATCTGTAATTAATAATGAAAACCTTCGCTCAATATACTGAAGGGACCACATTTCATAATCGTTGTTTGCTAAATGAAAAAGAATTATTGCATTGTGCTTCATGGTCTTAATCATAGTGTTATCGATTGTGTCAGAACTGTTTAGTGATCTAGCGTACTCCATATATCTTAAAGAAAACTATGTGCACGTGTCTGGCTAGTCGGGTACTATCAATAAAGAAAGTTTACTGCGTTACTGTGTGCTTATCCCAAAGTGCCTGACTATATGTTATTCTGTGAGCGCTTCTGTGATCATCGTGATTCGATAAATAAAATGGTAAAGTGCTTACTGTGCTAGGTTAAAAGTTGTCTATGCCGCTTCTGTGCTTGTTGTGATTCAATAAATAAAAACGGTGAAGTGCCTACTGTGCACGGTTAAAAATTGTTCATGCCACATAGCAATTTGCTATCTTACGTACTAGTTCGACAATGTAGCTTTGGCTCACATCGCGTATGACGTCTCTTCAGCTGTTGCATTCTATGTGAGTCCCTATTTACCAAAAATAGGTGACGGACTTCTCCCTGCTCCACCCCGTGAGTAATTAGCATGAAAGAAAGACTATTGACAATGCATGTGTAATGATTAGTATCCGTGTTTTTGAAATATTGTGCACAATTAAAACACAATAGAAGGTGAAAAACTATAAACATTAGCGGCAGCCACAAGCCAGTGGGCTCCATATCTGGTGCATTATGCATCACTTCTTTATGCAATTATTTGAAAAAAAGAAAAGTGTTAATGTATTGGTGGAATATGCATTGTGTAGGTAATGTTATTAAAGAAGCATAACTAAGACATTACATCAACACCTATATAGGTAAGTAAATCAAAGAATAAATCAAGGAATATTTATATCAGAGACTGCTGGTTCAGTCAAAGTTTGCTTGGGGGCTGCGGATTTACAAATAGCATTGGAACTCCAACCAATCATTTAACCCATTGGGTTTGAGTGAGTTTAAAAGACGGATCCAATAGTTTTCACGTTGCAGCAGGTGAGTATGATTATCTCTGCCTTCATATTTTTCAACTGTCTCCAAGACACAAAATGTTAGTTGCCAGATGTTATGCTTTGCGTCTATGAAGTGGTGTGCTATTTGTGATTTCATTTGCTTCGTTCTTATGTTGCTTTTATGTTTGTGTACACGAGATTTTAGTTTCCTTTCTGTTTGTCCAACATATGCCATCCCACATGGGTATTTCAGTAGATAAAAGGCGTTGGCTGAGTCACACTTGGCGTTCACTTTTAATTTGATGTTGTAACCTTTCATTGGGTGTGGTATATTAGATCCTGGGATAACATTGTTGCAATTGTTGCAGTTCCAGCACGGGACCGTTCCTTTATATATTTTCGGGATTAGCTCATTTCTAGCTTGTTTTATTATTTCTCCTCCGTTCTTCCCTCGTGTATAAGCAAAGATGGGTTCTTGATCAAATATGTAGTTGAAATCAGGCTCAAGTCTCAGTACAGACCAATGTTTCTTAATATCCTTTTTGTATTTATGACTTAGTGTGGACTATTTAGACACTACAATTATACAATCTTGTGTTGGACTGTCTTTCCACGTTAATGACTCTTTCCTTGTAATTTGTTGGCTACGATTTATGGCTTGTTGTAATATTTCCTCTGGATATGCTCTCTGTTTGAATCGTTGTATCATCTGTTCTGTGCGTTCTGTTCTTATCGTGGGATCCGACACGATCCTCTTGACTCTCAGTAGTTGTGTAAAAGGCAAATGCTGTTTTAATGCGAGTTGATGGAAACTTCCATACTGTAAGGTGTTCTTTCTGTCAGTTTCCTTCCTGAACAGATCTGTGGCAAACCCTGTATCTTTTTTAGTAATTCTCACATCTAAATATGTTATAGAATGTGTTTGCACCTCGTGGGTAGACTGTATTCTGCCATCAATTTCGTTAAGTTTGTTTAGTTCATTTTCAAGTTCCATGGCTGCGCCATTCCAAAGGATAAAAATATCTTCTATAAACCTCAGAAACATTTTAGTGTGTTTTTTCCATGTGGGTCTTGACAATATTTGCTCCTCCTCAAACTGATTCATAAAATGTTTGCAAATGAAGAGGCTGCACAATTGCCCATAGAAGTTCCTGTCTTCTGTAAAAACCAGTCTTTTTTCCATTTGAAGTAGCTATGCATAAGTGTAAAATGTAGCAGCTCCATTAGGAATATTTTTAGCTCTTCATCATAATCTGTGCATAGCAAAGTTTGTTCTATTGCATCAATTCCCAGTTGGTGTGGTATAGAGGTGTATAGGAACTTCATGTCAACTGACCACATAAGTATATTCTCGTTCTCAGTTATGGTTACTTGGTTAATCCTATTCAAAAAGTCGGTTGTCTCTTTTATGAAAGATCTCATTTTTGTCACTGTCGGTCGTAGGTAACGGTCCAGGAATTTTCCTACCGGCTCATAAAGGCTTCCTCTGGTGGAAACTATAGGGCGAGGGGGTGGGTTGACTGGATCTTTATACATTTTTGGTACCATATATATTACTGGACTTTTGGGATTGGTTGATACTGGATATCCTTTGGTTTTTTCATTGATTACCCCTTGTTCAAAGACTTTTTGTACGATCAATTTTAAAACCTCTGAAAATTGATCTGTGGGATTCGTGGGTAGTTTCATATATGTGTGTTGGTCCAATAGATGTTCTTCCACTTGGTTGTTGTAGTGACTTGTTTTTAATAACACCAGTGAGCAAGGTACCCACGCATGGGCATACCCTGCCAACTTAGAGCAAACAAAGCAAACACAAGGAGATGATGGACGGAGTGCTGAAACTTTTCAAACACTCACTCTGGGGTCGGATTCCTCCACAACGCCGATGTGTGGAGCACTGCCACAATGGTATTATCGTAGCTTTATGGAAGGCACTGTTTCAAGCAGAATCACCACTGCATTCCCGTCGGATGAAGAAACGAGAAGTTTCAAAATGGTGGATGATGAGAGACTTCAATTAATACGCTCAAAAGGTACAGAATAAACAATCAGATTGCCCTCCTTTGCGCCGGTTCTGTAAGGTTTTTACCGGCCTTATTTTCTGACAAGGCAAGATAACTTTTGTAGCCATGATCAGTGTTTTCTTTAGCCTTGCGGCAATTGTTTACTAAAGTAGCTTGACCCTAAAATGGCGGCCGAAGTGTACGGAATGCGCTCTACCCTTCCTTTGCTGAGCTACACTGTAAAGATTAGTAAATTGATTCAATTTTCTATTCTAATTCCACCTATATGACGATCTTCCCCAGAGCGGGGACTGGCCCTAACATGGCACCCATGATGTAGCTATCGGCATATCCCTCAGTAATATAGCCTGCTGTGGTCGCTGGAACGCTGAGCTCATTTCAACCCTTCCTATGACACCAAGCCGGAGTGCAATCTGCCAATACTGTCAGCCAGTTACCAGCTTCTCCCGCGCTGTATCTTATTAAGGATGTCTTCAAAGATGGCTGACAGATGATGAGCTCCGGCCTAGGACCCCTGGCAGGGGATTGACTTTTAGGCTGAAATCCCCTGGAAGCTACCCCCATTATTGGACTCCTGCTCACACCTGGGGTTATACCCGACAGCAGTTCTCATCTCTCCAACTCCCGAGTTTGAATTTAACATTTTCAGAGTAACCTGGATCATTATCTTGACCACGGAGACCGAGCAATATGGCCGATGCCCCGTGGATCTGCCATGCAGCTATAGAGGAGATCGGACCTGGATCACCCCTTCGACCGCCCCCTACCCAGCCGGACATTTGGCACAGTTCTCCCTGTTTCCCCGGTGTGTCTCCTTCCTCCCCCTCCCTCCGACGAATTACATGACATTGTTTTTTACTATGTTTTTTTATGCTCTTGTAACGGATGAAATGTGTAACATGTAACTCGTTGATCCTCATGTAAAGCGCTCTGATACCTCCAGGTCTAGCCAGCGCTATATAAAACTCTTCAAATAAATAAATAAAGATAGACAATAATTATTAATTATGTAATGTGTGTTGACATTAGTGTGTCCTGGGGAAACCAATTGATTATTGCAAATGGCATGATGTGATCATTATTAACTGTTCGCAATCAGCTAGTTTCCGATGGGTTGGTCTGACCAGAGACGTTTCAAGGCACGGGGGAAAGTGGGCTCTGGCCAAGGGCCCAGCCTTTCATGGGAGGGAGCCTGATAGAGTTAGCTCTGTTCTGCAGTGTCTTGTCATGATTACTTTTAATAATCCTAAAACAGATGGTTTTAAATATTGTTTTCCTTTAATTTATTTTTAAGGAAGTTGATGAGTGAGAGTCTTTTACAGACATTTTGCTGAATAATTTGATCTTTATTTTTCATATAACATCCATAAACAAAGCATTTTTTGGATCAAAACAGGGCCTCAGATGTGAGCAATTGGAGGATGTCCCAGAAGTTATTTGCAGTAATATTAGTAAGCTGCTGTTGTGTTAAAAAGTGAAAACATTTCCCTATTCCTCAATATTAGATGTAAGCACATTTAGAATTTGGACCTGACCAAAGAGGACACAAATAAGCTGAAATTGGGTCATAAATTCAAAGTTGTTCTGAACAAGGCCCTACAAAATATGTGTGGCCTAGGGCCCCCAAAATCCTTAAGATGTCCCTGTCTCTGACATGCCAATGCTTGTGTGTCAGTTGTTTGGGTGTTTGTTGGCCTGCTTATGGTCTGGTGGGTTGGTTTGTACTATTGATTTCCCCAATATTAATGCAGCCTTCCATTCCTCACAAAACACCTATACAGCATGTCTTTACGAGTTCAGAACTGCCCCAGTTTCCAAATATGGGTCACTTTTTTAGCCATGTAATTCACTAATTGGTTTCCATGGCTATATAATGTCCCAGTCGTGCTCTGACTGTTGTACCAATATTTAACTCTTAATAAAAGTATGTTTTAACAAATAATAAATATGGGCCAAAATGACCATGGACCAGATGTACAATACTTCGAATTTGCGAGTCACAAATTACGTTGTTTTGTGACTCGCAATTTGCGACTCTCACATTTGAATTTACAACATTGTCTCAGACACTGTTTACAATTCCTAATGGAGTCGCAAATTGCCTGCCTCGTTACTATTCATGAGGCAGGTTCAATGTGCAACCCCATTTATTAAAGGCTAGCACTCCCAGGGATGGTGGCATGCTGGTGTCGGCAGACCACTTGTCTGTGACTGCTTTTTCAATAAAGCAGTTTTTTTTACAAGTGCAGCCTGTTTTCATTGAAGGAAAATGGGATGCATTTAAAAAAGAAAAATGAATTGTTACTGTTTCATTTTTTAAGAGTAGGCAGTGGTCCGTGGGAAAACTACCTGCTCTCATAAAATATTTTGAATGCCAGCCATAAAGAAGGGTGCCTGTGCTGGAGGATGGCAGCCAATTGTACTTCAGTGCAGGGGAAAGCAAATGGATGTTCTGTTTTGTTGCTAATACAACGCACCCCTGTGCCTTCAAAATGGCGAGGCTCAGCACAGAAAAATGGCTTGCTGCTCTGCGCTGAATCATTTTGTAGTAAATGAGGCCCTGCATATAGATAATTGTCAGAGTCCATGTCACTTGCAGAGTACTCAGAAGTCAAAGCCATAGGACATGACATGGTGATTCCACAGAAATGAAGCAGTCTACGCGGCATGTCTAAATTAATCAAAGTTTTCAAAACTTAATGGCATATCCACAAAACCATGTAGTTAACTCCATACTGAAGAAACAAGGAGATAAACCAATGGTTTTGCAAGACTACTGTTATGCTTTACTCCTGCTTTTTCTAGCTACATTTTTGGAAGCAGATTCCATCCAAGAATTGAGCAGGCACTTACAGATAACTTCCTTCCTTCAACCAGTGCAAGCAGGATTGAGACCTTTTCACAGCACAAAGGCTGCGATCAATCAATCAATCAGATCAATCAATCAATCAGATCATTTGTAAAGCGCACTACTTACCCGTGAGGGTTTCAAGGCGCTGAGGGGGGGGGCGGGGGAGGGGTGCTGCTACTACTGGTCGAAGAGCCAGGTCTTGAGTCGTCTCCTGAAGGTCAGCAGGTCTTCGGTTTGTCGTAGGTTGAGGGGGAGGGTCTTCCAGGTCTTGGCGGTGCAGTGGGAGAAGGACCTGCCTCCGGCGTGGTTCCACGGATGCGCGGGACCATGGCCAGGGCGTGGTCAGTGGAGCAGAGTTTCCTGTTGGGTACGTAGAAGGAGAGTCGACTGTTGAGATAGGCTGGCCGGTTTTGTGGAGTGCCTTGTGTGCATGGACCAGGAGCTTGAAGGAGATTCTTCTGTCGACGGGGAGCCAGTGCAGGTTCCTCAGGTGGGGGGTGATGTGGTCGCGGCGCGGGAGGTCGAGGATTAGGCGTGCAGAGGCGTTCTGGATTCTTTGCAGTCTGTTGATGAGCTTGGACGAGGCTCTGGCGTAGAGGGCGTTTCCGTAGTCGAGTCTGCTGCTGACTAGGGCCTGGGTGACTGTTTTTCTTGTGTTTGTTGGGTTCCATCTGTAGATCTTGCGGAGCATGCGGAGGGTGTTGAAGCAGGTGGAGGAGACTGCGTTGACTTGTTTGGTCATGGTGAGTTTTGAGTCGAGGATGACTGCCAGGTTGCGTGTGTGGTTGGTAGGGGCCGGGGGTGTCCCCATTGATGTGGGCCACCAGGAGTTGTCCCATGCTTAGAGGTTGGGCCCGAGGATGAGGATCTCCGTCTTGTCTGAGTTCATCTTAAGTCGGCTTTCTTTCATCCAGTCGGCGACAGCCTTCATTTCCTGGTGGAGGTTGGATTTGGCGGTGAGAGGGTCCTTGGTGAGGGAGAAGATCAGCTGTGTGTCGTTGGCGTAGGAGATTATGTTGAGGTCGTGCTGTCGGGCGATGCGTGCTAGTGGTGGCATGTAGACGTTGAACAGCGTCGGGCTGAGGGAGGATCCCTGTGGGACGCCGCAGATGATCTCAGAGGCTTCGGACCGGAATGGGGGAGGCGAACTCTCTGAGTTCTGCCGGTGAGGAAGGAGGTGGTCCAGTCCAAGGCCTTGTCTCAGATCCCTGCATCATGGAGGCGCGTGCGTAGTGTGCGGTGGCAGACGGTGTCGAAGGTGGCAGAGAGATACAGGAGGATGAGGGCCACAGTCTCGCCGTTGTCTAGCAGGATCCTGATGTCGTCTGTGGCTGCAATGAGGGCGGTCTTGGTGCTGTGGTTGCTGCGGAATCCTGATTGGGAGGGGTCCAGGGTGCTGTTGTCTTTGAGGTGACGGGTGAGCTGGATGTTCACTATCTTCTTGATGACCTTTGCTGGGAACAGAAGCAGGGAGATGGGCCGGAAGTTCTTGAGGTCGCTCGGATCCTCCTTGGGTTTCTTCAGTAGGGCGTTGATCTCTGCGTGTTTCCAGCTCTCAGGGAAGGTAGAGGTCTCGGAGGAGAGGTTGAGGATGTTGCGCAGGTGGGGTGCGATGGAAGTGCCGGCTTTGTTGAAGATGTGGTGTGGGAGAGGGTCGGACGGGGATCCGAAGTGGATTGTGCCCATGGTCTTGATTGTGTCCTCGATGTTTACATTGGCCCAGGTTGTCAGGGAGTAGTCGTGGGTGGCGTGCGGTGGGTCTGGCGTGTCGAGGCCTGTAGGGGTCGTCCGGGGTTGAAACTGTCATGGATGTCAGTGATTTTTTGGTGGAAGAAGGTGGCGAGGGAGTCGCACAGGGCTTGCGATGGCGGGATGTCGTTGGCGCTGGAGCTGGGGTTGGAGAGTTTCTTCACAATGTTGAAGAGCTCCTTCCTGTTGTGTGCGTTGTTGTCAAGGTGGTCTGTGAAGGAGGTCCTTTTGGCGGTCCTGATGAGGTGGTGGTGGTTGCGGATGGTGTCTTTGTGGGCAGCGTGGCTGTCCGGCGTCTTGTCGCTGTGCCATATGTTCTCCAATTTCCGGCAGGTGCGCTTTGAAGCGAGGAGTTCCGGGGTGAACCAGCTGGCTCTTTTGCGGGTGTCTCTGTTGGTGGGCTTTTCAGCGGGGCTAAGGTGTTGGCGCAGTCATCCATCCAGCGTCTGAGGGTGAGTGCACCATCGTCGGGGTCGGTGGGTTGAGTGCAAGGCTTGTCTGTAGTTGTTCTTCAGTGACTTTGCCCCAGCAGCGGTGGGGGATCTGTAGGGTGCGGTGATGTGTGAGGGGTTTTCGGAAGGAGAAGTGGATGCAGTGGTGGTCTGTCCAGGTGAGTTCGGAGGCGTGGCTGAAGGCGACTTGGGGGCTTGAGGAGAAGATGGCATCAAACGTGTGACCGGGGATGTGGGTCGTTGTCGTGACGAGCTGTTTTAGTCCGAGGTTGGCGAGGTTGTCGATCAGGGTGGAGGAGTTGTTGTCGTTGTTGTTCTCCAGATGATAGTTCAGGTCTCCGAGGAGGATGTAGTCGGTGGAGGTCAGCGTGTGCGTGCTGATGAGGTCGGCGATGGAGTCCGATAATTGTGGCCGGGGTCCTGGTGGTCTGTAGACGAGGGTGCCTCTTAGGGTGGTCTTGGGGTCTGTGTGGATCTGGAAGTGCATGTGTTCGGCGGTGCTGAGAGTGTCGTTGGTGTTTGTTGAAACCCTGATGGTGTTTTTGTGGATGATGGCGATTCCTCCTCCGGCTCCGTTGGTGCGGTCTCTGCGGGTGATCTTTTACCCATCTGGGATGGCTATGGCAATGTCTTGAGAGGAGGCTTCGTTCATCCAGGTCTCGGTCAGGAAGGCGACGTCCGTGGATGCGGTTTCGAGTAGGTCCCAGAGCTCGACGGCGTGTTTGCGTGCAGAGCGGATGTTGATCAGGATGCATCTGAGCTGGTTGGGTTCCGTCGTTGCGGGTGTCTCTGCGCCTTCGAGGCAGGAGAAACTGCAGTTCCGGCAGGCGAAGGGACCGTGGGTGCGCTTCGGGGCGGCTTTGCAGCAGGCGTGGGTTCATCCTAGGTTGCGAGTGAAGAGGGTGTTGGCGTCGTAGCGGAGGCAGTCTTCCTGGCTGTTGCGGACGGCAGGAGTTCTGGCGCTGACGGGCTTTCCTTAGGCGTGCCTTCGGCGTGCCAGCGGCGCGGTCGTGCAGCAGCCGCCATATATGGGGAGGTGGGGAGTGAAGAGCAGCTGGGAGGTGGGAGGCATGTGTCAGGGGCAGCAAATGGGTGCGGAGGAGGCGGGCCGCAGGGGAAGCAGCAGCGGGAGCGGGGAAGCTGAGCGGCCGCGGGAAGGAGACAGGCAAAGGGGCACAGAATCAAAGAGGGGGCACAGAAGTCAGCAAAGGGGCACAGAATCAAAAAAAGGGTCACAGAAGTCAGCAATGGGGCACAGAATCAAAAAAAGGGGGCACAGAAGTAAGCAAGAGGGGCACAGAATCAAAGAGGGGGCACAGAAGTCAGCAAAGGGGTACAGAATCAAAAAGGGGGCACAGAAGCAAAGCGGCAAGCATGGGGCAGGGGGGGCAGAGAAGATGAGCAGGCAGACAGAGTTACAGGCACAACAGAGCGGATATGAACCTAAGGCCACCACTGGCCACCAGGGATGAGGCGCAGGTGGAAGCCTGCGGGTGGTGGAGGGCCTCGACATCAGCAGCTGCAGTAGTCGTCAGCGGGGGTGCAGGCGAAGCTGCAGCGGGGGGAGCGACCTACCAGGCAAGGTCAAGGGTCTCGATAGCAGCACTTATGGATGAATTAAGATGCAAGATGATCATGGAAGAAATGTAGACCAATTTCTTTAAGACCTCTCCTCAGCCTTCAACATGTTCAACAATAAGATTGTGATTGACCATGTATCTGAAGCAGGGGTGCAGGTGAAATCCGTTGAGTGGATAAAGCCATTTTCAGAAATTCGCTGGCAGTCAGTGAAGCTAGGAAATTTGACTGGTCTTATATGCTGAGTTCCTCAAGGCTCCTCATTATCTCCTCATCTGTTTAATCTGTACATCACATCAGTTACTGAGGCATTGACAATCTCTGGCTGCAGCATGTACAATTATGCAGATGATTCCTAACTTCTATTTCATATGGATATCACTCTGGCATTATTTAAAAAAAATTCTAAAGCCCTGCGAGATTCCCTGCTATCCAATGGATAGCAATCAGCTGAAGTTAAATACAGAAAAGACTGAAATAGACTTGCTGAAAAATAGGGCCAGTATTTGGAGCAAGAGCTACTGGCATAATGACCTTGGCCAGCACCAACTCCAGTAACTTTTGCCCAGAGTCTTTGGGTAGTGAAAGATGGTGACCTCACGTGCAATTCCCAGGTAGGGGCTCTAGTATCTAAATACTCCTTTCTTTTCAAAACTATGAGGAACATTGCACTCTTGCCATCCTTCGAGGCAGGGAAAGTAATTGTAACTTCAGTTAATAACTCAAGACTTGATTATGCTGATTCTGTCTATGCGGATTGATATCGCTCTGCCTTGCACACACTTCAGATCATTCAGAATGAAGGAGCACGACTGATCTATCTCCTCCCACAGTGCACTCATTCCACACCTTTTGCTAAGAGAATTGCACTGGCTTCCAATACAGGAGTGAAGGCACATCTAGGTTTGCTGTATGGTGTTAAAATGTTCGAACAATACTGGCACCATCATTCTGAAAAGCTGAAAAGCTGGTGATTTCAACAGGATTTGGACATTACATCATATGTTATCTAGTTAGGCTCTCACTCGCTCCAGTATCATAAGCACTAAGAAACCTTTGGTGAAAGCACACTCTACAAGTATTAATAACAATTAGAATCATAATTATAACAGTAATAATGAATACTGCATACAGGTCATTTTTAAAGCCATGATTCCTTCCCAGTAAGTGCGTGGCATGGTGGTAGGTCATGCCATACAGCGTCTAAGGCATGACAGTAGGCAATATCTACAAAGCAGGTCTTAAGCTATAATTTGATTACACTGATGGCACATGGCTTTTTCCAGTATCCGAACACTGCCCTGCCCTGAGAGATGATTTTGCAAAGCGGGTTCCTCCAAGATACTCCCCCCTAGAATTTTTGCTTTCGACTACCTAGTGTTTGCCCGATTACTTTGAGTGAATCTCACTACCTCGGTCTCACTAACAGTAAATTCATGGTAAATGGGCAGATCGTGCTAACTGCCGTACTTTCTTTGCAGTGTCCCGAGACTGGGCAGGGGTACCACCGACTTTTAAATGTGTTGTGTGGAGTCACATGGAATGCAGCAGCTCCCCCAGAAAGGCTTTTGAAAAGAACTCACCCTAACTCTTGCAGGGAGTTGACTGACTCCTTGGCCCATGGAAAGGTTTGGTCTGCTTTCCAGAGTGCTCCTGGAGTCTCTACTTTAGTATAGGGGCTTTGTAGTGTCCAGATCTTTTTGGGCTAGTCATATGACTGCAATAGCCGTCTAGTACATGTTAAAGAATTACCTTCTGACATGTAATGCTTTATTGAAGAGGTTGACAATACAAGTCTTTACTGTCAATACTACTTCCATTAAGTTCTATGGTGAATCATAACATATTCTGCAGATATGTCCTGCCTGCATTGACTTCAGTGGTGTTACATTCATGAATTGTAACATGTGGCTACTTTTACTGATGTGATGACACCCTGACAAAACCACTAAGTCTGCCATATGGATAATGGTATCTGCTTATATTGTGATGGTGAATCTAGTAAAGGTGGACAGGGTATTGTGATTATGTGGTTAAGGACCCATTAGGGGTGTAATGTGATATGAGGATGTAAGGTATATCCTTCTACATGTATGTAGATGTGTCATTTAATGCATAGCATTTAGCAATGTGTGTATGTGTGTGTGTGTGTGCGTGGGTGTGTGTGTGTGTGTGTGTGTGTGTGTGTGTGTGTGTGTGTGATGAGTAGTGTGTGTGTGTTTCAAAAGAAAAAACATTGACTGGTAAGTAATGTATTGAGTGCTGTTATTGCGTATCAGTGAGCTGGGGTTACTAGCCCCACCACCCCACTCTGCTTTACTACCCTCAGAGAGTCTAGTGCATGGTTACCAGTAAAAAGACAACTGCTGACCAGTAATGCCTAGAGGTGGGACTCAGTGAGTATTGGTGGATGTATATCGGGCACAGGATGTTTATGAAGGCCCTGTGGAAGTTGAAGGCAGTGAACAAAGCCCATCATCACAAACTGCAAAACACTCACAGATTGTATTTTACATATGCTACACATATTGGCAACATTAATAGAGAATAATTACTAAAAGGGAGTTATTTGGATGAGCCTTATGGTTGGCATCCAAAAACAAAAAATACCAACATGAACCATCTATGGTTACCTATACAACAGTAATCTCCATTCACTGCTCATAACATCACTCATGGCTTTATGTGCATAACATATACACAGGCCCCCAAACACAAACACACACATACACACATGAACATGCACGCACACACACACTTACAGACACAAAGATACACATATGTACACATACACGCACACACACATACACAACTGCCACACTCACAAAGCAATTTCAGCCATCAACATGCTTACTGCCAAAAATGTCTTCATTTACACCTGTAATGCATACATAATTTTCCAAGCATGGATTTCTCTGTCATGTGTGCAGAGAAATCTGCAATAGTAACCCCCATGCAAAGGATGGGGCGTGGGAAGATCAAGGACTGGGTTACGAGGAAAGAATATGAAGCTTCATCTTAGATGTTGGTGGAGTTTTTCTCCATCAAACGATGGGGCCATCGTGCCTTCCAGTGGGAAAGGGAACAGATCACTTGCAGACAAGGTGGGGGCATGGTGGAAGGAAGAAGTAAAGACTGTAAATAAATGGAACGTGCAATGAGATATTCATTTGCAGCTACCTAGCGTGCACTTGTACACTATCTACAATTACGCAACATGGAAATGGAAGCCATGGTCTTGAACCTCTCTAATGTGACTCCCTGGTCTTGACATGAAGAGCCTATAGATGCAGTATTTCCAGTTTATGAAAATTCCCTCCAGGTATGAAAATGATCTGACTGTGTGGACATCTCTGCCATCCCAGTGTTCTCAAAGTGTACCCTGACTCCAAAATGTGTCCTGCCTCCTCTTCCTGGTGTCCTTCCCTTCAGTATCTATGGTGTTGTGTCTAAATTGTGTCCTATGTGAGCACACATTCCATGTAACAAGATGGTGCTTGCTTGCATCAGATTCTATTAAGGTCATACGGCTTTGCTCTCTTTGGAACAGAAAACATGCTCTACACCTCATACACCAAGCATCAATTCAACCTTCTGCAGACATATGCACTGCAGACCACATCTGAAAGGTCCTTCAGTACTCTGGGTGTGTGGGAATGCAAAGTCTGTCATATTTACCTATCAAGTATGTGTAATTCTCTCAGAGACTGTAGTTTGTAGTAAGTTTCCAAGAATTTGTTTTGAGTTACGTCAAGAAAAGCTAAGCAGGGGATGCACTCACATAGAAAATACTCTTGAGTAACCAACACAATACGACTGTAGAGTATTCGTTTCGAAGCATGAAATGCAATCGTATGCAAAACATGCTTGAAAAATGCATAGATGTGTATACTACATGAGTATGTCGAGAAAGCAGGAAAATAAACCCATTTCCTCAGCCCTACTTTAAAACGTTTAAAGCGTTTAATTTAATTTAGAAACAGTCTCTATTGAATAACTCACTGAGTTTGACTCTGACTCAGAGCAGAAAGTGTATATTGTTTATGACACTTCAATGCTTAATTTGTAAACTAATAAGTGCCAGAGCTCAGGATATTTCAGTGGAGACCACTGAAGTTTACTCCACACATTTGTCTTGACAGGTCTGAAAAATGCCAGTTTTACCAGTGCTTAATTTGAGCCGGTGGTTGCAGGAGGGAAACACCCGCACTCATTTTGCATCACATTTACCGAACGCCAGAGAGGGAAAACCACACAGATCAGAAAGATAGAGGAAAAGAAAGACAGCAAAACTGGCAGACAGGTAGAAAGCACTGACCGGCCAGAGTGCGATAAAGGGACGCCTGGTAGTGAATTAAAGAGGCAGGAGGTGCATCTAAGACTACCAGTCTTGGTATTCTGTACTCCGACATTTAATTGCACACGGGCTTCTGAGCAGACCTTCGGACACTAGCATACTTTATTTTCCAAACTAAGCAATGACTATAAGCAATAACTATCACACTCATAGAACTGTAAGTTTGGCCTCCATGCTCTGGTTTCATTATGCTTATAAAGTATGTAGAATTGTAGAACATGCTGCTGATTCAAAAAAATTAAAAATAAAAACACAACAGCATCACAAAAGGCCTTTTACAGCTATGCACACAGGATGTGGAATAACATCCCTGTCTCTGCCTTGAATGCCTCAAGGTTGTTCCAATTTTAGAAAAAGATGACGTTGTACCTCCTTAAAGAATGCTACATCACCTTGCCCTAACAAAGAATGAGTAAGCTACCTTTCTTATCTCTTGTTGACTGTGCGCTTGCCTTTGACTCTGTAGAGCACTCTGCTGCCTTTGGACTAGGTTTGCTCTATACAAATACCACATAAATACATATATACTTCCATACATCCAAACATATACACAACCATACATACATACATACACATACCAGGTGTGGACTAACACAAATAAGTGTCGTTGTTTAGAAATAAGTGTCTGTGCTTTGTCCTAACAAAACTGGCACAAATTAGGCACTGCATATCATGCCATTACAAAATAAATTGACTATATTTCTGTCCTTTTGTCACATTACATGCTGTAATTTGTCTGCATTATATTATATAGTTGTTTAAAAAGCTGCCTCTTACCACCATTTCATGAGGCCCAAGAAGCATTCTACACTGTATGCATGATTTTGTGTTTTTTGCACCAAGTACAATTTCCAATTCCCCATGTGCTTTGGGCTTCTTTGATGCAACAAAACCCTTCTAAGTTCTAAAAACATTTCCTTTCAGGTCTCAAAGTTTCAAGGATGTATGGGAAAAATCAAACATCAGTGACAGAATTTATTTTGCTGGGACTGTCTGTCATGCAAGAGCAGCAGTCCATACTATTTATATCTTTTTTGACAGTATACCTTCTTGCACTGCTGGGAAATGGGCTTATAATTATGGTGATTGCCTTGACTCCTCAGCTCCATAAACCCATGTATCTCTTCATCAGCGTTTTGAACATTGTGGACATTGGCCTCATCTCAGATACTCTCCCCAAGATGCTCATCAACATCTACACCAACAAGAAGGCTATTTCCTACGAGGGCTGCATTGCCCAGCTATACTTCTTTGTATTTTTTGCAGCTGCTGAGTGTGTGCTTTTGGCGGTTATGGCTTATGATCGGTATGTTGCCATCTGTTTTCCTCTTCGCTATCCAGTCATTATGAGGACTCACATCTGTCTTTGGATGGTGACCTCCACTTTTGTAGTGAGCTCGTTGTCTTCACTGTTGCACACACTCTTGATGGCTAGTCTCTTCTTCTGTGGACCCAACCAAATTCTTCATTACTTCTGTGACATTGGTCCACTGTTCAAGTTGTCCTGCGTTCCGACGTCCACCAATGAACTTGTGATCTTCACTGAGGGTTCCCTTAATGTGATGATCCCCTTTTCCATTGTACTGTTCTCGTACGTGTGCATTGTAATTGCCATTCTTAAGATACGCTCCACCGAAGGGCGGCAAAGGGCTTTCTCCACCTGTTCCTCACACCTCACAGTGGTGGTCTTGTTCTATGGTACTCTTGTGTTTGTGTATTTTCAACCCTCCTCAAGTTATTCCCTGGGAAAAGATAGGTTTGTGACACTCATGTATAATGTCCTACCACCAACGCTTAACCCTTTTATCTATAGTCTCAGGAACAATGAAGTGAAACAGGCTTTGAGAAGGTTAATTTCCCAAAAGAATGTGACGTGATCATTTAGACAGGTTTGTTTTAGGGTGAGATTAGTAAGTATGCAATGTGCCTTACTTTATACATAGATACTTGCATGCTGCTATTTTCAGATTTTGCTCTCATTGGTTCTGCTTTATTATGGTGCTACACAATTCAGGTGAATTTATCATTCTTTCACCCAACACAGCAAGGTATCTTGCTGTGTTGTGTTGCTTGAAAGAGAGAGGGTTGAAATGCTCATTATTTACAAAGATATGGAACATCTCTGCTCTCTCCTTGCGCTGGCACTCTGGGCTGCCTAACACCAATGCAGGCCTCCATGCGTCATAGTGGAGGGTCCCTGTAGTGCAGGCAAGATAGTTTTGTGCAGCTAACACAGCTTCATTACCTAATGGACATTTCCCATGTGGGGGATATAATATGTGCAAACTCACCTTTCCTGCTCAATATGTTAAAGTAAGTAATGGCCGTACCTGATATCAGAATATGATGAGTAATTGTAACACCATGTTTTTGATCTACAGGCTCATGTGCCAGTGTGAGCTTAAGTGCATTGGTTTGATTACTCGCAAGGTGAAGACCAGAAGGCAGGAACACATCAGCACCATTAAAGGGGGGTTTTGGCAACAAAATAGTTGCAACAATTTAAGGAAGCTGGCTATGATCCTATGCACAGTTCTGAAGCATTTGGACCAGAGAGGTGCAGGAGCAAAGGAGTCACTATAGATGAAGGAGGCACAATGGATTTTCTCTAAACATACTAACAAACAGGGTCCAAATGAGATATTGGACTGATATAAGACTCATTACTAATGGGTATTCCGTTACTTTGTGAAGTGAGTAACACTTTGCTATCAGGGTCATAAAGGTATTTTACTTTGGTGGTGACCTATTTAGAATGCTATACAAAATACTGTTTATGTTAAGGGTATTGACTTTAAAGTTATCCCTTAGAATAGGGTTACCTTATCTGTCAAATGGGACAAATTGCATTCTCTTTCCTGCTTTGTCTGTGCTGTTTATAAATATTTAAAGATATTTTCCCAAAGTTTATTTTGCCAATTAAAAGATGTTTTTCTAGTTTTTTGCCCTTCTCCCACTCAACAGCCCCCTGTCCCCCTTTTTGTAGTTCTTCTGGTTATTTTTTGAGTGGGTTCTACTTCTCCCACTTGCCTTTTTTACTTGAGGGTGGCCATCTTGCTTTCTGCACACTGTCAATAAGGCGCCGCTTAATGGTTGCTGTCTTGTAGTACGAGTGGACGAATTTGTTGTGCCCTTTTTCCAAGATGGCACCCCATATTGGTGATGGTCTAGTGTTTGGTGTGGCCATTATGTGATATGGGAAGAAGTTTAAATTATCCCATTAGTAGCCCCGGATGGAGCATCCTGCTTGAGTATTGACAGCTGGCACTATAGGTAGGCATGAATGTGTGGGGGTGGGTACTATATTTGCCCCAGGACCACCTGGGACGAGGGCCCTGCTTGGGGCACCAAAGTCTGTTTCCATCTGCCTTTTCATGGTAGTGGGACAACTAGGAAAAGGCATTCGGAAAGGGACATTCTAATCCCTACGGTGCTGACAGCTCTGGCAACATCTCCATTGAAGGGATAGGATTTCTACTGCTGCTCCAACGGGATCATGGATACTGTGAGGTAGCAGTCTTTCCCTCTGACCTATGGGGTCGGATCGCCTGCATCCAAATATGGCAGTCGGACCGAAGTTCTGCTGGCACTAGACCCTCTTTTATTTATGTACACCCCTATAGCTCACCTGACACTGAGGTTTACCAGAGAAGGTTGGCCTCCTAAACCTAGTTTTAACACAAGAACCCTATGACATTTGGCTAATAGGAACTTTCCATGTGGGGTGTGTCACACAGGGGCGAGGTTCTTATTAAGCTACTAACTATGCCTGTCACTCTCATAGAACCTATTGCAGCAGTTCAGTATATAGTTTAAAGTCAAAGTTTGTTGAGCCCTGTCAATCAATCAATAAATCATTCAATCAAGGAATTGTAAGCGTGCTACTCACCCATGAGGGTCTCAAGGTGCTGGAGGGGGAGTAGATCTGCTCAGTTGTAAAGCCAGGTCTTGAGTGTCTTCCTGAAGATGTTCTGGGGGGGGCGCATCTGATGTTGATTGAGAGCTCGTTCCAGGTCTTGGCTGCTATGTAGAAGAATGGTCTTTCGCCTGTTCTGGCCCTGTGGCTGCGCAGGATGCCTGCGAGGGCGAGGTTGGCGGATCGGAGGTATCGCTTTGGTGCGTGGAAGGAGATTCTCTCATTGAGGTATCAGGGGCCAGTGTTGTGGAGGCATTTGCAGGCATGGGTGAGCATCTTGAAAGTGACTCTATTCTCGACGGGAAGCCAGTAGAGGTTACGCAGGTGTTGGGTGATGTGTTTGTGTTGAGGGATGCCGAGGACAAGTCTGGCTGCGGTGTTCTGTATGGTTTGGAGTTTGTAGAGCAGAGACTTGTTGATCCCAGCGTAGAGGGTGTTTCTGTAGTCCAGTCTGCTGGTTATGAGTGCGTGGGTGATGGTCTTCCATGATTCGGGGGCTATCCATTTGAAGGTCTTTTGGATGATGCTGAGGGTGTGAAAGCAGCTGGAAGCGATGGTGTAGACCTGTTGGGTCATGGAGAGGGAGGAGTCGAGAATGATGCTGAGGTTTTGGGTGTGGTCCGTGAGGGTGGGGGGGCTGCTGAGGGTGGTGGGCCACAAGGTGTTGTCCCATGCAGAGGGAGAGGGTCCGAGAATGAGGACCTCTGTGTTCTCTGAGTTGAGCTTCAGGCAGCTGCTGCTTATTCAGGATGCGACGTCCATCACTTCTTCCTGGAAGTTGAGTCTGGTGGTGATGAGGTCCTTGGTAAGGAAGAGGATGAGCTGGGTGTCATCGGCGTAGAATACTATGCTGAGTCCGCGCTGTTTGACAATGGCGGTGAGGGGGGCCATGTAAATGTTAAAGAGTGTGGGGCTGAACAACTATCCTTGGGGTACTCCGCAGTTGATGTCCATGGGTTCAGGGAGGTAGGGTGGTCGGCTGATCCTTTGAGTTCTGCCGGTGAGAAAGGAGCGGATCCAGTCGAGGGGGGCTCCCTGTATGCGGACCATGTGGAGTCTGGCAGTGAGTGTGCAGTGGGAGATGGTGTCGAAAGCTGCTGAGAGGTCGAGTAGGATCAGGGCCTCGGTGTGTCCTTGGTCAAAGAGGGTGCATGTGTCGTCTGTTGTGGCGAGTAGGGTGGTCTCGGTGCTGTGGTTGCTGTTGAATCCGGATTGGGAGGGGTAGAGGATGGAATTTTCTTCGATGAATTTTGCTAGCTGGGCATTGATGATCTTCTCTGTGACTTTGGCGGCAAAGGGGGGAAGAGGATGGGTCGGTAATTCTTGAGGTCTGTGGGGTCTGCCGAGGGTTTTTTGATCAGGGGTCTGACTTCTGAACGTTTCCAATTATTGGGAAAGGTGCCGGTTTGGAAGGTGGTGTTGATGGTGCGTCGTAGTTCTGGAGCGAAGCTGGTGGTGGCCCTGTGGTAGATGTGTTGTGGGCAGGGGTCAGTAGGAGCTCCTGAATGGGTGCCTTTCATCATCGAGGTGGTGTCGTCAGTGGTGACTGGGGTCCAGGAGGAGACGGTGGGCTGGATGGCGTTGTTGGAGGAGGAGGTGGTTTCGAAGTCAGGTGTCTGGGCAATGAAGTTGATTTTTAGATGGAAGTAGGAGCCGAGCTTGTCACAGAGGTCCTGGGAGGGGGTGATGTCCGTGATTTCACTAGGGGGTTTGGTGAATTCCTGGATGATGCTGAAGAGTTCCTTTGATTTGCTGGTGTTGGCGAGGCACTTGTGTTGGATGAAGGTCCTTTTGGTGGATCTGATGTGCTGGTGGTATTCCGTCATGGCGTTCTTGTAGGTGGTGTGATCTTCTGGCATTTTGCTGTTTCTGCACTTCTTCTCAAGGCGTCTGCAGGTGCGTCTGGCTTCTTGGAGGTCAGTGGTGAATCAGGTGCCTTTCTGGGGGGCTGTCTGTCAGAGTTGTGTGGGGGTGGGAGCTTATCTGCGCAGTTGGAGATCCATCTGTGGAGTTCTTTGGCTGCGAGGTTGGTGTCGGTCAAGGTGGTGGGGGCATTGCGGTCGAGGGCGGAGTTGAGCTGCTCCTCAGTTATTTTGCTCCAGTTCCTATTGGGAGGGCGTGGTGCAGGTTTGGGAGCAGTGGGTTTGTTGATGTTGAAGTGTTCACAGTGGTGGTCCGTCCTGGGGGGGATGCGTGGTGTGGCCAAAGTGGATGTTGTTACCTCCTGCGAAGATGGGGTCGAGGGTGTGTCCTGCTGTGCGAGTCGCAAACTGTTTCAGTCCGATGTTGGCGAGGTTGTTCAGGAGGGTGACGGAGTTGGGGTCCCTGGGGTTGTCGAGGTGGAATTTCAGGTCTCCGATGAGTATGTAGTCCATGGAGGCGATGGCGTGGGGTTCGCGGAGGTCAGTGATTTTTGCAGTGAACGTGGTTCGAGGTCCGGGTGTCTGTAAGCAAGGGTGCTATGGAGTGCAGTTCTCGGGCTGGTATGTATTTGGAAGTGAAGGTGTTCAGTGGTGGAGAGGGAGTCATTCATGGTGGATATGGAGAGTCGAAGGGAGTTTTTGGGTGCAATGGTGATTCCCCCTCCTGAGCGGTTGGGGCTGTCTTTCCTCTGTATCTTGTATCTGTTGGGGATGGCAGTGCAATGTTGGGTGCCGAGGAAGAGTTGATCCAGGTTTCTGTAAAGAAGGCGACATCTGGTGAGAGGGTGTCAAGGAGGTCCCAGATCTCAACGGCATATCTGTGCAGGGAGCACACGTTGAGGAGGATGCACCTCAGGGTTTCAGAGGTGTTTGGGGTCAGTGTGGGGGTAGTGGCTGTGAGGATGCTGATGGTGTTGAAGGTCTGGAGGCAGTGGAGGCAGAATAACTGTCTGTGTGTGGTGCTCGGCGTGGATAGCTGGCCGTTGTTGTTCCTCCCGGGGTGGAGTGCAAGGAGGGCAGATGAGTCGTAGCAGTGGATGGTTGGAGATCCAGGGTTTCTCATGCTGATCGCAGTTGGGTCGCATAGGGGCGCAGACGGGCTAACCTTAGGCACTCCCACTGTGTGGGCGGCCGTGCAGCCGCTGCCATTAAGTAGGGAAGAAGGGAGGGAAAGCTGACCTGGGAGACGGGAGTGTGGATGGCAGCGTGAGGGGTCACGGTGAAAACAGAATGACAGTATCAAGATAGCACAAACAATTAAACAGGAACAACAATACAATTAGGACAAGAAAAAGACAAAATGGGCAAAACTTAATCACAGGTGACACAGGAATTAAAAACTGGCACAACAAGGCAGAAGGTCGCAGGGGCAGGCTCGAACCCTACCAGAGCAGCGGAGGCACAACGGTGTGTGGAAATTTAGCTTGCGAACTGAACATTATCTGCGCCATCTTGTCTCTCCCCAGCGCGACACACAGGAAAGCGCACGGCAGCCATTTTTAGGCACCCTGGTCTCTCCCTGCTCATTGCCGATCGCCAGCGCGTCCCCCTGGCGCTGCGAGCATTCCCCCGCGCGCCGGCCACCCCCGCTCTCTCATACACAGGCCATAAACCCTCTCCTTCTGCGCGACCCTGCCATGGAACCACATCCCACGCCTGACCGACATCCCATACATGGTCATGCATCTCTTTGATAACCCCCTTCCTCTGCGCTCAATTGTCCGAACCGATCCCAGGCCATCACCTAGCCCTGCGGATGCAGTTTATTGCCCCTACTGTAAGGGAAACACCCCACATCAAAGGGATTACTGTAGATCAAGGCCCCCCACCCCCTGAGACCCGACCGGTCACACACACCCCCGGGAATTGGCGGAATGTCCAGCTGTGTGATAGCCATCTCCTACTGTGGGTGGGGTGGGGACTTCCACTGTAGATTTGTGTGGGAACGAGCTTGAAGTGGGGATTCTGAGGATGTTCTTTGATGTATCAAAGCGATCTCAAGAATGTGCCATGTATGATAAACCTGCAATAAAGTCATAAACCTGTGTATAAGAGGCCAGGCCTCAGAGATGCAGTTAGAGCACCTCGTGACGATACCTCGTTGTCTGATCTGATGTCTTCCATTCCGACGGAATAAAACTTTGTTTCCTGCCTTCCAGTCTCCGGCGCCTGCCTCTTTATTGGTTTAGCATCGAATGGTATAAGAGTCGATTACCGCCGGGCAATACTTGAAAGGTTATCGACTACGACTGCCGCTACCATTTAACAATTGGCGTCCCAAGCGTGGGGCCCATCAGCGACACGTGGATCCAGTGGGTGAGGTCCCAACGACAGAGTGAACGACTGCAACGATCGGGAGAGCTCCTGCCCGATAGACCCTCGTCTGGCAGCCGATCATCCGAACTTCACTGGTTCCGAGCAGACCTCTCTCGAGTGATCTACGGTCCTGACTGGGAACCATCAGGAGTGCCGCGGCAATAACGGAGAGTAGAGGACGATCGGGCGCTGGAGGCGGATGACGAGAAACTGTCCACGCGGTCCAGGTAAGGTCGTGAAACACGACAAATTGCGAAACGATTGATTGATTGATTGAAATACTAGTATTTGCTTATTGATTGTTCTCTTTGAGATATTCGCTGTCTACAAACGGGGAGGAGTAGAAATACTCTCTCTTCCTTTGCAGATAGTGAAGGGTAGGTAACGCAGACTTTTGTCCCCATTGTAACCCATCGTGCCTATTTTTATCTCCCCACTGATTGATTGTCCGAATATTGATTGTTTTGAAGGATAGTGCTCTTTGAGATATTCTCTGTTTGCAAATAACGTAGAATAGAAATATTCTGTCTAGTCTTTGCAAATAGTGAAGGGTAGGTAACGCAGACTTTTGTCCCCATTGTAACCCGTCGTGCCTATCTCTTTCTCACCATTGATTGATTGATTGTCCGAACACTAGTTGTTCGATATTGGTTCTTTGGAGGTATTCTCTGCTTACAAATAACGAGGAATAGAGATATTCTGTCTAGTCTTTGCAAGCAGTGAAAAGATAGGTAGTGCTGACTTTTGTCCCCGTTGTAACCCGTCATGCCTATCTTCTCCCCACTGATTGGTAGTTGGTTCTGCCCGGACCGCTTATTAGAGGTGAACCATCCGGCTCCACTGGAAGGCACCCCTAATAAGGACATGTTCACTAAATATGGACTAGTCGCCGTAGCTTATAGCAAGCTATGGCATAAATATACAAAGAAGGACCCTGAGAGTCAGTGGCCACTGATGGGATCCTTCGACGACCATAAAATAGAAATGCTAGAAATAGCTCTGCGTAGTAATAAAACGACGCCTACTATGCTTGACAGTATCGGCATGTGGCGCAAAGAAGCAACACAACGGAAAAAGAGGGAAGAAGTAAAAGCAGAAAAGGAATTACGAAAGGCAGCTCACCTTGCCGCTAGAAAGTTAGAGGAAGAAATAAAGGAGAGAAGGGAAGCTAAACTAAGACAAGAGCCTGAAACATCAGGCCAGTACCCTGTTAGGACCCCCTCTATGCTCTACCCTGAGTTGTCTTCTAAGCAACGAACGAATGACGAATTGCTATTAGGTCCCCCGATCATTTACATGCCCCCTCCATACGCACCCTCCCAACCGGTAGTGCAACACCCACAACCCCCAAACACAAGCGAAAGCAGTACCGGGGCCTCGGTCCTCACGGCCTCCGCGCCGGCCGAGCCTCTTGTACTGAACACAACGTTGGCGATAACATTGGATGACCCTGAGATGAGAAAGAAAGATTCCACCAGAATGAATCGACTAACAAAGGATGAACGAGCAGGAATCGACAAGATAGTAAGGACACTGGTGGAGCGAAAGGAAAGTGAGGAGTATATAACAGACGTGTATAACTCGTATGCCGACAACCGCAGACGACACTTTGTCGTACGACTTTGTTATCACGCCCTGAATACATATGAGGATAGGTACCACGATAAAGGTCCCGAAGGCTTAGCGGCCCTATATAGGAAGGTAGACATTGGGGAAGAAGGAGAGGGCGATGTGACGGACCGCTTCACTCGTACGCTCGAGGTCTACCGGCACCTTAAAGAGCACAGACAGACAACCAAAGCAGAAACCCCCATAGCGACTAAGCCTCAGGCAGGAAGGGCTGATACCATGATGCCCATCAAAGAGGCCGCCCCCTACTGGGTCCCCCCACGAGGTCAGGGAACACATGACGACATCAACCACCAAGATGCGAAGGGAAGGGTTGTATATAATTGGGTCTACCAGCCATGGGACCGACAAGACATTTTGACCTTTAGAAAAACCCTACCCGACTTAAGAAAGAACCCGACTGCCTTCTACACCGAACTAGGTACAGCCTTAGGTTCAACAATAATGACCTTAGCAGATATCGACTTGTTCTTCGGGTTATGTCTGCCGGCTGATGTGTGGAAGCAAATCCGGAAAGTTGACCACGCTGAGCCATTCGGATATACTTGGGTACAACTTGATACCATAGACAAACAGCGAGAACCGGGACAGAAACCCCCGAAAGCCATATTGGAGCTCCCAGACAAGATTGTACAGAAGTTGAAGACTCTAATCCCAGAAAGAAAGGTAGACTGGTCGATAGTGACGGCTTGTCGCCAGAAACCCCTGGAGGATGTGTCTGAATACGTCTCTCGATTCGAGACCGTGTTTTCCGATTATAGTGGCCAGGACATGACCACTGCAACCGGACATCACCTCTTTGTCCAGAATTATGTGAAGGGTCTGTCACAAGAAGTCTCCCAGAAGCTACAGACCAGCGAGAGTAGTTGGGCAGCCTCCAAACCCGAAGCAATCCTCCAGATGGCCCAATACTACGAAAACCAAAAGAATGAGAACGATAGGGCATCCGAGAGGAAGAAAAAGGAACTGAAGGAGAGGGTAATGATAGCACAGTTGCAAGGGGTGACCATAGGAAGGGAGCCCCCAAAAGGGAATTACCAACCAACCGCCTCTAGAAAGCTACCCCCTAGAGACCATACACCTGCACCCTACAACGGACGGAGAGATTTAGATGGGAACCAATGTGCGTTCTGTAGAGGGTTCGGACACTGGAAATCCCAGTGCCCGGTCCTTCTGGAAATGAACAAAAATAGGGACCCCAGAGACATAGCATATGACCCCAGAAATAGAGGACAGGGACGAGGGTACACGAACGACGCCATCAACGACAGGCCAGGCAGACCAAACACCTTTGATCGCCCCCGACAAAACCAGTGTCAGCAGTCCGACTACGAAAGCACCCATGACTTTGCATAGGACCGCCAGGGGCAAGGGAGGGATCCAGTCGAACTCCGTGTTGACCAACAAGGTCCTTACGTCACTGCTAAGGTCTTGGGCACAAAGTCTCCATTCCTGGTAGATACTGGGGCGACACGTAGTGCGTTATCTAAACGACTGATTCCTAGGGCACCCTTGTCTGGCTCACACGTAACCTCAATAGGCTTCGATGGAACGCCCTCCACTAACCCCTTATCAGCACCAATCTCCTTTGACTTAGAAGATAACGCCACTGACACGACCTTTCTGCTCTCCTCCAACACCCCCGATGCTATTATGGGACTCGATTTGCTAAAACATTTCCGAGCTACCATCAGATGTTCCCCAGACGGAGTTCGAGTCATCCTGCACGATAACCCAGATCTGTTCAGACCTTGTCACACACGACGTATGCTCTCTATAACTGATGCTGACCTGTCCCTACTCGACACGTTACCCTCACATCTATGGGCTAAAACCGACTCAGATGTAGGGCGCATGGTGATCGACCCAGTACACATAACCGTCCGACCGGACGCAGTGCTGCCAAAGCTTCCACAGTATCGAATATCGCCCGAAGGTGAGAAGGCATTGGTGGAAATCATCCAGTCCCTAGTCAATGCAGGAGTAGTAGAAGAAGTAGTCAGTAATGTTTGCAACAGCCCTATCCTACCCATTGTAAAGAAGCAAGGCGAGGGAGATGAGAAAGCATACCGCTTCATTGTTGACTTACGAGAAGTTAACAAAGTAGTCATACCTCAGTACCCCGTGGTCTCAGACATCACCACCATCCTCACCCTAATTCCGTCCACTGCCACCACCTTTACTGTTATTGATCTCAAGAACGCATTCTTCTCCATCCCCATCCACCCAGACAGCCGCTACCTGTTCGGCTTCACTTTAAAAGCCCGGTCGTACAGATTCTGTAGGGCACCCCAAGGCTACACTGAGAGTCCCAGCATTTATAGCCAAGCCCTCAAGAGACAACTAGATGCAGTCTAATTACCCGATGGAGTGGTATTAATACAGTACGTCGACGACATCCTTTTGGCGGCCGAAACCACCCCACTTGCTGTCACAGCCACCATTCACCTCCTCCACTTCCTCGCGGAGAACGGTCACAAGGTCTCCAGGAAGAAGTTACAGTTCTGCCAACCCCAAGTGACATACCTAGGCCACCTCCTATCCAAGGACGGGAGGAAACTTACCCCTGACCGAATTCAGACCATCCTAGAAACCCCTGTTCCCAAAACTCAAAAGCAAGTGCGGTCTCTAGTAGGCCTCACCTCCTTTTGTCGACAGTGGTTGCCAAACTTCAGCCTTATTGTAAAACCTCTGCTTTCCCTGTTGGCTAAAGATGTCCCCTTCCCCCTCCCCTGGACACCCGAATGCCAATCCTCCTTCAAAGAATTACGAGACGCCCTCTGCTCGGCCCCAGTCCTTGGAACCCCAGACTACACTAAACCTTTCTCCCTCTACACCCACGAAAGGGAGGGATGCGCGTTGTCTGTCCTAACTCAGTCCATAGGTCCTAAACAACGCCCTTGTGCCTACTTCTCTGCCACTCTTGACCCTGTAGCCAGAGCTTTGCCCACCTGCCTTCGAGCAGTAGCCGCCGCTGCCGTCTCTATCCGGCAAAGTGAGGGGATCGTGCTCTCGAACCCCCTCACTGTATTGGTACCCCATGCGGTTGACACCCTCCTGAACCAGACCAAGACTCAACACCTGACTAGCGCACAACTGACTGGCTATGAACTGACCCTGCTTGCACCCCACATCACATTGAAACGATGCACCACTCTGAACCCAGCCACTCTACTACCTCTCCCTGACACTGACCCCAATGCGCCCCCTATACATGATTGCGTGACTCTCACCGACGAACAGACCAAGAGTAGGGTTGACCTTCGAGATACTGCCTTCCCGGACCCTGACGGAGAACTATGGGTGGATGGCTCATACATCAAGCTCCCCGATGGCACCACTTCAGCTGCCTATGCAGTCACCACAGCCCGAACAGTTGTTGAGACAGCCCGCATCACACAGCGATCCGCACAGGCGGCTGAACTGATTGCTCTCACACGAGCATGCATCCTGGCAGCAGGGACAACCGCAAACATTTACACAGGCAGCCAATACGCCTTCGGGGTAGTTCACCACTTTGGGCTCCTTTGGAAGGAGAGGGGATTCTTGACTTCCCATGGCACACCCATCCTGCATGGAGATCTAGTCTCTGCCCTGACCGAAGCAGTCCTCCTCCCCACCCGGCTGGCTGTGATCAAATGCCAGGCACACAAGAAAGTGACAGACATTATAGGACAGGGAAATGCACTAGCTGACATTACTGCCCGAACCACAGCCGAGAATAGGTCCACGACCCGTATGTACGTAACCAGGTCACAAACTGAGAAATGGAAGGATGCTAGGGAAACGATTAGGGACATCCAATTAGCCAGCTCACCACACGAATTAACTGAATGGGCACGGGTGGGATTGAAGGACGATGACGGTTGCTGGCGAACTAAAGACTCGAACAAATGGTTGCTACCAGACTCATACTTGATCCCCATGCTGACCATGGCCACTTCCCCGCACACATAGGGTCTGCTCCCATGATCGAACTGATCTCCAAAGTCTGGCACAACGACAAAATCTCAGACTCAGCCAAACGTCTGGTCCAGCAATGCCTGGTCTGCCTCCAACACAACCCTGGGAAAGGAACTGCTGTACCCCGGGGAGGGTTTGGGGTTCCCAATCATCCCTTTGAAGTCCTACAAATGGACTACGTCCAGTTAGAAAGGTGCCAAGGTTTGAAGTACGTACTTGTCGTTGTGTGCGCCTTCAGCAAGTGGGTGGAAGCCTACCCAACCCGCGACAACACCGCTATGACTACCGCAAAAGTACTACTGAAAGAATTCTTCCCCCGGTATGGCCTTTGTCGAATTTTGTGGAGCGACAACGGCCCCCATTTTGTAGCCGAGGTTATCCAACTCATCTTAAAGGAGCTGGGTGTAAAACAGAAGTTCCATGCGGTCTTCCATCCCCAATCTGCAGGCTTGGTTGAGCGACATAATGCCACATTGAAGCTTAAAATAGCAAAAATAGTTGCCACCACAGGACTGAAATGGCCAGACGCTCTCCCGCTAGCATTGCTATCAATGCGTTCCACCCCCACCAAACACCACTTAACCCCCTACGAGGTCGTCTTCGGGCGGCCCATGAACCTTTGGACTGCACCGAAACCAACATCCATCCACGACGTCCCGGACGTCCTCATGTCTGACTATTTGTACAACCTAACTAAAACGTTGTCTGTTATCCATCAGCAGGTGCTGCAAGCCATTCCCGACGTTTCCAGGGGCCCCGGGCACGACATCCAACCGGGTGACTTTGTCTTAGTGCGTAACTTCCAGCGCACCAAGAGTCTGGAGCCCCGGTGGACGGGCCCTCTGCAAGTCCTGATCACCACCCGAACAGCTCTTCGAGTGGAGGGGAAGTGCAATTGGCTGCATGCACACCACTGCAAGAAGGTATCATCGACCCTGATGACCACGGACAACACCACCGCCCAAGAGGAACTTCTGGACAAAGACCAACCATCCCTGAGCCACTGCCCGGATACAGAGACACTTGAATTAACAAAATATCCTGATCCCACTGTGCCATCCAAAGAAGGGTATAACCTACGACGAAAGGAGGGAACTTCGGCTAAGCAGGCCACAAACTAAGTTGAAATCTCAGAGCAGTTGCCTAGCCACCTCAAAGGCCACCAGGAGAGAAACTAAACAAAGTCTGTGGTTCTGCCCGCTACCGAGTCCCTTGAAGGTGATGGAAGCATCCAACATGAAGATGATGGAAGCAACCGGACGCCCAAAGATCCACTACAAAATCCCAAAGACTGACAAAATGCACAGCTCAAAGACTATTGCACTTTTCATTACCCTTCTCTTTTGCCTTCTCCTCATGGTCACCTTCTGGATCATGGAGGAGAGCGCACCCGCCCATAAGACATTGCTGACCACCGTCCCACCTACCACCATGAAAGAACACCATCTGATCTCACTTTCACCCCAACTCCGAGAAAGGCGTAAGGAGTTCTGGAATAACTCTTTTGTGCAGTTGCTCCACCAACACAATCTTGCCTCCAATGCCACTAATTGCTGGATCTGTGGATTGCTACCACATGCCACTGGACACTCTATCCCTTTCATCCCTTCACCTTTTTCGGTCCATGGTTCCTGCCTCGCCTGGCTAATCCTCCTGCAGGAAAGCTACAAGGACAATGCCACTTCCGGCAAAACTGTGTCACACTTCTACCATGGGTTCTGGCTGAACAAAACTGGAAAAACTTCTGCCCCCTTCTGTCCTCTGAGATCAAACACTTCCTTTCACATGGACATCCCTGCCAAAGAACGAGTTGAAATGCAGGTGTTTAACAACCCAGCCAGACCCACCTTCTCTTACCTCCGGAAACGAATGGCCGCCACCCTAACAGTGGCCCTATCCGTCATCAACATCACTGGACTTGTGTGCCTCGAAGGCCTGGGGGCGCAGCTGGTGGGCCACAGCTCCTGCCTCATCACCCGAGCATTGGACTCAGTTGATCCACCCTCCTTTGTTGCCTCCCCAAATATGTACTTCGTCTGTGGTACTAAGGCCTACACCTGGCTCCTGAGAGGTTGGGGAGGCACCTGCTACATCGCTTTTGTCCTTCCTCTGACATATGTGGCCCCAGCAAACCATCACTGACAGAAACGTGCCAAAGACATTGTGCAAGCCGACTCCACCGGAGCACAGTTCATGGATGCAGTAAAAGGACTTGTTCCACTCTGGGGTCCAATGGCAAACAGCCGTGCCATCCGCCACTTAACTCAGGCAGTCGAAACGGCGATGAACATTACGGCTGGCATCCTCGCCAACAACACCGCCGAGCTTCAGGCCGTCCGCCTGGTGGCTCTTCAGAACCGCCTCGTTCTAGATGTGGTTCTGGCTGATCGTGGAGGAGCATGCCGCATCATTGGGTCCAGCTGTTGTACCTACGTACCGGATAACTCACCCTCAGTCTACAAAGCAATTGAACACCTCCACAGACTTTCCGCAGAGGTTCATCAGGAGCAAAAAGAATGGTCACTGGGAAGTTGGGTTTGGGACACTATTAGAAGTTGGGGATGGAAGCTGTTTTCATTTATCCTAATACCAATTGTGATACTATGTGGATGCTGCTTGGGGATTCAGTGTCTGCCACCTTCATGTTCGCTTTTTATGAACTGCATCTGCCCTAAGACTCTGAACTTTGAAGCGGAGCGAATGAAAGCTTTGTATGAGGTGGTAGTTCGTAGTATCATGGGGATAGATCCGAACTAAAACAAGCTGGCGAGATATGTTAAAAGGGAGGACTGTGGAAATTTAGCTTGCGAACTGAACATTATCTGCTCCATCTTGTCTCTCCCCAGCGCGACACACAGGAAAGCGCACGGCAGCCATTTTTAGGCACCCTGGTCTCTCCCTGCTCATTGCCGATCGCCAGCGCGTCCCCCTGGCGCTGCGAGCATTCCCCCGCGCGCCGGCCACCCCCGCTCTCATACACAGGCCATAAACCCTCTCCTTCTGCGTGACCCTGCCATGGAACCACATCCCACGCCTGACCGACATCCCATACATGGTCATGCATCTCTTTGATAACCCCCTTCCTCTGCGCTCAATTGTCCGAACCGATCCCAGGCCATCACCTAGCCCTGCGGATGCAGTTTATTGCCCCTACTGTAAGGGAAACACCCCACATCAAAGGGATTACAGTAGATCAAGGCCCCCCACCCCCTGAGACCTGACCGGTCACACACACCCCCGGGAATTGGCGGAATGTCCAGCTGTGTGATAGCCATCTCCTACTGTGGGTGGGGTGGGGACTTCCACTGTAGATATGTGTGGGAACGAGCTTGAAGTGGGGATTCTGAGGATGTTCTTTCATGTATCAAAGTGATCTCAAGAATGTGCCATGTATGATAAACCTGCAATAAAGTCATAAACCTGTGTATAAGAGGCCAGGCCTCAGAGATGCAGTTAGAGCACCTTGTGACGATACCTCGTTGTCTGATCTGATGTGTTCCATTCCGACGGGATAAAACTTTGTTTCCTGCCTTCCAGTCTCCGGCGCCTGCCTCTTTATTGGTTTAGCATCGAATGGTATAAGAGGCGATTACCGCCGGGCAATACTTGAAAGGTTATCGACTACGACTGCCGCTACCATTTAACAGGTGGAGCTACTGGGGGAGAGAGCAGGTCACTGACCGAAAGTCAGCGGTCTTGCTCGCTCATCCCAGCAATGGCTGCCATTAAGTAGGGGAGGAAGGAGGCAAAGCTGAGCTGGGAGGCAGAAGCGTGGGTTGCAGAGGGGAGGGGCCACAGCAAAAACAGAATAACAGTATCAAGATAGCACAAACAATTAAACAGGAACAACAATACAATGTGGGCAAGAAAAAGACAAAATAGGCAAAATTAAACACAGGTGACACAGGAATAAAAAACGGGCACAATGAGGCAGAAGGTCGCAGGGGCAGGCTAGAACCCTACTAGAGCAGCGGCAGCGGAAGCACAATGGTGGAGCTACTGGGGGGAGAGCAGGTCACTGACCGGAGGTCAGGGGTCTTGCTTGCTTGTCCCAGCATCGGCTGCCATTAAGTAGGGGAGGTGGGAGGGAAAGCCGAACTGGGAGGTGGGAGAGTGGGAGCGTGGGCGGCAGGGGTCAGGCGGAGACAGAATAAAAGTAGAAAGATAGCACAAACAATTAAACAGGAACAACAATAAAATTTGGGCAAGAAAAAGACAAAATAGGCAAAATTAAACACAAGTGACACAGGAATAAAAAACGGGCACCCACAAGGCAGAAGGTCACATGGGGAGGCTCGAACCCTACCAGAGCAGCTGCAGCGAAGGCACAATGGTGGAGATACTCGGGAGAGAGCAGGTCACTGACCAGAGTCCTCTGATTTCCCACTCTCATCTGATTTCCTGGTTGATTTCCCTACATCATGTACATGTATGGAGAAGTACTTATGAGTGTCATTCTGAAGGAAACAAGATCTTTTTGAATGAATAATTTCATTGGACCTCACAATTAATATTTTATCATCTTCAGGATTTCCAAATCAAAAAGTGTTTCCACGGCCCCTATTTTAACTTTCTTATAAGCATTGCGATTTAGACTGACATCTGTTTTGTGAAGCAGCTTCCACCTCTGATACAGAAACTGACTTTAGAGCAGTATTGTACAGCGGCAAGTTACTGAGTAAAAGTAGAAATATTCTTGCAGTTTCCAATAACGTCTCAATATGTGGCATTATCAAACCAAACACACAAATATAGGAGCCAAAAACAAATTGTCCTAATAAACCAAGCACAATTAATTTCCTCAGAACAGACTTGCTGGAACTAAGTACTCCTCTGTATCTGCTCACAAATTGTACCTGTAAAAGCAGGTAAGCAGGCCTATTCAAGAAAAAACATCCATGAAGTTGTCCAGCAATTTTGGTGCCCACATGTTTTTCAATTCAGGCCTGACAAACTCACATTTGCTCAGTAGAGAGGTAGGAATATTTGTCAAACAGGATCATTCTGGACACAGGTTTCGTGGCTCCTGTACCGTGCATTGCATCTCGGTATCATCCAAAATTAGGCTTCATTACGAGGTCAGGGTTAAATTCTGATCCCTATGCATACTCGTGTTGTCACTGGGATCGGAATTACAAGTTGTGTGATAATTATCACACCCTCATAGTTTTCCATGATAAAGTCGGACAGGTCAAACCTGCTGAAATGTATCTGGGGAAAAATGTCCGCCATTATCAAGCACATGCTGATTATTTTCGGACAGTAAGCACCAGAATCCTCTTGTTATTCCTGAAAACCTCTATTCAGGTGATAATTATCACACCCCTTTAATTCTGACTCTGCGGATGTGGATGTTAGCAGGTTCCATGAACATTACACTATTTACAGGCGGCTCGCAATGAGGTCCTATGTGGGCATTTCACATCATAATATACCCTAGTCAGCCTACAACCCAATTTCTAACTGTTGGGGAAAGTATTAACATCTTACGGCATTTCCCATTGGTTGTTCAATTGTCGGTTTCTGTTGGAAGTCCTGTGTCGGACTAGGCAATGCAGAGGATTCACTAGCACGGGCAAGAAGCAAACTTCCGGGGGCAACATGGTGGCCGACAGGTAGTGCCAGCCAAGAGCTCTTCCTGCTCCACGGCATGCCGGCCTGATTTCACGTGCCTGTTGCAGCACCTTTCCCGCCTGTCGCTGGGGGGAGTCCTGGTCGAGGTCTTTCAACGAAAGCCTTTTGTTTCTGGCTGTCTGTTTTCTGTGCGGACGGACTGGAGGGCATGACGGCTGCTTCCTCCCAAGACGGTTTTCCGATGGCTCCGACAGCCCGAGCAGGCATCTGGGTGGAGGTTGTGGTGCGGCTTGCTAGAGGTTGGCGTGCTGCAGCAAAGATTGGCTTCCAGGTGGTTTTTGGCTGCAGCACCTGGGGAGTCTGCAGAGGGCTGGTTTTTTTCGGTCCCCTCAGCAGCTTTCATCACAGCACTACACCGAAGATAATGATGACGATGCTGGTCTCAAGTGCCCATGACCCCTATGACTAAGAAGACCTGGGGGAAAAGACACGCACTAGAAGCCCCAACTAATACAGACCCAGGCTTGAAAGGTAATAGCAAAGGGGCTGAAGAGGGACAAACAGATTATGTTTTAACCTCTTTAGACCAGCCGCTCAATATATATGTACTCAGGCATATTTGGTAGAAGTGAGAGCCAGGGATTCCTCCTCATCAAATAACTCTTCAAAAACAAACTTGTATATTAACCAAGGAAAAACAGGTGTTACCAAAGGGAGCCTACCCCCCCAGTCTCCATATACCTGTGCCCAGAAAGTGAAGCAGCATTAATATTGCATGCTGTACAACGCATACGATTACAACGCGGTTGTTACAATGACCACGTTGTTACAACACTAACCATTACAATGCAAATCGTTTCTACGACTTACTGTAGTGGGTGCTGTAAACTAAGGAATAGTGTAGTTTACTATTCCAACACCTTCCCTACTGTTGTGCAGGCTGGAGTTGGGATAGTAAATTATACTATTCCTAAGTTCAGCTCTCCCACTATAGCAAGTCTTAGAAACAACTTGCAATGTAATGGTATGCGTTGTAACAACGCGGTCATTGTAATGTCCGTGTTGTAATCGCATGCATTGTACCGCATATGATGTAACATCGCAAGTTCCCCAGAAAACTCCATCAGAGCAACCAGTATTGAAGATGACATAGAGGAGAGGGTCAAAGAAAGCTGACCATGTTAAAATTACTCCTTTCCTGTGCTCTTATTTTAGGGTCCAGTCGAAAGGGGAACAGAGGGTTCAAACAGAGTCAGGACCTTAGTTAGAAACACATAGAAGCACTATCAAAATGGAGGTCTCCGGCACAAGGAAGCAGCCGTTAGAGATTAAAGCAACTCTTGGCTCTAACTACTAGTAATGTCAAGATCCGGAGCGGGATCAGGAGGACTCAAGGGCCCTGGCCCCTCAGCTCCTAGGTCAGTATTTTGGTGTTCAGTACCCGAGGGGGGGGTAGAATCAGGTGGGCATTGAGTAATTATTGTCTACGTTGATAACTGAGGTTAAAGAAAAATTTTGAGTGTCTGAAAAGAATCAACAAAAAATCCAGGGTGCATGTGAGGCCCTAGAAGAGGTGGAAGTTAACCAAAAAGAGATACAGATGTTGAAAACTGGAGATAAGGACCTTTGAGATATGTTAGAAGCTCTTGAGAATAATGCAAGTAGAAACAATATTAGGATACTGAACGTACCAGAAGGGCTTGAGGGAGAGAATATTAAAAGATTTACGATCAGCCTTTTGAAAGAAGTTTTGCCAGATATCGATGAAATCGAAGTGGAAGAGGCTATTCAGAGGGTCCATCGAGATCCCTTTTCTAGAGGATGAGCTAGGAAAACGCCAAGATGAATCCTAGTTAATTTTAAAACATACTGTCTTAAAGAGAAAATCCTCTCAGAGGCTCTCAAGATAGGGAGCTATGCAAAGGTGAGATTGGGCCTTCTGCATAATGTTGGACATCTTACAAACTACACAAGACAGGCAGTGGGAGCTAGGAAAACATATCCAGGAACTTAGGAATGGGGAGCTACTGCACACATTAATTTTCCTGCTTCCCTCAGAGTTCAGTGGAACAACAAAATGAATAACTTTAGAGTCTCTAAGAAAGTAAGGTCATTAGTTGACCAGATCAAAGCTCAACAGAAATAATTGAAACATTAATGTCATGGAGCAGAGGGAGAGCTTGAATGGGTAATCTACCAGAATACCTGTTGTTAATGTTAATAGGGAGGGTTTCCCATTGTGGGGTGGGTGGGCCAAAATGTGTTCTCATTAGACAAAACAGATCATGGGGGTGAGCCATGTATACAGCCCTACCTAGTTCGGGCCCGGGCACGAAAATTAATCCATGGTGGAACCAGGGAAAGTGAGACCCTTAAGGGTTCTCACTTGGAGTGTCAATGGGCTCAGGGTCAGTCCCAGAAGGAGGAGAATTTCAGAGTATCTTAGGCTCTCAGATAGTGAGGTTATATTCATACAAGAATCTCACTTACTAAAACGGGAATGGGAATATATATTAAAAGGTCAGAAACAGATAGATTATTGTGTTTATACTACTCAGTCATGTTGTGTAAAGGGGGTGGTGCTCCTTTTTAAGAAATCTATCAAATCTATTTTGGGGGAGTGTGTGTTTGATCCGGTGGGGAGATGGGCAATAGCCAAGGCAAAAATACATGGCACTAGGATAGCATTTGTAGGGTACTATGGACCAAATGTAGACGATCCCGCACCCGTTCGCAGCTTGTACTTCAAGATTTTAGATCTTAACCTCCCTATTATATTGGGAGGGAACTTCAATGTAATAATAGACCCTGCCCAGGATAAATCCTCCATGAGAGGAACCGCAAACGTACCCAACATGAGAGGTTTGTTGAAACAGCTACTGGAAGATATAGTTCTTATCAACATTTGGAGGCTAAAGGGAAGTAAAGGGGAGAGCTCAGGGGGAAGGTTTACTTTTTGTAATAAGAAATATGAGCATCGGTCTAGAATAGACTTCTTTTTCATATATACTATCACTAGTTGAAACACTGCCAATGTTCTACACATACCGGAGCACTTTTCTGATCACTCTGCAGTATGCCTAGTGATCATGCTAGAGAAAAGGCCCTCACCTCAGAGATGCACTGTTAGCCGAATATTAATTTCAGACCCACAGGTAGTAGAGAGGTTGAAAGAAGCCATAAATGATTTTTTTCTTTTAAATAAAGCATCCACTTAGTGCACACTTGCTTGGATACACACAAGTCCTTTTTAAGGGGCACCCTAATTGGCCTAACTACAATTCAAAATAGAAGTGTAAGGGAGGATATTAGTAAACTTGAGTCTTCAATACAGATGCTCCTAAGAGAGTCTGAGAAAGTCCCTGATGCTAAAACCCTGATGCATTTTGAAGAACAGTTACAGAAGGCAATGCTAGTGCTGGCAAGTTATCTGGAGGTAATAGTTAGGAAAAAATGGGAGGTTGGCAAAGTTTCTCACTATGAATATGGGGAGGATTGCAGAAAGCAGCTGGCCTGGAAAACTAAAATAGAGCACACAAGGTATACGATTAAGGTCATTGGAAGCAAAGAAACGGGTACGTTAGTCTCCAACGACTCAGAGATTGACTACGCCTTTACACAATTGTTCCAAAACTGTTATACAGAAGATCTGGAGGTAGGGGGTGATCAAATTAAGACGTATCTTCAACAGCTAGAAATTCTGCCTATACAAGTGGCCTCTAAGGATGAATTGAATGCTGATTAAACTCTAAAGAAGTCTTTAACATAATTAGTAACTTAAAAAAAGGTAAAGCAGCTGGCCCAGGTGCCCTTCCAAATGAAATATTCAACATATATTAAGGGGAGAATGGAAGCCTATTCGGACAACTTTTTTAATTTAGACTTTGTGAATAAACATGGGATGACGCTACTATAAACATAATTCTTAAACAAAAAGCAGATCCCAAGACTTGCAAGTCTTATAGACCAATTTCCCATTTAAATTTGATCTTAACAAAGTGGCTCGGGAAGGTGGTTGATGTCCTAGTTCATAAAGATCAAAAAGGGTTCATTAAAGGAAGGCAACTACATGAACTGACTTATGATTTAGGGGCGAAAGATCTGCTGGTAAGGATAGTATCCCCTCGACAGTGCTGACCTACATTGCTGCCAAAGCATAATGTACAAGATGATGGCAGTGGTTTCAAAGAAAAAAAAAAGTTGGCCCTTTCCGTATAGAGTAATCAAGCACGTTGATTTAGGAGAGGCTTTTTTTAGGGGTAGTCAGATCCCTCTATAAAAACCCCACGGCTAAGATTTTAGTTAAAGGGAACTCTACCAAACAGATACATATCAGAAGAGGGACAAGGCCAGGATGTCCACTTTCACCTCTCCTCTTCAATCTATATATAGAGCCATTGGCAAACAAAATAAGAGCTAGTACGAGTATTGTTCCTTTTGTTTGCAATGGTTGGGAGAAAAAATTGGTCTGCATGCCAATGACTTGATGGTCTATACAGGGGATCTTGCAAAGTCTCTTCCAACACTGTGGAATATCCTGGAAGATTTTGGGAAAAAATGTGGTTACTGTATTATTCAACAAAAAAACGAGATCATGGAATGGAATACCCAACACACTACCATTCTGATAAAACAGGAAATAAGGTATCTGGGAATCCAATTAGTGCATGAGCTAGAGAAATTAACCCAGCCTAATTTCGATAAGGTAGCTGCCGGAGTAAAAAAAACTGCTTAATGTATGGGGCAGTCTCGTACTCTCATTTATAGGAAGATATAATCTGTTAAAAATGCCCTTAGATTTGAAACAGCATGGCTTAAGAAGCTGCAAGGGGACTTAAGCTGTTTTATATGGAGGGCTAAAGGGGTGAGAATTGCTTGGAGGAAGCTCCCTAGTAAGAAGGAACAGGGTGGCAATGCAAGCCCCGATCTTTTTTAATATGACTGTGCCTTCCACTTACAGAACATAGGGCTGTTACTTACGGATACATCTACCTTTTCCCGTTATTCAGAGCCTTGATTATAGATTCTCCTATGCGTGGGGACTATTTCCTTTTTAAATTTGGCCACCCGAAGTACTTCAAGAAAGTGAGACTCAAGATTCTTGTTGGCACCTGTAAGTTACGGTACTAAATCAGACAGTCATTAATAATTCCCTATTTTAATAGCTCTGCCATTATATGGGCCACCCTCGGGACACCGGCCTGCCTCCTGGATAAACTTGCAACCCCCTGATTGACTGGGGTACACATAAATGGGATCAAATCATAGAAGACAACCAACCTGTACCCTGGGAGCGCATGCTAGAAATCACTGAGGGTAGCTTATCGAAATTTAAATATTACCAACTAGCAAGTTGGGCAAAAGGGTTAGGTAAAGACAGCAAAGCCAACCACTTTTGGGAGGACAGAATACAGAAATGACCACTCCAGTGCAAATACATTTCAGAATGGTACTGGATGTTAGTCCAGGCTGGGAGGAGGAGCCCACGGAGATCTGGAATGGGGGGCCTGCCAAGAACTCGAAACGCTGTGGCAAGTATCTATGTCTTTTTTGTGGCTATCTACAAAGTCTTCACCGCTCAGGAAAAATAATCTGCATACTGTCCACAAGGCTTACTGGACGCCTAGGAAGCTGTCAAAGCTTGGAACTCAGGAGGCAAAGAAGTGTCCCAAATGTCGTGAAGAAAAAGCAGACAATGGCCATATGTTTCAGCAGTGCCCCTCAATTGAGAGCTTCTGGCAAGAAGTGGGTAAGGTGCACTCAGACAAGAAATTAAGGTAAGCTTGTCATTGGTTATTTTCGGGGTGGTCAATGGGGGGACACTCCCAGAAACTTTGTAAGACACAAAAAACTACTCATCTTCCTGCTGGTTTTGCTTGTACGCAGAAAGATTTGACTAAAGTGGATTCACCCCAGCCCCCCCCCTTAGCGTGGGAATGGATAAGAACAGCACAAAGGATATGCAACTTAGATTGGAGTGGTTCTCTTTCTAAAAGAACAACATTCTAGGAGATTTGGGAAGACTGGCACTGATTCTGGCAGGAAACCCTAACCACTGTTTTGTTTGTAAAATCTATTCGTCCAATGATGAACATCAACACAACATTGGTCGAAAGGGAGCTGGGATGGAGTTAATGGCTAGAGAACCCTCCATCGACTCCATTTGCGTTTGAGGGTCAGGTTCTTGACTTGGTCGATTGTATATGGCTATGGCCTCTACAAAAACCCCATGTGGGGAGATTGGGCCCCCGACACAGTTTAAGAGTTCCCTGGGCCCATATGATGAAAACTAAGGCCCTAATATTTTTTTTAAAAACATTTTAAAAAAAGAAGCAAACTTCCTGGATGCACAAATTCTTTGGGTAGAAGAATCCATAGACGTGCAGACATGGGCATCCATAGACAATGATGACTACTTTTGTTGTATAAGCGTTTTATTTTTTTCTGTGACAACGATGACTACTTTTGTTATTTTAGTTTGTTGTTTAAGCAGTGTAGAGACAGTTGTTTGGGTTGCAGGTTGTGCCTAGGGCGTTTGTTTGTTATTATTAATTCAAAATGTATCCATTATTACCCCTACCTACATTTTTGGCTACCCCAGGTGAAACATTCTTGCCATGGGAAGATTGACGCGAAGCCTTCAAGACTTATTTAGAGGGTATGGGGGAGATGTGTTTTTTGGAAAAAGGAATCTTGCAATTTTCAAGCACAATTTAGGGGTGGAAGGGTAGAAAGGTTTCAAAAAGCTTATCTAGTGGTGTGAGACGTAGTGATGGTGATGACCATAAATCTGATATAGATTAGGGATCAGACACTTTATTGTACTTCCAAATGAAAATCCAGGAGAAAGTACTAAGGGGCATATTTACAAGGGCTTTATCTCCGCTTTTTTGGCTTACAAAGCCAAAAAAGCGGAGATAAAACCAGTGCCCTATTTACAAGAGGGTGCTAACATGTATAATTGCATGTTAGCACCCTTTTTCCCAACGCCTCACTTTGCATCTCCAATGAGATGTAAAGTGGGCATTACTGGGCTCACCCAAGATGGACTACCTTGCAAATATCGCTGATGTTTACATCGCGATATTTACAAGGCAGCCCACATGATTTTAGCACACATTAGATTTTGACGAAAACGGACGTTTTCGCCAAACCCTAACGTCTGCTAAAATCCTGACTTAGCCATCCCTAACATAGGGGGTGGATCATGCTGATACAACCCTGTGGGTCGTATCAGCAAGGTTATCTCCCTTTTGCAGGGAACATCACTAGAAAACCAGCGATGTTCCCTGCAAAAGGGAGATGACCTAGCTATCTCTGGAATTTTTATCGCCCTGGAGTAACGCGTTGTTAATAATGCGCTACCAGGGTGATAAATATCAGAGATAGCCTGCGATAATATAATTATCTCTAAGCACAGCAAGCAATAATTATCACTGGCCGTTGTTAATGTGCCCCTAAGTTTGATGGAACAGTCATTTTAAAAAACTATTGTTGTTGCTAAAATCATTGAAAACACCTCATGTTATGTTGAAAAGTTAAAAAAAGGTAATGGCCACAAAAACACTAATCTCAGGCAAGCTTCTTCGCAGGTTTCGGATGATTTTAAGAAAATGGGCACTATCAAGTAAGGAGTCAGAGTCCAATAAGATGTGTTACAGGTGTGGAAGCATGAAGCTTGCAGCAACTTTAAGTAATTGTCCTGCTATAAACATAAAATGTTTCAAGTGCAATAGAGTGAGACATTGTTCAAGGGTGTGATATCAGGGAGTTATGGATTATAAGCACAGTGTGAATTTGTTAATGCAAAGTGGGACCGAGCAGAAGGGGTGTGATGAGGAGCTTGTATCTAGGAGAATGTAGAGGTGGTGATAGATGGTAGTGTCAGAACAGCAAAGTACAAATGAGGTAAATGATGTGAAGAGTGTATGTGGACCATATTGCCCACCTAAATGTGTGGTGAAAGTTGATGGGTTGGAGGTTACCACGGGGGCAGAGTCGTGTTTGTCAAAAACTTTAACCGATGAAGAAACCTGGTGCAAACAGATGTCGACAAAGATAATGGTGTTGAGGTGTCTGCAAGAGAAAATACACTTTAAAGGTAGGAGCGCAGGTGTATGTGGTGGAGAAAGGGAAAATTCATTAAGGTTAGAGCGAACAGCATGCATTAGGAATTGTGTTAGACCCTATTAGGAATTTAATATATATATATTTTTCAATATTTTTTATTATTGCCAAAAAGCATTACAAACATTGCACTTCAAACATTATTACAAAAATACAATAGTAATACATATAAATCAATTACATTGCAAGGCATAAAATAAAAATACTGGTACCATCTTAGCATCCATACCCATCCGTTTTTCTTCCTTTTATCTATTCAGTCCCCTGATCTAGCCCGATGTTCTTACATGAGTATAAATCTACCCCATATGGAATCAAGGGGCATATCATCAAGCCCCGGAGATAAAATTATCGCCGCTTTAGCGTACGTTTTTTTTATGGAAAGCGGCAATAATTTTATCGCCTAATCAGCAAGGTCATGCTATCGTGTGAATCCTTGCATTCATTGCCCTCCCCCCACGCCCATCTTTGCATCTCTAATGAGATGCAAAGTCGGCCCTCACAGAACTGGAGAAATGTCGCTAAGCGACATTTCTCCAATTATCAATGGGCACGCTAACCTGCAGAGCGACAAGCAAAGTATCGATAACCTCTGTTATCGCTACTTTCCATACGCCTGCTTCAAGACTGACTTAGCCATGATATCATATGTAAGGTGCATATCATGGCTAAGTATGCCTTGCCCTATCAGCAAGCTTTCTCCAAACCTTGTGCGATTATCGCTGTATTTCCAGCGATAAGCGCACAATTGGCAGCTTGCGCTCTGAATTTTATCGCTTTGTAGAGAAGCGTTGCTGATAGCACGCTATCTCCACTATAAAATTCAGAGTTGGCCGGCAATAATTAGCCTCGCGCTAAGAACGCTGAGCGATAATGATCGCATGGCCTTGATGATATGCACCCAAATTTCTTCAAAGATCGAACTCCTCTAGTCAGAGCCTTCTCCCTTTCATGAGTTTCCCTCACTATTTCCCACAACTCTGCCACACAGGGAGGTTTTGGAGAGATCCAAGCGCTGGCTATAGCGAGTCGAGCAGCCACGAGGATAATTGAGTACAGGTATCTTAACCTGGGGTTGGCTTCCTTATAGCCCAGCATAATTTTACTCACATTAGGAGAGTAATCTAAACCCAAGCATAAGTTCAAAATGTGCCTTATCTTTTGCCAAAATGTCTCTAACTCAGGGTTCGTTGCAAACATATGCTCTATATTAGCAGCATTCAGGCCACATTTTGGACATTAACCTGGTCTCCAGCCAGGCTTCCTTCTTTTTGGGCCCAGCTAGCGATCCTCTCTGGAGTGTAGTATAACATACATATTGTGCAGAACTGTTGCAACTTTAAGTTAACAGAGTGTATTAATCTGTCTAAAGTTTCTAGTGCTCGATTAACTATTGTAGGGGTAATGTCTGTCCCCAGGGTCTTACTCCATTTTGCAGCCAGTTTTTCACAACTGTCCGTCCTGAACTGACACAAACATTGGTACATAGTGCTGATTACTGATTTCCGAGCATCCTCATGCAAACATGTCCATACCCAAGAACTCGCCACTGTTTTTAGCTACTGGGATCTCAGGAATTAATCCCTAATCTGTAGATAATAAAACAAATCTGGCGTGTAAGTTTAAATGAGGATTGTAAGCTTACAAATACGAGGAAACCATTATAATCATATAGTTGCCACAAGCAGTCAATCTCATAACTGGCCCATAGTCTACCAATCGAGTCCTGGAAAACATCCTGGAGCCCCCTTGATTGTACGGGAATTTCCTAAGTCCTATTGCTTTTCATGCTTTCTTATAGCCCCATATAAAACAACTTATCACCCTCTAGTATTTCCTAAAAAAGGAGTTAGGGATGTGTAGGGGGATAGAGCAAAATAAATATAGAAATTTCGGAAGTATTTTCATTTTTATAATGTTACTACTCCCCATGATACCAATGGGCAATTTGTGCCAGCTTCTCAGATTTTTAGTTATAGATTGCAGCAGTGGATCATAGTTTGGCGCTAATATGTGTTTGGTCTGTGAAGAGATGTGAACCCCCAAGTAAGTGGCTACAGAACAAGCCCCCCGGGCATGTCTATCCGGGTGGAAGTTAAAAAGCACTTGTGTCTTGTTAACATTTAGCTTATACCTAGAAAAGGAGCAAAGTGTGCTGGCTTTGAGTTCAATTGAATCTAATGTACATGCTGGGTCAATTTTAAAGACGGCTACATCGTCAGCATAAACAGTGATTTTCAGCTGGCACGATCTTGATATCAATGGTAGTATCTTTGTGTTATTATGCAATGTGCGAATAAATTGCTCGATGTATAGAGCGAATAGCAAAGGGGAGAGAGGACACCCCTGCCTAGTGCCACAGCATATTGGAAAAAGAGATGATTGTAAACTAGCATACTGCAGTTTGGCCTGTGGTTTACTATAGAAAGCTTGTATCCATTTGCTATAGCTTCCCACCAGTCCAAATGATGGAAGAGTTGCCCACGGATAACCCCAGACCACACGGTCAAATGCCTTTTCGGGCATCCAGCAAGACCATCCCAATGTGCCTTGCTGATCTGGCTGGGTTGAAAACGACAGCTGCATTGTTGACATGAACCATGGTATCCCTGCCCTGAATGAAGCCCTGTTGCTGACCAAATACTAATCCTGGCATCCTAGGTGCCAATCGGGAAGGCCGGAATTATAGCAAAAATCTTGGCATCTGCATTTATTTATAAAAGATAATGGCTGATAGGAACTGCATTCCTCCAGTGGCTTGTCCTTTTTAAAAAAAAGAAAACAATATTTATCATGTTCCATGATTCAGGAACCACCTGATTAGACCCAGTATCCTGTATGACCTCTCCCAATAGTGGAACTATAATACTCTTAAATGCCTTGTGTGACTCTACTGGTACTGAGTCCCCCCCCCCCCAGCTGTCTTGCTTGAAGGAAGCATAGTCAAAGCTTCAGAAATGTAATCTTGGGAAATTTCTAAATCAAGTAAGGCAGAGTCTTCTCCATGCAAAAGAGGAAGATTGCTCCTGCTTAGATAGTCCTGAAGTCCTTCCTCATCTAATGTTTGTGTTTGTGTATAGAGTTTCCGATAAAACAGGGAGAATTTATAAATTATTGATTGTGGATGCATGTGTAGTATGCTGTTCTCTCCTTTATTATCCTTCATTTCTTCTTTAGCTCTCTTATCTGCTAGCTGGTAAGCCAGCGCCTGCACAATTTGTTTACCATATTCATATTTAAAGGGAAAAATGCTTGTTGTAGCTTGCAGGATTTTTTTCCTAAAGTGTCTTACTCAGAAAAAGACGTTTATCTATTAATGAGATATACAGCAGTTCCTGATGTTGAGCCTTCGTCGAATTGCATCTGCATGGAGAAGTTCTTTTGTTGAGAGTGCTTGGCAAGCAGCTCTATCCCTTCGTTCCCAGTCTTATTTTGCTGTACGATATACTGCTGTGTAACCCCCCCTTAAGTACGCCTTCATTGCATCCCACACTATACACAGAGAGGCTGTCCCCACATTTTGTTTTAGGAAATGCGCTAGATTTTTATGGATAAATGTTAAGTGCTCGTTATCAGTTAATAGATGGCGTGGAAATAAAAAAGGCCGGGCCTTTAACTATGCCCTTGTCCCTGTCAAATGCAACCAGTTGACAGCAGTTGGAGCCTAAAGCTTTTTGGGCCTATTTAGAAACTTACATTTCAAAAATTCATAAATTTAACTATAATTTTGGGGTTTTGCTGTTTAAATGTTGATTTATATATTACAATTCTATGGGATATTTCTTGTGTTATGTTTTGTCTATATTACTGTTTGAGTACTACATAAACACTTTAAACATTGCCTCTAACTTTAGCCTCCCTGTATTTTACCATAGCTATCAGAGGGTTTAGTGCAAGTTAATTTTGTGACTATAGGGTAGGCCTGGGCGGCAAATTCCGTTCCGCTCGCGGAATTTGCGGAATTTGTGTAATTTCGCGTTCCGCGGAGAACGCGAAATTACTCAAAAGTCTGCTTTCCGCGATTTCGCAAAATTTTTGCTTGTTCGCGTTCTCAAAATGCATGTTCGCGAGATATTTCTCCTCGAGCACGCAAACAGCAATTGCGAACAGGAAAAAAGCAGCGCGAGCAAGCAATTCCGCGTGTTCGCGGAATTTCTGCGTGTTCGCGGAGATTTTTTACCGTTTCGCGGAGATTTGCGTAACGCAATTCCGCAAATTCCGCCCACCCCTACTATAGGGTCCCAATTTCTCATAATACCCCTTTCATTAGGGAATAGGTTGCCAATAGCTTTATATAGTATCTAAAATAATAATGTTTTCCGACTAGATTTCAATCACAAAACATTCATTCATCTCATTGTGAGTCAGTGGCATAACGAAACTTGAGAAGGCCCTCTACAAAGTTCACCGAGGGGTGCCACCACACTCCGGTCACAGTCAGGCGCTATCAAGCCAGGGGCCCCACTGCAGTGCACAGTGCCGTAGGAGGCTCCTTGTAGCTTGGGATGCCCGCACCACGGGGGCTGCTGATCCTATTGTTATGCCACTGTTGTGAGGCCCTATTTAGAAAGGATATCCTAAACACGTCCCATCCAAATTGCAATTCGGTATGTACTCCCTAAACAAAATTGTGATTTACTAACATTTAGATAACAAAAGTCCATTTTGCAGTAGCAAAGGCTTGGGAATCAGAGCCTTTGTAACTTCAAAATCCCTTTGTAAATCTGGCCCTATGTTATCAATTCAACAACCATGTTTGAGTAGATGATTATTAATTGCAGTAGAAAGGTCGAAGTGAGAAACATAGGTCTGTGGAGAGGCCTGGAAGTTGGAAGAACACTGTGAGCCGAACAATAGAGGGTCAAAACCTCTACTGCCCAAGGTGCAAGTCTTGCATGCACAAACTGCCTTTTGTAATATGTTTTGCGGTGCTAAAAAGGGCAATTCACAAACTACGTTTGGAGTTTTGCCACTCCACACTACCTACACTTATATGTGTGGAGTTCTCCTCCCTGCCTGCGAAATCAATGCACATGTAACTGCATGTTATAGTAATGAATAAGGAAGGGATTGGAGGGAGTTGGTGGGAAAAGAGGCTGGCTAACTTCCAAAGGAGATAAGATTAGGGAGGGGTAAGTGGGAGTTCGTGAGGATCAGTGAGGGATCTAGAGCGCAATGTCACCCACCTACACAAGAGTAATACAATTGCATCACTCTGGATTGGAGAAACATAACTTTTAATTTTGAAGTAAGTTTACACTTAAGGTTTGTGAAGATCAAACATAGTAAACTTACCACAAAGTGTTAACTTCCTCAAAAGTGTAAGTTGCCGTTGTGGATCAGGATCAATGTCTATCCCAAGAGCAGCAAAACCATTCAGCAAGCTTTTTCCTTTGACCAGTTTTGTATTCTTTTTCTTCATGTATTTTGTGTATCCTTATATATTATCAAATACATTAGGACCTCGTTTCACTACTCCTCAAAACAAAACATAACATGAACAACAGCATAACAGAATCTCTCACGCTCAATGCCTCATAATACTTTCCATCACAAACTACAACTACAAAATGCCTTCTTAGCCTGCTGGATGAGGAACACAATACATAACAGATACACGATTGCTATCCTCATACAGCTAATACCAACATCAAGGACACACCTGCTACAAGCCCACAAAATATTGCTCACTCTTCTACAAAATAAAGTCACTCTCTCACCAAAGCATGTACTCTAAACTGTCTACTAATAAATGCTCCATCGCCCTCTAAAAACAAACATCACATCTTCGACCATCTCACTGATGCAACACCTGACATACTATTCATAAATGAGTCATGGTTGGTAGATGATATGGCTGCAGTCCTGCATGACGCAGTTTCTCTAGGCTATCAAACAATCACCAAAAATCATATAGGCAAAAGAAGAGGTGGCCTAGCTGTTGCTTTCAGACAAATATTACATATCACTAAAGCTTATGACATCTCCATAAAAGGTTGTGAGGCTCTTTTCACCAAATGCAATCCTACACCTTCTTCCTCCTGTACCTTCCTGCTCCTTTACAGATCTCCACCTAGCAATGCAACATTCCCAGACACACTTCTAGTCATGTTTCAGACCTGATAACACTACACTCCAACCTATGTATTCTGGGTGACCTCAACATTTTGTTTGATAAACCCAATTTGCCCGATCCGAAAACAATAATCGCAGGCCTAGATGCACAGATCCTGCATCAGATCATTCACAAACCCACATACATCACTGGACACATACTAGAGGTCATTTTTGCTAATACAGAACTAGTTACCTTTCAAACAATGACTCCAGTCACATGGTCAGGCTACCATTTGATTGCTTTCCAACTTAGAATAACACAAAGCGACGCAGCTAAAACCCCCTTACGTGCATCCACCTATAGACCATGGAACAAACTCAAGTTGCAACGCTTAGAAACACAACTAAAATCCAGCACAGATCAAGACACAATAAATTCTGTTCAAAAACTATATGAGTGGCTACAGGAAGCTTTTGATATCCTAATACTACTAAAAACGACACAGCAGAACAAAAGAAAACAAGCATCTTGGAGAAATACATGGATAATAGAAATAAAACAACAAATTAGAAAGCTGCAACGTGCCTGGCTCAAAACAAACTCCAATCAAGACAAACTTTGCCTACATAAACTTAATAGATTATACAAGTCAGCTACCAAAACAGCTAAAAAAAGGGTACTATCAGACAGAATTCAAAATGATAACTGTGCAATTAAAGAATTCTATAAAATTCTAAATGAATTTTGTAAACCAAATTGCCTAGAAGGAGTTCCTCCCGTTATTCATGATTTCACTGGCAAATCATTACATGGCCAAAGCAGACACATTGGACTCATAGTTAACACAAAGACAAAGCATCAGCACTGACCCTTTTCCAAAACAACAATTAAAGAATACGCTACACCAGCCTCTTTGTTCCTTCCAATACATTTGACATGATGAATTCATGGGCCTGGTCAAGGCAAGCAGGACTTCCAGACGCCCTTCTGACCCGTGTCCACTGCAAATCTTCAAGAGAATTCTTCTAACAACCTCTACTGCCACACCAGTAAGAAGAATCAGCAACAATTCCTTAACTACCGGAATATTATCAGAAGAACTTAAAAAGTCATACACACGCCCATTACTCAAGAAAACACACCTAAACCTGATGAACCCTGCCAACTACAGACCAATTACAAATGGACCTTTCATGGACAATCTGATAGAAAGACCAGGATTCGCCCAGATGCAACAATTCATTGAAGATAATGTCATACTTTCAGCCTTCCAAATGTGAATCGGTCCAGGAAGAGGCACAGAATCTGCCCTCATTACCATCTGGGATGACCTGAAGAACACAGTTGCCCAGAACAGGTTTGCTGCACTATTTCACTTGGACCTCTCGGCTGCCTTTGACACGATTGGCCATGACACTGTGACACAAAGACTCTCCGAAGCCAGTATAGAGGGGACTGCTCTAGACTGGATCACGTCCTACCTTCACAATAGAACTAATGTCATCCATACCTCCCCCTTTTCTTATCCAAACCGTACTTCACAAAAGCGGGGATCCCTCAAGGCTCTATCATCTCGCCCATGCTTTTCAACATCTATATGAACTCATTAGCAGCACTGATCAATCATATTTACCTCACATGCTATAACTATGCAGATAAGACACACAAACTCCTTCAACTAAAATGCCCCAAACACATTGGAAAAGCGCCAATTTTCAGTTGTCTCTGAACCATGGATCAATGGATGATGTGGAGCCATCTCAAATTGAATGCTCCCAAAACGGATATAGTCAGATGTGGAGATTGAAAAAATGATGACTCACTCTCCGCCTTGCCTGATTATCTGGGAACACTGCCTAAACTACGGAAGGAAGTAAGAAACGTCTGAATGACCATGGACCATAAGCTAATAATGAATGTCCAAGTTGAAAAACCAGTAAGATCAAGCTTTGTTACTATAAAAACTCTGCGACAAATCTTCCTCAATCTGGGGTTTCCACGCAATGCCCAGGCTACCATATCTCTTGTCCTAGTTTATCACAACTGTGGGTTGCACCACCAAACGCAAGATCCAAAGAATAATTTGATCCATACAATTTTGTTATTATTAAGTTTCTTTATTCTTCTTTTTTGATAAAAAAAATGCCAAGCTGCAGTTCTCTCCTGTTCTGCTCAAACTCAATTATGCCAATAGCCTCTACCGCGGATCACCTTTAACAACTATGAAAAGACTACAACGGATTCAGAACTTGGCTGCCAGCCTACTCTTACATATGAAGCTGCATGTGCACATCTCCCCTGACTAGAAAGCCCTGCATTTGTTACCGGTTGTCAGAAGATCCACGTTCAAGCGGCTTTGTTGTATCACCCAAAAAGCGATACATGGAACAGGAGAGCTCTTCATCTGGAATAAAATCACCAAACAAATTCATCAAAGGGACCTCCACTCTAGAGTGGCACCTCACTTCAAAATCCCAACGTACAAGAAAAAAACATGGGTGGCACATCTTTCTCTGTTCAAGCAGCCAAACTATGGAACTGTTTACCCCTAACATATGATCCAAGAAAACGACCTTATCTTCAGAAAACTACTCGAGAATTTGCTCTTCCCCACATAACCACCATACCCAAACAGAAATATACAACATATCTCTCTGTATAAAAGTTTTTTTTTAACTACAGATATGTATCTATATATGTGTATTACTTTGCATAACGTGTATAATAATCATGTTTTTAAAAATATAGGGCCAGATGTAGGAAGCCAAATTGCGATTGCAAACGCTGAAATTTGCAGAATTCCAGCGTTTGCGATCGCAATTTAGCTGTGAGCAATGTAGGTAGGCAAATACCCTCTCACAAAATAAGGAATCGCAAAAATTGGGATTCCTATTGTGTGCAAGCATTAAGAGAATCGCAATTTGCAATTCCCTAAATGCTATGCCAGTTGGCATCGCAAATTGCGATTTTGCCTTAAGGAATCGCAAATTACCACCAATTTCAAGTTGGTGGTAATTTTTGATTTTCTTTAAAAAAAAAATACTTTTTTGCTTTTTACAAAGTGCCATGTGGCACACATACATGTAGTTAGGGCATGTATGTGCACCACATGTGTACACATGCACATTTCAGGGGTGCAACAGGGTGTCCTTTTGGAACCCTTGCACCCTTGAAATTGCGCACGCAATTTGCGAGTACCTCTTGGTTACTCGCAAATTGCGTGTGCAAATCCCATTCATTCCTATGGGCCTCTTGGCCCATAGGAATGAATGGGAAGGTATTTCTTGATTGCGAATCTCAATTTGCGATTCGCAATTAAGGAATATTAAGGAATCACAATTATTTTTGCAATTCCTACATAAATTCCATTTTGCGAGTCCTTAATAGCAATTTTTACCAAATCCCTATTAAGGACTTGCAAAACTGACTTTACCTACATCTGGCCCATAGATATTTGTTAGTTCTGATTAATAAATGTACATATTACTGATAGTTTTATTATTATATGTTTTAACATGTATATACGTGACTGCATAAATAAGTAAAACTTTTATCATAACTATTTATCTTCAATTGCTTCACTATTGATTTACAACAAAAGCTGGAGTTTATTAAATGCATCTTTAATCTATATATACTACCTTCCTTATGCATATAGGAACCTTCCATGTACTTATGTATCTACATATTTATTACTTTTCTTCAAATTCAGAATATCCAATGCACTATTCTGTTTCTCACCCTATACCGCTCTCAATATATCCTCTACCTCAACTCTCTCACTCACCTCAAACCTCATTCTACTACTCTTTCTAATAGACTATCTTATTTTTCACCCTATACATCTCTCAATATATCCTCTACCTCCACTCTCCCATTCATCCGTAAACCCCATACCACTACTATGATCCCCAAAATAACCCTTTCTAGACTCTTCCCTTGTTACATCATATCATAACTCTTTTAGTATTCAGATCTCCCAATCAAACCTTTCTAAACCCTTACTTCTCCACCTCCGTTTTACTCATCCCAAGACCCTCCTACTGCTATAAACCAAAAACAAATCCGATCCCTCTTTTATTCCTTGTTAATAAGAAAAAAACGTATAACATGTCCACCACTCAAATTAATTTTATATTTCCCTATAACTCCCCTCCACCATCCTTTTACTCACCCCAATCCTCTTCTTACAGCTGTAAACTCCCAAAAACAACAACAACAAAAATTCTAGACCCTTCCCTCTTCCTTCTCAATCCAAATATCCGACTAATATATCCAGCACTCAAATTACTTTCATATTTCACTATACTAATTCACCACTAATCATTTATGGGTTCTGGAGTAGCGTGCTACTTGCCCAAAAAAGTGCTTCAACACTTCATCAGGGGTAGCAAGCGCTATATAAATGCAAAGGTTTTTCCCTCTTCTATCCCTCCACTATCCTTCTGAATGCAAACAACTGACTGACATATCCACCACTCAAATTACTTTCATATTCCACTATACTAATTCACCACTAATCCTTTATGGGTTCCGGAGTAGCATACTACTCATCGTAAAAGCACTTTGCCGCCTTGTATAGGGTAGTAAGGGCTATATAAATGCAAATATAATAGAATACAATGTCATCTGCACTGAACACATCACTTGCCATATCCGCTTTCCATAGAATAATTGGCAAAAACGGTGGGTGTCATTTACGAGGCCCCTGTGATGCAGGAACATCACTTTTGGTGACTGTCCAACAGCACACACTGCAGGACCATATCTACAATACCACGTAAAGCTGATCTGCATGGCTTTTCATGGCCTTGTAGATATGGGCTTAGGCGATGCAGCACAAGTCGCTGCGTTGCTTCACCCCGCATTAGGGAGGCATGCTATGGTGTTACGGTGGGTGTTCCCACATAACACCCATGACATTTGACACATTCCCAGATTTAGGAGATTTTGTGAACCTGGGAATGTGTTAAAAGCCTAAGCCTCCCCAGGGGTGGCGTAGGAGAGGCGCAGCACACATAGAAAGAGGAAATCAACTCCATTGACATACCTTCCTGCACAAAAACGATCACCTCTAAAAGGGTACCTGCGTTGGCGCATGGCAGCCATTTGTGCACCAATGCAGGGGAAAAGGACAGGAATGCACTGTATCAGATAGATACAGCACATTTGTGCCCTTTTCTTTTGCCATAGGTCAGCATAGCAGGAAGGTTCATGAATGAGACCCTATAATTAATGCATTCAGCAAGAGCAGCACCACATGCGTTGGGCTCTGTAGTAACACTAGGGCATCATCAGCGTACAAGGATGCTAAATGTTCAGTGTGTCTTACTCGCATCCCCAGTCCCTGAAGTGCCATCCTCATATATGCTACAAGCAGCTCCATGGCCAGTGGAAACAAGAGAAGAGACAAGGGGTTACCCTGTCTAGCCTCCCTCTGTATTTTTTCACTACTGTGAGGCCTACCACTCTCATAGTTTTAGGTTGGGGATTTCTTATTACCTCTAATGAGTATAACTCCTAATTGAGAAGGAGTAGATCTGTCATGGTTCATACCTATGGACTTGTAATAATAATTCCCATTTAATGGCAGAGTTGTATTTAGGATTACAAATTTAAAAATGCCTCTTTTCGAAAGTTTGCATTTATCTGCTCTTAGGTCCTGTGTGTCTGATTGCTTCAATACACATCTGGAGTGGGTGACAACTGTGCATTCTACATTCCCTCTAGACAGCCACACACAAATGGAGCTTAGTTGTCCCTGTTGGGCCATCCATATCATGATGGGCCATTCTGGGCAGGATGAGATGGAGGAGCTGAGCACAGCCTCACAATTTCACCTAAAATGGACTGTGCCCTGTCCCCACACAAAGACTGCTTAACCCCAGGTAGTGGGGCCAGAACCAGGGAAGGAAAGGGCAGCTCACTGTGCACTTCAAATCCCCTCTTTGAAGTCTCCCCCACTTCAAAGGCACAACTGGTTATAAGTACTGGACTTCTGATGCCACTAGCTCAGCATACTCTGGCAAGAAAATGGACTGTTGTGCTGCTGAATGACTGCCACTCTGCTGAACTGCTGCTCTAGAAGATGTACTTTCTGATGTGTTGACCTGCCTGGTATCTGCTGCCTGCTGCTCTCCTTGCCTGGTTGAGAGGGACTGGACCTACACCACTTGAACCCAGAGTTGCTCAAAGGGCTTGTCTGCTTGCCTCCTGTAGGAGGTCTCAGGGACTTCAATCTCCTCATCAACAGCACCTGGACTCTGCCTGCCGATTGGTGGCAATCCAATCCTGAGACCTTGGAAATGGATGTAAAGTGCTGCAACTACTAAATCCCACAAATCGCTGTTATTGACCAGCTCAAAACTGGCACATCTCCCTTTATGCTGATGCATTGCTGCTGCTTCCAGGATCAAGGGAATTTTATCAATGATGCATTGTCTACATCAGAGGGGTTTAACGACTATGCATCTCCTACTCACATGGCTCTGAACTGACACAACGCATACATCCTAAAGATCAACGCCGATGCATCACCTCCGACTGCTCCTCGCATTTCAATGCAAACCCAAACGAAGGTACTGTTTTCAGTGATCTAAGGCTGGTCCTTGTACCCGACCCGCACTCTATCGCGATCAGCCTGAACTTTTGGATTTGTCCCAGTCTAGCATGACCATATAGCCCTGGTTGGTATTTTATGCTTTTAAGCACTATATTTTTAAGATATTCTTTCAAAATTCATAACTCCAGTTCTACTTATTGGATTCTTGTTGTTTTGGTCTTGTTATATCAAATAAATAAGCTCCATTTTTCTAACCAGGAGTTGTATTTGTTTTCAGTGTTTTCCCTGTTATACTGTTTTAGGTGTTGCATAAATACTTTACACATTGCCTCTTCTTAAAGTTAAGCCTGACTGCTCTGTGCCAAGCTACAAGAGTGCGAGCCCCGATTAATTTAGAGTGTGTATCTGACATACCCTGACTAGGATTGTGGTTCTGCATGGACAAGGTGCATACCTCTCCCAACTAGAAACCTAATTATTAACATCCACTCACGTTCAACAGTACAAAAACATATTAAGGTGTGGTGGCTTCAGACTGATTGTTTTCTTTATCACTACCTAGAACTTCCTCCTGAGACGTAGCACCTGCAACTACCAGTGTGCCATCCCACTGGAGCTTCATTCAGGGGCAGTCCATAGCAGTGCCTATACCCCATTGTCTCCACTCAGCCGTGCCACTGGGTCTGGCCCATTTACGTGTATGTGGGCACCCAGACCACTCCGCTCTTATACCACAGATATACCATGTCAAGCCAGTTCCACACTTCCTGTGGGTTCAGAAGAACCTAGACTGGCCTCCATGCATTACACTGAGCTTTGCAGGGAAAAGCAACATTTAACTGAAGCCCATGGATTGGAGCCACTACTTGGCGAACTGGAACATGTTCCTCAGGGCCTGCACCCTACGGGTATAGTCAAGGAATATCCAGATCGGTGTCCCTTCATAGAAAGGATCCTAATGTGCTCTGGCCCACTACAGGATACCGTTGTGATCTCATTAGCTGAGCACCTTCGCTATCATGGTCTCTGGTGGAGCCCTCAGTGGGGGCCGATGCTCTAATATTCGGTGTGCACTTTCAATCACAAAGCAAGCAGAAAGGTTAGAGGGATCAACAAAGCTCCAGAGCCAATTCTCCAAAAATGCTTCAGGAATGGACCTCTCCTGTCCTTCGGGAAATCTAATGAGGCACAGGTTGCACCACCAAACCCTACCCTCTAGGTCCTCTAGATGATAATCCAGCTGCTTTGTTTTATCGGTCGATGTTATGGCAGTGGCCCGAAGTTCTGTTATCTCCATGGATAGAGTCTCTGCCTTAGCCTCTCTCTACCGGGCCCTCTCTATGACTTTGCATACATCTGCATGCAGGAGGTTGACGTCTATAGAGATGGAGCCAATCTATCCCTTGAGTGTTTCTCGCAATGGTTGCCAGTATCTGGGCACCTAAACAGTCTCCCAATGTTTCAGAGTGCTCCCCCCTCATTCGTCCCAGAGTTCCAGAGCACAGAGCTGGGGGTCTCTTTATATTGATCCATTTTAGTTTGCTGCAACCTGGAGGCCCAATCCCGGCCCACTGCAACAGTTCTGGTTCTTTGCCCTCTGGCAGCTCAGCAGGAGGTGAGTCAGCACTGCAGGTGCTACTGCGGTGCTGGAGCATCCCACATCAATCAGGTTAAGGGTCCCAGCAAAGTTGCCATCCCATTGGTGTCTTAGGTCAGACTCACTCACCCTCTAAAAGCAGTCCCTCATCCCAAGGCACCTATGCTTCAATATTACTCAACTTACTAGGACAATTGGCAATCCATCAACGTTGTCGCTACTCCTGAGCCCTAGTTTCAGGATTTCCCCTTGTAGGCTAGGGCACGGGCCCATGCAGTAGGCAGCATGCTCAGGGTCAGGCATAGGCAGGACAACTCAGAGTAACTGTCCAGCTGAAATTTGAAGGTCTCAACTAGCAGCAGAGTTCAGGGGACAGCGCCCTCAGCTACAACACAGCCGACTAAGCAGCCTCCACCACCAAGAAGCTAAATGAAAGGAGAGGGGGTAGCTCCATTTCCACGACTAAACTTGAGCCCCTCATGTCAGCACCTCTGCTACAGATGAAGCAACCCCAAATCCAGGCCCCCTGTGGCTTCCGTATGTGGTGGGGAGGCAAGAAGCAGCAGCCCGCACCCCAGCCAATACCCCTGGAGGGCAATGCATAAGCCAGGCTGAACCCCCATTACTTTCCAGTAGGATCACAGCCACTGCTGTCAATCCAGCTGGATTTGTAGTACCAGGCCAGATACCCAGTGCACCAATCTGCCCACCATTCAGGAACCACATGTAGGGCCCTCTGTCTGCAGAACCCTAAAGACCCTTTCCAGGCCAAGGATGCCATCAGGTCTCTTGGCTGTGGTAAACATTCATCAGGGGAAGGGGAGATTCACGGACTCCACTCAGGCAACGTTTGACAACCAAGCGCCGCTCTCACAGTCAAAACGCTATTGTCCACCCTCTTAGGCCTGCGGCACACCGTCTCAGCCCATCATGGCCTCTCCGCATACCCCCACTGAAGAGCAGGCCTGGGCTCCGTCCACTGCCACTTGTGTAGGCCTTCGGTTTTGTTGCCCATCAGAGGCCGCATGGGGTAGCCTCTTAATGCAGGGTCACTGTGGCTGAGTCCTCTACCCTCACCGGTACCTCCTTGATGCCGCTCCACTTGGCCATATAGCCCGCTCAATGGGTGAAGGGTGTTGCCACAATGGCAGGGCACCATTCCTGGGACCAATGGTGTCTTCAGGGACACAGGATGCCGTCAGATCTCACAGGGGGCCGGCAGAGACTCAGCTCAAAATATGTGGTCCACCATCTTGCTTGGCCATGCCCCCTTTTTAAATATATTTGGATTCATTACAAAACATTGACAAATGACAAACAGTTTTTACAATAATGTCATATGCAGGGGCACATTACAGGGTGGTGTGCAAGTATGAACATAATCATTGGAAATACAGTAACACTAACAAACACAACAGTTGATAAGAGACAAGGTTTTGTATGTAGGTTAACCTTTGGTGCTAAATCATTCACAATGCCATTGTTTATCCTGAAACTCCAGTGTGGATCTGATCATCTGATGCGTACGATAGACACAAATGATGTACTTTGTTTATAGCAGGGTACAGTTGTTGGTAGTGTGACTCTAGTGACTAGTCAGTCTTTAAAAACTGTCTCTCAGCACCAGAAAACAAAATAGGGCCAAGACAAACACATTTTACCAGCATTCCTTCAGGCACAATGGCAATCTAATTTCTACTACACGACACTTCCTGATTAGCAGGCCCTAACTTTGCCACTGAGGACAACTTTCTTCATTGCACATTTCATTTCCTTGTTCCTCAGGCTATAGATGATGGGGTTAAGAACTGGTGTCACTATGGAGTATATCATTGAAACAATGCTGTCTACCTTCTTGGTGGTCTCTGAGGGGGGAAGCAGGTACATAAAGATCAGGGCCCCATAGTACAGAATTACCACAGTTATGTGGGAAGCGCAGGTGGAGAATGCCTGGTGCCGCCCGTCTTTGGTAGGTATTCGCAGGATGGCAGAGATGATGAAGAGATATGAGAGGAGTATAAAGACCAAGCAACTGACCCCAAAGACAGCAGCAGAGGTAGTAGCTAAGGCATCATTGATGTAGGTGTCACTGCAGGATAGCTTCACCAGTGGTTGCACCTCGCAGTACATTCGATCAATTTCATTGCGGCCGCAAAGGGCCAAACGAGATGTGAACACAGCCTGCACCACACCATTAGCCAGGCCGCTGAGCCAAGAGTACACTGCCAATTGGAGGCAAACTGATCTGTTAATAATTGTAAAGTAGCGCAGAGGAATACATATGGCAACATAGCGGTCACATGCCATGGCGGCCAGTAGGAGACACTCTGTTGTGGCAAACTCTGTGAAAAGGAAGACCTGTGCCATACATCCTGGAAAGGAGATTGTGTTCTTTGACACTGCAGTGCTCACCAGTATGTTTGGAACAGTGACTGAGGTGTAGCAGATTTCTAAGAATGACAAATTGCTAATGAAAAAGTACATAGGTGTGTGCAAGTGAGACTCAAGGCTGACTGCCAAAATGATCATGCAGTTCCCACACAACGTCATCAAGAAAATGATGAGGAACACACTGATGAAGAGGAACTTCTTATGCTGGAGCTCAGACAATCCCAGGAGGAGGAATTCTGTAATGTCTGTTTCATTCTTTATTTCTTTAAGCATGTTTTGTTTTTCGGGTTTGGGGCAGCAAAGATGAAATTTCCTACCTAGAAGATAAAAGGTAAATATGAACAATTTGGCACAAAAGGAAGCATTCAAGAAATGGATATATGCTGTGTCTGCAGGGTGAGTGACGGAATGCTTACTCTCAAATAAACTCAACAACAGGATAAACTCCCTTCACGCCATAGAATAAGCTGACTTACCTTTTGTTATGTTCAAAAAGCCACTCACCAAAATCAATTGTAGTAAATTTAATTACTATGCTGCTTATGAGTCTGGCATCAGAAAAAGACAGATAATTCCTCAATTTCTTTCTTAGTAAATAATATCATGTCTCGGAGTAATGACTTCCTGTCAGAATCTAAGAACCTTCAAACATGGCTTAGTAATCATGTGTACCAACATAGCAAAGAAGTTTGAATCACCAAGTCTTATTTAGGCTTTAGTGTTTTACGGTCACAGCTTGACATCCATTTTACTAAAAAGACTGATATGGCCACAGGGTCACTCCTGAAATTAAAATTTGCTCTAAAAGAACACGTATTAGAACAAAGTAATTCAAGAAACAGAACTAGTGAAATCACAAATAGTTTAAGAAGTTTGCAAACATTTTCCAAAGCAAAATAAAAGCGTGCATTTCTTTTTAAATACAACCATATTTGACTTGTATCTATTTTTAAGCAAGTACTTCTCCCCATTTTATCCGACTCCTAAAAATGGGAGAAATGGTGGGTCATTTTGCTTTTCAAGTGGTAGATTAAAGACCCTCATTGCAGTTGAATGGAGCAGAATCATTGTGGAATGGAAAAAGTGTACAATCATATAAATGTAGTGAGCACTGAGGAGTAAATGAACAGTCCTCCTCAAATAGATTTCCCATGATTTTATAGATTTATAGATCAGACCCCGACCAGAGAGAGCAGTGGTGATCACCCCTTGTTAAAACAAGCATTTACAATGCAATAGGTATCGTAATGCAATAGTTTAAACTCTCTTTTTTTAGACAAGCCACGTCTTAAGAAAGGGGCGAGGCCGACATTAATGTGAACCGCAGCATGGGGCGCTTTGACCAAAAAAGCATCTGTTTGTCAAGTTGACAAACAGATGTTTTTTTTTCGTAAAAGCATCCATGCTGCACTTTCACTTTAATAGCGGCTGTGCACCTTCCTTTAGACTTGGCTTGTTTGAAGAAAGGGCCGCAGCATCCATGAATGTGAAAGCGCCATATCATTAATTTGTCCCTGTTGAATGCTTGCGTCCCGGAGGTATGGAAGCAGGCCAAGATTCTCCCTCTCCTAAAAAAGCCCATTTTAGCCCTTGGAATTACTGCCCCATCTCCCTTCTTCCCAGTTAAGCTAAGGTCTGTGAGAAGGTAGTGACTAAACAACTCACTGAGTTTGTTGAAAGTGTGGGCCTCCTGCACCAGGCTCAGCCAGGGTTTAGGGCCTCCCACAGTACTGAATCAGCCCTGGTAGAGGTCTTGGAAGCCATCAGGGAGTGCTTGGATGCCAGTGGTAGGGTGGCATTGATCATGCTTGACCTGTCCGCGGCGTTTGACACGGTCCTGCACTCACAGCTTCTTACGTGACTTACTGAGATAGGGGTCTCTGGCACTGCGTGGGGCTGGCTCAGGTCTTTCCTGGATGGACACATCCAGCAGGTCTGGCTTCCACCGTCCTCTTCTGCTCCCCAGACGGTGACCACAGGGGTCCACCAGGGGTCCTCGCTTAGCCCCCTTTTCTTTAATGTTTATGTTACACCACTGGTTTACCTGGCAGAAGAACTGGGGGCAAAGATTATCGCCTATGCTGACGATACTCAGCTTCTTTTTTCCTGGGAAAAAAATACGAACTCAGTCTCCTATGCGCAGCATTGTCTGTCCTCCATTTTCAAATGGCTTGCCTTCGCACAGCTCAAATGCAATGAAGAGAAGTCTGAGATTCTCCTTTTCGGGAAATTTCCACCTAAATTTAGGGACTCTCGCCAGCCTCAAGAGTCTCCCCTGCCTTCCTCAGTTGGAAAGCCCGTTAACAATTTGGGGGTGTGGTTTGAAGAGAACCTTTCTTTCTCCACTCAGGTTAAAAAGCTTACCGGCACCTGCTTTAGCATTCTTAAAACCCTGAGAAAGTTCCTCCTTCTTCTGCCTTGGGCCACGAAGGAGACAGTCATTCGCGCCCTTGTTCTATCTCGGCTGGACTATGCCAATGCTCTTTATGTGGGCATCCCTGGCTACTTATTGAAGAAGCTACAGGTGGTCCAGAATGTGGCAGCAAGGCTTCTCCTTGACATATCTTCCAGATGTAGTGTGAGTCACTACCTGCGCTCATTGCACTGGCTGCCCGTGGATGTAAGGGTTAAGTTTAAATCATTAGTCATTGCCCATCGAACTCTCTACGGCCAAGGCCCTACCTGTTTGCAAAAACGCTTCTCTTTTTACACCCCTCTGAGACAACTGCGCTCCTCATCTCAACTTCTGGCTCTGGTTCCCCGCTTCAGTTGCCACAGGCTAGGGGGAAGCTCTCTCACCCGAAAAGCTGCCGTGGCATGGAGCGCCTTTCCCTTTGCTCTTCCGAACACTAAGGATCCACTAGCTTTTAAAAAGCTTCTGGAAACACATCTCTTTGTCTAGTATCCTTTTTTCCTTTCCTTCTGTCCCTCATTTGGCTTCGTGCCGAAACACATCTGAGTATCTGTGCGCCTTCTAACATAAAATAACATATCATAACATTTGTGTAAGTTTATGGTTTTTTATTGCTATTTACAATCTATAGTAGTTGTTGCTCCTGACGTAGGGGCATTTCAGGAAATCGAGCTTCCTGCAGACAAAGTGGAGCAAAGTGAAACCACTGTTTCAGAAGATCTATTGTCTTCCAGACCACCAGCAAGGAAAAGAGGCTTAGTCCATCATCTTCTTCTTCAAGCCCCGCTTCTGATGATCGTGATGCCACTTGGCTACCACCAGCTCAGTCTGAGAGTGATATACGCCACAAGACAATGCTTCTGAAAAGGAAGGTCCCAGAAAAACTTAGAGTTATGAAGGTAGATGTAGAAGAGGGGGATGATGATGTTGATGAAGACGAGCCAGTCATCACACACATTACTCCCGCCCCAAAGGGATTGGAGACCAACATTCTCACCCTATCCAGAAAGGCTGCTACTGAGCGGGATGTAGCACGGATATCACCAACACAGGTTACACCACCACTACCTCCAGCTGCCATATTTTCCAAGGCCCGGCAGGGACCTACATCCAGCTCAACCATCTCAGTAGGTAGTGGTAGTAAAAGTCACAGTCTAGGTGCACAGGGTCACATTTCAAGCACCCCCTTCAGTTCATCTGGTGTTGAAAGTGGAACATCCAGCAGTGCCAGAAAGTTCTCCTCCCCAGTTTGGGACTTCTTTGCTGTTAGCACCAAGGAGGAGAACGTTGCTATCTGCTCAATTTGTCGTCAAGGTGTCCGGCGTGGTAAGCTTGGTACAAACTATGGTACCGGAGGACAAGCAAGTCATCTAAGAATACACCACACTATTGTGTGGGAGGATCACCCACTTAAGTTAAAAGAAAGTAGAAATACTCAACCCATTGAAGTTGGTCAGGATGAATCAGGGAGCGATATTATTGTGGTGGCAGGTGAAGAAGAGGGAGACATTTCTAGCCCTGTTCCCAGTAGTGCAGTGGTAACGCCCACATCCTCCTCAGTAACATCAGAGTGGCACCGCAGTAAGAGCCATACTCAGAGTCAGGGTGAGACACCAAGGCGACCGATTACCTCAATGAGACAATCTGTGTCATTGAGCCTTAGTGGGTTAATGAAAACAGCACCACAAAGGAAAGTAATCCAGCCTACCATTGAGAGCATATTTAGGTTGGAGGGGCAGTTCCAACGCAACCACCCAACGGCACGATTGTACAATGCGAAGCTGGCTAAAATGTTAGCGCTGGACCTTCTTCCTTTTTCATTTGTGGAAGGGGTGGGTTTTCTTGAATTTGTGTCTGCCATCTGCCCTAAATGGAAGGTTCCCAGCCGGTCCTATTTCGCAAGAATTGCTGTTCCGGCACTACATCATGATGTGCTGGAATTGGTTGGACAAGCTTTGCAGCAGAGTGCTGTGCACAATATCCACCTGACAACAGACATGTGGACCAGTTGCCAAGCCACAGATTACATGTGCATCACTGCACACTGGATCTCTTTTGTGGGGGTTAGAGATAAGCTATCTGCATGAGGTGTTGTTGACACAGCTGCGATTTTTTAAGGTACTCGGAAACATGCAACTGTAGCCATGTTCGCCATGGAGAAATCTCATACGGCTGAAAACATTTTACACGAGTTTCGCACCAAGGTTTTGGAATGGCTGCGGCCCAGAGGGCTTGGTATTGGTTTTGTTGCCACAGACAATGGCAGAAATGTACTTAAGGCCATGGAACTTGGTTCCTATTTCAGGGTTCAGTGTTTGGCGCACTGCATAAACATTATAGTTCAAGACTTTCTTAAAAAAGAACCCATAGTCAGCAATTTACTGGCCATCTGCCGAAGAATATGCACTAATTTCAGCCATTCTTTTAAAGCTCGGAAGCAGCTGAGGATCATCCAACGTGAACATAGGATGCCAGTCAAGGCACTCATCCAGGAGGTGGCAACACGTTGGAACTCATCGTGTTACATGCTTGATCGTCTGTACGAGCAGTACAGGTCACTCCATGAATATGTCTGGAAAAGAAGAGGGGATGTTAAAGGCATGAACCTTGACATGGAGCAATGGAGCCTAATTAAATGCCTGACTAAGATGCTTTGTCCTTTTGAGGTCTTCATACGTGAAGTCAGCAAGGAGGACTGTACAATGGGCCAAGCTATTCCATTATTGCAAATGCTAGAGCATGAGCTGAATAATGTGTCTGAATCATACAAAGGTGTAGAGGACAGAAGGCAAGCCCATGACTTGGTGGAGAGCTTATCCCGGCGCTTAGCTGAAAATGTAAGGATACAAAATAAAATTTTGTTACAAGAACATTATATTTGTGCCACAATTCTGGATCCACGTGCAAAATTAGCACTGAAGACATTCTTTGCTTTTTCCGACATTGATGTTGCCCGCTACAAAAGTTGTATAGCTGAAGCAGCCAGTAAGTTGGAAAACGAACGGCAGCTAATTAAAAGCCCGCAAGATCAACCCACAAGAAGTACTGAAGCAGGCCATGCAGGATCAAGTGCAACTTCGTCGGCTGAGGGCAGTGCGTTTGGATCACAATCACAACACTCACCATCACTATCGACCACAGAAACAATAACTGGATCATTAGGCCGAGTCCAATCATTATCATTACAGGATTGGTATCTAAAGTTAAGCCTTAATAAGCACAGTGCTGATGCACAGAAAAAGCAGCACGAAACCTTACCAGCAGAAACCCTGAACATTGAGCGGATGGTCCAGGCCTATCTGGACGACCCAACAGAGGTATACATTGATCAAAACCTATTGCAGTATTGGTATAGGAAAAGGTCTGAATGGCACAGCTCAGCAGGCTGGCAATAAGCTATCTGGCTTGCCCTGTCGCAAGTGTCTCTTCCGAACGTGTTTTCAGTGCTGCTGGTTCCATTGTAACATTGAGAAAGACCAGTCTATCGCCAAAAAACGTGGAGAGGTTAACAATGATCAAAATGAATCAGCACTTCATACCACCGAATTACACAATACATGAAGCAATGGAGGAAGATGAGGACAGCGGCTCAGGTGACGGAAGTATTGTATCAGATGATTACCTACTACTGGCTGAACCCCTAGAGTTTGAGGACGAGCTATACTTCCCTGACAATTAGGCTCGCACTTACTGTCTTCCTCCCTTTTTTCCCCCTTTGTTTATGTGTCTGTCGTTCCGGTTACAAACTTGTGAATCACAACAAATCCATTACCACCGTCTTCTACTCTTCTAATTTAATATACAAGTTTGAGGTGTCTGCTATTTGACAGTACAGTCCTCCGAATCCAGCTACTCCGCTCCATCATACTGAATCTCCTGCTCAATTCCATTTCCCTCATGAATGATGATTGGATGATGGTAACAACAAATTCAAACTTTCCTAGTCCTTCCAAAAGAAGTGGAGCATGAATCAGATGACTACTATAGCTATCCTCCTTTCAGAGCCGAGAGAGACTGGCCATTAACTGAAAATAAGATGGAACAGGTAATGATTGATGCCATGCATTGGACGCAGAGTCGCAGACTGAATGATTTAGATTTTGTTGTGTTTGTTGTGCATGAATTTATGTAATTGTGCACTGCCACTAATCAACTTTCTACAGAACACACTAAACTTAACTCAAGGTAAATTCAATTGTCCCCTTATTGCAAATATTAAATTTGTACTTCTCCTACAGCTAGGTGATACATTGCTTTTAATTCAATACAGGAAGGGGACTCACTCAATCTGCGCAATGAGTATGATTGACACAAGAGACCCGTCCATCATGATGATGGCGAAATAGACGGCCCGTTAACTTAAGATGAGAAGGAACAGGTAATGACAATTAATGGCATGCATTGGACACCTGACTCTGAGCTATTGGTCTTTGTGTTTTCGTTGTTTGTTTGTTGTGCACAAAGTGAAGTCAAAGTGTACTAGTAATCTATCTTTCTGTACACAATAAAGAATGACTCAAGTCAGTAATATTTATATTTCTAGTCTTGTTGTGTCATAAAAATGTTACTTATACTGCAGGCCGATCTTCACAGTCAGTCAGTAAAAGTATCGGAGATGATGATGAAGTCAGGTGGACGTTTCATGAGTGGCATAAAACGGAAAAGCATAAAGGTAAACACGGCAACAACAACCACAGCAGACACAAATGTCTGTGTAGAAGTGGAATAGAGTGTAGCGGTGGGATGACTGCAGTGCATTGATTTTACTAACTGAAACTGTAAAATGCTATGTTTGAAATGGATAATGTGCTTTGGGTCTGTCCAACTCTTTGAGAGAGAAAAAAAGGACTCTAAAGTGTTAATGTAGGATGTGCTACTCCTAAGAACTGTGGGCCTGCTCTCTCCTGTTACTGTTGAAGGTCAATGCTGGAAACAGACTAGAGTAGTAGAGATGATGCATACATGCCACCTCGGAAAGTGTTCTTGTTGCACTACACCATAACTTGTGCATTTGTTTTAACTTTCTTTCTCAATATCCCCTTTGGTTTTCCATCTACAATTACAGGCCGGGCCTTGCCCTAAACTTTGTAAAACATTACAATGCATAATTACCTTACCAATAACTCACCTTTTTTTTCCAACCGGGCAGTGGCGAGTGGCGAGGCGACACACCCAAGATTGATGGACGAGAGGAGCAAGAGGAATGCCGAGATGCAAATCCAGTCCACATTTTTGACCAGGATAACACAGTAACAGTATCCACTTTTATCTTCTTTTAAATAATTTGATTAATATTTTGTATACAATCTTTACAACAGTGTGTTCTTGGAGTTGTTATTATCATCATTAGGTTTGCTATGTGTTTACGATTCTTCCCTACCTATATTTAAAATTTCTATTTGATATCTGTAAAAGTATTAAGGCCAGAACTGAACAAGAACTAGAAGTGTATGTAATCCGGGTCTCTCATCATCACGCATGCATTGCCTTTTTCTCCCTTAACATATGGATATGGTAGTCTTCGATGATTGTCGTTTGTTTTTCTATGTATGCATACTGTTTTTCTATGTCAAACCTTTCCCAAAAACCCCCTTCCCATCCATTCAACAAACCCTAACCCTCTTCCCCCGGGCTGTGCGACTTATTGTCGAGGTGTAACTAAATTAAATGTACACCAATACTTAATCACACACTTGCTGGGGCGGATGTGGTGAAAGCAACACTACTTCAATTTCAAGGCAGAGCGATGATCTTCTTCTGCTTTCCCACCCATGAGTAGGATATTTCAGAGGTTATTTTATTTAACAAAGGAACATATACCTCAGCATGAATTGCCGGCATTGATTGGATTTGTTTGTTGTCATTCCTATATACAGCACTAACTGTTAGGCTGTAGGCCTAGTCAAGTGACTCGACACAACTATAGTTTGTAACTCTGTCTAGTAGGCTATCCCAACCACCATTATGTTTTTTTGTCAAATATTTGAGCATATTATTGTTGCTTGGTAAGTTCTGTACTGTACTTCATTCTACTACTCCTCTAACAGTCTCTCAAAGGCGATTGACTGTCTCCTTTTCTTTTTTTGCAAATGCTGCCACCCTGCCAGTGTCTACTACTACTACTACTATGCTACCACCACCACCACCCCAATCATGGCATGTATGAAAAATGAAACCATCTTCACCATGCAGCCAGTGCTGTGCCACAGTTGGACATAAACATCAAGCACTGGTAAGAGAGAAGTTTGGGGGAGGCAGAATTAATAATGGACATGTTGTCAATGATTTCATTTTCACACACCAGTACAAAGAATGCATAGACTAGAGGACAGACTGAAAGTACTAGAAGGACAAGTCAATGAGTGAGGTGTGTCGCATCTATCTGTTTGTGTCTTATACAGCCAGCCAATTATTTAAATCAAACACAGGCTATGGGCGGCCATGCACCAGCAAGGAAACAGTGTGATGTAAAACAGTTACCCCACCTACAAAACATTAACAACATTGCATGTAACATAGAAAAATATATTTAATTTACCCTAACAAAAATAAACTAAACCCACAAAAGCTGACCCACCCCCCTCCCTAACCCCAACCAATGTCCATAGGAGAAAAAAGTCTGTAACGCCCAAACAAGTTCCCACCCACCCACCCAAACAAGAATTAAAAAAGGGGCAGAACAGGATGACAGGGACTAAGTGGTGGGGCGGGACTCAAGGAGGACACGCATCTGGCGCATCTGGCCCTCTAAAGAGGCGACTCGGCGTCTAAGGGCGCGGCAGTTGCAGCCACAGTGGGGGGGGGCACCGGAGATGGCACTACGGTGGCGGCGGGCAGGCGCCAGACGGTGGCGCCGTACCGCTGGAGGGCAGTGGCTGGGGCCCGGGGCACTGGAGGAGGCTTCAACAATTGCTGCCCCAGTCTCCTCCTCCTCCTCGGCTAAGACCACCAGCCGCCGGTATTCCGCTGGATGGCCTCCAGCTTCCGGCGCCGTGCCTTGGCGGCCAACTCCTTTCGATTTTGTTTCGGAGTAGCTGTGTATCAAAAAGAAAAAAAAAAGACAATTGTAAAATACACTCTTAGAAAAACAGTAAGACCAGTTAATTATTTATACACATAGTGGCATGGTAGAGTAGCACTATAAAGCATAGTAGTACATAACATTTTAAATCTCGCCCATCCTTCTTCCTTCCACCTGTCTTTAACTTTTTAGTTGAACAGTGCACCACGTGCTCCTCTCCATAAAACTTTCAAAGCGGAGTTGAAATCAGATAGATGAGGCCATTGGTTACTCAATACTCCCGCTCCTATGCCAATTAAAGGGAATTCTAGTCTTCTAGTTCACTCTTCAAACGTCACCAACAACTCATACTTACTTACGACATCGGATAGCGGGTGTACTTTGTCCGCCCGCCATCCTCACGCTAAAAAGGGTGGGGGTCCCGTGGGCACCATTAATTAGGATGATGCGCACAGTGGCGGGCGCATCCTATTTTTTTTACATTCTGGTTGGCGTTGCCGAAAGCAATGCTAAAAATACATGTTGTGCTGCTTTTCCAAGCACAACATGACGGGCCCCGCACGGAGCCTGTCATGTTTTGCTTTGAAAGGCGGGGGGTACCATAGCATAGGTATGTAACCTCCATGGGGGCCCCCAAGCATACTCTGCAATGTCTGCATGCCTTTCCGTGGTGGACGGCAATGCCGCCACGCAAAGGCATTCCAAAATGCAGATCATATGGCTGGCGGTGTGTTCAGAGAGACACCACCGCCATATTGAACCCTTTTCCGCCTGGTCGACATGTGGGGGGGTCTGAATTTTTTCTACAGGGATGGCGGGAGGTTTGCCCCTGCGGTGTCGGCAGTGAATTCCAGCCGGCCCGACGGGGGCAATACGCCCACCATCCTAATGGGGCCCTAAGTCACAACTGTATAGTATACATATACATACAGTACACCCTTGCAGTGAGTGTACTGTCAAGTTCAACAATAGTTAAGGATTATGAATCTAACTTACCACCGCCTGCCACTGGTGCTGCCACTCCCCCTACTGCTCCGTTGCTATCTGCAGCAACTGCCGCATCCTCGCCCTTCGCGTCGCCTTCGCTGGCCCCGGAAATGGTGGTCGGTAGTGCGCCTAGAAAACATTACACATTTATTAGGCGTCATATACACCTCCCCCCTATTGATCAGTAGCAAGGTTGAAAAATGAGTTAATACTAACATACATCACTAGTACAAACCAGGTAGTAGTAGAGCAGACACTAATAGTTATATATGATCATTGTAGCCTTTGCTTGATTAGCCCTAGCCATGCTACCATTTTACCTTTGTGTCTTTTATTTTTGCACATGTGACGTTACCTTGCAGCTTCTTGTATAAGACACCTTTGAGCCCACATGACCTGCCTCACACTGCTACTGTCTAGTCTACGCGCTGCGTACAAGCAGTCAACAAAAACATTAACAAGCCACTTTTTTAGGAAGTACTGGTGTACTACTGTTACTGTTAGTCCATATTGCTTATCCATAAATGCTACACTTTTTGGCACGGCTGAGAAATGCTTGCAAGTTGCAATATACTAACGCACACCATTTCATTTTTCGCATTACAGACGGAAGATTCCCTTCTACGAACCAGAGCTTCTGAATGATGCAACAACTACCAGTACTAGGTTCTTCTAAGGTGAGGGGTCCCTTCACTCACATCTTCATTTATACATTTATTTAAACTAAATTCCTAGGGGATGGTGGTGCTGCCTTCCACCACTGTTCAGTTATCATGATTTAATCCCCAACTGTATAAGTGTAACAATGTATATTGTTTTAATGTTATTGATTTTCCGGTTGGTGCTACATTGTATAATAAAACAGTGTACAGAGCTTCTCAATTTGAAATAAACATTTTGAACTTACATAGACTTGGTGGTATTTGGTGTGGACTAACTTACACGAGTGAGCAAATTAAAGTAAGGGTGTGCATTGCTTCCCCGACTGAGAGGTTGGGTGTGTTATGTTCTGGGTTGTCTACTTGTTGGGTATCTTGGGGGGAGGGTTCCGAGACCTAATAGTTATGACAAGACAGTACTATAGTCAAGCAGTGGATTTGTGGTGGGTGTGGAATTTCTGATTGAGGTGTGTGAGGAAGTTCAAACCTACCATCACCAACATCCTATTTTCTTGTGCAAAGGTCTGTGTATGTGCAAGTTCCCTACAACAGTAGTAGTATGTCCTATAGGCTATCCTATCAAAATAGTAATAAATCTGGTTGGCCTGTTGTTGCTGTGAATTTTCAAAGCCTCAAGATTAACAAAGACTCAAGATCAATAAGAGTAAAAGTAGTACAAGACGACGACCCAAAGAATTGGACTCAATGGCTAGAGCTACTGGTGAATATATGAGTTTTATATTACAACCTTTCACATAAAGAGTGGGACTGGCCAACTGGGCAAGACTAGCTACTACAGTACAGACACTGAGAGTATGTAGTAGTAGTAGTACTGAGAGTCATCATAGCGGAGGCAGGGATAAGATTTTTGAAACCGTACAGATCGAAGGATAATTGGTGGTAAAAAAAATAGCATTTGGAAACAAACAATAGTTCGTGAAAAATATGGGGCAGTAAAATTTATGGAATAAGAAATATTATTAAAAACAAGAAGCCTTACTGGGGCCAGCAGAGGAGCCCTCAGCGGTGTCCTCCTGGTGGTGTTCTGACTGTCCCGCCGACTGCCCACTCCCTGTCTGTCTGCCCCTGGGTGCTGATGAACAGGAAAGATATAAGAAAGAGACAAAAATTGATGGATGGTGTCAAACAAATACAATATTTTTCAACAACAGTCAAAAAACACTTATGTAAACAACAATTGCAATAACTAAATTGACCGATCTCATCTGGTCAACAAGTAATATCGGGGGATTCGCAGTTCGACTATTTAAGTTACTATTTATCAACAGTAATCCAGTCTTCCATTCTGATTCCAGAATACTAAGTTACAACCAAGCCTAAGTACAACGTACAACCCAACCTAGCCCACCTATTCCAGGCATGCCAATTGTACATTAAGTATGCATTTCCACTGAATTCCTCAACAATGCATATGGTCAAATCAAGGAGGACACATGACTACATTTTTTGTATACACCAAATTTTGGGTTGATTGATTGATGCTGATCTGCTAGTGCTAAGCCTACCACCACTCATTGAACAAACTAGAAAAGGTTCTATTAAAGACTGCCATACTAGCAGCACGTCACGTAACTGAGTGAGTGGGCATCACGCATACCACTAACAAATTAGAAGCTCATACAAAGTACCTAAACCTAAGTATCAATCCGCCCCTATCTATTAGTGACAGGACAAAGTAAGGAGTGGACTAGAGTCACTGTAGCATTACGTAACTTAATTTCTCTAAAATAAACTCGTAAAGAATCACGCTAAGCAAGCGCAAACGCAAAGCTGCAAACAAGTAAGAAGTAGTAGCGCTGAAGAGCACCTGTGTCATAATCACAGAAGACTTTTAAACGTAATTAACCTGGAATGTATTGTAAGCAGCAACATTCTAGCTGGTTGGAAGGAAAAAAAGATATTCGCAATATATAAGACAGAGCAGAAGAACAGACACAAAGTTGTAATAATTAAATAGGTACTCACCAAGCCCCGGGACCTCCACTCCTAGCAGGTCCAGCAGGTCCTGCTCACGGTCCAGGATGTCGGACCACCGGTGCGTCAGCTGCGCCTGGGTGCGCCGGACCCCAGAGAAGCGTGACACTGCCCGGCGCACCTTCCTCCACCGCTGCCGACGCTCTCGGAGGCCGCACCCGGACCCAGGCCTGCCACCTGCTGCCAGGGTTGAGGGGAGGTGGCGCTGCACAAAGAAAATTAGTGCAGCCAATTCCACCTCCCCAAATAAGGCCCGTGCCTGCCCCCCTTGTGAGCGCCGCCTTCCACAAGGAAGGCGGTCGTGGCTCTGGCTGCGACGGCGAACAGCCCTACCCTTAGACATGTTTCTGGGGACAGGGCGGGAAAGAAAAGGTAAAAAAAATAAAGGAGTAAAGGAAATAAATAGCAGGAAATAGAAAGAGAGAAAAAGTAGCTAAAAAACAAAAGAAAAGTAGACAAAAAACAAAAATATAGAAGCAGGAAAATAGTTAGAGAAATAATAAGTAAGAAAGATCCAAACAAAAGTGGCTATAAACAAAGGATTGAAAAGATTTTGGGAGGATTCCAAATCAGGCCCCAGAAACATGCAATAGAGTGAAAAACAAGATGGCCGCGCCCATTGCGACCACGTGCGCAAGTTCGCGCGATATTTTGTCCCCGAGCAAGCAAAAAGCAACGTGATCAAGTAAAAGCGGTCGCGAACAGGAAATAACTACCGCGAACAGGCGCGAACATGCATTGCGCGACCCGGAACAGGAAGCAAGCATCACGAGAGGGCGGGACAAGTGAAAACAAGATGGCCCAGCCCGTGAGCAACCGCATGGGTAAGTTGTCGACCCGCGATCACGCAAAAAATACCGCGAACAGGCGGGAAAAAAACTTCCGCGTCTTCGCGATACTTCCGGCGTGTTTGCGGAGATTTTCAGCATTTTCGCGATAATTTGCGAAAGTTAATTTAGCAAATTCCGCCCACCCCTAGTAATGTCTGTATCAATAATGAATTCATCATTTGATTATATTTGCATGTTTAAAGATGGCTGAAACCTCTCTTTAAACACAACAATGAAGTCCTCTTATAATGGTTGTGAAATGGAACACCGCATGACCAATCATTGCAAAGCTTTTTGATTTAAATTACGCTGTCCTGGGACGCCATGCAAAACTGACGAAGGCAGTCGCAGAAACGCGTCTTTTGTGTTAAAATTTGACCAAATAAACCTGGTGAAATCATTCCCCGTGAGTGCTGTACTTTGTACTTTGAAGCGGAGATATATATATATATATATATATTCACTTAAAAAACCATAGGTTTCACACATGTTATAGTTAGCTGGACATTTCCCTCGTAAAAAGCCAATGAAATTCCCCCGTTATAGTTAGTGCAGGCAACTATAACTCACGCGACCGCAATCCTCTGCTGATGACGTCAGATATTACATCACTGTATTTAGACACCTATTTACCCATGTCTTCTTCCATTAATCTTTAGTTATACATATATTACAAATATTTATTTTTCAGAAAGACACATATGTAATCAGTGATGTAATATCTGACGTCGTCAGCAGAGGATTGCGGTCGTGTGAGTTATAGTTGCCTGCACTAACTATAACGGGGGAATTTCTTTGGTTTTTTACGAGGGAAATGTCCAGCTAACTATAACATGTGTGAAACCTATGGTTTTTTAAGTGAATTTGCAAGGTTTTTTAAATGCTAATTCCTAACTATAACGTGTGTGAAACTTATGGTTTTTTAAGTGAATTTGTACGTTTTTTTAAATGCTAAGTTATGTATTTATTAATATATATTTTTTTCAGGTTTTTCACCGTGCGCGCACCGTGCGCGCATGGTGCGCTTCACGCACCGTGTGCGCTCTGTGGGCGCACGGTGCTCTTCGCGCACAGAGCACCCACGATGCGTTGTGCGTGCCGTGCGCGCACGGTGCGCACACCCCGCGCTTTTTCAAAAAAGAAATAAATGTTTTTTTCACCCTTGGGGGTCCTTTAGTGACCCCCTGACAAAGGCTAGGGGGCAGGAACTGTCCACCCTGCCCCCTTTTCACGTTCTCCACCTTTATTTTTCACTGCCTCAGACTGCGAGAGACAAAATGGCGGCCGACACTTCCCGATTTCGACCGATTCGAATGTTTACTGACATCTAACAACCAATCAGAATTGCGCTTGCGCACGTCACCGTGCGCGCACCATGCGCGCACGGTGCGCGCCTATAGATATATATGTACTTTTAACTGCAATTTTCTCAGGAACTAATGAACAGATTGACTCCAGATAGGCAAAAGGCACATCCCTGACCTGAGGACTACCTCTTTGCCAAATTTAAAGTTATTCTGTTCAGCCGTTTGGGCTGTACCTTGGACTAAAGGTCCCTATGGAAAATTGCATGGGAAAAATGCGTTTGGGACCCCCCTTTTTTCTCAGCCCCCGCTCGACGAATCCCCCCGAGACTTTCAGGGTAGGAGCGGAGCGAAGCGCCCCACCTATTTTGAAAATTTCGCGAGGATTCATCAATCGGCGCCAAAGTTATTCGAAATAGAATGTATGGAAACACGGTCCTAACTATAACTATCTACTGGCGACCGCCAGTAGATAATATATATATATATGTATATATATATATTCCAGCGTTGTTTCCACCAGAGCTTGCCGAACACACGGCGGGTGCATCCAAAATTACAGGGGGTGGAGACCTGTTTTGTTACACAACAACTACAAAAGAGGAGGTGCACTCACGAGGTATTGTGAAAAGGCTTTTAATATTCGCATACACGTTTCAGCATTCGCCTTCGTCAGTGCGTTTAAAAGCCATCCTTTTTGCCACAGCGAGAGACCTTTTAAACCAATGTATGGCCTGATTGGTTGGATTTCGGCCAATGGGAGGACTCCTTTTCACGTGGTATTATCAATGCAATTTAGGTACTAATTAACCTTTTAGACCAATGTCAGATTATGTGAAACAGTGTCCCGGTTAATGCCACTCATGTCCTGCCACATAGTTATTTTGAGGAAATTATTCTCACTCTCGCTGTGTCACATCGCCTCTCGCCTGCCACTGGATCTTGGCTGTTGGCTTGCTGTGGGTGTCCGTCATATGGCGAGACACTCCTGGCTTTGAATAAGTCACGACCTTTTTGATCGGCAGAGCCTCAAAGCGGCGATTCTGGCAGCCCAATTAAATTCCAGCGTCGCTTCCACCAGAGCTCGCCGAACACACGGCGGGTGCATCCAAAATTACAGGGGGTGGAGACCTGTTTTGTTACACAACAACTACAAAAGAGGAGGTGCACTCACGAGGTATTGTGAAAAGGCTTTTAATATTCGCATACGCGTTTCAGCATTCGCCTTCGTCAGTGCGTTTAAAAGCCATTCTTTTTGCCACAGCGAGAGACCTTTTAAACCAATGTATGGCCTGATTGGTTGGATTTCGGCCAATGGGAGGACTCCTTTTCACGTGGTATTATCAATGCAATTTAGGTACTAATTAACCTTTTAGACCAATGTCAGATTATGTGAAACAGTGTCCCGGTTAATGCCACTCATGTCCTGCCACATAGTTATTTTGAGGAAATTATTCTCACTCTCGCTGTGTCAAATCGCCTCTCGCCTGCCGCTGGATCTTGGCTGTTGGCTTGCTGCGGGTGTCCGTCATATGGCGAGGCACTCCTGGCTTTGAATAAGTCACGACCTTTTTGATCGGCAGAGCCTCAAAGCGGCAATTCTGGCAGCCCAATTAAATTCCAGCGGTGTTTCCACCAGAGCTTGCCGAACACACGGCGGGTGCATCCAAAATTACAGGGGGTGGAGACCTGTTTTGTTACACAACAACTACAAAAGAGGAGGTGCACTCCCGAGGTATTGTGAAAAGGCTTTTAATATTCGCATACGCGTTTCAGCATTCGCCTTCGTCAGTGCGTTTAAAAGCCATCCTTTTTGCCACAGCGAGAGACCTTTTAAACCAATGTATGGCCTGATTGGTTGGATTTCGGCCAATGGGAGGACTCCTTTTCACGTGGTATTATCAATGCAATTTAGGTACTAATTAACCTTTTAGACCAATGTCAGATTATGTGAAACAGTGTCCCGGTTAATGCCACTCATGTCCTGCCACATAGTTATTTTGAGGAAATTATTCTCACTCTCGCTGCGTCACATCGCCTCTCGCCTGCCGCTGGATCTTGGCTGTTGGCTTGCTGCGGGTGTCCGTCATATGGCGAGGCACTCCTGGCTTTGAATAAGTCAAGACCTTTTTGATCGGCAGAGCCTCAAAGCGGCGATTCTGGCAGGCCAATTAAATTCCAGCGTCGTTTCCACCATAGCTTGCCGAACACACGGTGGGTGCATCCAAAATTACAGGGGGTGGAGACCTGTTTTGTTACACAACAACTACAAAAGAGGAGGTGCACTCACGAGGTATTGTGAAAAGGTTTTTAATATTCGCATACGCGTTTCAGCATTCGCCTTCGTCAGTGCGTTTAAAAGCCATCCTTTTTGCCACAGCGAGAGACCTTTTAAACCAATGTATGGCCTGATTGGTTGGATTTCGGCCAATGGGAGGACTCCTTTTCACGTGGTATTATCAATGCAATTTAGGTACTAATTAACCTTTTAGACCAATGTCAGATTATGTGAAACAGTGTCCCGGTTAATGCTACTCATGTCCTGCCACATAGTTATTTTGAGGAAATTATTCTCACTCTCGCTGTGTCACATCGCCTCTCGCCTGCCGCTGGATCTTGGCTGTTGGATTGCTGCGGGTGTCCGTCATATGGCGAGGCACTCCTGGCTTTGAATAAGTCACGACCTTTTTGACCTGAGGACTACCACTTTGCCAAATTTAAAGTTATTCTGTTCAGCCGTTTGGGCTGTACCTTGGACTAAAGGTCCCTATGGAAAATTGCATGGGAAAAACGCGTTTGGGACCCCCCTTTTTTCTCAGCCCCCGCTTGACGAATCCCCCCGAGACTTTCATGGTAGGAGCGGAGCGCCCCACCTATTTTGAAAATTTCGCGAGGATTCATCAATCGGCGCCAAAGTTATTCCAAATAGAATGTATGGAAACACGGTCCTAACTAGCCAGTAGATAATATATATATATATATATATATATATATATATATATATATATATATATATATATATTCACTGAAAAAACCATAGGTTTCACACATGTTATAGTTAGCGGAAATTTTACTGATAAAAAACCAATGAAATTCCCCCGTTATAGTTAGTGCAGGCAACTATAACTCACGCGACCGCAATCCTCTGCTGATGCTAATACTGTATTTAGACACTTATTTGCCCATGTCTTCTTCCATACATTTTTAGCTATACATATATTACAAATATTTTTTTTTCATAAAGACACATATGTCATCAGCAGAACATTGCGGTCGCGTGAGTTATAGTTGCCTGCACTAACTATAACGGGGGAATTTCATTGGTTTTTTATCAGTAAAATTTCCGCTAACTATAACATGTGTGAAACCTATGGTTTTTTCAGTGAATTTGCAAGGTTTTTTAAATGCTAATTCCTAACTATAACGTGTGTGAAACCTATGGTTTTTTCAGTGAATTTGTACGGTTTTTTAAATGCTAAGTTACTTTACGCCATTCGTGGCGTGCGCGCCCACTTAACGCAGTTCGTTCCGTGCGCGCGCGGTGCGCTTTGCGCACCGCGCGCCCACTTTACGCAGTTAGTGCCGTGCACGCACGGTGGGCACGCGGTGCGCTATGCGCACCGCGTGCCCACGTTACGCTAGATGGGCCATGTACGCACGATGCGCTTCGCGCACCGTGCGCACATGGAGGACATATGATGCGCTTCGTTGTGAAAGGTAATATTTTAATTTTTCACATCTGTGATATGCCATGCTCAAATGGTGCTCTTCGGGCACCATTTGCCCATGGGGTGGGGAGAGTATGGATACTTTTTTTTTTTTTTGACTTTTTACCGTACGCGTACGGTAAGCGTAATCGGCAAAATTATCGAAAAAATTAAAATTCTGTTTTTGGCCTTGGGGGATCTTTGGGGACTGCCCCAACATGGCTAGGTGCTTGGGAGCTGTCTAAACAGCCCCTTTACATGTTTTTGTCCTTTGTTTTTTATTCCCCACTCAGAGTGCGAGAGAGAAAATGGCGGCCGCCGCTTCCTGGTTGCGACCGATTCGAATGTTTACTAAGATCTAACAGCCAATCAGAATCGCGCTCGCGCACGTCACCGTACGCGTACGGTAAGCGCACCGTAAGCGCACCGTAAGCTGGCTCAGATATATATATTGATTTAAAGGCTATTTTCTCAGAATCTACTGAACAGATTTACACCAAACCTACAAAAGGCACTTCCTTGACCTGAGGACTACCTCTCTGCCAAATTTCATTTAACTCTGTTCAGCCGTTCGGGCTGTGGCTGTGTCTAAAGGTCCTATGGAAAAATGCATGGGAAAAATGCGTTTTGGGACCCCCCTTTTATCTCAGCCCCCGCTTGACGAATCCCCCCGAGACTTTCAGGGTAGGAGCGGAGCGCAGCGCCCCACCTATTTTGAAAATTTGGCGAGGATTCGTCGACCGGCGCCAAAGTTATTCAAAATAGAATGTTGCGGTTTTCCTATGGTAAGAGGGTCCTAACTATAACTACCTACTGGCGACCGCCAGTAGGTAATATATATATATATATATATATATATATATATATATATATATATATATATATATATATATATATATATATATATATATATATATATTTAAATCAATATTTGTAACCAATATTTTTGATTCAATATTTCTGTACTTACCTGTGTAGGTATGGGAATCAATATTTTTGTAGTCAATATTTTTAACATCAATATTCTATCAGTGAACCATAAAAAACATCCCGAAGCTAGTGATATGATTCTGTTTTTCCTCAATTTTTCTTTGCACCGGTAATTATGATAAGTGTGGTAAATCCTGTTATGGCGTTAAATGTTTTGGAGCAACACCTGTTCCATCAAAATGTTCCATATTTAAATAATGACAGGTGAAACATACTGAAATTTACTGTTAAAAAATGCTTATTGGAGCATTGGAATGCTAATTTCTCTACTGAAGACAATAGAGTGTTCTGGGCTTCTAATGGCTGGTAGAAGCCCAGACCATCAATATTCCAATGTTTGTTCATAGTAACAGCTGTTAAAAAAGGCCTCATGGAGCCCGAGAGTATTTAACCCACTCGGGCTCCATGAGGCCTTTGTTTTATAAATTAGAACATTCTGCCTTCTAGGGACAAAATCTTCTAATAATCTTAGAGCTCTCTGCCTTGGGCTCTACCGACCATTAAATGCCTGCTCCCTTGTTAAAGTCTTAAGCCAAACTCTGGAGCGGGCCTTTAATGGCTGGTAGAGTCCACTGCAGCAGGCTCTACAGCTATATTAAATACTGGGACATGCAGATTGTGGTATTAAAAGTAAGTGTTAGGACTCACCCAATAAATTTTGATCTCTGCGGTGTCTGATTTTATTGAGTGAAAAAAATATTGCATTCTCCTGCAGTCCAATCGTAATTAGGGTCCATCTATTGAGGGGTGACAAGTATTATCCAAGGACAGGTTCCTTGGACCTCTCCAGTTGGCAGCTTGTGCTGAAGTGTGCTGGAAGTAAGCAAGGTGCCCCCAAAGTCCTATCCTACACAAAACACAGATAACAAAGCATTACTTTGTACAATTAACCACCTATAATTAATTCTAAGCACATGAACACTGCAAATATAAATCCAACCTCTGTCTTTTCTATGCTTTAAGATCTTTAAAATGAATATAACTTCATTAGCTTTTCCCAAACTAGTGATCCCGTGTTACCCGAACAACACCATATGGTTAATGGATAATGGGGCCTATCCACAAACTGCATTTTGTAGAAGGTTTAGTTGTACTACAATAATATTTCTAAAGTACTACAAAATGCTATTCACAAACCTACAAATGTAAATCTCCACCTCCACCACTTCTGTTTTTTCTAGGGGAATAGTCTCACACATGTAAGTTTACTAGGTAGTGGTAAATGTGGGTGAGGGGGCAAGGAAGTGGTTGAAAAAAGGAGTGTACATAATACAAAATAGGTGAGGTTTATGGAGGAGTAAGGAGGTGTTAAGGAAAAGTTAAGAAGTGGTTTAGGGTGGGACAGACACCCACCAACAAACGAGTAACTCAGGGCTAGATTAAATTCAGCACTCTCTCATAGAAAATGATGGAGATAAAATAAAATCTATGAAATTATTATATAAAATAATGTTGAATTAAATCATTTAAATGATTTAAACTTTAAAAAATAATTAAACATTGTTAAAAACTAATGCAACATGGATTTGATTCCAATATCAATAAATTACTGTTATTCACTTCTAAACAGACATATTGTTTACTATTTTTGTTAAGTTTAATACACTTTTTAACTTTTTATTTTACTTCACCAAAAGGAGATCTCCACCACCAGCTTGCACGTGCTTCTCATTTGTTAGGTGTGGCTTGACAGTGCAGCTAATGTGATCAACCTAAAAAACAGTTTGCAAGAGTACTACAGAGAGGTACTTTGGCTTGCCCACATCTTAGTAGCCAGCAGTACATGTTTTGATAGGGCAGAGGTTATGTGCTCCGACAAAAAAGTGCTTGGCCTCCACGCAGCTGTGGTTATTATTATATATTGTTTGTTTATCCGGGTGCCTCAGCCATGAGCAGGATGGCAGCCTAAAGAAGGCTCGCGAATAAAGATTCAAGCTTACAATGGAAATGAGCATGAAATTTCAGAGGGTGGAAACATGTCACTGGAAGGCTGTTAAAATGTCTGAGATGAGGGCAGTCAGGAGGAATCTGTTGCTGTTTTCTAGTTCCATGCCCCCTCCCCTTCCTTCATTAGGTTTAGACTTCAGAGTGCAGTTTGTGTTTGAAATCAGTATGGAATACCGAGCGCTGTTCTACTCTACATGCATTTTTACATAATTTACTTCTTTTTACTTTCTACACTGCCTCTGTTGCTAAACCTCACACCACTCCAATCTCTCTCTCATTTTTCATGTTTCCACGCACAACTAAAGATTTTTTTATTCATTTTCTGCGAGATTGTTATAGGTAGGCATTGCACTGGGTCCTCTTTTGATTCTTTCGTAGGAGAGGCAGGGAAATCACACCATAACTTTTTTTTAAAAAGTTATAAACAGCTCGAACTAGACCCCTAAGACCACTAAGTTATTAGAGCGCTTTACATTAGCTCTAGTTGCATTACAGGCGGACTCATCCTTTTCTAGTCTCGGCGATATTCAGTGATTTGCCCAGACTCAAACCTGGTTCGCCAGATTCAAAGTTGGCCACTCTAGCCCTTAAATTGTGAGTGTCAAGTCCTATAGTTTGTGCATCTGTTCTTTCATTTGCCCTGGTGCTTACAGCATATTTCTGTAAAAGTTAGTGCAGTGGCAGAGTGAAAGTGATCACTTCTGCGCTACAGCAGGAGTCTTCTATGCGTAGCACCTAGAAGTGCACCACTCTATATGAGGCACTCTATTAGGGGCACTTTAAGATTATACTGTATACTAGGTCTGCATGTTGTAGTATACACTGTTGCGTATTACTGTTTGAATGTTTTGTGTGCTTTTGTATTTAATGGTGTGTCTGTACTTGTCTATTTGGGTCATAATCTGCATAATTTTTCCACCGTGCAGTGCATGGATGATTTAAATTTCTCTGACAGCCATGGAAATGTTGTTGCCTTATTGATGACTATCAATGAGGAAGACATGATCAGTCAAGCATAGTGAAATTCCAGGTAGTCCAGGAACGCTCTTTATGCAGCTAAATATCTAGGGAGAAAATGTCTTTTAATCCCATTAACTAGTCTAAAGCATCAAAGAAAGGACGTGTGTCCAATCAAACTAACTCATAGAGCTGTAGGGGAACAGTGAGGTGGCGCCTGCCCATGTTTGTTCTTCCTATACCGTCATAAAGCCAAATGTAGTGCTTAAAACATTCACATAAACAAAATGTATTCAGGCACTAAAAGTAATTTAAATATTAATGGTTATTTAACTTTATGCCCTATTAAATCGAGTAGCCTCGTACCCTAATTGTCAAGAGGTGCTGTTAAATAGCACATATTACGTAACTGGAGATTCTGTTAAATGTCACAGGTTGTGCAGCATTTTTCCAAGTGTCCTCTTCAACAGTATACATTCAAACTTAGGGGCCAATTATGATGTCAGGTGGAAAGCCTCCTCTCGACAGTTGGAACCCTTCAGACCAACTCGGGCAGTTGACAATCCAACTGATTAATTATGATGTTCGCGGTCGGATTGTAAACCGCACAGTCTTTCTGAATCAGTTTCCATCTTAGAGAAATTGTGTCGGTCATGCATCGTACAGCTCTACGGACTGCGTTTCCGACCGAGCGATTACTATGTCGGTTTCCAACAGCCTTTCCGAGTCGGCCTCTGTGACACAAAAAGGCTGTCGGAAAGTGACTTGCAGGGCCCCTAGCAGGGCCCCCTTCATCCTGCTGCCTCCGGTTGGGGGCCGAGGGGTACCTAAGGGACCCTCCCTGTAAAACCCTGCACTGTGTCGGCACACACCATGGGATGCATTTTGACAGAGTGCAGACTTTTCCACACCCCCCCAGCCATTTCCCCATAGGAGCCTGTGTTGTTGGGCAGAAGACTAGCTCCCTTGGAGTCAATGGGAATCCGACCGAACAGTGTTTGGTTGCATCGTAATTGGTTGGGCGGAACGACCAGGCGCTAGTCGGTCGGTGCCGATTCCGAGTCGGTGTCGGGAGGTAGAAACTCCAACTGACATTGTAATGAGGCTCTTAGTTGTGTGTTTATAAATCAAAGATGTACTACTTTGTTTATCTGATTCCCTGTGAAATACCAAACAAACAGGTGGCCCGCTAAATATCAGATTCTGCACCATTCAACCCAATGTTCTGTTAATTAGCACAATGTGATCCTTAAAATGTGATGTACTTCAATAAATTGCACAGATTCTGCACTAGTTATCCGGTAATATTGTGTTTTTAATTTAACACACTCCTGCCTTACACACTGTTAATAATGGGTTTTACTATTTTTTGGTATAATGGTACTCAAAATGTCCTGTTAAAAACAACATAGCCTTTAGCATTACAGTGAACATAATGTCATACCAACAGTATAAACTCCAAGGGAGAAATGGAAATACACTTTTTAGAACATAAATTCTGCATCTGCTCCTAGGAAATTACCACATAGCACTGATCACACTTAAAATGTAATTATTGCTCATAGCCAACTGCTGAGGGCTATACCCGTTGTTAAAGGCCCTGAATCTGAGTAACCCTATAACGAGAGTGAGGGCCTTTAACAACATGTATAGGACGAGGCAGAAGAGCTAAAAGGCTATTAGAACATTCCACACACTAGGGTGCCGATTCCGATCCCGTAAAAAAAATTACCGTACGACTCGTATCCGTATTTTTTTACGTACGAATCGTACAAGTCCCGTACAAACGGCCAAGTACGATTCGTACGTGAAAAATACATACGAATAGCATCGGGAAAAGTGTACGAGAGGGAGCCAGACATTTTTACGTGCAAATCGTAAAACGGAAGTCCGAGCGCGCAAGTACGATCTGTACCGTCCGTCCGAATAAACTACTGCATGTAAAAGGCCCAGTACGGAGCGAACGCTGTAGCACACATGTACACGGGTAAACTTGTGCCCGGATACGAGTCGTACAGCCCTCCCTCCCCCTGCATATGTCAGCACCGTACCCCCGTATGTCAGCACCATACCCCCCCTTCGCAACGTACCTCAGCACCGTACCCCAGCCCTGCACCTGTACGTGCCGCACCCAAGGCCCATCTTCCAGCCCCGCACCTGTACGCACCGTACCCCAGGCCCGTACCCCAGCCCCCCACCTGTACATGCTGCACCCCAGGTGCGTACCCCAGCCCCGTACCTGTACGCACCGTACCCCAGGAGCGTAGTGCCTGTACGTGCCACACCCTAGGCCCGTACCCCAGCCCCGTACCTGTACGCACCGTACCCCAACACAGTACCTCAGCCCCACACCTGTACGGGCCGCACCCCAGGACCGTATCTCAGCCCCATACCTGTACGCACCGTACACCAACACCGTACCCCAGCCCCGCACCTGTGCGCACCGTACCCCAGGACCGTAGTGCCTGTATGCGGCGCACCCCAGGTCCGTACCCCAGCCCCCCACCTGTACGCGCCGCACCCCAGGCCCCTATCCCAGCCCTGTACCTGTACGCACCGTACCCCAACACCGTACCCCAGCCCCGCACCTGTACGCACCGTACCCCAGGACTGTAGTGCCTGTACGTGCTGCACCCCAGGCCCGTACCCCAGCCCCGTACCTGTACGCACCATACACCAACACCGTACCCCAGCCCCGCACCTGTACGCAAAATATACCAGGACCGTAGTGCCTGTATGCGCCACACCCCAGGGCTGTACCCCAGCCCCTCACCTGTACACGCCACACCCCAGGCCCCTCTCCCAGCCCCGCACCTGTACGCACCGTACCCCAGGACCGTAGTACCTGTATGCGCCGCACCCCAGGCCCGTACCCCAGCCCCGTACCTGTACGCACCGTACACCAACACCGTACCCCAGCCCCGCACCTGTATGCACCATCCACCAGGACCGTAGTGCCTGTACGCGCCGCACCCCAGGGCCGTACCCCAGCCCCCGACCTGTACGCACCGCACCCCAGGCCCCTATCCCAGCCCCGTACCTGTACACACTGTACCCCAACACCGTACCCCAGCCCCGCACCTGTATGCACCGTACCCCAACACCGTACCCCAGCCCCCCACCTGTATGCACCGTACCCCAACACCGTACCCCAGCACCCCCACCCAGCATTGCGTATGTACGACCCTTACCTACGCGAAAAAAATACTCGTACAGAACCAGGACACTGTAAAACAGCACAAGGAGGGTCAATTCGACTCGCACAACACCACAAAACACGTCTACATGACAAAATACATCTCAATGACTGACCTGGCACATCCAAACAGGCAAACAGAGGCCCTAAATCACAACCACCTCTTATAACACACCCACCACAAATTCAAACCCAGCCACACCCACAAATGGACCAATAAAAAGGGCCCACACACACAACCCATGATCCTTTGCAACAGACCCACTGCTGCCAGACCCCACAGACAAACAACTGCACCTTACTCACACCTTAACTACACCTTATCTTACACACCTTCACACAACCTCCTTCACAAACACCCCCTCTTCACATTCACACACACACTGTCACATTCACACCCACACACCCACAACCATCCACACCCACACCCCACACCATGCCCAAAGACAAGAATCCAAAGTTCACAAGGGTGGAGCTGGATCTCCTTGTCAACGAAGTCATCAGAATTGAGCCACAGCTGTTTGGAACATTGGTCAGACAGACCAGCATAGCCCAAAAAACTAGCCTGTGGCAGAGGATCGTCGATAAGGTGAATGCTGTTGCGCCCATCCGAAGGACCAGGCATGAATGCCAAGCCAGGTGGTACGATCTGCGCAGGGCAGTCAAGCGGAAAATGAACGAGGAATACGCCCAGAGCAACATCACTGGAGGTGGGCTGCCCCGCAGACCCGTACATTACCATCCCTGGGAGGAGAAGGTGATGGCCCTGCTTCCGCCGGTGGGAGTACACGGAGTCGAAGGAGTTCGAGAGCCTGGTGAGTACACAAACTACTTACGTAACATGGGGGCTATGGCATCCACACCCCAAATACCCCAAATGCACGCAACTAGCCCCAAGCCCTCACCGGACACAACCACACTCAAAAACCACGCTCATGCAACTAACATGTCCATGCCCCATTCACTAAGCAAGGCCATGCCATGTCCCAGGCTACACAAACCACAAACCCAAGACTGGATGTCCGGGATGCTGGGAGGGTGGGCCTCACAAAACACATCGTGACACTCAGAAGCAGACACCAATGCCCTCAGCCCATATGGCCTAGGTACACACCCATGCACCATGCCCAAGGCACAGGGACTGGCAAAGTACTGACAAGGTAGCTGACACTTGCCCCCGCTGTATGCAGCACAAGGCCCTCCTGTGACCACTGTACACTCAAACACCAACTCCACTAGCTCAGACATCTAGCACAGGAACTCACACTCACTTTCATGCCAGCATGCACCATGAGGGGACTGACACATCACCTGGGAGACCCAATGACAAATCACACTACACACAACAGCAGGCCCGGTCACAACCCCCCCTTACACAAGCACACACCCCTGGGGCAGGCAACGGATTCATCCACTCTCACAATGGACATGTGACACAACAAGATCAATCCATAGCCAAATAAGCATTCTATCCACAATTCCACAGGTCAAACACTCAGGAGAACATATCAATCTGTCCCCCGCAACATACCCATCCACAAGTGGACATTGAGAGGAATGCTAGGCTCATCCAACTACCTGGAGGAACTGTGCCAACTTGAATATGTATGAAACATGGATGTCGCATGAAACAGCATTGACATTGTCTCTCTCTCACACACAGGGCAACGTCATGGATCTCCCCCCAACAATGGGGGGGGGAAGAATCACAGTCCCAGGCTCGGCGTGAAGATGATCCCACCGGCAGCGATGACTCTCACCACTCTGTGGATGACCCCGACCAACCTGGACCCTCTGGTGCCCAAGCCCCTGCAGCACCTGCATCAGGTACATCTTTGACAACCACCACCCCCATTCCTGCCACATCCCAGGAGACACCCAGGAGCCCTGCTCGCACTGAACAACACAGCCAGTCTGACCAGGAGGGACAAGGTTCTCCGGGCACCCAGGAGGAGGCAGGCAATCCCGCAAATGCCATCCCTCAGGGGTCCCGTAGACCCGATGTGCCCACAACGGCAGGCCAGGCTTGTGTGGGAAGGGGTGGTGGGAGTGGAGGCAGGCGGAGGCGCGAACCTGACCAGCCAGCTGAGGGAACCAGTATGTCACACATATGCCACATCCTGGACACATACCGGCGTGACACCAGGGGCATCAGCCAGGTAGTGGGGAGCCTCACAGAGATGAAGGGGACCCTCGACGAGATGAAGAACCTGCAGGCCGAGCAACACGCCAGTCAACAACAACACCAAGGACGGATGGAGGCAAGACTGGGTGAGCTCCTGGCGGTGCAAAGGGACATAAGCCATTCACTCCGTCGGATCGCCGACAACATGGGCAACCCTCCCTGTGACACCAGGCGCAGACCAGCACCAGCCACAGGGAGGGAGGAGGAGGAGGAGGATTCGTCCGACGGAGCGTCCCAAACATCGTCAAGGGCTGCATCTGAGGGTCCCCGGAGGAAGATTGGTCGTCCACGGAAAAGACCGTGAGAGGCAGCGGACCATCCACATCTCCCAGGTCACCAGGCCTGGCACCTGGCCCTCTGGCGCAACAGCAGCACCACATCCAATGACATTCTCTGCCACATGGACTTGCTGGTCACAGTCTGACCAATGATGACCAACACTGTGGTCTGGACTCTGATGACTTCTAATGGCAAGGACACCATCTCCCCCTGTGAACTTTGGATTCCATGCACCCGGTAGAGCACCTCATTTCATCTACCAAAACACGTACCCCACTGCAAATAAAAATAATTATTTGGTATCATGAGATGTTGCAGTCATTTTCAATTAGTCCACAACATATGTGTGTGTAAATGTCAAACAATGCCTGAGTGTTGAACTAACTCCACCCATCCATACCCTTGGATCTGAGTCTGGTACAGGACACACATGGGTCACAATGTGTCATTCAATGCAGACATGGAGCACAATACTCACCTGTGATAGCCTCAAGCTGCTGAGGGGGGCTTGCAATACTGTGCGGACAGACCTATTTGGAAGAGTATCATTAAGGCGTGGAGGTCATGCCTCATTTGGAGGTTCCCGGGGAGGGAGTCCCAGGTATGTGTTCCCAGGTGGGAGAACTATGTCCTGCATGCTGGAGTACGGTGGATGTGAAGAATGGTGGCCAGGTCAAGGTTGGATGCACGCAGATGGCGCAACGGGGTCTCGGATGACAGTGGTACAAGGTTGGTTTTGGGTCGGGGTCGTGGCCTGCCTCCTGAGTGTGGGTGGGGAGTCTGAAGGTCATCCTGCAGCACACAGTGTTCCATTGCAGCTATCTCTGCTGGACGGTGATGTGGCTGGGGCGTGGGATGTTGAAGCTGAGGTGTGCAGATGCACCCTGGATGTGTACTAGTTTCCAGGGAGTGTGTATGTACTAGCTCCGTAGAGGGCAGGGCAGTATTTGACACAGATGTTGTCGTGGACCTGGGGGATGGTCTGTCTTTCCTTGGAGTGGATCTATCTGTGGATCATGTGCATCATGCAGAGGGTGTTGCAGCCTGAGGTACAGATGCTGGTGATTACCATGGCAAATGTGAGCGAGCAATACATGATGCACACCATCTTGTGTGCGTGCCCATTGGGTGCCTGTGCAGGGCTCTTGCGGGTGGGACACAAGCAGTTGACCCAGCTGTAAGGGGACAATTGGCAGATGACTACCTCAGTCCTGTACAAGTCCAGCCTCAGGTGGCTGATGTTCAGCCAACCATCAATGGATCTCATGCATTCTTGATTATTTGAACTGGCAATGTCGGCGTCTTTGGTGAGGGTGAGGAGCACCTGGCTGTCAATGGCATATGAGCTGATGATGAGGTGCTGTGCGCATGTGATGGTGGTGAGGGGGGTCCTAGACACATTGTAGATTTACACGCTGAGAGAAAATACCTGGGCCATGTGCCAGATGACAACACCATACTACATGCAGAAGCATTGACTCCCACGCACATGGCCTTGCTGGAGTACAGAGCCTGTGGGGAGTAGGAGGGACATGACCTGGTTGGTGTGACAGGGCCTGGAAGGCGTGGCAGCACTGTGTAGGCAGTCGGAGTTGCACACTCATCATGCAAAGGTGTTGTGTGTGCGCTTAGTGTATGCCTGAGAGCAGCCGGTAGATATGCGGATGGACATTGCATGGAGGGTGGCTGCAACATCAGACTGTAGTGTGATGTGGGTCATGCAAGGACATGAGGGTCGTGCAATGTGCACGTTGCATGTGCAGACGGTCCAGCCTTTGGCACCGCGTGGGCGCAACAGTGGCACAGACAAGCTGATGCCAGCCAAATGAATGGGTGGAGGGAGGAAGGGAGGAGCATCTTTGAGGCGTGTGTGTTGCCACATCCGGAAACTCTGTGTGCCCTTGCTGCAGGGGCTGCAGCAGCAGGCGGCATGTCCTGGAAAATATGCCACAAGTTGCACACAAAGACAAGGATGTCCCAAAGTCCAACTGCAACAGGTGTATGTAAAGGAAGGAGTGTCCGGTTTTCAATGGCACACCCAGTGACAAAGGATGCACAATCACCAAAGAAGACTGACACAGGATCATGAAACTGAAGGCCGAGCTGCGCACAGAAAACACACACTCAGCAGGTGTTGAGGGCCCGTTGTGGGGACCAACATGCCCAAATACATACACAACCATGCACTTCATGCACAAGAGAGATTCAAATCCATGAAGAACACCATGCATGTTGCTCATCTACACATAGACTCATATGCACAATCTTTGACAACTATGCCAGAGATGCCGCATGCACAGTGGCAAGAGACCTGCATTGACAGAGATGAGGCACCTTGGAGGCTGAGGAACACCTTTATTACTCAGGCCAACAGTAAGGGAAATGCATCAATATGAACAGACTCACAGGTCATTTGGCTGAACATGTGGGACCTACACTGGACACCCCCTTCACACCACAGATGCTGTAAATCCATTGAACTGGCACACAAGTGAAGGGGGTGAGCCAAACAACCCCTGCTGCACATGGAGAGGCTGCAATTCCCCATTGAGCCTCTTATGGGGATGTCCCACAGTATGTCCACCCGTAGCCTCCCGGATGTTTCAGAGGGAAGTTTCACACACATTGATGCCTTCCTCACAATCCACAATCCCATTACAGATGACTGCCACGTAGGGTGACTATCAAGTCATGGGAGTCATGCTACATGTCAGGTGCCCCATGGTGAGTCGACATGTATGCATAGTAACAAAACATGCACAGGAGCAGTGCCCACACATTCCAAACAACTACCACACCCAAAATGCCTTGTTGCAATTCTACCCAAAGGAGAATTTTCACCATGTCCGTGCATGCAACGCTGATTCAGCACACGTTGCAATACTCATGAGGAATAGCAGGAGCCCAACGATGCCACGAGCAGACAGCATGTGCAAATACCTGGTGATGACAGACACACAAGAAGTCACTGAAAAGATACTCAACCGCATGCATGGTCAGTGACTCTACAGGAATAAGTTTGTCACCATGCTAGTTTTAAATTTACTGTCTCATCCACAATGTGTGGAATGACATCATCACTCGAGTGCCACATCAGAACACACCTCTAAGTAACTTAGCATACAGTCAGCTGGACACACACATCGCAACACATGCCACACAAGGCTAAAAGCGTGCACACTCAGACCCAGGGACTCACCATTATGAGAAGAAGTTGCGTAAGAGCTGACTCCGGATGTCCTCCTCCTCATCCTCCTCCTCCTCACTTGCCTCGTGACCAAGCCCTTCATCCTCCACGGGTGGATGTTCCTGCTCATCCGGATCCAGGATGAGTGGCACAGCTTTCTCCACTGCCATGTTGTGCAGCATGCAGCAAATGACAAAGATTTTGCAGACCTTGACCGGTGCATATGGGGGGGATCCGCCTGTCTTATGAAGGCACCGGAATCTGCTCTTCAGGAGGCCAAACGTCCTCTCAATCACTCGCCTGGTAAGCCCATGGGTGTTGTTGTAACGGTGATCTGCAGCTGTTCTGGGGTACAGAAGTGGGTCAGGAGATGCTGTAAGATACAAAGATACTGCTAAATACAGGACAAACAGAGTATACCCACCAACAAGACATGCTCGTTTGTTGTGCAGCCCCAGCATCATTTCTGGCACCCTGCTACGCATCATGATGTAGACATTGTGTGCTGACCCTGGAAAACGTGCACAGACATGGGAAATCAGCATGTTAGCAAGACACACCACAAGGGCATTAATGGAGTGATAATGTTTTTGGTTTCGATAGGCTACCTCCTGTGCCTGTGGTGGCACCAAAGCCACATGTGCCCCATCAATGGACCCAATGACATGGGGCATCCCTCCCAGGGCATAGAACTCACCCTTGACACCCGTCAACTGCTCACGAGTCGGAAAATGGATGAATTCATCCAGGTGCTCCAACATGCCTTCTAAAACATCATGCAGAACACGGCTGAACATGGTCTGAGACATGCCACCCACATCAGCTATGGTGAATTGAAAAGTACCTGTGGCAAAAAAATGTAGGGCTGCCATCACCTTCATCTTGGGGGTCAACGCAGTAGGATAACTGTGTCGCGGTTGGAGGTGTGGTGCCAGCCTGTTTGTCAGGTCCTCAATTAACTGTTGGGTGAATCTGTAACGGCGTATGCAGTCACGCTCCCTCATGGCACCCAAGTCTGGCATTGGTTGGGGGAGTGGCGGTGCCCTGCAGAAATTTGGAAGGAATAACGAAGAGTGAGTACATCACAACACCAATGTCAATAAACTGGCCACATGTTCAATTGCTAATACACATCTGCAAAATACTGAGTCTGGTCTGTGCAATACATCCAGGACACGTATGCCAGCCAGATGCGACTCCTATGAAGAGCCAGCTACAACCGTTGATTGTCAAGTTCTACATTACATGCCCTGAAACAAGCTGTGGGCCAGTATAAGTGAACAGCCAGAGACATCACAGGAGTGACATACATCCACATATCTGCTTTTGAAGGATGTCATCTCATACAGACAGCTGGCGGCAAGCTAGACGCACAGGGCACATGTCATTAAAAATTACCAGCTCACACACATTGCGATGAAGGGGCACACGTGAAAAAAGAAAACACAGACATGGAGACGACGCAGATATGTCCTCATGTCAAAAGAACATATTCGAAGCATCCAGACACACGTAACGTGTGAATCCACATGTGGCATGTTGTGTGTATATGTGTGCCATGGCCATCTACGCACAGACACATGTTGGATGCAGCAACAGCAGATGCAGTTGATGGAACACCAACAGCAAGCTCATGGGAACACAAGATACACATGACATAGTCACATCGGGCCACGCTGGTAGTGAGATGTCAGGTGTCAGTGTCCCTGTCCCTGGCATCAGGGGACAGTTGCGGGTGTTGGTGACTGTGCCATACCAGTGATGCTGTTTCTGACACGTTTGTACTACATGCACACATGTGCAAAATGTGAAGGAAAAGTGTGCCACATAGTGCCCCATCACACATGCCATCTGTCCAGAGGTCATCACACATCTATTGTGCAAAAACATGAGGCGAAAAGTGCCATATCACTGCCTGACACACATAGGCCCTGCACAAGAAGAACTGCACTGACAATGACTTGATGTTCAGCCTTGTGCAAGTGTGAGACCTCCATTCCTGTCCTGTGCACCTCCTATCACCAGTGGAAGATGTGAAACGCACCGTACACACGCTTTGAGGGCGTGTGTACGGTACGTATTACTATATTGGTGTTGGCATAGGAGTACGCGTGTGTGTAAGGACCGTACGTGTACGACCAGTGTGTACACGGACGTGTACTACGGTAGTACATGTCCGTGTACACACTGGTCGTACACATCTGTGTACACACTGGTCGCACACTTACGTGTACGACCAGTGTGTACACGGACATGTATGACCAGTGTGTACACGTACGTGTACGACCAGTGTGTACACGGACGTGTCAAACGTACTGTGCAACTGGTGCCATAGGGGTACGTGTCAAATGCACCGTACCTGTGTGTGGATTGTCAAATTACATAGGGGACACATGAGGGACAAGTATAATGGCCTAAATGCATGCTGGTTGTCATGGAGACCGAGTTTCCTGTTCAAAAATTTTCATCAGGTGGCCAGCAAAAGTCGGTTGGAGACAATATACAATGTTGCAAAGTGGCTTGACATGATGCTCAAATTTTGAACCATGCAAAAGCACTCACTGGTGTATGTTTAAAGGGATTGGAGGAAACGTAGGATGCTAATGAGTCTGACCAATCACTCTGTACTCCTGTAAATGAAACAGCCCAGCAAGGCAGATATAAGTCAGCCAGGACCCATGAGAGGGCACTTGCCTGCACAACCTTTAATTCCACACCACTGCTGCTGCTTCCTCTGTCACCATGTCCAGGTCTGTGGAGAGGGCCCAGCCATTCACCCAGGAGGAGAATGAGGTGTAGCTGGACGTCATCCTCCCACAGTACCCCAGCCTGTATGGGAGACCAGGGGAGTAGGTGAGTGCTGACTCCACTAGCATTGAATGTGCCCCTTTTGTGTGACTGTCACTTCTGGCATTGTCTCCAGGTGTGACAGACATGCAATGTTGTTTAGAGTGGGTCCCGGGGGGGAATGTCTTATGTCTCCCATGCAGAGCATGATGTAGTTCATGTCTGCACTCCTCACTTGCATTGTGCTTACTGTGACAATCACTGCATGGTGCATGGCACATTCAGCATGGCTAATCCTCTTGGGCATTTTAGTTCTATAGTCCTGATGTGATTCTGTGCTCCCCCCGGTGTGACAGGTGATTGTACCCACAGATGTGTGTGAGTTGAGTGTAGCTGTGGTGAGAGTGTCCAAATGATGTGTACGCCCCCTGGACATTGATGTGTGTGAATGTTCCCTGTCATGTGGGTGAGTGTCTATGTGGAGTGTTGCACCACAGCTGCATGGCGGAGGCATATGCTCTACCCATCTGATGTGAGAAGGAAGCCGTGCTGTGTGTCTGACGTGCTGAGCTAGCCCCACACCTGTGACACCCCCCAGTCAAGTAGCACATGTGCAGAGTGAGGTTTGTATCCTCTGTTGCCAATGGCAGGTGATTGATCTGTGCCTGTGTGTGTCTGTCTACTCTGCTGAGGTTGCGTCAGTGGCCTGGGGCATGTGACTGCTTTGAGGTGCTGTCCATCATCCTTGTGTTGCTTGTGATGCACAGTGTGAGCCATGATCAGTGATTGTGTCGCACCCCTCATGCCACCTGTGTACTTTCAATGCCATGTAGTGCATTTGGGCTTCCTCAGAGGCTAATGTCCCTATTACAAAGGTGCTATGAGTTGGCTGCATACTATGCCCTGTTCAAATAAGCAAAGATGTTCAAATGTGTGTCTCTGTGACATGGAGCAGGTGTAGTGATGTTGTCCCACTTTGTCATCCTCACAGGTAACCGCCTACGAGAAGGGGAGAATTTGGAAGCGGTGTCGGCGCCTACCCCAAGTGAGGAAACGCTAGCAGGACATCCGGTGCTGGACCAGGAGGATCGCCCGGGTCCTGCTGGAGGACTCACCTCCACGCCCCCACAGCGGGCGTCGACGACTGACCCACCAAATGAAGTGTGTCCTGGCGGTGGTCTTCCCTGACATGGAAAGGCGGTTACAGGAGAGACAGCAGCAAGGAGGGGGTAGGTACATGTGTGTTTGTTGTGTGTCACCAGCTTTTGGAAGTGCTCAGTCGCCTGGATACACTGCCAGGGTTTATATGTGCAGTGCATATCCTGTTCCCCCAAGTCAACCGGTGCTGTTCTTCCTCCCTTCCCCTCCTTGACATGTGTTCCCTGGTCTGTGTGTAATCACTCTTGCACATGGTCATCTAGGCAGCAAGTCAATCCAAGTGCACAATGCTTGCAGCATCATGTGTGGGGGTGGTCTGTGACATGTGTTGGTACCTTGCCTGTGCCCTGTCCTGTTCAGTCATTTGGGGGTCCATAATTGTTGGCACTGATGCTGAGTCTGAACATAGGAGTGTGAGGCTTAAAATGAACACACTTGCAGCATGCATGACCGATGTTGTGGCCTCAGACATGATGTGCATGAGTGGGAGATATGCATAGTGCGGGGACGGTTGCTCCTGTTGCAGTCAGATCTATCCAGGTCCATGGAGCAGTGTGCCCACTACAGTCCCCTGAGACACCTTTTCCTAGGAATCATGTGTGTCATCTAACACTGTGGACATTCTCAGTGTGTTCAGCATAGGTTGGCCTCTGTGGCATTGTTCCCTGGCCTCATTTGTATTTACGTAAAGTGTGCTACATGTGTCCACTGTACAGAGTGACCCCATTTGGCTTGTGCATACTCACACTGGCCAGTGCCTGTGTGTCTATGTACAACTATCTGATGATGGTTGTGTGTCACTAATATGTGTGGTCAGCCGCACGAGGTGATGTTGAGTACATTTAGGAGTTCTTGATGCACATTTTAGTAAACCCAGATTAAGAGGTGTAAGTACTTGCTCTGTCTCAATCACATTGTCTCAGGTAGGGGGGGTTTGTGCGGGCAAGGCCTACATGTCCAAACCTTATGTCTCCTTGCCAGGTCTGACCTGTGTGTGATAATTGTCTGGACACACACTCAACATGCAGTGACCCAGTCATGTTGTGCAGGGTTTAATGTTTGTGCTTTGCAGCATGTGTCTAAAAATTAAAAGACATGGTTCCTGCTCATCCATTTTTGGCAACGGTGTGTGGTCCAGATGCTACGTAGTTTGGTCTGTGTGTGCTGACATCTGTGTGGACACTCTTGGTTCCCATGAGGGTGTCTCCTCAGTGCAGGTGCTCCTTGTTCCGACACAATTGCAGGGCCATTAGCTAATGCACTGTCCTGTGTTTGGACATGTGTGCCACTCCACATGACAGGTAGTGGGTCAGATGTGTTGCCAAATGTGTCATGATGTTACAGATGGCCATGTGACAGGTGGCATGATTCAAGTTGTTAGTCAAGCAGTCTTGGACGTTGGCACTCACTACACTTGTCAACATGTCTTAATAGTTGATATGCATGACTTTGATGTTTTGTGGTGAATGACATTAATATGCTTGCATGACAGATGTCTCCCAAGGAAGTGCACAAGACACCACCTTTACACTTTTCTTGGACACGCTGGCACATTAGAAACGAAGGCACATTTTAAAAAAATATTTGTTTAGAGATTATACATATACATGTTCCCACTGTGTGGTTGCATTTGGGTAAGTCCTTGGTTGTTGCTGATACCAACTTACGAGTGTCAAGTCATCCAGACCACCATGGTGCCATGTATATGTACTTACTGATACCCCATTTCTTCTTTACTGTGGCTTATTTGATTTGGGCTGCCAGCTCATGCAATGACTGTGTAAAAGTAGTTTTCTGTGCATCTCCTTGTGTGACTTCTGTTATACAGGCGCATGTGTGTTCTGATCAAAAAGTGGCACATTCACACATTCCAAACACGTTGATTGTGTAAAGTGTTGTGATTCCCAAGGGTTCACAATGTATTTATTTTGGCTTTCCTATTTACTCACAGGTCTCTGAGTGTGGGTTCACCTTCAGCATTGGTGTCAGTTATTTGCCCTTGGGTGCACCAATACTGTTTCTTTCACAGTGAACAAGAGGTGGCATGCCTTCATAGTCTGGCTGTGCTCAACAATTCCCAGACACCATATCCTCTGTCTAATTGGATATCAAGTTATTAGCTGTTGTGTCCGGATTTTCATTGTTTCAAAGGGGCATGATGGGTCAACCAACTGGGGAGTGCAGGGCTTACATATGTGCGGAGTATTGTAGATGTTACTCATGATGCTTTTCATGATATGCGCTGTGACCTATTTTGTTTGGACGAATGTGTCATATGTATACAGGTGTCTGATTATTTCCTGTCTCTTCAACTTGCCCACAGCATCGTCGGGGGACACAGAGGGAGACACCTGCACGGACGTGGAGGAGGGATCCAGCACCGGTGCCACCAGTGCTGGCGAGTCTGGCGCAGCAAGTGGCACGGAGGGCGAGGGGAGTCAGGCGGAGGACCTGTCTAGTACCAACACCGACTACGACGCTGACGGGTCCGAGGCTGAACTCCCAGAGGGGGCCGAGGCTGCTCCAACAGATGGCAGCAGCACTACATCTATCACCGCCCCCTCCATTCCCATCAGCGCCCTCCCAGTTGCTCCGGTCCCTTCTGTCCGTGTAGGGCAACAACATGTCTCCTTTGTGCCAGGCACCGCACCCCCTACCCCTGACTCCCCTGCTGCCCTCACTGCAGAGTCTGTGGACATTCAGCTGCAGTTGCAGGTTGGCCAGACATCGCTGCTGAGTGTCCTCCATGGCCACACCAGACTGCTGACACAGATGGTGTCGTACATGAAGGGCATGTCATAAGCGATGTCTGACCAACGGATGTTGCAGAGGTCCATGGACTTGTCACTGACGGCAGCAGTGAGTCTCCTGCAGCGCTTCGTCCCCCCCACCCCTGCACCATCCACACTTCCCACTCCCGTGCCTGTCCCAAGCACACCCAGACGTTCCCAGGCACACACCCCACCAGACACAGCCAGCACACCAACACGGAAGGGCATGCGCACACCTCCTGTCACGCACACTCAGGGGGAAGAAGGCACACCCACTGGGTCTGGGGCACACAGGCAGACACGCAGCCACAGTTGGAGTCCGCATTCCTCACTCCCCAGTCCCTCCAATGTCACTCCCCTCGGCTCCCCTGCCCCACAATCTGAGAAGGAGACCTACTTGGCTGTGCTGGGCCTCAGCCCCACTGGTTCACCAGACCGCAAACGGGCAAAGCACTCCACGGGTAGGGGAGTTGAACCCCCCCCCTGTCCACCACCTCCCCCAGTAGCGCTGCAACCCATCCCTCCGACCCCCCCTCCATGGGGCCTGTGGTTTCTTCGGGTGCAGGGGAGGCGCTGGCCGAGCTTGCGGACGTGTGCAGCGCCCTGCTATCACCACCTTTGGTGCTGCCCCACCCCCTGTGGTGGAGTCGTCCGTCCCTGCACCCACAACACCTACCCTTCCCCCTCCTGTCCCTGCAGTGCCTGGTCCTTCCCCACATGATGCCCCCCCCCCCCCAGTGGATGAACATGAAGTTTCAAATGTTCAGGCAAGCTAGGGGAGATGTGTGGCCATGTGTCCCCCCCCAGGACTTCGCATCTGGACTGGCCTATGGCCTTTGTAAATAGTGTCATTTTATACTTTTTGATTTAATGCTGAATAAACCAGTTTTTTTTTCCTTTGCACACTATTGCTTTTCCGGTATTGATGTTGGTGCTGATGCTCCCTGAGTTGGGGTGGTGATAATGTGTTAGGTGTTTGGGAAATGTTGTAGTGTGCTGCTCATGGGGTGGACCCTGGTATCTGCGTGCCATCACAAGGTCTCTGCAAAGAATCTTTGGTCATGTATGCTCTTTGTGTTTGGAGACATTGTCCCAAGGAGTGTTCCTTCCTCTGTGGCACTTGACATCTTCCCTGCAGGGAGTTGCACAATTGTTGTGCTGACCTGTGTCTACATTTCCTTGGTGGGTGACGGATCCCTTCAACTATGGCCATGCCTGCTGACCAATGTCTCCGCCTGCATCGTCTGTGCCATCCTTGGTAGTCACTGTACTTGTGTATAGAGTATGTTGCCATGCCTTCATGTAGAAATGGTCTTTTTTACGCACTATGCATGTGTGTACTCCCAGCCTAGCACACATATGTTACTTGTTCTGCAGGGTATTTGGGCACCTGACTCACAATTGTGGGCATTGAATCTGTGGGAACTCCACCCTATTCCTTCCATGGGAGACAACAACTTGGTGGCTGTCCCAGCACCTGTACATTCCTATCAGTGCTGGAATGTGCATGACAGTGTGTGTTCCTTTTGGCTCTCTTAGTTTAGTAGGCTTTAACATGACTATACAGTCTTGTGGCATGATCTCAGTGTGTGTATTGTGCTGCATCCGCAAGGGGTGGGTATGCATGTGTCATTTGTAATCACACACACATGTGGTGTGTCATGCAGTGGGGGAAGGACATCCATCATCATGGGAGTGGGACACTGCTGTCAGTGATGTGTTGTTATGGCACTCTCAACATAGTCGCACATTGGGGATGCGTTCATACACCCATGGAGTTGTGGTCATCTGAGGATGATGTACACACCCCCATGTCTCTGTCCACTGCAGGTATTCCTCTACACCCACCCCCATGTCTCTGTCCACTGCTGGGAGTGATAGGCACCCACCCCTCATATGTCTGGGCCCTGCTGGGAGTGATAGGCACCCACCCCTCATATGTCTGGGCACTGCTGGGAGTGATATGCACCCACCCCTCATATGTCTCTGTCCACTGCAGGTATTCCTCTACACCCACCCCCATGTCTCTGTCCACTGCTGGGAGTGATAGGCACCCACCCCTCATATGTCTGGACACTGCTGGGAGTGATAGGCACCCACCCCTCATATGTCTGGGCACTGCTGGGAGTGGTATGCACCCACCCCTCATATGTCTGGACACTGCTGGGAGCGATAGGCACCCACCCCTCATATGTCTCTGTCCACTGCAGGTATTCCTCTGCACCCACCCCCATGTCTCTGTCCACTGCTGGGAGTGATAGGCACCCACCCCTTATATGTCTCTGTCCACTGCAGGTATTCCTCTGCACCCACCCCCATGTCTCTGTCCACTGCTGGGAGTGATGGGCACCCACCCCTCATATGTCTCTGTCCACTGCAGGTATTCCTCTGCACCCACCCCCATGTCTCTGTCCACTGCTGGGAGTGATAGGCACCCACCCCTCATATGTCTGGGCACTGCTGGGAGTGATAGGCACCCACCCCTCATATGTCTGGGCACTGCTGGGAGTGATAGGCACCCACCCCTCATATGTCTGGGCACTGCTGGGCGTGATATGCACCCACCCCTCCTATGTCTCTGTCCACTGCAGGTATTCCTCTACACACACACCCATGTCTCTGTCCACTGCTGGGAGTGATAGGCACCCACCCCTCATATGTCTGGGCACTGCTGGGAGTGATAGGCACCCACCCCTCATATGTCTGGGCACTGCTGGGAGTGATATGCACCCACCCCTCATATGTCTCTGTCCACTGCAGGTATTCCTCTACACCCACCCCCATGTCTCTGTCCACTTCTGGGAGTGATAGGCACCCACCCCTCATATGTCTGGGCACTGCTGGGAGTGATAGGCACCCACCCCTCATATGTCTGGGCACTGCTGGAAGTGATAGGCACCCACCCCCCATATGTCTCTGTCCACTGCAGGTATTCCTCTGCACCCACCCCCATGTCTCTGTCCACTGCTGGGAGTGATGGGCACCCACCCCTCATATGTCTCTGTCCACTGCAGGTATTCCTCTGCACCCACCCCCATGTCTCTGTCCACTGCTGGGAGTGATAGGCACCCACCCCTCATATGTCTGGGCACTGCTGGGAGTGATAGGCACCCACCCCTCATATGTCTGGGCACTGCTGGGCGTGATATGCACCCACCCCTCCTATGTCTCTGTCCACTGCAGGTATTCCTCTACACACACACCCATGTCTCTGTCCACTGCTGGGAGTGATAGGCACCCACCCCTCATATGTCTGGGCACTGCTGGGAGTGATAGGCACCCACCCCTCATATGTCTGGGCACTGCTGGGAGTGATATGCACCCACCCCTCATATGTCTCTGTCCACTGCAGGTATTCCTCTACACCCACCCCCATGTCTCTGTCCACTTCTGGGAGTGATAGGCACCCACCCCTCATATGTCTGGGCACTGCTGGGAGTGATAGGCACCCACCCCTCATATGTCTGGGCACTGCTGGGAGTGATAGGCACCCACCCCTCATATGTCTCTGTCCACTGCAGGTATTCCTCTGCACCCACCCCCACGTCGCTGTCCACTGCTGGGAGTGATAGGCACCCACCCCTCATATGTCTCTGTCCACTGCAGGTATTCCTCTGCACCCACCCCCATGTCTCTGTCCACTGCTGGGAGTGATAGGCACCCACCCTTCATATGTCTGGGCACTGCTGGGAGTGATAGGCACCCACCCCTCATATGTCTGGGCACTGCTGGGAGTGATAGGCACCCACCCCTCATATGTCTGGGCACTGCCGGGAGTTATAGGCACCCACCCCTCATATGTCTGGGCACTGCTGGGAGTGAAAGGCACCCACTCCTCATATGTCTCTGTCCACTGCAGGTATTCCTCTACACCCACTCCCATGTCTCTGTCCACTGCTGGGAGTGATAGGCACCCACCCCTCATATGTATGGGCACTGCTGGGAGTGATAGGCACCCACCCCTCATATGTCTGGGCACTGCTGGGAGTGATAGGCACCCACCCCTCATATGTCTCTGTCCACGGCAGGTATTCCTCTGCACTCACCCCCACGTCTCTGTCCACTGCTGGGAGTGATAGACACCCACCGCTCATATCTCTCTGTCCACTGCAGGTATTCCTCTGCACCCACTCCCATGTCTCTGTCCACTGCTGGGAGTGATAGGCACCCACCCCTCATATGTCTGGGCACTGCTGGGAGTGATAGGCACCCACCCCTCATATGTCTGGGCACTGCTGGGAGTGATAGGCACCCACACCTCATATGTCTGGGCACTGCCGGGAGTGATAGGCACCCACACCTCATATGTCTGGGCACTGCTGGGAGTGATAGGCACCCACACCTCATATGTCTGGGCACTGCCGGGAGTGATAGGCACCCACCCCTCATATGTCTGGGCACTGCTGGGAGTGATATGCACCCACCCCTCATATGCACCCACCCCTCATATGTCTCTGTCCACTGCAGGTACTCCTCTGCACCCACCCCCATGTCTCTGTCCACTGATGTGAATTCTAGGCAGACACCCACCCACCCGCCTGCACCCTTGGTGCAGCACACTGCTCTCCTGGGCATACAACCCCCCAATATACTGGTTAGATGCTGCACCAGGCCCTATGACAACATTTGTGGTGTGTGTACGCCTTGTATCACTGATGTACTGGTGCCCTAGGGGTACGCGTGATGCGGTCCATACCCACGCTCTGAGAGCGTGTGTATGGCCCGTACCACCATTGTTGGGGTGACGTAGGGGTACGGCCCATACCCACGCTCTGAGGGCGTGTGTACGGCCCGTACCACCAATGTTGGGGTGACGTAGGGGTACGGCCCGTACCCACGCACTCAGAGCGTGGGTATGGGTCGTACCACGCGTACCCCTACGTAACCCCAACAATGATGGTATGACCCGTACCCACGCTGTGGGGGCGTGGGTACGGGACGTACCACCATTGTTGGGGTGACATAGGGGTATGGGCCGTACCCACGCTCTGAGGGCATGGGTACGGGCCGTACCCCTACGTCATCCCAACAATGGTGGTACGGCCCGTACCCACGCCCTCAGAGCGTGTGTACGGCCCGTACCCCCTACGTCACCCCAACAATGGTGGTACGGCCCATACCCACACCCTCAGAGCGTGGGTATGGCCCATACAACTACCGCCATTGTTGGGGTGACATAGGGGTACGGCCCGCACCCACGCACTCAGAGCGTGGGTACGGGTCATACCACGCGTATCCCCACGTCACCCCAACAATGGTGGTATGGCCCGTACCCACGCTGTGGGGGTGTGGGTATCGGCCGTACCACCATTGTTGGGGTGACGTAGGGGTACGGGCCGTACCCACGCTCTGAGGGCATGGGTACAGGCCGTACCACCATTGTAGGGGTGACGTAGGGGTACGGGCCGTACCCACGCTCTGAGGGCGTGGGTACGGGCCGTACCACCATTGTTGGGGTGACATAGGGGTGCGGCCCGTACCCACGCTCTGAGGGTGTGGGTATGGGTCGTAACACGTGTACCCCTACGTCACCCCAACAATGGTGGTAAGGGCCGTACACACGCCCTCAGAGTGTGGGTACGGGCCGTACCACCATTGTTGGGGTGACATAGGGGTACGCGTGGTAGGACCCATACCCATGCTCTGCGGGCGTGTGTACGGCCCGTACCACCATTATGGTGGTGACGGGACACGTCCACGTCCACTTCCGTTGTGGCGGGACGCGGGCCTTGGTGGACACGCCCCCGAAGTGACCAGACCCTGGAGGTACTGTATGTACATGATATATGTGGTATAATTTGGGTAGGGGTTAAGTTGCATGCCCCTCGCCCCCCCCTTTGCCCATGGGTGTTGTTCTGACCTTCTGCGGCATCTGCGTCGGTTTCTGTGCACCAGGTCATAGGCTAGGAGGGCCGGGATTACACGTAGGATGAGGTCCATGGCTGTCCGTCGCGTACAGGTGCTCCTTCTTCGCGTCGTACTCAATTTCCCGGGAGTTTTGGGCTGCCGTAAAATATTAGCCGTGCGGAGTGACGTAGGCACGAATCGTACTTGCTGGTCCGTAAAACGCTGCCTGACTCCATCCGGACGTCACGTACGCGATGTCCCGGAATAGAATTGTGGGTATTTTTTAGCCGCACGTAGTTTTGTACGAATCGTACGGAAATGGTATTTCTGTACGATTCGTACTTGCTGATCTGTAAGGGGGATTTCCCGGGTACGAGTCTAACGGAGAAAACGCTCCGTACGACCATTCGTACCCGGGTTTTAACGGATCGGAATCGGCACCTAAATGTAGAATGCTCTAAATGAAAAAGGGAGGAACAGAAAGAAAAACACTGGAATGTTGAAGCAGAGGGCATATACTAGCCATTCTTAGGGGCCGATTACGATGGCAGTGAAACCGCAACTGGCAGCCTGCTAGTTGCTGTTTCACCGCCATCGCAAGCGCTTCTCAGCCCGCCATATTGTGATGGCGGGCAGTGTGCTGGTGGACGCAAAGTCCATCCGTCATGGGTCCGTTACAGGCAATCGTTCTGATTGCCTGGTGGACCCAGCCAGTATACGTTGAATGGTGGCTGTGCCTAGCAGGCACCGTTCGCCAAATTACAATGCTGCTTAAAGCCAGCCTTTCCATTGTGGTAAAACCTCCATGGAAAGGCAGGCAGGAAATGGATTCAGGGACCCGTTGCGGGCCCCCCTTGTGTTGGTCGGAGGAGGTTGTGCACTGGGGGTACCCATGGTACCCCCCTACATTTCCCTATACCAGGTGGTAGGCACCGCGTGGTGCCTGCCACGTAGTGCAGGGAAACTCACAGCATGCTTTCTTAGCATTGCGGAGAGTGCTAAAGCCAGCAGCACCCTCCGCAATGTTAAACTTGCAGGATGCCACCGCCACGGTGGCGGTCGCATCGTAATCAGGGATGCAGGATCGCCGCCTTACAATCGGGCAGTCCCAGTCCCTACATCGATGGCGGACGGACTCAAGTCCGTCTGCCATCATAATCAGCCCCTAAGTTTGGATCCACTCTATTGTTTCCAATGGAGCTCTCAACCTTCCAGTTTTCAAATGCCTAACATTTCCGATCGGTCAATAACATGCGATTGCTTCCTATTTCTGGCTCTCCTTTTCCAATACAGGAAGAACAGCTCAAATTTGCTGGAAACTAAATATTGCATTTGATTTTTAAGTAAAAGAAAAATGTATATGTTATGCAATTGTTTGGTATAGCCCAGGGATAGTCAGTTAAGCCCAATAGGTTAATGTATGTGCTGCTGAAATCTTTCTAAGACCTGTAAGTCACACTGTGTCAAAATCTTTTTTATTTTGCAGAGAGGGGAGCTGAGTGATTATGTTATTCACTGTAGCTTCAGAAATCATGTATTCTAATCTTGATTAGCCTGCATGGTGTGATCTTAGTCAAATGGCACTCATTTCTGTCCTCCGCAGTCTTGTCATATATGTTGCAAAAAGCGTAAACGCTCCAAAACCGGTGCTTCCAGAGTTATTTTAAGGCATGGGCAAAGTGGGCAATTGGTCAGGGTCCCCACCTTCCTAGAGGCCCCCTGGGAAAGTAAACATTCTGCTTATCCAGCCCACTTCTGTCTATTTCCTATCTCATCCTCTCGGCCTACCTATGCCTCTGAGTTTGCGTCTCTTTTCCAGGTGGCATTTATAACAAGGTGTGTATTAAGTTAAACAAGCTTTGGCAATGCCAATAAATCTGTCTTTGATGTGCTGCACCCAAGACTCAAAAGCATGATGCTCACTCTGAATTCACATGGGTACCCCCTCACGATGTACGATTACAGACAGGCCACTCACCCTGCACTAACAAACTATTCACCCTGCACTCTCTCAACCATCACACATGTTGCATCTATGCTGTAGAGACATAGCCCATACCTTGCACTCTTATACCACACACCCTGCACCCACCCATTGCACATCCTGCACTCAGACACGTCTCACCCAGCTGTCACTATGTACTCACATATACTAAACAAAGCTCACCCTGACCATTTACCCTGCAGTTGCCCACTCACCCTGCACACTCCTACACCTATCACCCTATCATCACACACCGCTCACCTACTCACATTTGGCTCACTCTGTACACTTGCAAAGCTCACACACTTCAATTGCACACCACTAACTGTGCACTCACAATTCTCACTGTGGAGATACTCTACTTAAATACTTCTCAGCTTGCACTCACATGACTAACACATCACTCATGCTGACTGCTCAACCAGCACTTACACACTACTGACTTTAAACACACAACAGCACCACTCACCTGCTGCTCACTATGCACACTTATGCACTGCTCTTTCAGCATATGCATCCTGCACACAGACACCACTCACCCTACACTCAGACACCTATCACCTAGCACTGACACACCTGATACCCTTCCCACACACACCTGTCACCCTGCATGCATGCTCCTCGGATGTATGACGTTACAACGCACACTTTTACAACGCATGCACTTACAACGCATTTTTTACAACGCATAATCCATTACAACGCATGACATTACAACGCATGACACTACAACGCATTTTTAAAAAATACCTTTACAACGCATTGCCATTACAACGCATACTACCTTTACAACGCATACCATTACAACGCATTATATTAAATTACATTTAAGGTAAGTATTAGATAGTATAGGGGTAAAAATACTATTCTAACTCCAGGGGGTGCAACAGTAGGGTAAGTGTTGGATAGTGTAGGGGTAAAAATTGCTATTCTAACTCCAGGGGGTGCAACAGTAGGGTAAGTGTTGGATAGTATAGGGGTAAAAATTACTATTCTAACTCCAGGGGGTGCATCAGTAGGGTAAGTGTTGGATAGTATAGGGGTAAAAATTACTATTCTAACTCCAGGGGGTGCATCAGTAGGGTAAGTGTTGGATAGTATAGGGGTAAAAATTACTATTCTAACTCCAGGGGGTGCATCAGTAGGGTAAGTGTTGAATAGAATAGGGGTAAAAATTACTATTCTAACTCCAGGGGGTGCATCAGTAGGGTAAGTGTTGGATAGTATAGGGGTAAAAATTACTATTCTAACTCCAGGGGGTGCATCAGTAGGGTAAGTGTTGGATAGTATAGGGGTAAAAATTACTATTCTAACTCCAGGGGGTGCATCAGTAGGGTAAGTGTTGGATAGTATAGGGGTAAAAATTACTATTCTAACTCCAGGGGGTGCATCAGTAGGGTAAGTGTTGGATAGTATAGGGGTAAAAATTACTATTCTAACTCCAGGGGGTGCAACAGTAGGGTAAGTGTTGGATAGTGTAGGGGTAAAAATTACTATTCTAACTCCAGGGGGTGCAACAGTAGGGTAAGTGTTGGATAGTGTAGTGTAATATTATGCGTTGTAATGGTATGCGTTGTAATGGTAGTATGCGTTGTAATGGAATGCGTTGTAAAGGTAGTTTTTAAAAATGCGTTGTAATGGTATGCGTTGTAATGTCATGCGTTGTAATGGATTATGCGTTGTAAAAAATGCGTTGTAAAGGTAGTGCGTTGTAAAAGTTGCGTTGTAAAGGTTGTTCCCCATGCTCCTCATATACCTTTCACCCTCCAATCTCACACCACTAACACTAATAACATTGACCCCTCAACCTGCCCTCACATGCCTCTCACCATGCGCACTCACAAATTGCTCACCCTGTACATTAACACTGCTCAGCGTTCACATTCACAAACTTCTCACCCTGCTCTGAGGCACCTCTCATCCTGACCATCACACTGCACTCACCCATCACTAGTGCGTCTCTTACCCAGTAATCATTCACTGCTTCCCCAGCATTCACTCACTGCTCACAAGCCACTTGTCCACCACACCTGCACACACACTGTTCATCATACAACTCACACACTGCTCACCCTGCACACTCACACATCTCAACTACCCAACTGCACACCACTACATGTGCACTCAAAACTCTCACTCTGGAGTCACACTGCTCACATACTTCTCAGATTGCACTCACATGACTAACACAACACTCATGCTGGATGCTCACCCAACACTTACAAACCACTTGCACCTAACATTCAAACACCACCCACCCTGCACTGATGCCCCTCTTATGTTGATGCCCATCCTGCACTCACACACTCAGACATCACTTTCACACCTTTTCATCTCATATACCTTTCACCCTGCACTCACACACTACTCATCTTACACTTGCACGCCTCTCATCCTACACAGACTCTCACCTCGCACACTCTGAACACCCTTTTTCCCTCGCACAAAACTTTGTATGTTGAAAGATCATATCACAGTAGGGAAAGAGGAGAAGTTAATAACAAGGACACACATCCTCTTGTAGATGTAATCGCAACAGGTATACCTTGCTCTGGATGAGAAGTCTGCCATCTCAAATGTGCTGTGTTTAGGTCTTTTAATTAACATAATGGAAAGCCCTCACCTACCCAGTAGGTACAAGCTTCCTCATGTTGTGATTACATTGTGTGTTGACCCACAATTAAATTAAACAGTACCAATCACATGTAAAAAAATATTTGGTCAGCTCAGTTATTTTCCAAATTTGACATTCATTGATGTCCACTTGTACTCATCAGCATTCCATGGCTAGCACATTCATCAGGTCCACAACTATTCTTTTCAATTCATAGCATATCCCTAAAGTGGGCTCAAGTCAAGCATTTGCTCGTGACTGGATGGCATTGTTGTAAGTCTCGGTTGTCTGCTCTAGATGTGCTTCTAGCCTCCTATTTTTGTATTTTTTTCCAGTCAAGGACCAGTTTGGTCTCACAGTTTTCTACTGAACGCTCCATTGGAGTGAATGTGTTTCCTTGTTCCTTTTTCAGACCCATTTTGAGCTCTCTCTCTTTGGTACCCTCCTCCCTGATATTCCCCATCCCCTTCCCTAAATATGCCCCATGCAACATTATTTCAATTAATTAATTTTTTAATGTATTAAGTACTATCTGACACTTTGCTTCCTTTTCCTGCTTTGTACGGTCTTGTTTTTCATTTTTTTAAAATACTATATTTTGAGTTTTAATGTAGCCATCCGCCATTTTATTATGTAAAACAAAATGGCTGCCATATGTCATGATGCACGGGTCACAACACATGCATCACTGTGCATGCATATTCAAATGCCACGAAAATTGTCTATGTATCAACATCCAACCTGGAATCAGTTTCTTAGCTCACATTTTAATGCATGAATTCTAAATTATACATTTGAAAGCAATGGAAAAAGCTTTGACCTGTTTTGGAGCAGATCAATTTGATTTGCCAATTCTTGTTCCTGTTCGAATATTGACTGAGTACACCTCTCTATGAAATTATAAAAAAAGGAACTCAAACAAGGGGTTTGGCACCATTATAGTTATTGCTTGACAGGCTGACATGCTGAAATTAAGATGGGAATTATGTTCCTATTGATAAAGGGCCAGATGTACAACCCTTTTTTGCATACGCAAACGGGTTGGCAACCTGTTAGCGCATGCAAAATCTAATAGGGCCATGTACAATCCCTATTTAGCGAGTTGCAATTTGTTTGCGACTCGCTAAATAGGAATTGAGAGTCGCCATTAGGAAAGGGAATTCCAAGGGCGTTCCTTCCTAATAGCAAATCAGAGGCCTATATAAGAATGTTTTGCACATGCCCCGCGAAATCCATAGGTGTGACTAGTACACACCCGTTGTGGGGAAATGTGCCAAGATTTTAGAAGGTGAAAAACATTGTCACCATGTGGGAACCTTAAACATAATTTCAAATGAATGACAGGAGTTGTGACTTAATGAACACAATCAACAGTAAATTGAATTAAAATAGAAATGCGGACATTTAGGAAATATGTAAAAATCATTTGTGTAAATAATCACCAGTGGGAATGCCTTCACACTGGTGATTATTTACCACAAATGATTTTGTTCATTAAGTCTTGGCACATTTCCCCACACCAGTTGTGTACTAGTCACACCTTTGGATTTCATGGGGTGTGGTTCAGCAATACTGTATACTCATAATGAGTTCCATTTGTATTGTTTCCGGCCCTGAAGAAGTTGAGGGTTTAACACCCGAATGATACCCGAATGACAAAACACGTGTTGGCTGGACTGTATTTGAATAAAGAAAAAGAGAACACTGCAAGAGACATTTCTTGCCTCCGTCTTTTCTCCTACAACCTTTTGAACTTTCACATTACTCGCATGCGTGTGCATAGGAACTGACATTATCCATTTCAGACCCTTGGGTTCCAAATCTGAGGGTTTAGGGGTTTTCCGTCACCTGTGGCACTGCGAGAACTATATTTGTTTTGTCTACACCACGATACCTTTCGAGCACCATTTTTTTCTGTGTTAATACCCCCATTTTGCTAGTAAGAATGTTTTGCGACCGCAATTGCAGACGCAAAACACTCACAATTTACCGACCTCTTAAAGAGTGGTAAAGCATTTGCAAATGGGAAGGCGTCTCCCCAGGGGATCTCTTACCCTTTGTGAATGCAGGGTAAAATATTTTTTAGGGGCAGGCAGTGTTCCCAGGGACCACTACCTGCCTTTAAATAATTAAACAAAAACGTTTCATTTTTATTTTTTTAAATGTATCCCGTTTTACTTTAAGGAAAACGGGCTGCATTTTATTTTTAAAACATCTTTATTTAAAAGCAGTCCCTGACATGGAGGTCTGCTGAGCCCAGCAGGCTACCATCCCTGGGAGGGCCAGCCATTCCTAATGTGATCACTAGTTGCGAGTGCCTCATTAATATGCATGAGGCATGCAATTTGCGACCCCATTAGTAATCGCTAACAGTGTCTCAGACACTGTTGTTCATGTCATTTGGCGACTCGCAAATTGCGACTCGCAATTGAGCGCAATATGCGAGTCGCTAAATGACATGGTCGTATATCTGGCCCAAAATCCGTAGGTCAAAGGCAGTCAAAGGTCGCAAAGTGGTGAGAGGGAGCCCAGAGAGACGCTTCTTTGGTTTGTAGCAAGAATCCCTCTTGAGGCATGCACTGCAGGGCCAGTATACAAATCAAAAGTGTTCCTACGAGCCCCACACTGCAGGAGCCTTGAGTAAGATAGGGCCGGATGCATTTATGGTTGGGTAATTGCTCCCGATCCTCCCAACAGCCCACTGGGGGAATGCCAGGGTGGCACAATGACCAGTCCAGCCCAGGTGAATTGGATTCTGAGCGTACCAAATTAAAAGAGTTGAAAAATAGGTTTCAGCAGTGATGAATGTATGAATGCTGTATGAATGTTGGCTATTTCTTCCATGGATTCATAATTACGTAGAAAATCGAGGCTAATTATCAACCAATTGTTAGTTTAACTTTCCTTTTGCTTAACAGTAAAAATCATTTTCACTACAATTTTTTGTGTTATCTAAAATGTTCACAGAGGAAGACGATAAACTGCGTTAAGTACTGTTTCACAGTTCAGATTTGCCGTTTCGTAGCGCTATATTCACAAGTATTAGTGCTGACGCTATTAATGGTTCGTGATTCACGTCCTTGCAACCTCAGTTGATATTTTCAGAGTCACAATCATAGATCACCGAAGTATTGTGCCAGAGGTGAATACGCAAACTTCAATCAAAAACACATTGTAGGACCATCACTGCCCTCTTTGAAGGTACATGCAATGATGCACCACTAGAGACTTACAAATACAGAGCTGTGCTTATTTATCTATGCCCTAGCTCAATCTGATCTCTTCTTGCCTTGTGAGCGACCTGAAGCAGCTCGCTGGTGCCATGAGCACTATACATTCAACCGCATATCCCGACTGTATAAAGACTGCAAGTCACTGACCGATTCTGTGACAATATAGAGGAAAAAGGCCAAAATTCCTTTATCACAGCCTAAAGTCACAGATCTTGTTTATTCGGGTCAAGCCTGCGAGTGCTGGCACACTGGTCTCTCTTGCAAGAAACTCTTGTATAAAGAAGAGGGCTTGGAGCCCGCCTGCTGCTTACCATTTGATGTCTTGCCTAGAACTTTTCTTTACAGCCTCGTAATTCCTCAAGGTGGGCCTAACATCATTTCCTTTCCTCACTGTGGAGGAGGGACCAAGCACTGATTATTGATTCAACTTAATCAGTGCCAGGCCCCTGCTCCGGAAATTATTGAGGTACAATTTTGTTCTTTTTTTACCTTTTAGTGTCCTGCAAACAGAAGGTGTGTGACTGTTAAAAAATGTGCCCAGCAGCACAAGCAAATTGCAAAGATTTATTTTCTATAGTTAATTTATTTTATTTTGCTAAGTCTTCTTTCCTCACTTGGCACTCATGTTTCCTTTTGCTTTTGATCATTGGCACTGTTCTCAAAAGAGGTGGATTATATTATAGCAAAGCAACATTTTTTCTTACTCATTTCTAATTTCTGAGATGATGCTTTAACACATAATGGTGCAGTACAGCCCAACCCACCTCACTCCAATCCACACCAATCCACACCACCTCACCTCACATCAAACTGCCCCACTCAATCCAATCCAAATGAGAGCAATCCAATCCAATCCACCCCAATCAAATCCTGACCACTCACCCCAATCCAATCCACTCCATTTCACCATACTCCTATATTCCCAACTCACCCCACTCAAATCTGTCCTACTCCAATCTGCCCCACTCCAATCGAAAACAATCTGTCCCACTCCGATCCAAAGCAATCTGCCTCACTCCTATCATCTAAACTCCAAACCAAAATATCCTGCCCCTCTCCAATCCAAAGCAATCTTCCCCACTCCAAAACAATCTTCCCCACTCCAATTCAAAACAATCCACCCCATTCCAATCTGCCCTACTCCAATCTTAAACAATCTGCCCCACTCAAATCTGACTCACTACAATCTGCCCCACTACAATCCAAAACAGTATGCCCCCTTCAATCTGCCCCACTCCAATCCAACATAATCTGCCCTACTCCAATCTGCCCCACTCCAAAACTATCTGCCCAATTCTAATTTACCCCATTCCAACATATCCCACTCCAATCTGCCCCGTTCAAATGTACCCTATCCACTCCACCCCACCCCACTCCAAAACAAAACAATCTGTTCTCTCCAATCCACCCCACACCAATCTGACCTACTCTAATCCAAAACAATCAGCCCACTCCAATCTATCCCAATGCAATCTGCCCCACTCCAATCCAAAAACAATCTCTCACCTCCATTCTTCCCCCCTCCAGTATGTACCACTCCAATCCAAAACAGTCTGCCAAACTCCAATCAGCCCAACTCCAATCTAAAACATTCGAATCCACTCTAATCCACCCCTCACCAATCTGCCCCACCCCAATCCAACACAACCTGCCCCTACATTCTGCCCACTCCAATCTGCCTCACTCCAATCCAAAACAGTCTGCCCCACTCAAATCTGCCCCACTCCAATCCATCCCACTTCAATCTGTTCCACTTCAATCCACCCCACATCAATTCGCCACACTCCAATCCATTCCAATCCACCTCACCCCAATCCACCCCAATCCACCTACTCCATTCCAATTCAACCCAATCCAATCCTAAAGAATCTGCCCTACTTCCTCCCATTCTTCCCCAACCCACTCCAATTCAATCCATCACAATCCATTCAACTCCAACCCAAAACAATCTGCCCCACTCCAATCCTCCTCACATCAATTTGGCCCACTCCAATCCAATCCAAAACAATCTGTCCCATTCCAGTCTGCCCCACTCCAATCTAAAACAATCTGCTCCACTTCAATCCGCAAAAGACACACACTTAATGGACGTAATTCAGAACAAATCAAAACATTCACCCCGGAAACAAGCATCCTAGGACCGGTTTCGGGGTTTCATCTCTTTTCAGCCAGGATAGCTTGATTCCAGTGGCACAGTGAGCCCTGGACTCACGTCTGAGCATACCTGGCACACTTAGGGCGAGAAAGCAAAAGACACACACTTGATGGACGGAATGCAGAACAAATCAAAACATTCACCCCCAGTCAAGAGATCTGGATTAAATCAATCATTCTTTTGCTCACCATGCCACTTCAGTTTAGACCTGGCTATATGCAAATCAGTCTTGACCCTGTGCCTCATGGGAACAGTCCAGCCCGAACTGCCAAGCCAGGTCCTCCCTGGACCGGAAACAAGCATCCTAGGACTGGTTTCAATCCGCTGCACTCTAATCTACCCCACTCAAATCTGCCCCATTCCAATCCACCCCACTCCAATTCACCCCAATCCACTTCACCCCAATCCACTCACTCCTTCCCAACTCGACCCACTCCAGCCCACTACAATCTACCTCACTCCGATACAATTCACCCTACACCAATCCAACCCAACCCAATCCAGCCCAATCCAATCTAACCCACTCCAATCCTATGCACGTCACCCAAATCCAATTCAACCCACTCCCTCCCATCCACCCCAATCAAATCCAATCCACCCCACTCCAATCCAAAAGAATGTGCCCCACTCCAATCTGCCCCACACCAATCTGCCCCACACAAATTTGCCCCACTCTAATCCAAAACAATCTACCCCACTCAAGTCCAATCCAGCCCACTCCACTGCAGTCCAATTAACCCCACTCTACTCCAATCTACCTCACTCTATCCCAATCTAATCCACCCCACTCCAGTTCAGTCCACCCCACTCAATCCAATTCATCCAGCCCATCACACTCAAAGCCACCCCACTCCAATCCAACATTACAACCAATCAACCCCCTCCAGTCAACCGCACTCGAATCCAATCGACCCAACCCCACTCCAATCCAATCGATCCCCTCCAGTCCAGTCAAACCCACCCGCTCCACTCCACACCAATTATTCCCACTCCAAACCACCCTACTGCAATCCAATCCCCACCCCAATGCAGTCCATCTCACCCCCAAACTAACCTAACCCACCCCACTCAAATCCACCTAAATCGAAACCACCTCACCCCATTTCAATGCATACCACTCCATTTCAATCCACCCAATCTAGTCCACCCACTCCAATCCACCCCATTCCACTTAATCCAACCCACTTTATTCCAACATATTCCATCCCAACCTACATCAGTCCATTCCACCGCACTACCTTAATCCATTCCAACCCACTGCATCCTAATCCACCCCACTCCACTCTATGTCACTCCACTCCACTCTCCGGCAGTGCACTCTGATATTGCACATTTAGACACTCTCTGCCACTGAACCCCTGAACTCTACTCCCCTCTACTCAACTCTGCGACACTCTACTCCCCTTACTCCACTCTACGATACAAATCTAGAACACGGGGAGGAAGCCGAACAGAAGTAATATTCGTCAACTACCGCTTGAATGTTCCCTTCCCATTTACCCCAGGTGTTTCCAGTTCGGGAAGCAGAAGGCATTGTATACAAATCTTTTATGTTCAGAAGAACAACTCGTAGATTTTTGTGTTGTCTTTACCTGTTTTGGAAACATTTGGCGATCCTCTGAGCAGCTGTCATCGCGGTGCCTGATGGGGGCGCTCGAGTCCCCACACAGCTTCAGTGACACGACATCTCTGCACACACAAGGTTTGTTTCCAGTTCTGATTGTGGTGAATTGTAAGAAAAGCATCGTCTAAGGATCTTTTTATTACATGGTCACTCCATCACCCCTGCCGGCTCCTTACACATCTGCTCTCCTTCACTTTCTGCTGGGACAGATGTCATCACAGCAGGGTGGTGCACCTGCTTACAGAAATGACTCTTTATCGGTTGATGACTGTGAATTTTCAGAGCAAAATAATTCAGAAGGAAGAAGAGAAACTCCAGGTAATGATTTTTATATTTAAAAACAAGTTGCATTTCTTGTCAGTGAAAAGGAGAGGCGCTCGCGCTCTGCGCCCTACAGTTCACATTGTCTTCTGGCAGCAGCCTGTGCGCTGACGTCACAATTGAAGTGTAATAAGTTGGCACACTGGAGTAGTGATGCCACTTTCCTATTACAGAAGAGATAAAAAACAAAATAATGAATAATTATAAGTAATAAAATTAGAGACAGGTTTTCATGCTTCAATTGCAGTCCTTTGTGCATTGTAAAATGACACGAGGAATTAATTTCTAGTAATCAATGGAGAACTATTCAATTGCCACACCAGAATCAATTGGAAGTTGAGCAGAGAAAGAGTTGTGTCTGGCTTCAGTTCTGGTGTGCTTATGTGATTCAAAGTTGTGTTAGATGTTGTAAAATAACATTATATGCAGAGCAGAGTAGAACACGCAGTCCTCTCTTTGGAAATTAAAACATGGTTCTGCCTAATGTAACAGACGCCTGTGAGTTAAGAGTCACTGAAGATTGGAAATCAAACGAAATGGTCGGCAGTGCCATTCAGGGCACTAACAAATGTACATGATGCTGCCAAGAGATCCATGCGAGGAACTAGCCGGACACAGTATGGAATGCAACCCAAGACAATGCCAAAGACACCACTAACGTCACTTAACTAGTATCCCAGGGATCCGTGAAGTGTGACTACAGGACGATACAAAGTGGTGGTGAGAGATGCACTTATGCACAGCACTTACCTCACTATGCTGTGAGAACCTGGAGGCATGCCAGGGAAGGAGACACTTTCATGTCCCAAAGGAAGACAAGGTGAGGCTTTTGCATGTGAAAGCTGTACATCCATGTCGCGATACCCTCAAAGCCCCTTGCTGTGCCACAGTACATCCATGATTGTAACAGCTGTCAGTAATCTCTTTTATTTCGATAGTGCTTTTTTCAGTTATCTTGTGGAATTGTAGGCCAGGGGATAGACTAACATATTAGTTAATTGCTTTATTTTAAACAGTCAAGTGCTCCACATGTGTAAACATGATACATGCTAAGCAGTGTGCCTGGGTGGAAGAAGTACTTTATCAAGTCTTTTTGAACGATCGTGCTACATAAACTTCTGGTACACACTAAGGTCCAGATTCCAAAATTCTGTTGGAAATTGGTTCTTGTAGGTTATTCCTCCTGGATCATGAATACATTCCCAGCGTTTTTAGAATCCACAAAGAGTGATATCTCGGAGTATATATGGCACTGTCCCACTTCTTCCAGGAGCACTGATGGAATTTATTTGTGAATTCCATTTTTCACATGAGGAAATGCACATGCGCACATTTCCTCACGTGAAACCCCCAGCCAAGTGCATCTTGAGCTTCTTGATTTTCTACCTGGAGAAATTATGTTCCATACAGACCCCACTAATATTGGGCGGGTTCCTTCCCCATACCATGCATATGTGTTTGCGCCTGCCCATGACATGATTAAAGTTCAGCCAATGCCCTACACACTAACACATAGAAGTGTGGGTAATTTGTAACTTAAATAGTAAGATTATGCTCACGCAAACTCCTGCAACAGAGTGAAAATCACATCATCCAGTAAGGAGACCTTCCTGGTGCCCTCAAACTCATGTGTCACTGGCCCTTAGCAATTATGTCTTAATCTTCATAAAATGTAAATTTATATCTCTAAATATATGGAATTCCTTGAAAGAAATTCCTCTATGCTTGTGCAACTCCTTCCACTGACAGCAGATTTACTCACATATACATGTGAATAATTTGAAATGTAAATACATGTTTTGTAAAACCCAAACATACATACTGGATTTCAACGCTGATCATTTGTAGACCTATAGGCATGCCTCATAAATGTGTTAGATGATTGACTCAAACAAAATTGAGTAAACCATTCAACCTGGAACATTCGTTCTCCATTGCTCTGCCTTCTGGAGGAATTTAAAAACCTAATCTAGATTGTGCGGGCGTATATGCACAAATGTATTTTCATGCACATAAGACCATTGACATTCTCTCAACTATTCTGTCACATTTACAAGTTTTCAAACACATTTGAAGCATTGGGCCACACATGTCTCTACAGTAGATGAGAGAATCTATCTTTTCTGGGGCCTGACACTTATAACCTATTTTTAAAATGTCACGAACAATGCGTCAGCGTCCATGGTCTGTTGTACACAGATTGCACTTCATAGGCACAAGAACATTACCACTGCCACTAATTTAGATCAGCAAAAATAAATAGAAAAAAAGTCAAGGTCTACAGAGAAAAAAGCAACACTTGCAATTGTGTCATCGCTGGGCTTTAGACCAAGAAGAGCAAGAATAAAACAGAATGCAAGTGTCCTCTATCTAAGCACTTACACTCTGGAACACAACCCTGACCCAGATCTAAAAAACACCCATTCAGGAAACACTTTGAAATTGAACACATCTATTGCTGCCTCCTCACAGACGCAAGATGAGGAGAAACAACTAATTTATAGGAAGGAAGTTTGCTCGGGCTCCTTCTCAGAGACACAAGACAAAGAGAGCCCACCTACCTCTAGGAACAAAGTTTACTTGTGCAGCTCCTCACAGACACAAGATATAGAGAGACCGCCCATCTCTAGGAAAACGTTGACATGTATGCATCCTCAGAGACACAAGATAAATCGAGGCCACACTACCTCTAAAACAAAATTTACTTGTGCGCCTCCTCACAGACACAAGATAAGGAGAGACTGCCCACCTCTAGGAACACAGTAACTTGTGTGCATCCTCAAAGAGACACAAGATAAAGCGAGGCCACCCACTTCTAGGAACAAAGTTTACTTGTGCTGCTCCTCACAGACACAAGATAATGAGAGACATTATCCCTCTAGGAAGCAAAGTAATTTGCAATCCTCCTCACAGACACAAGATGAAGAGCGATCCCCCCACCTCTAGGAAGCAAGTTTACTTGTGCCTCGCCACATCTGTACCTGTCTTGTTCTTTGTTGCTTTACATCTTGGTTGATGATCTATTGACAACACTAGCACTTATGTTTTTTTAAATTATGTTATGTTATGTGTATTTGTAGAGCACACAACTCACCCGGACGTTGTGTCTCAGAGTAGTCTAGGAGTGAATTCTGCTGAATGTTGGTTGTTCACAGAGTGCCAAGGAGGATGTCTGTCTTACCCACTTTAATGAAAAGTCTGCGCGGTATTCTATCCATAGGATCAGAGGTATGGATATGCCCGAAACTCCCAACACAGGCAGGCTGTACCAAACAACATCTAGGTTGCTGCTCTATTAATGTTGTCGTGTTTGGTGCTCTGGGAATAAGAGAAAATTCACAAGCTATCACTCTTAGTTTGCATGATTCCTTGCGACGAAGGGTTGAGGGAAGACATGAGACGAGTTTGAGTTGTGCTACCACTAGGGAGCTATGTCTCAGTGGGTCAACCATCAGTAAGAGGGATAATGAGATCCCACAAGGATACAGGGATACAGGGCAATTTAAGCAAAGCTTTACCTTAGCCAATATATTTTTCACAAAGCTTATCACATTTCTGCAAATGATCCAATTTGAAATCAGATTAAGTGGACAATCATTGAATGGATAAATGTGTTGCATTGGTAACACTTAACCAATTGGCTAAAGGATGATAAACTAGCAATTCATTTTCCCTTTGTATATAAGGCTTAGTCATATCTCAATCACACTCTAACATTAACATCACATAAATGTGCTGGCAGTGGGTTTTAAGTTTAAGGATATTGGGACAGAATAGTTTGTTACTCAAGACCTACTACTTTCAAGTATAAAGGTAATATACAGTATATGACTACATGCAGTAAAATTACTTCTCTGCACATTTAGGACTAATTTTGGAAGTGTTTGAAAGCACAACAATGTGTTAACAAATGCCATGATTAACAAGCATTGGCATAGCCAATAGGTCTCGCTTTTGGGACCTTATAAGTATTTAGTTATGCAGCACAATATCCTTGGTGCAACAACATTAACTGTTGCTTGGTTAAACACCTATAAGGCCCCAAAGGCGAGACCTATTGGCCATGCCAATGCTTGTTTTTATATGCCTGCATGTATCCATGTTTTCTCTCATATTTATTTATCCGTGTGTGGAAAAAGTCAATTTGAAACTAATTTTAAAATAAAATGTGGAAGAAAACTAAATGTGCCATATTACTATTTTATGGGTAGGATTTAGCGTGCCAAGTAGCCGCTTATAATAAAGCATTACAGTCACCAGGAAACTGTAGCTTTGTACAGCTAGCATATTTACCTATCTATAGCATTTCAAACTTCATTGAGGAATCCCAATTTTTTTTTTTTAACTATGTTGTTAATATGCACTGCTGTTGTCCTAAAAGTCATTGACTCTCATGGAGGGGTGCTAAAGTTATGATGTCGTTGGATCTGTTTTAAAAAATTAAAAATACAGAAGTTATTGACACAGATTGTTTCCCTGTCTGCCTTTTAATGTAAAATTATTACACAAATGGGAACCTTAATCATACTGGAGAACAAAGGGAATGAATTACAAGCCTTCACAATAATGATCGTGCTGGCAACAGAAAAGAGCTCGTCACTAAACTGAGAAATTAGCATGGCGTTAAGACCAGTCCGTAAGGCGTCCAAGTGCTTACTTAAAACACCTTGTGAGGAAGAATTTTTAAAGAGTTTGGTAATCCGTTAGGGAGCTGCTGGGCACCTTGAGCAGAGTCCGAGGCATGAAATAAAATGGAAAGGCAAAGTAGAAGCTAAACATATTGGTTTACATAATGTACTCTGCTGCCTTCTTATCATATTTCAACCAGAGACGAAAATGTATTATATGAAATAGTCCGGGTTTGACCCTATGTACACCACCATAATTTGACAGCCTATGATAACTTGTCATTTACACTGATGCAGAATACTTACATTTCATACGAGATGCGTCATATTTTCTAGAGTAGTGTCCTTGATTGTACTACGGAATGCTTGCTGAATGCGTGATTAATTGTGCGACACTTTGATTTAGTTTTGAAAGACTACCATTTTGAGCAGATTAGATTGGTCATGAAAAAATTAAAAATGACTGGAATAGTCAGAATTGTCACAGTTGGAGTGGGATGATCAGTAGTTGTGTTGTTTCTGTAAATGGCATCTCTGACAGCAACAATGGGAAGAGCAAGCAGAAGTGGTCTCCTGACGAGGACGCACTGGAGAGCACAAATAGAGATTACCCATCCCCTGCCTATTTTGAATGTATAAAAGTGGGAGCTGCAGACACATTTGTTGCTCAGTTCCAAGCTCACTTTGATCAAGGAAGGAAGTGCTTCAAAGAATACTCAGAAGATTGCTGAGCAATCGGGGCCAGTGCATGTACGACATCAAGCTTTCCAAAGGTAAGCGGATCTGGAAGGAAGAGCTGTCTCCCTATACCGAAATGACTGGAGGCTGACCTGCCGGAGAGGAAAGGGGGAGGAATGCACCAACCCCACAGGAGGAGCAACAGACTAGTGCAAGCAGAAGCACCTGGCCCTGGAGTTCAGTCCATCCCCCCAAAGAGACTCGAAGGAGAGAAATCTGTGTTGGTCCCGTGACTGGAGCACAGACAGATTCTCTTGCCCAACCAGCCTGCACTGTGGCACTGCTCTGAAGTGTGGCCAAGCAGGCGGTGCCACCGTGATCCTAAAGTGTCTTTCACTGCTGCACTATGTGTAGAGTGCCCAAGCGAACTGTGAGCATGAACACTATGCCCGAGTGCACCGGGCGGTGCAAGTTTTGAAGTAGTTGACAAAGCAGATTGCACCGCTGTGATGACTGCCCGGACCCGTGCGGTCTGCATTGCTGTGAGCTAAGCCAGAGCTGCGCCAATAATAAAGTGCCTGCAGTAGCCCTGTGACCTCTCACCCCGCCACTCACCTTAAAAGCAGACTTCGGGTGACAGCCACTGCTGCTGCTCCCAAAGGCTGCACCTAAGTGCTGAAGCACTTACAATCGGTGTGTCTCTGCCCGGTTTGCCTCGGCTGGCTCCTCCTATGCAACACCGATACATCAATAAAAGACTGTGTGTTATATCAGCACTGGTAAGGCCTTACAGTGCGGGGCGGGTGAAGGGGCGGGGGGGGGGGCGTGTACAGTGTGGCAAGTGTGGCGCTGCGCCTGCAGCAAAGAGTGCCTTCTGCGCACGATCATGTTTGTGAGCCCTCGCCACCGATGTTGTAACCACAGAGCCCCCAAACAAGCCGCCCTAGAAATATTCATAACCTGCTGAGTCTCCGAGGGGCAGGAAGATGGTAGGAGTAGATTTCTACAAGTCCTGGCCCACGTGATTGGCCGCGGGACGCAGGAAGCTTGTAGTAATAATGAAAAACCAGCGTTGGCCGTGATCGCGATCAAAGCGGCCGTGCGGTCGCAAAAGTGAAAGTAAGCGCGGCGCGCGCGCCCGCGCACATGCACTGTACCTCTAGGCTGGCCTGGTAGCACTTTTTGGAGCCCACATACAAAATGTCTCTTCGAGCCAGCGCAAGCGCTGGGGCTCAGCGAGACCTAAAAATGAATCCAACCAAAAAAATGGCAAAAGACCTAAAGTGATCCACATACCAACTAAAATTAGGAGAATTAGTTTACGTGGGAACAATCAACAGCTACATTGCAGTTCGTAGACTGTGCACTCGAGGAGCTTGAAAGAACTTTAAGCACCTCTACTGTGAGGAAGGTACTGTTCATGCAGCAACTTAAATTACTCTCCTAATATGGTAGCGATTGTTACCATATCTAGGGCCTCATGTAGGTAGCCCAATACCGGTCGGTAACGGCCGATTTTCGGTAAATATACCATTACCGACCGGTATTTAGGCTTTTGATATGTAGGGGGATCATTTCTGTATTCGGTAATTTACCAAATCGGTAAAATTACCGAATCGGTATAATTACCGAATCGGTAAAATTACCGAATCAGTAATTTTACCGATTCGGTAAATACCGAATACAGAAATGAGATGTAAGGGGAGTGTGTGGTGGGTGTGGGGATTCGTTATTTACCACCAATTGAAAGTTGGTGGTAAATGACGAATGTCTCAGTTAAGGCATTATTTGGCCCTTAGATGTGTGCAATATGGCAGACACACATGCCCTCAGAGCATGTATGTGTGCCACATGTGCACACAAGCAGGAATCAGGGGTGCAACAGGGTGTCAATGTGACACCCTGCCACCCTTGATTGAGCTCCCCCATTACCGATTCGGTATTTACCGATTCGGTATTTACCGATTCGGTAATGGTAACTGGCTTCCCATTGATTCCTATGGGCCTCCTGGCCCATAGGAATCAATGAGATACAGGTTACCATTACCGAATCGGTAAATACCGATTCTAAAATACCGACACTTACCGAATCGGTATTTTTTTACCTACATTACATTTACCGATTCATAAATACCGAATCGGTAAAATTCGGTATTTAAGAATCGGTAAATGTAATTTACCTACATATGGCCCCTAATGCAGTATTTACTTGATCAGCCCAGGAAGTGCAACACAAGAGAATCATGTCAACCTTGCCTGAAAGAGGACTAGGTGTAGGCATGTGAATCTTTGCAAGAACAAAAGAAATGTTATTCTACAAATAATAAAAGTAAATTCAATTAAATCAAATATGAAGATAAACCTATTAATCTAGGACAATTGTATAAACGTAAGGCGGAAATGGCACTTTGGACCACAGTCTGCAGGCGTCGCTTGGATTCAGAAAGCTAATTCTTTGTTTCATGACTGCATTTTTTAAGTTAGACCAACAACATGTATAAAAATTGTTTGGACAAAGAATTGAGAACGAAAATATTGTGAAGGTAAGTTTCTAAGGGAAGGCAAAGTTTTACTATGCTTAACGCCACATCTACATACCTTGAAGATATACACATCTTCAAAGTACCTAGATGTGGAGTTAAAGAATCGTAAATCTATACTTTCCTATTTGCACTTACCTTCTTAGTATTTTGGTTCTTGATATTTTTGACACAATATTCTGTCCACACAATATTTTTGTAATTGTTATTTCATCAGACATCCATATCAAATCCTGAAGTAGTCTGATTGTTAAATCGAACTACAAGTTTAAGCTTTCTCTGCACTTTGTAAACAGAGTAGAGATACTGGCTGAGGTTCTTTCCGTAAAGTTATCAGTCCATGCATTCATGCCTGCCCTAAGAATTCTGCGCTTGCACTCTAACTTATCCAGACCATCTTTTTTTTTATTAAAACAACAATGATCTGCAGGTATAATTTTACAATCTTAATGTTACTTCTGTTCAGTCACGTAATATACATTTCACATCGATACACAAATGACTTCAACAACCTCATAGGTCCTCGTCCTATCCAGACCTTCTTAATACATACATGAAGATGAAGGAAAAGAGGACATTTCTTCAAGGAGTCAATTAAATTCAACTACAGATTCATGACCATTTATTACCCAGCTTTCACTGCCAGATTCCAACAAGCTTGTGAATGTTCTGGATCGCTGGGGATAAGAGAACAAGTTTAGGGTGTGCAAAGTTTGTGTAATTTATTTTTGTGTAATTATGCAAGCTTTCAGCAAAAATCATGCACTATACTTTAGCACGAAAAATACTCCTCTCATCAATTTGTGGTGCAAGGATGCAGTGAAACAAAAGCCTAGCAAACAACAGCTGATAAAATTCTGTTGTTCGTGTGTGTCCGTTATACATTTTTACCATGAATAGTATGTTATCACATGAAGTGGCCTGGTGGCAGAATTTCAGAAATTTCACTTAACAGCAGAAACATAAAATTCACAAAATTACATTGATTAGACTGCATAACTTAAAAATTTCAAGAAGGCCTAAATAAGACCTAAACAATTTTGAAAACCAAACACTACGGACTAGTGGATCCAGTATGCACATACTACAGCCTTGCCAAATGTCCTAGCTTTATTTCTGTTTCACCTTCCAGATGGTTGTATGTCTGTTTATCGTGGCCCAAATATCATCTGACAAAACTATTGTGGCATTAATACTGCCCCAAAAATAATACTCCATTAGATGTAGATTTTCTGCTATTGGCTCAATGGGTCAATATTAAGGACACCACATATTTTTCAGACAACAATTAGGCAAAGATGTTCTAGTACCATACTTTCCAGTCAGACGACAAGTCCAGGTTGCCCAGTTAATATTGCATTCCAAAACAAATAAATAAAGTGCATCCCCTCCATTCTTAAAATCTTTCAGAAATTCATTTTGAACCAATCAAAGAAGGTTTTGTATTTGTTTTCTCTTTTGCAATTGGATACACATCTCTGAAGGCAAACGTCTTGTCACAACAATGAAAGCTATTATATCCTATTCAGGTGAGTCATTTTCTGACTTACCCCTTTTGTTTTTTACTATCCTGTCATGCCGTTTGGCAGGGTATGCCCAGACGTGGGTCCCTTGCTCACTTTGACACTGGATTCAAGCTAACCTGGCTGATGAGGGAAGTTTCACCGAAACTGGTCCCAGGATGATTGATTCTGGTCCAGGGAAGACCTGGCTTGGCAGTTTGGACTGGACGGTTCCCACGAGGAACAAGGGCAAGGCTGCTTTGCATATAGCTGGGTCTAAACTGGAGTAGTGAAGTGAGCTATACAGCTATGATAAATTCAACCCAGATCTGTGACTAGGGGTGAGTGTAAAATTTGCAGTGCTCTGTCCATTATCTCCAGGTGTTTGCTTTATTCGCCCTAAATTGGCAGAGTATGCCCAGACATGGGTCCCTTGCTGACTTTGACACTGGATTTAGGCTAGCCTGGCTGATGAGGGGTGTTATTTTGAAACTGGCCACAGGCTGCTTGTTTCCAGTTCAGGGAAGACCTGGATTAACAGATCAGGCTGGACTGTTACTATGAGCAACAGGATCAAGACTGATTTGCATCTTTCTGGGTCTGAACGTGCGTGGTGAAGTGAGTTAAATAACAATGATGGATTCAATCAAGATCTGTGACAGGGGGTGAGAGTCTGAAAAGTTTCAGCCCTCTGTCATTTATTTCCTTGTGTTTGCTTTGTTTGCCCTGAGTTGGCAGGGTATGCCCAGATGTGAGTCCCTTGCTCACTTTGACACTGGATTCAAACTACCCTGGCTGATGAGGGGTGTAACCCCGAAACTGGCCCCAGGATGCTTGCTTCCGGTCGAGGGAAGACCTGGCTTAGCAGCTCAGGCTGGACTGTTCTCATGAGGAACAGGGTCAAGACTGATTTGCATATGGCTGGATCTGAACTGGGGTGGCCAAGTGAGCCAAAGAACGATGATGGATTCAACCCAGATCTGTGACTGGGGTGAGTATCTGCAAAGTTTCAGTGCTCTGTCCATTATCTCCTTGTGTTTGCTTTGTTTGCAATAAGTTGGCAGGGTGTGCCCAGATATGTGTCCCTTGCTCACTTTGCCACTGGATTCAAGCAAGCCTGGCTGATGAGGGGTGTTATCCTAAAACTGGATGCTTTTTTCTGGTCCAAGGAAGGCCTAACTTGGTAGTTGGGGCTGGTCTGTTCCCATGAAAAACAGGGTCAAGACTGATTTGCATATGGCTGGGTCTGAGCAGGGGTGTCAAGGTGAGCTAAAGAACGATGATCGATTCAACCCAGATCTGTGATTGGGGGTGAGTGTTTGAAAAGTTTCACTGCTCCATCCACTATCTCCTTGTGTTTGCTTTGCTTGCCCTTTTTGGCAGGGTATGCCCAGACGTGGGTCCTTTGCTCACTTTGCCACTGTATTCAAGCTGTCCTGGCTGATGGGGGGGTGTTACCATAAAACTGGTCCCAGGATGCTTATTTCCATACCAGGAGCTGGTCTGTTCCCATGAAAAACAGGGTCAAGACTGATTTACATACGGCTGCATCTGAACTGGCGTGGCAAAGTGAGCTACAGAACGATAATGAATTCAACCCAGATCTGTGACTGGGGGTGAGTGTCTGAAAAGTTTTAGCGCTTCGTCCATTATCTCCTTGTGTTTGCTTTGTTAGTTCAAGTTTCATAGGGTATGACCAGATGTGGGTCTCTTGCTCAGTTAGCCAGTGCATTCAAGCTCGCCTGGCTGATGAGGGGCGTTACCCTGAAACTTGTCCCAGGATGCTTGTTTATGGTCCATGGAAGACCTTGCTTGGCAGTTCATCCTTGAGTGTTCCCATGAGGAACAGGGGTAATACTGATTTGCATATGGCTTGCTCTGAACTGGGGTGGCTAAGTAAGCTAAAAAATGAAAACGTATTCAACCCAGATCTGTGACTGGGGGTGTGTGTCTGAAAAGTTTCAGTGCTCTGTCCATTGTCTCCTTGGTTTTGATTTGTTTGTCCTAAATTGGCATGATATGCCCAGACGTAGGTCCCTTGCTCAATTTGCCACTGGATTCAAGCTAGCCCGGCTAATGAGTAGTGTTACCCCACAACCGGTCTCAAGATGCTTGTTTCTGGTCCAGAGAAAACCTGGCTTGGCAGTTCAGGCTGGACTGTTCATATGAGGAACAGAGTCGAGACTGATTTGCATATGGCTGAGTCTGAACAAGAGTGGCAAAGTGAGCTAAAGAACAATGATGGATTCAACCAACATTTGTGACTGGGGGTGAGTGTCTGAAAAGTTTCAGCCCTCGGTCAGTGATATCTTGATATTTGCTTTGTTTGCCCTAAGTTGGCTGGGTATGCCCAGACGTGATTTCCTTGCTCACTTTGCTACTCGACTCAAGCTAGCCTGAGTGAAGAGGGGTGTTACCCCAAAACTGGTCCCAGGATGCTTCTTTCCGGTCCAGGAAAGACCTGGCATGGCAGTTCGGGCTGGATTGTTCCCATGAGAAACAGGGTCAGGACGGATTGGCATATGGCTGTTTCTGAGGAGGGGTGTCGCAGTGAGCTAAAGAACAATGATGGATTCAACCCAGATCTGTGATTGGGGTTGAGTGTCTGAAAAGTTTCAGTGCTCCATTCACTATCACCTTGTGTTTGCTTTGTTTTCCGTAAATTGGCAGGGTATGCCTAGACGTGGGTCCCTTGCTCACCTTGCCACAGGATTCAAGCTAGCCTGGCTGATGAGGGATGTTACCTTAAAACTGGTCCCAGGATGCTTGTTTTTGGTCCAGGGAAGGCCTGGCTTTGCAGTTCGGGCTGGACTGTTCCCATGAGGAACAGGGTCAAAACTGATTTACATATGGCTGGGTCTGAATTGGGGTGGCAAAATGAGCTAAAAAACATTTGCAATGCAATAGGTCTCACATTCACTCGAGTTTAAGCTATTGACATTGTAAATGACAATGCCTTTTATTTATGTTTTAAAAACCAAAACATAAAACAAGGCATTGCCATTTAACAATGCCAATAGCTCAGACTTGCATACTGCTTGTTTGTTTTGTTGCCTAGGCCTATTTTCTGTCCAAGTGTGACCCTGACTCCAATGTGTTTCTCATCCTGCATTTATCACCCAATCTCCATGTTGTTTTCTCCCTAGTATGCTGCCCTCCACTCCCCTCACAGCTCCTCCTGTGCCCCCCCCAAGCCTCCAGTCTGTGTATTTAATTTTGCTCTTCGTGGAAAGCAAGCCAACATGAAATAATGATACTAAAACGGTATCACGATAAGAACCAAACTCGGTTCTAGGCTTTCCAGTATCAAACTGTGTGACCCTGGCGGCATCATATAATCTTCCTTTCTAAGCATTTCCTCGCCTGTACAATTGAGTATTTAGAGCGTGCAACCCCAGATATAAGTACTACACTGCTATTCGTGAAGATATAGTTTTGCATGTCGGATAGTTCAGTGATTTAAGTGCCCACTACAAAGGTCCGTGGTAGATCAAACGACGAAATCTCAACAGGTAGACTCTGGCTTTCAGCCTCCCAACGATGATAACACACAAGTACATAATTTAGTAATAGCAACACTTCTTACGCACAGCACAATAAAAAACGTGTTAGCAAGCCAAGCTCAAACAAGGTATTGCTGTCCTATTTGCTAAAGGTGAATACACACCCATCCGAATATTAATGTCCAGGCACAAATGCAACAAAAAGACAGTGGAGCTTAACTATTTGCATTCAAAGGTCGTTACATTTTCACAGCACAATACCTGTTTGGTAACTTCCTTTACTTCCTGGAAAGATATCTCCTGGTACACCACCAAAGCCGCAAGGCTGTCGCAGAGTGCGGGTGCAAACCAACACAACCACTTTAACAACACTAGAGTGTGTCCTGACCTTGGTAGTGTTTGTTTCTGTCTTTCTGCGACCCTGGTTCACATTGTATAGTTGTTTGTGTGCCAATAACATCCTTGTACGTTGCTCCATTGCAACCCTCCATTGTCAATGTGATTACTTGTGTTGCAATACATTTCCTGATTCCAAACTGTGAAACAGAGCGAAACGGAGCTGTAGGGTGTCCATTGCAAAACAATATGAGGATATGCATTGGCACATGAACAACAGCAACAACTGTCATTCTTTGTAAGTTGGCAGTTTACGCTCCAAAGCCAGTGACTGGGCACCGTTGTGATAAAGCAGGTGAACTGCAAAATGTACACCCAAAAAGAGCCAGCTGCAGAAGGAGAATAGAAAGAGAGGAAGGACTGCCATAGCCAAGATCCACACCTAAACATTGCCTGCCCATGCTGGTCTCTTGCAGTGCAGCCACCTGTGCTATTTTTTGGATGCAAAGTATAAGGTACATTCTTTTTTCATTGTCTTGAGGATCATTAATAACAAAATACCTATATACTGTATTTAGGATGCAAATTAAATCCTTTGACTTGGGGACAGGTAAGAGCAGATACTGAAAGGATTTCATCATGACTGATGGCAAAGGCTTTCATTGAATTGAGCGTTTATATGCCACGCACTGAGGTGTCCTGGGATGTTATCCAGTGAAGGGACGTGGTAGGTTGTAAGCTAAATTATTTTGAAGCTGATTTGAACTCTAGCCTCAGTGCCACTTGCTTCGATCTACAGGAGTAAAGCAGCCCAGTGCCTCTGTGAGGAAGGCAGGGTCTGGGTGTGGGGGACAGGTCCCTGGCCTGACCAACATTTTGTGAAACCAACTCCCCATTACCCCTCGAGGCCGGAAGGTCAGTTTACCCTTGTTTGCAGAAATGCTTCACATGATCCGGGTTCTACCGCGGCAGGCAGTGGCTGTGGCAAGATCGGTACTAGCTCCTTGAGTGTCAGGAACCCCTGTGCCACCCACCTGTACCCCGAGGGGTTGGGAGGGAAAGGGGCTAGGGAGGGGACTCCCTGGTGACACTGCCTCCGAAGCGGCACACAGGAGCATTGTCTGGGAGGTGCCGGCTGTGTCCCTGTAGCTGCTTGTGGGTCGGTGTGTGCACTGGACCACCTGCCTGGTGAGGGAGAGGTCTGTGCAGAGGCTCCAGTCCGAGAGCCACGACCAGAGAGGTCTGCCAGGGAAGCACGGCGACCGAAGCGCCTAATGCCAGAAGCAGGGCTCAAACCTGAGACGCTAGAAACAGCCTGTCTTTTTCACGTTCCGAAAGGTAACCTGTTGCTTCAAGTAAGACACTGTGTCAGTTGGTTCTAAAATAGATAACAAGCACATCTCTTCCTGAGGCAGGGTGGATTAACAGTACAGACCATACTGGTAGGCAAGTTAACAAGCATTTACAATGCAATAGGACTCGCATTTAGACCTATTGCATTGGAAACAGCAGTGCAGGCGAGCGAGAAGGTATGAACGGGAGTGAGTGGGGTGGGGAGGCCCGAAAAGTCACAGATTACGGGAGGGGGCTGGGGGAGACAGGGAAGAAAATAGTGTTCAGAGTAAAGTGACCAGTAGCCATGGAGGGATACAATGATGACATGGACGTCATGAGGAGGGACTAACAAGCCTAAAACCAATCGGAAGGCAGCATTTAGGACCTAAGCAAATGAAAAAGATGGTCGGAGAGTGGGTGGAGATTCCATGAAGCTTCTACGCTATACTGAATACTGCATGCCTCGCAAAGCGAGCAGCACATGCGCTGCAACGCTAGGCTCAACCTATAAATGATAATTGATTCAACCCAGATCTGTGATTGGGGGTGAGTATCTGAAAAGTTTTAGCACTCCATCCATTATCTTCTTGTGTTGGCTTTGTTTGGCCTAAGTTCATAGGGTATGCCCAGATGTAGGTCACTTGCTCACTTTGCCAGTGTATTCAAGCTAGCCTTGCTGATGAGGGGTGTTACATCGAAACTGGTCTCAGGATGCTTGTTTTCAGTCTAGGGAAAGACCTGGATTGGCAGTTCGGGCGGGACTGTTCCTATGAGGAACAGGGTCAAGACAGATTTGCATATGACTGGGTCTGAACTGGGGTGGCAAAGTGAGCCAAACAATGATGATGCTTTCAACCCACATCTGTGACTGGGAGTGAGTGTCTGGAAGTTTCAGCACTCTCTCCATTATCTTCTTGTGTTTAATCTAATTTGATGAACAGCTAGTGTCTCTGGTGTCAGTATTAAAAAGGTTGGGGTGAAATAGAGACCACAGTATCAAAGCATGGCTCCAGGCAACAAATGCTGGCCTTTATTCATCACAGATCATTTAAACCTTCCTTAAAGCGGGGTAAGCTGTTTTGAACAAACAACCATAGTCCTAAGGATGGTTGCACCTATAAAGTGGTCTAGAGACTGACACATTGATGTGACTTCAACTTCTTGCTCCACATTATTTGCACATTTTTAAAAAATGCTAATAAAATGAGGGATGATTGATATGTACTTAGTACCATACAAGAGTGGATTGGCACAATGCTCACATATGGGCTTCTCAGAACTGAATATTAAGAGACTATTATAACTGTTGGACATACATGTGCTATTTGTTTAAACTAAACCCCTCAGTATTTGTTGAGTAATGAACTCACATTCTTTCCATCCAATTAATGATGTTTACATGTACATCTGTAACAAAGCTTTTCCTCAAATAGATTAATGTCTCGTTTACTGTAATATGAAGATGTGGTTTTCATGTCTTTACCTGAGGTTTGTTCAATTACATATCATTTGAATGGGAAAAAATCACCTTGGATGCACCTCATATTTTGGTATAGATGAGTGAGTACAAGACAATCATCTTGCAAGCAGCTTTTATAGACTCCTGTTGACCTGCAGGCCTTTCTGAGTATTCGAGAGAGAAACTCTGGAACCAGAACAGGTTTACCGGTGCTACATTCTTTCGGGTCCCCAAGGAAATAGGGGTCCTGACCCACTGCAATTTGTATCCTGTATCTGTAGAGTTCAACTAGTTCTGGACACAGTAAAAGCACAATAGAACATTTGGACCTGTACATTTCTCCATCTTTCTATGTAAATTCTCTCCCCTATGTCCGGGGAGTTAAGAAGGGGATGCAGGCTAGTGAAGTTGACCACAGAGGAATTGCAGGGACCAATTGCAGATGGACATGTAACTTTGGGCATGAATGTAAATTGGGTGGAACATTTCTACAAAGAAGCTTTATCTGGAAGATTGGAAAATGGTATCTAAAACACATACATGGTACAAAACATTTTTTTCAGAAAGTTGAAACTTAGCAATTTTTCATCTATGGAAGACCAGGATAAGTAGTGAAGCCTATCTGAAAAAGACATGACCTACCAAGCTATATTTTAGCAGCTTGTCCCACATGGATCTTTGGACTGCAAGTTTAAAAGTAGCAAGGGACCAAGAAGAAGGAGGATCAAACTTGGTTCCTCCATGCTTGGATACATCTTATGACATTGTCACACTGATTCCTATTTACCACATACATGTATAAAGACTAAATATAAAACTTGTGACTGGAGCAAGCCACAAACTCCTATTGGACACACTCAGAGCAGGTCTGCCACGAAGCGTGAGTTTGTCCTGGTCCTCCCTTCCTCAATACCCAAGAAATATCCAACTATGCTCTTCAGAAGGCCAGCTGCAGATGGTGCCACGCTACTGCACCATATACACTAATATTACATTTGGCTATTGGTTTCTATAGAAGGATTAACTGTTTGCATTAACTCCTGATCCTGGTGTTGAATTTTCTTTTATTATTGTTTCATTTTACTCATAAGAGTATTCTCCTTTTAGCTAAAAAAACAACAATACAGTCAGTTTTCTCATTGAGGGCCTTCCTTAATGCATAAAGTTATCGAGAGCAATTCAGGTACTTCTCCCAGAAATAAGTTTACTTAACATGAGTCAGATTGTTTTGCCTTTAGTGGATCTCAGCTACTGCTCAGATTAAACTACAGCCTCCTGCACTAAGCTTTCATTTGAGACATGATCCTATTCTCATACATGCAGATTTGTAGAAGTTGCAAATTCTTTTGCTCTTTGCACAATAATCTTAATAACAGATATAATACTGTGTTGGTCACTTGTCGGTTTTCTGGTTAAGAAAAAAAAAACTATTTGTCTGAGAATCTAGGAAAGAGTGCACACTGCCAATGTCTTGAAAGCTCAACTCATCAGGAATCCCATCTATTACATTCCGAAGGAAGCATAATGGAGCCCGCAGCCTTACTTCTGAGTAGATCCGGGAATATATGTTCTTGTTTGGATACTTAGAACCATATTTCAAACTCTTCAAGGATGGTTTACTTCTCATAGCAATTCTGGTCACTGAGTGTTGTTTCTGTCCCCATACATTCATAAGACATTGATAATATAGAGTAACATAGACCCACACATCACTTTAACTCTAGATGCATCATTACGTGTAGCTTGTATTTGAGATGATCTGTTTGTTTGTTGATGTATTTACTTTGCTGACATAATGGTATTTGAATTGACACATTTTGGCTTTTTTGTTTAGGAAGTGCATGCTGTTTGGTGCAAAAAAGATGCTATACGATTCACTAACCACCCTTAGGTGTTCTTCTATTTTACTGGGAGATCATAAAAGCATATTTATATATTGTTTCTTTGTTCCCAAAGTGAAGAATTGAAGGCATAATAGCTTCGTAAACCTACAATGAAAATATTGGTGAAAAGTATCCACTAGGAACAGTTTTTCTGCTGTATCAATTCCTAGGCAAATTGTATACTTACTGTCCTTTTCATAACACTCTTCTTTACATATAAAGCTTAGCTATGCTAATCCAGTCTTACCAGCAAAGAGGCCATACTCCTTTCTCCCATGTTACTGTAGCCCTTGTGGAGTTTGCTTACCATAGCACATGGTAGCAGTATACATAAAGCTGCTCAACTATTTCCACCCCTGTGCGAACAAAAAACATATCTATTGGCTTTTCCAGACCATGTTACACTTCTCACCACATTATCTAGCTTGAGCTTTGAAAGGTGACAATGTGTCAACAATGCCCAGTATGGCAACATGGCTTCATATTTATAATTTTCCAAGTATACCAACAAAAGTGAACTGGTAATGGCTTCACCACATCTCTGGTTCTGTTGCCTGCCACATAAATAGTTCAAGCAAGGAGTAACAGGAACAATCTGTTTGCAGGGCACACAACACAAGTAGTCTGCAGCTAAGTAATCACAACTAATTTACAAACACAATAACAACAAATCGGTAAAAAGTGGCTTTGAAGGACACAAAGGAATGCGTTCCCGCAACTTTGAAAGATCAATCAATCAGGGTTGGTAAAGTGCAGCTACTCACTTTTTGAGAGTCTCAAGACGCTAGGGGGCAGGAGGGGTTCCTTTGAGCACTGGGGTCATCCAAAGAGCCAGGTCTTGAGGTCCTTCCTGAACTCTAGCAGTGTAGGGACTTGCCCGAGGTGGAGGGGGAGGTCGTTCCAGGCCCTGGCTGAGAGGTTGGAGAAGGACTGGTATTGTTGAGGCATGGAATGGTGTCCAGAGAGAGGTCAGTTGATCGAAGGTTTCTCTTGGGTGCGTGGAAGGAGAGGAGGTGGTCCACTGTTGTGGAGGGCCTTGTATGCGTGAGTGAGGAGCCTGAAGGTTATTCTTCTTTTGATGCGGAGCCTGTCGTGATCATGGAGGTGTTGGGTGATGTGGTTGTGACAGGGGATGTCTGGGATCAGTCTGGCTGCGGCGTTCTGGACGGTCTGGAGTTTGGGAAGTAGTTTCTTGTTGATTCCGGCATAGAGAGCGTTGCCGTAATCCATTTTGCTACTGATGAGGGTGTGCGTGACCATTTTTCTGGACTCGGTTGGGATCCAATTGAACGTTTTTCAGAGTATCCGGAGGGTGTTAAAACATGCTGAGGATATGGCATTGATCTGGTGGTTCATCATGAGCGATGAGTCTAGTATGATGCTAAGGTTTTGTAGGTGTTCCATTGGAATGAGGTGGTTTTGAGGCCCATGGGCCCCCAGGTATGCGGAGGGGTTGGAGCCTAGGATGAGGACTTCTGTTTTCGCATAGTTGAGTTTCACGCAGTTCTTCTTCATCCAGGTAGCCAAGGCTTTTATCCCTTCTTGGAAGTTGTGTATTACGATGTTGGGTACTTTGGTGAGGGAGAGGATGAGCTGGGTGTCATCAGTGTAGGAGACGATGTTGAGCCCATGGTTTCTGACGATGGTTGTGAGGGGGCCATATAGATGTTGAAGAAGGTGGGGCTGAGGGAGGATCCCTGGGGCACTCCACATCTGGTCTCTGTTGGTTCCGAGAAGTAGGGCGGTTGTCTGACTTGCTGTGTTCTATCTGTGAGAAATTTGCTTATCCAGTCAAGGGCCTTTCCATGGATGCTGGCATCATGGAGTCTGGTGTATAGTGTGCTGTGGGTGACAGTGTCTAAGGCAGCTGAGAGGTCCAGGAGGATGAGGGCTGCTGTTTCCCCTGGTCGAGGAGGGAGCGTATATCATTGGTGGCAGTGAGTAGGGCTGTCTCAGGCTGTGGTTGCTGCAGAATCCAGATTGGGCGATGTCCAGGACGTTGTTAGTGTCGATGAAATTTGCTAGCTGGGTGCTGACAGCCTTTTCAATGACCTTGGCCGTGAATGGAAGCAGGGAGACAGGCCTAAAATTCTGGAGGTCTGTCGGGTCAGTGTAGGGTTTCTTCAGAATGGGGCTGACTACGGCGTGTTTCCAGTCATCAGGAATGTGGCGGTTTCGAGAAAACAATTGATCGCTCAGATGCAATTAGCCGTGGCGGCTCTGTGGAAGATGTGGGGTGGACAGGGGTCTGAGGGTGCTCCGGAGTGGATGCTCTTCATAGTCTTTAAGGTATCTTCTGTCATGAGTGGGGTCCAAGTGAGCAGGGTCTGTTATGTGGCGTCGCTGGGGGGAGCTGGAGCGGTGAGGAGGTCAGGGTTGTCGAAGTTGTCACAGCTCATCTTAATCTTGATGTGAAGAAAGCTGCTAAGTCAGTTGCAGAGGTCTTGGGAGGGTGGGACGTCTTTTGTTTCGCTGCAGGGTTTGGTGAATTCCTTGATAATGGAGTAGAGTTATTTGTTGTTGTGGGGATTCTGTGCTGGAGGAGTTTCTACTTTGTGGATTTGTTGAGTTGATGGTGTTCTGTGGTGGCTGCTCTGTAGGCAATGCATGTTTCTGGGGTCTTGTTGCTCCTCCATATCTTTTCGAGTTGTTGGCAGGAGCACAGGGGAGAACCACCTTGCTTTCTTCATATGTCATCCTGTGGCTTTCTTGAGGGGGGTAAGTGTGTCAGCGCGGTTTGTGATCCAGTGCTGGAGGTTGCGTGCCACGGTGTTAGCGTCTGGTGTTGTCAGTGGTGGGATGCTAATGAGAGCAGAGGTGAACTGGTCTTTGGTGACTTTGTTCCAGCTTCTATGGTGGTGGGGGTGGATGTGCTTGTGTACAGTGGGTTTTCTGAAGGAGAAGTGGATGCTGTGGTGGTCTGTCCAGAGGAATTCCTTGGTGTGGCTGTAGGAGACACTGTTTCCTTCTCTGAAGATCGAGTCGAATATGTGTCCCACTCTGTGCGTGGGGGTGGTGACAAGTTGCTTCAGTCCTATGTTGGCGAGATTCTCTAGGAATAGTAGGATGTAGTCTGTGGAGGCAAGTGTGTGGGGTGCAATGAGGTCGGCGATGCTGAAAGGCGCACGCGGGCCGGGTGACCTGTAGATGAGAGTTCCATGGAGAGTCATTTTAGGGTTGGTCTGGATCTGGAAGTGAAACTTCTCCATGAGAGTCGTGGTGTGGTCCAGGCCTGTGGTTGTCATGCAGTGGGGTGCTCTTGAGGATGATGGTGATGCCTCTTCCTGGGTGGATGGGGCAGTCTTTCCACAGGAACTTGTATCTATTTGGAATGGCAGTGGCGATGTTGGGCGCGGAGTTGCCATTGGACCAGGTTTCTGTGAGGAAGACGATGCCAGGCATGTGGGTGTTGAGGAGGTCTCAGATTTCTATGGCGTGCTTGTATAGGGAGCGCACAGGTGGGTAAAGGGGCAGCGGAAGTGACGACAGGAGATAGGGCCTTGGGTGTTGCCTGGCACTTAAAGCTGGAAGTTGTTGTTGTGTTCGGGGTTGAGAGTGTGGAGGGTGTTGGAGTCATAGCGGAGGTGGGTCGGAGGACCAGGGTCACTTGCACTGGTTGCCTCCTGATCATGGAAAGGTGCAGACGGGCATGCCTTTGGAGGCCACCATTAAACAGGGGTCGGGAGAGGGCAGTCAGCTGGGAGGTGGAAACAGGAAGGACACACTGAAGGGAGGAGGGGCCGCGAGGGGAGCAGTGGCTGAGGAAAAACGCGGGAGAAAAGAGAGGAGAGAAAAGAGGGCACAGAGAAAAAAGCCAAGAAAGGTGGAGCAGAAGAACAGCAGAGTGCTCTGCTACTCGACCACCAGGGATGAGGTGCAGTCACAAGCCTACGGGTGGAGCAGGGCCTCGCCCACCCTGTAACTGAGCTCAGGGGACTCAGGCGCCAGCACTTAGCAGCGGAGATACGCAGGGAGAGGAGTCACACTGACCAGGTCAGTCGTCTAGCTCTTCTTGCTGCGCAGCAGTCGCAATTAAGTAGGAGTCAGGGGAGGGCAGTCAGTTGGGAGATGGGAGCAGTAAGGACACACTGGAGGGAGGAGGGGCTGCCGGGGTAGCAGCAGCGGGAAGTAAACACAGAGAGCGAGAGGGAGAAGAGAGAAAAAAAAAGAGAAAAGCGATAAGAGGGCACAGAAAAAAAAACAGAGAGGCGGAGCAGCAGAAGAGCAGAGTGCTCTCCCACTGGACTACCTGTGGGAGAGCACTCTGCTCTGCTTTCTGCTCTGATGAATATCTGGGCACCTTCAGTTTGTGTCATTAAGACACGTTTTGGTTAAAAAAAAGATGAGTAAGTAACCTATGTTTTACCTTACAATTGATCAAATGTTTTTATATTTGCGCATATGTAGGTGTTGGAGGTAGGGTAGCCATTTTATGGGAAGGCCTGGAGGAGGCTTTAGACACTTGTGCATTGGGGAAACCTTATGGCAAATACAAAGTTTGGTGGAGAGAAGTGTTTTATGCTTCTGCCTTGGGTACTGGACAGCAGTAGGCGCATATTTGGATATAGCCGGAGAGAGCCAACTACAAGTGCTAAATCCAGAGGCTAAGACACTTTCTCCCTGCTGACATTAGGCTGGACAATATGTTGTTTTATTCTGGATTATATCCCATGCTTCTAGTTTCCAGTTGATGACTGTGCCACAGTAGTAATACAGCATTGAAATAAGGAGTTGCAAAATGTTATACTCAAATACTTGTAGGGGAGGCTGGAAGTGATGCCCCTAAATTCTGGTGATTCTTTATCAGGCTTTCCCCTCTCAGTTCATACCTTCTTGGCGTCACTGAGAAGGAAAACTGGAGGATCCTTTCAGAGGAATAAAGGTAACGTGATTTACAGTGCCATTTTCGAAGTCTTGTAAGTGATTGCCTGGAGTCTCAAACTGGCAAGTACAATTAGTCAGACTTTATAATGCTTAAAGACAAACAAACTTTTTTCAGGACTCTCTTATATACAGGATTTGAGTGTTCCTAGACAGAAGATAGTCAATGGATATCAAACTTTCTTTACATGGAGCAACAAAAAAGTAAGCCCTCCCCTCAGTACACATGATGACATATAATGCCATTTCATATAAAGAGGCAACGCTGGCTAAAATCTAAAATAGCAAGGGGTTTATCATGTTCTGTTCCACAATGAGGCTTATGTTCATACTCATAGCTCACATTAGGTCAGGAGTAACTCCCTGGGTCACCTCTTAAGCTAAGGCCAGGGTCTGCATTAACCCATGTCACTATACCACAGTCACACATCAAGGGGTAATCACGGTACAACACGCCTGCCCTTTCAGACACTCCTTACTGCCTGAAGTATGTGTCTTGCCTACAAGAGTGTCCCTCCAAATCCAAAGCAATACCTTCAGTTTATCAATCTAATAGCTTGTTGTGCATTACAAAAGTCATACAACAGATTCACGTATAGATCCTGCCCTGCCCACAACTGACCATTGCTTGCTCTGAGATCAATTTAGCAAGGTCTTAGCATGTACCTTGGACTGATGTCTTCACACAAGGAATATGATAACAGCACATAGATTGCCTGGATGGATTCGAACAATACAAATCTAGGGATCATTAAAATAAGTGTATTACTGTAATGGCTGTGCCTGTGGCCATCTGCAAACTGAAATATTGCAGCTATATTATATTACATTATTTTTTACTAGTAAAACTTTCGGTTAACTGAGCGTTTATGTGCACAGGAAAATATTACTCTCAACTCAAATTCGTTAAGTGACACTGAGAACAAGTGCTCAGAAAGCAGCTCAAAGGTTCATGGAAAAGAGAAGTGATAGGAAGCTGTGAGGCAGAAGGCAAGATTAGTGACACATAGCTTTGGATCATAATGGGAAATGGGGAATAGTGAAATAAATACATGCATGGATGTTCAAAGAAGAGCATCACCAAGGAATCCAGATTAAACAATGGCCAGAGGAAATGAAGACATCAAGGGTGGATGAATGATGGTCCTTGAGCAGAAAGCACCGAGAATACCAATGGCATGCAGTAACACAATGGTCATGATCCAGAATCAGAGAAGAATTCAAAATCTACCACATAAAAGCTTATTATGTACTTGTAGAACATGTTAGTATGATTTTTTATTAACTCAAGATACAGGTTACTGTGGGTACATTGAGAACAGGCTTTACTACTTGATTGCAACTTGCTGTATTTATTATCTAGAGGCCTTGCACTCTCTTGTATAATCTCGACTTCACAAGGAATTATGTTGCAATAGGTTTGGACAAATGAAAGTGTACATTCTATGTTCTGAATATCTCATGCATTTTTATAATACTTTATTCACTACCTAGTTTAGAGCAGTGACTTTCTTAGTTTCTCTATTTTAGGTAAATAATGTGGGCCTGATTCACTCAGGGCCTCTGTACTCGTGGAGGTGGCCTTGCAGTCGGGCTGAATCTCTGCAATGAGAATTATTGGTATATATAAAAAACTTTATTGTGTCTATCTTAATGCAGGCACAGATGACGCTAACATAAGTGAATGTTTCAGGTGGGGACCTTGAAGAAAGCGTGACTACACCTTACATCCGTGGACCTATGGAGCACTATTAGGTGTTTTTATATATACAGTGGAGGAGACACCAAGTGGGTGTAAACATTTCTTTTGACATGCAGAGTCCTTGTTTGAAATGCACCTGGCATTAACATAATAGTATGTAAGGAGTGATCGAAGGGGAGTGAGATTTACAGTCCTGATGAAAGTCACTGGGAAGGTTGGCAGAACCATGTAGACCTGGTAAAAGGAAGAATTCATGACCATAGGATCCGTCATAACTTTCCATTTTCTTTACCATATTTTAATCATACTGACTTGGAAATTAATTAAAGCAATAGTTGCCATCAGCCAGGTATCTTTAACCTAAAGAGAATTGTTTTGTTTCCCTTTTTCTAACACAATTGGTCTATTACAATTGAGTACTCCCTTGTAACTCATAGGTAGCAGCACGCCCTGTTCCGCAGCAAAACGGAAAGGAACCCAATGGTGAAGCATGTGACCAAGGGCTAACTCTGGTGAGTGAGGGTTCCTTTTTTACAGAAAGCATTTGCTTTTTCCAAAGGGAGGTCTGCTCAGTCCACATGGCCGAGTGGGGCTCTCAAATTTGTGTATAGGTTTCTGAAAAATTTCTTGTCTGACAATCTGGTTGCCAGGGGATGGCTGTGGCCTTCTCAGATGTCAATGATTGGTTAAGCAAGGTTATGTGTGGTGAGGCAGGTCAGGGGCACTGTCATGGAGCATGTCCCAGTTTCTGTGGTGTGTTTGGTGAGTGAGCAGTTTTGAAGAGCATGCAAGCATGTGTGAAGTATTGTGTGGTAAGTTGTAGGACTGTGTGAGTGAGTGTGAGAGAGTGGCGAGTACGGTGAGTGTAGGTAAGAGCATAAAAACTTGCAGGAAGCAAAGGGGAATGCTCCCTCAGTGTTGTGTCATGTGGTGAGGCAGCAGCATGTGGAGCAACAGCTGGGGTTGAAGGTGCAGACGGTCACAGTATGGTAGCTGTGAGAGGTTGGAGAACCAGGGATCCTGGCACAGGCCGTGGACTAGTTGCGGATGAGTGACGACAGAATTGCCTTTGGCGTAACTGTGATATGCCAGTGGCACGTCCACGTTGTAGCAGCCATTACAGGAAGGAAGAGGAGTGATGTCAATTCCTGTGCAGATGGATGATGGAAAATCCAGTGATGTCACTTCCTGTGCAGCTTGATGATGAGAAATCCAGTGATGTCACTTTCTCTGCAGACGGACGATGGAAAATTCAGTGATGTCACACCTGTACAGAAGGATGATGATGATTATGATGATGATGGGTAAGTAATAATGCAAATACAAGAGTTGGCAGACGATTTGAGGAAAAAGGGTTTTATAAATGCCAAGCTATCTATGTGATACAGAAACACATGTACCGAAATCAATATTTACCAAATGAAAGGTATTCAAGTGGTTACTTTTTCTAAAGCCCGGGAATTACATGTGTAGGAAACTTCCTCTTCTTGCATGATCACCCCTATTGTTTGGGACTGATGCTGCTGGAATTTTGACTATGGACAATGGTACTCTGCTAACCATGCCTAGTGCTTGTGCTCTGATCCTTAAACACTCTCAAAATTGACTATACTCCTATTTGGCATATTTCTCAAACTTTTAAGACCCAGGTATATGGTACAAAATGTACCTTGGCCTGTTACTTAAATGTCTCTAGTGGATTACAACACATATGGTGCCACCACTAAAGTGACAATGCAAAACAGAAATGCAGACTTGCCAAAAGTAGCCTGGCTATGCCGATTTAAACAGCAAATGTGACCTGTCAAAATAACCCCCTTTTGGCAGGTATAAAAAATTCCTTTTAAATTTTAATAAGTTGTCCCTAGGTAAGCTTTAGGTGCACAAATGCAAGGGTGCATGATATTTAAAAGCAAGACATGTATATTTTAATGTTAAAAATGCCCTTCAATGACAAAGCCCTATAAGCTATTTTAATTGTAGCGGGGTTAGAAGTTCCATAGGAAAGTATTGAAATACTTTGTTAAAGGTAATAAAGTTACCACTGTCTAGGAACCCAATACAAATTAATTTTTTTGACTTTTTATGTTTAAAACGTTTTTATTGAAACAAAACAAACCATGGGGGAGGGGGATAGGAGGGCAGGATACATGGAATACAGTCAAAGAAAAAGGGTGCAACTCCAGAGGGTTGGCAATAGGTAGCGCGGTGGGTCAGGGGGAAAAACACAGTAAATGAAGGCTAGAAATACAAGCTGTGGAATCCCCGCACGCGTATCCGACACCCCAAATCTAAACAATAAAAACCCCCCCATCAACACCTCAATAGAACACAATCCCCCCCCTCCCATCCCCCATCCTCCCAGTAACGAAACAACAACACCCCCCCCACCCCCCCGTCCTATGGTCCCGCATCAGAGTAATCCTAACCAGGAAGCCCCGCCCCCCCCCCCTCCCCGGGGGGTCCCCGTTTCACATGTAAGCTAGTCCGCCGGGGTCACCGGCGGCGTCAGCCTGAGCAGCCTAAGATACCTCGGGCAGGTGAGCTCCCGGAATTCAGTGGACAGCAGCGCTAGAAAGGGTTGCCACAGCTCTTCAAATTGGTCTATCTCCCCCGCAACCGTAAGCGACAGCTTCTCCATCCCCAGCACATGCCAGAGCCTATGCAACCAACCGGTGATGGAGGGGACGGTGGTTGTGCGCCAGTGGATTAGAATGTTCTGAACCGCAGTCCCCAGCGCGATTGCGATCTGCCTACCCCTACGGGACTTCAGTGGGTACATTAGGTCATTGGGGAGGCCCAACAGGACATACGCCGGGAGTCGCGGTAGCTCTATCCCAAAGTGCTTATCCACCTCGTCCAAGACTTCCTTCCAGTAGGCGGTCAGCACTGGGCAATCCCAAAGAATGTGTGTAAGGGTACCTTCCTGCCCGCAGCTCCGCCAGCACCCCCTGTCAGTGTGTTTATGCATTTCACACAGTCTCTCCGGGGTGTAGTACCAGTATGTGGATACCTTAGTAAAGGTCTCCGTAAGGCCCGTGTGATATGCAGAGTGCCGCGCCCGATACGCAATTTTGTCCCATTCCTTGTGGCTGAGTGTCCTACCCAATTCCCTGTGCCAACGCTCCCTCCCCGGGTTGTAATAGTGAAACGGCGGGGGTTGTAGGTATTTGTACAGATCGGTGATCAGTTTAGCGTCGGAGGTCCGAGTAGCCAACCACCTCTCATACGGTGTAATTGGACGGGCGGCGGTGGCACGCACCTGGGGCTGGAGGGCCCAATGCCGAACTTGCATGTAGCGCAATCTGTCCAGCTCCGTCAGGCCGAACTCCTGGCGGAGTTGCTGAAAAGGAACCACTCCTTCCGGGCCATAGATCTGGAAGAGTGCCCTGCAGCCCGCCCGCACCCAGTGGGAGAAAACCCCCGGCTCCATCCCTGGGGAGAAGTCCGGGTTGCCCGCAATGGGCGTAAGCGGCGAAGGGAAGGTGGTAAGGCCCCGGGCCTCACAGACCGCGTCCCACACCCGCAGGGGGACCCGCGTAACAAAGGAAGCGTAAAGATTAGGGGGGCGATGCGCGCGGCGCAGGAATGGAACCTCTTGTAAGGTGCGGCCCGCCACTGCCTGGTCTTGGAAGAGCCAATGTTTGTCGGACTCCCACCTGCTCCACTCCACCAGATAGCGGAGCTGTGCCGCCTGAAAGTACTTACGGAGGTCCGGAATGCCGAGACCCCCCGCTTCCGGAGCAAGCGTGGAGAGGACCCTCTTCATGCGTGGCCTGCGGCCCTGCCAGACAAAGCGGGAGATGTCAGCCTGCATTTGTCGTATCCAGCCCGCCGGGGGTTGGAGCGGAAGGGCCCGGAAAAGATATAGTATCTGGGGCAACACCGTCATCTTGACCGCCGCGATTCGCCCCAGCCAGGACAGCAGGCCTTTGTTCCAGCGGCCAAGCTCGTCCTTGATCTTCCTGCTGAGGGAGGCATAATTGGCCGTAACCATCCCCGATAATGTAGGCGCCAGCAGAATCCCCAGATACGGCACCGTGGACGAGGACCACTGCATGGGGAAGAGCCGCTGAAGATCCCTCCTGGTTTCCGCAGCCAGGGACACGTCTAATGCCATCGACTTGCTCATATTCATTTTGAAGCCGGCCACCCCCGCAAAGGCGTCCAGCTCTCGGAGGCAAGCAGGCAGCGACCTCCTAGGGTCGTCCAAAGTCAGCAGGACATCATCCGCGTAGAGACTGACGGTGTGGACGTACTGGCCCATCCGGACCCCGACAGCATCCGGATTATTACGAATCCTCTGAGCAAACGGCTCCATGTAGAGGGCAAACAAGAGCGGCGAAAGAGGGCAGCCCTGCCGCGTGCCGCGCTCGATGGCAAAGCCACCGGAGCTACACCCGTTGACCCGCACCGACGCTGAAGGATGCTTATAGCAGTTAAAGACCATGGTGCGGAACTTATCGCCGATTCCCAGTTTCTTGAGGACCAGCTCAAGATACGGCCAGTGAACTCTGTCGAAGGCCTTCTCCGCATCAACGGACAGCAACATCCGCTCCCCCGAGATCCTTGAGGCCTTCTCCAGAACATGCGTCACCCTCTTGGTGTTGTCAACCGTCTGTCTGCCGGGCACAAAACCAGCCTGGTCCGCCTCCACCAGGTCGGGGAGGTGTGGACTCAGCCTGGACGCGAGAATCCCCGTGTACAGCTTGAGGTCGACATTTAAAAGCGAGATGGGTCGGTACGAGCCGCAGAGGGCCCGGTCCTTCCCAGGTTTCGGGATTACCGCGACCGTCGCCCTCAGGAGATCCGGAGGGATGGCTCCGGGTTCGGAGAAAGAGTTAAATAGCCGAGCAAGGACAGGGGCCACGGCCGTGCAAAAAGTCTTGTAAAATAGCGACGTGTACCCGTCCGGGCCCGGGGCCTTGCCATGTTTCAGCCGCGCGATAGCTGAAATCACTTCCTCAACATGGATGTCCCGCTCCAGGTGGTCAGCCTGAGCCGGATCCAGTACCGGGAGGGTCACCGACTCCAAATAGCCGTCGGCATCCCGTGGCGAGGAGGGCTCCTCAGCATACAGCGCCTCGTAGAAGCCGCGGAAAGACTCCGCTACCTCCGCGTCCCCGGAGACAACCCCCCCGTCCGCGCCCACCAATTCTTTCACAACGCTGCGCTGTTGCGCGACCCGGAGCCGGTGTGCTAGGAGCTTGCCACATCTGTCCCCCCCAGTGTAGTAGGCATGTTTCAAGCGTAGGGCGGCATACTCCACCCTGTCAAGATCCAGAGCCGACAGGAGCTTCCTCGCTGCCTTCAACTGCCTCCACACCCTCGGCGCCCCCGTACGGCGGTGGACCTGCTCAAGCTCCCGGACTTGAGCTGTCAGCTCATCCCTCTTCAGTTGCCGCTCCCTATTCTCAGCTGCAGGGATAGAGATGAATTCCCCCCGGAGGACGGCCTTCAATGCCGCCCACTGTGTCGCCTGCGAGGTGTCAGTGTTGCTATTGTGGGTGAGATAGTCCTGTATGACCTCCCCGATGCGTTGCACCACCGACTTTTTGTGTAGAAGTGTATCCCGGAGGCGCCACACCCCCCGAGAGGGGGAGGCCGCCGGCCACTGGAAAACGCCGGTGACTGGGGAGTGGTCAGACAGGGTCAGGACCCCGATGTCCGCTGCCGTGGCAGCGGCACGCACCGGTCCACTCACCAGGAGGTAGTCCAGCCGTGAGTAGGTTCGGTGTGCGTGCGAGAAGTAAGAGTAGTCCCTATCCGTGGGGTGCATGGAGCGCCAGAGGTCGTGCAGATCCATTTCCGCAATCCGGGCCCTCCCAGCCTGGGACAGTTCCCCCGCCTGCGGGAAGCGCTGCGCCGATCTGTCCATCGCAGAGTCAAAGACAATGTTGAGGTCTCCCCCCAAGATAATGTGGCGGTCGGGGGAAGCAGTGACATCCACCAGCGCGGAATCTAGGAAGCGCTCTTGGTGATCGTTTGGGCTATAAACGGAACCGACCGTAAATGCTATGCCTCCCAGGCGCATGCGATACGCAAGGAGCCTCCCCTTCTGTTCAGCACACTTATGCAACACCTCCCCCCAAAAGGAGCTCGCTAGGAGAATGGCTACCCCCGCCGTCTTGTTCGCTGCCGAGGAAAAGAACTGGGTAGGGAACTTAGCAGAGCGCATCCTATGGCAATCTCGGGGCAATAAGTGTGTCTCCTGCAAAAGGCAAATGTCCGCCTGCGTCCCCTCCAGCAACGACAGGATCGCTCTGCGCTTCACCGGGTTGTTCAGACCCTGAACATTAAGGGTCACTACCTTTAGGCCCGGCATTCCTCGCGGGGGTCGGGAGCGCCATGCAATGGGCAGGGAATCAGCGGGTGGGGCGCGCGGGGCCACAGCGCAGGACAAGCCAAAACAAAGCGGGCATAGACAACATCGGACGGGACCTTCCCAACCCCAAAACAACCCCCTCCCCCACCCAAAACCCAACCCTGGCAACTAGCCACCCACAAACTCAAACACCCCATAGTCTCAGTCAAGCCCTAAAACGGGCAAGTCCGTAGAAAAGAGCAAAGTGGACGTCCAGCCACTCACCTCCAACCGTTCCCCCCCAACCCCCCCGCCCCGTACCAAGCATGTAAAGAAGCTAAAGACATCTCCCCCCGGAGTGTGTGTTAGGCCGTCAAGGCCACGCTAGAGGAGCCGGTCGAGTCCCCGGCTGCCACCCTCAGGGCGTCGGCCATGTCCGCTCTGATGGTAGGGGAGTCCGGGCGCCCCACACTGGTCGCTGAGCGCCGCCTCGTTGACCTCCGCCGGTTCCGTCTCTCCGAGGACCTCCACGACGGCGTAGCTCCCTCCTCCTCCGCCGCCGTGAGCCCCAGGACACCACAAATGTCTTGCAAGGAGCGTAGCTGGTGTAGCACTCCATTCCACCGAAAAATCAGGCGGAAGGGGTGACCCCAAGAGTACGGCGTCTCATGCTCACGCAAAAAGTCAGTGGCAATCCTAAAGGACCTGCGTTTCTGCAGAGTGATGGCGGAGAGGTCCTGGTAAAGCGCCACCGACCGATCCCGGAAAGTCAGGGGCTGTTTCCTGCGGGCTTCAGCCATGATGCGTTCCTTTAGTGGAAATTCGGGCAGGAAGGCCAGAATGTCCGGTGGAGGTGCCGATGACTGGCGCTGCCGGCCAACCCTGTGCGCCCTGTCAATGCTGATGGGAAAGTCCGCAGCTTCCCCCAGGATCTCTCGGAACAGGGCCCGCAGGTAGCTCCCCAGATCGGACCCCTCGTCCGCAGTCGGCACGCCACGCACTCGGATGTTGTTCCTCCGAGATCTGTTCTCAAGGTCCTCGGAGTGGGCCTGGAGCTCCACACACTGTTCCCGGAGGCGAAGAACGTCCTGCTGGAGGTGGACTATCTCCTCCGCTCGCTGTTGGCCCTCCGTCTCCGCCGCTTCCACACGCTCGCCAAGGCCCTCCACCTCCCTGCGCACTTCTCGGACCTCGCTGGCCACCTCCTGCTTCAGTGTCTGGAAGTCCTCCCTGAGGGAGCTGAACAGTTCCTCCATAAAGGCCCTCGTGACGGGTGGCTCCCCTCCAGTCACATCTGCCGGAGCCCGGGAGGGCCCCGGTGAGGGCTGCGTCCTGTCCCGCAAGTGCTGGGCCCTGCCAAGCATGTCCGGCAGGGTACGGTCCCCTTTCTTCGGGCCTCCTCTTCCAGACATCGCTAGCTCCGCAGTCGGGCACCGATCCAGGCACTCCAGGGATGCTCAGCCACCGGCTAGCACTCGACCTGGGTATCCCCCACGAGTGAGGTCGCTGCGTCACAGGTGACAAAATGGCGGCCCAGTCCGGTCACCGTCAGCCGCAAGAGCTTGTGTGAGACAACCAAGGGGGCCGCAGCAGAGGGGTCTCATCAGCACATCCCTCCGGTAATCAGCCCAGCAGCAGCGGGGGTCGCTTGCATCCAGCAGCCAGGACTCCGGCGAAGGCTGCCACCACTGCTCCTTCGGGGACAAAATGGCGGCCGGGCGGAGCAGGCCAAAACGACCAGGCCCGACGACACCACCGGGCCCCCCGAGGCACCCCACAGTAAAATAAGTTCCACCACCGGCCCCCGTCTGTCACGCACCGGGGCCTAGATGGTCCAACCCCATCAGGGAGTCCGCTGTACCTCGGCTAGGGGTTAGGGCCTCCGCAGTGCGGGGTGTCGCCGCCACCAGTCTGAGTGCCGGGGCACCCGTCCCAAGCCTTCCACACCGTCGGGTCCCTTCCCGCAAGGCTCCTTCAGTCACCGTCGAACGGCGGGCCAGATCCCCTCCAGATCGCAACTTTCAGCACCAGGCCCAGCCGAGGCGCCCGGACAGCTCTCCAATGCGCTCCGCCCCTCGGGCTCGCCGTCGTCGTTCCTTGGTCTCGATCGAACTTTTGGGGGGGTTCCCCCGAGGCGATCCGAACCAAAACAGCACCAATGTGCACCCCTGATGCTCCGCCACGCTCCTCTCCCGCGCTGAGCCTCAGCGGGGGGAGAAAAGCATAAGAAAAGGGCTCTAGCTTGGCCGGGCCGGAGGAGCTACGGGAGGAAGCGTCCGCTCACCCCGCCATCTTGGCCACGCCCCCCTTTTTTTTGACTTTTTAAAGTATTTGTTACAAGTAACATTTATTGGCAAAGTCTGGTTTGTTACAAATATTTTACAAAAAGTACTTTTGAGCAGTCACCTTTAGCCTGCTTTAAGCATCTAGAAACCCACTTACTTGAGCTTCCAACTGTCACCCAGGAACTGAATTGCTCCTTTTTGAGCTGGGAATTGGCTCGCAGTCCTGAGACAAAGGGCCTTGGGTGTGGGAAAGTGTTCAGTTCCTCTGACATGATGACCATCTGGGCTCTGTCCAGGAACATAATTATCTGCAAAGGGGCCTGCACTGTCACAGGCATATGTAGCTCACACTTGGGGTTCCTTCAATTTTGTTCTCCTAGCTAGTGAGGATCCAATGTCAGTGTGAGAGAAGCTGCCCCTAGCACCAGTTTAAAGTGGCCACAGGGGAGGTTTTACTCATGTCCCTGCCCACAACTCTAAAGTGGGAACAGGAGCTCTGCACAAGGGAGGAATGATTCTGCCAAGTTGGAACACAGTAACTGCTTCAATGGTCGGGCTACATGGGGGAACTTTTTCCTTAGTGGTTAGGAAGGTGACAGGAGTCAATCTCACCACAGTCTACGACCAGGCATACATATGGCACCCCTTGGCACCTTCTTCAGAACACAGCTGCACCTGTGGAAAACAGAAGGAGGAATGTACCTGCAGTTGTGACCTGTAAGGAAAACCCAGAGGGATGGACCAGCTCCCACTTGAACTCACGCCAAAGCAGTGGACTTCAAGGGTTATGTGTCTGACCTCTGTTAACCAAAAACATAAAGAAATCCAATGTCCTGAAAAAATACAGCTGACAACTGGACCTGCACTGGACCCTGCTGGTGGCTTCTGCTGGAGTGAGACCTGTCCCCCAAGTGATGGTCCTAATCTCCTGGAACACTTGTCTGCTGTCGGAGTGTACGCCTCAACCCTAACCCCAAAAGTTGGGACTTAGACATGTTTTTCCAGATTCTGCCTAGAGAATTGTGGTGGAACTGAGATCAACCTGCCAGGCAGTCCGCCGGAGCCGCATCAATGGTGGACCTGACTTTGCCATAGCTCCCACTGCGTTCTCCACTTGACGCCAAGATCTATTTTTCAAAGAGAATTGTTTTTTCTCCATCCCTCAGCTTCCTCAATGCTGCCATGGCAGAGGACTGGATCAATACTGAAAGTAAATACTGCCAAAACATGAAAATCCAAACTTTTATCGCCATTCTCGACGACCACATCGGGACCCTGTTTTCCTGCAAACCACTGCCATCAGGCCCTGTTAGGCTTTCACCAGTTGCCCCTGATGAACCATCGACACCCCATTAATGTCCAGAACTGTTTCTAAGAAAATTTGGTAACTCTTTTACCTGGACAAACTTAGTCGCTGCATCGAATTGGCTATGGCCTATGGTAGCTATGGCCTATGGTAGCTATGGCATTGAAAAGCCATCCTTATCTTAAGTAAATATGTCTAGTATTTATAAGTACTAAAACTGTTAAAAAGTCCCACTCCAATTTATAAAACTAGAGAATAGTTTAATTAACTAAATGAAACCAAAATAACAACAATTCAATAAGGGTAACTAGAGATATGAATTTTCAACGTTTTAGATAAAAATAGTACAAAACCCACAAAACATCAACTGCAGGCAACTGAACACATTAGGCTGGGGCAACGTCAAAGCTTAGGCTGACCATAGTTGATCTCCACTTTGATGCAGGTACTGAAATTGTCCCAGTAAAAGAGTTACCTAATTTTCTTAGAAGCGATTCTGAAAGTTAATGGGGTGTAAATGGTTCCCCTGGTAGGGCTGATCTCGGGCTTGAATTACTGAAACCTTTACTGAACCTGACAAGAATAGTTACTTTGAGACACATGTAGAGACTGAGAGGATGAGAGGCTGAGAAGTGCCCGGAGCCCCCAGAAAAAAAAAAAACGTGAGAAAGGTTTTTCCCACAGTAAAAAGCGAACAATTGTCAAAAGACAAGCAAGCAGGTATGGCGCCGAAAGGCAGAGGCACACAAAAAGCTGCTGCTAATAATGTGAATGTGAATAACACTAGTGCTAATAACACAGGCAGCGCTAATATAAATAATGCAACTAGCGCCAGCAACAATGTTACTACCAGTACTATCAGTACTAGTGCTAGCAGCAATGTAAGTGCATCTGGGAGCGCGGCTCTCTCCTCCAAATTAACTGACATGAAGGTCACAGCATCGAGTGGCGTTAGGGCCAGTCTGACTAGCGGCAATAGCGATAATGGTGTGCAGACTGTTAGTAATAACATGCAAATCACTTCTACAATGCCTGGGAATTTGGATGCTGCAAAAACACCTATGTTACACACAATTTTTATGAAAAGAAAAGGTATTGCTATCAGTTCAAGATCCATTGCAGGATCGACAGGCGGTGATGGGGGTGATTCTAATGGCTCGGCCCCTTCTGAGCGCAGTATCAGAAAAGGAGAAGGAGAAGGCGGCTTGAATGGGCAATGTACAGCCATAGTGGACCTGGTAGATACAGATTCTGCATTGTCTGATGGCAAATTTTATTCAATGCCAGATTTATCTGCTGTATCGGAGGATGATGGTAACAGTCTCCAAGGTGAGTGGGGTGATGAGGTGGCACTCACAGATGATGAAGACCTGATGGAGGAATACAGTGATATGACACATTCACCCACACAGACGAGAGGACTGGTGGATCATCAAGATACGGTCCGGCGAAATCCCGAAACTGAAGAGGCCTCACAGGAAAAGACTCCTCTTTTGCAACCTCTCTGGGAACCGGGGGGAAAGGAGTCTCAATCGCAGGACCCAGATCAAGGCGTTAATGGAGTAACTTTGGATTTAATATATAAGAGCATTATGGCCCACCGGGCTGAAACTAAGGCTGAAAGTAGTCGTACTCAGGGTGCTGTACGGAAACTACAGAATACTATGCGGCGGATGGCTAAGTCTGTTAACGAACTTACCAAGCGGGTGACAGACACAGAGGAACGAATATCGAGCACTGATTCTATACTTACTAAGCAGCAAACCGCGATAGAGATCTTACAGGCCACTAGAGAGGATATCGAGTGGAAAATGACGGATCTGGAAAACCGCGCACGGCGCAATAATCTGCGTGTCCTTGGAATTCCAGAGAAGAAAGAAGGGAAAGATGTCCGAAAGTTCATAATCGAGACTTTTACAGAAGCATTCCCAGAGTTAGCCGAATGGCAGTGGGAGAAGGAGATTACCAGGGCGCATAGATATCCATTTGTTTTGCGCAAGACTCACGGGGAGTCAAACGCCTCGGCAGGTTCTAAAAGTTTTTCACTAGCGATATTCATTTGTGTAAATAGTTTTGTTCTGAGAGAAGCATTATACGATTTGGCTTGCCCTGATAAGCGACGCAAGGGTTCCGGATGTGACTTTTTTATTAGGCCGGATTACTGTTCAGCAACCGTGACCTTAAGATGGCAATTTCGACAACTATTTCAGCCATTTCAAGCTAAGGGTGCGCAGGTATTCCTCCTGAATCCTGCTAAACTCAAGGTGATTTATAAGAGTCAGTCTAAATATTTCACCTCAGAATCTCAAGCGCAAGCATATTTGAAGTCTGTCTATTAGAGGTGAATTAAATAATGGAGGGAGGAGTGGTAGCGCCAACCCGCACCAATAGGACATCTATGGACACCAATGTTGCCTGAATATCTGTGGTCTGTTTCTGTGATCTGTTTCTTTTGCTGTCTTTTTGTATTGGATATTTTTTTTTTTTTCTCTGCCTCACTGAGACAGAAAAGCTGGACTGCCTAAATGAGCGACACTTGAGGTTGATTATGTAATTAATAGTATATAAGGAGTAATGGGATAAGGTGCCGCTCTGTGCCGCTCTGTGGGATGCTCATACAGAAGGTCAGATAATATGATTGGAAATATGTTGCTTCAGTAAAAACAGACTACAGATAAATGTCAGGAGAGGGTAACAGCCTGGCAGATCCTCTGTCGAGGTGGATCTCGCACACTCGCATCACTAAGGACTATGTCCTTTTGCTCACAAGGGGTGGCTGAAGTGGGGAGAGGGAGGGGGGAAGGGAGGGTGGGCTCGGTGTGGGGCCCACCCTCCCATGAGTGAAGCAAGGGGCCCGGAGCTCCCAAATCTGGACCTCATTGGAAGAGGTGTGCCGGGGGAGTGCCCCTTGAGGAGTGGTGGGGCAGCCAGGGGAGAACAGAGCTGCTGGTTCTGATGGCAGCGAGAGAGAGGCTGTCATGCAGGAGCTGGCGTGGCAGCCAGGGTGCCCTGCCCCCAACATCGGGAGGACGTGCGGGTGCTCCAGTGTTATCGGGCTTCCTCAGGATAAAAAAAACCATGAGGCAGCGCAGCTCGAGATAAAGGAGCAGTGAAGCCCCCCGAGTTCTAAGAAGGAGTACCCCATAATGCCCTACGGGGCTTTCTTCAGCCCAAAGAGTTTGCAATGTGGTGGCCCCAGGATGGCAGGGGCACCACCAATGCAACCAAGAAGGTGTAGGGGGCCTCGGAGCTTTTTAATTAGGTACTGGTCCTAAACCAGGAGGGTCTAGAAAAGATCACTCAACTCAAGCTTTACTAAAAGTTTGCCTTTCCTTAAATAATCCCCATTAAAAGCCATTCACATACATGGAAAGGGAACCGATATTTCAAGAAAATTGCGAGAGAGTTATTAAGAGCTGCTTTAGTGCTTTTGGACTCTGGTACCCGCAATCAATCAGGCAGAAGCGTATTCTAATAGTGGTGGGAAAGTGTGGTGAGCTTGGAGAGGATTCTTCATTGGCTGCAGGGCATTAGAGAGTGCATGTGCCCCAGAACAGCATACAGCTACACTGTTTCACTTACTTCCCTTCAGTGGGAGGGCTCGGCTGCCTGAGCATAGGTCAATATTTATTTGGGTGACTGCATACCAATGGGGGATGCATTGACATCATCAAAGGTATGCAGACTCTTAGGCGAATCCCTGTCGATGTGTGAGCTAGAGAGAGATCAATAAATATAGGTGGCTTTACTTACAGTCTATTTCCACATTCTGCCTGATTGACTCAGTAAGCCAATCCTGTAACTGAAGCATCTTGAAGACATGGCTCATCTACATGAGCAGAATCAGTGCTTGTGCACAGACTTTCAAAAGGCTACTTGGTTTCATTAGAATTCACAATGCAGTTTCTAGGATCTGTTGCTACGGGCTAGACGTAGGTCCCACCCTGAGGAACTTGAGAGCTTCTATGTCTTCTCTTTAATTATTATCCTTATTGACCCTTCACCTAAGGCCTGGTTTACTGTTAGTAACTGATACAAGGTTAGCAAGTGGGACTTTCTTACCGAGAGATAATGTGTAAGAAATTGTGTTAGTTGAGAGGGATGGAAGAGGAAGACCCACTCTTGCAAAAACTGCAGTCCTTGTCAGGGTAAACCACAAAAGTCACCAAATTAACATGTGCTTAGCCATGTGGTAGCCGGGCACAAAAGAAGTCAGGCTTATTTAGAGGCAATGTGTAAAGTATTTATGCAGCACACAAACAGTGAAAACACAACACAAGAATACTCCCAAATCAACTCAGAAACATTTTAACGGATTAAAGTTCTCAAAAACTGAGATCTTGATTTTAGTTTTTAGTGAAAATAGCGCCAAGAAGCAAAAAGCGCCACTGGCAATTATCTAGTTGCGCTGGGCCAGTCACAAGTTCAGGCTGACAGTGATGGTGCGCTGTTTGAATACAGGGACTAGGTTAGATTGACTGAAGGGTTACCTTCTAAGGTCTGATGTGAAGAGTTCCATTAGCATTGGAGGAGGTCTTTGGGCAGAAAGCAGATCAAGCGTAGTAGACCGTGGTTGCTGTAGCTAAAAGACCTGTAATTGCTTGGAGCTTTGAGTTGGTTACTCATTGCAGACGGTCACTGTCGGCGTGTAGTGCAGGCCTCGTATTGCCAGTTGTTGCAGACAGTCTCTGTGTGCGTGAAGAGCAGGTCCCGTTGGAGCTTCACATTGGCAGTTGTAGCAGGCTGGCAGTTCTCACCTTTTCTTGTGAATGAGTGAATGAGGTCTCACTGATGGTAGCCAAGGGTCCAGGACCTGGAGGTCACCTCAGTGGATCAGGAGTCCCCACAGCAGAGGCCAGCGACAGCGTAAATGCAGGTCCAGTTGGTACTGGTAAGCTGGGCAGTTGCAGAAAGGCCTCTGAAAGCTTGTTGTGTCCCTTCAGCTCATACATGAGGTCAACCAACTGACCCTTGGAGTCACACTGTGTAGCCAGGGATTAAAGTAAGCAGGTCCAATCTTCCTTCTTTAGACAACAAGGCAATCCTACTAGCAGCAGGGCAGTCCTTGTGTCAGCATTGAAGACCTTCTTCTTCCAGAGGTCCTGGAGTATTCTGATGAGTGCTTCTGAAGGTTTAATTTGCATTCCTAATGCCAGCTTTTGTGTGATTGAATTCTCTGACCCAGCCCCAAAACTGGTTCTGATCAGTTCTTTTCCTTCTAATACTCCTGGCTCCAAACGGCCTTGGGTGACAAAAGGCAGGGCTTGAAGAAAAGCACATTTGGTTTAGCGTAAAAAAAAGGCAACTTTGTAAATATACCATTTCTAGAATACTAACTTAAAATTGGATTTTACCATTTAAGAGGAATTTAACTTACAATTCATTTAAGTGTAATTCTCTATCTGCCCCCACTCTAAAGTTAGTTAATTAAATGTAATAAGGCGACCCAGTGTAAGTGTGTGGAGAGATAACCTTATGATAGTGAATATTATCTTTAGGAGATTTTCACTGTCAGGACATGTAAAATGTAAACCCACATGTTCTACGTTTTAAATAACGAGCACCCTGCTCAATGAGCCTTTCAGGCCTACTCTAGAGGTGGCTTATAAGAATTAATAAGGAGTGTTTAGGCTCAGAAAAATGTTTATTTTACCAGGTAGAAATTGCAGTTTAAAACAGCAATACAGGCTGCAGTTGCAGACCTGAGACATGTTCTACATGGCTACTTTAGCGGGTAGCACAATGAGTGCTGCAGCCCACAATTAGCATTTAATTTACAGGCCCTGGTTACATGACCTACAATTTACTATGAACTTACAAGTAAATTAGATGTGCCAATCAGGTGTAATTCAATTTTACCAGGTGTTAAGGAGAGAGCACAAATACTTTATGACTGGGTAGCAGGGGTGAAGTTCACAGAGTCCTAATGCCAACAACAACGAGTTCAGCAAAGTCAAGGAGAGAAAGCAAATCTTTTGAGGAAATACCATGTCAAAGATGTCAGTTCTAACAGGATGCCCCACAATACCTTTTCTCTGTTTTACTGAAAGATCGAGAAAGTATTTGCACCTTAAAAAGCCTCAGAAATTGGTATTACCAATGCATGTTGCAATAACTACCCTCCTGATAAAACTCACTATAAATTCCCAAGTATTGTCTCACAGAGTGTAGGCCGTTTTTTCCTTCGCAGATCTAATAGAGAATGTAGGCAGAATGTTAGAAACTTGATGGAAAGATTTTTTCCACTTAATATGTAAAATAAGTTTCAATGATGAAATTAGAGGGTTGCCTCAGTACTGGAAATGTAAGTTTCAAAAAGTATATTTTGTGTTGTATGAAAGCCAAATGAACTAAACTAATTCTGATGTCTGCATTTCTTCTCTAACTGTAAATAACATGCCCATTTAACAAGAAGTGTTGGCCTCCCAGTAAACTGACAGTGAAATGTAGACACTGTCAAATTACTTGATTTGTATCCACAAGAAGTGACCTGGGACTGGATTCGCCGCTCCTGAGAGGGAAGCCTGTACAGAACCACCTTGATTGAGAAACTCTGGCAACATTTATAGTAAAGTGAGAAAAGAGGTGGGATAGCAATTCTCTATATCTTGCCAAAACTTCTTTTTGTTAGCAAAAAAACTAAAATAATTGGCTGCACCATTGCATGTTTTAATGGCAATTGCAAATTCCACAATAGTAAAAAATCACATGTACACCATGTGTTGTTTAATCAGGCTCGGTGACAAATTTGTGGGAAAACCAAGGGTTCTATTTAGAGTTTGGCGGATGTATACTAGAGTGCCAAACACTGTCTGTTTACCCATCCACTACCATAGAAAACCATCTTCTTGTTTCATTGTATGTTTCTTTTTCCATCGATGATTCGATGGAATTATATTCCAACCATGATGAACGGAGGAATCAAAGCCATACCGCCACCTGCTATATTTATAGTTAGCTTTCCACCGACGTAAACATGGCGGTAGAGTTAGAAGAAAAACAGCATAAACAGACAAAACCTTTCTACACCATACATGTTCCTCTTACTGCAAGTCCTGGGCCTCTATCTGGTAGTGCTTGATGAAGATCAATGCAGTTCTCCACAAAATAAAAGGTAAATAAATATTGTTTTTTATTCTTTTTGATGCCCAATGTAATTTTAACTCTCACCTCAAGTAAGTACTTGAACTAACAATTTGTGTAATTGAGAATGGTAACAATTACATATTATTGAAACAAATGATATTGTTGTGTGCTACTGGAATTAAATATTTTATAAAAAATGATTTATTAACCCCTTGAAGCCAGAACACAGATTAGACACCCTTAAGTTAGGGCCAGCTGTATTCTATTTTTGCACATATCAAATGCAAAAACATTTACATTGCATTTTTTAAAAGTACATTTTTCATTTTAAAATGACACCAACATTTAAAAAATTTGAGAAAGGGAACCAGAGAAATGAATTTTTAAAACATTTTAGTGTAAAAATGTGGCAATAAAAATATAACACCCAAAGTAAGTCAATAATCACAGTAGACCAAGACTAATCTGAGATTTGTCTCAAATGCCAAAACAAAATTCTTGCAAGCATCACTTTTAAATACTAGGGGGCCGATTCCGATCCTGTATTTTTTTTTCCCGTACGACTCGTATCCGTATTTTTTTCCGTACGAATCGTACAAGTCACGTCCGACCCGTGAAGTACGATCCGTACGGGAAAAAGTACATACGGATCGGCCCGATCCGTACGAATCGTAGCTGGAAAATTAGTACGAGACGGACCCGGACACTTCTCCGTACAAATCGTAAAAATGAAGTCTGACCATACTAGTACGATCCGGACCGGCTTTACAATTTACGATTCGTACTGAAAATGTCCCGTACACGGGGAATGACTTTGCCCGCTATGAAGCGGAGTTTGTACGCATCGTACCCCCAGCGCGAATGTATGGTGCATACCCCCAGCACGTAGGTACGCACCGTACCACCAGTACAAATGTACGGTGCGTACCCCCATCGCGTAGGTATGCACCGTACCCCCAGCGCGTAGGTACGCACTGCACCCCCCGTGCGAATGTACGGTGCGTACCCCCAGCGCGTAGGTACGCACCGTACCCCCAGTGCAAATGTACGGTGTGTACCCCCATTGCGTAGGTACGCACCGTACCCCCAGCGCGTAGGTGCGCACTGTACCCCCCGTGCGAATGTACGGTGCGTACCCCCAGCACGTAGGTACGCACCATACCCCCAGCACATAGGTATGCACCGTACCCCCAGTGTAAATTTATGGTGCGTACCCCCAGCACGTATGTACGCACCGTACCCCCATTGCGAATGTACTGTGCGTACCCCCAGCGCGTATGTATGGTGCATACCCCCAGCACGTTTGTACGCACCGTACACCCATTGTGAATTTACAGTGCGTACCCCCAACATCGCGTATGTACGGTGGATGTTGCGGGTGCACAATGTTGCGGGTACGCACCGTACATACGCGATGGCGGCCTACGCACCCGCACCGTACATAAGCAATGGGGTGTACTCACCGTACATAGCAATGTCCGTGTACGCACCTCACATCCACTACGCATGGGGGTGTGTTGCTGTACCGTACTGAACCACGGATACTGTAAAACTATCGACTCGCACAACACCAGAAAACACGTCTACACTACACAAAAAATGGAAAGGACTGACCTCGACACATCCACCTTAACATATACCCCTTCACACACACCCCTTCACACATACCCCCTCTCCACATTCACACACACACCGCCACATTCAGACCCACACACCCACAACCATCCACACCCTCACCCCACACCATGCCCACTGACAAGAATCCAAAGTTCACAAGGGAGGAGCTGGAGATCCTTGTCAATGAAGTCATCAGAGTCAAGCCACAGCTGTTTGGAACATTGGTCAGACAGACCAGCATAGCTGAAAAATCACGCCTGTGGCAGAGGATCGTCGATAGGGTGAATGCTCTTGCACCCATCAGAAGGACCAGGACCGAATGCCAAGCCAGGTGGTACGATCTGCTGAGGCCGGTCAAGAGAAAAATTAATGAAGAGCACGTCCAGACCAACATCACTGGAGATGGTGTGCCCTGCAGACCAGTACATTACCATCCCTGGGAGGAGAAGGTGATGGCCATGCTTCCGCCGGTGGGAGTACATGGACTCCAAGGACCTCCAGAGCCTGGTGAGTACACAAACAACTTACGTAACATGGGGGTAATGGCATCCACACCCCAACTACACCAAATGCACGCAACTACCCCCAAGCCCTCACCTGCCAGAACCACAGTCACAAACAATGCAAATGCCAATAACATGTGTGGGGAACAACATTTACAACGCAACTTTTACAACGCACTACACTTACAACGCATTTTTTACAACGCAAAATCCATTACAACGCATTCCATTACAACGCATGACACTACAACGCATTTTTAAAAACTACCTTTACAACGCATTCCATTACAACGTATACTACCTTTACAACGCATACCATTACAACGCATAATATTACACTACACTATCCAACACTTACCCTACTGTTGCACCCCCTGGAGTTAGAATAGCAATTTTTACTCCTATACTATCCAACACTTACCCTACTGTTGCACCCCCTGGAGTTAGAATAGTAATTTTTACCCCTATACTATCCAACACTTACCCTACTGTTGCACCCCCTGGAGTTAGAATAATAATTTTTACCCCTATACTATCCAACACTTACCCTACTGTTGCACCCCCTGGAGTTAGAATAGTAATTTTTACCCCTATACTATCCAACACTTACCCTACTGTTGCACCTCCTGGAGTTAGAATAGTAATTTGTACCCCTATACTATCCAACACTTACCCTACTGTTGCACCCCCTGGAGTTAGAATAGTAATTTTTACCCCTATACTATCCAACACTTACCCTACTGTTGCACCCCCTGGAGTTAGAATAGTAATTTTTACCCCTATACTATCCAACACTTACCCTACTGTTGCACCCCCTGGAGTTAGAATAGTAATTTGTACCCCTATACTATCCAACACTTACCCTACTGTTGCACCCCCTGGAGTTAGAATAGTAATTTTTACCCCTATACTATCCAACACTTACCCTACTGTTGCACCCCCTGGAGTTAGAATAGCAATTTTTACTCCTATACTATCCAACACTTACCCTACTGTTGCACCCCCTGGAGTTAGAATAGTAATTTTTACCCCTATACTATCCAACACTTACCCTACTGTTGCACCCCCTGGAGTTAGAATAATAATTTTTACCCCTATACTATCCAACACTTACCCTACTGTTGCACCTCCTGGAGTTAGAATAGTAATTTGTACCCCTATACTATCCAACACTTACCCTACTGTTGCACCCCCTGGAGTTAGAATAGTAATTTTTACCCCTATACTATCCAACACTTACCCTACTGTTGCACCCCCTGGAGTTAGAATAGTAATTTTTACCCCTATACTATCCAACACTTACCCTACTGTTGCACCCCCTGGAGTTAGAACAGTAATTTGTACCCCTCAACACTTACCCTACTGTTGCACCCCCTGGAGTTAGAATAGTAATTTTTACCCCTATACTATCCAACACTTACCCTACTGTTGCACCCCCTGGAGTTAGAATAGCAATTTTTACTCCTATACTATCCAACACTTACCCTACTGTTGCACCCCCTGGAGTTAGAATAGTAATTTTTACCCCTATACTATCCAACACTTACCCTACTGTTGCACCCCCTGGAGTTAGAATAGTAATTTTTACCCCTATACTATCCAACACTTTCCATACTGTAGCACCCCCTGGAGTTAGAATAGTAATTTTTACCCCTATACTATCCAACACTTACCCTACTGTTGCACCCCCTGGAGTTAGAAAAGTAATTTTTACCCCTATACTATCTAACACTTACCTTAAATGCAATTTAATATTATGCGTTGTAATGGTATGCGTTATAAAGGTAGTATGCGTTGTAATGGAATGCGTTGTAAAGGTAGTTTTTAAAAATGCGTTGTAGTGTCATGCTATGTAATGGAATGCGTTGTAATGGATTTTGCGTTGTAAAAAATGCGTTGTAAGTGCATGCGTTGTAAAAGTGTGCGTTGTAACGACATACATCCACATGTGTATGCCCCATTGAGAAAGCAAGGCCATGCTATGTCCCATGCTACACGAAGCACCAACCCAAGAATGGATGTCCGGTATTCTGGGAGGGTGGGTGCACCAAAATGCATGTTTGAATTCCAAATCAGACACAATTGCCCTCATCCCATATGGCCCAGCTACACACCCATGCACCATGCGTAATGCCCAGGGATTGGGAAAGTACTGACAAGATAGCTCACACTTGGCCCTGGTGTAGGCAGCACAAGGCCCTCCTGTGACCAGTGCAAACACAAACACCAACACAACAAGGTCAGATATCTAGGACAGGAACTCACACTCACTGTCATGGTAGCATGCTCCATGGGGGGACAGCTACATCACCTGGGAGCCCCAGTCACACTACACCCACCAGCATGCACTGTCACACACACCCCTAACACAAGCAGACACCACCAGGACAGGCAATGGATTTACTCACTGCCACAATGGACATGTAACACAACAAGACCAATACATAGCCGAAGAAGCACCCAAGCAACAAATGGACATGTCAAAGACTCAAGAGAACATATCAATCTGTCCCCCGCAACATACCCATACACAAGTGAACATTGAGGAGAATGCTAGACACATACAACTACCTGGAGGAACAGTGCCAACTTGAATGTGTATGAAACATGCATGTTGCATGAAACAGCATTAACATTGTCTTTCTCTCACACACAGGGCAACGTGATGAACATCCCCACCAACAATGGGGGTGAAGAATCACAGCCACAGGCTCGGGAGGAACCGGATCCCACCAGCAGCGACGCCTCTCAACACTCGGCGGATGACCCCGACCGACCTGGACTCTCTGGTGTCCAAGCCCCTGCAGAACCTGGTTCAGGATCATCTGTGCCAACCACCACCCCCATTCCTTACACATCACAGGAGACACCCAGGAGCCCTCCCCGCAGTGAACAGAGCCAGTCTGACCAGGAGGGACAAGGTGCGGCGGGCACCCAGGAGGAGGCAGACAACACCGCCACTGCCATCTCTCAGGTGTCCCGTGGTCCCGATGTGCCCACAACGGCAGGCCAGGCTTGTGTGGGCAGGGGTGGCGGGAGTGGAGGCAGGCGGAGGCGAGAACCTGACCAGCCAGCTGAAGGGACCGGTATGTCACACATCCGCAACATCATGGAGGCATACCGGCGTGACACCAGGGAGATCAGCCAGGTAGTGGTGACCCTCACAGAGATCAAAAACCAGCAGGCCGAGCAACACGCCAGTCAACAACAACACCAAGGACGGATGGAGGCAAGACTGGTTGAGCTCCTGGCGGTGCAAAGGGACATAAGCCATTCACTCCGTCGGATCGCCGACAACATGGGCAACACCCTCCCTGTGCCACCAGGCGCAGACCAGCACCAGCCACAGGGAGGGAGGAGGAGGAGGATTCATCCGACGGAGCGTCCCAAACATCGTCAAGGCCTGCATCTGAGGGTCCCCGGAGGAAGGTGGGTCGTCCACGGAAAAGACCATGAGAGGCAGCGGGCCATCCACATCTCCCAGGTGACCTGGCCTGGCACCTGGCCTTCATGTGCGACAGCATCACCTCATTGATTGACATCATCTGCCACATGGACTTGCTGGTCACAGTGTGACCAATGATGCCAAACACTGTGGGCTGGACTCTGATGACTTCAAATGGCAAGGATCCCATCTCCCCCTGTGAACTTTGGATTCTGTGGTCCCTGCATTTCCCCATTTTCTGTGAACAAATCACGCCCCAGAGCTAGAAATTAAAAAATTAATAATTGAAATATCATGTTGAAGTCACACAACATACGTGTGGGGATATGTCAAAGTATGCCTGAGTGTGGAACTAACTCCAGCCATCCATACACTTGGATCTGAGTCCGGTCGAGGACACACATGGCTCACAATGTATCACAAAATACAGACATGGAGCCCAACACTCACCCGTGATGGCCTCAAGCTGCTGAGGGGGGGCTTGCTATATTGCTCTGACAGACCAATTTGGAAGAGTTACATGAAGGTGTAGAGGTCATGGGTCATGTTGATGTGCCCGAGGAGGGAGTACCAGGTCTGTTTTACGAGGTGGGAGAACTATCTCCTGCATGCAGATTTTATGTGGATGTGATGAATGGTGGCCAGGGCAAGGTGGGCTGCATGGAGTAGGGCCAACGGGGTGTTGGATGACACACGTCCAAGGTAGGTTTGGGTCTGGGGTTGTGGACTGCCTCCTCAGTGTGGTTGAGGAGTCTGAAGGTGATCCTGCAGCACACAGTGAGCCATTGTACCTCTCTCAGGTGGACGGTGATGTGGCTGGGGCGGGGGATGTTGCAGATGAGGTGTGCGGATGCACCCTGGATGTGGATAAGTTCTCCTGCATGTTTGCTGTTGTCCTCTGTAGAGGCTGGTGCTGTATTTGAGCCGGCTGGTGTCCTGGACCAGGGGGACGGTCTGTCTTCCCTTGGAGTGGATCTATCTGGGGTCATCAGCAGCATGCGGAGGGTGTTGCAGCATGAGGTACAGATATTGGTGAGTTGCATGTTAATTGTGAGCGATGGGTCCATGATGAACACCAGCTTGCCTGCGTGGCCACTGGGTGCTGGTGCGGTGCACAGACCAGTGGGATGCAAGGAGTTGACCCAGCCGTAAGGGGGCAATCCTCAGATGATGACCTCTGTCATGTCCAAGTCCTGCCTCAGATGGCTGATGTTCAGCCATTCATCAACGGATCTCATGCCTTCTTGAAGTTTGGATCTGGCAATGGATGGCTCTTTGGTGAGTTTGAGGAGCAGCTGGGTGTCAATGGCATACCAGATGATGATGAGGTTGTGTGCGCATGTGATGGTGGAGAGGGGGGTCATGAAGACATTGAAGATCGTCACGCTGAGAGAAGAGCCCTGTGGCATGGGCCAGATGACCCCAGTGTACTACATGTTGCAGGGTGGAGGCAGACTCCCTAGGCCTTGCTGGTGAGCTACTTTCTGATTAAACCCTGGGCCCTTCTCTGGATACCAGTGTTGGAGATGTGTGAGCTGACGGTGTGGTAGCACATGGTGAAGAATGCCATTGAGAGGTCAAGGGTGGTGGCCTCACCATTGTGGAGCAGGGCAAAGTAGTCGGTGGTGACAATGATGACGGTTGCAGTGGTGTGATTACTGTGTAAAACGGTCTGGTGCCGGTTGGCTGGAGCTGGTTGCATGTAGGAAATTGGTCAGTTGCTTGTTGAGTGTCTTCCTGGTGACATTTGCTGGGTAGGGAAGTAGGGTGATGTACCAGGAGATCCTGCGGTACTGCCGTCCGTTGTTTAAGAAGGGCCTGGGGCTCTGCATGCCGCCTGCAGCCATGGAATGTGGCTAACTCAAAGGAGACATCTATGACGCGCTGGACGTGGGCTTCAAGGATGGCGAATGATGTGGTTGAGATGTTGTGTGGGAAGGGGCCTGATGGAGAGCCAGAGTCGATGGTGCACATGATCCCGGTTGTGTACTTGCTGCTGACGGGAGTCCATGACCTGAGGGGGGTTTGTCCAGCGGCTAATAGTGCTGTCTGCCTCTGTGTGCCAAGGCTGTTGTGTATGGCCATGAGCTTGCAATGGTACAAAGTTGCAAGGGATGGGATCTGCCTTGCAATGGTGGGGTGTCTTGGATGGAGATCTGCTGTCAGTTCACTCACAATGCTGATGAGCTCCTTGATGTTGTGTGTTTGGGTGTCTCTGCACTATCTGAAGTATCTCCACTTGTCCTTGCTGATGATATGGTGATGGCTGTGTGTGGTGTTTTCCAGGGCTGTAAGGAAAATGATGTCTCTTTGTGTTGCAAGGTTTGCACAAGAGTCCGGCTAGGTCTGTAGGAGTCCAGTAGGTCTGCATTGTCCCAGGTGCCTTAACTGTGCTTCACAGGAAAGTCCGTCAATGTGGCAAGATTGTTGGATCAGTTGCTGATCCAGTGTGTGAGATTGCAGGGTGTGGCGGTGGTGTTGTTTTGAGTGTCCCACACAGCTTGTCTGTGGCGACTTACATCAAGCATCTTTGGGGGATCGGTAGCGGGGTGTGTGGCACTGTGTTGCTTGTTGGAGACGTGGATTCAAATGTTGACGGACCAATAATGGATGGTGGTGTGTGTCCCCTCCAGCAAGAAGTTACTGGCCCCCAGCCACATGTAGCCTGTGGAGGTGAGGGTCTGCGTGCAGATGTACGTGTTGATGGCTTAGCGGAATTTTGAATGTAGGCCTGCAGATCTGTAGATGAGTGTTACTCCGAGGGTTGCTAGGGAGTTGCTGCGAACCCGGACTTGTGACTCTGAGGGTGTACTTGTGAATAATTAGCAATGCAGCCCCCGGGATTGGTGTTGGCATCCCTGCTGGTGATCTTTGATCTGTCTGAGATGGCAATGAAGACGTCATGTGCTGAGGATGCTTTTGTCTAGGTTACTGTCATGAAGGTGATGTGTGGGGATGTTGTGTTGAGGAGGTAACAGAGTCCAATGGTGTGCTGGTGGATGGGGAGCGGGTGTTGAGTAGGAGGCACATTACCTGGTTGTACTGACAGGGTCTGGTAGGCTGGGCAGCGCTGTGTAGGCAGTTGGAGTAGCATACTCAGCATGCGAAGGTGTTGTGCGTGTGCTTAGGGGTTGCCTGATGGCAGGAGGATCATTGTCACAAGGACATTGCTTGGAGAGTGGCTGCAGCATGAGCCTGTTGTGTGACGTGGGTCATGCGAAGACTAGAGGGTCGTGCACTGTGCATGTTGCAGGCGCAGACGGTCCTGCCTGTGGCACGGCGCTGGGGCTGCAGTGGCACAAAAAAGCTGCTGGCTGCATTTCAAATGGATGAGGGGGAAGGGCTGAGCATTTTTGAGGCGTGGGGGTTGCAGAATCAGGGGACTCGGAGTGGCAGGCCGCAGGTGAGGCAGCAGCAGGTAGAAGGGGTTAGAAATCATGCAAAAAATCAACACACAAAGACAAGGAGGTCTGCAAGGCACAGTGCAACAGGTGTATGTCAAGGAAGGAGTGTCAGCTCACTCATGGGTCACTCCCAGAAAGTGTATTATCAATCACCATAAATTACAGCCACTGTATCAGGCAACAAAATGCGGAGATGCGCAAAGGAGACACACCATCAGCAGGCATTCACGTCCCGTTGTGGGCAGCAACCTGCACAAATACATACACAACCAGGTACTTCATGCACAATAGAGATCATTAGCCATGAAGCACTGCATGCATGTTGCCAAAGTACACATACACTCATATGCTCAATCTTTGTCAATTATGCCATAGATGACGCATGCAAACTGGTAAGAGATCTGCAGTGACCGAGATGAGGCACTTTGGATTGTGCTCAACACCTGTATTCCATATACACACACAAAGGGATATACCTCCATATTAACAGACTGACAGGTCAGTTGACAGAACATGTGGGACATACGCTGGACCCCCCTTCACAACACGGATGATGTCAATCCCAATGAACTGGCACACAAGGTAAGGTGATGAGCAAAACACATCCTGCTGCACACGGAGAGGCTGCAATTCCCCATAGAGCATGTTGTTGTGATGTCCCCCACTATGTCCACCCGTAGCATCTGCAATGTTTCAGAGCCAAGGTTCACACACATTGATGCCTTCATCAGACGCCATATTCCACTATAGATGACTGTCAAGAAGGCTGACTATCATGTCATGGGGGTGATGCTACATGTTATATGCTCCATGGTGAGAAGACATGTATGCATTGTACCACAACATGCACAGAAGCAGTCACCACACATTCCCAACCTGTACCACCACCAAAAAGCCTTGCTGCAATACTTACCCAAACTGACATTTCCACATGTCCGTGCATGGAACTCTGATTCAGCACACGTTGCAATCCAAACGAGGAATAGCAGGAGGACAACGATGACACGACCATACAACAGGTGCAAAATACCTGGGAATGACAGACACACGAGAAGTCACCTAAAATAATTCTCAACGCACACATGGAAGTGTACAAAACATGAACAATGTTGGACACATGTAAATTGCCAATCAAGTCTCTCCGCAAAACTGTGTTGCATGACATCATCACTCGAGTGACACATCAGAACACACATCCAAGTCACTTTGCATTCAGTCAGCTGGACACACACATTGCAACACATGACAATCAATGCTACAAGCTTGCACACTCATAGCCAGTGACTCACCATTATGAGAAGAAGTTGCATATGAGCTGACTCCGGATATCATCCCCCTCCTCCTCCTCATCACTAGCCATGTGACCAAGCCCTTGATCCTCCACGGGTGGATGCTCCTGCTCATCTGGATCCAGGATAAGTGGCACTGCCTTCTCAACTGCCATGTTGTGCAGCATGCAGCACACAATGAAGATTTTGCAGACCTTCTCCGGGGCATAAGGGAGGGCCCCGCCTGTCTTGTCCAGGCACCGGAATCGGCTCTTCAGGAGTCCAAACGTCCTCTCAATCACTCGCCTGGTCTGCCCGTGTGCATCGTTGTACCGGTGACCTGCAGCTGTTCTTGGGTTGCGGAGAGGTGTCATCAGCCATGACATGTTGGGATAGCCAGAGTCCCCTACATGGAAACATCATGTAAATAAGTGGGTCAGGAGATGCCGTAAGAGACAAAGATACCGTAAAACACATAGGACAAAAAGACTATACCCACCAACAAGACATGCTCGTTCGTTGTGCAGCCGCAGCATTATTTGTGGCACCCTGCTACGCCTTATGATGTAGGCATCGTGGGCTGATCTTGGAAAAAGTGCACAGACATGGGAAATCAGCATGTTAGCAAGACACACCACAAGGGCATTTATCGAGTCGTAATGTTTGCGGTTGCGATAGGCTTGTTCCTGTGCCTGTGGTGGTACAAAAGCCACATGTGTACCATCAATGGACCCAATTACATGGGGCATCCCACCCAGGGTATAGAAATCCCCCTTGACATCCCTCAACCCCTCTGGAGTCGGAAATTTGATGAATTCATCAAGGTGCTCCAACATGGCTGCTAAAACATCACGCAGGACATGGCTGAACATAGTCTGGGACATGCCACCCACATCAGCTATGGTCAATTGAAACGTACCTGTGGCAAAAAAATGTAAGGCTGCCATCACCTTCATCTTGGGGGTCAGCGCAGTAGGATATCTGTGTTGCGGTTGGAGGTGTGGTGCCAGCTTGTTTGTCAGGTCCTCAATCAACTGTTGAGTGAATCTGTAACGGCGGATGCAGGCACGTTCCCTCATGGCATCCAAGTCTGGCATTAGTCTTGGGACAGGTGGTGCCCTGCAAAACATGGTTTTGAAGAATGAAGATTGAGAGTCGGCAAACATCAATGTCAATGAACATAGCACATGCAACACTGCTAATACACATCAGGTAACTATGGAGTCGGGTGTGTGCAATACATCCTGGACACAGATGCCAGCTTGCTGGCACTCCTACAAAAAGCCTGATACACCTGTTGATTGTCAAGTCGACATGACATGGCCTGGAATGATTTGGGTGCCAGTCTGAGTGAAGAGCCACAGATATGACCGGAGTGACACACAACCACATAGCTGCATTTGAAGGATGTCATCTCATCCAGACAGCTGACTGCAAGGCACACGCACAGGTCACATGGAATGTAAAATGTACATATCAATCACAGTGCGATGAAGGGGTACACGTGACAACACAAAGACACAGCCATTGAGACACCAAACACATGTATGACTGAAAATATACGATGTCCCATGCACACAGACCCTACAGCCTTGGGAATCCACATGTGGCATGGTGTGTGTAGATGTGTTACATGCCGATCTCCACACAGACCCCTGTTGGATGCACCAACAGCAGATGCCATTCACGGGACACTGACATGAAGCTCATGGGAACACACGACACACACCTGACATAGTCCCAAAGGGGCACACTGATCGTGACAGGTCAGTTGATAAAGTGTCCCTGTCCCTGGCATCAGGAGACAGGTGCGGGTGTTGACTGTGCCACCCACTGCTGCTATGAATGACACAGTTGTACTACAGACACACATGTGGCAAATGGCAAGGTGAAGTGTGCCACATCGTGCCCCATCACACATGACATGTGTCCACAGGTCAGAACATATCAACTGTGCAACTAGATGAGAGGACATGTGCAATATCACTGGCTAACACACCTAGGGCCTGCACATGAAAGTATGCAATGACAAGTACTTGATGGACATCCATGTGCGACTCGTAGCCCTCCATTCCCGGCATGTGTACGGCTGTATTACCATTGTAAGCGTGTGAAATGCGTACCTGTACGTGTACGCACTGGTAGTACACGTACGTGTACTACCAGTGCGTACACGTAAGTGTACAACTAGTGCGTACACGTACGTGTAGGCACTGGTAGTACACGTACGTTCAGTCAATGAGGAAAGGGCAGCATCTGTAATCTCTGACCTTGAAGGAGTAGAATGGGAAGAGGAAAAATTAGAGGACTACACATTAGCCCAGCTGAAGGGCTTCTGCAAAAAGTTTGGAGTTTCCCCGACTGGGTGCAGAAACAAATCCCAATTCCAAAGGGCGCTGAGGGCCTGGATTGAGTCAAGGTCACCTGAGGATGCGATAGTAATGGAACCAGCAGAAAGCGTCCATAGCTTTGGCAGAGGCCTGTCGCCAGAAGAGTTGGCAGACAGGAAAGAAACCCGAGCACATGAAATGGAGATGGCAAAATTGAATGGCCAGTTGGAAAGCAAAAAGCTGGCTCTGGAAGAAAAGAAAATGCAAATGGAGCATGACTTGATAATGAGGAAGCTTAACTTAGAGATCGAGAGGCTTGAGACCATGAGTGTCTCAGCCCTGCAACAAGAAATGTGTGTAGCTCAGAGATTGAGCTTTGCTGAGTGGGAGGAGGAATCCAGCTCAGATGGTGGCAGCAATATTGAATTTTCTAGTGCTGAGAGAGTAGTACACACACCCAGAGATGTGGCGCCTGACTTGAAGGAGGGGGTTAACATACACCAGGAGGTTCAAGGACATGAGGTAGCTCCAGTAGTGTGCAGTGTGCCTAAGAGGAATAGGGTAACTGGCGCAGGGGTTCATGGTCCTAGTGGTGGGAGGGACACTCTACTGACTCTAGATGAGAGGTGCAGGGAGAGGGGTTCCCCCAAAATTGAAGTCCTGGTATGTGAGTGTGAAGACCGCCCAGAAGAGTGTGGGTTATGTGACAGAGACAGTCAGATACTGTCTTGCCAGTCTCAGGAGAGTGGTGTGGAGTACGTGTGCGAGGCACTGGTGATGGAGCAGGGTTTTACTTTAAAACCGAATACCTGTTTCATTTTCGCATGTTATAATTAAAAATACTACTCATTAATGAATAACTACTAAAGATATGTCAAAGTCGTGTCTAATCAATCTTATTAACAGAAGAATTACACGTGGGAACGCTATTGCATGGCTAAAATAATAAGTGAACTAAATTGGTGAGCCATTGACGAATTAGAAGTTGCGTATGTGATGTTATTGTGTTTTGCGCTGATAATTAATATGCATTAATGGCTTTTGATGTCGCAAATGGCTAGATAAATACATACACATAAGGGTATTAGCAGGGGATAACACTGTATAATCATTTCTGTGCAGTAATTCTGTTTTATGTTCTATTTTCACTTAAGTTGACTAATGTGGCCTACCAGAAAATGGCTACCACCCGCAGCCTGCATTCGAGTTGATGGAAATTTTGCAAGGAAGCTTCGCGCTGCCTGTGACCTTGCCCACTCGACAAAACAGAAAAGCCATGATCATGACGACAAATCCAGGACGGATGCCAAGAGCCCCTGAACATGAAATTTGTTACAAATACGAATACTGAACTTATGAACTGATGATCCCACGACTGGGATACAAGTTATCTAAAAGAGACATCCGTAGAAGTATCGAATTAGTCATGGACATCTAATTTTTCTATTCATTATTAGGGACAATCTAAGTGTGAGAAAATCACAGTATCGCAAATGTACCAAGATGACATTATTTCCGCCATTCATCCGTTCTGAACAATAAATTGTAACATTACAGAATGTAAATTTTAGTATAAATATTAGTAGACTAGAGAGGTCTAGCGCCACTTCTTCCCGAACTGATGATCCGAGGTCCCTATGCTGACGGAGAGGACGGTGACTCTACATGACGCATAGAAACTCTGATGGAATTACTGAGGACCGGTTCTGACTTAGGATCTGACATTTAGACAGAATAGGTAAATATGAGAGAATTGAATTTGCATTTAATTGGTTTTTTTCTTACAATTTTAGATAAACAAATATTCTGTTTGAATCTCTGTGTCGGGTGTTTATTTTCTTGTCATGTTTATTGAATTTATTTGCATATTATTTGAAATGTTTTCGCCAGATTTATAAGCAACTAGTAGATGCCATTGACCTCAGGGTACATGCAGATTGGTTAGGTTATCAGAAAGGGTTTCCCCTTATACATGGCACGGATAAGAGTGGTAGGATGAATGTTGGTGTAATGGGCCCCACCAGCGTGTGATGTGTGTATGCGTGTGTGATTGTGAGATCACTCCGTCCGTGGAAGTAGAGGGGATTCGGAAGCTCCGATCTGCACCAGTTTCTTGGTAGCAGAATGATGGTTAACTATTGTCTTGATCTGGTGAATTTGCGTGTATATAGGCTTGTTGATTATTGATTGAAATTTGTACTAACACTGTATGTTGAAGTCGTGTTGAGTTTTATGTATTGTGAACGGCTTCTGGGACGTAGGAAGTCGGTGACAGTTCCGTAGCAGGGCAGAGGGAGTGCTGCTCTCGGAAAAAGGCGGGATTGTTGGCCCTGTATGCAGACAGGGGAAAACGTGTGACAATTGAAGTTGCGCGTCGCATTGTCTGGGTTCGATGAGGTAGCATCGCCGTGTGTTGCCATTAGAAACATATTTTCTGTGTGAGAGAAGTGTATATGATAGCGAAGGTTATCTGTGAAGTTCTGGTCTTAGGTCTCAGGGGTCCGTATGGCATTCCGTTAAAGCCTATCATTAGAAAGGTAATAGGTATTCTCTGAGCTTGTTAGAAGGACGGGGCAGAGGTAAGCGCTGCTTTGTTAACATGTGATATAATTCTGTAGTAGGACAGACTGTTCGCTGTTCTCGGGAAAGACAGAATTCTGTGTGAATGTACTACATTTTCTGGTATGAAAGTGCGTGAATAAGAAGGCATTCTGGTTAATTGTGAAACTCTTAGGAGCATTCCGGAGAAAACAGTTAATTGGTGCTTGTTAGAAGGGTAAAGTAGATGGATGTGCTACTTTATCAACGGAAGTAACGATTCTGTAGTAGGGCAGAGGTAAGCGCTGCTCTCGGGAAAGACAGAATTCTCGTGGGAAAGATCTTTTGCTGTTCTCTGGCTAGCGAAGCAGACAATGGAGATGTTTGTATGTTGTAACTAACAGACTCGTAGAAGTTGAAACAAAGTCTACCGAGTAGTCTTGTAAAGGAGGGGTAGACGAGAGGGACAGGAGACAGGAGCAGAAGCTGCTGCAGCGACTGCTGACGTCAGGGAGACCGCGCTGTGATTGGACAGTGGGTTGGAACAGTGGAAAGTACGGTGATTGGTGTGCTAGTGTACGCCGTGCTAGGATTGGGAGACATACAGGGTGACGTAGACGCTCCAGGATTGGTGCGTTGGTGTGAGTCGCGCTGGGATTTGTGGACTGAGTCAGTGACGTAGACACTCCAGGATTGGTGCGTTAGTGTCAGTCGCGCTGTAATTGGACAAGAGATCGTACAGTTGTAGAAAGGACAAACAGCTTGCGGAAAATAAGAAAATGTACTACCACGCTGAGGAAAAGAAAAAGAAATCCTTGCTTAGTAAAGTAAAGAACTGTTTTGACAAGGATAAAGATATTGTGACTAGGAAAGGACAGTTACTTCCTCCGATAAGAACACCCGCATCCTACATGGTTGCGAAGTATGGGTACCATACCTGTATTTGGTTAGATAACTGGGTGAAGTATACGAAAGATGATGGAGTGTTAGCTTTCCCGGAACATGGCTCATTTAATCTGGCCATACTGAGGAACTTACGGGAGCGGATGATGTGTCTAGAGCCTCGGCCTAGGCCGACGCAATTTGAGGCATTAACTGAATGGGAAGATGAAATGCATGAGCGAGAAAAGCAGAGGGGTGGAGGGAGTTATCGTTATATGTTTGGGCAAAAGTATGATCGCGAAAACCATCATGACAGGATGAGAAGGTGGCGTGATGCCAGTATGACTGAGGGATTATATCCTGTAAGAACTGCAGAGGAGATAGAAGGAAGAAAGTGTACAGAGAAAGAACATAATGTAGAAACCAGGAGATATTGGGCGAATGAGTCTGATGACGATGTCCTAGAGGACATGCTCTATAAAAGACCACCCCCGTATAGACGAGAACCAGAGGTAGGAACAGCAGTGACCCCGATGAGAGACACCCTGCGGATTATTAAGACAGAGGGTACCACCCCTGGGTTGAAAAGCAGTTGTTCTCTGGCGGAAAGAGAAAGAGATAGAGATAGAGAGAGAGATAGAGAGAGAGAAAGAGAGAGAGAGAGAAAGAGAGAGAGAAAGAGAGAGAGAGAGAGAGAGAGAGAGAGAGAGAAAGAGAGAGAGAGAGAAAGAGAAAGAGAGATAGAAAGGGAGAATGAAATTGAGGATGAAAAGACCAGAGAACTAGCAAGAACTACCTTTGAACTGACAGAGAAAATCAGAGAGCTGACTAAAAATCTTGAGGCTGTTACAGTGCCTGTGACAATAGGCCCAGTTATGCCGGTTTTTGACAAGCAGAGGACGGGCGAGAGTGGTTTGACGGTACCATATGTGGGCAATAGATTGATTGTTCCTCCGGAGCAGGCAGAAATGAGAGCAGGAGAAACACAGTGGAGAACAGGAGAAAATCAGTGGAGACATACCATATGCGGAGGAGAATTGAGTGTGCAGACTAACTCAAGTTTGAATTCTGGATGTGTGGAAGGGAACAGAGGATCAATCTTAGAACCACAAAGAGTGACAGAACCAGGGGGTGCAGAACAATCTGTGGGAATAACTGCTGAAGATTTGAATGATTGGTTGAAGACTTTACAGAGGAAAGAAAGAGAATCCCAGGGAATTAATGTAGCTAGACTACGCATGGAAATGGAGGAGCTGATTGTAGGAACAATACCTACAGAAACACTGAAAAATTATCAGGAAGGGGAAATCCTATTCCTGTGTAAGAGTATTACATGGAGAGCAAAGAACATACATGACAGGTTGAAAGGCATAGCCAGTGAATTGAGGATTGACATGGACAAGGTAAAAGCTTTACAAAAGCCTTACCGAGTGGATTTTACAGATAAGGACATTGAGAATCTGAACAACGCAGGCCGAACAGGACAGATTAAGGAAATGATTGCTTTGCTGAAGAAATGGGGAGATGTAGAAAGATGGAAAGACAGATGGTACCGAAAGCGAGAGGATGGGGCAGATAGAACTTACTCGACATTCCCTCGGAAAGAAAAAGAGAAAGCAGTGACAGCTTACCCCATGAGAGAGATTCCAGGAGGTGGGTATGTACATGTCCCATGGACCAGACAGGATATTTTGTCCTTTACAAATGATTTCCTTCGACTAAGGGAGAAACCCGTCGAGTGGTATAGACAGGTCGACAGATTTGTGAAATTGTCAAAAGTACTGTGGATTGACCTAAATAGTCTGTTTGATATCATTGTACCAGCAGACCTGTGGGCAGAATGTAAAATAGTCATAGACTGGCCCACTAAGGAATACCCAAGAGATCCAAAGACAGGAGCTCCAGATCCGGAGGTCATGAAGAAGTACGAACAGGTTATGGCCTTCCTGAAAAATAAGGTACCCCCCAAGGAAAAAGATTGGGTTAAAATAGATCGAACACATCAAGAATTGAAAGAATCAGTCCATGCATATTATGAAAGACTAATATTAGCTTTCAAACAGTTCAGTGGAGATGAACATCTGGGTGACAAGGACCTGAGCCATTTTGTATATAGATTTGTGTATGGTTTGCGGCCGGAAATCAGTGAAATGATATGGCAGCATACCGTAGACTGGCAGAGCAAGAAGATTGATGAGATTCTGAGACATGCAAAATACTTCAGTGATGAGATTGAGGCAAAGCAGAGGAAGCTAAAAGAAAAGGCAATGTGGGCACAGGTGAAAGTTGCAGAAAGACAGGAAGCTCAGTTGATTGAACAAGCAAATATCTCAGGAAATAAACCCAGGTTTGGTCCAGGAAAAGGGAAAGGAAACATAGAGGAAGCGAAGAAGAAGTTCCCATGCCACAACTGTGGAAAATTAGGGCACTGGAAATCCGAGTGTAAGAATCCACCGTCTACTAATGATGACAATCCATCATTGAATTCACAGGTGCAGAGTGAGGGGTGTGGTCAGCATCAGCAACAGCAGAAGGTTGCTAAGCAGCAGAATCAGGTGCCAAAACCACCCTTGCCGCAGAGAAGAAGATCCCAGAAGTACAGCCAAGAGTCGGGGTTCTACGATGAAGAGCAGGTAATCAAGCCAAAACGCGCAAGCGCTGTTTCTCAGTACTGGCTGAAAAATGAGGGAAGCGACTCCGAGGGAGACTTCTGACAGTGCCGAAGAGAGGAGGAGGAGTGTGTACTTGGCGCAACTCTAGAAATAGACCAGGCAGGGCCTTTTGTAGATGGGAAAATTAATGGTGAAAGTGTTACTTTTCTAGTTGACACAGGAGCCACAAGATCGACTGTCAGGTCAGCTGATATAAAGAATCTTCCTCTTTCGGACGAAGCAATCCAAGTAGTTGGTGTGTCCAACACACAGATTAAAACTCTACTTACTGAACCAGTAAGGGTTAGAATAGGAACATTTTCAGATATGCACCGATTTGTGGTGTGTGACACTAGTCCTGTGAACTTGCTAGGCAGGGATCTGCTGTGCAAGATGAATTGCACTATTTTCTGTACTCCAGATGGAATAACCTTTGAAACACCAGATGAGGATGTCCTATACAGAATGACCATGGATAACAGGGAATGTGAGGCTTTGGGGACATATGCTGTATTTAATCCAGATGCATTACCCTTAGAATTGAAACAGACAGTGAAAGCAGCAGTTTGGGATTTTACTGGAGAAGCTGTAGGTCTGATGAGAAATGTAGATCCAGTAAAGATTACTGTAAAAGAGGGAGTGGTTTACCCAAACATACCGCAATACAGACTGACACCTGAAATAATCGAAGGAATAACACCCATAATTGAAAAGATGATTCAGCAGGGGGTGTTAAGAGAAATATTGAGCAGCCCATGTAACTCACCAATAATGGGACTGAAAAAACCTAATGGAAAGTTCAGAATAGTACAGGATTTGAGAGAAATTAACAAGATTGTTGTGTCATGTTGTCCCATTGTGCCAAATCCATCAGTGATTTTGCATCAGATTCCCCATGATGCAGAATGGTATACTGTAATTGATTTATGTCATGCTTTCTTTTCAATTCCATTGCATCATGACAGCCAGCCAATATTTTCTTTTAGATTTGGAGAGCGAATTTTGGCATGGTGCCGAATTCCACAGGGGTATACAGAGAGCCCTTCAATATTTAATCAATTGCTAAAGAAATCTCTGGAAAGTCTAACAATGCCTGAAAATTAATTCAGTTTTGGTCCAGTATATTGATGACCTACTTGTGGCATCAAAAACACGTGAAGCTTGTGAAGTAGACACCATTGCTTTACTGAATCACTTGGCAGATGGAGGATTAAAAGTATCTCCAGCCAAATTGCAATTCTGCAAGAAAGAAGTCCAGTATCTGGGACATAACATTGAGAAAGGCCTGAGAAAAGTGACCATTGACAGGATTAAAATTATTAGAGGAATGAGAGCCCCAATGACACAAAGAGAAGTGAGAATGTTCCTGGGAATGGTGGGTTACTGTCGTCAGTGGATAAGTAACTTTTCCCTCATTGCCAAACCATTGATTAAATTGACCAAAAGTGAGGTGAAAGACCCATTAGAACTAAACCCAGAACAAATGGCTGCATTTAGAGAGTTAAAGGACAGACTATGTGAAGCTCCTGCCCTGGGAATGCCAGATTATGAAAAGGAATTTGAGCTGTATTTTAGTGAGAGAAATGGATGTGCACTTTCAGTGTTAATCCAGAAACATGGACACCTGAGAAGGCCAATTGCCTACTTCTCATCAACACTTGACCCAGTAGCTGTGGGTTTGCCAGGTTGCCTAAAAGCAGTAGCTGCTACCTGTAAAAGTCTGGAACAAAGTGAGGGAACCCTAATGGGATATCCTGTACGGGTATTCGTACCTCATGATGTGGCAATACTTTTGACAAGGAGCCGGACACAGTTCATGTCTCATAGTCGGCTGACTAAATATGAGAAAGTTATTTTTGGTGCAACCAATGTAAGCCTGGAGAGATGTGTGAATGTGAATCCAGCGACACTGTTGCCTGATGCTGAGTGTGTGGGAGTGAGAAATGAAGTTGATCATGACTGCCTGGATGTGCTTGATTACTGTACAAAACCAAGACCAGACATAAGAGATCTGCAACTGCCTGAGAGTGATCATGTGTTGTTTGTGGATGGATCTTGCCTAAGAACGGATGAAGGAACACTGAGTGCTGCACATGCTGTATATACAGTTTCAGGAGTTGTGGAAGCATCACCTTTGAAAGGAGTTAAATCCGCTCAGGTGGCAGAATTGGTGGCACTAACAAAAGCCTGTAAAACTGGAAGAAGTGTAAGAGTGACTGTGATGACTGACAGCCAGTATGGCTTCGGAGTTGTCCATGATTTTGGCCAGCTATGGCTACAAAGAGGTTTCCTGACCTCAAGTGGAACTCCTATAAAGAATGCTGAAGTGGTTGGAAAACTGCTAGAGGCGATACAGCTGCCTAAAGAACTAGCAGTGGTAAAATGTGCTGCTCATGGTCAAGGTGATGATTTTGTCACCGTTGGGAATAAATTTGCGAATGACATAGCACAATACTGTGCAAGAAACAATCATTCCATTAACCGGAGTAAAGAGAGAGAAATCTCTTTTTGTTCCTTAATGTTTACTAATGAGGTGGGAACAAGGGATTTATTTTATTTTTATTTTACAGATTTGTAGAGCGCATGGCTGCCCATGGGCGTCCCAGCGCTGATAGACAAGAGCCTAGTGAGAGATGCTTTATGAGAACAGCCATGTTTTAAGTGCTCTACGGAATGAAAGAAGGTTGGGTTGGGCTCTGAGGTTAGGGGGGAGCGAGTTCCAAAGTTTGGCAGCGTTGAGTGAGAACAGTCGGCCGCCTGAGCGGGCTTTTCTGATCCTTGGAACTGAGGCTAAATAGCAGTTGGAAGAGCGGAGAGTTCTAGAGGTGGTGTGGGGTGAGATAAGATTTTGGAGTATGGGAGGGGCCTTGCCATGCATAATCTTGTGGGTCGTGCAGAGAGCCTTGAATTGAATTCTCTCTTGGATAGGGAGCCAGTGAAGGGCCTTCAGAGACGGTTTGGCTGAGCAGCGACGATGGGTACCTGTGAGAATGCGGGCGGCCGCGTTTTGGGCCGTTTGGAGTTTTGCTAAAACTTTTTTGGGGGCCCCTAGGTATAGGGCGTTGCCATAGTCTAAACGAGATAGTACAAGGCCGTGGATAAGGAGTTTGCGGGATTGAGTCGGAAGCAAGGGTAGAATTTTTCTTGACGATCTTAGCAGACCATGACAAGTTCCAGCGGTTTTCCGTGCTTGGGCTGAGAAGTTGAGTTTTTCGTCTAACCAGATGCCCAGGCTCTTAATTTCTGGTTTGGGCACAGGGGGGGGGCCCATGGCTGACGGCCGTATGGAGATGGAACTGTATAAAGATTTGTTGCCTAAAAACATGATCTCAGTTTTTTCGTTGTTCAACTTGAGGTGGGAGCTACTCATCCATTTTGTTATTTCGATCAAGCAGGTATGCAGGTTGGGAATGGAGAGGTCTTGCTGGTTAAGGGAGACCACAAGTTGAGTGTCGTCGGCGTATGTCAGGAGTTTGATGCCATAGGGGCGACGACCTTCTCAAGGGGGGACATATAGACATTAAAAAGGGTTGGGCTCAGAGACGAGCCCTGTGGTACCCCGCAGTTGATGGCTGTGGGTCTGGACGTAAAGGTGCCCTCTATCACCTGAAAGAGTCGGTTATTGAAGAAGGATTCTAACCAGGCCAGAGCCGTCCCTGTGACTCCAAGGTGTTTGAGTCTTTGGATCAGGATAAAGTGGTTGACGGTATCGAATGCGGCGCTAAGATCCAGGAGGATCACTGCCACTGATCCCCCTGAGTCTATGATCTTCCTTGCCTCTTCGACTACCGCCAGTATTGCGGTCTCGGTGCTCTGGCCTGGCCTGAATCCCGTTTGGGAGGGTTTCAGTAATTTGTTGGACTCGAGGAAATGGGAGAGATTTAGGTTAACATGTTTCTCAGCTATTTTACTGGTACCTGGGAGTAAGGAAATTGGCCTATAGTTGCCGAGTTCTAGTGGATCAAGGTGGGATTTTTTGAGCAGTGCTTCCACCATGGCTCTTTTCCAGCTGGGGGGGACAATACCTAGGGAGAGTGAGTCGTTAATAAGTTTTGTCAGAATAGGTAGAATAGTGGATCCGACAAGTTTCAGGATGTTCAGTGGAGCAGGGTCGGAGGGGCTGCCACTTTTAATAGAATTGAGTATGTGGAGAGTGGTATCAGTTGTGAGCGGAGTGAAGGCTGACAGCTGATTGTTGGGTGGGTTGACGTCAGGGGGGGCACTGAGGGCGTTCAAGGAGGTAGGGGGGAGTGAGTTGATGATTTTAGTAATTTTAGAGTTAAAAAAATCTGCAAGTTCATTGCAGCGGGTGACTGAAGGTTCCACCAGAGGGGGGGGATCAGGTGTTTTGAGTAGTTTCCTTGCTATTTGATAGGTTTCCCGGGCTGAGTTGTGCGAAGATTTAATTGTATCCTCGAAGTGGTTGATTTGTGCAACTTTGATTGCTTTTTTGTAGGTGGCAAGAGTAGTTTTATATTCGGTTTTCCTGGACTGGTCGAAATTTTTCCTCCATTCTCTTTCTGACCTTTTGCAGGCTTTTTTTTAGGAATCGCAATTCATCAGTGAACCAGGGGGAAGTGGGTTTGTTCCGTGGGTTACAGGAGACTTTTTTGGGGAGAGTTTTGTCTAGAGTGTTGGCAATCCAGGCTGAGAATTCTGCATCAGCACTGATGGGGTTATTGTTGGGTGCAGGAGGGGAACTCTCTAGGTGAATTTTCCAGGTTTCTACATCAAGTTTAGACCAAGATCGTGAAGGTTTGCTAGGAGGGGCGGTAATGCGGGGCGCAGGGGAGATCTGCCAGTGTAGAGGAACGAGGAGGTGGTCAGACCAAGGGACTGGAATAGGATCGCAGATAGTAAGGTCGTGAGTGTTGGTAAGAACTGGGTCCAACAAATGTCCCAAGGTGTGAGTGGGTAGGTGACCTAGGAGTTTCAGTTGAAGGGTCTCGAGGTCTGCTATCAAGTTGGCGGTCTGTTTGACTTCTTTTTTATCGAAATGGATGTTTAGGTCGCCCAGGATCAAGCATGAGGAGTTGGTTGCGGTCAGGGTGTACGAGTGTTCCGTTAAGGATTCACAGAACTGACCTAAAGGTCCTGAGGGACGGTAGATGAGGAAGCCTGATATGGTTTGGCATGGGGAGACCTGGATAGCAAACATGACGTTTTCACAGTCAGCGAGGGGGCTGCCCTGGAGACGGCATGAGAGTTGGTCTTTATGGATTATGGCAATGCCACCACCTCTTCCTTTAGGTCGGTCTAAGCGCTGTATGAGGAAGCCCGAGGGAAGGGAGTTGACAGTGTCAGGGTCTGAGTCCGGTCCCAGCCATGTTTCGGTTAGGAAAAGCACTTCTAAGTTGTCGTGTTCCAATAGAAGGTGGATTTCTGTCGAGTGCTTAGGGAGGGATCTGCAGTTGATGAGGGCCATACGTATTGGGATGGGGGGAGGGGATATAGATAAAGAGGGGTTAAGACTGTATGGGCAGTGGGCGCATCGGGTAGAGGGGTGGTCAACGAGTATGCCATGTAGGCATGAGTCATGTACCTTTTTGTTAAGGTGTAGCAAGTCGTCTTTTTCATATCTCCAAGTCTGGCTGCTGAATTTAGTGGTATGGCTTGGCTCTGCGCTCTGCCTAGCGCGGACAAGCGCAGACGAGCTTGCCTTAAGCGCGCCTTCGTCGCGCCCGCTGCGCTCGTCCGCTGCGCTGCCTGGACTGGCACATGGTTTATGGGTGGTGTTGGGAGGGTGGGCGTGGCCAACAGGAGTGGGCGTGTCCCGTGGCTCCTCGAGGCCGGTGAGTTCAGGTAAGTGCTGGGAGAAGGTTTGCAAGTGAATTAAAATCAATTTAGCACGAGTTTTAAAAGCAATTTTGCAAAGTGGCTCCCGGCTTTTCGCCTCAGGAGGTTCAAGTCTCAATGCGGCGCTCTCAATCAGCGCTCGTATTTATACTTGGTGGAGGGTGGGCGTGGCCAACAGGAGTGGGCATGTCCCGTGGCTCCTCGAGGCCGGTGATGGCGGCTAGCGAGCGATTTCTGCCCCTGAACAGTGTTTATGTCGACTGTTTGGGGAGTTCAGGTAAGTGCTGGGAGAAGGTTTGCAAGTGAATTAAAATCAATTTAGCACGAGTTTTAAAAGCAATTTTGCAAAGTGGCTCCCGGCTTTTCGCCTCAGGAGGTTCAAGTCTCAATGCGGCGCTCTCAATCAGCGCTCGTATTTATACTTGGTGGAGGGTGGGCGTGGCCAACAGGAGTGGGCGTGTCCCGTGGCTCCTCGAGGCCGGTGATGGCAGCTAGCGAGCGATTTCTGCCCCTGAACAGTGTTTATGTCGACTGTTTGGGGAGTTCAGGTAAGTGCTGGGAGAAGGTTTGCAAGTGAATTAAAATCAATTTAGCACGAGTTTTAAAAGCAATTTTGCAAAGTGGCTCCCGGCTTTTCGCCTCAGGAGGTTCGAGTCTCAATGCGGCGCTCTCAATCAGTGCTCGTATTTATACTTGGTGGAGGGTGGGCGTGGCCAACAGGAGTGGGCGTGTCCCGTGGCTCCTCGAGGCCGGTGATGGCGGCTAGCGAGCGATTTCTGCCCCTGAACAGTGTTTATGTCGACTGTTTGGGGAGTTCAGGTAAGTGCTGGGAGAAGGTTTGCAAGTGAATTATAATCAATTTAGCACGAGTTTTAAAAGCAATTTTGCAAAGTGGCTCCCAGCTTTTCGCCTCAGGAGGTTCAAGTCTCAATGCGGCGCTCTCAATCAGCGCTCGTATTTATACTTGGTGGAGGGTGGGCGTGGCCAACAGGAGTGGGCGTGTCCCATGGCTCCTCGAGGCCGGTGATGGCGGCTAGCGAGCGATTTCTGCCCCTGAACAGTGTTTATGTCGACTGTTTGGGGAGTTCAGGTAAGTGCTGGGAGAAGGTTTGCAAGTGAATTAAAATCAATTTAGCACGAGTTTTAAAAGCAATTTTGCAAAGTGGCTCCCGGCTTTTCGCCTCAGGAGGTTCAAGTCTCAATGCGGCGCTCTCAATCAGCGCTCGTATTTATACTTGGTGGAGGGTGGGCGTGGCCAACAGGAGTGGGCGTGTCCCGTGGCTCCTCGAGGCCGATGATGGCGGCTAGCGAGCGATTTCTGCCCCTGAACAGTGTTTATGTCGACTGTTTGGGGAGTTCAGGTAAGTGCTGGGAGAAGGTTTGCAAGTGAATTAAAATCAATTTAGCACGAGTTTTAAAAGCAATTTTACAAAGTGGCTCCCGGCTTTTCGCCTCAGGAGGTTCGAGTCTAAGTCAAGGGAGGAAGGGAGGAAGTGAAACAGCTGCAGGATGAGGCAGGAGATGAGGAAATGAAAGATTGGGTGAAAGCAGGTTGTGGACCTAGAGAGAAAGATCATGTGTGGGTCTATAGGAATGGAAGACCAGTCATGCCAAATAGCATGCTATCAACAATGGCAAGGATGTATCATGGCCAAGGACACCAGGGGAGGGATGCTATGATAAGGGCCTTTAAGCAAACCTGGTATAGCCCAAAGTTCAGGCTGATAGCAGAAAGTCTCTGTCAGAGATGTCTGATATGTCAGCAATTCAATCCTGGAAAGAAAACAGTGGTAAGCCTAGAAACAATAGGCAGAGAGGGAGGACCCTTCACAAGAATGCAGATAGGCTTCATTGAAATGCGCCAAGTCAACAGATTGAGGTATGTCTTGGTGGTGGTCTGCTTGTTCTTCAGGTGGGTGGAGGCATATCCAACAAGAAGAAACGATGGGATAACAGTGGCCAAATTACTGTTAAGAGAGTACATCCCAAGGTACGGGTTCCCAGTAACCATTGAATCAGACAGAGGAGGACATTTTTATAATGAAATCATGAGTCTGATCTGTGAAGCATTGAGTGTACAGCAGAAGCTACATTGTGCTTATCGACCAGAAGCTTCTGGTGTGGTTGAACAAATGAATGGTACCATCAAAAACAGAATTGGCAAAATGTGCTTAGCCACAGGAATGAAATGGCCCGATGTCTTGCCTCTAGTCCTGATGACCATTAGGTCTACTCCTGACAGAACAACAGGTTTGAGTCCACATGAAATTATCATGGGACGTGCTATGAGACATGCATTTGTACCAGTCAACAAGCTGATGACTATAACTGATGACATGATTTTGGATTACTGTAAGGGCCTGGCTGACGCAGTTCATTCTGTGTTTCACCAGGTTGGAGAAGACGCCACCACACTTGAAAAGAAACCAGCTCATGATCTGAGCCCAGGGGACTGGGTAAGGATAAAAGTCCACAGAAGAAGGAATTGCCTGGTTCCAAGGTGGCCAAGACAAGTCATTTTGACTACAACGACTGCTGTGAAGTGTGCTGGAGTGAAAAATTGGATACATGCAAGTCACACACTGAGAGTTCCAAATCCAAGAGACGGCACTGGAAAGGAATACTTTGAAGAATCAGATTCCAGTGATGATGCAGACAGCAAGACAGTAAGAAGGAAAAAGAATCCTGAAAGTGGGGAAAGTGAGTCGAAAGAAATTTTCATCCCACCAGAAGAGGTTCTGAAAAGAACAGTGCAAACCGCAGAGGCGAGTTCAGATTCTGAAGAAGTTCCTGAGGTTCCAACTAACAATAACCACCACAAAAAGAAAGAAAGAAAAGAAAAGAACATTCCAACAGAAGTGACACCTGAATCAAATGAGGAAATTGGCCAAGTTCCACCTGAGATAAATATTGAAGAAGAAGGGACAGACAAAGACAGAGAGGGACAGATTGCGAAAAACCCCCGAGGAGGTGTAGGGAACATCAACAACAAGCTAGGTGAAGGGACAAGCAGACAGCAAGAAGATTGCGTGTTGGAGACCCGAGGAAGGACAGAAGTAGGGAAATCTCAATTGGTGGAAAAAGAGACTGTTGGAGAAAAAGAAGTTGTTGGAGAAAAGAAAGCTGTTGATGAACAAGAGGGAAATGAAACAGAGTCTGATGAAAGTGACAATGAGATACATGGAGGACGAGTTCTGAGAAAGAGAACTTGGCTTGGAGAAAGAAACAATAAAGAAGGAAGACAAAAGAGAAATGCTAAGGGAGATCTTTGGCCGAATAAGATAAAGAGACTGAGGTATAGACTGACACGAGTTAACTCTTCGAAAGCTGAACAACTGAACGAAGTGTCAAGTCAAAATCCAACCAAAGAAGAAGAAACAAAGATACCTGAGAGAACTAAAAGAATAAGGAAACCAAACCAGAGGTACAAGTCACCGGAATGGACGTATGTGGCACTGCCTGAACAAGGAGGAGAGGCAGACAGTCAAGGAAGTCCAGAGGAGGCTTTACTGAAAGAGGTTGCCGAAGAAGAAGCTGTGGGAATCCTGAGAGTTATCTTGTCCGACATTGGAGAAGAGACGGATGTTCAGGACCTGATACAGTTTGATGATGATGAAGAGACAGTGAAAAGTGATGAAAATCCGAATTGAGTAAATCCAAGGAAAATCACTTGGAGAAGAAAAGAAAAAGCAATATTAAAACTAGTAGATTGTAAAAAACTGTTGGGTACTCTCTGCCCTTAAGTTCAGTAGAGGAGTAGAAGAGGCTAAGTCAAAAGACACGGTCAAATTAACAAAATGGCTAACACTGAGAATATTAAAAATAGATGTACCTTTCTGAAAAGATGGTGCAAAATGTGCTGCTGCTGTACAGGATTATTAATGCTGCTTTGGAGCGTGCTTGCTCTACTGATTTCATTTAGAGTCACTATAGACACTTTAGAAGGTCATACTGAGAACAGAACTAATATAGGGAAGAGTTCACAGAAGATAGTACCAACTAGAACTAGCAATGTACATACACATAAGGATAGGTCAATTAATGATTTTTCTAGCAATGTTTTTTCTAAATTGTTGTATGAATACGTAAAGACAATGGAAGTAAGGGATTGCTATGTTTGCATGCAATTACCTGCCTCTGTTTCGGAAGGAGTGACTTATCATCATCTTCCGGCTACGTATGGAATTTCATGTAGTGTGTTGATTAGTATATTCTACCAGTTAGGGAAATTAGATTATAATATGTCTAATGTAGATAATATTCTTGGGCAGTTGCCTATGAATAAAGCACTGAATCCTGCAAAGGAAGCTAATACTTTAGGTGAGATCTTTTTAGAAACCAAAGAATTAACCTTAGAATATGTTTTTAGAAACAATTTAACTTGCAGTTTGAAGGGAGAAGAGAAGAATTTTCTAGACATGGTTGAGAGAAGAAGGTTGAACATGCACAAGAAAGCAGAAGGGCATAAAATGAGTGACACAATGTGGGATATTGAAAAAGAAAAGGAGTTGAAAAATGGAGCCAGTCCAACTATGGCTACAGATGCTCCACAGAAAGGCAAACTGTGCATTACCAGGAAGAGATCCCAGTATGATTATTATTTCATAGGAACTAGTGAGTGCCATGATACATACTTTATTGCAACCGGATGGGGATTTAGAGGAGGAGAAGATCCAGTTTTTCCGGGAGTGTATTATATTTGTGGGAACAAGGCTTATTACCGTTTGCCTGACCATTGGTTTGGCACATGTTATGTTGGCCTGGTCTTTCCCAAAAAATTTCACATGGATAGAGTAGATAATGCTAAACAAACTAATCCATTAACACGCTATAGAAGAGAAACATGGACAGAAATTGTAGGAGATATTTTTGGAGCTTTAATTCCAGCAGTGGGAATTTCTTTGAATGCATTTGGCATTCGGAAGCTGTCAACAGTGGTGGATCGCTTGTCAACAAGCACCGCTGGAGGCTTTCTTTTGGTTAATACAGAAATGGTTGCTTTGCGTGCTATGGCAATGCAAAATCGACTTGCCCTTGACATTCTTTTGGCAAAAGAGGGTGGAGTCTGTGGAATGTCGAAAGTTCAACATTGTTGCACTTACATTCCTGACGAAAGCAAAGATTTAAAAGTTTATATAAAAAATATTACTGATTTGCATGAAGAATTAGTACCACTGGAAGCTGAAAGTATCTGGACTAAAATGGCTAATAAGATGATTGCTATTGAGAATTTTGTAGCTAAAATAGGTAGTACCATTTTTGGTAAGATATTATTTCCATTAACCTGTGTAATTGTTGCATTATTGATCCTTAGATTAGGGTGTATGTGTTGTAGATATAGAAGAAATAAAAAGAAAATTACGAAAGAAAACGTTAAAAGGAGACAAAAGAAACCAGAAAGAGATCCACAAGAAATAGAATTAGAAGAGCTAAGAGAAAGCATGTATATAGAAACTAAGAAGGAAGATGAGATGGAAACAAGGGTTTGAAAAGAATGAACAAGAAGATATTTTGAATTTCTTCCAAAAGGGGAAATTAAATTGATTTTTGGGTTTTTGATTTTTGTGGTGATAAGATATCAGCAAAGGGGGGATTGATGGAGTAGGGTTTTACTTTAAAACCGAATACCTGTTTCATTTTCGCATGTTATAATTAAAAATACTACTGATTAATTATTAACTACTAAAGATATGTCAAAGTCGTGTCTAATCAATCTTATTAACAGAAGAATTACACGTGGGAACGCTAGTGCATGGCTAAAATAATAAGTGAACTAAATTGGTAAGCCATTGACGAATTAGAAGTTGCGTATGTGATGTTATTGTGTTTTGCGCTTATAATTAATATGCATTAATGGCTTTTGATGTTGCAAATGGCTAGATAAATACATACACATAAGGGTATTAGCAGGGGATAACACTGTATAATCATTTCTGTGCAGTAATTCTGTTTTATGTTCTATTTTCACTTAAGTTGACTAATGTGGCCTACCAGAAAATGGCTACCACCCGCAGCCTGCATTCGAGTTGATGGAAATTTTTGCAAGGAAGCTTCGCGCTGCCTGTGACCTTGCCCACTCGACAAAACAGAAAAGCCATGATCATGACGACAAATCCAGGACGGATGCCAAGAGCCCCTGAACATGAAATTTGTTACAAATACGAATACTGAACTTATGAACTGATGATCCCACGACTGGGATACAAATTATCTAAAAGAGACATCCGTAGAAGTATCGAATTAGTCATGGACATCTAATTTTTCTATTCATTATTTGGGACAATCTAAGTGTGAGAAAATCTTGCACAGTATCGCAAATGTACCAAGATGACATTATTTCCACCATTCATCCGTTCTGAACAATAAATTGTAACATTACAGAATATAAATTTTAGTATAAATATTAGTAGACTAGAGAGGTCTAGCGCCACTTCTTCCCGAACTGATGATCCGAGGTCCCTATGCTGACGGAGAGGACGGTGACTCTACATGACGGATAGAAACTCTGATGGAATTACTGAGGACCGGTTCTGACTTAGGATCTGACATTTAGACAGAATAGGTAAATATGAGATAATTGAGTTTGCATTTAATTGGCTTTTTTCTTACAATTTTAGATAAACAAATATTCTGTTTGAATCTCTCTGTCGGGTGGTTATTTTCTTGTCATGTTTATTGAATTTATTTGCATATTATTTTAAATGTTTTCGCCAGATTTATAAGCAACTAGTAGATGCCATTGACCTCAGGGTACATGCAGATTGAGACGGAAGGAGACTCGCTACGGTGGAGTTCCACGCCTCCACGTAGCACCTGCACCTGGTTCCCTTGCCCCTCCCTCTCCCTTCATGCGGCTGATGGCGGATGGCGGCGTTTTCAGCAGCGGTGGCGGTCAGAGAGTTTTCTCTCTCCTCTCAACGTCGAGGCCTGTGCTATTCTAAGGAGAATTTCTGCGTTGGTTCCGTTCCCTTGTAATCAGCAGTGAAGCTGCTCTGAAGTTCGTCTCTGCGCAGAAGCTATCGGCGTGATGGTCTGCCTCTCATAATAACGCTGAGGCTCATACTTCTTTCAGGGAGTGCTGTTGATGCTGTTACTTTCACTGACTTTGGTATGAGATTTCCTCTGCCTCCGCCGCTGTGGCAGATTTTTTTCAGCATTGTATTCACCTCTTCATGAAGATTGGTATTGGCTTTTGCAGTCGCTTGTCATAGCTGAAGCATGGGCGGCATGTTTAGACTACAAGTCCCAGCATTCATTGTGTGATATTGTGGAAACGGAAATGTGGAGTCATTCCTACAGCAGGGATTTAAGCGCTGATTGCTGACTTTCCCTACGTACCTTATTACTCGGACAGAGCGAGGTGTCAATCCAGTCGATTTGAGCTGTTTTCCCCGCTGTCGCAGCCTAATAACTTGTGCTGCAGCCGCTGTGTGGGCTAAACTTTTGGTTCTAGCAATCTTTGTTAGATTGGGTTTGCTTCTATTACGACTTGTAGTATTTCTATCAGCTATATTGGAGGCTGAAGAGATATCACGTTGTCACCGGTCTCAATAATGGGCAAGCAATTGACGGCCAGGGCTAAGGCTAAAATACGACGCCAGCAATTAAAGGAAAACTCCGAAAGGTCCAGGCGGGCTGGGTCAGTCGTGGAGAGAGAAACCTCCTCTGTTGAAAATTCTGAGAGTTCCGGAGAAGGTGAGGACGGACTCGTGGGCACCAGTCCGACTCAGGTTCATCTCCAGAATCCTTGCGAATCCGCTGTCAATGTGGTAAAGGAGGTAATGGTGCCATCTCTGGAGGGAATGGATATGCCTCTACTGGGCTCAGAAGCCAAAGTATCTGAGACAACTCTGAGTTCTAATTCAGTGGCCTTACTCGATTCACAGGTGTCTAAGGACCTTACGTCAGTCTCTGCTCTTAAGGCTTCTAAATTATTCCCGTTATTTCAGCGAAAAGGAGCAATATCTGTCCCTACTAATACTGCTGGTACCCGTGGGGGTTCAACCCTCTTTACTTCTCCAATCATCATTCCCTCCATCGAAAACTCTTCTTCAATTGGTGGTCCAAGCTTAACAGACCTTCCGCCCTTAAACCCAAGATCCAGATCTCTCAGTGATAAAGATTTCTCCACTCTCCCCAGTTGTACTTCTACGATTGTCTCCAGTGGAGTTACCTTGCCTCAGAGCTCGATCATGGGGATTGACACAAGACTACTGGGGATTTTCAGATCTCAGTTAAGGATATGTTGAATTTGATTCTGCAAGAAATCCGAGAGATGAAGCAATCTCAAAAGATGGAAATGGAAGCAATATGTAAGCGTCTGGACAAAATTGAAGACTCGATGGCTTCATTCTCAAATCGATTGCTTGAGTCTGAGACCAGAATTTCCGGGGTGGAGGACAATCTGACGATTATGCAGAAAGAAATCACCACTGCTTCTAAATTTTCAAAAGCTTTCGAATCCAAGCTGGACGAGTTAGAAAATTATAACAGAAGGTCAAATCTTCGAATAGTTGGTGTACCGGAGAATATTGAGAATGTCGCAGGTTCGGATATGATGAAATGGATCTCTTCTTTTTTGTCTCGAGAGGTTGTTCCTGAGTTTAAGGGTGACTTAACAATCACTAGGGCGCATCGAGTTCCAGCTCGTCCATTCCCCAACTCTCCGTTTCCTCGAACTATTATTGTCAATTTTGCAGATGTTCGGGTTAAAGAAATGATCCTATCTCAGGCCTTCAAGCAAAGACAATTTCACGTCAATCCTACTACCAAGTGTCGGATTTTCTCTGACATGTCAGCTGCTGCTGCTAGACGGAGAAAAGACTTTGTAAAGATTCTCCAGCTATTTAAGGATAAAGGTGCTCAAGCATCGATTGCACAGCAATCAAAGTTAAAAGTTCTGATTAAGGGTCAATTTTACCTGTTTACTGATGTTGATGAGGCACGTGTGATGCTTGATAAGTTGGTCCAGGGCTAGGCTAATGCTGGATTGCGATCTGATTTGCTTTAATGGCTACTGAAGATTTTCCTTTCTTTTCTTCTCTTACTTCTTTTTCTCCTTTCTCTGTGCATTGGGGGAGGGGGGGTGCGGGTGGGAACTAGGGGTCATGGGGAACAGGGCGCACCACCAAGGCGCCCTTATGAGAGGGGTTAGTGCCATGTGGCCAGCGTGGGAGGGAGATATAGGTGTAGTACAGGGCCACGGGACTAGGGTTAGGGGGGCTAGCACTTGGGTGGAGGGGAGAGCACCTGGGTGGGGCAGGGGTGGTGGGGGGCAAAAATGGAAAATGGAAATTCTTGTGGTTTGTGCTGAAAAATATGTTAGCAAGAAGTTACTCTTAATAATTAATGTCTATTGGAGGGGTTAGAGTTATTTCTTTCAATGTTAATGGATTAAATAATAAAAAAACAATGCGCACTATCGAGCTTTGGATTAAAACAGAGCGCCCAGCAGTGGTGATGCTGCAAGAAACTCATATTTCCGTGGATAAAATCAACTCTTTTTCCATGTTTAAAAATTGGTCTTCATATCGTGGGTTCTCATGTGCTCAAAAGTCTCAACGGGGAGTTGCGCTTTTTATTAATCGTAATTTAGGTGCAGAAATTATTCAGTTTGAAGATGGAGGAGCAGGGCGGTGGTGTTGGGCTACTTGCGTAATCAAAGACAGGAATAGGCCGATTACCTTTGTTAGCTATTATGCCCCAGTGGAAGATCGTGCCCCCATCTACGAGGAGTTATTTCAATCACTACTATTGGTTAGAGGAGATATAGTTATAGGCGGGGATTTTAATATTCTTATTGATATAAAACTAGATTCTACTGGTTATTTAAAGAAACAATCTAAACCAAAGTCATTAAGGTCTCATTATGAAGAACTCCGCCTTACTCGATCTCTGTGATCCATGGCGATTAAAATTTCCTCATAAACAAGAATTTACTTATTGGTCGGGAAGACATAGATCCTCCTCTCGTATTGATTTTTTTTTGGCCTCTAGTTCATTAAAATTTTCATATCAGAAATTTTTGCATAATGGCTTTTCGGATCATGCAATGCTGGTAATCGAGTTTAAAGTAGGTGAAGAAATTAGGCCCTCCAAGAGATGGATATTTAATAAAATGCACCTACAAGATAGTGATTGGGTTTCCTTTTTAAAATCGGAAATTGATGATTTCATTGCTCGTAATCTATACACGGCTCCATTACATATCATTTGGGACTCACTAAAAGCCTTTATTCGTGGTATCATCATCGGTAAAGACGCAGAAGAATGGCGTATTATAAAACAAACTAGGACTTTACTCTATCAAAGAATTTGCTCACTAACTCGGCTTCGACAATCTAATTTTTCTAGTCTCTCGCAAAAAAAATTAAACGAGGCCAAACGCGAACTTAGCACGCTTTTTGCTACACAGAGTGAACAGCAATTTCTTATACAATCTCAAAGGAGTTACGAGGAGAGTAATTTTTCAGGCAAACTCCTTGCGTGGCAGGCTAAGGAGCAAGCCGCTGCAAATTCAATTCGTACTTTGAAGTCTCCTACCACCTTGATAGACACATCACAGCCCGATGTCATTGGTACTATAATGCTCTCTCACTATAAACAGATATATAGTCATCATCAGGAAATAGACCATTCTAGGCTCTTTAATTTTTTGGCGAGATATGATATGCCTTCCCTATCCCAAGCAGACAGTGGAGCAATGATGCGCTTATTCTCAAAGTCAGAGCTGGAATTAGTGGTAAAGAACCTCCCAATTGGCAAGGCCTGTGGCCCGGATGGCCTCCCCGCTGCATTTTTTAAGGTTTTCTTTTGTGCCTTTGCTGATTTATTATTACAATTAGTTAATTATATGTTAATGGGTGGGCAAGTTCCAGATTCTTTCGGGGAGGGCACAGTTGTTAGTTACTCAAAAAAGCCAAAGATCCCAAAGATCCCAACTCATATAGGCCAATCACATTACTCAATACTGATTATAAGATCCTTACTAAATTATTATCAATACGTTTTATTCATATTGCTAAGGATCTTATTCACCTGGATCAGAATGGCTTCGTGGCAGGCCGACAATTAGCTACTAATACACATTTTCTTACTGAGGCCTTAGACTATTTTCAGACAAACAAAATATCTGCTTTAATTCTATTATTAGAGGCGGAAAAAGCTTTTGATTTGGTGGTATGGACAACTTTATTTGTTATTTTAAAGCACTTTGGAATTCCTCCACAGATCATTAGTTTAATTCAGAATTTGTACACGGGTGCCAAAGCCAACATAATTATTAATTCAGTTATGGTTGGTAAAGTATCGGTTCAACGGGGCACCAGGCAAGGCTGCCCCTTGTCCCCTATTCTCTTTGCATTCTTCATTGAACCATTAGCCACAGCTATTCGTGAATCCGCAAATATCTCTCCTCCTATTCCTTCTATGGCAAAAATCAAACTATATGCCGATGATATTTTGCTACTGATCAAGTCGGATATTCAATCTCAAACTGCCGCTCTTCAGCTTTTTAAAGAATTCGAACATCTGGGTGGCTACTGAATTAATAAAAAAAAACTGAAATATTAGTTTGTGGTGGGGGTGAGGTTGAGCTACATACTGATTAACTCGGCTGTATTAATTCAAGACCGAAGAGGTATTTAGGAGTTATGTATTCTGTTTCGGTTTCCAATTTAGTTAGGTTGAATTTTGACCCTCTTCTACGCAAGATTCAATCCTTATTTAGTCGATGGGACTTGCTGCCATTTTCGATTCTGGGGCGGGTGGCACTCATAAAAATGTCTATTCTTCCGTTATTTAATTTTTTATTTTCTGCTATTACCTGTTTTTTGCCCAGTGGCTTTTTCTCAAAAGTGCAATCACTGTTTTCAGGTTTTATATGGGCAAAAAAAAGTCCTAGGATAGCAATGCGGATTCTTTACGCCGATGCGGAATTGGGAGGTTTAGCCGTACCTAATGTTAAAGAATACTATAGTGCATATTTTGCCCAATATTTAGAGCGGTTCAAATCTGGAATGCAGACCCCAACTGTGTTTATTAATTTTTTCTTTGACAGAATTTGCCATGAGGTTCAGATCCCTTCTCCGCTACATATTCCCAAATCACCGAAACTTACTCGATATAAGACGATGCTTTGGTTTTTCAAGCGTCGTGATGTCTTTCTTAAAAGATATTCTCTCCCGCAATATAATATTAGAACCCCCTTAAGAAATGCTCTCCTTTTTTTGGGAATGAAAATTGGAGTTGACATCGCACTACAATGGGCGCGTCTGGGATTTCATTCTTTGTCAGATTTCTTAAGGGAGGGGATATGGCTGCTACCTGGAGAGATGCAACTTATTATTCCAGGGAATTTCATGTTACTTGGCACGTATGTTTCAATCTTTAAAACGTTGGTACAAGTGGAGCCAATAAGCATTTGTTCCTCCAATCAGCTATGGGATGATTTGTTTACGACTTGTAGGACACGGAAGCCAGGGGTATGGAAACGCTTTTTAGCACAATATATTGAGGATGATCTTAGCCAAAAAGCAATTAAAAAATGGCAAGAACAGGAGAATCACGTACTTACCATTAATACCTGGAAAAGTATTAATAAACTGAATTTTAGTGTTCTTCGAGGATCTAATTGGAGAAGAATGCTATTCTTCAGTAAATGGCTCCTGTATCGTACTCCTGCTGCCATTGCTAAAATGTTCACTAATACCACTGCCACCTGTTTTAGATGTCAGCAATATACTCCCGCAAACTGGTCCCACACTATAGCTTACTGTGTTAAAATTATGCCTTTCTGGAATGAAATATTCGAATATTTGCAAAAGTATTGCGGGATTCTGATTACTTATAATGCTAAATTAATATTGTATGGATACGATTCCGATCTTGGCTTGACAGAACAGATGGTCAAACTATTATTCATTGCAATGGCAGTGGCAAGGTCATTGGTGCTGCAGAACTGGAAGTCAACCCAAGTCCCCCTTTTTAATGCCTGGCTCCAAAAAATTAGGAATGTTAGAAAGACTGAAATGCGATATGCACAGCGAATAGGTGGGATTATGAAGTTAAATAGAATTTGGAGTCTTTAATTTGACTAATGGTTGAGTTCTGCATTTTGTAAAAAAAAAATTTTATGTTACTCTGTATTTTTAATTTCTTGCTTGCCAATTTATGCAAATTATTATTATTTTCCCTTTTTTTTTTCTTTTCTTTATGCCATTTTAATCTTTTTTCTCTGTCTGCCAACTTATGTTATTGGTAAATTGTAACTCTGATACAAGAATTTCAATAAAAAAAAAAAAAAAAAAAGGGGTACATGGAGATTGATTAGGTTATCAGAAAGTGTTTCCCCTTATACATGGCACGGATAAGAGTGGTAGGATGAATGTTGGTGTAATGGGCCCCACCAGCGTGTGATGTGTGTATGCGTGTGTGATTGTGAGATCACTCCGTCCGTGGAAGTAGATGGGATTCGGATGCTCCGATCTGCACCACTGGATGGTGAGGTGAAGGATAGTTTGGTCAACCCTCCTAGGGTGCTGTGTGATCCAATTATGGGAGAGCATATTGTAAGTCCCTGTTTTCCAGAGGTATGCCAACACCTGTGGGAGAGTGAGTTCTCTGACCGCAGGGAGCTCACATTGGAGGCAGACCTTTTGGTGGAGTCCAAAGGGTCTGGAAAGGCATTGGGGAGTGATCCCAAGATGAGTGGTTCAGGAATCTTCAAACCCAGTGTGGTGGAAGTGGCTCAGAGCAGCCCAACTAGGTCCTGTAGTAGTGAGAGGGGTGTAGGGCCTCATGTCCTGTCTTTAAGGGGAAGGAGTGAGAATGGGTTATGTCCCGGTAGTGCCCAACCACAGCCTCAGAGCCTTCTTTAAGGGAACACCAGGTGGGGAGCCTAGTCTGTCCTGAGGGGCTGCCCGTTGTGCGGGACCCCCTAGTGTCTGGTGAACGGGGAGTGTCTGTAAGCAGGCCTCCATCAGTTCTGGTGTCTGGCAGTACCGCTCCAGTTGGGAGGGTGCAGAAGTCCAGAGTGAGGGGTGGGACGGGGAAAGAGCCCCCAGTGGAAGAACCAGTGTGTCAGGGGCCAGCCAGAAGGGCTGCATCCCCAGTGAATGACCATGGTGACACCACTTCTGTCCTGGGGGATCTTCGCGCACTGTCAGATGGACAGGGGTTGGGAGATCTGCGCCAGGCAGACTGTCGCACGACACAGGAGTTATGTGTCACCCTCAGGAGGGGGCATGCGTGCTCCCCGGGAAGTCCTGGTGCGCCAGGCGAGCATTCAACCGCATGGGTTGGTCCCAGGGTTGGAAAGCCAGGTTCAGGTGTTGTCTGACCTGGAGGGTGGGACATCTGTAATCATTGTCCTGACCCATGTTGCTTCTAGAGGTACCACTCCAGTTGGGAGTGTGCAGTACTCGGGAAGGAGGTGCAGAGGGAGGGAGTCCTCGCCGCTGACCCCGGTGCAGCCTGAGGGTTTAGACCCTACGTTGGAGAGCCAGGTTCAGGTGTTGTCTGACCTGGAGGGAGGGACATCTGTAATCAGTGTCCTGACCCATGTTGCTTCTAGGGGTACCATGCCAGTTGGGAGTGTGCAGTACTCTGGAAGGGGGTGCAGAGGGAGGGAGTCCTCGCCTCTGACCCCGGTGCAGCCTGAGGGTTTAGACCCTAGGTTGGAGAGCCAGGTTCAGGTGTTGTCTGACCTGGAGGGAGGGACATCTGTAATCAGTGTCCTGACCCATGTTGCTTCTTGGTGTACCACTCCCGGTTGGAGGGTACAGCCATCTGGAAGGGGGTGCAGAGGGAGGGAGTCCTCGCCTCTGACCCCGGCTCAACTAAAGGGTTTAGACCCTAGGTTGGAGGGCCAGGATCAGGGTGTTCCCCCTGACCTGGACGCCCAGTTTCAGGATAGAACCCCTGAACTGGTGGGCGAATTGCGCAGGACACCTGCCACAGGTGCCCTCGCAATTCTGGAAGGGGGTACCACTCCAAGTGGGAGGGTGCAGAGCCCCAAGGAGGAGGACCGGGTGTGGGAGAGGCCACCCCAGTCTTCGGTCCAGCTTCCGGGTAAAGGCCTGGGGCTGGTGGGTCAGTGCCAGGATGGCATACCTGACCTGACAGGAGGGAGAATGGACAAAGGTGGCCAAGCACCTGGGGCTACTGCCCCCTGCCCCCTGGCGCCACAGAAGTGTGGGAGACCTGAGAGGCATACAGCCTGGGTCTCATCCCTGACTACTGTCAGTGGCCACTGTAGCATTTTGCTGTTGGTCTGTTGGGACACACCTGGTAAGGAGAAGGGTTCCCCATGGATTGGCTTGGTGGGCCCATAGAGTATGGACAGAGGGATTCCAATAGGTTCATATTGGCGTAGAACCGGAGTCTGCCCCTGCAGTTGCGGGCCAGGTCCTTGTTCTATCGCCCGAAGCAGGGAAGCCCATCACGGTGGTGATTGGGCTACCCTGCGTTTTGGCTGGAAGGGGGTCGTGTTGGACTTGGCCCTTTTTGCAGGGTCATCCCTGAAATTTTTACCTTCCTCCGGTATTTTTTCTGACCTGTTGTTGGCTGTTCTATGACTCTGGGCACTTTACCACTGCTGATCCGTGCTAAAGTGCATATGCTCTCCCTATGGTAAAATGTTGATGTTGATTGGATTTCATGATTGGCTTATTTGGTTTACTGTCAGACCCCAGTAAAGTGCCCCAGGAGTGCCCAGGGCTTGTAAATACAAATGCTGCTGGTGGGCTTGCAGCACTGGTTGTGCCACCCACAGAAGCGGACTAGTAAAATGTGTCTAAGGTCTGCCATTGCAGAACCTGCGTGCAGTCTGGTACTGTCATGCTGACTGGGCAAGTACACCCCCTTGCCAGTCCCTAAACCTTCCCTTAACTTTATATTAGTCACCCCTATGGTAGGCCCAAGGGCAGGGTGCATTGTATGCATAAGGTAGGACAAGCCCTGATGTGTGTGGCATGTCCTAATAGTGAATTACAGCCATTTTCGTTTTTCACTATTGAGGCTACCTGTTCTCCATAGGCCAGAAAGGGCTGTTAGAATTGTTACATTCTATGATCCTAACAGACCCAGGGAACATGGTAGAAGTTCGAGTTTAGTATGCCTGAACTCAGAATGATAAAATACATCTTTTAGTAAAGTTTATTTTAATATTCTGTGTTTGCAAATACCACTTTTAGAAAGCTGGTATTTGCTTGCCTAACCATTTCAGCCCGCCTCTGCTATGATTTGTATCTGCCTGTCTGGTTTCTGTGAGTGACAGGGCTGGGGAATTCCAGGAGACAGGCTGGGGCAGCCCAGTGGTGAATAGAGAGATTTACATCCAGATGGGTGGGAGGAGTACACCTGGACTCTGAATAGGGCTGAGCTCTGCCACCACAATGCTGGCTCCACCTCCTGTGGAGCGGCTGATGTCTCTGCCCTGCACTCTGAATAAAAAGTCAGAGTCATGTCAACAAAGTGCTCAGGAACTGGTTTGGACTGGGCAAAGGCCCCTCTACCCCAGAGGAACAAAGAAATTAGGGGTATAAGTATTGGGACCCAGCTCCCAAGAAATTAGAACCTGCTTGACAAGAAGAACCTCTGCCTGAGGAGAAGGAACTGGGAAAGCTGTAAGGAGGAGTACTGTCCCTGACCTGGGGGATTGGCCTGCAGTGGTTGCCTTGCTGCTGAAGGAGAGGAGAAAGACTACAAAAGACTTTATTTCAACTTGTGCTTAAAAAGATCTCCAAGGGCCTGAGTAGAGCTTGCTTCCTGTTTAGAAGTCCCAGGAACAAAAGGACTTCACCCCCAGCTTCCCCCTGAACTCTGCTGTGTGAGTTCTGCCCCTCCTAGAGTGCTGGAACCAGTTGTGGGGCCTCTGGGAGCTGTGCCTGCTGTTGGGAAGCTGGCCAAGAAGAAGGAAACCAAAGATCTCCACTTTTTCACGCACAGCTGGCTTAGCGAGATAATTTCCGTTGCACCGCTCGTTACCGTGCAGAATTTTATCGCTGAGGATATCGTCGCAGAGCCTGCTGCCGCTGAGCCCGATCAGCGCTGGGAAAATCATCGCCCCGCTCGTTAGCGGACCAAATTTGATCGCTACCAGCCCAAGATCCCAGCTCCGCCTGTTAGCGGGAAAAGTTCTATCGCTGCGAACATCGTCGCAGAGCCTGCTGCCACTGAGCCCGATCAGCGCTGGAAAAATCATCGCACCGCTCGTTAGCGGACCGAATTTGATCGCTACCAGCCCAAGATTCACGGTTCGCCTGTTAGCCGGAAGAATTCTATCGCTGCGAACTTCGTCGCAGAGCCTGCCGCTGCTGTGTGAAATCATCGCAGAACAAGCCAATATCATCGCACCGCTCGTTAGCGTGAGTAATTTTATCACTGCGAAAATCGTCGCAGACTCAACCAAGATAACCGCTGGTGAAATTGTTGCCCCGCTCATAAGCGGGCCGAATTTTGTCGCATTGTGCCTTAGCGTGTAAATTTCTACCGGATAAGCTACACCTTGATTTTCAACGCTGAAGTGCCACTAGGAACTTTTTATCGCATCATAAGGTACTGTGGGTTAAAACGAACGCTAAGGTGAATGATTTTGTCGCTAACCTAAGAACTCTTTCTAAAATCATATTCTTGAACTGTGTATGTCATTTTTGTCGTTATTTGGTCTTGTGCTAAGCCTTTATATGAAAGATCACTATTTTTGATATAAATCTAGTGTGGTGTCCATTTGTGGTGCTGTCACTGAGTAACTGTATGTGGTCACAAATGCTTAACCTATAACGCTCTGAGATAAGCCTTGTCTGCTCGAGCCAAGCTACTTACAGGGTGAGCAGGGGTTATTTTTAGGGGTGGGCGGAATTTGCGTAATCGCGTTACGCAAATCTCCGCGAAACGGTAAAAAATCTCCGCGAACATGCATAAATTCGCGAACACGCGGAATTGCTTGTTCGCAATGCTTTTTTCCTGTTCACAGTTGCTGTTTGCGTGCTCGGGGAGAAATATCTCGTGAACACGCATTTTGAGAACGTGAACAAGAAAAAATTTCGCGAAGTCGCGGAAAGCAGAATTTTGGGCTATTTCGCATTCTCCGCGGAACGCGAAATTACCGAAATTCCGCAAATTCCGCGAGCGGAACGGAATTTACCACCCAGGCCTAGTTATTTTAGGAGTGTAACCCTTTACCCTGACTAGAGGAGAGGGTCCCTGCTTGTCACAAGTACCTACCTGTGCGAACCAGAGATCCCCAATTCTAACAGACATTGATATGTGTGAATGTTCCTTGTCATGTGGGTGAGTGTCTATGTGAAGTGTTGCACCACAGCTGCATCTTGGAGGCTACTGATCTAACCATCTGATGTGACAAGTGAGCCGTGCTTTGTGTCTGACTTGAAGAGCTAGCACGACACCTGTGACTCCCCCCTGGCAAATGGCACATGTGCAGAGTGAGGGTTGTATCCGCTGTTGTCAATGACAGGCCAGTGATCTGTGGCTGGGTGTGTCTGTCTAGTCTGCTGAGGGTGCGTCAGAGGAGTGGGACATGTGACTGCATGGCACGTGCCGCCCATCAGCCTGCTGTTGCATGTGCTGCACAGTGTGTGGCATGTTCATTGAGTGTTTAGCACCCCTCATGCCACCTGTAGACTTTCAATGCCATTTACTGCATTGGCGCTTGCACACAGGCCAATTTCATGTTGTGAATGAGGCTATTCATGTCAGCATCCTATGCCCTGTTCAACATTTCAAAGATGTTCTAATGTGTGTCTGTGGGACATGGAGCAGGTGTATTGATGTTGTGTCACTTTGTCATCCTGACAGGTAACTGCCTACGAGAAGGGGGTGATCTGGACCAACGTCGTCAGGGCCGTGAGGACTGCGGGGGGGCGTGATCAGCAGCTGGCCCAGGTCCACAAGAGGTGGCAGAATATCCGGTGCTGGACCCGGCGGATCGCCCGGGTCCAGCTCAAGCTCTCTCCTCCTCGCCCCCACGGCGGCTGCCGACACCTGACCCACCACATGAAACGTGTCCTGGCGGTGGTCTTCCCTGACCTCGATAAGCAGTTACAGGAGAGACTGCAGCAAGGAGGGGGTAGGTACATGGCTTTTTGTCGTGTTATGTGTCGCCAGCTTTAGGAAGTGCTATTTTGCATGAATACACTCCCAGAGTTCATATGTGCAGTGCATTTTCTGTTCCCAAATGTCACCTGGGGATTTTTTTCATCCCTCCCTCTCCTTGACATGTGTCCCCTGGTGTGTGTTTAATCACATTTGCACATGGTCATCTAGGGTGCCAGTACATCTAAGTGCACATTGCTTTCTGCTTCATGTAGGAGGGTGGTCTGTGACTTGTGTCGGTACCTTGCCTGTGCCATGACCTGTTCACTATGTTGGGGGTCCATAGTTGTTGTCACTGATGCTGATTCTCAACATAGGAGTGTGAGCTTTCAACTGGATACCCTTGCAGCATGCATGAGCAATGTTATGGCCTCAGACATGATGTGCATGAGTGTGAGATATGCATAGTGCCATGACGGTTGAACATGGTAGAGTCATCTTATTCCAGGACCATGGAGCAGTGTGCCCACTACAGTCCCCTGAGACACTCTGGCCTCCTAATCATGGGTGTCATCCAACACTGTGCACATTCTCTGTGTGTGTTGCATAGGTCGGCCTCTGTGGCATTGTTCCCTGGCCTAGTTTGGATTTTGTTAATGTGTGCTATATGTGTCCACTGGACAGGGATACACCATTTTGCTTGTGCATACTCACACTGGGCAGTGCCTTTATGGCTATTCACAACAATTTGTTGATGGTTGTTTGTCACAAATATGTGTTGTCAGCCCCACGAGGTGATGTGGTGTAAATGAAGCAATTTTTCTAGCACAGTTGTTGTAACCCTGAATAAGAGGTGTCACTTCTTGATCTGTATCAATCACATTGACTCAGGTATTGGGGGGGGGGTGCGGGAGAGGCATACATGTGCAACCCTGATTTTTCATTGCTAGGTCTGACTTGTGTGTGAGAATTGCCTGGACTAAAAGACACTGGGCAGTGCCCCTGTGATGCTGGCCAGTGCTTAATGTACGTGCTTTGCAGCCTGTGTCATTTTTTTCCCAACAATAATCCTCCTCATACATTTTTGGCACGTGTGTGGTTCAGATGCAACGCAGTTTGGACTTTGTGTGCTGACATCTGTGTGTACATTCTGGCTTGCCATGAGGGTGCCCCCACAGTACAGCTGGTCTTTTTTACCAACCAATTGCAGGCCCATTAGCTTATGCATTGTCCTGGGTGTGGACATGTGTGACACTCCAGATGACAGGCAGTAGGTCATATGTGTAGCCAACTGTGTAATCAGGTGACGGATGGCCTGGTGACAACTGACATGATTCAAGTTGTTACTCTTCATGAATTGTACCTTGGCACTCACAGCACTTGTCAACAGTTGTTCATGTTTAACATGTGGAAATTTAATGATTTGTGTTAAGAACACTGATGTGCCTGCATGCAATATGTCGCACAAGGCAGTGCACACAAAAGTACATTGACACTGTCATTGAATAAGTTGGCACCTTTTCAAAGAAGCCACTGTCATAAATAAATGGCGTTGCAGATTCTCCATATACATGTTCCCACGGTGGTCTTGATTTTGTGAGACTCATTAGTTGCCAGTGATATAAACGAGTGTCAAGACATCAAGACCTCCGTGGGCCCATGTATATGTACTTTCTGCAACACCATCTATTTCTAACAGTGGCTCCTCCGAAAAGGTGCCTGCTTCTTCAATGACAGTGTCAATGTACTTTTGTGTGCACTGCCTTGTGCAACATCTTGCATGCAGGCACATCAGTGCTCTTTTCACAAAATGGCCAATTGGCACATTCCAAACATGTAGATTGGTTAAAGTATTGTGAGACCCAAGGTACCAACATTTGTTCGTTTTATGTTCCAAGGGACTTACAAGTCTCTGAGTGTGGTGACACCTTGAGTATTGAGGTGCGTTAGTTTCCCTTGAGTGCACCAATCCTGTTTATTTCAGGGTAAACAAGAGGTGTCATGACTTCATTGTATTGCTGTGCTCACCGGTTCACAGATACTAGCTTCTCAGTGTATTGCTCATTCAAGATGTGGCCTTTTGTGTATTGAGTTTCCTAGTGTCAAAGTGGCACGGTGGGTCTACCAACTGGGCAGTACAGGGCTTACATATGTGTGGAGAAATCCAGCTGTTACTCAATGATGCATTGCCTGATATGCACTGTGACCAATTGTTCTTGTGCTCATGTGTCAGATGTATGCAGGTGACTGATGCTTTCTGGTTTCTTCTCCTTGCCCACAGCATCATGATCCACAAGCAAGGGAGACACCTGCATGGACCTTGAGGAGGGACCCAGCGACAGTGCCACCAGTAATGTGGAGTCAGCAGGAGACAGTGCCACGGAGGGCGAGGGGAGTCAGTCGGAGGACCTGTCCGGAGGCAAGAGCATGTACGACACCGACGGGTCTCAGGCTGACATCCTTGAGGAGGCGGAGGATGCAACAACATCTGGCAGCATCCCACCATCTGTACCCGCCTCCTCCATTGCCATCTCCGCCCTCCCAGTTGCTCCCGTCCCTTCTGTCCGGGCAGGGTCCCACCGTGTCTCCTGCGGACCAGGCACCGCAGCCCCTGCCCCTGTCACCCCTGCTGCCCTCAGTGAAGAGTCTGTGGACACACTGAGGCAGTTGCAGGTTGGTCAGGCATCGATGCTGCATGTCCTCCATGAACACACTAGACTGCTCACACAGTTGGTGTCGTTCGTGGAGGGCATGTCATCAGTGATGACTGAGCAATGCAGCTTTCTGCGGTCCATGGACTCTTCACTGACGGAAGCAGTGTCTCTCCTGCGGCGCTCCGTCCCCCCCTACCCCAGACCCATCCACACTGCCCTCTCCCATGCCTGTCCAAAGCACACACAGTCACACACCCCAACAGACACATCCAACACACCCCCAACTAAGGCACAGCGCACACCTCCTGGCACGCACACTCAGGGGGATGTAGTCACACCCACAGGGTCTGGGGGCAAACGGCAGACACGCAGCCACAGTCACAGTCCGCAGTCCTCACGACCCACTTCCTCCAAATCCACTCCCCTTAGCTTCCCTGCCGAAATGTCACCCAAAGAGACCTACATGGCTAGTCTGTCCCTCAGCCCCACTGTGACACCACCCCGCAAGTGGTTGAGGAAGTCTCCGGCCAGGGGAGTTGAGTCCCCCCCCTATGTCCACCACCTCCCCCAAGAGCGCTACACCCCATCCCTCAGACATCCCCCCTCCGGTGGCCCTGGTGTTTCTTCCGGTGCAGGGGTTCCTCTGGATGCCCTGGCAGCAGTGTGCAGCGAGCTGCTCACCACCACCTTTGGCGCTGCCCCACCCCCTGTGGTGGATACATCCAGCCCTGCACCCACCACACCTACCCAACTCACTCCTGTCCCTGCGGTGCCTGGTACTCCCACTGATGATGCCCCCCCCCCGGTCGACAAACCTTGAGGTGACTTTGTGCAGGCAATGTAGGGGTGGACACAGTGGCATACGTCCACCCTTGGACTCGAACTATGGACTGGCCATTGGCCTTTGTGAATAGTGACTTCTTACAAATTTGTTTTGGTGTGCTGAATAAAGCCTTTTCATTTAGTTTCCACACTATTGCATTTCAGGTACTTGATGTTGGTGATGAGGCCCATGAAGTTGGTGTTCTGGTAATGTGTTAGGGTTCTGAGAAATGTTTTAGTATGATGGTCATGAGGTGGACCATGGTATCTGTATGCCATCACAATGTCTGTGAAAATATTAATTGGTAGTGTGTGTTCCTTTGGATTGTGAGATATTGTCCCAAGGAGTGTTCCTTCCTCTGTGGCACCTGACATGTTCCCTGCAAACAGTTGCACAATTGTTGTGCTGACCTGTGTCAACATATCCTTTGTTGGTGACGGATCCCTTCAACAATGGCCATGCATGCTCACTGATGTCTCCTGCTGAATCGTCTGTGCCATCCTTGCCAGTCACTGTACTTGTATTTTGTGTATGTAGGAATGGCATCAGGGACCAATTGCCCCTTTTCAGCACTATGCATGTGTGTAATCACGGCCTAACACACAAATGGCACGTGTAATGCAGGGTATTTGGGCACCTGACTCACAATTGTGGGCATTGTATCTAGTCGCAGTGAAGCCTATTCCTTCCATGAGAGACAACATCTGGGTGGCTGGACCAGCACCTGGACATTACTATCACTCCTGTGATGTGCGTGACAGTGTGTGTTCCCCTTGGCTAACTTATTTTAGTATGCATTTCCATGACTATACAGTCTGTTGGCATGAAATCAGGGTGTGTATTGTGGGGCATCCGCCATGGGTGGGTATGCATGTGTTGTATGTCCTCACACCCACATGTGGTGTGTCATGCAGTGTATAAATGACATCCATCCTCCTGGGAGTGGGGCACTGCTGGGAGTCCTCTGCACCCACCCCTCATATGTCTGTCCACTGCTGGGAGTCCTCTGCACCCACCCCTCATATGTCTGGACACTGCTGGTAGTCATATGCACCCACCCCTCATATGTCTGGACACTGCTGGGAGTCCTCTGCACCCACCCCTCATATGTCTGTCCACTGCTGGGAGTCCTCTGCACCCACCCCTCATACGTCTGGGCACTGCTGGGAGTCCTCTGCACCCACCCCTCATATGTCTGTCCACTGCTGGGAGTCCTCTGCACCCACCCCTCATATGTCTGTCCTCTGCACCCACACCTCATATGTCTGGGCACTGCTGGGAGTCCTCTGCACCCACCCCCATATCTCTGTCCACTGCTGGGAGTCCTCTGCACCCACCCCTCATATTTCTGTTGACTGCTGGGAGTTCTCTGCACCCACCCCTCATATGTCTGGACACTGATGGGATTCCTCTGCACCCACCCCTCATATGTCTGGGCACTGCTGGGAGTCCTCTGCACCCACCCCTCATATGTCTGTCCACTGCTGGGAGTCCTCTGCACCCACCCCTCATATGTCTGGAAACTGCTGGGAGTCCTCTGCACCCACCCCTCATATGTGTGGGCACTGCTGGGAGTCCTCTGCACCCACCCCCATATCTCTGTCCACTGCTGGTAGTGATATGCACCCACCCCTCATATGTCTGTCCACTGCTGGTAGTGATATGCACCCACCCCTCATATGTCTGTCCACTGCTGGGAGTCCTCTGCACCCACCCCTCATATGTCTGTCCTCTGCTGGGAGTCCTCTGCACCCACCCTTCATATGTCTGGACACTGCTGGTAGTGATATGCACCCACCCCTCATATGTCTGTCCACTGCTGGGAGGCCTCTGCACCCACCCACGCACCCCCTTGGAGCTGTACACTGCTGGCCAGGACCTACACACACAACAATATGAAGGTAACATGCTGGGCCAGTCCTCTATGCCCACATTCCTGGCGTATGTACGCCTCGTATCCAAATTTTCCTGCTGCCGTAACGGGGTACGTGTGGTACGGACCGTACCCACGCATGTATGCGTGGGTACGGTCCGTACCTGAGTACTCATGGGGCCGTAGGGGTACGCACCGTACCCACGCATGTATGCGTGGGTACTGTCCGTACCTGAGTACTCATGGGGCCGTAGGGGTACTCACCGTACCGACGTATTCATGCGTGGGTACGGTCCGTACCACTGTTTTCATGGTGCCGTAGGGGTACGTGTGGTACGCACCGTACCCACGCATTCATGCATGGGTATGGTCCGTACCACTGTTGTCATGGCGCAGTAAGGGTACGTGTGGTACGCACCGTACCCACGCATTCATGCGTGGGTACGGTCCGTACCACTGTTGTCATGGCGCCGTAGGGGTACGTGTGGTACGCACCGTACACGTCCACTTCCTTGTTGCGGTACGCAGGGGTTGCTGGCCATGCCCCCCCAAGTGACCAGACCCTGCTGGTAATGTATGGCCTCCATATTATAGGTTTGTGTTTGCTATGGGGTATGTTTCCTAGCCCTCACCTCCCCGGCCCCTGGGTGTTGTTCTCACCTTCTGCGGCGTGTGCGTCGGGTGCGGTGCACCAGGTCGTAGGCCAAGAGGACCGGGATGACATGTACGATGGGGTTCATGGCTGTACGTCGCATACCGGGGCTCCGTGGTGTAGGGTTCTGCTTTTCCGGCAGTTTTTCGCTCCCATAGTCACAGCGAGGTACGTAGTGATGTCGGTACGAATCGTACTTGCTGGGCCGGAAAACACTGCTGAAATATATACGGACGTCGCGTACAAGCAGTTCCGTATCGGAATTGTGGGAATTTTTTTGCTGTATGGTCTTTTGTACGATTCGTACAGAAAAAGGCTTTCTGTACGAATCGTACTTCCTAGGTTGTAGAATGAGTTTACCTGGTACGAGTTGTACGGAAAAAACGCTCCGTACGACTATTCGTACTGCCTTTTTCCATGATTGGAATCGGCCCCTAGGTGTCCTTTTTTGTAGGCTACAGGGCTGACTTATTTAATATTTAAATGTGGGGTTCTTTACCATCAAAAAGGTTCTTATGGCATATTTGGATGCAGGTTTACAAGCTGTAGCAGTCAGGAATGCCAGGTAGGCTGAAGTCATTTTGTTTCCTTGTCAGCCTTATGGATCTCGCAATATGTGCTGAAATCCATAGGTGACATTTACCTTTTTCAAGCCACTGGCAAATTTTCCTACACCATAAATTATGACTTTAGTGTGAAGTTAACCATGCCAATTAAAGATTGTCCAATTTTTCAATGTTTTAGGGGTCGGAGCATGTACAATGGGGACTAGAGAGCAGTGCCCCCCTGAATGCTGAGTTCAAAAAGCAGAAAAACCAGTCAGCACTAATAGGGTTATATATAAATAGATTTACCACTCAGGTTACTAAACTCTGCTCAAAGCATCACCTTTCACATAGTACGTTGTAAAATGTATCTGCCCATTATTCTTTTCAGTGCTTTCTTCACTTGGTTGTTCCTCAGGCAGTAGATGAAAGGATTGACCATCGGGGTCACAACTGTGTACATGACCGTCATAAGTTTGTCCTTCTGGAGGGAGTAGCTTGATGTGGGCCGGATGTAGTTGAAAAGTACAGTACCATAGTACAAGGTGACAACAATTAAATGAGAGGAACAGGTAGAAAAGGCTCTGTGCCTCCCTTCTTTTGACTGCATCTTCAAAATTGTATATATGATACAAATGTAGGAGATGACAACAGATATTACAGTCAACAGCAAAACAAAGGAGGACTCGGTTAAAATAAGCATTTCATAGCTGGTTGTGTCAGAGCAGGACAGCATCAGCAGTGGTGGGACATCACAGAAGAATTGCTGGATCTGGTTGGGTCCACAGTAGGTAAAATTCGAAATAAGCACACTGTACAACAAGGAATGCAGGAAGCTAATCACCCATGAACTTGTTGTCAGAATTGTGCAGACTTTAGTGCTCATGAGAGTAGTGTAACGTAGTGGGTGGCAGATCGCTACATATCTGTCTATTGCCATAACCGCTAAAATAAAAACCTCTGAGGTGGCAAAGAAAGCAAAAAAGTATAGTTGAGTAATGCAGCCTTGAAAGGGAATTGTCTTATTGTTCAATAGGAGATTTGACAGCATTTTGGGAAGGAGAACTGTGGTCAAGCCCATGTCAAGAACAGAGAGGTTTAACAGGAAGAAATACATTGGAGTGTGAAGCTGTGAGTCAGCCACAATGATGGTGCTAATACTGGCATTTCCACCTAAAGTGATCAAGTACATTGCCAGGAAGAGGAAAAACAGGACTGTGTTCTGCCCTGGATGGTCTGAGAGTCCCACCAAGATAAATTCTTTCACCACGGTTAGGTTTCTCAGTTTACTCTGTGCCATTAGATCTGCAAGAATAAAGAAAACATTCTCAGAAGAACTTCTTTACATTTTATATTCCTCAACCTAATTTAGATCTCTCTTTAAAAAATAAATATTTTAAGTGATCTTAACATTACAGACAGACCCGCCAACATTATCAGTAACTTCACTGGCAATATCACTTGTGATCTCTCAGTTGTGGTATCACTAATTACATTGCAGCCGAAGAAATATCCAAATTAACAGACACACACACACACACACATACTCGCACACCTATCACAGTTGTACATTCTTTTTACAGATCTCAATACATGTGTTGTTTATACAAATTTTGGCAAACATATCTCATCTATAACTTCCTGTCAGGTGTTTCACTCTAAACACATTGGTGTTCCAATATCCTGATTACTTCTTTCTTTCAAATGCTAGTCCCAAAAACATAAGGTTTCTTTTCAGCCATTGACTTGTTTAGGTAAACCTTCATCTGACATTGCTTATTTGAAGTGTCTTTCACATTTTGTTCCAGCCCAAAGTATTATTTTCCAAGTATACATTTTGCAGGGGTGACATAGAAATGGAGAACACTTTCTCATTATACAATGGTATTCAAAATTAAATAAACATTGAGCATTGTGGTATTTAAACATGCTTTCTGCAAGTATTTGAAAGCATGCACAGAGAATAGTGGCCTCACTGCCCTCCACCTTTGCCATGACCACTTGCATCAGTGAAAAACTGCAATCATAATGATAAAAGACAATCAGAGCTCAGTGAATTATGGATACACAAATAAACCCCGCCACAGCTGTTTTTTGGACAATGCACCTTAAGTGCTTCTCACAGGAATTAAATGCAGATCACAAACAGGCAATGCATGTTAAATTCTGGATGAATGACTGACACTTTTAAAAGAAATATAGTGATGCAAATTTTTTTTAATATGTTGCTTCAGATTTTTTATAATCTGCAGTCATTTTTTGTGGTGGGCAATAAATTCAACTCCGCCGGCAGAGTTCACACAGTTTTGGACACTCTGGTGCCGATCACGATCCTGTAAAAAAATTCCCCGTACGACTCGTATCCGGTATTTTTACCGTACGAATCGTACAAGTGCCGTACAAACTGCCAACTACGATTCGCATGGGAAAACTCCATACGAGTCGCATTGGGAATAATTCCCCACACGTCCTCGGGTCGGAAAATGTGTCCGACACCTCCCCGGACGATTTACCGTACAAACGTGAAAAGTGAAGTCCGACCGCGCAAGTACGATCCATCCTGTGCGTCCGATGTCACAACCGTATGGGAAAAACACCGTCCGCACCAAACTCCCATTGCAACCATGGAGATCTGTGCCCACATATGCGCCGTACCCCCCCAGCCCCCGTGAGTACGCGCCGTACCCCCCCCAGCCCCCGTGAGTACGTGTCGTCCCCCCGTGTATGTACGCCCGTGTACGTGTCGAACCCCCGTGTATGTACACCTGTGTATGTGTCGACCCCCCCGTGTATGTACGCCCGTGTACGTGTCGAACCCCCCGGTGTATGTACACCCGTGTACGTGTCGACCCCCCGTGTATGTACGCCCGTGTACGTGTCGAACCCCCCCTGTGTATGTACACCCGTGTACGTGTCGACCCCCCCGTGTATGTACGCCCGTGTACGTGTCGTACGCGCTGGGGGTACGCACCATACATACACGGGTGGGGGTACGAGTCGAACGTACACGTGTGTACATACACGGGGGGTTCGACACGTACACGGGCGTACATACACGGGGGGGTCGACACGTACACGGGTGTACATACACACGGGGGGTCGACACGTACACGACCGTACATACACGGGGGGGGTACGGCGTGTACTCACGGGGGCTGGGGGGGGGGTAAGGCGCGTACCGGGCCCCCTATTCTGGTCGTTTCGCGGCGTACTGCGCTTTTCCGGCACTTTTTGGGTGCCGTGAAAATATTGCCATCCGGACTGCTGTCGGTTCGAATCGTACTTCCTGGGTCGTGAAACGCTGCCTGACAGCGTCCCGACGTCACGTCGGCGCATTCCCGGATTACATTGGTATGTATAATTTTGTCGGACGGTGTTTTGTACGATTCGTACGGAAATGGTGTTTCCGTGCGAATCGTACTTCCATGTGTGTAAAGTTTTACGACCGGGTACGAGTCGGACGGAGAAAACGCTCCGACCGACGGTTCGTACCCGGTTTTTCCAGGATCGTAATCGGCACCCAAGTGTTAGACTTGTAACATGGACTTCTGGTCAAACCCTGCCAACCGCCATGTGGCATAGTTTTTGATCTTGCAAGGCTTGCTAATGGTAAGATGGTGAGTGCAAGTTAGAATTGACATTCTCTAGTGCAATTTCGGGTGGAAGAGGGCACCTAGTGCGATTTTCTCAATGTAGGGGGTCGCGGGAGGTCGCAGGAGTTTGCAACCATTCGTGGTGAGAAATCTGCCGCTCAAGTAGAAAATATTCTCGATTGGCAGCAAAGAAGCCGCACCCTGTGGCATGCCACATGGTGTCGTTAATGCTGATTTTGAAGCTTGGCGCAAGTTCCTGGCGCTAAACATCTCGCTGAGTTTTCATGTAACTCCATGGAGTTCTGCCCAACCCTCCTTTTACATGGCAGACTCACATTTCACCAACATTTTGAGACCAAGTGATCTGCAAAATTCTTGTAATTCACTTTTGCAAGTTATATGAAATTGCAGGAAAATTTTGTGAAATAGCATGTAATTACATGAGTATATTTTAGAGCGAATGCGTCCTTGCAGCACTTTATGATGGAGGGACGCATTGCACTGGCATGAAAAACACAAATAAAACAACAGCCATTGTCATTCTTTATGCTCACTCTACTCTGGAAAACTTGAGGTAACATATTTCTGCAAACACTTTATAATTATGCATTGTAGCATAAAGACATAGTTTGGGAATTTCACATAATTAGCATAAGGTGATGTAATTTACATTTATCCCAGGCCTACCAGAGAATGTGTTGCTTGTATGTGAACTATGGATATGCTTCTAGTAGTAGTAGTAGTTATTGTAGTTGTTCGATGCCACACACATCATACCAGTTTTCTTTTCAAGGCCACTTTGGCCAATGCACGTCAGCACATACACATACACTACTTCCAACATTTACCAGTCATGTTAGATACACAGTCCATAACATTTCCGTGGAGCTTTACCAGTTTTCTTATTAAATGGTGTTATGAATACACTACTCACCCAGAACACATAATATATTTTCCTTGCAAGGTTGGGTTCTTGGTGCAGGGGTGCCTTTTAATTTTTTACACTATGGGGGTACAAAGAAAACACGCGTCCTATTTTTCCTGAGGAGTGATAGTGTGGGTTATGAGGTCACATAACATCTGGTAACTGATTATGAAGGTACCACTCTTTCCTGATGACTTTAGAGGGACTTCTAATAATGACCTGCAGGCTGCACCTTTTGTGTTATCTTCAGAAACGACCCCAAGTAACAACCTGAGTTACTTCACCTATCAGCAGGTAATATAATAAAAAGTAAGAAGCAGATAAATAAATCAGTTTTGGAAAATGGGTCAGGATGTCAGGATGGTTGTATCTGCAAAATCTGCAAAATGAGACATTTTATTGGCAAGTTAAACAGGCTCTAAAGTTTACTCAGTAATGGGTAGGCTGTCTTGTTTTCAGTATTTTTTTATTTTTATTACAGTGATGTTTCTCAGTGATTTTCAAACCTTTTTAAATCAGTGTTTATCAGTGTTTAGTCAGCTGGCTGATCTCTAAAATAAACAGAAACTTTTTTTTACAAAACATGTTTTTTTCCAGTGATTGTTATAAAGTATGTGTTTTATTTAAAGGAGAAGTAATATGGAAAGGTAGAGTCTTTGCATTGGCAATCTGTGCCATGGACATGTTTTAGACTGTTTGAGGCAATTCTCTATATTGCACTCTGATTCACAGCCACATCCCAATACTCTCTCACATATCATCACCTCTCACACGCACTAAAATATTAAGATCAGGTCTAAAACATGCTTCTAAATCCTGCATATTTGATTCAAGTACCAAAGATTTGGAGGTAACAAAAACAATATTTTACTAAGATCCCTAAACAACAAAACTCATCCAGAATAGTCTTAGACCAGGCGTTTTGCTGCTCCCTTATAATACATTGTGTTGCTACCCTTAAGAAAGAAATTAAAATGACTCATTTTCTCTCACTTTCTTTTCTTTGAATGACATTTTAGTTTGTGCTTGTGCAGGTGTTTACCCATGTATATTTTTCAACTGCTTCCATTTTGGTGAGGTTTAATCAGTCATTATAGGTTCCAACCTAAAGCACAATAGCCTGGTAATAGTGTTAATCTAAAAATGCAGTAAGATTTAATGAGTGATAGTACAAATCTGAACGTCCATAAAGGAATACATGGTGATGAAAAAAAATCTGAAAACAAGCAATTGGGTTAATTCTTGCCCTATGTTGGCATTCCTGGAATGATGGTGCATACCCCTCATAAAGCTTATACTGGCATGAAGACAACAATTACTGACATATCTTATGCCATCCTGGAACAATGTGTTATGACCCACACTGTCTTTATGACCAGTCATGGTCCTGAACTCACACCATTGGGTGCCAAAGCACAATCACAGCAAAGAGACAATGGCAGTGTCGCCCCTGTTGTACTAAGTGATAGAAAACTGTTTTCTGTAATTGGCCAAATAATTTATTGAGTTAAAAACAAGGGGGCAAGATATTTTGTGATTTGGGACCTGGTGAACATCTTTGATTTGCAACAATAAAAACCCCACTTATTGTTTGATTTGCCAGTCCTAGACTCATATGGTCATGCGCTCATGAGTAGTAGACGTTTTCTTACCTTAATAGCCAGAGAATCCAATGGCATCCACTTCATCCAGTCTGATGGCGAGCCCTCTGGTCAGCCACTCTGTCTCAGCCTGCAAAAGAAAACCACACAACAGAGCAAGTTTAGTTTTTTGTAAAGTTTCAAAAATATTGTAAATTGGAATGAGTACATGTACAATCTGACTAGGAAAGGCTAAAGTAATGATCAGGAGAATTTATCACAGAAAATGGTCTAGTATATTCAATAACATTCAGCAAAAGCAGATGCAAAAATTGTGTTTGATTTTCAGTTTCATTTGATAATAACACAGTAAAGTAAAAGTCACCAAGGCAATTTAAATTGACAACCCATTTATGCACTTTACAGGACATTAAACTAAGTTAGAAACAGTCAAAGGAATAATTAACAAGAGCAATGTCAAGGTATGTAACATGAAAGGAAAAGACTAAAGTGTTGACAAATTCTACAAGTGAAATTAACTTGGATATACCAATAGGACAGTCATTCGAGCTCCTAAAAAGTACCTTGTTGCAATCGGTTACATTGTAATGTTTCAAAGTACTTTGTGTTGAATTGATACTTGAAACGGATACAATAAAGCTACTGAATATTTTTCCGATAAACAGGTATTATACGAAGGTCATACATATTGAGAGTAGGAAGCCTAATCAGTTTGAAGCTGTGAGAAAATAGATTATGACACTCTTCAATGCTTGCCTTAGAAAAACCCTTTACCTTTTCCCCTTCCCTCATGAGGTTTCAGTCTATCAGGTGTACAAGTATTGTGAGCCTGCCAAAATGTTGCATGGCTAGTTACCGGCTCCACATCATTCTTGCAGGCCTTTAAAAACAACTGTTTGTCCTTAAAGAGGTTGTTAAATGACATACTTCCATACTTCAGAAGCCGCCTGACACAATGGCTCAAACGCTTGTGATAATGTCTGCACTGGTGTAATGTTACATATTCATATATGTAGTGGAATTCTCAATGCATCAGCGCCCCACTCTGGGCTTGTAAGAAAGTAGATTACCAGGTGAGGGGAGTAAACCCCTTCTCAAGCAGCCAACACAATCCTAGTCAGGCTGAAGTGACAAGCAAACCCCAAATTAACCTGGGCTCAACCACCTGGTAGCTCGACACAGAGCAGTCAAGTATAACTTAGAGGCAATGAGTAACGTTTGTATGCAGCACTTCAAACAGTAATGCAGTGTAAACGCAGCACAAGAAGAACCCCACACCAGATTTGAACAATGGAGCGAATTTTAACAAATAAAACAATACAAACATTACAAGAATCCAATCAGTAGAACCAGAGATATGTAAGTTTAAATACTTAAACAAAAATAGCGGCAAAAGTAGAAAATGCCCACTGTGGTTATCTGATCATGCCAGACGGGACAAAGTCACAAGTTCAGGCTGACCGTAATGGATGGCGGGCTAGCTATAGCTACCCAGCCAGGCCTGCTGAACAAGAGTATCTTAAATCCTGGTTGCTGAGAATGCAAAGTCCTTGCGTTGAGTTGCACTGCCCGGTATCAAGAAATTGCTAACATGGAGCTTGGGGTGCTAGGTCTTGCGCTAAGATGCATCAAGTAGCAAAGTCAGTGACCGTCAATGGTAGCTTGAGATGCAAGGTCCTGCATCATCATCATCAAGGAAGCTGCTGGGGCTGTTGAAAAGTTGCATAGCGATGCATCAACGCTGAGGTTGGGGTGCATCGCACTGGACCAGTCCAAGTAAGCTGCACAGGCTTGTGTGGATGTGTCTCGAGATGTGTTGCACTCCTTTGAGCCAGGCCGTTTTTCTGCATTGAGATCCATTCAATGGGTTAGGCTGTTGGAGCTGCAGAGGAAATGTGTGGTCCTGCATCGGAGAAGCGAGCAACTGCGGGATGCATAGCCGATTATCTGTGTCATGCTGTATCAAGCTTGTGGAGCTGTTAAGGTGAGGCGCCGTCATGCATCAAAGATGCCCTGCAAAGTCTGTTGACTCAGTGACTTAAGATAGGATGTCAGTCAACTGGCCCATTGAGATCATGGAGCCCTGATTCACAGGCTGGCTGGATTCAGTATGGCAGCTAATAGCAGAAGAGTCCTGATGCAGCAACAGCAGTCCTTGAAAGCAAAGCAATGCTTGGGCAGCAAAGCAGGTCAGCAGGTCTGACTTCACAGCTGGAGGGTCCTTCTTCCTGCAGAGCCAACAGGTCCCGAAGTCATCTGATGAGTTAGGGTCTGAGGTTCAATATTTATACCTGGTGCATGCTTTGAAGTAGGAGAGATGTCCTGAGGTTCCCACCCTCAGAGTTGCTTGAAATGTCCTGCCTCCCTGCCCTGGCTCCAGATTGTCTGGGTTCAAAATAGATAGCACAAAACAATTGCACCTGTTTGAACACCTGGCATTATTATCAAAAATGTATTTTTATTCCACCAATGTGGCTGTTTACATTTCTAATCCACACAAAGTATATGAGCAATTGAAGGTTTAGCAGTGTGAGAACTTGGTTACCGTTTAAGTTTCACGCTCAGTCCTGGTAAAACTCAAGTCCTTGTAGTTTGTAGACTTTAGTTGGATGATCCCTGTGTAACTAACTCAACTATATATTTAGAGCTAGCTGTAACTTATGAATTAAATAGATCCTTCATGTTAAGCTATGATAACTTGTTAGCCAAATGTATTACACTCCTTAAACAATGGCAAAATCGTCCTATTAGCTCATTAATGTGGTGAAAATTGTAATTTCGACTGCATGTTTAGATTTAGTTTATGCTTTGCTAACATTTGTACATACCCCATTTTTAAGATACTAAACATTGCAAATGTTTACTTTATTAGGGGGCCACAAACCCCCAAAATGTTTTCTGTTCATTGGGACTGGGGGATTTTGTAATTTTCTATGTTCTCTATGACATTCCATGGTGAAGAGGGTGGTGTTTTCAAACCAGACTGTAGCACAGCATTTCATGTTGCAATATATTTTTATCATTCACTGAGAATTTATGAAAAAGTAATCCAGCACAGGGCAGCAAATCGCCTTGCTGCGCTGTATTACAGGGAAGGGTCAGAAATGCTCTGAATTCATTGCAATACAGTGCATTCCAGCCTTTTCCCAGCACTGAGGCACAATGGGCCAACTAGCATCAGTTCAGCAAGACTTGCACCATGGTGCAAGGGGGCCTGCGTTGCATGCCAGATTTGTTTGTGCATGAGGGTCACGTTCCATCACAAAAACAATCCCCTGAGGCATTTTCCTCTTTCTATGTGTGCTGCTGAATTTTCATGCATGGGTGCAGCTTCTGTATATTGTATGCTGTGCTAATCCCAGTGGCTGCTTAAGGACCTTTTAGCACATGGGACAATACACATGAATTGTGCACATAGCTGTGGTATATTCACAAGACAATAGATTGCCACTGCAACAAAATACATTGTTTAAAAATAAAAAAAAGCCTCTAACTACACTAGCCAGGAAAATAACATTCATTGCATTGATCTGGAACTGACTCACATGAGCAAATAGATTTAAGAATGAAGTCCGCAATATTGCATGTTCATGGTGCAAGGGTGCATGTTTTGACGCTAGGCAGCCAAAACGGACCCAGTGCAGGGACAAGGACAGGAATGCATCGTAGTATGGCACATTCCTGCCCTTTTCCCATAATGCAGCACGGCAAGGTGACTTGCTGCAGTGTGTTGCGTTACTCTTCCATTAATATGGCCCTCAGGCTACTGACAAGCGGTGCTCTGAGCCAGTAGCTATAGTCCCTCAGAGTTGGCACAGGGCTCCATTGTTGCCGGTACCATGTTGGTAGTGCAATTGTCCGAGTGGTTGAATGAGTACTACATGAAAACAAAACAGATGGTGCACGTATTTCTTCAGTGGAAGCACAGACCAGGAAGGTTTCTCCCCCTGTCATGGATCTCCCTTTTCATGTCACTGGCTACTGACCTGAGACCTCCCATTGACCCGAATTCACCTGATGCAGAACACCTGGATGCAGCTGTTCCAGGCTGTGTGATGAGGGTCAAGTTTCTCACCAAGGGACTAGGCTGCAATTTTCTATTGAGGTTCACTGAACACACTTAGGTTTTAGGGAGAATAGCAGAAATAAATGTTTATAGAAAAACAGGGTCAAATGAAGTTCCTTTGACAATCAGAAACCCAGGCTTCCATTGGGTCAATGAGAGAAGTATCTAGGCACTGGTTTATTAAAATGTACAATTTTTATATTAAGTATTCAATAACATGCATTTATTTCATTCTTGTCTCAGGCAATGTACAGATCTGGGACCGGCTGGTGTTGAGCGCAGGTGCACAGGTTGCCACCTTAGGCAAGCACCGAGCTGACACAGATGTGTTTATGTGCACTTTGACAAGGGTGTAGACTATCAAGCACAATTTAACAAGGTCTATTAGTCTTCCCAAACCTTTACTGTGTGTTTGACATGTGGTGTCCCAAAGGATGGATAAATGTGTCACGCTACTCCAGACCCACTACCTCTGCCTGCACCCACACGCATCGTCTGCCTATAGGAGGGACACCTGGGTGTAGCCTGCTAGGACCTTTGGAGAACTCTTACTGGAAGTGATGTTTCAGGCTCTTCCTCTGTGATATTATAAGTATGTGCACGGTATGTTATTCTGAATCATTCCAGGCTAAGGCTATGATCCTTTGCGCTGCCTGCGTTGGAGCTTCAAATAATAGCTCTCAAGCAGCTGGATTCAGCCTCCTAAGCACAGAGTAATATGAAGCTGTCATTGACAGATGTCTGAGCACATGTATGAGCAGATTTATCAACATTTCACACAATACAGAGCAGAAAGACACCTTGTTGCGGAGCGCTGCAGGACTTGGAGAGGGATGGAATGCTCCATATTTAACATTATACAGTGCATTCCTGCTCTCTCGTGTACTGGACCAGTATGTGCTGCTTAGCACCAATAAAGTCCCATTTGCACCATTGCATTGCAAGCAGGATTGTTTTGTTTTGCATGAAGGGACAGCTTCCTGCACAAAAACAACCTTTGAGTCTTTTTCCTCTTTCTATGTGTGATGCAGAATACAGCACATATGGAAAGAGGAAAAAACAAGGAGAAATAAGGACATTTTTCCTCATTATGCCTCCCCTGGGAAGCATGGCATTTTGACACATTGCCAGGTCTATCACTTGTGGTGACTCTGGGAATGCTCCAAAATCCATGAGTGGATGTGTGGGAGCGCCCACACTCCACCCATGGAGTGCCTCCTGGGGTAGAGTAACGGAAGGCAATGACTTTCCTGCCTTGCATTTCTCTGGATTTACCAAGCCACGCAGAAAATTACATTCTATGTGTTGTGTCATTCTGCATCCACTTGCAAGGGCGATGGGAAACCTTTGATAAGGATCCACCTTATAATTCAGAAAACCTCCTACCCTTTCTCGAGTGGAGCAGGTGAAATTGTCTTTCATGTGGTCCCTCCTTTGGTTCTCCCTCTGTCTAAGCATCCCTGTATCACAGTGCACAGAGTGACCGCTTCCTCCCTGCGGCTCTTTGACCTGGAGTGTAATCCCATCCAACCTGGTGCTCCCTCTGTAGCACCCTCTCTGCTCAATTCCCTCCACTGTAGGCTTAAACCTTCCTGGTGGTACCAATCTCTGGGGCACCCCCCTTTCCCAGCTTCCGTGCAGCGGGCACGGTGCTGATCACCCAGTTCCATCCCACCACATACCAACACAGACCATGTATTTTGGAGGGTTTTCCCCTCCAGCATCCTTGCAGCTCCCAGGTCTGTCCTCCAAGAGAACCTTTACTGCTGTGCTCTCACCTTCCAGTTTCATTCAGTGAGCCCGCGGTGCTGCTGCGCCGGCAATCGGGGCAGCTTTGCTGTCTAGTGGCCGCCGTCCGATCTTCCTTGCCAGCCATGCTTAATGGGAACAACATAAGTAAATCTTTTATAGGATACCACTTGCAGTGACCACCACTATGGCCTCTGACCCTGGCCAGCTCACTCTTTACCTGCCCCTCATCCTTTTCTGGACAATCACATTTCCACAATCTGAAACCATAGACCGTGCTGTGCACTCTCTCTGCATATACTACTTTGCCTCCTCAATAGAACCAACCGAGGCCATTAGCTGGGGATACCCGAATGGGGTAAATGGAGCCATTTTCTGCCATAAATATGTGTTTATGACTGTAAATGGCTTTGTGAATCTGGCTCGCTCAGGTGGGATGGATGAAATATTTTTGCACAAAGAGTTCATTTAACACCACCAGTTGATGTGGTATTTTCAGGTTCCAAAAACTGGTTTCATCCATATTATACAATGCAGACAGACACACACCCACATCCGTTTTTATTTTGTTAACCCACACAACTACGTGTTGTTTCTTATTCACACAAATTTGACCTCCAACAAAGACATTTGTATGACTTCTTGCATTCCAGGTATCCCGCAGTTTCTTATTTCATCCGCGCACAATTGAAAAATCGGGGATATAAAAACTGTAGAAAAATGTCATGTGTGTATGTGGGGGAGGGGGTCCCATAGAAATCTCTCTCGCCTCTTCGGTACAAGTTTCCACGAGTCCATACCAACATCAATTTCCGTTCAAAATGTATAAAGATGATATCCGACTGCATTTCTAAGTGAGAAAATTCAATGACTACCTGAGCTTCACAAAGTGCATGAACGATGGGGTTCAGTGGAAAACAGACTTACCTGTTCCTAAAAGATTCCGGCACTGAAACACTGGGAGTCAGATCCCCATGAAGATAGTCTGTCTCCCATCTCTCCAGCACCACTTGGAACCAAGCCTCGTCTGCCATAAAGTGTACGATGCATAGAAGTAGCGACCCTTTCCTCTAACGTTCTGGCTACATTGGACTGACAAGTGCTGTGGGGCTGTTGAAACGGGAAACAGCCTTTACCACGAAGGCTTTTCTACGCATTACGTTTACAACGTTACACTTACCTCGTAAACGTCTTCACAACGCGTATTGCTTCCACGACCGTCTTTACCACGCAAGCAACGTCATCACGGAACGTCTTCTTCCTCATCCGAAAAAATTCGTCAGTCCTTTTTTAGTGTTGGCGAAGACGTGAGAAAAAGGACAAAAAAATAAAGAAAAAGAGGGGTAAAGGAAAAATCGAGGTAAATGCAATGCGTAGAAAAAACATTCCGTTGTAACGCATGTGTGGTAAAGGCATGCGTTGCAACGGAATGCGTAGTAACGACATATATTCGTTGAAACTAGATCACTAGTATGCGTTCTACACTTGAGTGTGGATAGAGCAATAGGAAGCTACGAACAATTACGCGTAATTGCGTAAAATGAAAAACTGTCATTTCGTGCTGTATTTTCGCATGAAATGTGTCCTCCTCACGTCAGTGTTGACATGAGGATGAATTTAAACAAAAGCACCGCAAGCAGCAGCCACCCATAACTCTTGTTTAGAGCACATTTTACTACAAACAGTAACATTCACTGTAAATGTTTCTCTCAAATGCCTCATAACTATGCGAAGCGGCATGATTGTATAATTGTGGGAGTTCGATACATAAACTCCCCAGAATGCAAAATCAAGCAGTCAGATTATGTTGCAATTTAGAGAGATCTTCACGCATCATACCCGTCCTTAAAGAATGTGACTGGCCTCTAGAGTATAATCTTTAAAACCCTTTTCATCATCTGAAGTATCCAGATGTGTGGCAGATATTGCTTGATGACTTCATTTGACCCGTTCCTCCGTCGTGTGCAAGTCCAGCGCGGTATACCCAGTGCAGGTCAGATTTACACAGATGCCTCTGTGCAGGGCTCTTCCAGTGTGCGTTGCCAGAGCTCTACAGGGCATTGCAGTGGGAGCCTCGAGTGCATCGACCTTCGTCCATGCCCTGAAAGACAGCTGAACCCCTCATGGCATGAAGCTACAGGCTGTCCATAGAGGGAGGACAGTGCCATGCTTTATTTTTCATGTCCATCACCGCCATGAATAGCCTGCAGTGAGGGGAAACAAAACAATAATGACCCTCACACATTGAGGGAAAACTCCCTGAGTTTGAGGATCATTAGTATTTGAAAAACAAAAAAATGCCCAAAGTTTGGTGGGCAGCCATCAAATCCTGTGGTGGCCCTCCATCAAACATTCAGTAAGGAGATTGAAAGGAGCTGCCATGGTGGTGGTTCCTTTCAATGTACAGAGATGACTGTTGGGCCTCTGGTCCTTTCTGTGTTTTGCAGATAGAGTAGGCTTGGGATAGGAGGAATCGCGCCATCCTAGGGCCGTATTATGGTAACTGCGCATTTTCACTGTTTGCGCTGGCGCATCTTTAAGAAGGTGCTTCGGTGCAATTAGTGAAAGTGTGCCCAATTACCATGAATGTGCTGCCCCCCAGCGCAACCGGATACTCATGCTGCCATGGGGGCAGCGCATTCAAGTGAAAAACGGAGCAGCTGCTTTACAGCTACTCCATGTTTTCGCTTTGGCAACCCGTCTGCACTTTTGAAGGGGATGTCTGGGGGCTTCATGGGACCCCCTATGTTCCTCTACTCAGGGAGCACACTGACCGTGTGCTACTCGTCAGTGCACCTCCTGAGAGCATCTTTGCCTCTGTGCCAATATCTGTAATAGGACGCGGGCGCAGAGGCAAAACGATTCCCTCATTTGCATGCGGCATGCCCCCATGCAAATGAGGGAACACACCCGGAAGATAACGCTGGCGCTTGATGTGCACCAGCGCTATTGAGTTTTACAGAAGGGGGCACACAAGCGTCTGGGGCCCCTTCTGCAATACTAAAGTGCCCCAGGGCATACAAAACGAGCGCAAACACCCATTGCACCCCCCCCCAGCACTTTTTGTAATACGGCCCCTGATGTTCACTCCAGCAGGCAAAGTCTAGATCAGGCCTCTATCAATACTTTCTACTTTTTAAGTGCATGCACATTAACATAATGGTATGAAAAGACGGACCCCTAAAAATGACTCCTAGCTATCACCCAGCTGGGAAAATCCAAGCAGCTATTGAAGATTCAATCAGTTTTAAACCTAAAGAATTGCTGACATTTTAATAAACATAGGGGCATATTAGCAAGGACTTGCGATAATTATCACAAAGCGCGCTTAGTGCTGTATTTTTTATCGCCGGCTATCGCTGGTTTACATCGCGGAGATAACGCGTTATTATCAATGTTTATCTCCAAGGCGATAATGAACCAGCGATAGCGGCGATTCTCCAGCAATAACACGGGAATTCCAGCGATGAATTCCCATTGCTAAGGAAAAGGTCGCTAACAGGCAGGTGAGGATTCAGCCGTAGAATCCACCTCCCATAGAAAACAATGGCTAAGTCAGGATTTTAGCAGGTGTTAAAATCCAGCGATAATTGTGGCAAGCGTGAGTTTTTTATCGCTTCGAGGGCATTGCTAATAGAGAGAAGTTGTGTTACTTTTAGTGAGGAACGCCTACTTTGCATGTCATTAGCGATAAATATCGCTGACATGCAAAGCGGTATAAAAACGGCCGCTATCGCCATTAATCTGTCGCTAACAGCTGTTAGCGACAGCTTGCTAATAGGGCAATAAAAATATCACCGCTTTATCGGCAAAAAGTGCAGCTAAAGCGGCGATACTGCCCTTGCTAATATGACCCATTGTTTCTAGCAGACTTTGGTCTTCACAAGAATGATACCAATGCGAACCCTGCCACGGCCCTGTCTTTCTTTCTCACAAAAACCTACAAACAACAAGACCCGCTAAGTTTTAGAATTACTCCCTGACATTAAATCACAATTGCAGACCCCGCTCCACCTGACTGAACTGATCATCACTTATTTGCATTTCTCACCAATCTCCTGATCGAGAGACCCCAACATAAGAGGAGCTGGAACCTTTCCACAAAACAAAATAAAGGTAGCAGTGGCGTTTATTACCATGGACCACATACATCCCCTTTAAACGAGATTCTGATTGGGCAAAGTTCTTTTGTGGTAAGTCATATCCTATCCAATTGAACCGTATAAGATTGTTTAAAAAAACAACATCTTACAACCACATCTAGAGTCAATACCACTTGGCGCCCCCCCATTCTGATTTATCTGTATGGAGTGAGAAGACATGCAATTTGGTTTATGTTCGTGCTACAGAAAAACTGAAAATAAATATGTTTTGAGTTCTTCAGGTGGGTACAACATGAATAAAACAAAAATACATATTTTAGATATACCTTGTTTGCATAAAGATAAAAGCAGGCTGTGTGCTGGGTGCCTCGACAGAAACAGGCAGGTCGTCCCTACAATCAGTTGCTCGCACTTCTATTAATACTGTCTTCATTAGTATTCAGGGAATAGGAGAAGGATCCCAGTGCACTACAGTTAGTTCCTGCTGTTGTTTGTGGGATGTCTTTGCGTCAGGCTTCCACCTGGGAATGCCCATCTCCAAAGACCCAAGTTAAAATCCAGCTCGAGAGGATGAGGTCCCTCGGGGACACCGGCCATCTCAAGCACACCTTTAATTTACAGGATAATCCACACTGCACAAACATCACATTTACCAGGCAGTTCCCAAAGCAGCCAAATAGAACTCACAGTGTGATTAAAAGCCAATTTGATGAAGTAGCCACAATAGTACAATTTGACGAGCAGGGCAAAGAGGCTGAACGCCCAAAGATTTTTACTTTTTGTAAATTTAGCCATGTTTCCTATTCCATGCCACTGAAATGGCTCAAGCATTGGGTGACAGGAGCACTCTGTTTGCATGGCCTGCGGGCACCTTTTAAAGGGATTAAACTTGAGTAACCAGCAAATGAAAACTCAATACTAATTTAAAAAGTAATTGAACAAGATATACACAAACATAGTAAATATAGTAAAGATGTTTTTCAGCTCCCACAACATTGATTTTGGGAATATTTGCAAGGTGAATTCCTCAGCATCTGTGCATCTTTGTCATCCAGACAGGTTTGTTGGGGCAGAGAAGTCCCCTGCATGGTGACGGACAAGTACCCCTGCCATGAGTGCCCCAGTTCCAAGGAAATCTGGACCTCTGAAGCTGGTTTTTGGTCATGGGCAAACATGTATCATGCATGTGCATCATGACTCAGCAAAAACAACAGTTGATTCACAGAATGCACAACAATGTCATACATTCACCCCAGTACAGAGATCTGGGCCTAAATCCATCGTTTTGTTACTCATCATGCCATTCCAGTTTGAACCTAGCCATATGCAAATCAGTCTTGACCCTGTGCCTCATGGGAACTAGGCCAGCCCGAACTACCAAGCCAGGTCCTCCCTGGACTGGAAACAAGCATCCTAGGACTGGTTTCGGGGTCTCACCCCTCTTCAGCCAGGATAGCATGATTCCAGTGGCATGAAGAGCACTGGACCCACGTCTGGGCATACCCATCCCACTCAGGGTGAAAAATGCAAAAACAACAGTTGATGGACAGAATGCAGGACAATGTCATACATTCACCCCAGTACAGAGATCCGGGCCTAAATCCATCGTTTTTTTGCTCACAATGCCATTCCAGTTTGAACCTAGCCATATGCAAATCATTCTTGACCCTCTGCCTCATGGGAACAGTCCAGCCCGAACTGCCAAGCCAGGTCATCCCTGGACTGGAAACAAGCATCCTAGGACCGGTTTCAGATCTGTATAAAATCCAACACATTCCCTGGTGATGCGCGCCATCTAGCGCAAGTCGTAGAAACGACTTACGATGTAATGCCATGTGTGATAACAATGTGGACGATGTAACGTACGTGTTGTAACCTACCTGCGAGGTATTGACAGCGTTGTAAATGCTGTTTTCCATAGGAATCAGTAGTGGAACAGGCCTAGTTACCTGTGTCACAGAAGTGATACCTACCAGTCTAATCAGGTAAAGGTCTGTGATTGTGCACTTTTCTCACCTTTGGCCTACATGTTGTCTGTATCTATTACTGTGTAGCATGTGAGGCCTGTGTGTGTGTATTGGGATGGATATGCGCCTGTGGATGGTAAATGTCCTGGAGGCCTGTGGGTTCCTTTCTGAAGTCCAAGGCCTTGAAAAGCTTGCTGGAGGAGGGGATTGCAAGCCCCCCCCCCACACACAGGTAGATGTGACTTTCTGACATTCCAAGTGACTGGGTGGGAACACGAACACAGGAGGAAAGGAAGCAGATCTCTTTGATTCAAGAAGAGTCACTTATCAGTGGAGCCTAGACTCATTTTCAGGTGAGATGGTTTTTCTGATAAGGTTAAACTTTGTTGATGCTTATTTCAGTGTAGGCTGACAGTCAAGTGTGATCCCCAGTTACTCCTTAGGCCTTTGTGGTGGGTCAATTGGAAATGCAGGTGCTCCTACTGTGGCAGGCTGTCCATTTAACAAAGGACAAGACAGAGAAGAGGGCACTTCAAAAGGGTTCAACACCCACAACACAAATTTAAAAGGACCAGAAATTAAATCACATCTATCTCTAGATATGGACTATAAAGGTGGGAATGTGAGTCCACATGCTGTTCAGCGGCATTGTGGAAAAAAGATTAGCAGGACTTCTAGTTGTCGTAAAAAGGACAAGGAACCAAGGTCAACTAGTTCCCCTGCTTGGTGAAGGGCCATCACACAGAAAGTCAAGACCATTTGCCTTGAGCCTGGAGCCCCTGCCTGCATTACAAGACCAGGGGACCCTGTGAGGAGGAGGAGAGTACCTGAAAGGAGTGAGGCACAGCGGAAATTCTGTCGAGTTGATCACAGTGAGGAAAGAGTGGGACATCCAGTCCAGTTAGGACTGTTGCAAGAGTATGGGCTGACAGCCTTGTTTTGTTGACATCAAGTGACCCTCATATGCCCGGTGGGGTCACTACAGTGTTAGGGCCATCACCTTTGCTGACACTGGGTTGAATAAAACTGTTCTAGGATAGCAAGCCTCCTGGGGACATACAAAAATTAAGCCCATAGTGCTACTAAAATTGACTCTTAAGGCCGACCTCTGATTTTCTCGTGTAGTGACTAGTGTGGGCCATATCTGAAAGTCACCTCCATGAACAATGGGGAACAACGTGCCCCAATAAAAAGGAAGCAGGGAATCTGGGATACTGCCCAGGACAACTCTAGCTCTCTGATCTTAAGAGACTTTGGATATTACTTAGTTCATGGTTTTATGATTTGTTTGTTTATAGTAAATACTACTTCTAATACAAAAGTGAGTTTTTGACTGGACAAGCAGGGATTGCCGGTACTGTATGTATTTTGAGTCTTGCTTCTGTGAAGGCCTTACAGCTACCTCTCCTGAGGAGCCTTGTTTTGACCCACATAACTGCTAAAAGCCTAATGCTAAAGGGTTAAAACTTGACCGAGTTGCTACGAACCCGGAGTAGGTCAGGCCCTGAGACATCAAGAGGAAAAAGCACCAGCCCATTAGCTTGGGCCCAGTAAACCCTGTGTGCCCCATGGCCCTCTGAAAGGGGTTCTTACAGTGCACCCTCAAGCAAGTAGTTGCAGTTAGAGTACCGAGTGCACAGAAAGACCTACAGGAGTCCTAAACACCTGCACATCGAAGGGTAATTGTTTTTGTCACAACTAAGAAGGTTTGCTTAGAAGAATCTCATGTTCATGCTCAGTTCACCAGTCACCAGCAGAAGCCCTGAAAGTGCACAAGACAAGAAAAATGACTTGCCTATATCCATTGAACGAGGTGATATTCAGGCACACTACAACTATCAATTAAACTTGTTATTGAAAACTCTGAAAAACTTTGTCAGCATTAATTTTGAAAATATACTTTGAATAAAATGCATACCTGTCTAAAGGTAAACATGTAATCTAATTAAATCATTAGTTTAATGTTGAATTTAGTGATAAAGGAAAATCCTCCAATTTCTATGGGAAATGTTTAATCTGGGGGAGAATAAACAATAGAATTTCCACTACCATAATCGTAACATGCAGGAGAAAATTGCACTGGTGAAATTCTTTTCTGGATTTAGCAATTGAATTACAGTTGAAAATGTATGATCTAAGTTTATATACTTCCCAATTTAATGCCAGACTACAGTTTCCAATGATACGTCAATATGCATTGCTTTTAAGGCAAAGACCTAAAGATCTTGCTCTATATGGGACCATAGCTGCTGATCAGTAACCATGCCACAGACAATTATAGACTGAGCTCTGTTGAAAAGAAGAATGCCAGCAACTCTTTTACTCTCCAAATCCTTTTGATTTCAGAACCAATTTTAACCAGAGCCTGCTCAATCAATCAATACGAAGACTAAATGGGATAAGATTTATAAAGGTTTTATTTGTAACTCATGTGTACCCTTGAAAGAGATACATTTGCCATAATCATGTTTTTTTTCATGACAGCTTATATAGTGATGGGTATTGCTGGTTGCCAAAGAAGAAGTTATAGTAATTTCCAAAATTATGCAAACCATTTCCAATGGGATAAAGGTGATACATACAACTAGGCATCTGCATTTATAATCCTTAAAGACAGACGTATCCTTTTGATTGTCTACTTTGTTTATATCAGTTGGACAATCCCAGACAGATGTAATGTCCTGTGGATATAATGCTCTATTTCCGGTGTCCAACTATGGGGCATATTATGAAGGTCTGGCGTTAAAATTATCGCCGATTTATCGGCAGAAAACTGCCGCTAAAGCGGCGATAATGAGCTTGATAATATGCCCTTGTGAATTCCCATAGAAGACCAGGTTCACACCAGAACATGGGCTTCTGTTGGAATTCTCTGCGGCATATTATCAAGTTCATTATCGCCGCTTTAGCTGCAGTTTTCTGCCGATAAAGCAGCAATCATTTTAACGCCGGACCTTGATAATATGCCCCTATGAGAATAAGAACCATCCCATTTCTTAGGATCTTTCAGAGCAGCCTCACATTTAAAGAGGTAAAAGTAGCTCAGTCCAAAAGTAGGAAGATCTTTTGTTTGTTCCATGCTTGACATGGGTTGGGAGTAATTCCAAAGAGAATCCACAAAAGCATGTTTTCAACTAAAGTCAGTGGTAGGATTAGTCTTTAGTCTCCAGCGGTTGGTCATCACATCACATCCCTGTTTTACTTGCAAGGCAAGTCTTTGTGGTGATCCCGTCATATCAGCAACGGATCAGGAGAATTCCTCATTTCACCCCATTTAAATGCTCCTTGGTGCTTCTCATGTGTTGTGAACACGGTGAACCTACCTTCTAAGCAATCGCTGCAATTTTGAATGGGATCCCGACTGGCACAAATCGCTCTTCCCTTAGCACTCTGCACATGTTTGTGAGCTTTGATATTGATTTTACCATGCATTATCTTACCAGTGACCTCAGTAGCTTTTCCATCCCGTTTGGTGTTCTTGCTAATAAGATAGCACTATAGCAGAAGAACAGCATAAAAACATGCTTGAGACCAAAGTAAAGACCATTATGTGTCTCACACACACAATAAAAGATCAAAATGACTGCTACACAGCCATTGCCATTATTTAGACCTCTAATGATGAGAGCTTAAGAATGAGTTTATCTCCGTGTATTTTATGTGATCACTTCTCATTATGAGAATCCCGGTGATAGATGCAATATCTTTGGCACCTGACAACTAAGTATACCCATAAGTAGCTTATTTATCAGGAGGATCTATTTCCAGAAAAAGTAAGTGTGGACTTGGTGAAGGTGCTTGTAAACTTCAAATGTGGGTCTTAAGTTAGGAGCTTCTCCTTACCCAGCAGGCTGGTAGATCATGCAAACATCAATACAACTTTTCTGTCTGCTTTTAATATGTCCAAGAAATAATCTCAGAGAGTAATCGTGGTTACTTTCCAAATTATTGTAATACAGCTTCATCAGTACAGAGGCAAAATGCTTCCATTACTGGTCCTCTGACTGTATAATAGAATTAGTTCTCAAACTCAGGGTTGGACTGGCCAAATGTCAAACCAGTCCCACTTCCTCTCTTTCTTTTTATCTTCTTTCAAAAGTTATACTTTAATAAAGTATTCCCATGTTAGCCAATGGAGCCATTGTGCTACAATGGGGAAAAACTAAATTGGCAGTTTTTCCCTCACCGAGGAATATAAAATATATTTACTATATCTCTGCTTATTTTAACATTGCACCATACATATGGTACACTCAGGACAGACCTCAGGGGTGATTTATATCTAAAACTAGGGTAGTTTAAGACTTTGGAAGTAGCTTTGATTCGAAAGTCGAGTTCGCATATAATTGTATTTTAGAAGCAGCCTTCATAGCGGGGCTGCCTTTAAAATGAAAGCAGGCAAACACAGCAGTGCACACTTAAGTACATTCAATCTACTGGACCTCTAAGCCTACTTGCCCTACCATATACTACGGGCTGACAGGTAGGCGGTCAGAATCAATTGTAATTACACCTAATTACCTAAATATTTAAAAAAATCAAATGTATTAAGCAGAGGCCTCTCCTTAAGACATGCAAAAGAGGCCAGCCTCCCTTCATGTCCAAGGTTGCCAAGTACTGTTATTCCTAAAGCTGAACAGTTAAAGGTGACTTGATCCTGGAAAACTGCTGGTAAAAGCCGGGCTGCGGAGAAGGGTGTATAGAAGTTGATGTTCGGAACTAAAAATTTGCGACGAACCTTACGCCATACCGAAAACATAGACCAAATGACCTTAAACCTAGTTCTTTTATAGTAGCTTGGTTCTAGAACCCGGACTAAGACTCGTTTAGCATCTTCACCCAGCTCAATTTCAAAAATTGAGGGCCTACAAGCCAAAGAGGGGCCGGCGGCGCCTCCCAACAGTGGTAGGCCAAAATAATGAATCATTGAAGACCAAAAAAAGAATAATAAGCTGGGGACCCCCCAGCCACCACGTGAGCGAGGTTGGAACATCCATTTAGCCGCCCTTCTGGGCTGCTTATAACCCCAAAGAAACCTGCTGCAAATTCTATCTGCCAAAGCTAAGCTGGATTGAGGCACCTCTAAGGGTACTGTTCTAAATAAATAAAAGAATTTAGGCAGAATCAACATTTTAAGGACATTACTCTGCCGTAAAGTGAAAGATGAAGATTGTCCAGCCTTGCCAATGTTTTTTTTACTGAATTGATTATAGGCAAAATGTTTAAATCTGGGATAGTACTAACATGCGCTGTATATAACCCCAGAAATTTTGCAGACTGCACTATCGGGGCATCCGAGGGACCCATAGCTGAAGATTGAATTACTTGAGTCTTAGCGGCATTAAGTTTATAGCCTGAGTAAGACCCATACTGATCTGCTATAATTTTAACAGCCATATAGGCAGACAAGACATCCGAGGTCAAAACGACAATGTCGTCGGCATAAGCTAATACCTTATAATCCGTTGAATGGATCGTGACTGAATGAATGTCCTGCGCTTTCTCGATTAAATTTAAGAAGGGTTCTATATACAGCGCAAAGAGCAGAGGGGAACACGGGCAGCCCTGACGAGTGCCCCTTCCTACTATAAATGACTTAGAAACTGAAACTGTGGCTTTAGGAGTAATATACAAAGATTGGACTGCGTGGATAAATTCAGGGCCAAGGCCCTTCCAATTGAGAACCGCCCAGAGAAATGGCTAGGCGACCCTGTCGAACGCTTTTTCAGCGTCCAGCAGGATCGCTCCTACAGGTGATGATGTTGCCTGGGCCCAATCCAATAAAGCCACTACTCGAGATACATGATTTGCTGTATCTCTGCCTGGGATGAAACCATGCTGATGTAGCGAAACCAGAGGGGTGATTATAGCTGCTAATCTGGATGACAAGATCTTGGCAAAGATTTTATTATCAGAATTTATAAGTGAAATAGGCCTAAATGAGGCGGGTTTGTCTTTTTTCTTAAAAATAATGATATTGATCAAGGTCCAGGACTCAGGAATGCTTCCCATTTCTGCTGCCCTAAGAACTGAGAGTAGAACCCGGCGGGTCTCCTGAGTAAACACTTTATAAAACTCTAGAGGGACTGCATCAGGTCCTGCTGCCTTGCCGTTGGCCAATGCTCCAATTGCTGTCTCAACCTCCTCCCATTCAATGGGGTCCGAAAGAGCGCTTTTCTGTTGATCTGTGGGTTGGGTAGTTGGAATACTGGCCAAGAAGGCTGCAGCCTGCTGGTCTGAGAATAAGACGCCATTACTGGCGTCATTGTATAAGTTTTTATAAAACTGTTGAAAAACCTCAAGAATCCCTTCTGGAGTTTCAAGAAGCTGACCATGTGAGTTCTGTATCTTGGTGACATAATTGGCCAGCCCCTTCTGCTGAAGTCTCTTTGCCAGAACCCTGCCTGATCGCTCTCCCATTTCGAACATCTCGGAGTCTGCAGTCTGGGCTAGGTGGGGTAGAGCCAGGCGTGACTTTGGTAAAAAGATCTGGGCCCCACTTGAAGCATGGATAGGTCTGTAGCTGATGCTCTACCTAGTTTAAGCAGTTGGCCTTTCAGTAATATGGCATAATGTTATATAATGTCTCTTCTAATGATGGAAGCATTCTTATTTATTTGATTTTGTTAATTCATATTGTGCCGAGATTTGTTTAGTAAGCTTTGTGACAGGAATGCAAATATATATAATTGATCTGTACCTTCTTACTGTCCTGAACTAAGGCCTGTTTTTTCTTTCTTTTTCTCGTTGTAACCACAAGCAAAAAAAAAAGAAATAAAAAAAAAAAGTAATTACACCTAATTACCATGTACGTTTAATCAGAGTCCAGGCTCTGGGTCTCATTAGCAGAGCCCAGAGCATAATCAGAGTACAAAAACCATCATCTAGTAGTAAAGATGGGGGCAAAAAGTGAGGTGGGGCACTGCAAAAAACCCTGGTTACTCACAGTTATATGTGAATCATGTTTATAATCATCATGTGTGATATATGAATGAATGAATAGATTAATGAATTAACGAATGAATGAGTGAATGATTTGTTTGTGGAGGCATATGACATTGTGACTTGCAGGTCTGCTTATGACATGTTAGTGCTACAACAGTGGTCTCTCGCAATGTATATGTGGAATGTGTTCAAACAAGGTGCTGAAGGACTAAACTAGCAACTCAGCTTCAAACTTAGACCACTAGTAGGTCATGTACCTGTGGATCCTAGCCTCTGTTCTGTGTCATATGAGGAGCCTAGATGGGGCCATAGGTCAGGAGTAATTCTTCATATCAGTCCCATAGGACGATGATGGTGTGTTCCATGCAACAAGCTACAATAATCATGCTCACATCTTCTAGGGAATACTGGCACACACTCAGCATGATCAAGACATCTGAAGCATGGCTCCAGGGTACCAAAAGTGCACTCAGTAATGGCTCAGGCATCTGAATGTGCCTTAATTTTCCTCTGTTGAGCCTGTGTTATCGGGCATCCTATGAGTGTGAGCAAATGGGGGGAGATGGCATAACTGGCTCCACCTACTAAAATGACATGTCACACTTTTTCATATAGTTTCCTTGGAATTACAGTGGACATTTTATGTAACCAGGAACTCAATGCTCATCTCAGGGGTGTGTAGTTTGATAGGGTAAAGTTATGAGTACAAATGTTTGTTAGGTAATTCTCTAGGCATGCATACATTTCCAGAGTGAGCTAGTAAACTAAAACTTACTTAGTAGCCTCATGTCACAAAATACCCATCATCATAACTTTATTTGGCATTTTCAAATGCATAAACGTACATAAGATTTCATTGCGCACAGTTAATACCACACTAAAAACAAATATTGGAAAAAGGCATCCAATTTGTATCAAATAAATCATCCTTTCATTAAAATCTTTAAAAAAACTGTACAAAAGTTTATAAAATGTTATGCTCCTGTATTAAATAGCATCCATTACCCTAGCTCATAGATAACATACACAATACAAGATTAAGGGCCAGATGTATCAAGATTGCATTTTGCAGCTCCCTAATTGCGAATCAGAAGAATTTGAAATTAGGGAATCGCAAAATGCAATGTATGGAGATGTAGAGTGCACCTTTTGCTTTTCCTATAGGGTTGCAAATGACCTACCTCATGAATACTAATGAGGTAGGTCGCAATTTGCATCCCCATAGGAATCGCAAAAATCACAGGAATAGTGGCCTGTTGAGCTCAGCAAACCACCATGTCTGTGATTGCCTTTCAATATAGCAATCAATTTTATTGTAAAGTTCGTTTACCTTAGAGGAAAACGAGATGCTTTACAAAACGAAAAATGAAAAGATTTCTTTTCAATCTTAAGTAAACGCAGTGGTCTGTGGGACCACTGCCTACTCTTGAACATAGTTTGACACACATTTACAAAGGGGAAGGGGTTCCTTGGGGACCCCTTCCGGTTTGCGAATGGGTTACCACCTACTTGAAGTAGGTGGTAAAATGTGAACGTTTTGCAAACGCTATTGCGGTCACAAAACATTCATACATACCGATGTGTTTCAGTATGAGGAAGGAACGCCCTAAATACACCCCTTCCTAGTACCGAATCGCAAACCCATTTTGTGATTCGGTACCAGGTTACTGAAATGTAAAAGTGGGTTTGCTGCATCGGGAAAAGCAATTTTTGATTTCGCAAATGGGCAGATTCTGCGAATCTGCTCTTTTGCGAACGCAAAAATGCTTGATACATCTGCCCCAAAATCACTTAAATATTATGTGCCAGCAGGGTGTAAATGAACTTATCTCACCATTTGAGTCACAAAACAGTAAATCCATCTATATCCAATGTTGTCAAATCAACATAATATTATATTGGCAATCTTCCTAGTTTTTAGTACAGCTTGTAGATAAGACGTCATCATAACACATACAAATGGCATTTCTAACTGTAAAAGAAATGAGAGTGATGAAATATGATTACTCGGAGTGAGCTTGCGAAATAGGGGCACAATAAACCTTTTCCTCTCTGTCAAAGATCGGGCGCAAAAAACAAGATGTGGGACATTGTCTGTTCAGATAAGGCATCGCAAGGACATACAGATAAATAGTTTAGTGTGTTTTTTCCGGGAAGCCCAATATCAAGGGTACGTAATTTAATCTTAATCTTGTCAATAGATAACAGTGTTGAGAGTTCACAACAAAAAAAAGATCTGTGGATTGACCACGTAGCACAGGAGGTGAGGTCAGACAAGTAATTACTGTGCTTTTTGTTTTGTTCCTTTCCGATCTTATCTGTTCACTTTTTGGTATAAAGAGCTCTTTCAGTTCTACATTAGAGTACATTTTACAGCCGCTAGGATTTTCATACAGATCCTCCAGGCCCATAGAGATAAAATTCAATCTGATATAACATGACCAGGGGCTAGTTGCGGCACTATCAAATTTCATGATATCTCTTATGATGTTCTGATTAAGTTGGACCGTATTTCTTTTCCAAATTGATAGCCACAGCAGTAGTGGGGCCATTTTGATCGTACCACTAATGTAAGGCAATCCTAATTCCTTATGAACTATAAGGTTGCTGCAAGTACCTGGAATTGACAATAGCCTTTTAGAAAACGTATCCTCAATAATTTGTAGTTCTTCTACTTGTGTGGTACCCCATATTGTAGCCCTATATGTGACTATAGTGAGGGTTTTTGCTGAGTACACTTTAATAAACTCCTTGATTGGTTTGCTGTTGAAATTGTTTGCAAATTTAAATAGGGCGCCTATGCTTTTTGTCATGAGATTCTCCCTCACTCCATTTTAATTTTGAATCAAATAAAATGCCTAGATAAGCACATTTGTCCACCCATTCTATAGGTTCGCCCTCTACATGGAGCTTTCTCAGTCTTTTCTTGTCCCCACCAACTGTCAGAACGAAGGTCTTTGTTTTATTCAATTGTAAATCTAAATCTGACCTAAAAGCCGAATATATCGTTAAACAGATTTGTGGGGCCATCGGTGGTCTAGCCAGCAATACTGCATCATCTGCATATAGTAGACTTGGAAGGAGTGTAGAAGCAGTATGAGGAACGTCCTTACTTTTCTCAAACATCACCCTATTTAATTTGTTTGTATACAGAAAGAAGAGAAATGGGGCAAGGACACACCGCTGCCTTACTCCTTTCTCAATTTAAAAAAGTTTTTAAAAAGTTTAGTTCACTCCCCCTGCTTCCCAAAGCATACCATTGCTACTGCCTGGGCATAGAGTTGTTTAATAAATAATATTATCCCTATGTCAACTCCCATGGCCTCCATAATGGACCATAGTTTGTCGTCGGCCACGCAGTCAAAAGCCACTGAAAGAACCATGAAGGTCATGTGGAGTTGGCCTTCCTTTGCTATTGCACATTTTGACACTATTAGTGTTAAAATTAGGCACTGATAAAGTGTCCCCCTGCCATTTCAGAAGCCATTTTGGATCTCAGCTAAGATGTTTTTATCCTCTGCCCATTCTTCCAATCAATTTAACAAAAGTATGCCAATTAATTTTGCTGAACTATCTATTAGAGAGATGGGGCGATAGTTAGCTGGGTTCGACCTATCCCCTTTCTTGTATACCGGAATGATCACTGATTGCTTCCATGAGAGTAGAGGACCTGTTTTACTGATTGCAATAAATACCATTGTCAGCAGTGGATCCCATAGGGTTCTATTTATAAGGAAATGATCTACCGGACCCCATTAGGTCCAGTCCCCTTCATGACGGAGGACTGGGAAAGGGCGAGTTCTATTTCTTTAATTCCCAAAACCAGCGTGGGTATTTTCCCTTGATCTGGATCATGGGTTCTCACAAACTTTCTATCGGGGGCCAAATTAACAGTGTGGTTTATGGCTGAGGGCCGCACCGGTGGGGGCGGGGGCAGTGGGGGAGGGGCCGGGGCTAGAGCAAAAAAAAAACTATGACCATGAGGGTGAACACAGGCCCCTGCAGCGGACGCCTTTGTCCACTGAGCCACAAACCCGACATTCACACATCTATCTATCTATCTATCTATCTATCTATCTATCTATCTATCTATCTATCTATCTATCTATCTATCTATCTATCTATCTATCTATCTATCTATCTATCTATCTATCTATCTATCTATCTATCTATCTATCTATCTATCTATCTATCTATCTATCTATCTATCTATCTATCTATCTATCTATCTATCTATCTATCTATCTATCACTCTGTCTCCCTCCCTCCCTCTCTCTGCCTCCCTCCCTCCCTCTCTCTCCCTCCCTCCCTCCCTCTCCCTCTCTCTCTGTCTCCCTCCCTCCCTCTCCCTCCCTCTGGCTCTGTCTCCCTCCCTCTGACTCCCTCCCTCTGTCTCCCTCTTGTCTGTCTCTGTCTGTCTCCCTCCCTCTGTCTGTCTCTGTCTGTCTCCCTCCCTCTCTGTCTCCCTCCCTCTCTCTATCTCTCTCTCTCTCCCTCTGTCTCGCTCACTGTGTTTGTCTCCCTTTCTCTCTCTGTCCCTCCCTCTCTGTCTCCCTCACTCTCTCTCTCTCTCTCTCTCTCTCTCTCCCTCCCTCTCTCTCTGTCTCCCTCCCTCTCTCTCTGTCTCCCTCTCTCACTGTCTCCCTCTCTATCCCTCCCTCTCTCTCCGTCTCCCTCCCTCTGTCTCTGTCTCCCTCTGTCTCCCTCCCTCTGTCTCCATCCCTCTCTCTCTCTGTCTCCCTCCCTCTCTCTCTCTCCCTACCTCTCTCTGTCTGTCTCCTCCCTCTCTCCGTCTGTCTCCCTCCGTCTGTCTCCCTCTGTCTCCCTCCCTCCCTCTGTCTCCCTCTGTCTCACTCACTCTGTTTGTCTCCCTCTCTCTCTGTCTCCCTCCCTCTCTCTGTCTCCCTCCCTCTCCCTCTCTCTCCGTCCCTCTCTCTCTCTACGTCTCCCTCCCTCTCTCTATCTCTCTCTCTCTCAATCACTGTTTGTCTCCCTTTTTCGCTGTCTCCGTCCCTCTCTCTGTCTCCCTCCCTGTCTCTCTCTATCTCCCTCTCTATCTCCCTCTCTGTCTTCCTCTCTCTCTGTCTCCCTCTGTCTCAATCACTCTGTTTGTCTCCCTCTCTCTCTGTCTCCCTCCCTCCCTCCCTCTCCCTCTGTTCTCCCTCTGTCTCCCTCCCTCCCTCTCCCTCTGTCTGCCCCCTCTGCCTCCCTCTCCCTCTGTCTCCCTGTCTCCCTGTCTGTCTCCCTCTCTCTCTGTCTCTCCCTCTCTCTGTCTCCCTTTTTCTGTCTTCCCCCTCTCCCTCTCTCTCTCCCTCCCTCTGTCTTCCTCCCTCTGTCACACTCTGTCTTCCTCCCGCTGTCACATCACCCACTGCTCCCACTCCCTGCTGCCCTCCGTCATCTCACCCTGCTGTCCCCTTCCCCCGCTGTCACCTCACCCCGCGCTGAGACAGCTTCCCGGGAACACACACAGCCGCCGCACCCAAGTACTTCACAGGTCTTATAAAGACCATTTACTTGTTAATGAGGCTTTGTTGTATTTCACCTCTTCTTAGCGCCCCTGCATCTCCACTCAATCAGAGTGGGGATGCAGGGGCGCTAAGAAGAGGTGAAATACAACAAAGCCTCATTAACAAGTGAATGGTCTTTAAAAGAATCGCCCGGTCCCCATAGCTCCGCGCTGCTGCAACCGCGGTATAAAAAAACCACAGGTATTATGTCTACAAGGTCCGCGGGCCGCCAAGGAAGGCTTGCCGGGCCGCTGGCGGCCCGCTGGCCGTACTATGAGTACCCGTGATCTAGATTAAAGACTCTCAGACTCGGCTTTCCACTCTTTTGGAAGATTGTCTCAAAGTAGGTTACCCAGGATTCTTCATCTATATGTGAGTCTATGGATGGACCCCCTTCCTCCTGCAGGAAGGGGGAGTTTCAAAATGCTTTGCTATCCCCGGTAATTGATGTTTGGATTACATTCTACCATGCTTCTTCCTTGAGATTCCTTTTTTTTAATAGAGGCCTACTTATATGCTGTCCAGCAGCCACTAATTGGAATTATGTTTCTTGGTTTGGTTCTTAGTGCTTTTTTGAGATTAGCAGCTGCTACGGAGCTGTTCTTATCAAACCACCTATTTAAGGGGCTGGACTTTTTAGGGGTGGGACCAGTTAACTGGAGCTGCATGCATTCCAGGATCTTTCCAAATTCTTCAATTACCTGTTGTATGTTTACTTGGGGATCTATACATTCCAAAACCCAATTTGTATTGCTCACTACAATCTCATTAAGGATATTTACCACACCTTTATACCACCTTACAGTATACCCATTCTTTGTAGAATTGGTTTTGGGGCATGTTTGTTGTTCCTTTTCTTTTTTGCTCCCCATGGGCAAGAGCATAGTCACTAAAACCTGACATCTTAACCTTGTTTTTTTTCAGATGCCACTAAGAGTATCAGAGATGAGTACAAAATCGATAGGGAAACATGTCCTTGCCCTGCCACCAGTACATCAATTTAATTCATTTCTGATTTCAAGCTGCAAGAGATCAGTAATATGTTAAGGGCATTACCAGAACCTACATGATTAAAATTGCTAATTGCCTCTCCATTTTGGTCTGTCACCCCCCATAATCAGGGCTCAACTCTAGGACAACTGATAGCATTAATATCACAGACTCAGAGAATTAATAAGGGGTTAGGGTGATTATATATTAGGTCTTCCATGATTCTGCCAAGTTCTTCTACCACAGAGACTGGATTCGTAAAGTTATTATTATAGAAATGTATTAACATTAGGTCTCTGTTGTTGTGTCCCTTTGCAATTAATATGTGGAAGTAAGGGGAGTTATTCCAGAAAGACAGTATTTTGTAAACAATGGTATTTGAAATCAAAGTTAGGATGCCCCCCTTTGCTCTACCCTGCTGGACAATGGTGAGACCGTGGCCCTTATCCTCCTGGACCTCTCCCCCGCCTTTGACACCATCTGCCACCGCACACTATGCGCACACGCCTCCACGCCGTAGGGATCCGAGACAAGGCTCTGGAATGGACCACCTCCTTCCTCTCTGGCAGAACCCAGAGCGTCCGCCTCCCCCATTCCGATCCGAAGCCTCCGAGATTATCTGCGGCGTACCCCAGGGGTCCTCCCTCAGCCCGACACTGTTCAACATTTACATGGCCCCGATCTCACACGTCGCCTGACAGCACGACCTCAACATAATCTCCTATGCCGACGACACTCAACTGATCCTCTCCCTCACCAAGGACCCCATCACCGCCAAAACCAACCTCCGCGAAGGAATGAAGGTCGTCGCCGACTGGATGAAGACCAGCCGACTGAAGATGAACTCTGACAAAATAGAGGTCCTCATCCTCATCCTTCTCCCACCTCACCACCAAGACCTGGAACACCCTCCCATTGAACCTACACCAGACCCAAGACCTGCTGACCTTCAGGAGGCTACTCAAAACCTGGCTGTTCGATCAGTAGCGCCCCCCCCCCCAGCGCCTTGAGACCCTCACGGGTATGTAGTGCACTCTACAATTGTTGTTTGACAAATGTTGTTTGATTGATAGAAACCAAGCGTAATGTTATTGGTTGCAATAACAAAGTTGGCTTATCGCAGAGTTTGTCACAAAATTCCCAAATTTCACCCCATTCTCACACAATAGAGCTGCATCAATCGAGGGATCTTGTGGGGTAGCTATAGGCTTCGTCGGTAGGCACCGTTGTGGTTTCTTTGAAGTATTAAGGCGGTGATCTTTGTAAGTCCTCTTTTCCTTTTAGCAGCATCTTTAGCTACAGGGGTTCCAAGGTTTTCCATACTGGGAGTGGAACGAGTACAAGTACAAGTAGATGACTCAGGGATGGGAGCTTTTGGGACCTCCTCTTGTGATATCGCTAATTGAGTCACATTTACACAAGTACAGGTGACCGGGACTCAATGCTCCCACCCCCCAGTGAAAATACCCAACAACCAGGTGGCGGAAGTACAAGAGGTTACTGTAGTAAGATGGAGCTGATAAGTCTGCACTCAGGAAAGGCAGCATACACATCATAGAAGAATCTTGTAACCCCGCTAGAGTTTCTTGTTGAGAATTATTTTAGCCTAGTGAGGGTACAATAAAATCTATGAATACAGTAGAACTGTATCCTTCCCAACCTGAAATTTAAAAGTATAGTATAGGTTTCCACATTCTGTCTCTTCTATTCAGCATCTTTTGTATGATAACCCAAGTCCTTCGCCCATCAAGCCCTGAATATTTCCAGAGTTTATTACAGTGAGGGAAATGATCCCTCTTGATTTCTGTCTCATACAAGATGGCTTACTAAAAAATAATATGTAACCTTGTGGCCTGAGTGGCTACTTAATATTGCCTGAAAGGCTTCTGAGTTGAAGGTATGTAAAAATGTTTCCCCTAACACTGATATCATACTCTGCTTTCCAAGAGTTAAATGGTGGAGCTCAATCCTTATGTAGAAGTTGATCCACTTCGATTATCCTATCTGACATCCATTCTTCCCCTCCTTGTGTTAGCCCCAGGGGAAGAATGGGATTGAGACCACAGTTCTCCAGGAACAGATTTCCTTGATGCAACTCTCCATAACCCTGACACACCAGCACTAATGTTTGAAATGTAACTTTTAAAAATGATATTGGATCTTTACATGTAGAGATATTTCTAAAGAGGCCATGCACCTTTACTAACTGTTCCCGGATTGATAGGTAAAACTGGTATGTCTTGCCTTTTATTTATTGTTTTTTTAATTTTATTTATATGATTCGATTTGATATAGCGTGAACTTTACCCGAAGGTGTCAGAGCGCTTTACAAAAGGACCAGTTACATTTCCTAGGATTTCAGAGTACATAAGTTACTTAAAAGATACAAACAGAAAAACACTAAATCCACATAAGATTGGTAGGAAGTACAAAAGTCTACTACAGATACTAGTGGTTAGAGTTACATGTATGCAAGTTGCAAATTCACTCGAGGAAAGATACAAACAGGTAAGCTCTAAAATCACATAAGAATGGTAGTAAGTACAAAAGTCTACTACAGATACTAGTGGTTAGAGTTACATATATACAAGTTGCAAATTCAATCAGGATTACATTTTAATAAAAGTAGAAGGGATAAGGGTTGGAGAAATAAAAAACAAATTCACAAGGCATGATCTTCTCGCCAATGCTGGGATGGGGGCCTCCTCATCGTTCCTGTAACTGGTGAGTCACAAGATTGAGGGAAATATGAGGTGGCATTTCTTGAGACAACAGTCTGGAACACTCCTCATCAGTCCTGCATCTGATGAGGTGTACTCTTGAATGGGGGTGGGGGAGGAGGGCACATCAGCGGTATTGAGCCTCTTTAAGGAGGTGGCAGAGCCCTGACTTCACCCCCTTGCAATGGCAGGTGTGTTGATGCCTTGTTGCAGAATGTGTCTTCCATCATTATACTTGTTGGTAAAGGTAATACAGTCTATTAGTTAAACATGTAGAATAATAAAAATATAGGATATAAAAATATTTTTTTAATTTAAAAAACATTTTTACATTTTCAAAATTGCCCCTATATGGTGCCTCAAAGTATTTTTATGAGAATGCATAGCAGTACCCATTATTGATTGTGTCTGATTTGTGTGGTAAATGGCTTACTCTAAGGCTTGACTGGATATAAGCCTATTTTATCAGGACTAATACTGCAGTAAGTTTAGGTGTAACCTTGATGAATAGTAATTATCATAATCTTTTTTTAGTGCATTTCAGAATTTACATGTCCCCCCTAAACCTTACCTATATTGTCCTTGAGCTGTCCCATTTTGTAGTAGAAACTCATGATTTTCCAACTACCCCCCCATGCTCCACCTCAGCTACTCATTCACAGAGACTGCTGAATAGAGATTTTAACATATTTGTATCTGCACCTAAGAGATAGGACAGGCATAGGTTTAGATCTCTGGCTGGGGATTTGGGAATGGCATACTGGAGTATTACTTCCCGTACTCAAAAAGTTTGTCTGAGGAGACCCCCATTGCCTATTGTTTAAAACAAAATACACTGGTCCTCTGGAGCGCAGATTGATGTTGCCTCTTTCTGAATGGCTCATTTATTAACCTGAATTAACCAGCTTTTCAAAAATGTTGTCTCTCCCTAAATACTACAGCAACAGACATTCATATACAGAAAAAAGGGGAAAAGTCTTGCAAGAAAAATGACACAGAGTTACAGAGAACTGATGTGATGCTTGCAGACCCTCGCAACCATCCAGTCAGCAACATTCTTTTAGTAGTGGGAAATTGCAGTGAGCTAGGGTTGATTGAAGAAGCATTAGTCAGTTTGCATTGGCTGCAGGGATGTGGAAGGGATAACATGCAGCTTCTCTGCATCACTTTCTTCCATCAATGAGAGGACTGTGGTGAGGGAGCATAAAGGATCCAAATCTTTATTGGGAGACTGAATGTCAATGGGTGAGTTGCAGTAGCATTATCATACCGATGCGGACTCTTCATTAGATGAAGACCTGTCAACGTGTAAGCTACAGGGAGATCAGTACATACGGACTGACTCTTTACTGGATGACTGCCTCTACCCTCTGTCTAACTGTCTCAGTAAACCGTTACAATAACTGAAGCATAGTCCCTTTCGAGGGCAGTCGTCCCTTAGGCTTGGAAACAAGCCAGGGTGGTCCCTCTGCTAAAAAAGTCAACTCTGGATACCATCAAACCGGAGAACTTCCACCCCATCTCTCTCCTGCCGTGGGTAGCCAGATCGCTGAGACCTACATCAATTCCATTCTGACAAGATTTCTGGAAAACAACAGCGTGCTTGATGCTTCTCAGAATGGTTTCTGCCCGTTCACAGCACAGAGTCTGCTCTCCTTGCTGTGACCAAATGTCTGAGGGCAGCCTTAAATGTCAGACGCACTAATGCACTGATTTTATTACATCTCAGCATTGCGTTCGACATGGTATCACACCAGATCCTGCTACAACGGTTGGAGGAGGCTGGTATTGAGGGTTCGGCCCTGGGTTGGTTCACCTCTTTTCTTGCGGAGCGAACCTTCCAGGTGGCGGCCCCCCCTTTTTCCTCTCTGATACACACTGTGAGACAAGGGGATCCACAGGGCTCAGCATTGAGCCCTGCGCTATTCAATCTGTATGTTCAACCGTTGGCCGCTGTGGCCAGGAGTCGTGGACTAACGGCAGTATCATATACTGATGATACTCAGTTGGTAGTTGCTCTCTCCAAAGACTCCATGCAGGATTCTCTTAAGTTTTGGAGCAATCTTGTAGCTGTTACGGAGCGGATATCTGCTAACTGTCTACAGCTTAATGCCAAAAAATCGGAGGTTCTGCTGGTAGGGAGAGGCTCTGAGCTGTGGAGCGAGCGCTCATGGCTGGCGTCCCTGGGAGTTGCACACGCCCCCAAACCAGTGGTAAAAAATCTGGGTGTATGGGTTGACTGCCCCCAGTTTCCAGATCCAAACTAAAAATGTTGCGGGCACCTGTTTTGGTCTCCTGCGGGGTCTCAAGCCACTGCTGGGTTTCTTTGATCCTGCCACTCGTCTGGTCATTATCCAGGCTACCATCATGTCTAGGTTAGACTATGCCAGCTCTCTATACCTTGGGGTCAACAAGGCAGAAATTCGAAGTCTGCAGAGGGTCCAGAATGCGGCCTGCCAGAATTCTCCTGGGCCTCCCTAGAACCTGCTCCATGACCAATGTCATCCGCCGACTCCACTGGTTACCAGTGGGTAGGCGTGTCGAGTTCAAGTCCCTTTGCATTGCCTTTAAAATCATGAATCTGTCTTCACCTGGCAATCTGGCAAACCTACTCTTACTCTACACACCTACTCACCACCTTCGATCTTCTGGCCAGCATCTGGCGGCTGTCCCTCGGGTGAGGAAGGTGCGTGCAGGAGGACGATCTTTCCACATTTTGGCAGCTAAACTTTGGAACGCTCTCCTATTGCACATTTGTAGTATGGACAACTACCTGGCCTTCCGTAAGGCCATTAAATCTCACCTTTTCCCTCTGACCTAGGAATTGCCTTCTTCTGCAGCCTCCCATCCGTTTTTTGCCGGTCAGAGCAATTCTGCCTGGTGCAGTGGGTTTCACGCACTTAACGTTCAATGAGGGTGACACAGTCCCCATTGCTTACAAGTTGCACTTGTACACTTCGGCTGAAATGCGCTTTTCCACTGTCTAAACAGTTTTGACTGCAGTGCAGATGGCAATTCTGAAAGAAAGAGCACTGTCACAAGGGAAACGCATGTTGGTTGTCACCCCGTATCCTGCTCTAGAGGCAGTCACAAAAGCCAGTGTACCAAATTCGAAAGCTTTGCATCCGCGTTGGATACAATGGGCCACTTCTTGGACATCACCGAATGTCACTTACATCTTTGATGCCTCATTGCAGACTCAGGAGTACTTGCTGTATGAATTTGTTCATCCAGCTCCTCTGTCCTTGCGCCCGCTTGAGGATTACCATTGTGTTATTTACACTGACGGTTCGGCGCAACCAGCGACAGCCTCTTAGCATGCTTATTTGGCAGCCTGTGTAATAGTGGCTGGTACTTTCCTGAATGGTGAATTCAAATCTGATGTCGTGCACACGCAGACATTGGGTGATTGTACCACCCAGTTGGCAGAGCTTCGTGCTCTGGTACTTGCACTGGAGTTTGCTAATCCTCGAGTTACTACTCTTATAGTGAGTGACTCTTTTTACTGAGTTCAGTCTTTCAACGACAATTTATTCTTTTTTTTCTCAAAGTGAGTATCGTGATTCCAAAGGTAGCACAATCAAGCATAAAATGCTTCGGTTTCGAGTTGCAGACCTTAAACGACGTCTGCCTCTCGTGAATGTAATTCATACTCTAGGGTACCAGTGAGTAGGTGTTCACACTGTCGGAAACAGCTTAGCTGACGAAGCAGCAAAAACAGCAGTGACAACATATCTAGTAGCAGCAGTTACAAGATCCAAAAGTAAGATTGATTATGACATCTTGGCAGCTATTGCTGCAACAGAGAAGGGTGATAATTACCCTCGGGGTTTCCCTTCTAAATACTCTTATCTTTTAAGTCCTGATAAAGGTCCCTATGTGAGAATTAACGATGTTGGTGAAAGATTGATTCCCATTGCGGACTGCAGACTTTCTTTGATAACAGCAGCCCACAAAGGTATGGCTTCTGCCCATGCTGGCGTTTCAGCGACTGTTGCTATCTTACAACAACGTTACTGGTGGCGCGGATTGTATAAACAGACTTGTTCTTATGTTCTTAATAATTGACATCTGCCAGCAGATTAAGCCTTCGACTGCTGTGTGTCCACCTCAAACACAGTTGTACATATTTAATAAACCACTTGGGTGTGTTTATTTAGATCACTGCGGTCCTTTCTCCTCTGATACTGCGTATACGTACATCTTAGTTGCAGTGGATTCGTGCACACGTTTTCTATGGGTCTGGCCACAACGGAGTGCTGATGCTCGAACTGTCATCAGGGATTTGCGTGTCTTTGTGGGAATTTTTGCATGTGGTAACCTTCATTCTGACCAAGGTCCTTCAATCGCCTCTAAGGTGTACAAAGATGCAATGAGATCTTTGGGGGTCCAAGTCAAATTTTCGTCTCCATACCGGCCTGAGTGAATGAACCGTGACTTAAAGCAATCCCTGACAGCTAGGGTTTTAGGTACTGGCAGGAACTGGTTGGCCCATTTGTATAGCGTTCAACGTGTACTTAATAATCTCCCTAGAAGGTCTCTGGGTTGGCGGACCCCATACGAAAGGCTCTTTGGCATAAAGATGTTTGTCCTGGACCTTGATGGTCTAGACATGGCGTCATCGGCCGCACCCTTTGACGTAGATGATCATTCTGCAGTATTACAGAATCTACAAGAGACCAGTGACAGTCTTGCAAAGGAACACTTGCCCTCCACAACTGATGGTGCACTTCAGATTCCGGTAGTCGGCTGGCCACCTCGAGTTGGTGACCTGGTCAGTGAGAAGGTGGAGAACAAGAAGGAGTTTGGCCCCTCTTATCATGCACCAGTTCCAGTGCTCGGCGTGCAGGGTACAAGAACAGTCATTTTACCTCCACTTCCGGGTAGCAAGGATAACATGTACATCACCATTGACAATGTCATACTACAATGAGTGGCCGATTCTTCTTAGTATGACTCCAGCGGTCTCCTGTCCAGCAATGCTGAGAAATTCTGTTTTGGCTCCAGCAACTACCAACAGGCCTGACATTGCCATCGAGATGCATACAGTTACTAATCCTTTATTGCCCTCACCGGCTGGTGGTCCAGTTGAAGATACTGAGTATCCTTATCCCACAGATGTGTCGTTGCCTGGTTTACATCCAAGTGCAGTTGACCAGTCATGTTTTTCATTTGACACTAACTCTATGACTTCCAATGCCCCATGGAAAGTTTCTGTTTTTGCTGCTTGGTTTAAAAGACATTTTTTAATTCCCCCTTAGACTTACATTTGGCTGGTGCTCATAACTATTTTTTTGTTTATGTTCATTGGATTTGTGGTTGTATTTTTTTCGTCTAGTAAATGGACACTATCTCACCGAAAGATCTACAATTACATTAATTAATGGAACTTTGGCACCCCACTCCTCATCACACATCATGAAAAGGGACCAGACTTTTGTGAATATTACTGCCTGGCCTGTGTTAGATGGGATTGTTTGTGATGCTGTTAAATTTCAAATTCATGGTCCGACAGAGGTGATTAATGTCCCCAATGTACTTCGTGTTTCTATGGGGCATGTTGTTAAACAAAATACACGCTCTTATGATTGGAAAGTCCAAGCCGTAGGGGCTCTTTTTTCTGATTTGAAATATTATGCTGCGTTTGATGCTGAAGATTTATATTTAGACACAGCACATTATGGAGAGTTGTTTTGCTACCAACACTATGGCAATGATTTCCTACATAAGGCAAATACATTTTGAAATGTTGTCAATTATACACAATGGGAACATTGTCCAGCACCAATTGAAGGCAGCCCCAAAACTCTAGTGAGCAAACTTACATATTTTACTGACTTCAGCGTATCTGAACCTGAAGCCTTTTATTTTAAATTGGCTGCTGAGTCAGCCTCCAAGGTTAGACTGACCCACGCAAAATTATTGTATTACAAGTCCTTCATGGATAAATTAGCTATAGGTGGCTATGAGCTGTGGAAAGATACAATTGATCTTAAATCAGTTTGGGGTTCTAAAGCATGGCAGGTACAAGGTACAGAAGCTCTGCATCATGCTTGCCTTATCCCAAACCACATGTTGTTTTTGAATTCTACCATTTTTCAGACCACCTGCTTTGGATTGGCTACTTCTAAAAAATGAATTCCACTACCATTCCTGATCTTGGCGCTTATCCGAGATGGGATAATCTCACAGATCTGTCCCTTGATGCATTGCAGTCATTTATTACCAATACGTCCTTCAATATTTCCAACCTTGACCCTGAAGGGTGGTTAATATGGCAGAAAATCTCAGATTCCTGTCAACATCGTTGTCCGGGTCTATACCCCGGCTGTACACAGGTGAGGGTGGGCCCCCGATTTGAATCTTCCCATTCTGTAACTATTTATTCGGTAGGAAAATTATGTCAAACATGGCTGCAACATTCCACCTTGGCATCTGTTAAAATTATTTTATCAAAATTGAATGGCAAAGTAGATTTGAATGATTTTGTTAAGGGCCCTGTGGGTGGCAGGTCCAAAAGATGGGTGAATGCTGTTTACAACGAAGTTTGGAAATTATCTCAAATTGAAGCTGCTTCTAGACTAAGGGCTATTGATGAAGCCAATTTAGAAAAAGTGATAGCTGTCATCGATAATAGCATTAACACCCTTTCTTCTTGAATTTGCACGTTAGATAATATTGTTTCATCTGTTGTGGCTATTGTTCAGGATGATATGTCTGTTTTATACCACGGTCAAAATCAATTGCGTTCTATAATGCAGTTTGCATGGACTTTACAAACATTGAAGGCTGGGAAAGTTCCCTGGGACTACATGAACACATCATCTTTATTCCTGCCATTTAATCTGACTGCTAAACAACAGTTCATGTCCATGAAGGATGCAACATACTCATTATTGCATATTGAAAAGTTGGAACCTTTACCTTTCTCTGTGGCCGAATCGAACTCAGTTGTGTGGCTTATTCACGGATTAATCACCTTACCATTTCCATTGTTTAAGTTCAGTTCATATATGAAACATTATGCCCTTGGCAGATACGAACCATTGGGTACTGCTTTCCTGCATGAAGTTTGGTCATCCCATTTACATACAGGTGCATAAGAGAGGGTAAAGAAGTTTATTTAAAAGCAGAGGAATGCACTTCCACACCTGATCACTCAGTAATCTGTAGGAACATCCAATTGCATAGCGCCTGCAACGTTCAGGCACCGAATTTAGCTTGCATTTTGAAGGGAAATTCTGTGCCAGCAATTATTTGCTTTTAAATAAGGAGGCATGCTGCAGGTAGCTAGTGGGGATTCCGCACATTGTAATTGTCTCACAACGCGTAGTCTGTTGTAAAAATGTCCTTTTCCCACCCCCGCATGAGCTCTATTGTCTTAAATAGAAGTCGCTCTGACTTCCTCCCGAGAAACATTTGTCCTTCACATGGCAAACACCCACACCGAGGTGCATGTGCTTTTAAATACTAATCTCCCCCTTCATTTCGGTGCTCTGATTCATACTATATACAACGACTCGTCAACGACTGGCTTAGTGCATTTTTTCAAAGTTGTGGGCTCCGGCCTCGTGAACTCCTTACAAACAATATTTGGTATGATACCGGCATTTTTTCATTCTATTTTTTCCAGCGTCTTCGGCGGGCTACCATTGATTCTCGCCCTGACTGCTGGTGTGCTCCTATTGGTTTGCTTGCTCCACAATTGCTACACGATCTGTATCACATGACAGCCTGCCCCGGCTGCTTCAACTGCGCAACCGGATGCTTGATTACTAAGGAACATTACCACTGGCCACTTTAAGCGTAGCCTATGGATTATCCTTCCGGTTCTCTTACTTTACTTGCATGCAACCTGTTTTCCATTGCCTTGATTGTCCATTCAAATGGGCTCTGGATTTTTTGCTTGTTGAACACAGCGTCTCCTGCCCTGGATTTTGATTGACTGATGAGTCCCTCAGTGGCTCATGAGTTTGACTGTTCTGGCATCAGGATTATGGCCTGTGGAGCGGCACATGGAGTCCTAGGGAATTGGGATATATCTGGGGCAGCATATGACTTCTTGGCAAGAAGTTATCTTGAAGAACACGCACATTGTCCTCTAATTGTGCTAGAGGCTCCAGTTATTGAAAAATATGTATGCTCATTTACTTTACTTGACTGGATGGCAGGCTCTTTTACTGAACATTATAATGACTTCCTCTTGGAGGCAGTGCTACTTATTGTGCCTACACGTTGATGGATTAAATTGGCAGTTGTCCGTCTTCCGCATGTGCTAATCCAGATTTTTAAATTTTTTCTTTTTTACTCCACATTGGGCTGTGTCACGCCCCTGAGAGATGTTTAAATGTTTTCCTTTTTCCAATAAGTTTTTCGAACTGTCACTACCAATTATATGGAATGGCAATACATGAACCTGAACTCTGCATTCATACTCTGCTTCCCTAATCTGTATGTGGTCCAATCAAGGGTGAAGACTGGGTTTTATGTGCACACATTGCTATGTTAGCATAAACGCTTTAGAAGTAAAACGCCATCTTGCCACTTTGCTGCTTTTGCACACAACACTGCAGGTAGCTGTTATTACAAGTAAAACTGCTTGCTTGCTTTTTCTTCAAATGAGAATGGTCTGTTGTTCACATCTCTAGACGTGCACCACAACCTTAGTCTGAACACTGTGTGCAGAAGCCATCAAGGTCAAATAACAATGTGTACTGCTGAATTCAGGTTGATCGGCCCACGCTCTAGACACAACACACACACAGCTGCAAATATCTGAAACTGGGGTGCCTTTAATATTGCATTTGCATGCATGATTCAGACACTTGGAGAAAACCTTTCCAGACACAGAGAGCAGAGCTGATCCTGTAATGTGATTCACCTAAGCTGATCTTTGAGGTATGAGGTTCTCCATTCAAGCCTAGAGACCTTCTATTGGTTTTATAAAACTAGTTCACTAGCGAAGGGAGGTTGGTTCACAAAGTATTATAGGATTTGTTTTCCACTATCATTTGTAATATGATTTCTCCCTTCACTTTCTATGGTGTTGTAACAATGCTGATGGTTTTGTTTTTAATAATTTGTCTGCTTATATTAGCCAGAGTACTGCACCTTAGAGCACATAGTTAAAAATAAACATTTTAAATTTCTCTGTGTCTCTGATTACTCTTGTTGTGGACTGATATGAGAATAATAACGAAAAGGTGTTTCTGATTCCCACCATTTCTGAGAGTACTCTAAGTCGCTTGTTCCGGGTTGTCTAATCATTGGTAGCTTTGAGATAATACGGAGAACAAATGAGACACTGATGCTAGTCGGATAGGGGTTCTGGGTACTGAGGTGAGTTTTTTGGTACCCCACAATTCACTGAGGTCCTGGTTTCCTGCGCATAGTTCTGTGCATTAGACAGAATCCCTGCAACACCACCTCGTGTGTTGCTGAGCCGTTCGTGGTCCATAGGAGCTCAGGATCAGCAGACCGATCAGCAGTGTTGCTGTGTCTCCGAATGGAGGGGAGTGACTCCTTCACTCCGAGGGAAATTATCTTCAGGTGTCTTGGATGCTCCACAGGCACTACACAGATCCACAAAGAATCTAGTGTCCTACAGCCTGGTAAGCCCCTAAGTACCATGGGAGAGGTTTGACAAGATTTGGGGGACCCTCCCAGGGGAGGGTCTGTACAGGGTGGAGGTTACTCCCATGTCCTTTGTCCAGTTTTGCGCCTGAGTGGGCGCCAACGGCTCCCAGGAGTGGTTTGAACTGGGCTATGATCAGGGACACCAAATGTGCCCCTCATGCAGACTTTCAGTAGCTGGGTAGCGCACCCACCCACCCAGCCCTAATACACTAAATCTTGTCTGGGAGGTGGTCACACCTCCCCCTGACAGGATACCTGTTGTCCTACCTTCCCCTGCTAAAGCTTGGAACAGCAGCAGGAGGGCAGAAATGTATCTCTGGTCAGCAGCAACCATTTTGTGCTGTCCGGGACTAGAATACTGGTACCGGGAACACCAGGAGCCCCACGAAGGAGGCTTCTGAGGGATGGAATCATACCTCTTACACTGGTTACCGGTATGGGGGTATGATTTCAACATGTTTGACACCAAACATGATAGGGTTTGTTTTAGCCTATTTAGACTTGGTCATCACACGGTCGGGTAATACCCCTCTATATACAGTATATAGCTGCTTCACTGACAACCCGGGCAAATGGACTCCGTAGGCTGCAGGGGTGTCCTGCTCATGCAGGGGCACCCTCTCATTCAGAACCAAGCACCCTGCCCTCAGGATTGTAAAGGCCTGCTATAGGTGACTTATAGGTTTTAAGTGCAGTGACCCTTAGATATAGTAAACCTAGATCTTAAGTAAGTGGCACATGAGCCCACTTACACAGGCTGCAATGGCAGACCGGTAGTTCCAATTTGCATGGACTATCATGGATGGCATAATACATGCTGCATGCCATTGGAGGCCGCTGTGGTACCTATACCGTGGGTACATGTGTACCACATAATAGAGACTGACAAGGGTACCACAGAATCCAATCTGGAGTGTACCTAAGTGCATAACACAACAATGTAGGGAAAAAGCAGATAGACTGGGGCTCTGATTAGCAGGCTCCCAGTCAGACTAGTCAAAAACCAGCTTAGCACCAGGCGAAAAGTGGGGGTACACATGCAGAAGGATCCTATCTTCCTACAATATGTTAACACATGCCATCATTAAAAATGTTTACAACAAATAAAGTTGGTAAAGAACTAAAGTAAACCACTTACCAGCTAAAAATAAGAGAATTCATTTGCGTGGTAACAATCAACAGCCCCATTGGAATTTCAAAACTGTGCATTCGAGGAGCTTGAAAGAACTTTAGGCACCTCTATAATGAGGAAGGTACTGTTCATGTAGCAACTCAAATAATTCTCCTTATATGGTAGAGATTGTTACCATATCTAATGCAGTACTTTCTTGATCAGTCCAGGAAGTGAATCTGAGGAGGAACATGTGAACCTTGCCTAAAAGAGGGCTAGGTATAGGTATGTGAATTTTTGCAAGATCAAAAGAAATGTTATTGTACATAGAATTAAAGCAAATTCAATTAAATGTAATATCCTCCTAAACATTGAAGATAAACCTATCAATCTAGGACAATTGTGAAAACGTAAGGTGACAAGGACGCGTCGCACTCTGTTCTACCAGACTCTAAAGGCTTTGCTTAAATTCAGAAAGATAATTCCTGGTATGACTGCATTTCTTAAATTAGCCCAACAACATGTGTGAAAGGTATTTGGACAAAGTATGGAGGACAAAAATATCATGAAGGTTAGTTTCTATGGGAAAGAAAAGTTTTACTATGCTTAGTCCACATCTATGTACCTTGAAGACATACATAGCTTCAAAGTACGTAGATGTGGAGTTAAGAATAGTAAATCTATACTTACCTATTTGCACATACCTTCTCTGTATTTTGTTTTTTGATAATTTTGACACAATATTCTGTCGTCCACGCAATATTTTTGCATTTGATATTTCATGAGACATCCATATTAAATCCTGAAGTATTCTGATTTTTAAACTGAACTATATGTTTAAGCTTTCTCTGTACTTTGAAAACAGAGTTTAGATACTGGTTGGGCTTTTCCTTTGGAAAGCTATCAGTCCATACATTCTTGCCTGTCCTGCACTGCTTGCAGTCTTTCTTATAAAGACCTACTCAATACATCCACGAAGGGGAAGGAAAAGAGCAAATTTCTCCAAGGAGTCAATTATAATTCAAATATAGGGTCATGAACATTCTTTACCCAGGTTTCACTGCCAGATTCCTATGTGCTTTTGAAGGTTCTGGATGGCTAGAGAGAAGAGAATAAGATTAGGGGTGTGTAAAATTAATGTAATTTGTTTGGTGTAATTATGCAAAATTTCAGCAAATATCTTGCTCCTTACCTTAGCATGAAAAAACTCTTATCACTGGTTGGTCAAGGACTCACAAACAAAAGCCCAGCGAACAACAGCTGCTTGAATTTAGTTGTTCCTGTGTATCTGTAGTACATTTTAACCATGAGTAACATGTAATCACACGAAGTGGCCTAAAAGCTGTACAACAGATTCCCCTTTAGATCCTGTCCTACCTACCACGTACAGTTGCATGCTCTAAAATAAATTTAGTTAGATCATATCATCTACCTTAGACTGGTGTCTTCATACAAGGAATATGATAACAGCACATAGATTGCCTGGATTAGAACTATACAAATCTAGGGCTTATCAAAATAAGTGTATTACTATCATGGCTGAGCCTGTGGCTGTCTGCAAACTAAAAGATTGCAGCAATACTTTATTACATTTTAATTTATTAGTAACACTTTCCATTAACTGAGCCTTTTTTGTACGGAAAAATGTAACTCTCTACTTAAGTTCAGCAAGTGACACTGAGACCAATTGCTCAGAAAGCAGCTCAAAGGTTCATGGAAAAGAAAAGCGATAGGAAGGTGTTTGGCAGATGGTAAGATCAGCGACGCATAGCATTGGACCGTACTGGGAAATGGGGAAAAGTGAAATATATGCATGAATTTTCAGAGGAGAGCACCACCAAGGAATCCAGATTATGCAATGGCCTGATGATACGAAGACATCAATGGTGGATGAATGATGTATTTTGAGTAGCAAGCACTGAGCACACCAATGGCATGTGGTACCACAATGGTCATGCTCCAGAATGAGAGAAGAAGTCAGAATCTACCACAGAAAATCTTTTTATGTACTGGTAGAACATTTTAGTATGATCTTTGACTAGCTGAAGGTACAGGTTACTGTGGGTACATTGTGAACAGGATCTACCACTTCATTGAAGCTTGCTGTTCTTATTATCTAGATGGGTTGCACTCGCTCTTGCACTAGTCTACTTCACAAGGAATTATGTTGCAATAGATTTGGACACATGAAAGTGTACATTCTCCATTCTTAATATTTCATGCACAGAATGTCTGTGTACATGGAGAAGCCCCACAGTCATGGGGGTGTCTCTGCACTTTTGAAAGACTCTCAGCAATGAGAATTATTGGAATTCCACTGGATATATAAAAACAATTCATAGTATCTATCTTGATTCAGGTACAGATGATGCTAATATAGGTGAATAGGCAAAGCAGCGACCTTGAAGAAAGTGTTACTACAGGCTCACCTCCCACTTGTGGACCCATGGAGCACTATTAAGTGTTGTTATATATACAGCAGACATCAAGAGGGTGTAAACATGTTTATTTGCATGCAGAGTGTGTGATTGGAATGCATCTTGCATATGTGTTATAGTATGTAAGTAGTTGTCTCAGGGAGTGAGGTTTCCAGTCCTCAGTAAAGTCACTGGAAAGGGTGGTAGAAGCATGTAGATCAAGCAAAAGGAGGAAGTTAGGGCCATAGGACCCCCAACAACTTTACCATTTTTTAATCATACCAACTGGGACATTCATTAAAGCAATAGTTGCCCCCAGCTAGGTATTTCTAACCTAAAAAGAACCAATTAATCTCCTTTTTTTAATACTATTAGTCTGATACAATTCAGTGATCCTGTGTAACTCATAACAGCATGTCCTGTTCTGCAGCAGAATAGGAAGGAACCCAATGATGGAGCATGACACCAAGGGGTAACTCTGGTAGGTGAGGGTTCTCTGTATACAAAAAGCATTTGCTTTTTCCAAAGGGAGGTCTGGTCAGTCCACATGGCAGAGCAGGGCTCTCAAATTTGTCTATGTGTTTCTGAAGTGTGTTTTGCCTGGCAATCTGGTAGCTGGGGGATGGCTGTGGTGATGTCATATGTCAATGCAGGGTTCAGCAAGATTCTGTTTGGCAAGGCAGGTCAGGGGCATTGTCATGCAGCAGGTCCAAGATCTCTGTGGTGTGTTTGATGAGTGAGAAGGTGTTGAAGAGAATGCATGCATGGGTGGAGTGTTGTGTTAGTGGTTATAGGACTGTGTGAGTGAGTGTGAGAGAGTGAGGTGTTGGGTGCCACAGGAACGATGATTGTAGGTAAGAGCATGAAGACTTGTGGGAGGCACAGGAGAATGCTTCCTTGGTGTTGTATCTTGCATCAAGGCAGCAGCATGTGGGTCAGCGGCCTAGGTTGAGGGCACAGAAGGTCACAGCATGGTAGGTGGGGTGGGTGGAGAACCAGGGTTCCTGGCACTGGCCTTGGACCAGGTGCAGATGGGCACAGACAGAATTGTCTTTGACACATCTTTGGTGTGCCAGCAGTGCGTCCATGATGTAGCAGCCATTAAGTAGATCCTAGGAGGGGAGGGGAGTGATGTCACTTCCTTTTTAGATGGATGAAGGGAAATCCAGTGATGTCACTTCCTGTGCAGATGAATGATGAAAAATCTAGTGATGTTACTTTCTCTGCAGACGGACAATGGGAAAACCAGTGATGTCACTTCCCGTGCAGACAGATGACGCTAAATCCAGTGATGTCATTTCCGGTGCAGATGGATGTTGGAAAATGACTCATCTTGCATGGGTTCTTTTAAAGATTGTTTTGGAAGAAAACCAGTGATTTCAATTACTGTTCAGATGGATGATGGAAAATCTAGTGATGTCACTTCCAGTGAAAATGGATGATGCGAAATCCAGTGATACAACAAACAAATGATGGACAGAATGCTGACAATGCAGACATTCTCCCCCAGTCAAGAGATCTGGGTTAAATCCATCATTCTTTTGCCCACTACGCCACCCCAGTTTAGACATGGCCATATGCAAATCAGTCTTGACCCTGTGCCTCATGGGAACAGTCCAGCCCGAACTGCCAAGCCATGTCTTCCCTGGACCGGAATCAAGCATCCTAGGACCGGTTTCTGGCTATCAGCCGTCATCAGCCAGGATAGCATGACTCCAGTGGCATAGTGAGCACGGGTCCCACGTCTGGGAATACCCATCCCACTGAGGGCGAAAAGCGTTACAACAAACAAATGATGGACGGAATGCTGACAATGCAGACATTCTCCCCCAGTCAAGAGATCTGGGTTAAATCCATCGTTCTTTTGCCCACTACGCCACGCCAGTTTAGACATGGCCATATGCAAATCAGTCTTGACCCTGTGCCTCATGGGAACAGTCCAGCCCGAACTGCCAAGCCATGTCTTCCCTGGACCGGAAGCATTGTCAGCATTCCATCCATCATTTGTTTGTTGTAACGCTTTTCGCCCTAAGTGGGATGGGTATTCCCAGACGTGGGACCCGTGCTCACTACGCTACTGGAGTCAAGCTATCCTGGCTGATGACGGCTGATAGCCAGAAACCGGTCCTAGGATGCTTGATTCCGGTCCAGGGAAGACATGGCTTGGCAGTTCGGGCTGGACTGTTCCCATGAGGCACAGGGTCAAGACTGATTTGCATATGGCCATGTCTGAACTGGGGTGGCGTAGTGGGCAAAAGAACGATGGATTTAACCCAGATCTCTTGACTGGGGGAGAATGTCTGCATTGTCAGCATTCCGTCCATCATTTGTTTGTTGTAACGCTTTTCGCCCTAAGTGGGATGGGTATTCCCAGACGTGGGACCCGTGCTCACTACGCTACTGGAGTCAAGCTATCCTGGCTGATGACGGCTGATAGCAAGAAACCGGTCCTAGGATGCTTGATTCCGGTCCAGGGAAGACATGGCTTGACAGTTCGGGCTGGACTGTTCCCATGAGGCACAGGGTCAAGACTGAATTGCATATGGCCATGTCTGAACTGGGGTGGCGTAGTGGGCAAAAGAACAATGGATTTAACCCAGATCTCTTGACTGGGGGAGAATGTCTGCATTGTCAGCATTCCGTCCATCATTTGTTTGTTGTAACGCTTTTCGCCCTAAGTGGGATGGTAATTCCCAGACGTGGGACCCGTGCTCACTACGCTACTGGAGTCAAGCTATCCTGGCTGATTACGGCTGATAGCCAGAAACCGGTCCTAGGATGCTTGATTCCGGTCCAGGGAAGACATGGCTTGGCAGATCGGGCTGGACTGTTCCCATGAGGCACAGGGTCAAGACTGATTTGCATATGGCCATGTCTGAACTGGGGTGGCGTAGTGGGCAAAAGAACGATGGATTTAACCCAGATCTCTTGACTGGGGGAGAATGTCTGCATTGTCAGCATTCCGTCCATCATTTGTTTGTTGTAACGCTTTTCGCCCTAAGTGGGAAGGGTATTCCCAGATGTGGGACCCGTGCTCACTACGCTACTGGAGTCAAGCTATCCTGGCTGATGACGGCTGATAGCCACAAACCGGTCCTAGGATGCTTGATTCCGGTCCAGGGAAGACATGGCTTGGCAGTTCGGGCTGGACTGTTCCCATGAGGCACAGGGTCAAGACTGATTTGCATATGGCCATGTCTGAACTGGGGTGGCGTAGTGGGCAAAAGAACGATGGATTTAACCCAGATCTCTTGACTGGGGGAGAATGTCTGCATTGTCAGCATTCCGTCCATCATTTGTTTGTTGTAACGCTTTTCGCCCTAAGTGGGATGGGTATTCCCAGACGTGGGACCCGTGCTCACTACGCTACTGGAGTCAAGCTATCCTGGCTGATGACGGCTGATAGCCAGAAACCGGTCCTAGGATACTTGATTCCGGTCCAGGGAAGACATGGCTTGGCAGTTCGGGCTGGACTGTTCCCATGAGGCACAGGGTCAAGACTGATTTGCATATGGCCATGTCTGAACTGGGGTGGTGTAGTGGGCAAAAGAACAATGGATTTAACCCAGATCTCTTGACTGGGGGAGAATGTCTGCATTGTCAGCATTCCGTCCATCATTTGTTTGTTGTAACGCTTTTCGCCCTAAGTGGGATGGGTATTCCCAGACGTGGGACCCGTACTCACTACGCTACTGGAGTCAAGCTATCCTGGCTGATGACGGCTGATAGCCAGAAACCGGTCCTAGGATGCTTGATTCCGGTCCAGGGAAGACATGGCTTGGCAGTTCGGGCTGGACTGTTCCCATGAGGCACAGGGTCAAGACTGATTTGCATATGGCCATGTCTGAACTGGGGTGGCGTAGTGGGCAAAAGAACTATGGATTTAACCCAGATCTCTTGACTGGGGGAGAATGTCTGCATTGTCAGCATTCCGTCCATCATTTGTTTGTTGTAACGCTTTTCGCCCTAAGTGGGATGGGTATTCCCAGACGTGGGACCCGTGCTCACTACGCTACTGGAGTCAAGCTATCCTGGCTGATGACGGCTGATAGCCAGAAACCGGTCCTAGGATGCTTGAGTCCGGTCCAGGGAAGACATGGCTTGGCAGTTCGGGCTGGACTGTTCCCATGAGGCACAGGGTCAAGACTGATTTGCATATGGCCATGTCTGAACGTAGGTGGCGTAGTGGGCAAAAGAACGATGGATTTAACCCAGATCTCTTGACTGGGGGAGAATGTCTGCATTGTCAGCATTCCGTCCATCATTTGTTTGTTGTAACGCTTTTCGCCCTAAGTGGGATGGGTATTCCCAGACATGGGACCCGTGCTCACTACGCTACTGGAGTCAAGCTATCCTGGCTGATGACGGCTGATAGCCAGAAACCGGTCCTAGGATGCTTGATTCCGGTCCAGGGAAGACATGGCTTGGCAGTTCGGGCTGGACTGTTCCCATGAGGCACAGGGTCAAGACTGATTTGCATATGGCCATGTCTGAACTGGGGTGGCGTAGTGGGCAAAAGAACGATGGATTTAACCCAGATCTCTTGACTGGGGTAGAATGTCTGCATTGTCAGCATTCCGTCCATCATTTGTTTGTTGTAACGCTTTTCGCCCTAAGTGGGATGGGTATTCCCAGACGTGGGACCCGTGCTCACTACGCTACTGGAGTCAAGCTATCCTGGCTGATGACGGCTGATAGCCAGAAACCGGTCCTAGGATACTTGATTCCGGTCCAGGGAAGACATGGCTTGGCAGTTCGGGCTGGACTGTTCCCATGAGGCACAGGGTCAAGACTGATTTGCATATGGCCATGTCTGAACTGGGGTGGTGTAGTGGGCAAAAGAACAATGGATTTAACCCAGATCTCTTGACTGGGGGAGAATGTCTGCATTGTCAGCATTCCGTCCATCATTTGTTTGTTGTAACGCTTTTCGCCCTAAGTGGGATGGGTATTCCCAGACGTGGGACCCGTACTCACTACGCTACTGGAGTCAAGCTATCCTGGCTGATGACGGCTGATAGCCAGAAACCGGTCCTAGGATGCTTGATTCCGGTCCAGGGAAGACATGGCTTGGCAGTTCGGGCTGGACTGTTCCCATGAGGCACAGGGTCAAGACTGATTTGCATATGGCCATGTCTGAACTGGGGTGGCGTAGTGGGCAAAAGAACTATGGATTTAACCCAGATCTCTTGACTGGGGGAGAATGTCTGCATTGTCAGCATTCCGTCCATCATTTGTTTGTTGTAACGCTTTTCGCCCTAAGCGGGATGGGTATTCCCAGACGTGGGACCCGTGCTCACTACGCTACTGGAGTCAAGCTATCCTGGCTGATGACGGCTGATAGCCAGAAACCGGTCCTAGGATGCTTGAGTCCGGTCCAGGGAAGACATGGCTTGGCAGTTCGGGCTGGACTGTTCCCATGAGGCACAGGGTCAAGACTGATTTGCATATGGCCATGTCTGAACGTAGGTGGCGTAGTGGGCAAAAGAACGATGGATTTAACCCAGATCTCTTGACTGGGGGAGAATGTCTGCATTGTCAGCATTCCGTCCATCATTTGTTTGTTGTAACGCTTTTCGCCCTAAGTGGGATGGGTATTCCCAGACATGGGACCCGTGCTCACTACGCTACTGGAGTCAAGCTATCCTGGCTGATGACGGCTGATAGCCAGAAACCGGTCCTAGGATGCTTGATTCCGGTCCAGGGAAGACATGGCTTGGCAGTTCGGGCTGGACTGTTCCCATGAGGCACAGGGTCAAGACTGATTTGCATATGGCCATGTCTGAACTGGGGTGGCGTAGTGGGCAAAAGAACGATGGATTTAACCCAGATCTCTTGACTGGGGGAGAATGTCTGCATTGTCAGCATTCCGTCCATCATTTGTTTGTTGTAACGCTTTTCGCCCTAAGTGGGATGGGTATTCCCAGACGTGGGACCCGTGCTCACTACGCTACTGGAGTCAAGCTATCCTGGCTGATGACGGCTGATAGCCAGAAACCGGTCCTAGGATACTTGATTCCGGTCCAGGGAAGACATGGCTTGGCAGTTCGGGCTGGACTGTTCCCATGAGGCACAGGGTCAAGACTGATTTGCATATGGCCATGTCTGAACTGGGGTGGCGTAGTGGGCAAAAGAACGATGGATTTAACCCAGATATCTTGACTGGGGGAGAATGTCTGCATTGTCAGCATTCCGTCCATCATTTGTTTGTTGTAACGCTTTTCGCACTAAGTGGGATGGGTATTCCCAGACGTGGGACCTGTGCTCACTACGCTACTGGAGTCAAGCTATCCTGGCTGATGACGGCTGATAGCCAGAAACCGGTCCTAGGATGCTTGATTCCGGTCCAGGGAAGACATGGCTTGGCAGTTCGGGCTGGACTGTTCCCATGAGGCACAGGGTCAAGACTGATTTGCATATGGCCATGTCTGAACTGGGGTGGCGTAGTGGGCAAAAGAACAATGGATTTAACCCAGATCTCTTGACTGGGGGAGAATGTCTGCATTGTCAGCATTCCGTCCATCATTTGTTTGTTGTAACGCTTTTCGCCCTAATTGGGATGGGTATTCCCAGACGTGGGACCCGTGCTCACTACGCTACTGGAGTCAAGCTATCCTGGCTGATGACGGCTGATAGCCAGAAACCGGTCCTAGGATGCTTGAGTCCGGTCCAGGGAAGACATGGCTTGGCAGTTCGGGCTGGACTGTTCCCATGAGGCACAGGGTCAAGACTGATTAGCATATGGCCATGTCTGAACTGAGGTGGCGTAGTGGGCAAAAGAACGATGGATTTAACCCAGATCTCTTGACTGGGGGAGAATGTCTGCATTGTCAGCATTCCGTCCATCATTTGTTTGTTGTAACGCTTTTCGCCCTAAGTGGGATGGGTATTCCCAGACGTGGGACCCGTGCTCACTACGCTACAGGAGTCAAGCTATCCTGGCTGATGACGGCTGATAGCCAGAAACCGGTCCTAGGATGCTTGATTCCGGTCCAGGTAAGACATGGCTTGGCAGTTCGGGCTGGACTGTTCCCATGAGGCACAGGGTCAAGACTGATTTGCATATGGCCATGTCTGAACTGGGGTGGCGTAGTGGGAAAAAGAACGATGGATTTAACCCAGATCTCTTGACTGGGGGAGAATGTTTGCATTGTCAGCATTCCGTCCATCATTTGTTTGTTGTAACGCTTTTCGCCCTAAGTGGGATGGGTATTCCCAGACGTGGGACCCGTGCTCACTACGCTACTGGAGTCAAGCTATCCTGGCTGATGACGGCTGATAGCCAGAAACCAGTCCTAGGATGCTTGATTCCGGTCCAGGGAAGACATGGCTTGGCAGTTCGGGCTGGACTGTTCCCATGAGGCACAGGGTCAAGACTGATTTGCATATGGCCATGTCTGAACTGGGGTGGCGTAGTGGGCAAAAGAACGATGGATTTAACCCAGATCTCTTGACTGGGGGAGAATGTCTGCATTGTCAGCATTCCGTCCATCATTTGTTTGTTGTAACGCTTTTCGCCCTAAGTGGGATGGGTATTCCCAGACGTGGGACCCGTGCTCACTACGCTACTGGAGTCAAGCTATCCTGGCTGATGACGGTTGATAGCCAGAAACCGGTCCTAGGATGCTTGATTCCGGTCCAGGGAAGACATGGCTTGGCAGTTCGGGCTGGACTGTTCCCATGAGGCACAGGGTCAAGACTCATTTGCATATGGCCATGTCTGAACTGGGGTGGCGTAGTGGGCAAAAGAACGATGGATTTAACCCAGATCTCTTGACTGGGGGAGAATGTCTGCATTGTCAGCATTCCGTCCATCATTTGTTTGTTGTAACGCTTTTCGCCCTAAGTGGGATGGGTATTCCCAGACATGGGACCCGTGCTCACTACGCTACTGGAGTCAAGCTATCCTGGCTGATGACGGCTGATAGCCAGAAACCGGTCCTAGGATGCTTGATTCCGGTCCAGGGAAGACATGGCTTGGCAGTTCGGGCTGGACTGTTCCCATGAGGCACAGGGTCAAGACTGATTTGCATAAGGCCATGTCTGACCTGGGGTGGCGTAGTGGGCAAAAGAACGAGGGATTTAACCCAGATCTCTTGACTGGGGGAGAATGTCTGCATTGTCAGCATTCCGTCCATCATTTGTTTGTTGTAACGCTTTTCGCCCTAAGTGGGATGGGTATTCCCAGACGTGGGACCCGTGCTCACTACGCTACTGGAGTCAAGCTATCCTGGCTGATGACGGCTGATAGCCAGAAACCGGTCCTAGGATGCTTGATTCCGGTCCAGGGAAGACATGGCTTGGCAGTTCGGGCTGGACTGTTCCCATGAGGCACAGGGTCAAGACTGATTTGCATATGGCCATGTCTGAACTGGGGTGGGGTAGTGGGCAAAAGAACGATGGATTTAACCCAGATCTCTTGACTGGGGGAGAATGTCTGCATTGTCAGCATTCCGTCCATCATTTGTTTGTTGTAACGCTTTTCGCCCTAAGTGGGATGGGTATTCCCAGACGTGGGACCCGTGCTCACTACGCTACTGGAGTCAAGCTATCCTGGCTGATGACGGCTGATAGCCAGAAACCGGTCCTAGGATGCTTGATTCCGGTCCAGGGAAGACATGGCTTGGCAGTTCGGGCTGGACTGTTCCCATGAGGCACAGGGTCAAGACTGATTTGCATATGGCCATGTCTGAACTGGGGTGGCGTAGTGGGCAAAAGAACGATGGATTTAACCCAGATCTCTTGACTGGGGGAGAATGTCTGCATTGTCAGCATTCCGTCCATCATTTGTTTGTTGTAACGCTTTTCGCCCTAAGTGGGATGGGTATTCCCAGACGTGGGACCCGTGCTCACTACGCTACTGGAGTCAAGCTATCCTGGCTGATGACGGTTGATAGCCAGAAACCGGTCCTAGGATGCTTGATTCCGGTCCAGGGAAGACATGGCTTGGCAGTTCGGGCTGGACTGTTCCCATGAGGCACAGGGTCAAGACTCATTTGCTTATGGCCATGTCTGAACTGGGGTGGCGTAGTGGGCAAAAGAACGATGGATTTAACCCCGATCTCTTGACTGGGGGAGAATGTCTGCATTGTCAGCATTCCGTCCATCATTTGTTTGTTGTAACGCTTTTCGCCCTAAGTGGGATGGGTATTCCCAGACGTGGGACCCGTGCTCACTACGCTACTGGAGTCAAGCTATCCTGGCTGATGACGGCTGATAGCCAGAAACCGGTCCTAGGATGCTTGATTCCGGTCCAGGGAAGACATGGCTTGGCAGTTCGGGCTGGACTGTTCCCATGAGGCACAGGGTCAAGACTGATTTGCATATGGCCATGTCTGAACTGGGGTGGCGTAGTGGGCAAAAGAACGAGGGATTTAACCCAGATCTCTTGACTGGGGGAGAATGTCTGCATTGTCAGCATTCCGTCCATCATTTGTTTGTTGTAACGCTTTTCGCCCTAAGTGGGATGGGTATTCCCAGACGTGGGACCCGTGCTCACTACGCTACTGGAGTCAAGCTATCCTGGCTGATGACGGCTGATAGCCAGAAACCGGTCCTAGGATGCTTGATTCCGGTCCAGGGAAGACATGGCTTGGCAGTTCGGGCTGGACTGTTCCCATGAGGCACAGGGTCAAGACTGATTTGCATATGGCCATGTCTGAACTGGGGTGGCGTAGTGGGCAAAAGAACGATGGATTTAACCCAGATCTCTTGACTGGGGGAGAATGTCTGCATTGTCAGCATTCCGTCCATCATTTGTTTGTTGTAACGCTTTTCGCCCTAAGTGGGATGGGTATTCCCAGACGTGGGACCCGTGCTCACTACGCTACTGGAGTCAAGCTATCCTGGCTGATGACGGCTGATAGCCAGAAACCGGTCCTAGGATGCTTGATTCCGGTCCAGGGAAGACATGGCTTGGCAGTTCGGGCTGGACTGTTCCCATGAGGCACAGGGTCAAGACTGATTTGCATATGGCCATGTCTGAACTGGGGTGGCGTAGTGGGCAAAAGAACGATGGATTTAACCCAGATCTCTTGACTGGGGGAGAATGTCTGCATTGTCAGTATTCCGTCCATCATTTGTTTGTTGTAACGCTTTTCGCCCTAAGTGGGATGGGTATTCCCAGACGTGGGACCCGTGCTCACTACGCTACTGGAGTCAAGCTATCCTGGCTGATGACGGCTGATAGCCAGAAACCGGTCCTAGGATGCTTGAGTCCGGTCCAGGGAAGACATGGCTTGGCAGTTCGGGCTGGACTGTTCCCATGAGGCACAGGGTCAAGACTGATTTGCATATGGCCATGTCTGAACTGGGGTGGCGTAGTGGGCAAAAGAACGATGGATTTAACCCAGATCTCTTGACTGGGGGAGAATGTCTGCATTGTCAGCATTCCGTCCATCATTTGTTTGTTGTAACGCGAAATCCAGTGATGTCACTACCTGTGAAGATTGATGATGATGATGGGTTGGCTAAGTAATAATCCAAATACACGATTTGGTAGACGGGGTGTGGAAAGAGTTTTTACAAATACCCCTAAGACCTCATTTTAAGTATTAATATGTTACCCCTAAGTAAGCTTTAGATGCCCATATGCCAGTTTGCATGATATTTAAATGTAAGACATGTAAAAGTTTAATGCTAAAAATGCACTTGAGTGTCAAACCATAAAAGCTATTTCTATTGTAGCAGGGTTAGAAAGTATTGGAATACTTTGTTAAAGGTCATAAAGCTACCTCTGTCTAGGAGCCAGATAAAATCTTCATTTTTGGACTTTTTAAAATATGTTTTACAAATTCAATTTATTGGTAAATTCTGGTTTGTTACAAATATTTTACAAAAAGTACTTTTAAATAGTCACCTTTATCCTGCCTAAAGCCTCTAGAAACCCACTTGTTTGAGATTCCAGCTGTCAACCAGGAGCTGAAAACTTCCTTCACGAGCTGTGAATTGGCTCCGAGAGCCGAGACAAAGGGCCTTGGGTGTGGTAAAGTGTTTTGTTTCTCTGAGGGGATGACCATCTGGGCTCTGCGTAGGAACATAATTATCTTCAAAGGGGCCTGCCCGGTCACAGGAAGATGTGGCTCACACTTGGAGTTCTTCCACGTTTGTCCTCCAAGCTAGCGACGCGCCAATCTCAGTGTGAGAGAAGCTGCCCCAAGGACGGGTTTAGAGTGACCACAGGGAAGTTTTTACTCATGTCCCTGCCTATACCTTAAAGGTGGGAACGGGAGCTTTGCATAAGGGAGGAAAGGTTCTGCCAAGTTGAAGCTAGGTCAAGAGGAGCCCTCTGGGATTGACTGCAATAGGGCACACAGGAATTGCTTCAAAAGTGGGTACGACTAAACCTGGGAACTTTTTACCAATTGGTTAGGGAGGGCCAGGAGTCACTCCCATCCACAGACTAGTGCCAGGCATAAATATGGCTCTCCTGGGCACCTTCTTTAGAACACAGCTGCACCTGTGGGAAACAGAAGGAACTGCACTTGCAGTTGAGACCTGTAAGGGGAACCCCAAGGGCTGGACCTGCTCCTACTTGAACCCACGCCAAAGCAGTGGACTCCAAGGGTCAGTTATCTCACATCCTGTTACGCTCCAGAGACCACAATCTTCAAGAAGCTCACTTTCCTGAAAGAGCATAGATGACAATTGGTCTCGGTCTGGATGCTGTTGCTGGCTTCTGTTGGAGTAAGTTCTATTCCCCAAGTGCCGTTCCTACGCTCCTGGAACACTTGTCTGGTGTAGGAGTGTACTCCTCCTGCCTAACCCCAAAAGTTGGGTCTTAGAAATTGTTTGCCTGATTTCTGCCTAGAGAACTGTCATTGGACGGAGATCAATCTGCCACCTGATCCGCCGGAGGTGCATCACCGGTGGGCCTGACTTCAATGTCACTCCCACTACATTCTTCACTTGATGCCAAGATTCGTTGGCGAATGGGTTGTTTTGTTCCCATCCCTTAACTTCCTCAATGCTGCCATGGCAGAGGACTCAATTGATGCTGAAGACTGCCAAGACATGAAAACCCAGGCTTTCCCCACCTTCGTTGATGGCCACTTTAGGACTCTGTTTTCATGTAAACCACTATCTAGCCCTGCTTTGGCTTTGTCCGTTTGCCATCAATGAACCATCGATATCCAGAACTGTTTCTAACAAAATTTGGTAACTCTTTGACAGGGACAAACCCGACAGGCGATCAACCATGGACAACCTAAACTTTGACTTTGCCCGAGTCTACCATGACCAGTTGCCTGCAGTCAATGCTTTCCGCTTTGTGCACTACTTTCATCTGAAACTTTGAAAATTCATATGCCTGGTTCCACTTATTGGATTGTTGGTATTTTGGTGTCATTTTGTTCATTAAAATTTTCCCCAAGTTGGAGTGGGACTTTTCAACAGTTTTAGTACTTATAAATACTAAACACATTTTCTTAAATTAAGGCTGTCTCTTCTATGACATAGCTACCAGGGGCTGAGCTCAGATATTAATTACTGGAAACCTTTACAGGACTTAAGAGGAATAGCGACTTTGGGCAACATGTACAAATATTTTTGCAGTCGCAAATAGCTGATTGGGTCATTTCCAACCACAAAAATGCTTTTGAATATGTACAATACACAAGATGTGATTTGGTTACATGTTACCAAATCGCAACTTGTGTTTGCATTTCGGAGTCCTAAATACCGAATGTCATGATGTATATAGTCATCCCAATCAATCTATGCATAATTGAGAGACTGGTGTATTAATGTTAGATATTGTATTGAGGTTTACAAATTTGATTGTGACACCATAGTGATACAATGGTGGTAAATGCAAATGGAGTTCAAAAACAGTGATGTAGCAAACAAAGTAACAACTCAGGAGACAAGTCAGACCACTAGTAGGTCACACACCAGCAGAGTTTGACCAGTGTTCTTCATCCCATTGGGATCATGAATGTGGCCGTAAGTCAAAGGTGAAGGTTGCATGCAAGCCATATGGTATGATGCACAAAATACAAAAAGATGCAAAACGCAACAGGCTACATTAATCGTGTACACAACTTCTGGCAAGTACTAGTGCAAACTCTGTATGATGAAAACATCTGAACCATGATTTGAAGATACCCAAAGTGTACTCAGTGATGGATCAAAAATAATTTTGCGCCCTATTGTACCTCTGTCGAGCCTATGTGGTTAGACATCAGATAGATGTGAGAAAATGTGGAGCAAGGACATAGCTGCCATCAGCTGCAACAACGACATGTGATGTGATGTAGTTTTATTGGAATTGCTGCAGACATGCTGTGCAAGTAAACATTATAACTTTATCTCAGTGGAATGTATAGTTATAGGATAAAGTAATTAGTAACTATTTTTGGGATGCTATTTTCTAAGTACACCTGCAGCAGCGGATTGAGGAAGTAAAACATATCAAGTAGCTACCAAAATGCCCAGCAGTAACCAACTGACATGCAAAAGGTGACTGTCAGGGCTTGAGCTTTTGTGTGTCCACCCAGGATAGGCAGCACACATATCAGTGAAGCAGGGCTAGCTTCGCAGGCACCTTTCACATTGTTGAAGTGCCAGTGGTATCTGTTGTAGAAATAGTGTTCCTTATGGTGTGATATCTGAAGTGCCTTTTTTGTGCTTTAAATGGCACAATTGCTCAAGGGTTTGTGGGCAATGACATAAAATCTTAATGATATATTTTGCAATTTTGCAAGTGACTGCGCCATAAACTGGTGCACTCAGCTGTTGATTCATCTCAGTATCTGCCACAAGCTGCATAATTCACTTGCCTGTGAGATACCCACGGTGTACCAAGAGACCTTCTGGAAAGATCCAGTGGTTAAGAAATTAAGGCCCATATTTTACAAAGTTTTGCATCAGTCTTGCACCATGAAAGGGGACATAAGGGTGACACAAAACCTAAATGAGATTTATCAAGCCATGCAAGGCCAACTTGTGTGGCCCTGCGGGGCTTGATAAATCAGAGTAGTAAAATGCAGCACAAATTGATGGCCTGTGGCAGGGAGGCATGATGGAGGTAGAGCTTGGATGTTCCAAAGCATCCACCCACGCATTCTAACACATTTCCAGATTTACCAACACTGCTAGACCTAAGTATACAAATTGTACTCCTACCCACTTGCTCGTTTCTGCTTGCTGTTTCCTTTTTCTAAGTGGGCTGCATTCTACATCACACTGAGAAAGATGAAAATGCCTTTGAGTATTGTTTTTATGCAGGAAAGCAACTCTTCCAGCGCAAAAACAATCCAGCCTGCAAGCAGACACCATTACTCCATGGTGGAAAGGCTCCAGGCAGCATTTTATGTGCCAGTGCAAGTAGAGAGCAGGAATGTGCAGTAAATACAGTGCATTCCTGCCCACTCCCTTTCATGCAGCAAGGTGGCTTGCTGCATTGTGTGAAATATTTATAAATATGGACCTGAGTGCAGAAAGTACTTTGACATGAGCAGGGATTAGAAGAGAGTGTTTTTAGGTGAACTGAGCTCCTGCTCAAAACTTGTGCCTATAAGACAATGGGTTCTGCCCATCAAATCTGCCCATTTTTTCTTTTTGCTCTCCTGGTTTTTGACCCTTTTACTATGGGTAAGCCTCATAACTCGTGACTCCCCCACAGTAAACACACAGTAAATGGACTGCAAGTATTCACTACAGTGTCCACTTTTTAAGTTATGGCCACTGCTACGCAGTAAGGCTATAGGGCACTTGGATGGTTACACGTGAAAACATAACAACACATGCACACACGTGTGAGGGCTGCATGTGTGAGGCTTCTATCAGCCCAGTAACTGCTCATAGGTAGTCTGACACAGAGGGGCCTCCAAAGGATTGGATATTGAGTTGGGGTAGACCTCCTAATGTTAGTGTACACACAAAGCGAAAGTCATTGTGGTTTACTGTCTTGTGTGCAGTCACATTCCATTATATACCCATGGGGAAGAATGAATGAATGAAGAAATGAATGAAGAAAGATTTATATAGTACTCTAAAGTTGAAGGGATCAAGGTGCTGAGCCCAGAACTTTGAACTCCATTGGGGAACGCCCACCCAGGAAACATGAAAACAGGAAGAGGTGAACACCTCAGGAAGGGAGAGGTAGAGGAGAGCCTTAATCAAAAAGTCCAAGGCCACAGAAACAAACCTACAATTTAAAGACCAAAGTCTTTAAGTGTTTCCTCGAGGATGGAAACGAGGTAATCTCTGCAATATAGGTTGGCATTGTGTTTTCAAGGAGCGACCTCCCCATCTTGACTTACAAATGTTAGGAACCATTATTTTTCTACTCAATGCTGATCTTGAGACCTGGTTGGTCTGTACCAGTGAAAGAATGACCTGATAGATAACAAGCCCTTATGATGTAAGGCCAGATGGACTGTGATTAGTGCCTTAAATAGCATCTGTTTCCTGACGGGAAGCCAATGAAGATTATGAAGAACTTCCCTAACTCAATAGAATTTTAGAATATTCAGTATGAGGCAGTCATCCGTGTTTTGAACCATCTGGAATTTCTTCAAAAAGGTGATATTTATGTTGAGGTAAAGTGCATTACAGTAGTCTAATCGCAAGGTGATCTATGCGATACTCACTGACTTGCACAATTCCTCCACAATAAATGAGAAGATCTTCTTAAGGGATTTGATAATAAAGAAGCAGGTGCTCGGGTGCAGTTCACATGAAGACTAAAATTAAGGGATGTGTCAAACAAAATCCCTAAATTCTTAACAGACTCCATAGGCATAGGCAAAGGCCCACATGATTCTGGCCAACACAGCTCTGACTGGATTGCTGGGCTCCAAAGACCTTGGTCTTTTCAGCATTAAGTTTAAGGAAGTTGTCCTTCGTTCATCTGCTCACTCCAGTCATACAGAGTTTAAATTTTGCCGAGGTTTCAGATAAATTGTTGGTAAATGGCACAGTGATTTGTCTGTTGTTGGCATAAGACAGGACCTGTAATCCAAAGGATCTCACTAAGGCTGCAAGTGAGGCAACATACAGGTTAAAAAGGGTAGAACTAAGTAAGGAGCCCTCTGGCACCCTACAAGGTAAGATGAAAACCTCAGCCCTAAACTGCCCCAGCTTACTATCTGCTGCCTCTCAACCAGAAAAGAGGGAAGAATTTCAAGTGCCTTAGCCCCTACCTCTACTTGCTATTGTCATTTAATCATGCATGTGGACGAGATGGTATCAAAGGCTGTGGATAGATCTCGTAGGATCGGGACAGTCGTCCCAACTTGATTGACCTGCATTCTGATAGAGTTAGTTGCGGTAATGAGCTCAGTCTCTGTGCTGTGTCACCCACTGAAGCCATTTTGGGACGGGGCCAGAAGGTCATGGTTATTGATATATTTGATTAGCTCTTGATTCAGATGTTATTCGCGAATTTTCCTTGGGGTAGGGAGAAAGGAGATCGGACTGTATTTCTACATCTCTTCCGGATCGATGTTAGGCTTTCTAGGCAGAGGAATGATTATAGCTTCCTTCCAGGACCTATGAAAGACTCCAGAAGTCAGGATGTGATTGAAATTTTTTTCCAACATCTCAGCTACTGGATCAGGGGCCAGCTGAAGAATGTTTAGAGGACATAAGTTGATGGGGGGGGCCTGATTTTGTAGTTATAAGCATCTCCTTAACATGTTGCATTGTGATTGGTGGAAAAGCTTGCAGCGAGGGAGCTGAAAGGGGAAGCTCTTGCATTATATTAAGCTCCTCAAGGTTCTAGATAAGTTTATATTCAGGATTTTGTCCCTAAGAAAGTTGCCGGATTATCACAGAACTACTGGGGGCATTAGACAGGCTTTTAAAAAGTTTTAAAAGCTTGTGAGTGGATGTGTTGGCTGACCTAGTTTTTCAAGTATAGTAGATGGACTTAGCTTCAATGATCACAAGCTTATATATGGTCAGCGGGGCTTTGTGGTTGTCCTTTTCATTTGGAACTAGGCAGGCACACCACTTTGGGACCTGCCTATGACATAGCCTACTCAGCTCTCTGAATATTTCAGAGTACCATGGCTCTGACACTTTTCTCTTGGTAAAGCATTTAACCCTTATTGGTGCTACCTTATCTAAGGCTGCCTTAAGCCAGCCGGTTTCAGCTTCTGCTGGATGATTGAAATCAAAGACTACATCAGCTAGTGAGGTATTATGAGCAAATTGAAACTGTTCTGGAACAATCTTGTTCCAGTTTCTGTAGATTTGGGGCCCATTATATGGTTGTATATTCCCTATTTGTCAGAAGGGAAAGAGAGGACGTAAAGAGTATCACCTGGTTGTCTGACCGACTAAGGGGGAGAGGGTCTTTAACATGGCAATCAATAGTATCGGAAATAATACCATCCAGGGTGTGTTCTGCACTATGGGTAGCTGTGTAAACTAGCTGTCTGAAGCCACAATCTGCCATGAGCTCCAGCAGTGAGGTAGAGTCTTTGCTAGTGGAACCCTCCAAAGGAATTTTTAATTCACTTAGGATAGTAAAATTAAGACGTGTAATAAATGGTTCCACAGCCTATCCCCACATAGTGAGGAACGTTAGCCTTGGACCGGAGGACAATAAATCAAAAGACCAGCAAGAGTGGCTTTTGCATGTAGTCGTAATCTAAAATGCGTGGCTTCACACACCTCATGCAGAAGATTTGATTTCTGTTCAGACATGCAATTCAAAGATTCCTTGCTAATTGTGAATAAACCTCCACCTGCCTGGCCAAGCCAGGTAAGATAGGAGATTGCGTACCCTATTGGCACTCCTCCCTCAGGTCAGGGCCTGAATCTCCTTTTGCCCAGGTTTCTGTAGAAAAGAGGTAATGAAGGGCAAAGTTTTGGATAAGATCCATAACTTTATATTTGTGTTTGATCAGTGAGCGGGCATTAATAAGTGCACTTGCTATATTCAAAGTAGTTACCGCCCTGCAAATGGGTACTATTTCATAAGCCTTATTTCGATTAAAGATATTACAGTAAGGGAAAACTGGGTGTAAAATCCTATAAATGGTGACTTTGAAACACTCTTTTCACTTACCTAGCGGACTTAGCTTAACTAACTGGGCTCTGTAGTAGGTGATTCTATCAGAACCAGATATTTCTGATGTAAAATGGGCAGCATCCCTGGCTCCTGGTGCAGTCTGGCACAGAGAGGTGCAGACGGGCTTGCCTTCGGTGCACCGGTAGCGCGATCACACTGCGGCTGCATTATTAATGGCAGAGCTCATTAGCTTGAGCGTCTGCACCTACTCTCTGGTGTGCACCACTAGAGCGCTGACCTTCTAAAATGGCGACTCTAAACTGCCACCAGGAAGTGAAGAGCACAAAAAATGAGATGCGGGTAAAAAATACAGTGCCTCAAAATATAAGCAGCGTCAGCAGCCATGGAGAATTGGAAAGAAGAAAATCTGATGTCCATCTGGACTAAGATCTCTGACTACAGCTGACCCAAGGACCAGTTGAGCTCTACCCAGGACCAAGGAGACCAACCCCTAAGGAGTAGTTCAAGGACGAGAGAAGCCTCAGAGGAGAAAGACTGGAAAGGCAGGCTCAGGAACCAGCTCTTTGCAAGGCTCACCACCTTTGAGGCAGGAGAAAAGTGATTCAGGTGACTGGAGCAAACTGAGCCCAGAACCATGCAAAATAACCCAACGGTGCTCGAGGTATCAGCAGGAGAAAGATTTGACCTACAACCCACACATCGTTATCACAGAAAAGGTGGCACTCTGCTGTCCAACTGCTAAAACCATCCTAGAGTGTGCCAGGGATCTGAACAAGGAGATTTTAATTTTTTTAATCCAGTGAGGGGGAGTGCTTGGGGCCCCTTCCCCAGAGCGAAGAGGTCCTGGTGATCCCAACCCTCGGTCAGATTTCATCTTTAGAGGACCTGAGACTGTCAACTCCAGGCCCCCACCATCACATGAAGGCGGGGAGTGCTATCACGCCTCCCATGAGTGAAGCAAGGGGCCTAGGCCCCCAACTCTGGACCCCACAGGAAAAGATGTGCCGGGGGAGCGCAGCCATGCCCCTCGAGGAGTGGTGGAGAAGGCAGGGGAGAACAGTGCTGCTGGTTCCGATGGTAGCGGGAGAGAGGCTTTAATTCAGGAGCAGGCGTGGCAGCCAGGGTGCCCTCCCCCCAACATAGGGAAGATGTGGGGTTGCCCAAGTGGGATTGGGCTTCCCCAAGATTAAAAAATGGCAAAAAATATAAATGAAGAAAAGAAAAAGCCACAAGGCAGCGCAGCGCAGCTCGAGATAAAGCAGCAGCGAAGCCCCTATCTCCATGAAGGTGTACACCATAATGCCCTACGGGGCTTTCCTCAGCCCAAAGAGTTTGCAATGTGGTGGCCCCATGATGGCAGGGGCACCACCAATGCAACCAAGAAGGTATAGGGGGCTATAGGTGTGCAGCAGCAGCCCCAGAGCTATGGTCCTAATTGTGGAGGGTATAGCAAAGATCACTCAACCCAAGCTTTACTAAAAGTGTGCCTTTCCTTAAATGCCCCTTTATCAGGCATTCACGTACATGGAAAGAGGACTGCTCTCTCACGAAAATTGTGAGACAGTTAATGAGAGCTGCATTAGTGCTTTTGGACTCTGGCACTCGCAATCAATCAGGCAGAAGCATATTCTAATACTGGTAGGGAAGTGGGGTGAGCTTGGAGAGGATTCTTCATTGGCTGCAGGGCATTAGAGAGTGCATGTGCCCCAGCCCAGCATACAGCTACACCACTTCACTTACTTTACTTCAGTAGGAGGACTCTGTTGCCTGAGCACGGTTCAATATTTATTTGGGTGACTGCATGCCAATGGGGCGATGCAGTGACATCATCAGAGCAATGCAGACTCTTTTAGGTGAATCCCTGTCAATGTGTGAGCTAGAGAGAGATCAATAAATATAGGTGGAGCCTTTACTTCCAGACTATTTCTACATTCTGCCTGATTGGCTCAGTAAGCTAATCCGGTAAATGAAGCATCTTGAAGATGTGGCTCATCTACATGAGCAGAATCAATGCTTGTGCACAGACTTTCGAAAGGCTACTTGATTTTACTAGAATTCACAATGCAGTTTCTAAGATCTTTTGATCTAGCCTAGTCTCAGGTCCCAGCCTGAACAACTTGAGAGCTTCCATGTCTTCTGTTTAATTATTATCCTTATTGACCCTTCACCTAAGGCCTGATTTACTGTTGATGACTGTTACAAGGTTAGCAAGTGTATGTGTAAGAATTTGGGTTGTTAGTTGAGAGGGGTTGAAGACCCACTCAGGCAACAACCGCAGTCCTTGTCAGGGAAAACCACAAGAGTCACTAAATTAACATGTGCTTAGCCATGTGGTAGCTTGGCACAAAAGCAGTCAGGTTTATTTAGAGGCAATGTGTAAAGTATTTATGCAGCACACAAACAGTGAAAACACAACACAAGAAAATTCCCAAATCAACTCAGGAACATTTTAACAAATTACATTTCTTGAAAACTAACAATTTCCAATCAGGATAACTGGAGATATTGATTTTAGGAGCATATTAGCAAGGGCTGTTTTGCCGCTTTAGCGGCACTTTTTGCTGCTAAAGTGGCGATTTTTTTATCACCCTATCAGCAAGCTGTTGCTAACAGGCTTTATCGACAGCTTTCTGGTGATAGCGGCCGGTTTTCCTATTGCCTTGCATGCCAGCGATGATTATCGCTAATGACATGCAAGGTGGGCGTTCCCAACTAGAAGTGACTAAAAACAGTCGCTAACAACTACTTCCCCCTATTACCAACGAAGGCGAAGCGATAAAAAAAGTTGCGCAAAGCGCGATTATCGCTAGTAATTAACACTTGCTGGAAACCTGACTTACCTGTATTCCTCAATGGGAGGTGGATTTTCAGGCTAAGTCCACCACGGCGTGAATGCGTGAATATCGCTGGATTTCCAGCGACATTCATGCATTTCGCCGCTATCGCTGGATATTTTATCATGGTGGAGATAAACGTTGCTAATAGCATGTTTTCTCTGCAAAAATATCCAGCGATAGGCAGCGATAACAATAAACGCGCTAAGCGCGTTTTGCGATAAATATCGCAACTTCTTGCTAATATGCCCCTTAGTTTTTAGTGAAAATAGCGCTAAGAAGCACAAAGCGCCACTGGCAGTTATAGAGTTGCGCTGTGCCAATCACAAGTTCAGGCCAACAGTGATGGTGCGCTGTTTGGATACAGGGACTAGGTTAGATTGACTGAAGGGTTACCCTCTCAGGTCTGATGTGAAGAGTTCCATTAGCACTGGAGGAGGTTTTTGGGCTGAGAGCAAATCTAGCGTCGTAGACCGTGGTTGCTGTAGCTAAAAGACCTGTAATTGCTGGAGCTTTGAGTTGGTTACTCATTGCAGACGGTCTCTGTCGGTGTGAAGTGCAGACCTCGTATTGCCAGTTATCGCAGACAGTCACTGTGTGTGTGAAGAGCAGGTCTTGTTGGAGCTTCATGCTGGCAGTTGTATCAGGCTGACAATTCTCAAAGCAAAGAGGTTACTTTGCTGTCCAGAGGATTGCAAAGCTCAGTATTTTCACCTTTTCTGGTGAATGAGGTCTCACTCATGTTAGCCAAGGGTCCAGGACCTGGAGGTCACCTCTTTGGATCAGGAGTCACCCCAGCAGGCCAGCAACAGGGTTAAGGCATGTCCAGTTGGTGCTGGTCGGCTGGGCAATTGCAGAGAGGCCTCTGAAAGCTTGTTGTGTCCCTGTAGCTCATACATGAGGTCATCCAACTAACCCTTGTAAACTGACCCCATTGGGTCACACGGCGTAGTTGGGATTAAGATAAGCATGTCCAATCTTTGGGGCATATCATCAAGGCCAGGCGATAATTATCGCTCAGCGCTCGCAGCGCGAGGACAATTATCGCCGGCCATCTCGGAATTTTATCGCGGAGATAGCGTGCTATCAGCAACGCTTATCTCCAAAGCAATAAAATTCAGAGCGCAAGCTGCCAACTGTGCGATTATCGCTGGAAATCCAGCGATAATCGCACAATGTTTGGCGCTAGCTTGCTGATAGGGCAACACAGACTTAACCATGATATCCACCTTCCATAGGATATCATGGCTAAGTCAGTTGAAAAGCAGGCGTAAGGAAAGTAGCGATAACCAAGGTTATCGCTACTTTTCTTGTCGCTCTGCAGGTTAGCGTGTGGCTAGATAATATGAGAAATGTCGCTTAGCGACATTTCTCCCGTTATCTTGGGGTGGAACGCCCACTTTGCATCTCATTAGAGATGCAAAGATGGGCGTTGGGGGAAAGGGCGAAAATGCAAGGTTTCACGCGATAGCGTGACCTTGCTGATAAGGCGATAAAATTATCGCCGCTTTCCGTCCGAAAACGGACGCTAAAGCGGCGATAATTTTATCGCCTGGCCTTGATGATATGCCCCTTCCTTCTTTAGACAGCAAGGGGGTCCTACTAGCAGCAGGGCAGTCCTTTTGGCAGCATTAAAGTCATTCTTCTTCCAGAGGCCCAGGATGTGTTCTGATGAGTGCTTATGAAGATCCAATTTGCATACCTGATGCCAGCTTTTGTGTTGTGGAATTCTCTGACCCAGCCCCAAAACGGGTTCTGATCAGTTCTTTTCCTTCTCCTACTACTGGCTCCAAACTGCCTTGGGTGACAAAAGGCAGGACTGGCAGAAAGGCACATTTGGCTTCACGTAGAAAAATGTCAACTTTATAAATGTAGCATTTTTAGAATAGTAACTTAAAATTGGATTTTACCAGTAGAGAGGAATTTAAATTACAATTCATTTAGGTGTAATTCTCTATCTGCTCCCACTCTGAAGTTAGTTAGTTAAATTTAATAAGGAGAACCAGTGTAAGTGTGTGGAGAGATAGCCTTATGACAGTGAAAAATACCTTTAGGAGTTTTTCACTGCCAGGTCATGTAAAACTTGAACCCACATGTTCTGCTTTTTAAATACTGTGCACCCTGCTCAATGAGCCTTCCGGCCCTACCTTAGGGGAGGCTTATAAGCATTAATGAGGAGTATTTAGGCCTAGCAAAATGTTTAATTTACCAGGTAGAAATGGCATTTTAAAACAGCAATAAAGGCTGTAGTGGCAGGCTTGAGACATATTCTACATGGCTACCTTAGTTGGTAGCACAATGAGTGATGCAGCCCACAAGTAGCATTTAATTTAAAGGCCCTGGGTATATGTAGTACAATTCACCATGGAGATACAAGTAAATTAAATGTGCCAATTAGGTGTAGGTAAATTTTACCCGGTTTTAAGGAGAGAGCACAAACAGTTTAGACTGGTTGGCAGGGTGAAGTTCACAGAGTCCTAATGCCAACAACAACGATTTCCGCAAAGTAAGGGACAGAAGGCAAAACCTTTGAGTGAATAGCATGTTGGATGTGTGGTAAATATTTCATTACCGGTACTATTTTCTATGCGGTAAAGTCTAGTAAGAATAACTCAGTAAATATAAGAGGCAGAATCCGTGGTATTAGAGGTTCTAAAAGGCTTTATTCCTATACAAAGGAATACAATTCGAATTGCAGACTTCTATTCCATCACCACGAAAGTTCAGGAAGGAAGGGCATACATTATTGACAGATAATCAGTTTTATAGGAAATGCATTACAGTGAAACAGATGCAAGAGGCGTAACAGCTGATAATACAGATAAAATGTGCATACGTAACTAATAGAGGCGGACATATAGGCGTAACTTAGTAAACGTCATTATACATGATGTCACAAGTGGGTGGATCCATAAAAGAATCCTGCAATGTCAGCAGAAATATTTGGCAGAGATGCGCGCGCAGCCGCATGACGTGTGATTGACGTGCAACTAGAGGGTGAAGGGGACTTGACATTTAGCTCTACATGTGGAGACAGAAGTCTGGGGGGTCATGTCAACCTAATCCCAAATCATATCTAATATCCTATGTTTAAAGAACTGTGTTATCCAAAAGGAAAGGTCTCTAGGATAGAATCTATTCTATACTGACTGTTAGTGCGTGTACAAGCGTCTAAGTGTCTACATGAGATGCGAGAGGGTAGGAATATTCCATGGTAACGGGGGCTATGAATTACTTGCATGAGGGCAGCGAGGCCTGGCCCTTTGCACGGTAGCTGGAGGAATGTTTACCTAAACTACTAGACAGGAATGTATCGGATGAGGAGCGGAGCAGATAATCTTGAAGGTGAAATACAGTTTTTGGCAGGCAACAGGCTGGATCAGGCACCGTTAGCCGCGCAGGGAGTAGGACAAAGTTCATGGATACAGATGCAGGCTCAGACTGGAGCTTTCAGAGGCAGAAGGCAGGAAAAGGCTTGATGACAGAATTCTGGGCCTACTCGCCTGAATCTGTAAAATGTAGAAAGTGAACCACATAAAGTCGGTGGCCTTTCATACTTAGGAATGGAATATCTGACCCATTCATGGCGGATCTGAAAGAGGACATGTTGACGGTGGACGCACATATATTTGCGTCTTCAAAACTGGAACTGGAGGGAACATACATGTACTTATAGCATGCACATGGAGCCGTTGGGGTCTACGATAGGGGACATTACTGATCACAAAATTCATATTTCCTCATTCCCTCCTTGTCCCCTACGGACCCTCAGGAGATATCGATCTTCATCAATCCATCGATCTGTTCATATAGCATCATTTGCTCTTCTTTCTTCTTCCGGGATCTTGAACGAAAACTCGGATGTGGGATACACGATGTGGCACACAGACCACAAATTGCTGGCCCACATTGTAGACATAAGCAGCAACTGAATAGTATGAGAAAGCCAATACCTAGGAAGGATAGGATTCTCCATCCCCAGGCTGACAACACGCTCCAAAACCAACCGGACCAAGTCCAGGTGCCTGGACTCTGGTGTATCTGGCTCACAATCTTATGAAGGCGAGTTATGGCTTTATATACTGACGGCGAATTTTCTGGTATGAAAACACAGCAACTTGATCCGATGACCCTACAAGCTCCGCCCCTATCGGCCAGGATGACGTCAAGGACAAGACGATTTTGAAGCACAACAACCCGCATAGCAGACTGCTCTTCTGTTAAATTGCCTAAGGCGGAAGTAGTCTCGTTCACTACTGCTTCAAGGGTTCTAGTTAATCTACGTATCAGCTTACTATTAGTGACTGTACCTATATAGGGAAAGAAACCTTTATTGAAATCTGTGTATTGCTCCCATGCTGTTTCAGTGTAATCGACAATTGGGAGATCTCTCTGCTGTCTATTGTGTACTAAATGGGTATTTCTATGATAATCAGGAGGAGCTAGGAAAACAGGTGGTAGAAGGAATGCTATGTAACAGGTACCATCCCAATCTAGAGGTAGACGTATATATGCGGTCTGGCCACATATAAAGTAGGAATGGCGAGAAGCTCTAAATGTAGACTTGCCTTGATCACTGAATTTTATTACAGTGGTGCATTTACTATGGCCCATGTGTATGGAACCATTCTTTCTTACACATAATTCCCCTTTTACTGGGAATACTGACATGGCGGGCAAGATTGGTGTAGCTTCAGATTCAACGTTCAGGATCATGAGGTTAAGTGTAAAATTACCTAATCCATATACTTCATTTTCTAGATCAGTTCCTGTTCTTTTGGGAAGTCCCTCCTTGTTAGGGTAGCAGACTTTAAGCAAAACTAGGTTCAGGTTTCCCCATACCCAGTTGTCTTGATAAACTGCGGAATTTGAATCTAGGGAATTAATCAAACTAAACCATGCTCCACAGGAGCCATTGTGTGTGAAGGGATATGGAAAGAGGGGCAAAACTCCCTTATAGTTCTGATAGGGAGGGAGTCGGCCACATATCCAACAATTTGTAGCATTGCTGGTCTGATGGGAATGATGTAACATACTAATGAATGTGTTGTTGCGCAGCGCAAATCTATAGGACAACTCATGCGGAGGTAATTCGCTAAAAGAATGTTCTGCAGTTACATTGTAAGCACGCTTAAGAATAGGGTAATACATGTGTAATAGTATGCTGGAAATGATGATCAGAAGACTTAGAAAAAACAAAATTAATAATGTTACTGTGCAGTGACTACGAAGTGATTTACAATACGCATGCTTTTTAAGCTGCATCTGTTGATTTCTTTCTCTATTCCGGTCTAGAGGATACATGTCAGAGACAAATTCAACCGATTCACCTTGGAGAGGACTTAAACAATCAAATTGTCTGACTTACTAGACCTTAACTTCAGTTTATAAAGTTCAGTGTTTGTTGGTTCAACCAAGGGGAGTTTTGAGTCTGTCTGTGAGGGAATGCAGGGCTGAGCGTTCACACTAGATGGTAGTCCATAAAATTTCTTGATATGACTCGAGTGCAACCACCCTTTACGTCCCTCGATCTTCACGGCTGTCCTTGTGGTTAGTAGAACCAATTTTGGCGATTTCCACCTAGGCTCCAGTTGGGTCTTCCGGTCGAAATTCCGGACCAGAACCAGGTCGCCTGGAACCACGTCATGGGGCTTCACCTCAGTGTTATCAGGAAAAGCTGCAGCTACATGTGAACGACAAGATTGTAGTGCAGACATCAAGGAAGCCAGGTAATCTGTCAGCATATTACAGTCAACATCAGTGATTTTGCGAGGTATAGGCGTCCCCCACATATTTGGTGGTCTACCGAAGATCACCTCGTACGGGGATAGCCCTGTTCGAGAATGTGCTACCATTCTCATGTAAAAGAGCGCAACTGGTAAGGCTACTATCCAATCGACACCTTTTTCTCTACATATTTTGGACAATCTAATTTTCAGGGTTTGATTATGACGTTCCACGAGACCTGCTGCCTCGGGATGTCGGACACAGTGGAATTTCCATTGGTAGCCTAACAAAAGGGAAACGTGTTTCATCAGTTCGGAGGAGAACGGCTGGCCGTTATCTGAGTAGACAACACGTGGTAAACCGTACCGTGGGAAGAATTCTCGAACTAACTGTTTGGCAGTAGTCGGGGCAGTGTAATCTGAAACCGGGTAGGCTTCTGTCCAACGGGAAAGAGCACAGACAACTACGAGAACATATTTGAATCCTCAACATCGTTCCATCTGGATATAATCCATCTGGAGGACTTCAAAAGCATGATCGGGAGGTTGAAATCCACCCTGCTCTACGGGGATGCTTTTACCTGGATTAAACTGACAACATATCATACAGGTACGAACTTTTTGTTTAGCTGCTGCTCGCAAGTGTTTGTTGAACCAAATGTGTTGAATGCTGTCTAGCATAGCTTTTTCTCCTAGGTGCGCTGGACTATGTATTGTGTTAATGATGACTTGAACCATGGAGTCGGGAAGAAACCATATAGATTTTTCCTTCGTCATCCATCCTTGATCCGTTTGGATCCCTCCTAATTCAGTCCATTTCTTTATTTCTTCTGGTGTAGCATGTGTCTGTATGTCAATTACATCAAGGGTGGGATCCTTAACTGTCATGCAATGTGTTGGTGTCGGAACTATTGTCTTTGTCATGTCAGTTGTGTGAGTCTGATTCTGAGCAGTCTGTTTAGCTGTTCTGTCAGCTAGGTCATTACCCTGAGAAATGATATCGGTAACCTTTGTATGGGCTTTGCATTTCATAATCGATATTGCAGTAGGTAGATGAATCGCGTCTAATAGGGCTTGAATGAGGGGTCCGTGTTGGATGTGGGCACCGTGAGAAGTTAAATAACCTCTCTCTCGCCACAGTACACCGAAGTCATGGACGACTCCGAATGCATAACGTGAATCTGTGTATATGTTGACTTTCTTATCTTTGGCTTGGATACAGGCTTGTGTCAGAGCGATGAGCTCTGCTGCTTGAGCTGACAAAGTGTTAATACAATTTGTTTCAATGACTTCAGTGTCTGTTGTAACTGCGTAAGCAGCCACTAACTCTCCTGTACTTGTTCTCATACATGACCCATCTACATACAATGTCAAGTCTGGATCTGACAAAGGGATATCTGTCAAGTCTTGTCTGGGTTTCGTCGTGATAGTAATGACTTCAACACAATCATGTGCCAATGGATCTGTTCCGCCTACTGGTAACAGTGTGGCAGGATTTAACGTATTACAACGTCTGATTTCTATGTGTGGCTGAAACAATGTCAATTCGTAACCAGTGAGTCTCGCTATAGTCAAGTGTTGTGTTTGTGTGCGGTTCAAGAGAACCTCTACTGCGTGTGGTACTTGTACTGTCAATTGGTGTCCTAACACTATGGCATCGCTTTGTCTGATTGCTAAAGCTGTTGCTGCCACCGATTTCAGGCACGCAGGAAGAGCCTGAGCTACTGGATCTAATGTACTAGAGAAATAAGCACATGGTTTGTGTGATCCTGCTTGTTCCTGAGTGAGTACTGACAAGGCAGTACCTTCGCGTTCTGTAACAAAGAGTGAAAACTGTTTACTGTAACATGGTGTTGCTAAAACAGGTGCTTGGCATAAAGCTTTCTTTAAGCTTTCAAAGGCGTGTGTATGTTCTTGCGTCCAAGGGAGGACAGTCGATGTGGCTGCCTCCTGTGTTGTCAACTGGATGAGTGGTTTCGCTAGAAATGCATATTGAGGGATCCACTGCCTACAGTATGAAGTGAGACCTATAAAAGCTTGCACCTCCTTTTGTGTCTTGGGTGGTGGCATGTTAGCGATTAACTGGATGCGATCAGGTGTAAGCTGTCTTCCCTCCTTGGACAGCGAGTGCCCAAGGTAAACAACTCGCTGGACACAGAATTGCAGCTTAGAAGGGGACACCTTGTGCCCCTTGTCGGCCAGAAATTTCAAAACCGTCAGTGACGCTGTTTCACATTCAGGTTCGCTTCGGGCGGTGATCAGCAGATCATCGACATATTGAAGCAAGGCAGTGTTAACTGGCATGTGGATACTGTCAAGTTCTCGTTTCAGTGCTTGGCTATAGATGCTGGGGCTTTCTGTAAATCCTTGAGGTGCGCGTGTGAATTTAAAACTTCGTCCATTTAAACTGAATCCGAACAGATATTGACTTTCCGAATCTATTGGGACGCTAAAGAAAGCATTTTTGAGATCAATTACAGTGAAGAACGTTGCTTCTGAGTCAATAGCTGTTAGTAATGAAGAGATATCTGGGACCACAGGGTATTGTGGTACAATACATTTATTTAATTCGCGCAGATCAATAACTAATCGATATACTGGTGGTGCTTTTGGATCCGTTCTTTTAAGAATCGGAATTATCGGGGAATTGCACACATTGGAGTCGGTTTCGACAACCACTCCTTGTGCAATGAGCTCGTCAATGATTTGCAGCAAAGCCACAACAGCATCTGGTGGTAATTTGTATTGTCGCATTCGTGGTAGTACTACTCCTGTTTTTAGTGTGACACGATATGGTGTAATATTCATGCAACCAACATCAGTGGGGCCTTGTGCCCATAAATGTGTAGGTAAATTCTGCAGCCGGTGATCCATGTCTCTGGACACGTAGTGACCTTTAAAGTCACGTAAAAATAATCGTACTCCTTCCGGAGAACAACATATTATGGCTCCTAGAGCTTTCAATGTTTTTATACCTAACAAGTTTTCTGGACATGATTTAGTAAGTAATAAATCTGTAGTACGTGTCAATGGACCAACCGTGAGTGGAAGAGGTTGTGTTACGTCATTAATTATAGGTTTTCCTGAGAATCCAAGGGAAATATTTTGTGAGCCTGAGAGGGGTGCCCCTGGAACTTCACTGCGTCTTATAGTTGTTCTGCTTGCCCCTGTATCAAGTAAAAACTTTCTGTCTTCCCCTAATAGTTCACTATGTACATAAGGTCCCTCTTGGTCTACAGGAACCTCAATAAGGGGTAAGCCAACTTCCCTCTCTAGGCTATTTCATGTGTATCGCTGATAATCGGGATAATCTGCTTGTGCATACTGATACATCTGTTGTGTTGTTGCTTGTGTGGCAGCAATAGGCTGCGCTTGTGGTGGTGCTACGGTCTGTTGTGGAGCTCCCTGTTGCGGAGCTAGTTGTTGCGGAGCTAACCTAGGTTGTGCATGCTGAGGGATTTGTTGTTGATTCTGATCCTGTCTAGGTGGACGTGGTCTTTCCTGGGTTCTACCCGTGGCAATATTATGTTTCAGGACTGGACAATCGTGTATATAATGACCTTGTTGTTTACAATAGTTGCATGTCCCTTTCGTTGGACCTGCGGAATCACCCTTTTGATGACCATCAGCTGGAACTGACTGAGCAACAAGCATTTTCATTTTTGTATCTTTCATACGTCTTTGTTTGTGTTCTTGTTCTTCTCTAATTCTATTGTGGTGATATTGTAACATCTGTAACATCTGTGACGGGGTATTACCTTGCCAGGTACTTTCGAATTTCAATACTCTATTCTTGACTTGTGGTAGGGAATTTTCAACTAATTTTGTCACAAACAGATGTGGATATGACTCGCTACTTGCTTTTATGCCACTATTTATACCAAAACATTTTTCAAATCGGGAATAGAAATCACTAGTGTCTTCATCTTGCTTTTGTTTACAGGCTGAGATTGCACCCCAGTCCTCCTTTTTCGTAGTTAATAAACGTGGCAGTACCTGCACTAGTAATCCTGGTAATGCTGTAGTCTTTTCCCCAAGCCCTGCTCCTGCAGCTCGGGCCCTTTCTTCGTTTTCTAATGCTGTCCAATCTATCTTTTGGTCTCCCACCTCCCATTCCTTTTCTTTGAGTTTCTCGTAAACACCGGCGGGCAATAGGACTTTTAATATCTTCATAATGTCGGGGTAGGTATACTCTCCCATGAGTAACATGTCTTTTATCTCACGGTGGAAACCTGCTGGGTCCTTGTCATGGCTGGGTACTACTTTCTTCATTTCTAATAATTCTATTTTAGTTATAGGCGTGTACACAAACACGCGTGTAAAGTTATTACCTTCACCTCTGATTGGGTGTACTTCGCGTAACGGATTCTGTCTATCTATGTGATACATTTTTCTTCCCATAATGGGAACTGGAACGTGTTCTGGACACACGAAAGCTATATACTGGTTTCGAAATTCTAGAATTTCATTAATTAAATCAGTACCTGACCCTCTCCATTTATTCGTGAGTAGTTCTGTCAATATGTCAGGTAAGGGTCCTGGATCGGAGTGTTGGCTTTTATATAATATAAGGAGGTGTTGAATCATGTATATACTAGCTAAACGCTGTTCGTAGGGGTTAAGATTCAGAAACGTGTGTGCTAGTGCATCATCATTGTATTCGCTGGGACTATCAGCCCATTGTACTGCTGACCTGGCTAATTCTTGTTCGTCCATGGAATCGAGCATATGGTACCCCCTTCGATCTCGGAGTAATTTATCAACGGCTTGGAATAGGTGTTCAGGGGATCTTGTATTTAACATAGGGTTTGGAAAATGTCTATTATATTCTGGACGTATCGGACGTATCGGATCATTAAAGCCTCTAGTATTATTATGGGGTCTTCCTCTACCTACGTAAGCTATCGTTTCTAATTGTTCTGAGTCTTGCTCCTCCTCTTCTTCTGATTCTACTCTGTCTGCTTCTCGTCTTTCTTTATGTATTCGTTCTACTTCCTTGTGGATCTTTCGATACATGGCGATTATACACGCCTGTCTATCATGTTTCTCTTCTGATATGTTCTGACCCCATTTGGCAAGTTTTTGCATGGTATCATGATCTGCCCCAGGCCTGTCTTGGTTCCTAATCACGCAATTTATGAAAAAACGTAGTAGTTGTCTTTGTACATCCACTTTCTGGTATTCCATAGCTTCGTTAATACTTTCTGGACCTCGCCCTGTTTGGACAAAGCGATATATATTGTCTAGGTGTTCAACCATTCCTGGTATCGTCATTAAATACAATGTAGCTCGTCGTATACGTAGTGATGATATGAGCAATTTGTCCTGTCTACCTGGCACTGGATCGTATCTACAATCCACAAGCTGTTCTTTAAACATGTCGGATGTCGCTAATTGGGGTGTACGTTGGAGTGCTAAATCTCTAAGGGTCTGTTTATTTCGCGGCGGGGTGGCAAACATGTCTGTCGTACCTCCTGTAGCACCATCTGAGGTGCTGGGCAAGAAAGGATTCGTTGGACGTAGGATAGAGATTGTAGATGCGGGAAAAACAGTAGAAACGGACGGACCTGTGGGAACTTGTGTAGGAGTTTGTAGTTGCGGGGATACAGACGGATGCTCTTGGTGTTGAACACCATCGGCAAGCGGTGTGTGTGGTATGGTATTAGCATACTCGGGAGCTACGTCATCTAAATAGGAGGAAAGGAAAACGTCCTTTGCTGTTTTGGGATGTGTTTTGGGATGTGCTTTTATCGGGAGCAATGGAGGAGTTAAGTCTTTTGGTATTTCCGGGGTAGCCTTAGGTAACCCTTCGGCCAGAAGAGGATACATACCATTCATAAGAGTGTTTCTTTGTCTATCTACTTGTTCTGATTTTACTCGGGTACCTTCCTCAATTAATAGATTTTCTAGGGTTTTGTTTGAATTCTCTCTACCTTTCTCTTCCTGTCTGAGCGCTTTTTCTGTACGTCTATATGATTCTTTACGCCATAATTCAATGGCATCTTTCTGTGACTGTCTGGCTTTCTTTTTCCATAATTCTTCTTCTACTCTCATGATGCTATCTGCATCCCAGGTCCCCGCTGCGGGCCATCTCTGACTTTCTGGCAAATCCTTGGTGTAGTCCACCCATAAATCAAGAAATAATACGGCATCTAGGCCATGCTTATGATACATAAAGTACCCTGGAGTGTCTCTAGGTGGGATGGGAACAGCTTCTTCGAGTACACCTTTTCTAGTTTTGATCTGTCTTAGTTTCGAAAAGAGCGGCATTTTTAGACCTTATTACTAGAACACACTTTATACAATAAACACAATAATGAACAGTCATTCACACCACAATATATAAAAACATTTAACACTTAACAGTTTTAACGAACGATGATAACTAATAGAAAACTAGTTACTGACATAATACTGACACTAGATAATACTTATTTATATGCAAGACATACTAGATATACTGCTAAACAGTACAGATACACTGCTGAAACAGTGCAGACCGGATTTGTGTACCCAAACCCGTCTTGACCGGCACAGACTATGTGCACGTTAAATGCCTCCCCGGTAATGGTACTCACCGGGTAGCTCGGAACGGAAGGCCTCGGAACGGAACTGAAACTGGACCGGACTGGACTCGACTCGACTGGACTCGGAACTTCGGAACCTGGTGGGCCTCTGTATACCTCGGATCTTGCTCTCTCAGCTAGGCTCTGGTCGGGATACTTCGCACTTCTCACCGCCTCGTCTGGGTGTTGATCGCAGCCTCAGTCGCCCCCGCTTGGCCGGAGGGAGATACAGGAAATCCTGCAGGTACGCGTTTTTGTCCGTTCAGCTGTGGCAGGAGACCGGGCCTGCAACGCACCTCCGGCGCGTGAGATGAGAAAGTGTCCCTATTCGGGCGCCAATTTATGTGGTAAATATTTCATTACCGGTACTATTTTTTATGCGGTAAAGTCTAGTAAGAATAACTCAGTAAATATAAGAGGCAGAATCCGTGGTATTAGAGGTTCTAAAAGGCTTTATTCCTATACAAAGGAATACAATTCGAATTGCAGACTTCTATTCCATCACCACGAAAGTTCAGGAAGGAAGGGCATACATTATTGACAGATAATCAGTTTTATAGGAAATGCATTACAGTGAAACAGATGCAAGAGGCGTAACAGCTGATAATACAGATAAAATGTGCATACGTAACTAATAGAGGCGGACATATAGGCGTAACTTAGTAAACGTCATTATACATGATGTCACAAGTGGGTGGATCCATAAAAGAATCCTGCAATGTCAGCAGAAATATTTGGCAGAGATGCGCGCGCAGCCGCATGACGTGTGATTGACGTGCAACTAGAGGGTGAAGGGGACTTGACATTTAGCTCTACATGTGGAGACAGAAGTCTGGGGGGTCATGTCAACCTAATCCCAAATCATATCTAATATCCTATGTTTAAAGAACTGTGTTATCCAAAAGGAAAGGTCTCTAGGATAGAATCTATTCTATACTGACTGTTAGTGCGTGTACAAGCGTCTAAGTGTCTACATGAGATGCGAGGGGGAAGGAATATTCCATGGTAACGGGGGCTATGAATTACTTGCATGAGGGCAGCGAGGCCTGGCCCTTTGCACGGTAGCTGGAGGAATGTTTACCTAAACTACTAGACAGGAATGTATCGGATGAGGAGCGGAGCAGATAATCTTGAAGGTGAAATACAGTTTTTGGCAGGCAACAGGCTGGATCAGGCACCGTTAGCCGCGCAGGGAGTAGGACAAAGTTCATGGATACAGATGCAGGCTCAGACTGGAGCTTTCAGAGGCAGAAGGCAGGAAAAGGCTTGATGACAGAATTCTGGGCCTACTCGCCTGAATCTGTAAAATGTGGAAAGTGAACCACATAAAGTCGGTGGCCTTTCATACTTAGGAATGGAATATCTGACCCATTCATGGCGGATCTGAAAGAGGACATGTTGACGGTGGACGCACATATATTTGCGTCTTCAAAACTGGAACTGGAGGGAACATACATGTACTTATAGCATGCACATGGAGCCGTTGGGGTCTACGATAGGGGACATAACTGATCACAAAATTCATATTTCCTCAGATGTCTGGTCCAACAGGATGGCCCATAATACCTGTTCTATGTGTTTTCTGAAAGATCGAGAAATCCTTCACACCTTCAAAAAACCTAAAAATTGGTAATGCCAATGCCTGTTGCTATTACTACCCTCCTGTTGAAACTCACTATAAATTCACGAGTATTGTCTCACACAGTGAAGGCCATTTTCTCCTTAGCAGACCTGATTGAGAATGAAAGTAGAATGTTAGAAACTTGTTTGAAAAATATTTTCCTCTTAATTTGAAAAATCTGTTTCAATGATGAAAGTAGAGGTTTGCCTCAGTACTGGAAATGTAAGTTTTATAAATCATATTTTGTGTTGTATGAAAGTCATCTAAACTAAACTAATTATGATGGTTGCTTTTCTTCTGTGACTGTAAATAACATGCCAATTTAACAAGAAGTGTTGGCCTCCCAGTCAACTGACTGGGAAATGTGGAAGCCTGTCCAGAACCACCTTGAATGAGGGACTCTGGCAACATATATAGTAAGGTGAGAGAAGAGGTGGGAAAACAATTCTCTCTATCTTGCTGAAACTTATTTTTTTAATCAAAAATACTAAAATACTTAGCAGCACCATTGCATGTTTTTATTGCTATTGCAAATTCCACAAAAGTAAAAAATCACATGTACACGATGTGTTGTTTAATCAGGCTCAGTGAAAAAATTTATGGGAAAACCAAGGGTTCTATTTAAAGTTTGGCAGATGTATACTAGAGTGGCAAAACCTGTCTGTTTACCCATCCACTGCCATAGAAAACCATCTTCCTGTTTTATTGTATGTTTCTTTCTCCATCAATGGAATTATGTTCCAAGCACGATGAACGGAGGAATCAAGCCATACCGCCCCCTGCCATATTGTAAGTTAGCTTTACATTGACGTAAACATTGTGGTTGAGTTAACAGAAAAACAGCATAAACAGACAAACCCGGTCTTCACCTTACACTAAAACGACTTGAACAACATGTCCCCCTTACTCCAAGGCCTGGGTCTCTATCTAGCAGTGCTTGATGAAGATGAATGCAGTTCTCCACAAAATAGAAGGTAAATTAATATTGTTTTTAATTCTTTTTGATGCCCAATGTATTTTTAACTATCCTTCCACCTCAAGTAAGTACTTGAACTAACAATTTTTGTAATTGAGAATGGTTACAATTACATTTTATTGAAAAAAATGATATTGATTTGTGCTTCAAATATAATTTTTTTAATAAAAAAATGATGTATTAACCCCTTGTAGCCAGAACTCAGAGCAGACACCCTTAAGGTAGGAAAAGCTGTATACAATGTTTACATCTATAAAACAAAAAGTCCAAATATCAAACACAAAAACATTTATATTATATTTTTTAAAAGTACATTAATAATTTAAAAATGACACCAACATTTCAAAAATGTGATAAAGAGAACCAGAGAAATGAATTTTAAAAACATTTTAGTGTAAAAATGTGCCAATAAAAATATAGCACCCGAAGTAAGTAAATAATCACAGTAGACCAACACTAAGCTGAGATGTGTGTCAAATGCCAAAACTACATTTTTGCATGACCACTTTTAAATACTAGGCACCCTTTTTTAAATAAGTCAGCCTTGTAGCCTACAAAAAAGGTTCTTATGACATATTTGAGGGCAGGTTTACAAGCTGTAGCAGTCAGCCATGCCTGGTTGGCTGAAGTATTTTTTTTCTCCTTGTCAGCCTAATGGATCTCACAATATGTGCTGAAATCCCTAGGTGACATTTACCTTTTTCAAGCCACTGGCGAATTTCCCTACACCATATATTATGACTTTAGTGGAAAGTAACCATGCCAATTAGGGATTGTCGAATTTTTCAATGTTTTAGGGGTCAGAGCACATACAATGGGGACTAGACAGCAGTGCCCCTGTATGCTGTGTTAAAAAAGCAGAAAAAACAGTCAGCACTAAATAGGGTGATCAAGCAAAAGAGGGTTTTTCAAAACATTTGCATAATATTCATTATTTAAATGGATTTACCACTCAGGTTACTAAAGCATCCCCTTTCACATAGTACGTTGTAAAATGTATCTGCCCATCATTCTTGTCAGTGCTTCCTTCACTTGGTTGTTCCTCAGGCAGTAAATGAAAGGATTGACCATCGGGGTCACAACTGTGTACATGACCGTCATAAGTTTGTCCTTCTGAAGGGAGTAGCTTGATGTGGGCCGGATGTAGTTAAAAAGCATAGTACCATAGTACAAGGTGACAACAATTAAGTGAGAGGAACAGGTAGAAAAGGCTCTGTGCCTCCCTTCTTTTGACTGCATCTTCAAAATGGTATATATGATCCAAATGTAAGAGACAACAACAGACATTAGGGTTACCAGCAAAATTAAGGAGGTCTCAGTTAAAATAAGCAATTCATAGCTGGTTGTGTCAGAGCAGGACAGCATCAGCAGTGGTGGGACATCACAGAAGAATTGCTGGATCTGGTTGGGTCCACAGTAGGTAAAATTCGAAATAAGCACACTGTACAACAAGGAATGCAGACAGCTAATCACCCATGAACTAGTTGTCAGAATTGTGCAGACTTTAGTGCTCATGAGAGTAGCGTAATGTAGTGGGTGGCAGATCGCTGCATATCTGTCTATTGCCATTACCGCTAAAAAGAAAACCTCTGCGGTGGCAAAGAAAGCAAAAAAGTATAGTTGAGTAATACAGCCTTGAAAGGGAATTATCTTATTGTCCAATAAGAGATTTGACAGCATTTTAGGAAGGAGAACTGTGGTCAAGCCCATGTCAAGAACAGAGAGGTTTAACAGGAAGAAATACATTGGAGTGTGAAGCTGTGAGTCAGCCGCAATGATGGTGCTAATACTGGCATTTCCACTTAAAGTGATCAAGTACATTGCCAGGAAGAGGAAAAACAGGACTGTGTTCTGCCCTGGATGGTCTGAGAGCCCCACCAAGATAAATTCTTTCACAACAGTTAAGTTTCTCAGTTTACTCTGTGCCATTAAATCTGCAAGAATAAAGAAAACATTCTCAGAAGAACTTCTTTATATTTTATATTCCTTAAGCTAATTTAGATCTCTATTTAAAAAATATTTTTTTAAGTGATCTTAACATGACAGACAAACCCTCAAGCCCTTGATATTTGGCCACAAAAGTAGAATTGTAAACCTATTCCCTCGAAATGCAGTGATCATAATTTACTTAATGTATCATACTATCAAACAGCTTACCGCTGACTTTATCAGTAACTTCACTGGCAATATCACATGTGATCTCTCAGTTGTGGTATCACTAATTACATTTCAGCCGAAGAAATATCCAAATTAACAGACACACACACACACATACTCACACACCTATCACAGTTGTACATTCTTTTTACAGATTTCAATGCACGTGTTGTTTATACAAATTTTGGCAAACATATCTCATCTATAAGTTCCTGTCAGATGTTTCACTCTAAACACATTGGTGTTCCAAAATCCTGATTACTTCTTTCTTTCAAATGCTATTCCAAAAAACATAAGGTTTCTTTTCAGCCATTGACTGGTTTAGGTTAACCTTCCTCTGACATTGCTTATTTGAAGTGTCTTTCACATTTTGTACCAGCCTAAAGTATTATTGTCCAAGTATGCTGGAAAAGGAGTACACTTTCAGCATTATACAATGGAATGCAACATTAAATACACATTGAGCATTATAGTATTTAAACATGCTTTCTGCAAGTATTTGAAAGCATGCACAGAGAATAGTGGCCTCACTGCCCTCCCCCTTTGCCATGACCACTTGCATCAGTGAAAAACTGCAATCATATTAATAAAAGACAATCCGAGTTCAGTGAATTATGGTTACACAAATGAACCCCGCCACAGCTGATTTTTGGAGCTTCTCACAGGAATTAAATGCAGATCACAAGCAGGCTATGCATGTTAAATTCTGGATGAATGACTGACACTTTTAAAAGAAAATATATTGTGATGCAAATTTTTTAATATATCAAATATATTGCTTCAGATCTGTTATAATCTGCAGCAATTTTTTGTGGTGGGCAATAAATTCAACTCCGCCGGCAGAGTTCACAGGGTTTTGGCCACTCTGGAGACTTGTAACATGGAGTTCTGGTCATACCCTGCCAACCGCCATGTGGCAGAGTTTTTTCATCTTGCAAGGCTTGCTAATTGGTAAAATGGTGAGTGCAAGTGAGAATTGACATTCGCTAGTGCGGTTTCAAGAGGGCACCTAGTGCGATTTTCTCAATGTAGGGGATTGCGGGCGGTCGCAGGAGTTTGCAACCATTCCTGGTGAGATATCTGCCGCTCAAGTAGAAAATCTACTAGAGTGGCAGCAAAGAAGCCGCACCCTCTGGCATGCCTCATGGTGTCCTTAATGCTGAAGGGCGTAACAAGCTCCTGGTGCTAAACATCTTGCTAAGTTTTCATGTAACTCCATGGAATTCCGTGGAGTGAAACTCCGCAAGTTCCGCCCACCCCCCCCCCCTTTTACATGGCAGACTCACATTTCACCAACATTTTGAGACTAAGTGATCTGCGAAATTGTTGCAATATACTTTGCCATGTTATGTGAAAATGCAGGAAAGGTTCGTGAAATAGCATGTTATTACATGATATAGAAAGCCATTATTTAGCAGTGTATTTTAGAGCAAAATGCGTCCTTGACAGCCATTGTAATTCCTGCTGCTCACTCTACTCTGGAAAACTTGAGGTAACATTTTCCAGCAAACAGTTTGTAATTCTGCAATGTAGCGTAAAGACATAGTTTGGGAATTTCACATAATTAGTGTAATGTGATTACACTCATGTAATTTACATTTATCCCAAGCCTACAGGAGAATGTGTTGCTTGTATGTGATATATGGATATGTTTCTAGTATTAGTAGTTATTGTAGTCGTTCAATGCCACACTCATCTTAACAGTTTAGTTTTCAAGGCCAATTTGGCCAATTCACGTCGACACATACAAATCTCTACTTTCAACATTTACCAGTCATGTTATATGCATGGTCCATAACTTTCCACTGGAGCTTTACCAGGTTACTATTAAATGCTGTTATGAATGCACTAGTCACACAGAACACATAGCATATTTTCCTTGCAAGGCTGGGTTTTTTACACTAGTGTGGCAAAAAGAAAACACACGTCCTATTTTTCCTGAGGAGAGATAGGGTGGGTTTTGAGGTCACATAACATCTGATAACTGATGATGATGGTAAACTTCTTTCCTGCTGACGTAAGAGGGACTTCTAGTAATGACCTGCGGTCTGCACCTTTTGAGTTGTCTTCAGAAACGACCCCAAGTAACAACCTGAGATACCGCACCTATCAGCAGGTAATAAAATAAAAAGTAAGGAGCAGATAAAGAAATCAGTTTTGGAAAAAGGGTCAAGATGTCAGGATGATTGTTTCTGTAATATCTGCAAAATGAGACATTTTATTGGCAAATTGAACAGGGGCTAAAGTTTACTTAGTAAAGGGTAGACTGACTTGTTTTCAGTATTTTTTTATATTTATTACAGTGATGTTTCTCTGTGCTTTTCGAACCTTTTGAAATCAGTGCTTATCAGTGTGTAGTCAGCTGGCAAATCCCCAAAATAGACAGAAACTTTGTTTTTACAAAACATGTGTTTTTCCAGTGATTTTTATAAAGCATGTGTTTTATTTAAAGGAGAAGTAATATGGGAAGGTAGAGTAATTCCATTGGCAATCTGTCCCAAGGACATTTGTTAGACTGTTTGAAGCATAAAAAATTCAGTATATTTCACTCTGATTCACTGCCACATCCCATTACTCTCTCACGTACCATTGCCTCTCACAGTCACTAAAATAATAAGATCAGGCCTAAAACATGCTTCTAAAGCCTGCATATTCAAGTACAAAATACTTGAATGTAACAAAAGGAAGACAAAACAATATTTTACTGAGATCCCTAAACAACAAAACTCATGCAGAATAGTCTTAGACCAGTCTTTTTGCTGCTATCTTATAATAAAGAGTTACATCGTGTTGCTACCCTTAAGAAATAAATGAAAATGACTAATTTTCTCGCACTTTCCTTTCTTTGAATGACATTTTAGTTTGTGGTTGTGCAGTTGTTTACAAATGTATATCTTTAAACTGATAAGGACTGCTTCTGTTTTGGTGAGGTTTTATCAGTTATTATAAGTTTCAACCTAAAGCACATTAGCCTGGTAATAGTGTTAATCTGAAAATGCAGTTAGAGTTAATGAGTGATAGTGCAAATTGGAACATCCATAAAGGAATGCAGGGTGATGCGAAAAATCTGAACACAAGCAATTGGGTTAATTCTTGCCCTATGATAGCATTCCTGGAATGATGGTGCATACGCCTCATAAAGATTTTACTGGCATGAAGACCAGCCTGCAAAAGTAAAAAATACAACAGAACAAGTTTTGTTTTTTGTAAACTTTCAAAAAGAGTATACATTATAATGAGTACATGTATAATCTGACTAGAAAAGGCTAAAGGAAGAGGAAGAGTATTTTTCACAGTAAAAGGATTTTATCAGTTATTATAGGTTTTAACTTACAGCAAAATAGCCTGGTTATAGGGTTAGTTTGAAACTGCAGTTAAAATTAATGAGTGATAGTGCAAATCTGAACAACCATAAAGGAATCCTTCTTGATGAAAAAATCTGAACATAAGCAAGTGGGTTAATTCTTGCCCTATGATGGCATTCCTGGAATGATGGTGCACAACCCTCATAAGGCTTTTACTGGCATGAAGACAGCAATTACTGACATATGTTATGCCCTCCTGGAACAATCTGTTATGACCCATCCTGTTGTTATGACCAGTCATGGTCCTGACCTTACACCCTTGGGCGCCAAAGCACAGACACAGTAAAGAGACAATGGCAGTGTCACCCCTCCTGTACTAAGTGATAGAAAACTGTTTTCTGTAATTGGTGATAGCAATTTTTGAATTGAAAACAAGCGAGCAAGATTTCTTGAGATTGGGGAAATGGTGAACAACTTGGATTTGCAACAATGAAAACCCCACTTATTGTTTGATCTGCCAGTCCTAGACTCATGTGGCCACGCGCTTGTAAGCTTCATGACAGAATACTTTTCCTTATCTAAATAGCCAGAGAATCCAATGCCATCCACTTCATCCAGTCTGATGGCGAGCCCTCTGGTCATCTACTTTGTCTCAGCCTGCAAAAGTAAACAGCACAACAGAGCAAGTTTTGTTTTTTGTAAAGTTTGAAAAACAGTGTCAATTATAAGGAGTACGTGTACAATCTGACTAGGAAAGGCTAAAGGAAGAGCATGAGTATTTATCACAGAAAAAGGGTCTAGTATATTCAATAACATTCAGCAAAAGCAGATGCAAACATTATGTTTGATTGTTTGTATCATTTGATAATAACACAGTACAATACAAGTCATCAAGGCAATTTAAATTGACAACCCATTTATGCACTTCACAGGACATTAAACTAAGTTAGAAACAGTCAAAGGAATAATCACCAAGAACAATGTCAAGTTATGTAACATAAAAGGAAAAGACTAAAGTGTTGACAGATTCTGCAAGTGAAAGTAACTTGGATATACCAATAGGAAAGTTATTCTAGCTCCTAAAAAGGTACCTTGTTGCTATCAGTGACATTGTAATGTGTTCAAAGTACTTTGTGTTGAATTGAGACTTGAAAGGGATACAATAAAACTTCTGAATATTTTCCCACTAAACAGGTATTATATAAAGGTCACACATATTCAGAGTAGGAAGCCTAGTCAGTTTGAAGCTGTGAGAAAATAGATAATGACACTCTTCAATGCTTGCCTTTGAAAAACCCTTTACCTTTTCCCCTTCCCTCATGAGGTTTCAGTCTATCAGGTGTAAGAGTATTGTGAGGCTGCCAAAACATTGCATGGCTAGTTACGGCTCCATATCATTCTTGCAGGCCTTTCAAAACAACAGACTGTCCGTAAAGGAGTTGTTTACTGACATACTGCCATACTTCAGAAGCCGCCTTACACAATGGCTCAAACGCTTGTGATAATGTCTGCACTGGTGTAATGTTACCTATTCAAATATGTAGTGGAATTCTCAATGCAACTGTGTCCCACTCTGGTCTTGTAAGTAAGTGGGTTACCAGTTGAGGGGTGTGAACCCATTCTCAAGCAGCAAACACAATCCTTGTCAGGCTGTGGTCAAAAGCAAACCTTAAATTAACCTGTGCTGAACAACCTGGTAGCTCGAGACAGAGCAGTCAAGCATAACTTAGAGGCAATGTGTAAAGTATGTATGCAGCACTTTAAACTGTAATACAGTGTAAACACTGCACAAGAAGGACCCCACACCAGATTTGAACAATGGAGTGAATTTTAACAGATAAAAACAATACAAACATTACAAGAATCCAATCAGTAGAACCAGAGATATGCAAGTTTAAATACTTAAACAAAAATAGCGCCAAAAGTAGAAAATGCCTACTGTGGTTATCTGATCACTCCAGACTGAACAAAGTCACAAGTTCAGGCTGACCGTAATTGATGGTGAGCTAGCTACAGGTCCCCAGCCAGGCCTGCTAAACACGAGTATCATAAATCTTGGTTGCTGAGAATGCAAAGTCATTACGTTGAGTTACACTGTCCGGTATCGTGAAATTTCTGACATGGAACTTGTGATGCTAAGTCTTGAGCCAAGATGCATCAAGTAGCAAAGCGAGTGACCATCAACGGGAGCTTGAGATGCAATGTCCTGCATCATCATCATCAAGGAAGCTGCTGGAGCTTTTGAAGAGTTGCATAGCGATGCATCAACGCTGAGGTCGGGGTGCATCACACTGGGCCAGTGCTAGTGAAGCCACACTGGCTTGTGAGGATGTGTCTCGAGATGTGTCACACTGTTTAGAGATAGGCCATTTTTTTTGCATTGAGATCCATGCACTGGGTTGGGCTGTCGGACTGCAGAGGAAATGTGTGGTCCTGCATCTGAGAAGAGAGCAACTGCAAAATGCTTGGCCGATTATCTGTGTCATACTGGATCAAGCTTGTGGAAATATTAAGGTGAGGCCCCGTCATTCATCAAAGATGCCTTCCAAAGCCTGTTGAGTCAGTGACTTGAGAACAGGATGTCAGACAACTGGCACATCGAGATCATGGAGCCCTTATTCACAGGCAGGCTGGATTCAGTAGGGCAGCTCACAGCAGAAGACTCTGCGTGCAGCAACAGCAGTCCTTGGCAGCGGAGCAATCCTTTGGCAGCAAAGCAAGACAGCAGTTCTGACTTCACAGCTGGGTAGTCCTTCTTCCTGGCAGATCCTACAGGTCCAGAAGTCATCTGATGAGTTAGGGTCTGAGGTTCAATATTTATACCTGGTGCACACTTTGAAGTAGGAGAAACTTCCAGAGGTTCCCACCCCCAAAGTTGCTTAACATGTCCTGCCTCCCTGCTCTGGCTCCAGATTGTCTGGGGTCAAAATAGATAGCACAAACCAATTGCACCTGGTTGAACACCTGGCATTATCAAACATATCTTTTTATTCCAACAATGTGGCTGTTTACATTTCTAACCCACACAAAGTATATCAGCAATTGAAGATTTAGCAGTGTGAGAACTTGGTTACCGTTTAGGGTTCATCCCTCAGTCCTGGTAAAACTCAAGCCCTTGTAGTGTGTAGACGTTAGTTGGATGATCCCTGTTATATCTAGAGCTAGCTGTAACTCATGAATTAAATAGATCATTCATGTTAAGCTATGATAACGTTAGCCAATTATATCAAACTCCTTAAAATATGGCAAAATCATCCTATTAGCACATTAATGTGGGTAAAATTTTATTTTTGACTGCATGTTTATATTTAGTTTGGGCTTTGGTAACATTTGTACATACCCCATTTTTAAGATATTAAACATTGCAAATGTTTACTTTATTAGGGGGCCACAAACCCCCAAAATGCTTTCTGTTCATTGGGTCTGGGAGATTTTGTAATTTTCTATGTTCTTTATGACATTCCATGGTGAAGAGGGTGGTGTTTTCAAACCAGACTGTAGCACAGGATTTCATGTTGCAATATATTTTTATCATTCACAGAGAATTTATGAAAAAGTAATTCAGCACAGCGCAGCGAGTCGCCTTGCTGCACTGCATTACATGGAAGGGGCAGGTATGCTCTGTATTTATTGCAATACAGTGCATTCCAGCCTTTTCCCAGCACTGAGGCACAATGGGCTACCTAGCATCAGTTCAGCAACACTTTCACCATGGTGCAAGGGTGCCTGCTTTGCATGCCAGATTTGTTTGTGGATGAGGGTCACGTTCCATCACAAAAACAATCCCCTGAGGCATTTTCCTCTTTCTATGTGTGCAGCTGAATTTTCATGGGTGCAGCTTCTGCATATTGTATGCTGTGCTTATCCCAGTGGCAGCTTACGGACCTTTTAGCGCATGGGACAATACACATGAATTGTGCACATAGCTGTGGTATATTCACAAGACTATAGATTGCCACTGCAACAACATACATTGTTTAAAAGATAAAAAAGCCTCTAACTACACTAGCCAGGAAAATAACATTCATTGCATTGATCTGGATCTGACTCACATGAGCAAATAGATTTAAGAGTGAGGTCCGCAATATTGCATGTTCATGGTGCAAGGGTGCATGTGTTGATGCTAGGCAGCCAAAACGGACCCAGTGCAGGGACAAGGACAGGAATGCGTCGTAGTATGGCACATTCCTGCCCTTTTCCCATAATGCAGCGCTGCAAGGTGACTTGCTGCAGTGTGTTGTGTTACTTTGCCATAAATATGGCCCTCAGGCTACTGACAAGATGTGCTCTATGCCAGCAGCTATAGTCCTTCAGAGTTGGCACAGGGCTCCATTGTTGCCGGTACCATGTTGGTAGTGCAATTGTCCGAGTGTTTCAATGAGTACTACATGAAAACAAAACAGATGGTGCACGTATTTCTTCAGTGGAAGCACAGACCAGGAAGGTTTCTCCCCCTGTCATGGAGCTCCCTTTTCATGTCGCTGGCTACTGACCTGAGACCTCCCATTGACCCGAATTCACCTGATGCAGAACACCTGGATGCAGCTGTTCCAGGCTCTGTGATGAGGGACTAGGACTAGGCTGCAATTTTCTATTGAGGTTCACTGAACACACTTAGGTTTTAGGGAGAATCGCAGAAATAAATGTTTATAGAAAAACAGGGTCAAATGAAGTTCCTTTGACAATCAGAAACCCAGGCTTCCCTTGGGTCAATGAGAGAAGTATCTAGGCACTGGTTTATTAAAATGTACAATCTTTATATTAAGTATTCAATAACATGCATTTATTTCATTCTTGTCTCAGGCAATGTACAGATCTGGGACCGGCTGGTGTTGAGCCCAGGTGCACAGGTTGCCACCATAGGCAAGCACCGAGCTGACACAGATGTGTTTATGTGCACTTTGACAAGGGTGTAGACTATCAAGCACAATTTAACAAGGTCTATTAGTCTTCCTAAACCTTTACTGTGTGGTTGACATGTGGTGTCCCAAAGGATGGATAAATGTGTCATGCTACTCCAGATCCACTACCTCTGCCTGCACCCACATGCATTGTCTGCCTATAGGAGGGACACCTGGGTGTAGCCTGCTAGGTCCTTTGGAGAACTCTTACAGGAAGTGATGTTTCAGGCTCTTCCTCTGTGACATTATAAGTATGTGCACGGTACGTTATTCTGAATCATTCCAGGCTAAGGCTATGATCCTTTGCGCTGCCTGCGTTGGAGCTTCAAATAATAGCTCTCAAGCAGCTGGATTCAGCCTCCTAAGCACAGAGTAATATGAAGCTGTCATTGACAGATGTCTGAGCACATGTATGAGCAGATTTATCAACATTTCACACAATGCAGGGCAGAAAGACACCTTGTTGCGGAGCGCTGCAGGACTTGGAGAGGGATGGAATGCTCCATATTTAACATTATGCAGTGCATTCCTGCTCTCTCGTGTACTGGAGCAGTATGTGCTGCTTAGCACCAATAAAGGCCCCTTTGTACCAGTGGATTGCAAGCAGGATTGTTTTGCATGAAGGGATAGCTTCCTGCACAAAAACAACCTTTGAGTCTTTTTTCTCTTTTTATGTGTGATGCAGAATACAGCACATATAGAAAGAGGAAAAAACAAGGAGAAATAAGGACATTTTTCCTCATTATGCCTCCCCTGGGAAGGCATAGCATTTTAACACATTCCCAGGTCTACCACTTGTGGTGACTCTGGGAATGCTCCAAAATCCATGAGTGGATGCGTGGGAACGCCCACACTCCACCCATGGAGTGCCTCCCTGGGGTAGAGTATCGCAAGGCAATGACTTGCCTGCCTTGCATTTCTCCGGATTTACCAAGCCACGCAGAAAATTCCATTCTATGTGTTGTGTCACTCTGCATCCACTTGCAAGGGCGATGGGAAACCTTTGATAAGTATCCACCTTATTATTCAGTCAACTTTCTCACCCCTTCTCGAGTGGAGCAGGTGAGATTGTCTTTCATGTGGTCCCTCCTTTGGTTCTCCCTCTGTCTAAGCATCCCTGCATCACAGTGCACAGAGTGACCGCTTCCTCCACACGGCTCTTTGACCTGGAGTGTAATCCCATCCAACCTGGTGCTCCCTCTGTAGCACCCTCTCTGCTCAATTCCCTCCACTGTAGGCTTAAACCTTTCTGGTGGTACCAATCTCTGGGGCACCCCTCTTTCCCAGCTTCCGTGCAGCGGGCACGGTGCTGATCACCCAGTTCCATCCCACCACATACCAAGACAGACCATGCATTTTGGAGGTTTTCCCCTCCAGCATCCGTGCAGCTCCCCAGGTCTGTCCTCCAAGAGAACCTTTACTGCTGTGCTCTCACCTTCCAGTTTCCTTCAGTGAGCCCGCGGTGCTGCTGCGCCGGCAATCGGGGCAGCTTTGCTGTCTAGTGGCCGCCGTCCGATCTTCCTTGCCAACCATGCTTAATGGGAACAACATAAGTCAATCTTTTATAGGATACCACTTGCAGTGACCACCACTATGGCCTCTGACCCTGGCCAGCTCACTCTTTACCTGCCACTCATCCTTTTGTAGACAATCACATTTCCACAATCTTAAACCATACACCGTGCTGTGCACGCTCTCTGCATATACCACTTTGCCTCCTCAGTATACCTCAATAGAACCAACCGAGGCCTTTAGCTGGGGATACCCAAATGGGGTAAATGGAGCCATTTTTAGCCATAAATATGTATTTATGGCTGTAAATGGCTTTGTAAATCTGGCTCGCTCGGGTGGGATGGATGAAATATTTTTGCACAAAGAGTGCATTTAACACCACCAGTTGATGTGGTATTTTCAGGTTCCAAAAACGGGTTTTATCCATTTTATACAGTGCAGACAGACAGACAGACAGACAGACACACACCCACATCCGTTTTTATTTTGTTAACCCACACAACAACGTGTTGTTTCTTAGACACACAAATGTGACCTCCAACAAAGACATTTGTATGACTTCTTGCATTCCAGGTATCCCGCAGTTTCTTATTTCATCCGCGCACAATTGAAAAATCGGGGATACAAAAACTGTAGGAAAATGTCAAGTGTGTATGTGGGGGAGGGGGTCCCATAGAAATCTCTCTCTCCTCTTCTGTACAAGTTTCCACGAGTCCATACCAACATCAATTTCAGTTCAAAATGTATAAAGCTAATATCCGACTGCATTTCTAAGTGAGAAAATTAATTCAAGGACTACGTGAGCATCACAAAGTGCATGAAAGATGGGGTTCAGTGGAAAACAGACTTACCTCTTCCTAAAAGATTCTGGCACTGAAACACTGAGCGTCAGATCCCCACGAAGATAGTCTGTCCCCCATCTCTCCAGCGCCACTTGGAACCAAGCCTCGCCTGCCATAAAGTGTACGATGCATAGAAGCAGCGACCCTTTCCTCTAACGTTCTTGCTACATTGGACTGACAAGTGCTGTGGGGCTGTTGAAACTGGATCACTGGTATGCGTCCTACACTTGAGTGTGGATAGAGCCATAGGAAGCTACGCAATATTACGCGTAATTGCGTAAAATGCAAACCTCTCATTTTGTGCTGTATTTTTGCATGAAATGTGTCCTCACGTCAGTGGATGTATTCAAACAAAGCACCGCAAGCAGCAGCCCCCCATGCTCTCTTGTTCAGAGTACATTTCACTACAAACAGTAACATTCACTGTAAATGTTTCTCTCAAATGTCACATAACTCTTCAGAATGCAAAATCAAGCAGTCAGATTATGTTGCAAGAGATCTTCACACATCATACCCGTCCTTAAGGGATGTGATTGGCCTCTAGAGTATAAGCTTTAAACCCCTTTTCATCATCTGAAGAATCCAGATGTGTGGCAGATATTGCTTGATGACTTCATTTGACCCGTTCCTCCGTCGTGTCCAAGTCCAGCGCGGTATATCCAGTGCAGGTCAGACTCACACAGATGCCTCTGTGCAGGGCTCTTCCAATGTGCGTTGCCAGAGCTGTACAGGGCATTGCAGTGGGAGCCTCGAGTGCATCGACCTTCGTCCATGCCCTGAAAGACAGCTGAACCCCTCATGGCATGAAGCTACAGGCTGCCCATATAGGGAGGACAGTGCCAAGCTTTATTTTTCATGTCCATCACCACCAGGAATAGCCTGCAGTGAGGGGAAACAAAACAATAATGACCCTCACACATTGAGGGAAAACTCCCTGAGTTTGAGGATCATTTGTATTTGAAAAACAAAAAAATGCCCAAAGTTTGGTGGCAGCCATCAAATCCTGTGGTGGCCCTCCATCAAACATTCAGTAAGGAGATTGAAAGGAGCTGCCATGATGGTGGGTCCTTTCAATGCACAGAGATGACTGTTGGGCCTCTGGTCCTTTCTGTATTGAACAGACAGAGCAGGCTTGGGATAGGAGGAATCGCGCCATCCTAGGGCCGTATTATGGTAACTGCGCATTTTCACTGTTTGCGCCGGCGCATCTTTAAGAAGGTGCTTCGGTGCAATTAGTGAAAGTGCGCCCAATTACCATGAATGTAGCCCCCAGCGCAACCGGATACTCATGCTGCCTTGGGGGCAGCGCATTAAAGTGAAAAACGGAGCAGCTGCTTTACAGCTACTCCATGTTTTCACTTTAACAAAATAAATGAATTATTTTACGGCGTTTTATATAGCGCGAACTTGATCCTAAGGTATCCGGGATCGAGCGCTTCACATAGCACCAGTTGCTTACATGAGGACACATTCATTTTTGTTAGGCACGGGGAGATTACGTGATTTGCCCAGAATCACACGATGTTCTGCGTCATTGCCGAGACTCAAACCCAGTTCCCCAGATTCAAGGTCGACTGTCATAGCCCTTAGGCCAACTCCTCTCCCCGTGGCAACCCCCCTGAGCTTTTGAAGAGGATGTCTGGGGGCTCCATGGGACCCTCTATGCCCCTTGCTCTCAGGGGGCGCACTGACAGTGTTCCACTCATCATTGCGCCTTTGCCTCTGCGCCAATGTCTGGAATACGACGCGGGCCAGGGGCAAAGAGATTCAAATGGGGGAACGCCCCCTCAAGATAGCGTAAGCGCTTTATTCGCACCAGCGCTATTGAGTTTTAGAGAAGGGGCCGCACAAGCGTCTGCGGCCCCTTCTGCAGTACCAAAGTGCCCCAGGGTGCACGAAGCAGGCGCAAACGCCCATTGGGCACGAGGCACTTTTTGTAATATGGCCCCTGATGGTCACTCAAGCAGCCAAAGTCTAGATCAGGCATCTATCAATACTTTCTGCTTTTTAAGTGCTTACACATTAACATAATGGTATGCATGGACGGACCCCTAAAAACGACTCATAGCTCACCCCATCACCCAGCTGGGAACATCCAAGCAGCTATTGAAGATTCAATCAGTTTTACAGCTAAAGAAATGCTGAGATTTAAAGAAACATTGTTTCTAGCAGACTTTAGTCTTCAAAAGAATGATACCAATGCGAACCCTGCCAACGCCCCACCTTTCTTGCTCACAAAAACTTACAAACAACAACAAGGCGCGCTAAGTTTTAGAATTACTCCCTGACACTAAATCCCAGTTGCAGACCCCGCTGCACCCGACTGAACTGATCATCACTTATTTGCATTTCTCACCAATCTCCTGATCGAGAGACCCCAACATAAGAGGAGCTGCAACCTTTCCACACAAAGAGAATAAAGGGAGCAGTGGCGTTTATTACCATGGACCACGTCATCGTAATAAATCCCCTTTAAACGAGATGCTGATTGGGGAAAGTTCTTTTGTGGTAAGTCATATCCTATCCAATTGAACCGTATAAGATTGTTTAAAAAAAAAAAAACTCACAACCACATCCAGAGTCAATGCCACTTGGCGCCCCCCCCACTCTGAGTCATGTGTATGGAGTGATAAGACATGCAATTTGGTTTATGTTCGTGCTACAGAAAAAGTGAAAATAAATATGTTTTGAGTTCTTCAGGTGGGTACAACATGAATAAAACAAAAATACATATTTTAGATATACCTTGTTTGCATAAAGATAAAAGCAGACTGTGTGCTGGGTGCCTCGGCAGAAACAGGCAGGTCGTCCCTACAATCAGTTGCTCGCACTTCTATTAATACTGCCTTCATTATTACTAAGGGAATAGGAGAGGGATCCCAGGCCGCTGCAGTTAGTTCCTGCTGTTGTTTGTGGGATGTCTTTGCGTCAGGCTCCCACCTGGGAATGCCCATCTCCGAAGACCCAAGTTAAAATCCAGCTCCAGAGGACGAGGTCCCTCGAGGACACCGGCCATCTCAAGCACACCTTTAATTTACAGGATAATCCACACTGCACAAACATCACATTTACCAGGCAGTTCCCAAAGCAGCCAAATAGAACTCACATTGTGACCAATAGCCAATTTGATGAAGTAGCCACAATAGTACAATTTGACAAGTGGGGCAAAGAGGCTGAACGCCCAAAGATTTTTACTTCTGTAAGTTTAGCCATGTTTCCTATTCCATGCCACTGAAATGGCTCAAGCATTGGGTGACAGGAGCGCTCTGTTTGCGTGGCCTGCGGGCACCTTTTAAAGGGATTAAACTTGAGGAACCAGCAAATCAATACTCAATAATTATTAAATAAGTAATTGAACAAGATATATACAAACATAGTAAATATAGTAAAGATGTTTTTCAGCTCCCACAACATTGATTTTGGGAATATTTGCAAGGTGAATTCCTCAGCATCTGTGCATCTTTGTCATTCAGACAGGTTTGTTGGGGCAGAGAAGTCCCCTGCATGGTGACGGACATGTACCCCTGCCATGAGTGCCCCAGTTACAAGGAAATCTGGACCTCTGAAGCTGGTTTTTGGTCATGGGCAAACATGTATCATGCATGTGCATCATGACTCAGGCCTGTCTCATAGTAATGTGATCTTGTTAGGCCAGGAGGGGTGCCCTAAGTGCTACTCTCATAGTGGTAAACAGAACAGCCCTTGACACAAGCACAGGGGTAGCAGCATTCTCGCCTTGTGTTTTATAGGAATCAACAGTGGAACAGGCCTTGTTACCTGTGTCACAGAATTGATACCTACCAGTCCACTCATGTAAAGGTCTGTGATTGGGCACTTTCCTCACCTTTGGACTGTATGTTGTCTGTATTTATTGCTGTGTAGCATGTGAGGCCTGTGTGTGTGTGTGCTGGGATGTATGTGTGCTTGTGGATGGTAAATGTCATGGAGGCCTGTGGGTTCCTCTCAGAAATCCAAGGCCTTGAAAAGCTGGTTGGAGGAGGGGACTGCAAGCATCCACCCCCCGCCCCCCACAGGTAGATGTGACTTTCTGACTTTCCAAAGGGCTGGGTGGCAACATGAACACAGGAGGAAAGGAAGCAGACCTCTTTGGTTCAAAAAGAGTCACTTATCAGTGGAGCTTAGACTGATTGTCAGGTGAGATGGTTTTTCTGATAAGGTTGTCACTGTAGGACCAGGAAATCATGATCGAAGGGAGGCCTTAGGCCTTTGAACTCTGTTGATGCTTATTATTTCAGTGTAGGCTGACAGCCAAGTGCGATCCCCAGTTACTCCTTCGGCCTTTGTGGTGGGTCAATTGGAACTGCAGGTGCTCCTACTGTGGCAGGCTGTCCATTTCACAAAGGACAGGACAGAGAAGAGGGCACTTCAAAAGGGTTCAACACCCACAACACACATTTAAAACGACTGGAAATTAAATCACAACCACTTCTGGATATGGACTATAAAGGTGGGAATGTGAGTCCGGCATGTTGTTCAGCAGCATTGTGGAAAAAAGATTAGCAGGACTTCAGGTGGCTGCAAAAAGGACAAGGAACCAAGGTCAACTAGTTCCCCTGCTTGGTGAAGGGCCATCACTCAGGAACTCAAGACCATTGGCCCTGAGCCTGGAGCCCCTGCCTGCATTACAAGACCAGAGGACCCTGTGAGGAGGAGGAGAGTACCTGAAAGGAGTGAGGCACAGCAAGAATTCTGTCGAGTTGATCACAGTGAGCAAAGTGTGGGACATCCAATCCAGTCAGGACTGTTGCAAGAGTATGGGCTGACAGCCTTGTTTTGTATAACAGTGACCCTCATATGCCCGGTGGGGTCACTATAGGTTTAGGGCCATCACCTTTGCTGACACTGGGTTGAGTAAAACTGTTCTAGGATGCCAAGCCTCCTGGGGACGTACGCAATCTAAGCCCATAGCGCTACTAAAATTGACTCTTAAGACTGACCTCTGATTTTCTCGTGTAGTGACTAGTATGGGCCATATCAGAAAGTCACCTCCATTAACAATGGGGAACAACGTGCACCACTAAAAAGGAAGCAGGGAATCTGGGGTACTTTGGATATTACTCAGGGGCATATCAACAAGCGGCAGCGATAATTATCGCAAGCCGCCCTTAGCGTGAGGAATTTTATCGCCGGCTATCCAAGATAATTATCGCCATGATAGCACTGTATTAACAACGCATAGCGCAATGGTGATAATTATTCCAGTGATAGCGATATTTTCCATGGAACATCGCTGGTTTTCCAGCGATGTTCCATGGAAAATGGCGATATCCTTGGTGATAGGGCCCGTGGTCTTAGCCACACAATCCACCCCCCATGTTAGGTATGCCTTAGTCAGGAATTTTACAGACGTTACATTCCTGCGTTAAGGCATACTTAACGTGATTTTAAATATCGCTAACCCTCGTTGTAAATATGAGGAAGCTGGGTTAGCGATATTTAACCAAGGGAGTCTGGTCAGGCACGCCTCCTTTGCATCTCATTAGCGATGCGATGGGAGGCGTGCTGACAAGGGGCGCTAATGCAAGGATACACGCGCTAGCGTGTCCTTGTTGATAATGTGATAATATTATCGCCGCTTTTCGCACGGGCTCTAAAGCGGCGATAACATTATCGCCCCACCTTGTTAATATGCCCCATAGTTCGTGGTTTTATGCTTTGTTTGTTTATAGTAAATACTACTCTCTCACAAAAGTGAGTTTTTGACTGGACAAGCAGGTATTGCTGGTACTGTATGTATTTTGAGTCTTGCGTCTGTGAAGGTCCTACACCTACCTCTCCCAAAGAGCCTTGTTTTAACCCACACAAGCACTAAAACCCTAATGCTAAAGGGGTAATACTTGACCTAGTTGCTAAGAACCCGGAGTGGGTCAGGCCCTGAGACACCAAGGGGAAAAAGTAACAGCCCATTAGCTTGGGCCCAGTAAACCCTGTGTGCCCCATGGCCCTCTGAAAGGGGTTCTTACAGGGCACCCTCAAGCAAGTAATTGAGTGCACAGAAAGACCTACAGGAGTCTTAAACACCTGCACATTGAAGGATAATTGTTTTTGTCACAACTAAGAAGGTTTGTTTAGAAGAAGCTCATGTTCATGCTCAGTTCACCACTCACCAGCAGAAGCCTTGAAAGTGCACAAGGCAAGAAAAATGAATTGTCTATATCCCCTTGAACACACTACAACTATCAATTAAACTTGTTATTGGAAACTCTGAAAAACTCCTTTGTCAGCATTCATTTTGAAAATATAATTGAATAAAATGCAAACCTCCCTAAAGGTAAACATGTTAATCTAATTAAATCATTAGTTACAGACAGTGAGTTTAATGTTGAATTTAGTGATAAAGGAAAATCCTCCAATTTCTATGGGAAATGTTTAATCTGCTGGGGGAGAATCCACAATAGAATTTCCACTACCATAATCGTAACATGCAGGAGAAAATTGTACTGGTGAAATTCTTTTGTGGATTTAGCAATTTCTCCAAGAGTTGAAAATGTATGATCTAAGTTTATATACTTCCCAATTTAATGCCAGACTACAGTTCACAATAATTAGTCAATATGCATTGCTTTTAAGGCAAAGACCTAAAGATCTTGCTCTATATGGGACCATAGCTGCTGATCAGTAACCATGCCACAGTCATAATTATATGCTGAGCTCTGTTGAAAAGAGGACTGCCAACAACTCTTTTACTCTCCAAACCCTTATTGATTTCCGAACCAATTTTAACCAGAGCCTGCTCAGTCAATCAATACGAAGACTAAAAGGGATGAGATTCATACAGGTTTTATTTGTACCTCATTTATACCTTTAACAGAGATACTTTTGCCATAATCAAATGTTTTTTTTTCGTGCCAGCTTCTAACTTTATTGAAAACAGAGTGATGGGTATTGCTGGTTGCCAAAGAAGAAGTTATAGTAATTTCCAAAATTACGCAAACCATTTCCAATGGGATAAAGTCGATACATTCAACTAGGCATCTGTATTTATATTCCTTAAAGACAGTAATATCCATTTGATTGTCTACTTTTTTTATATCAGTTGGACAATCCCAGACAGATGTGATGTCCTGTGGATATAATGCTCTATTTCCATTGTATGAGAATAATATCCCTTCCATTCCTTAGGATCTTTCAGAGCAGCCTCACATTTACAGAGGTGAAAGTAGCTCAGTCCAAAAGTAGGAAGATCTTTTGTTTGTTCCATGCTTGACATGGGTTGGGAGTAATTCCAAAGAGAATCCACAAAAGCATGTGGTAGGATTAGTCTTTAGTCTCCAGCGGTTGGTCATCACATCACATCCCTGTTTTACTTGCAAGGCAAGTCTATGCGGTGATCCCTCATATCAGCAATGGATCAGGAGAATTCCTTATTTCACCCCCTTTAAATGCTCCTTGGTGTTTCTCATGTGTTGTGAGCAAGGTGAACCTACCTTCTAAGCAATCAGTGCTATTTTGAATGGGATCCCGACTGGCACAAATCGCTCTTCCCTTAGCACTCTATACATGTTTGTGAGCTTTGATATTGATTTTACCATGCATTATCTTACCAGTGACCTCAAGAGCTTTTCCATCCCATTTGGTGTTCTTGCTAATATGATAGCACTATAGCAGAAGAACAGCACAAAAAGATGCTTGAGACCAAAGTAAAGACCATTATGTGTCTCACACACACAATAAAAGATCAAAATGACTGCTACACAGCCATTGCCATTATTTAGACCTCTAATGATGGGAGCTTAAAAATGAGTTTATCTCCGTGTGTTTTATGTGATCACTCCTCATTATGAGAATCCCGGTGATAGATGCAATATCTTTGGCACCCGACAACTAACTATACCCATAAGTAGCTTATTTATCAGGAGGATCTATTTCCAGAAAAAGTAAGTGTGGACTTGGTGAAGGTGCTTGTAAACTTCAAATGTGCGTCTTAAGTTAAGAGCTTCTCCTTACCCAGCAGGCCGGTAGATCATACAAACATCAATACAACTTTTCTGTCTGCTTTTATTATGTCCAGGAAATAATCTCAGAGAGTAATCGTGTTTACTTTCCAAATTATTGTAATACAGCTTCATCAGTACAGAGGCAAAATGCTTCCATAACTGGTCCTCTGACTTTATAATAGAATTGGTTCTCAAACTCAGGGTTGGACTGGCAAAATGTAAAACCAGTCCCACTTCCTCTCTTTCTTTGTATCTTCTTTCAATAGTTATACTTTAATAAAGTATTCCCATGTTAGCCAATGGAGCCACTGTGCTACATTGGGGAATAACTAAATTGGTAGTTTTTCCCTCACCAAGGAATATAAAATATATTTACTATATCGCTGCTTATTTTAACATTGCACCATACCTATGGTACAATCAGGACAGACCTCAGGGTGATTTATATCTAAAACTAGGGTAGTTTAAGACTTTGGAAGTAGCTTTGATTCGAAAGTCGAGTTCGCATATAATTGTATTTTAGAAGCAGCCTTCATAGCGGGGCTGCCTTTAAAATGACAGCAGGCAAACGCAGCAGTGCACACTTAAGTACATTAAATCTACTGGACCTCTAAGCCTACTTGCCCTACCATATACTACGGGCTGACAGGTAGGTGGTCAGTATCAATTGTAATTACACCTAATTACCATGTACGTTTAATCAGAGTCCAGGCTCTGGGTCTCATTAGCAGAGCCCAGGGCATAATCAGAGTCAGAAAACCAGCCTTTAGTAATAAAGATGGGGGCAAAAAGTGTGGGGGGGGGCTGCAAAAAGCCCTGGTTCCTCACAGGTATCATATGTGAATCGTGTTTATAATCATCCTGTGTGATATATGAATGAATGAATAGATTAATGAATTAACAAATGAATGAGTGAATGATTTGTTTGTGGAGGCATATGACATTGTGACTTGCAGGTCTGCTTATGACATGTTAGTGCTACAACAGTGGTCTCTCGCAATGTATATGTGGAATGTGTTCAAACAAGGTGCTGAAGGACTAAACTAGCAACTCAGCTTCAAACTTAGACCACTAGTAGGTCATGTACCTGTGGATCCTAGCCTCTGTTCTGTGTCATATGAGGAGCCTAGATGGGGCCATAGGTCAGGAGTAATTCTTCATATCAGTCCCATAGGACGATGATGGTGTGTTCCATGCAACAAGCTACAATAATCATGCTCACATCTTCTAGGGAATACTGGCACACACTCAGTATGATCAAGACATCTGAAGCATGGCTCCAGGGTACCAAAGGTGCACTCAGTAATGGCTCAGGCATCTGAATGTGCCTTAATGTTCCTCTGTTGAGCCTGTGTTATCGGGCATCCTATGTGGGAGAGCAAATGGGGAGAGATGGCATAACTGGCACCACCTACTAAAATGACATGTCACACTTTTTCATATAGTTTCCTTGGAATTACAGTGGACATTTTATGTAACCAGGAACTCAATGCTCATCTCAGGGGTGTGTAGTTTGATAGGGAAAAGTTATGAGTACAAATGTTTGTTAGGTAATTCTCTAGGCATGCATACATTTCCAGAGTGAGCTAGTAAACTAAAACTTACTTAGTAGCCTCATGTCACAAAATACCCATCATCATAACTTTATTTCGCATTTCCAAATGCATAAAGGTACATACGATTTCATTGCGCACAGTTAATACAACACTAAAAACAAATATTGGAAAAAGGCGTCCAATTTTTATCAAATAAATCATCCTTTCATTAAAATCTTAAAACAATTATACAAAAGTTTATAAAATGTTATGCTCCTGTGTTACATAGCAGCATCCATTGCCCTAGCTACATATACAATACAAGATAAAGGGCCAGATGCATCAAGATTGCATTTTGCGGCTCCCTAATTGCGAATCACAAGGATTCGCAATTAGAGAATCGCAAAATGTAATGTATGGAGGTGTAGAGTGCACCTTTTTGCGTTTCCTATGGGGTCGCAAATGACCTCATGAATACTAATGAGGTAGGTCGCAATTTGCAACCCCCTAGGAATCGAAAAAATCACAGGAATGGTGGTCTGCTCTGCTCAGCAAACCACCATGTCTGTGATTGCTTTTCAATATAGCAATCAATTTTATTGTAAAGCTCGTTTTCCTTAAAGGAAAACAAGATGCTTTACAAAACGAAAAATTAAAAGATTTATTTTCAATCTTAAGTACAGGCAGAGGTCTGTGGGACCACTGCCTGCTCTTGAACATGGTTTGACAAACATTTACAAAGGGGAAGGGGTTCCTTGGGGACTCCTTTCTGTTTGCAAATGGGTTACCACCTACTTGAAGGAGGTGGTAAAATGCAAAAGTTTTGCAAACGCAATTGCGGTCACAAAACATTCATACATACCGAAGTGTTTCAGTTTGAGGAAGGAACGCCCTAAATACGCCCCTTCCTAGTACCAGGTTACTGAATTGTAAAAGTAGGTTTGCTGCATCGGAAAAACAATTTTTGAGTTCGCAGATTCTCAATCTGCCCGTTTGCGAACGCAAAAATGCTTGATACATCTGCCCCCAAATCACTTAATCATTACGTAGCAGCAGGGTGTAAATGAACTTATCTCACCATTTGAGTCACACAACAGTAAATCCATCTATATCCAATGTTGTCAAATCAACATAACATTATACTGGCAATCTTCCTAGTTTTTAGTACAGCTTGTAGATAAGACGCCATCATAACACATACAAATGGCATTACTAACTGTAAAAGAACTGAGAGTGATGAAATATGATTACTTGGATTGAATTTGCAAAATAGCGGCACAATAAACCTTTTCCTCGCTGTCAAAGATCTGGCACAAAAAACAAGATGTGGGACATTGTTTGTTCAGATAAGGTATCGCAAGGACATACAGATAAATAGTTTAGTATGTGTTTTCCGGGAAGCCCAATATCAAGGGTACGTAATTTAATCTTAATCTTGTCAATAAATAACAGTGCTGAGAGTTCACAACAAAAGAAAGATCCATGGATTGACCACGTAGCACAGGAGGTGAGGCCAGATAAGTAATTACTGTGCTTTTTGTTTTGTTCCTTTCCGATCTTATCTGTTCACTTTTTGCTATGAAGAGCTCTTTCAGTTCTACATTAGAGTAAGTTTTACAGCCGCTAGGATTTTCATACAGGTCCTCCAGGCCCATAGAAATAAATGTCAATCTGATATAAATTGACCAGGGGCTAGTTGCGGCACGATCAAATTTCATGATATCTCTTATGATGTTCAGTTCAGTTTCTCAGTCTTTTCTTCTCCCCACCAACTGTCAGAACGAAGGTCTTTGTTTTATTCACTTGTAAATCTAAATCTGACATAAAAGCCGAATATATCGTTAAACAGGTTTGTAGGGCCATCGGTGTTCTAGCCATCAATACTGCATCATCTGCATATAACAGAATTGGAAGGAGTGTAGAAGCAGTATGAGGAGCGTCTTTTCTCAGACATCACCCTATTTAATTTGTTTGAATACAGAGAGAAGAGAAATGGGGCGAGGACAAACCCCTGCCTTACTCCTTTCTCAATTTTTAGTGGACTTCCCCTGCTTCCCAAAGCATACCATTGCTACTGCCTGTGCAGAGACTTGTCTAATAAATAATATTATCCCTATGTTAACTCCCAAGGACTCCATAATGGACCATAGTTTGTCGTGGGCCACGCAGTCAAAAGCCACTGAAAGAACCATGAAGGTCATGTGGAGTTGGCCTTCCTTTGCTATTGCAAAGTTTGACACTATTAGTGTTAAAATTAGGCACTGATAAAGTGTCCCCCTGCCATTTCAGAAGCCATTTTGGATCTCAGCTACGATGTTTTTATCATCTGCCCATTCTTCCAATCAATTTATCAAAAGTCTGCCAATTAATTTTGCTGAACTATCTTTTAGAGAGATGGGGCGATAGTTAGCTGGGTTCGACCTATCCCCTTTCTTGTATACCGGAATGATCACTGATTGCTTCCATGAGAGTAGAGGACCTGTTTTACTGATTACAATAAATACCATTGTCAGCAGTGGATCCCATAGGGTTCTATTTATAAGGAAATGATCTACCGGACCCCATTAGGTCCAGCCCCCTTCATGACGGAGGACTGGGAAAGGGCGAGTTCTATTTCTTTAATTCCCAAAACCAGCATGGGTATTTCCCCTTGATCTAGATCATGGGTACTCACAAACTTTCTCTCGGGGGGCCAAATTTACAGTGTGGTTTGTGGCTGAGGGCTGCACCGGTGGGGGCGGGGGCAGTGGGGGAGGGGGCGGGGTTAGAGCAAATAAAGACTATGACCATGAGGTTGAACACAGGCCCCTGCAGCGGACGCCTTTGTCCACTGAGCCACAAACCCGGCATTCACACATATCTATCTATCTATCTATCTATCTATCTATCTATCTATCTATCTATCTATCTATCTATCTATCTATCTATCTATCTATCTATCTATCTATCTATCTATCTATCTATCTATCTATCTATCTATCTATCTATCTATCTATCTATCTATCTATCTATCTATCTATCTATCTATCTATCTATCTATCTATCCATCTCTCACTCTGTCTCCCTCCCTCCCTCTCTCTGTCTCCCCCTCCCTCTCTCTCTCTCCCTCTCTCTATCACTCTCCCTCTCTCTCTCTGCCTCATCCCTCTCTCCATCTCTCTCTCTCTCTCTCTCTCTCCCTCTGTCTCCCTCACTCTGTTTGTCTCCCTTTCTCTCTGTCTCCCTCCCTCTCTGTCTCCCTCCCTTTCTCTGTCTCTGTCTCCCTCTGTCTCACTCACTCTGTGTCTCCCTCTCTCTCTGTCTCCCTCCCTCCCTCCCCCTCCCTCTCTCCCTCTCCCTCTCTCTCTGTCTCCCTCCCTCCCCCTCCCTCCCTCTCCCTCCCTCTGGCTCCGTCTCCCTCCCTCTCACTCCCTCCCTCTGTCTCCCTCTGGTCTGTCTCTGTCTGTCTCCCTCCCTCTGTCTCCCTCCCTCTGTCTCCCTCTCTCTCTCCCTCACTCTCTCTATCTCTCTCTCTCTCCCTCTGTCTCACTCACTATGTTTGTCTCCCTTTCTCTCTGTGTCCCTCCCTCTCGGTCTCCTTCCCTCTCTGTCTCCCTCTCTCTCTCTCTCTCTCTCTCTCTGTCTCCCTCCCTCTCTCTCTGTCTCCCTCTCTCACTGTCTCCCTCCCTCCCTCCCTATCCCTCCCCCTCTCTCCGTATACCTCCCTCTGTCTCCGTCTCCCTCTGTCTCCCTCCCTCTGTCTCCCTCCCTCTGTCTCCATCCCTCTCTCTCTCTGTCTCCCTCCCTCTCTCTCTCTCTCTCCCTACCTCTCTCCATCTGTCTCCTCCCTCTCTCCGTCTGTCTCCCTCTGTCTGTCTCCCTCTGTCTGTCTCCCTCCCTCTGTCTCCCTCTGTCTTACTCACTCTGTTTGTCTCCCTCTCTCTATGTCTCCCTCCCTCTCTTTGTCTCACTCCATCTCCCTCTCTCTCCTTCCCTCTCTCTCTCTCCGTCTCCCTCCCTCTCTCTATCTCTCTCTCTCTCAATCACTGTTTGTCTCCCTTTCTCTCTATCTCCATCCCTCTCTCTGTCTCCCTCCCTCTCTATCTCCCTCTCTGTCTCCCTCTCTCTCTCTGTCTCCCTCTCTCTCTCTGTCTCCCTCTGTTCTCCCTCTGTCTCCCTCCCTCCATCTCCCTCTCCCTCTGTCTCCCTCCCTCTCCCTCTGTCTCTCTGTCTGTCTCCCTCTCTCTCTGTCTCTCCCTCTCTCGGTCTCCCTCTTTCTATCTTCCCCTCTCTCTCTCTCTCTCCCTCCCTCTGTCTTTCTCCCTCTGTCGCACTCTGTCTTCCTCCCGCTTTCACCTCACCCGCCCGCTGCTCCCACTCCCTGCTGCCCTCCATCATCTCACCCTGCTGTCCCCTTCCCCCGCTGTCACCTCACCCCGCGCTGAGACAGCTTCCCGGGAACACACACAGCCGCCGCACCCAAGTACTTCACAGGTCTTATAAAGACCATTCACTTGTTAATGAGGCTTTGTTGTATTTCACCTCTTCTTAGCGCCCCTGCATCTCCACTCAATCAGAGTGGAGATGCAGGGGCGCTAAGAAGAGGTGAAATACAACAAAGCCTCATTAACAAGTGAATGGTCTTTAAAAGAATCGCCCGGCCCCCATAGCTCCGCGCTGCTGCAACCGGCGATATAAAAAAAACACAGGTATGATGTCTACAAGGTCCGCGGGACGACAAGGAAGGCTTGCCGGGCCGCTGGCGTCCCGCGGGCTGTACTATGAGTACCCGTGATCTAGATTAAAGACTCTCAGACTCGGCTTTCCACTCTTTTGGAAGATTGTCTCAAAGTAGGTTACCCAGGATTCTTCATCTATATGTGAGTCTATGGATGGACCCCCTTCCTCCTGCAGGAAGGGTGAGTTTCAAAATGCTTTGCTATCCCCGGTAATTGATGCTTGGATTAAATTCTACCATGCTTCTTCCTTGAGATTCCACTTTTTTTATAGAGGCCTGCTTATATGCTGTCCAGCAGCCACTAATTGGAATTCTGTTTCTTGGTTTGGTCCTTAGTGCTTTTTTGAGATTAGCAGCTGCTATGGAGCTGTTCTTATCAAACCACCTATTTAAGGGGCTGGACTTTTTAGGGGTGGGAACAGTTAACTGGAGCTGCATGCATTACAGGATCTTTCCAAATTCTTCAATTACCTGTTTTTTGTTTACTTGGGGATCTATACATACCAAAACCCAATTTGTATTGCTCACTACAATCTCATTAAGGGTATTTACCACACCTTTATACCACCTTACAGTATACCCATTCTTTGTAGAATTAGTTTTGGGGCATGTTTGTTGTTCCTTTTCTTTTTTGCTCCCCATGGGAATCTATAGTCCATTAGAGCATAGTCACTAAGACCTGACATCTTAACCTTGTTTTTTTTCAGATGCCACTAAGAGTATCAGATGTGAGTATAACATCGATAGGGGAACATGTCCTTGCCCTGCCACCAGTACATCAATTTAATTCATTTCTGATTTCAAGCTGCAAGAGATCAGTAATATGTTAAGGGCATTACCAGAACCGACATGATTAAAATGGCTAATTGCCTCTCCATTTTGGTCTGTAACCCCCCATAATCGGGGCTCAACTCTAGGACAACTGTTAGCATTAAAATCACAGACTCAGAGAATTAATAAGGGGTTAGGGTGATTATATATCAGGTCTTCCATGATTTTGCCAAGTTCTTCTACCACAGAGACTGGATTCGTAAAGTTATTATTATAGAAATGTATTAACATTAAGGTGCCGATCACGATCCGGCAAAAAATTCCCCCGTGCGACTCGTATCGGGTCTTTTTACCGTACGAATCGTACAAGTGCCGTACGAACTGGCAATCACGATCCGCATGGTAAAAAGTCCATACGAACCGCACTGGGAATCATTCCCCACACGTCCTCGGGTCGGAAAATGTGTCCGACACGTCCTCGGACGATTTACCTTACAAACGTGAAAATCCAAGTCCGACCGAGGAATCACGATCCATCCCGTGCGTCCGAGCGTACAACCGTATGGAAAAAACACCGTCCGCACCGAACATCTATAGCAACCATGGAGACATGTGCCCGCATACGCGCCCAACACTCCCCCCAGCCCCCGTACGTCCGACACGTGCCCCCCGTATATGTATACCCCCACCCGTCTAGGTACACCCCAGTACGTTCCAGTCGTACCCCCACCCCAGTACGTGTCGTACCACCGTCAATGTACACCCACCCACCCCTGTACGTGTCGTACCACCGTCTATGTACACCCCAGTACGTTCCAGTCGCACCCCCACCCCAGTACGTGTCGTACCCCCCGTGTACCTACACCCCAGTACGTTCGAGCCCCACCCCCACCCCAGTACGTGTCATAGCCCCGTCTACCTACACCCCAGTACGTTCCAGTCGTACCCCCACCCCAGTACGTGTCGTACCCCCCGTGTACCTACACCCCAGTACGTTCGAGCCACACCCCCACCCCAGTATGTGTCATAGCCCCGTCTACCCACACCCCAGTACGTTCCAGTCGTACCCCCACCCCAGTACGTGTCATACCCCCCGTGTACCTACACCCCAGTACGTTCCAGTCGTACCCCCACCCCAGTACGTGTCATACCCCCCGTGTACCTACACCCCAGTACGTTCGAGTCCTACCCCCACCCCTGTACGTGTCGTACCACCGTCAATGTACACCCCCCCACCCCTGTACGTGTCGTACCACCGTCTATGTACACCCCAGTACGTTCCAGTCGTACCCCCACCCCAGTACGTGTCGTACCACCGTGAACCTACACCCCAGTACGTTCGAGCCCCACCCCCACCCCAGTACGTGTCATACCCCCCCGTGTACCTACACCCCAGTACGTTCCAGTCGTACCCCCACCCCAGTACGTGTCGTACCACCGTCAATGTACACCCCCCCACCCCTGTACATGTCGTACCACCGTCAGTGTACACCCCCCCACCCCTGTACGTGTCGTACCACCGTCTATGTACACCCCAGTACGTTCCAGTCGTACCCCCACCCCAGTATGTGTCGTACCACCGTGAACCTACACCCCAGTACGTTCGAGCCCCACCCCCACCCCAGTACGTGTCATACCCCCCGTGTACCTACACCCCAGTACGTTCCAGTCATACCCGCACCCCAGTACGTGTCGTACCACCGTCAATGTACACCCCCCCACCCCTGTACGTGTCGTACCACCGTCAATGTACACCCCCCCACCCCTGTACGTGTCGTACCACCGTCTATGTACACCCCAGTACGTTCCAGTCGTACCCCCACCCCAGTACGTGTCGTACCACCGTGAACCTACACCCCAGTACGTTCGAGCCCCACCCCCACCCCAGTACGTGTCGTACCCCCCGTGTACCTACACCCCAGTACGTTCGAGCCACACCCCCACCCCAGTACGTGTCATAGCCCCGTCTACCTACACCCCAGTACGTTCCAGTCGTACCCCCACCCCAGTACGTGTCATACCCCCCGTGTACCTACACCCCAGTACGTTCCAGTCGTACCCCCACCCCAGTACGTGTCGTACCACCGTCCATGTACACCCCAGTAGTTCCTGGCGCACCCCCAACACAACCTCCTAAGTACGGAGCGCACCCCATGCCCCAACATCACAACCGCATGTACGAGTCGTACAAAGCCACACACAAGGACATAATCGTACAACCAAATGGCCCATGTACACACCGTACACACGCTCAAAACGCACGTACACAACCAGGACAAAACAAAACAACACAAGAATACACCATTCGAAAGGCACAAAGCCACTAAACATGGCCAACAACCACTAAAATAACACAATCACTGACCTGCAACTGCCAAAAACAAACAGAGGCCCAATACACCACCACTCCTTATAACACACCCACCCAAAATTCAAACACTGCCACACCCACCCATGGACCAATAAAAAGGGCCCACACACACAAACCATGAGCCTTTGCAACAGACTCACTGCTGCCAGACACCACAGAACCAGACTACAAGCTACACCACACCTTACACTTGCACACCCTCACACGACCACCCTCACAAACACCCTCTCATCACATTCACACACACACACAACCATCCACACCCCCCCCAACATCCACACACCCCCCACACCCACACCATCCCCACCCACACCCCTCACCATGCCCACTACCAAGAATCCAAAGTTCAGTCACCGAGAGTTGGAGGTCCTTGTTGATCAAATCCTCAGAGTCGAGCCACAGATCTTTGGAACATTGGTCAGAAGCACCAGCCAGGCAGCCAAAACAGCCATGTGGCAGACCATCGTCGATGCTGTGAATGCCGTTGCGGACACCAGGAGGACCAAGCAGGATTGCCAGAACAGGTGGTACGATCTGCGGAGGAGGGTCAGAGCCAAGAGGCAGGAGGAACACGACCAGGCCAACGCCACCGGAGGAGGGTCCTCCCGCAGAGCCGTACAGTACCATCCCTGGGAGGAGAGGGTGATGGCCATACTGCCGGTGGAGGCAGTTGAAGGAGTAGAAGGACTCCGAGACCCGGGTGAGTACACAAGCATACGCGTGCAGACCCATAGTGATGGTGAGCGTACATGCGTGTGTACGGCCCTATCACTATAGGTCTGCACGCGTATGCGTACCCGTAGTGGTACGGACCGTACACTCGCATCTACGCTCACTATCACTATGGGTCTGCACGCGTATGCGTACCCGTAGTGGTACGGACCGTACACACGCATCTACGCTCACTATCACTATGGGTCTGCACGCGTATGTGTACTCGTAGTGATAGTGAGCGTACATGCGAGTGTACGGCCCGTACCACTACGGGTACGCATACGCGTGCAGACCCATAGTGATGGTGAGCGTACATGCGTGTGTACGGCCCTATCACTATGGGTCTGCACGCGTATGCGTACCCGTAGTGGTACGGACCGTACACTCGCATGTACGCTCACTATCACTATGGGTCTGCACGCGTATGCGTACTCGTAGTGGTACGGACCGTACACACGCATCTACGCTCACTATCACTATGGGTCTGCACGCGTATGCGTACCCGTAGTGGTACGGACCGTACACACGCATCTACGCTCACTATCACTATGGGTCTGCACGCGTATGCGTACTCGTAGTGATAGTGAGCGTACATGCAAGTGTACGGCCCGTACCACTACGAGTACGCATACGCGTGCAGACCCATAGTGATAGTGAACGTAGGCATGCATGTACGGGCCGTTGCCATGCATTTGGGGTGCCCTAGGGCCCCGAAACGCACCGTACCTGTGTGTGATGCTCCAAATTACATAGGGGACAAGTATTAAGGCCTACATGCATGCTGGTTGTCATGGAGACCAAGTTCAAATTTCGAAATTGTTCTGGAAGGTGCACAGCAGAAGTCAGTTGGAATTCTTCTACTTTGTTGCAATGTGTTTGTGGGGCTGACATCATGCAGGAGAATGAAACCGATAGAGAACCCACAGACTGCTAGGTTTGAAGGGATTGGTGGAAACATAGGATGCAAATGTGAGTGACCAATCACTCTGTACTCCTGTGCATGAGACTGGGCAGAAGGGCACATATAAGGCAGCCAGGTCCCATGAGGGAGCACTTGCCTGCACATCTTTGCATTCGTCGACCCAGCTGCTGCTACTGATTCCCTGGAACCATGTCAAGGGCTGTGGAGAGGACACAGCCATTCACCCTGGAGGAGAACATGGCTCTGCTGGATGTGATCCTCCCACAGTACTCCATGCTGTATGGGCGACCAGGGTATCAGGTGAGTGCATAGGCCACTGCCACAGACTGTCCCTATGTTGTGACTGTGACTTCTGCCATTGTGTCCAGGTGTAACACACATGCCATGTACTGTCGGGGGGGTCCCAGGGGGGGGTGCCTGATGTCTCCCAGCAGTGCCCTGAGACAGGAGGGGTGGGGGCCTATCACTCACAGCAGTGCCCTGAGCCAGGAGGGGTGTGTGCAGAGTCCTCCCAGCAGTGCCCTGAGACAGGAGGGGTGGGGGCCTATCACCCACAGCAGTGCCCTGAGACAGGAGGGGTGGGGGCCTATCACTCACAGCAGTGCCCTGAGACAGGAGGGGTGGGTGTGATGCACAGTGTGAGCCTTGATCATTGATTGTGACATTGCCATCATTCCACCTGTGTACCCACTGTGGCACGTACTGCTTTTTCCCTCACCAGGGGATGATGTCCCTATGACAAAGGTGCAATGCGTTGGCTGCATGACATGCCTTGTTGTAACCAGCTAATTTGTACCCATATGTCTCTCTGTGACATGTGGCTGGTGTATTGATGTGGTGTCACTTGTTCCTCCTCACAGGTAGGCGCCACTGCCAAGGAGCAGATCTGGCTGACCGCCGTCAGTGCCGTGAGGGGTGTGGATGGTCGGAGGCGGAGCCTGCCCCAGGTGAGGAAACGCTGGCAGGATATCCGGTGCTGGACGCGGAGGATTGCACGGCTCCTGCTGGGGGACTCACCTGAGAGCCACAAGAACCGCGGCCGCCGCCGTCTGAGCCACCTCCACAGGCGTGTGCTGCCGGTGGTCTTTCCAGACCTGGAGAGGCGCTTACAGGCGATGCAGCAGCCGGAAGGGGGTAGGTACATGTGTGTTTGTTGTGTGTCACCGGCATTTGTAAGGGCACAGTAGCATGAATTCACTGGCAGGGTTTAAAGGTGCTGTGCAGATCCTGTTTGCCCCAGTATAGCGCTGTGCCCCTGCCACCCTTCCCCTCCTTGCAATGTGTTCCCTGGTCTGTGTGTAGTCACTCCTTCACAAGGTAATGTAGGCTGGCGCTTTGTCCACGAGAACAATGACTGTAGCATCATGTGTGGGGGTGGTGTGTAACAGGTTGTGGGACCTTGCCTGTGCACTGTCAAGTTCACTGCATGTGGGTTCCATGTCAGTTGGCACTGATGCTGACTCCAGACATGGGAGTTGGTCTCTCATGTGTCATGCCTTACAGCGCGCATGTCCTATGTAGTGGCCTGTGACATGATGTGCATGAGTGTGCGATACACATAGTGCAGGGATGGTGACGTGTGTTGCAGTCATTACCATTCAGTAGCATGTAGTTGCGTGCCCACTACTGTCCCCTGGGGCACCTTTTCCTCAGTGGTGTATGTGTCATCATAAACGTGGCCAATCTCAGTGTCTACAGCGTAGGTTGTGCTCTGTGCCATTGTCCCCTGTCACCATGTATGTAGACGTGCTATTTTGTACAGGTGTCCACTGTGCAGCCTGACCTGATTGTCCTTCTTCATACTCACAGTTGCCAGTGCCTGTGTGTCTTGTTATACTCATCTGAGGATGGGCACTGGTACCTCATTATTTGTACAGGCGCACCTTGGCTGTTTGGCGTCCAATCTTGCTTTTTGCCTGCCCCTGTGTGTATCACCCAGACTATGAGATGTTGGTGCCACCTGTGTCTCAACAATTTGCCTCGTGTAGGGTCTTGTTGGGGCGGGCAATGCCTATGTGTCAAATCCTGATTTCCACTTGCTGGGTCTGGGCAGTGTGTGATGTGTCTGGACACACACGCAATGTGCAGTGACCGAGTCATGTTGGGCATGTTTTCAGCATTACCTATGCAGCATGTGTCTCAAGTTCATGGATATGGTCCCTGGTCATCGGTATTTTCGCCAACGCTGTGTGGTGCAGATGCAGTGCTGGATTGTCCCCAGGGCCTGGGTGCTATGTCAGACTCCGTTTCCTGTGTTTAGCTATTGTCTCATGCTCTCCATGGTATTTCAGTGGCATGGTGGCTCAACCAACTGTGTGTTTCATGCCCTACATCGGTACCCTGTTCAGTAGATGTTAGGGATCTTCCTTTTCAGGCTATGCAATGTTACCTATGTAGATTGGACTCATGTGACAGATGTGTACAGGTGTCTGATTAATTTCTGTCTCTCCACCCTGCCCACAGCATCGTCGGGGGACACAGAGGGAGACATGGACACAGACCAGGCGGAGGGACCGAGCACCAGTGCCAGCCGTGACATCGGGTCTGGCACATCGAGTGGGACAGAGGCGGAGGAGAGTGTGGCCGAGGACCTGTCGACTGGCACATCAGACTACGAAGCTGACAGGTCCGAGGAGGATGTCTCCGAGTGGGCGGAGGCTGCACCAGCAGCTGACAGCGGAACAACACCTCGCACCGCCCCCTCAGTTTCCATCAGCCACCTCCCACTTGCTCGTGTCCCTTCCCAGCGTGCCCGGTCACAGCATGTCTCCTTCCTGCCAGGCACCGCACCCCCTGCCCCTGTCTCCTTTGCTGCCGCCAATGCAGAGTCTGTGGACATCCAGCGGCAACTGCAGGTTAGTCAGGCTGCGATCCTTAATGTCCTCCATGCCCACGGCAAAACCCTCACCAACATCGAGGCTTTCTTGGAGGGCATTCATTCATCGCAGGCTGACCAACGCAACTTGCTGAGGTCCATAGACTCCACACTGACTGCAGCAGTGGGTCTCCTGCAGCGCGACCTCCCCCCACCTACCCCTGCCCCATCCACACTTCCCACTCCCATGCCTGTCCCACGTACACCCAGATGTCGGCATGCACCCACATCAACGGACACGGGCACCACACCAGCAGGGAAGGTCCACCGCACTCCTCCTGACACGCACACACAGGGTGAGGTAGGCACACCCACTGGGTCGGGGGGCAAACGTGTGACACGCAGCCATAGTGGGAGTCCGCATTCCACCCAGTCCACTCCCTCCAAATCCCCTCCCCTCAGCTCTCCTGGCCACATCTCCCCCAAGGACTCCTTCATGGCCGCTCTGTCCCTGAGCCCCACAGTTACACCACCACGCAAGCGGTCAAGGAGGTCCCCGGTCAGGGTGGTTGAGTCTCCCCCCCTGTCTCCACCCTCCCCCGGTGGCGCTGCGACCCATCCCTCTGACCCCCCCCCTCCTTGGGGCCTGAGGTCCCTTCGGGTGCAGGGGACTCCCTGGAGGACCTTGCAAAGGTGTGTAGTGCCATCCTGGCCTCCGCCTTTGGCACTGACCCACCCCCTGTGGTGGAGTCCTCCATCCCTGCACCCACAACGCCGCCCCTTTGCCCTGATGTCCCTGCGGTGCCTGTTGCTTCCCCCCCCCCTGATGCCCTCACCAGTGTGGAAGACGATGCCATTTGACTGTGCAGGCAAGGTAGGGGACACGCATCCCACTGTGTCCCCCATCCAGCTGAGAATCATTGACTGCCCTATGGGCTTTGTGAAGATTGAACTGCCTGCGATCCACGGACATTGTGCTCATGCTGAATAAAGCTTAATTTTGTTTTCATTATCACACTACTGCTATGCTGGTATTGGTGTTGGTGGGGCTGCTACATGGTTTTGGGTGGTGTGTAAGGGTTTGGGTGTGTGGGATATGTAGTAGTGTACTGCTCATTGGTGGGACCCTGGGATCTGTGTGCCATCACAAGGTGTTGGCTAACTTTCTTTGTTCATGTAAGCAGTTACTGCATGGTGCACTTGTCCCAGGGTGTATTCCTTCCTCTGTGTACCCAGCTTTCTTCCCTGCAGGGTGTTCCCAATGTTTAGCGCAGAGCTGTGTCTACATGAGCTGTGTGTGTGACGGAGCCCTTCTACTTTGGCCATGCATGCAGGGCCATGTCTCCACCTGCAACAATCGTGGCATCCTTGGTGATCACTGTACTTGTGTGTGGAGTCTGTTGACATGAGTTCATGGGGACATGTTCCCTTGTAGCCAGTATGCATGTGGATAATTCTGGCCTCACACACATGTATTACACCCCTCCTGTCTCAGGGCACTGCTGTTAGTGATAGGCACCCACCCCTCCTGTCTCTGGGCACTGCTGGGAGGACTCTGCACCCACCCCTCCTGTCTCAGGGCACTGCTGGGAGGACTCTGCACCCACCCCTCCTGTCTCAGGGCACTGCTGGGAGGACTCCACACCCACCCCTCCTGTCTCAGGGCACTGCTGGGAGGACTCTGCACACACCCCTCCTGTCTCAGGGCACTGCTGGGAGGACTCCACACCCACCCCTCCTGTCTCAGGGCACTGCTGGGAGGACTCTGCACACACCCCTCCTGTCTCAGGGCACTGCTGGGAGTGATAGGCACCCACCCCTCCTGTCTCAGGGCACTGCTGGGAGGACTCCACACCCACCCCTCCTGTCTCAGGGCACTGCTGGGAGGACTCCACACCCACCCCTCCTGTCTCAGGGCACTGCTGGGAGGACTCCACACCCACCCCTCCTGTCTCAGGGCACTGCTGGGAGGACTCTGCACACACCCCTCTTGTCTCAGGGCACTGCTGGGAGTGATAGGCACCCACCCCTCCTGTCTCAGGGCACTGCTGGGAGGACTCTGCACACACCCCTCCTGTCTCAGGGCACTGCTGGGAGGACTCCACACACACCCCTCCTGTCTCAGGGCACTGCTGGGAGGACTCCACACCCACCCCTCCTGTCTCAGGGCACTGCTGGGAGGACTCCACACCCATCCCTCCTGTCTCAGGGCACTGCTGGGAGGACTCCACACCCACCCCTCCTGTCTCAGGGCACTGCTGGGAGGACTCCACACCCACCCCTCCTGTCTCAGGGCACTGCTGGGAGGACTCCACACCCACCCCTCCTGTCTCAGGGCACTGCTGGGAGGACTCTGCACACACCCCTCCTGTCTCAGGGCACTGCTGGGAGTGATAGGCACCCACCCCTCCTGTCTCAGGGCACTGCTGGGAGGACTCTGCACACACCCCTCCTGTCTCAGGGCACTGCTGGGAGTGATAGGCACCCACCCCTCCTGTCTTAGGGCACTGCTGGGTGGACTCTGCACACACACCTCCGATTTCAGGATATGTACGCTTGGAACATACACGGTGGGGGTACGCTCAATGCATTCGAGGTGAGGGTACGAGTCTACTTACACTGGTGTGGTGGGGGTACGCTCCATGCATACGCGGGTGGGGGTGCGGGTCGTACTTACACTGTTGGGGTGGGGGGTACGCTCCATGCATACGCGGGTGGGGGTACGGGTCGTACTTACACTGTTGGGCTGGGGGGTACGCTCCTTGCATACGCGGGTGAGGGTTCGAGTCGTACTTACACTGTTCGCATGGGGGGTACGCTCCATGCATACGCGGGTGGGGGTGCGGGTCGTACTTACACTGTTGGGGTGGGGGGTACGCTCCATGCATACGCGGGTGGGGGTACGGGTCGTACTTTCACTGTTGGGGTGGGGGGTACGCTCCTTGCATACGGGGTGGGGGTAGGGTCCGTACATATCCGTCCCCACGCTATGTGATGTTTGTGCGGCCCGTACCCAGGCCTTTGCCACGTGGGTGCGATCCGTCCCGCCATTGTTGGGGTGACGTGTGTGGGCGTGGTCCGACTCGTACCCACGCTCTTCAGGCGTGGGTACGGGACGTACCTGTCTGGTTGTGTTGCCGGTTCGCGTGGTGACGGACTTCCGTTGTGGCGGTCGCTGGCTTATCAGGACACGCCCCCACCCCCTCGTGGTGACCAGGGCATGGGAGTCAGGTATGTCCAGGCCATGTGTGGTGTGTGACTTATGTGGTTGTTTTGTGGCCTGCCCTGGTCCTGCCACCCCCACCCCACCCCACTTTCCCCCCTCCCTTAGTTATTCTGACCTTCTGCGGCGTCTGCGTCGTAACCTGTAGAGGAGGTGGACTGCTATGAGGGCAGGGATGACTCGTAGGTTCGGGTCCATGTCTGTCCGTCGCGTACTGGTACTCCTTGCTCGCGTCGTCCTGTCGCGTACGGGTCCTCCTTGATCGCGTCGTCCTGTCGCGTACGGGTCCTCCTTGGTGGCGTCGTCCTGTGTGTCCGTCACGTACTGGTCCTCCTTGTTCGCGTCGTCGTCTGTCCGTCGCGTACTGGTGGTCCTTGTTCGCGTCGTCCTGATTTCCCGGCAGTTTTTGGCTGCCGCAAAATATTCACCGTGCGGGGTGACGTCGGTGCGAATCGTGATTCCTGGGTCGTGAATGGCTGGCTGCGAGCGTCCCGACGTCAGGCCGGCGCTTTCCCGGATCGCATTGGTAGGTGTTTTTTTGTTCGGTCGGGCTTTTTTACGATTCGTACGGTAATGGTGTACCCGTGCGAATCGTAATTCCTTGTTTGTAAAAATTGACGACCGGGTACGCGTCGGGCGGAGATTGTGCTCCGTCCGACGGTTCGTACCCGGTTTTTGCCGGATCGTGATCGGCACCTAGGTGTCTGTTGTTGTGTCCCTTTGCAATTAATATGTGGAAGTAAGGGGAGTTATTCCAGAAAGACAGTATTTTGAATACAATGGCATTTGAAATCAAAGTTATGGTGCCCCCCTTTGCTCTACCCTGCTGGACAACGGTGAAACCGTGGCCCTCATCCTCCTGGACCTCTCCCCCGCCTTTGACACCATCTGCCACCGCACACTACGTGCACGCCTCCACGCTGTAGGGATCCGAGACAAGGCTCTGGAATGGACCACTTCCTTCCTCTCTGGCAGAACCCAGAGCGTCCGCCTCCCCCATTCCAATCCGAAGCCTCCGAGATCATCTGCGGCGTACCCCAGGGGTCCTCCCTCAGCCCGACACTATTCAACATTTACATGGCCCCGCTCGCACACGTCGCCTGACAGCACAACCTCAACATAATCTCCTATGCCGATGACACTCAACTGATCCTCTCCCTCACCAAGGACCCCATCACCGCCAAAACAAACCTCCACGAAGGAATGAAGGTTGTCGCCGACTGGATAAAGACCAGCCGACTGAAGCTGAAATCGGACAAAATGGAGGTCCTCATCCTTCTCCCACAACGCCACCAAGACCTGGAACACCTTCCCACTGAACCTACGACAGACCCAAGACCTGCTGACCTTCAGGAGCCTACTCAAGACCTGGCTGTTCGATCAGTAGCGCCCCCCCCAGCGCCTTGAGACCCTCATGAGTATGTAGTGCACTCTACAAATGTTGTTTGACAAATGTTGTTTGATTGATAGAAACCAAGCGTAATTTATTGGTTGCAATAACAAAGTCGGCTTATCGCAGAGTTTGTCACAAAATTCCCAAATTTCACCCCATTCTCACACAATAGAGCTGCATCAATCGAGGGATCTTGTGGGGTAGCGATAGGCTTCGTCGGTAGACACCGTTTTGGTTTCTGTGAAGTATTAAGGCGGTGAACTTTGTAAGTCCTCTTTTCCTTTTAGCGGCACCTTTAGCTACAGGGGTTCCAAGGTTTTCCATACTGGGAGTGGAACGAGTACGAGTACAAGTAGATGACTCAGGGAGGGGAGCTTTTGGGACCTCCTCTTGTGATATCGCTAATTGAGTCACATTTACAAAAGTACAGGTGACCCGGACTCAATGCTCTCACCCCCCAGTGAAAATACCCAACAACCAGGTGGCGGAAGCACAAGAGGTTACTGTAGTAAAATGGAGCTGATGAGTCTGCACTCAGGAAAGTCAGCATACACATCATAGAAGAATCTTGTAGTAGAACTCTATCCTTCCCAACCTGAAATTTAAAAGTATAGTATAGGTTTCCACATTCTGTCTCTTCTATTCAGCATCTTTTGTATGATAACCCAAGTCCTTTGCCCATCAAGCCCTGAATATTTCCAGAGTTTATTACAGTGAGAGAAATTATCCCTCTTGATTTCTGTCTCATACAAGATGGCTTTCTAAAAAATAATATGTAACCTTGTGTCCTGAGTGGCTACTTAATATTACCTGAAAAGCTTCTGAGTTGAAGGTATGTAAAAATGTTTCCCCTAACACTGATATCATACTCTGCTTTCCAAGAGTTGAATGGTGGAGCTCAATCCTTATGTAGAAGTTGATCCACTTCGATTATCCTATCTGACATCCGTTCTTCCCCTCCTTGTGTTAGCCCCAGGGGAAGAATGGGATTGAGACCACAGTTCTCCAGGAACAGAGTTCCTTGATACAACTCTCCATAACCCTGACACACCAGCACTAATGTTTGAAACGTAACTTTTAAAAATGATATTGGATCTTTACATGTAGAGATATTTCTAAAGAGACCATGCACCTTTACTATCTGTTCCCGGATTGATAGGTAGAACTGGTATGTCTTGCTTTTTATTTATTGTTTTTTTAATTTTATTTATATGGTTCGCTTTGATATAGCTTGAACTTTACCCGAAGGTGTCAGAGCGCTTTACAAAAGGACCAGTTACATTTCCTAGGATTTAGGAGTACATAGGTTACTTAAAAGATACAAACAGAAAAACACTGAATCCACATAAGATTGGTAGGAAGTACAAAAGTCTAATACAGATACTAGTGGTTAGAGTTACATGTATACAAGTTGCAAATTCAGTCGAGGAAAGATACAAACGGGTAAGCTCTAAAATCACATAAGAATGGCAGTAAGTACAAAAGTCTACTACAGATACTAGTGGTTAGAGTTACATATATACAAGTTGCAAATTCAATCAGGATTACATTTTAATAAAAGTAGAAGCGATAAGGGTTGGAGAAATAAAAATACAAATTCACAAGGCATGATCTTCTCGCCAAAGCTGGGACGGGGGCCTTCTCATCGTTCCTGTAACTGGTGAGCCACAAGATTGAGAGAAATATGAGGTGACATTTCTTGAGACAACAGTCTGGAACACTCCTCATCAGTCCTGCATCTTGTGAGGTGTACTCTTGAAGGGGGGTGGGGGAGGAGGGCACATCAGCAGTATTGAGCCACTGGGAGTTTCACCTCTTTAAGGAGGTGGCAGAGCCCTGACTTCACCCCCTCGCAATGGCAGGTGTGTTGATGACTTGTTGCAGAATGTGTCTTCCATCATTATACTTGTTGGTAAAGTTAATGCCGTCTATTAGTTAAACATGTAGAATAATAAAAATATAAGATATAAAAATATTTTTTTAATTTAAAAAACATTTTTACATTTTCAAAATTGTCCCTATATGGTGCCTCAAAGTATTTTTAGGAGAATGCATAGCAGTACCCATTATTGATCATGTCTGATTTGTGTGGGAAATGGCTTACTCTAAGGCTTGACTGGATATAATCCTATTTTATCAGGACTACTACTGCAGTTGCTTTAGGTGTAACCTTGATGAATAGCAATTATCATAATCTTTTTTTAGTGCGTTTCAGAATTTACATGTCCCCCCAAACCTTACCTATATTGTCCTTGAGCTGTCCCATTTTGTAGTAGAAACTCATGATTTTCTAACCACCACCTCCACCTCAGCTACTCATTCACAGAGACTGCTGAATAGACATTTTGATATATTTGTATCCACACCTAAGAGATAAGACAGGCATAGGTTTAGATCTCTGGCTGATGATTTGGGAATGGCATACTGGAGTATTACTTCCCGTACATACATTTACATTTACATTTACATCAAAAAGTTTGCCTGAGGAGACCCCATTGCCTAATGTTTAAAACAAAATACACTGGTCCTCTTGAGCGCAGATTGATGTTGCCTCTTTCTGAATGGCTCATTTATTAACCTGAATTAACCAGCTCTTCAAAAATTTTGTCTCTCCTTAAATACTACAGCAACAGACATTCATATACAGAAAAAGGGGAAAATTCCTGCAAGGAAAATGTCACAGAGTTATACAGAACTGAGGTGATGCTTGCAGACCCTCGCAACCATCCAGTCAGAAACACGTTTTTTTAGTAGTGGGAAATTGCATTGAGCTAGGGTTGATTGAAGAAGCATTAGTCAGTTATTCATTGGCTGCAGGGCTGTGGAAGGGATAGCATGCAGCTTCTCTGCATCACTTTCTTCCATCAATGAGAGGACTGTGGTGAGTGAGCATAAAGGATCCAAATCTTTATTGGAAGACTGAATGTCAATGGGCGGGTTGCAGTAGCATTATCATACCGATGCGGACTCTTCATTAGGTGAAGACCTATCAATGTGTAAGCTACAGGGAGATCAGTACATACGGACTGACTCTTTACTGGATGACTGTCTCTACCCTCTGTCTAACTGTCTCAGCAAACCGTTCCTATAACTGAAGCATAGTCCCTTTCAAGGGCAGTCGCCCCTAAGGCTAGGAAACAAGCCAGGGTGGTCCCTCTGTTAAAAATATCAACTCCTGGATACCACCAAACCGGAGAACTTCCACCCCATCTCTCTCCAGCCGTGGGTAGCCAAGATCGCTGAGGCCTACATCAATTCCATTCTGACAAGATTTCTGGAAAACAACAGCGTGCTTGATGCTTCTCAGAATGGTTTCTGCCCGTTCACAGCACAGAGTCTGCTCTCCTTGCTGTGACCGAACATCTGAGGGCAGCAATAGATGTCAGATGTACTTATGCGCTGATTTTTTTAGATCTCAGCATTGCGTTCGACGTGGTATCACACCAAATCCTGCTACAACGGTTGGAGGAGGCTGGTATTGAGGGTTCGGCCCTGGGTTGGTTCACCTCTTTTCTTGCGGAGCGAACCTTCCAGGTGGTGGCCCCCCTTTTTCCTCTCTGATACACACTGTGAGACAAGGGGTTCCTCAGGGCTCAGCATTGAACCCTACGCTATTCAATCTGTATGTTCAACCGTTGGCGGCTGTGGCCAAGAGTCGGGGACTAACGGCAGTATCATATACTGATGATACACAGTTGGTAGTTGCTCTCTCCAACGACTCCATGCAGGATTCTCTTAAGTTTTGGAGCGATCTTGCATCTGTTACGGAGCGGATATCTTCTAACTGTCTACAGCTTAACACCAGAAAATCTGAGGTTCTGCTGGTAGGGAGAGGCTCTGAGCTGTTGAGTGAGCGCTCGTGGCTGGCATCCCTGGGTGTTGCACAGGCCCCCAAACCAGTGGTAAAAAATCTGGGTGGATGGGTTGACTCTGCCCTCAGTTTCCAGATCTAAACTAAAAAAGTTGTGGGCACCTGTTTTGGTCTCCTGCGGGGTCTCAAGCCGCTGCTGGGTTTCTTTTATCCTGCCACTCGTCAGGTCATTATCCAGGCTACCATCATGTCTAGGTTAGACTATGCCAGCTCTCTGTACATGGGGGTCAACAAGGCAGAAATTCGAAGTCTGTAGAGGGTCCAGAATGCGGCCTGCCAGAACTCTCCTGGGCCTCCCTAGAACCTGCTCCATGACCAATGTCATCCGCCAACTCCACTGGTTACCAGTGGGTAGGCGTGTCGAGTTCAAGTCCCTTTGCATTGCCTTTAAAATCATGAATCTATCTTCACCTGGCATTCTGGCAAACCTGCTCTTACCCTACACACCTACTCACCACCTTCGATCTTCTGGCCAGCATCTGGCGGCTGTCCCTCGAATGAGGAAGGTGCGTGCAGGTGGACGATCTTTCTGCATTTTGGCAGCTAAACTTTGGAACTCTCTCCTGTTGCACATTTGTAGTATGGAGAACTACCTGGCCTTCCGTAAGGCCATTAAAACTCACCTTTTCCCTCTGACGTAGGATTTGCCTTCTTCTGCAGCCTCCCATCCTTTTTTTGCCGGTCAGCGCTGGGACGCCCCTTTGCTGGGGCAGCTATGCACTATATAAAACCATGTAACATAACATAAGGAGAGACTGTGGGAAGCTGGCTCTGTATATACTATACCAAAGTAAGGTATAGTGTGCACAGAGTCCAGTGAATCCCCAAAGGCTTACTGGGTAAAAATAGATTATCCCTTACTCTCTATTTGTGAGAGTGTGGGAGAGCAGTAAGGCTTTATCAGAAGGTACTGTTAAGCATGTATTGCACATGATCAGGCAAGAAATTATTTCAACTCTGACCAATTGTTTTTGTATAAAAATATACATTTGTTGTTTTTTATTTTTAGAACCAAGCCAGACTTGGTCCAGGTAAGTAAAACCATACTTGTCTCATATAATACTGTTAAATGCATGTGAATGCAGTTATATTTAGATCAGATGTTCAGAAACAGTTGAAATTACTTTTTAGTTACTTTGAAATTACTTTGTGGTTATTTTGAAATTACTTTGTGGTTACTTTTTAAGTTACTTTTCAGATTACTTTTTCTACTCAGAGTGAAATGCCTGGATATCACACTAGGACATTTCCTAGATAAAAGTTAAGTAAAACAGTTTTTATCAAAACACAGTTTCTTAGGTTTCCATACAAAACACCCTCAACACTTTTTAGAGGAAAACCGTCAATGCAATCCTATAAAGAGAAATTAGTTTATTATTTTGCAGGTAAGTGAACGGTCTTGAGGGTTGAGTTTCTGGGGTTTAAGTAAGGGTTCCAACAGTGTCAAGGATGCACTCAAAAAGCACCCTCAGCGGCACTGCGTCCCGATGTTATCCAACTGGGATAGGGGGCCTCCGGTTGGTGGCTGCTCACAGGCATGCCACTTGGATGTGGGAGCAAAGATGCTGGGGTTTATCACAGGGCAAAGGGGAATCCAAGATAGCACACAAGGTGAACCCACAGTGGAAAAAGGGGCAGCCGGGTGCAGGGTGCTGGATCATAGTCAGGAGCCCCGTTGGTTTCATTTGGGAAGCTCCCGTCAGAACAAACACTGCAGGCTCGGGCACAAAGATCTTCTGGAGGTCACCACCAGTTGGAGAGGTAAGTTGGGATGTTGTTGGATCCTGGAACACCATTGGTTAGGCCATCCAAGGCCATGGGGCATCTGGTGCAGGGGTGTTTATTGACGTTGGGTTTTCCTTACCGCTCCGGTCACAGTCAGGGGATCCTCCCTAAAGGGGCTGCAGCCATTGTCGGGATACTTGAGGTAGGTCAAGGATCATGAAATACCAGGTCAAGATCGCCGGGGAGACCTCCTTGTGGTGTTGGGCTACTCAAGCTCAGGCTGTGGGTGTCGGGTGCAGACTCACAGATTTGTCCGGAGTCAGAGTCTGCTGGTGAACAAATCCGATGCTCAATGGACACAAAGGTGCCGATCACAATCCGGTAAAAACCGGGTACGAACCGTCGGACGGAGCATATTCTCCGTCCGACGCGTACCCGGTCGTCAAAATATACCAACATGGAATTACGATTCGCACGGGTACACCATTACCGTACGAATCGTAAAAAAGACCGACCGAACAAAAAACACCTACCAATGCGATCCGGGAAAGCGCCGACCTGACGTCGGGACGCACGCAGCCAGCCATTCACGACCCAGGAATCACGATTCGCACCGACGTCACCCCGCACGGTGAATATTTTGCGGCACCCAAAAACTGCCGGGAAATCAGGACGACGCGAACAAGGACCACCAGTACGCGACGGACAGACGGCGACGCGAACAAGGAGGACCAGTACGTGACGGACACACAGGACGACGCCACCAAGGAGGACCCGTACGCGACAGGACGACGCGATCAAGGAGGACCCGTACGCGACAGGACGACGCGAGCAAGGAGTACCAGTACGCGACGGACAGACATGGACCCGAACCTACGAGTCATCCCTGCCCTCATAGCAGTACACCTCCTCTACAGGTTACGACGCAGACGCCGCAGAAGGTCAGAATAACTAAGGGAGGGGGGAAAGTGGGGTGGGGTGGGGGTGGCACTACCAGGGCAGGCCACAAAACAACCACATGAGTGACACACTACACATGGCCTGGACATACCTGACTCCCATGCCCTGGTCACCACGAGGGGGTGGGGGCGTGTCCTGATAATCCAGCGACCGCCACAACGGAAGTCCGTCACCACGCGAACCGGCAACACAACCAGACAGGTACGTCCCGTACCCACGCCTGAAGAGCGTGGGTACGAGTCGGACCACGCCCACACACGTCACCCCAACAATGGCGGGACGGATCGCACCCACGTGGCAAAGGCCTGGGTACGGGCCGCACAAACATCACATAGCGTGGGGACGGATATGTACGGACCCTACCCCCACCCCGTATGCAAGGAGCGTACCCCCCTGCCCAACAGTGTAAGTACGACCCGTACCCCCACCCGCGTATGCATGGAGCGTACCCCCCATGCCAACAGTGTAAGTACGACTCGAACCCCCACCCACGAATGCAAGGAGCGTACCCCCCTGCCCAACAGTGTAAGTACGACCCGTACCCACACCCGCGGACGTACGGAGCGTACCCCCAGCCCAACAGTGTAAGTACGACCCGTACCCCCACCCGCGGACGTACGGAGCGTACCCCCAGCCCAACAGTGTAAGTACGACCCGTACCCCCACCCGCGGACGTACGGAGCGTACCCCCAGCCCAACAGTGTAAGTACGACCCGTACCCCCACCCGCGAATGCAAGGAGCGGACCCCCCTGCCCAACAGTGTAAGTACGACCCGTACCCCCACCCGCGTATGCATGGAGCGTACCCCCCATGCCAACAGTGTAAGTACGACTCGAACCCCCACCCACGAATGCAAGGAGCGTACCCCCCTGCCCAACAGTGTAAGTACGACCCGTACCCACACCCGCGGACGTACGGAGCGTACCCCCAGCCCAACAGTGTAAGTACGACCCGTACCCCCACCCGCGAATGCAAGGAGCGGACCCCCCTGCCCAACAGTGTAAGTACGACCCGTACCCCCACCCGCGTATGCATGGAGCGTACCCCCCATGCCAACAGTGTAAGTACGACTCGAACCCCCACCCACGAATGCAAGGAGCGTACCCCCCTGCCCAACAGTGTAAGTACGACCCGTACCCACACCCGCGGACGTACGGAGCGTACCCCCAGCCCAACAGTGTAAGTACGACCCGTACCCCCACCCGCGGACGTACGGAGCGTACCCCCAGCCCAACAGTGTAAGTACGACCCGTACCCCCACCCGCGGACGTACGGAGCGTACCCCCACCACACCAGTGTCAGTAGACACGTACCCTCACCTCTAATGCAGTGTGCGTAACCCCACCGTGTATGTGCCAAGCGCACATATCCAGAAATCGGAGGTGTGTGTGCAGAGTCCACCCAGCAGTGCCCTGAGACAGGAGGGGTGGGTGCAGAGTCCTCCCAGCAGTGTCCAGACCCAGGAGGGGTGGGTGGTGAGTCCTCCCAGCAGTGCCCAGAGACAGGAGGGGTGGGTGCAGAGACCTCCCAGCAGTGCCCTGAGACAGGAGGGGTGTGTGCAGAGTCCTCCCAGCAGTGTCCAGACCCAGGAGGGGTGGGTGGTGAGTCCTCCCAGCAGTGCCCAGAGACAGGAGGGGTGGGTGCAGAGTCCTCCCAGCAGTGTCCAGACCCAGGAGGGGTGGGTGCAGACACCTCCCAGCAGTGCCCAGAGACAGGAGGGGTGTGTGCAGAGTCCTCCCAGCAGTGTCCAGACCCAGGAGGGGTGGGTGCAGAGTCCTCCCAGCAGTGTCCACACCCAGGAGGGGTGTAACACATGTGTGTGATGCCACAATTACCCACATCCATACTGCCTACAAGGGAACATGTCCCCATGAACTCATGTCAACTGACTCCACACACAAGTACAGTGATCACCAAGGATGCCACGATTGTTGCAGGTGGAGACATGGCCATGCATGCATGGCCAAAGTAGAAGGGCTCCGTCACACACACAGCTCATGTACACACAGCTCTGCGCTAAACATTGGGAACACCCTGCAGGGAAGAAACTGGGTACACAGAGGAAGGAATACACCCTGGGACAATTGAACCATGCAGTAACTGCTGACATGACCTAAGGAAGTTAGCCAACACCTTGTGATGGCACACAGATCCTAGGGTGGCCCCAAAGAGCAGAACACTACTACAAATCCCACACACCCAAAGCCTTAAACACCACCCAAAACAATGTAGCAGCCCCACCAACACCAATACCACCATAGCAGGAGTGTGATAATGAAAAAAAAAATAAGCTTTAATCAGCATGAGCACAATGTCCGTGGATCAACGGCAGTTCAAAGTCAACAAAGGCCATAGGGCAGTCAATTATTCCCAGCTGCATGGGGGACACAGTGGGATGTGTGTCCCCTACCTTGCCTGCACAGTCAAATGCCATCGTCTTCCATACTGGTGAGGGCATCAGGGGGGGGGGAAGCAACAGGCACCGCAGGGACATCAGGGCAAAGGGGCGGCGTTGTGGGTGCAGGGATGGAGGACTCAACCACAGGGGGTGTGTCATGGCCAAAGGCGGAGGCCAGGATGGCACTACACACCTTAGCAAGGTCCTCCAGGGAGTCCCCTGCACCCGAAGTGACCTCAGGCCCCAAGGAGGGGGGGGGTTCAGAGGGATGGGTTGCAGCGCCACCGGGGGAGGGTGGAGACAGGGGGGGAGACTCAACCACCCTGACCGAGGACTTCCTTGACCGCTTGCGTGGTGGCGTCACTGTGGGGCTCAGGGACAGAGCGGCCATGAAGGAGTCCTTGGGGGAGATGTGGCCAGGAGAGCTGAGGGGAGGGGATTTGGAGGGAGTGGATTGTGTGGAATGCGGACTCCCACTCTGGCTGCGTGTCACACGTTTGCCCCCCGACCCAGTGGGTGTGCCTATCTCACCCTGTGTGTGCGTGTCAGGAGGAGTGCGGTGGACCTTCCCTGCTGGTGTGGTGCCTGTGTCTGTTGTGGTGGGTGCATGCCGACGTCTGGGTGTACGTGGGACAGGCATGGAAGTGGGAAGTGTGGATGGGGCAGGGGTAGGTGGGGGGAGGTCGCGCTGCAGGAGACCCACTGCTGCAGTCAGTGTGGAGTCTAGGGACCTCAGCAAGTTGCGTTGGTCAGCCTGCAAAGAATGAATGCCCTCCAAGAATGCCTCGATGTTGGTGAGGGTTTTCCCGTGGGAATGGAGGACATTCAGGATCGCAGCCTGACCAACCTGCATTTGCCGCTGGATGTCCATAGACTCAGCATTGGCGGCAGCAGTGGAGACAGGGGGAGGGGGTGCGGTGCCTGGCAGGAATGAGACATGCGGTGACCGGGCACGCTGGGAAGGGACACGAGCAAGTGGGAGGCGGTTGGTGGGAACTGAGGGGGCGGTGGCAGGTGTTGTTCCACTGTCAGCTGCTGGTGCAGCCTCCGCCAACCCTGAGACATCCTCCTCGGACCTGTCAGCTTCGTAGTCTGATGTGCCAGTCGACAGGTCCTCGGCCACACTATCCTCCGCCTCTGTCCCACTCGATGTGCCAGCCCCGATGTCACGGCTGCCACTGGTGCTCGGTCCCTCCGCCTGGTCCGTGTCCATGTCTCCCTCTGTGTCCCCCGACGATGCTGTGGGCAGGGTGGAGAGACAGAAATTAATCAGACACCTGTACACATCTGTCACATGAGTCCAATCTACATAGTCAACATTGCATAGCCTGAAGAGGCAGATCCCTAACATCTGCAAAACAAGGTACCGATGTAGGGCATGAAACACAGTTGGTTGAGCCACCATGCCACTGAAATACCATGGAGAGCATGAGACAATAGCTGATGACAGGAAACGGAGTCTGACATAGCACCCAGGCCCTGGGGACAATCCTGCACTGCCTCTGCACCACACAGCGTTTGTGAAAATACCTATGACCAGGCACAATATCCATGAACTTGAGACACATGCTGCATAGGTAATGCTGCAAACATGCCCAACATAACTCGGTCACTGCACCTTGCGTGTGTGTCCAGTAACATCACACACTGTCCAGACCCAGCAATTAGGAATCAGGATTTGACACATAGGCATTGCCCGCCCCAAGCAACCCCCACACGATGCTAATTGCTGAGACACAGGTGGCACCAACATCTCATAGTCTGGGTGATAAACACAGTGGCAGGCAAAAGGCTAGATTGGACGCAAAACAGCAAAGGTGCGCCTGTACAAATAATGAGGTACCAGTGCCCATCCTCAGATGAGTATAACAAGACACACAGGCACTGGCAACTGTGAGTATGAAGAGGGACAATCAGGTCAGGCTGCACAGTGGACACCTGTACATAATAGCACGTCTATATACATGGTGACAGGGGACAATGGCACAGAGCACAACCTACGCTGTAGACAGTGAGAGTGTCCACGTTGATGATGACACAAACAACACTGAGGATAAGGTGCCCCAGGGGACAGTATTGGGCACGCAACTACATGCTACTGAATGGCTGAATGGGAATGACTGCTACACACGTCACCATCCCTGCACTATGCGTAGCGCACACTCATGCACATCATGTCACAGGCCACTACATAGGACATGCGCGCTGTAAGGCATGACACATGAGAGACCAACTCCCATGTCTGGAGCCAGCATCAGTGCCAACTGACATGGAACCCACATGCAGTGAACTTGACAGTTCACAGGCAAGGTCCCACAACCTGTTACCCACCACCACCACCCATGATGCTACAGTCATTGTTCTCGTGGACAAAGCGCCAGCCTACATTACCTTGTGAAGGAGTGACTACACACAGACCAGGGAACACATTGCAAGGAGGGGAAGGGTGGCAGGGGCGCAGCGCTACACTTGGGCAAACTGGATGGGCACAGCACCTTTAAACCCTGCCAGTGAATTAATGCCACTGTGCCCTTACAAATGCCGGTGACACACAACAAACGCACATGTACCTACCCCCTTCCGCCTGCTGCATCGCCTGTAAGCGCCTCTCCAGGTCTGGAAAGACCACCGGCAGCACACGCCTGTGGAGGTGGGTCAGACGGCGGCGGCCGCGGTTCTTGTGGCTCTCAGGTGAGTCCCCCAGCAGGAGCCGTGCAATCCTCCGCGTCCAGCACCGGATATCCTGCCAGCGTTTCCTCACCTGGGACAGGCTCCGCCTCCGACCATCCACACGCCTCACGGCACTGACGGCGGTCAGCCAGATCTGCTCCTTGGCAGAGGCGCCTACCTGTGAGGAAGTACAAGTGACACCACATCAATACACCAGCCACATGTCACAGAGAGACATATGTGAACATAATAGCTGGTTACTACATGGCATGTAATGCAGACAACGCATTGCACCTCTGTCATAGGGACATCATCCTCTGGTGAGGGAAAAGGCAGTACGTGCCATAGTGGGTACTCAGGTGGAATGATGGCAATGTCACAATCAATGATCAAGGCTCACACTGTGCATCACACCCACCCCTCCTGTCTCAGGGCACTGCTGGGAGGACTCCACACCCACCCCTCCTGTCTCAGGGCACTGCTGTTAGTGATAGGTCCCCACCCCTCCTGTCTCAGGGCACTGCTGGGAGGACTCCACACCCACCCCTCCTGTCTCAGGGCACTGCTGTTAGTGATAGGTCCCCACCCCTCCTGTCTCAGGGCACTGCTGGGAGGACTCTGCACCCACCCCTCCTGTCTCAGGGCACTGCTGGGAGACATCAGGCACCCCCCCCCTGGTACCCCCCCGACAGTACATGGCATGTGTGTCACACCGGGTCACAATGCCTGAAGACACAGTCACAACATAGGGACAGTCTGTGGCAGTGGCCTATGCACTCACCTGATACCCTGGTCGCCCATACAGCATGGGGTACTGTGGGAGGATCACATCCAGCAGAGCCATGTTCTCCTCCAGGGTGAATGGCTGTGTCCTCTCCACAGCCCTTGACATGGTTCCAGGGAATCAGTAGCAGCAGCTTGGTCGACAAATGCAAAGATGTGCAGGCAAGTAATCCCTCATGGGACCTGGCTGCCTTATATGTGGCCTTCTGCCCAGTCTCATGCACAGGAGTACAGAGTGATTGGTCACTCACATTTGCATCCTATGTTTCCACCAATCCCTTCAAACCTAGCAGTCTGTGGGTTCTCTATCGGTTTCATTCTCCTGCATGATGTCAGCCCCACAAACACATTGCAACAAAGTAGAAGAATTCCAACTGACTTCTGCTGTGCACCTTCCAGAACAAAATCGAAATTTGAACCTGGTCGCCATGACAACCAGCATGCATGTAGGCCTTAATACTTGTCCCCTATGTAATTAGGAGAATCACACACAGGTACGGTGCGTTTCCGGGCCCTAGGGCACCCCAAATGCATGGCAACGGCCCGTACATGCATGCCGACGTTCAAAATCACTATGGGTCTGCACGCGTATGCGTACACGTAGTGGTACGGACCGTACACACGCATGTACGCTCACTATCACTATGGGTCTGCACGCGTATGCGTACACGTAGTGGTACGGACCGTACAAATGCCTGTACGCTCACTATCACTATGGTTCTGCACGTGTATGCGTACTCGTCGTGGTACGGACCGTACAAATGCCTGTACGCTCACTATCACTATGGGTCTGTGTACCCGTAGTGATAGTGAGCGTACATGCGAGTGTACGGTCCGTACCACTACGTGTACGCATACGCGTGCAGACCCATAGTGATAGTGAGCGTAGATGCGAGTGTACGGTCCGTACCACAACGAGTACGCATACGCGTGCAGACCCATAGTGATAGTGAGCGTAGATGCGAGTGTACGGTCCGTACCACAACGAGTACGCATACGCGTGCAGACCCATAGTGATAGTGAGCGCACAGGCATTTGTACGGTCCGTACCACTACGTGTACGCATACGCGTGCAGACCCATAGTGATAGTGAGCGTAGATGCGAGTGTACGGTCCGTACCACAACGAGTACGCATACGCGTGCAGAACCATAGTGATAGTGAGCGTAGATGCGAGTGTACGGTCCGTACCACTACGTGTACGCATACGCGTGCAGAACCATAGTGATAGTGAGCGTACAGGCATTTGTACGGTCCGTACCACTACGTGTACGCATACGCGTGCAGACCCATAGTGATAGTGAGCGTAGATGCGAGTGTACGGTCCGTACCACAACGAGTACGCATACGCGTGCAGAACCATAGTGATAGTGAGCGTACAGGCATTTGTACGGTCCGTACCACAACGAGTACGCATACGCGTGCAGACCCATAGTGAGAGGGCCGTACACTCGCATGTACGCTCACTATCACTATGGGTCTGCACGCGTATGCGTACACGTAGTGGTACGGACCGTACAAATGCCTGTACGCTCGCCATCACGATGGGTACACATACGGCAGCACTCCCACAGTGATTGGGGAACATACACAGGCCCTCTTAGCAGCAGTACGCCGGTTTGTACACATCACTGTGGTGATAGTCGACACACAGGTAGGAATAGGGCGGACATACTTGTCCATGGATGGACATACTTGTCCAGGAATGGACATCAAGGCATCGTCTGTGCATTACTACATGTGTGGGGCACAGGTGTGACAGGCTGTGATGTGGAACATGCCTCCTGAGTGGAGGAGGCACCAGATGTATGATGAGATGTGTACAGGTGTACTGTGTGAGGGTGCAATGTGTGCCAGGCATGCCCTTGACTCCTTTGACATGTGTGCATGTCGTACTGCGCACTTGGGGTGAGCGTCACTGGCATGGCACGGACACCAACACACGGAAGTGTCCCATGATGCCCGGTACAGGGGTCATGACACCTGACTTGTCACTACCCACAGTGCACAATGTGACTATGTCATTTATGTGTCCGGGATTTACATCAGGTTGATGTTGTAGCACCCTCAAAAGCTGCAGCCGTTGCAGCAACCAACATGTGTCTGTGTGTAGATTGTCATTGCACACTGTTCCGCACACCATGCCACATGTGGTATCTGATGTGAGGTGCACATGTATGCATGGGACACGGAGTAGCGTGACAAGGCCATGTCAGCATCCTCACAAGGAATGTGTGGTGAGTCATGACATGTGCACCTTCATGGCAAGGTGTGTGGGCAGGCCTAGTGTAATGTCATGTGACCTGTGGCTCCGGTGTTCCGCTACCAGTCTCTACAATCGGCATCCTACTTCTGCTGATGTGTGTGTGTATGTCACTTCTGTCTTGCGTCGGGCTGTTCACTTGCACTGGGACACAGCTATTCCCATGGCGTGGCATGGGGAGGTTCTCAATCACCGTGTGTAGCTGGGTCTTGGAAGGAGTGTCACCTTGCATCCATACGGGTCCTGGGCATGTAGCACATGCCTGACTCCCTATGTGGCATGTGTGTATTGGCAGATTTACATGTGCTCAGTAGACATGAGTTGTTCTCGTAGTGCACTCACTCTTCCTTGTCACTTCCAAATTACTGCAGAGCGCCTCCTGTTGCCCGAAGAATTCCAGACTTGGCCACCATGCAGGAGAATGACAGGATCCGGCTCTACCGCTTCACCCAACCGTTGATTCTGGAGCTGACGGCGAGACTGGCACCACACCTGCAACCGCAGCACAGGTATCCTACGGCACTGACACCCCAGCTGAAGGTAATGGCTGCCCTACATTTCCTTGCCACGGGTACCTTCCAATATACCATAGCCCATGTTGGTGGCATGTCCCAGAGCATGTTCAGCGGTGTGCTGCATGATTTCTTGGAGGCCATGTTGATTCACCTGGATGACTTCATCAAGTTCCCAACCCCTGAACAGATGACTGAGGTCAAACGTGGTTTCTATGCCCTGGGAGGGATGCCCCATGTCATTGGGTCCATAGATGGGACACATGTAGGTTTGGTACCACCACACGCACGGGAGGTGGCGTACCGCAATCGGAAGCACTACCACTCCATCAATGCCCTTGTGGTGTGTCTGTCCAACATGGTGATTTCACATGTCTGTGCTCGTTTTCCAGGATCAGCACACGATGCCTACATCATGAGGCGTAGCGGGATGCCTGATATGATGATGCAGCTGCGCAACGAACGTGCATGTGTTGTTGGTGGGTACAGTCTGTCTGTCCTGTATTCTGTTTGGCCGAGCAGCACTACCGCTACGCCAGTTCTAACGATATCCATGTGCTTTCCATTTAGGGGACGCTGGCTATCCCAACATGCCTTGGCTGCTGACACCTCTCCGCAACCCCATCACGCCGGCCCAGCTCCGCTACAACACCGCCCATGGCCGGACAAGGCGAGTGATAGAGAGGACGTTTGGCATGCTGAAGAGCCGATTCCGGTGCCTCCACAAGACCGGCGGCGCACTCCCATATGCCCCGGCGAAGGTCTGCAAGATCTTCATGGTCTGCTGCATGCTGCACAACATGGCAGTTGAAAGAGCTGTGCCCCTCATCCTGGATCAAGATGACGAGGACCATCCACCCGTGGAGGACGAAGGGCTTGGCAATGGGGCTAGTGATGTGGAGGATGTGGAGCCTCAAGAGGACATCCGGACTCGGCTCATACGCGACTTCTTTGCTTAGTGGTGAGTACCAGGGTCTGAGTGTGCACGCATTGGTCCACGTGTGGCATGCGTTGTGATGTGTGTCTCCACCTGCATGTATGGCACGTGGGTCAGAGGTGTGTGTGGGTGTGTCACTGGAGTGATGGTGGCAGTGATGGTAGTATTTCCCCAGACATAATTGTGACCTAGCATGTTGTCATACATACATGTGTCGAGTACATGCACATGCAAGTGGCTGTGCTTCTTGTGGCTGACTTCTTGTGTGTCTCTCTTCCCCAGGTACCTGCGCATGCCGTTTGCTGGTTGCATTGTTGTGGCACTGCTATTCCTCATGGACATGGCATCGTGGGCTGACTCAGCGTTACAGGCACGGACACGTTTGGAAGTCTCCATGGGGTAAGGGATGCATCTGGGGTGTATTGGGTGTGGCAGTTGTTCACGATGTGTGCACACTGCCCCGGTCGGGGTTTGGGTCCTCTGCAGACATGTGGCATCCCCATGGGACACGACATGCAGCTGGGTACACCTGAATAGATGGGCTGCCTGGTTGTCAGTCATCAGTGATGGGATGGTGGATTGTGATGAAGGCATCAATGTGTGTGACACTGCCCTCGGACACATACGGTTAACATTGTCTTGACATGGCGTGGGACTTCCACATCAGCGGATGTATGGTGTATGGCAGGCTCTCCGTGAGCAGCTGTGGGTATTTAGCTATTATCCGACACTTGTGTGCCAGTTCCATGGCTATCACGCATTTGTGCTGCAGAGTGGGGTGCCAGTGTTGGAGCCACATGTTACTCCACATGATGTGTTCATGTGTACTTCAAGTTGCCTCTGCAATCCCAAACACATGACTATTAAAGATGTCCCTATGCCTCCAAGGTGCCTCTTCTCAGTCAATGCTGGTGTGTTGGCACGGTGCATCCTGCATGTCTGGCATGGTATTCCCTGATTGTGGCTATGTGTCAATGTGTCGAGTGGCAAGATGCAAGCTGTGTGTGTGTGCTGAGACTGTGTAATGGGCATGATGTCCATGACTGTGTGGGTATTGTGACATGTGCCATCCCCATGCATCCAACGTTGTCCATGACCCCATTCTCTGCATCCACCGGACTCAAGCTTGCAGGACATGGTTCTGCCACCTGTCTACACGTACCTGGGTGCCCCCCAGGACACGGGCCAGGATCCCTGACCTCTGCGCATGACTGTTGCTGTACTCAATGTGTCTGTCAGCACGGTTGTTCGGCCACCCCCTCAGCTGGTTCTGACCATCACGGGTGTGTATGGTGCTCCATGTCTGTCTTGCCTAGAAAACTGTGACCCATGTGTCCTGTGCCAGACTCAGGCCCCAGGGTGTGGATGGTTGAAGTGAACAGATGACTCAGGCATGTTTAGACTGTACAAGACACATGTTAGGTAATAATGCTACCAGCAGGCATCAACTCATAATAGTGTGATTTATTATTGGGGGGGGGGCCAAGTGAGGGCCTTTCCGGGATTAGGGAATCCAAAGTTCAGTAGGGGAGTTGGTGTCCTTGCCATTGGAAATCCTCAGAGTCCATGCCACAGTCTTTGTCAACATTGGTCAGCCAGTGACCAGCAGGGCCATGTGGCAGAGAATGTCTCTTGATGCTGTGATGCTGTTGCTCCAGTGGGCCAGGTGCCAGGCCAGGTGTCCTGGGAGATGGTGATGTAGCAGCCACCCTCACGGTCCTTTCCGTGGACGACCCGGCTTCCTGCGGGGAACCTCAGCAGCAGGCCGTGACGACGTCTGGGATGCTCCGTCGGATGTTTCCTCCTCCTCCTCATGATCCCTCCCTGTGGGTGGTGATGTTCTCCGCCTTCTGGCACAGGGAGGGTCGGCCATGGTGTCGGCCATCCGACGGAGTTCAGCGTGAATCCCCTGGGACGCCGTCACTTGCTCAGCCTGTCTGTCCTCCATCCTCCGTTGGTGTAGCTGTAGACAGGCTATTAGCTCCGCATGTTGCTGGGCCTGCTGGACCTTGATCCCCTCGAGGACGGACACAACCTGGGCCATGCCCGTGGTGTCCTGCCGGTATGAGTCCAGGATGTTACGGACATGTGAAAATACCGGATCCCCAGCCAACTGGTCAGGCTCGCGCCTCCGCCGCTCTCCACTCCCACCACCCCTGCCCACTTGCGTCTGGCCTGCACTTGTGGGCACATGGGGTCTCCGGGACCCCTGAGGGGTGGCATTGGCGTTGTCGCCTGCCTCCTCCTGGGTGCCCGGGACACCGTGTCCCTCCTGGCGAGCCTGGCTGCATTGTGGTGTTGGGGCAGGGATCCTGGGTGTCTCCTGGGATGTGGCAGGAGTGGGGGTGGTGGTTGGCACGGTTGTACCTGACGCAGGTGCTGCAGGTGGTTGGACACCAGAGGGGCCAGGTCGGTCGGGGTCGTCCGCAGAGTGGTGAGAGTGGTCGCTGCCGGTGGGATCGGTCTCCTGCAGATCCGGGTCCTGTGAGTGTTCCCCCCAGTGTTGGGGGGTGCAGCACGACGTTGACCTGTGTGTGAGAGAGACAATGTTACTTTTGATCCATGCAACATCCATGTTGCATCCGTTACAAAGTTGGCACATTTCCTCTTGGAATTAGGATCTGTCTTGCATTCCACTCAGAGTGCACTTGTGCATGTGTGTGTCCCTTGGGCACCAATTTGGCCCCTTTAACTATGTGTGGCACAGTCTTACTTGCTGCGTCAAGTGTGACTGCAGTCAGCAGTGGAGTGTGCATGTGTGCCGAGCTATGCGTTTGCGCCTTCCTTGTAGCACTGTACATGTGCACATGGAGTGGATCCACACACTCATATGATGCAGGTGGCTGTCCTTGTGCTCGTGTACAGGTTGTGACATGGCCCTGCGTTTTGCCATGATGAAGAGGGGGGGTTCTGGCACTGGCCACCCTTGTCTACATGCACGCAGTCCACCTGCTGACGAGCAGACATTCCCACACACCAAAGGACTGATTTGCTCTCCCTGTGTCTCCCTCCTTCTCTGTCCCCCTCTCCCTCCCTCTCTGTCCCCCTCTCCCTCCCTCTGTGTCCCCCTCTCCCTCCCTCTGTGTCCCCCTCTCCCTCCCTCTGTGTCCCCCTCTCCCTCCCTCTGTGTGTCAGCCTCCTCCCTCTGTCCATCTTCCTGTGTCTCCCTCCCTCTCTGTCCCCCTCTCCCTCCCTCTGTGTCCCCCTCTCCCTCCCTCCGTGTGTCACCCTCTGTCACCTTGGCCCAGCTTCCTGGGCACACACTGTTAGCAGATCTTTGAGTGGCCCTTGGCCTGTTGATGTGAGTTTGTTTCTGATCTCCAGGCACCCATTTTGTCTGCTGTGTGTCTGTGCGCTGCTGCTGTGGTGGTGTGTGCTGCCACTCTTTCACACTGTTGGCTGTTCATTAGCTGCTGGCATGTGCAAAACAGTGCCTTCACCCCCATGTGTTGATGCAAGGCATCCGCCATTTGCTGGCAAGTCATTCCTGTGTTGGGACACAGTGTTTGTCTGGCTGTGACCTAGGCCATATGGGCAGAGGGCATTGTTGTCTGCTTTGGAGTCGCACTATGTGATTCTTGGTGCCCACACTCCCGCCATCCGGGTTACCGTGTCATGTGTTGTTGTCTTCTGTGGCCTGTGACTTGACATTGTCCAGCTGGGTGCATGGGGCATGGTGGCAGCAGTGGCATGTGCCTGCTCATGGAGTGTGGTTGAGTAATGCGATGGCTTGTGGTGTTTGCGTGCCTGTTATTAATTTTGGTTGTGGTTGCAGTTCCCCCCATGTGAGGTGCGTTGTTTGTGTACTCACCCGGGTCTCGGAGTCCTTCTACTCCTTCAACTGCCTCCACCGGCAGTATGGCCATCACCCTCTCCTCCCAGGGATGGTACTGTACGGGTCTGCGGGAGGGCCCTCCTCCGGTGGCGTTGGCCTGGTCGTGTTCCTCCTGTCTCTTGGCTCTGACCCTCCTCCGCAGATCGTACCACCTGTTCTGGCAATCCTGCTTGGTCCTCCTGGTGTCCGCAACAGCATTCACAGCATCGACGATGGTCTGCCACATGGCTGTTTTGGCTGCCTGGCTGGTGCTTCTGACCAATGTTCCAAAGATCTGTGGCTCGACTCTGAGGATTTGATCAACAAGGACCTCCAACTCTCGGTGACTGAACTTTGGATTCTTGGTAGTGGGCATGGTGAGGGGTGTGGGTGGGGATGGTGTGGGTGTGGGGGGTGTGTGGATGTTGGGGGGGGGTGTGGATGGTTGTGTGTGTGTGTGAATGTGATGAGAGGGTGTTTGTGAGGGTGGTCGTGTGAAGGTGTGCAAGTGTAAGATGTGGTGTCGCTTGTAGTCTGGTTCTGTGGTGTCTGGCAGCAGTGGGTCTGTTGCAAAGGCTCATGGTTTGTGTGTGTGGGCCCTTTTTATTGGTCCATGGGTGGGTGTGGCAGTGTTTGAATTTTGGGTGGGTGTGTTATAAGGAGTGGTGGTGTATTGGGCCTCTGTTTGTTTTTGACAGTTGCAGGTCAGTGATTGTGTTATTTTAGTGGTTGTTGGCCATGTTTAGTGGCTGTGTGCCTTGCGAATGGTGTATTGTTGAGTTGTTTTGTTTTGTCCTTGTTGTGTACGTGCGTTTTGAGCGTGTGTACGGTGTGTACATGGGCCATTTGGTTGTACGATTTGGTCCTTGTGTGTGGCTTTGTACGACTCGTACATGCGGTTGTGATGTTGGGGCATGGGGTGCGCTCCGTACTTAGAAGGTTGTGTTGGGGGTGCGCCAGGAACGTACTGGGGTGGGGGTACGACTGGAACGTACTGGGGTGTTCATAGACGGTGGTACGACACGTACAGGGGTGGGGGGGTGTACATAGACGGTGGTACGACACGTACTGGGGTGGGGGTACGACTGGAACGTACTGGGGTGTTCATAGACGGTGGTACGACACGTACTGGGGTGGGGGTACGACTGGAACGTACTGGGGTGTACATGGGCGGTGGTACGACACGTACAGGGGTGGGGGGGTGTACATAGACGGTGGTACGACACGTACAGGGGTGGGGGGGTGTACATAGATGGTGGTACGACACGTACAGGGGTGGGGGGGTGTACATAGACGGTGGTACGACACGTACTGGGGTGGGGGTACGACTGGAACGTACTGGGGTGTAGATGGGCGGTGGTACGACACGTACAGGGGTGGGGGGGTGTACATGGGCGGTGGTACGACACGTACAGGGGTGGGGGGGTGTACATAGACGGTGGTACGACACGTACAGGGGTGGGGGGGTGTACATAGACGGTGGTACGACACGTACTGGGGTGGGGGTACGACTGGAACGTACTGGGGTGTACATGGGCGGTGGTACGACACGTACAGGGGTGGGGGGGTGTACATAGACGGTGGTACGACACGTACTGGGGTGGGGGTACGACTGGAACGTACTGGGGTGTACATGGGCGGTGGTACGACACGTACAGGGGTGGGGGGGTGTACATAGACGGTGGTACGACACGTACAGGGGTGGGGGGTGTACATTGACGGTGGTACGACACGTACTGGGGTGGGGGTACGACTGGAACGTACTGGGGTGTTCATAGACGGTGGTACGACACGTACAGGGGTGGGGGGGTGTACATAGACGGTGGTACGACACGTACAGGGGTGGGGGGGTGTACATAGACGGTGGTACGACACGTACTGGGGTGGGGGTACGACTGGAACGTACTGGGGTGTACATGGACGGGTGGGGGTATACATATACGGGGGGTACGTGTCGGACGTACGGGGGCTGGGGGGAGTGTTGGGCGCGTATGCGGGCACATGTCTCCATGGTTGCTATTGGTGTTCGGTGCGGACGGTGTTTTTTCCATACGGTTGTAGGCTCGGACGCACGGGATGGATCGTGATTCCTCGGTCGGACTTGGATTTTTACGTTTGTAAGGTAAATCGTCCGAGGACGTGTCGGACACATTTTCCGTCCCGAGGACGTGTGGGGATTGATTCCCGGTGCGGGTCGTATGGACTTTTTACCATGCGAATCGTGATTGCCAGTTCGTACGGCACTTGGACGATTCGTACGGTAAAAAGACCCGATACGAGTCGCACGGGGGAATTTTTTACCGGATCGTGATCGGCACCAAAGTCTTTTTAGTTAAGGTGGGGCAGTTCCTCCAGGTTCTGGGGGGCTGCTGACTGTAGGACACGCAGGGATTCTACTGGAGTAGGTTGAGTTCAGGACAGGCCGGTAGGACTGGGGCAAGTCAGTTGGTGTCTTCATCTTCTTCCTTCAGCATGGCTCTTCGGTCCTTCTTATTCTTGTTTCTTCTTTTCTGAGGAGGCAAGGTTTGGGTTGCCACTAAATACTACATTTATGGGCATTTCAGGTAGGTAAATGTTTGATCCAATGGGTCCCTTCCTTGGGGTGGGTACACATCCTGTTATGCCACTCTCCAAGGGGAGTGGGACAGAAGCCTCACTTTGGTTTGCTGGGTCCCCCCATCTTCAAGATGGCGGGAATTGAGAGTTGTGATTCGCCTCACCACCCCCACCTGAGGGGTGGGGTTGGTAAAGGTGGGCACACCTCTCCTTGGTTTTCTTGCTGATTTTCCCACCCAAAGTGGGGGTCAGAACCAGCGGGGGTCAGTTGCTGGAAGCAGCAAATGGCTGGGTCAGCTTACAAAGGCTGCAACCTTTTGAATCTTTCCCTTCATGGACCCTGCCCATCCTGGGGGAGGAGGCTTGGCACCTCTGCCCAGGATGCGCTTTGTTTCAGGACCCCAAGAGCAGGAGGCTCTCTACCCAATGGTCCAGAAACATGTCAGGGGGTGGAAGCTGGTGAGCAGTCAGTCATCCAGAACACTTCAGTTAGGTCGTTTTTCAGGGGGCATCTCTAAGATGCAATCTGAGAGTATTTTGCATTAAATCCCACACTAGCATCAGTGTGGGCTTGATGTGGTGAGAAGTTTGATATCAAACTTCCCAGTTTTCAATAAAGCCATTATGGTACTGTGGAGTTTGTAATGACAAACTCCCAGACCACATACTCTATATGGCTTTACTACACTTACAATATCTAAGAATGGACTTAGACACTTTAGGGGTCCAGGACTCCTCCACCTGCACCCTCACCAGTGGCATAGTGCAGCCAGCTAGAGGGGTGGCTGACCTATGCCATAGGCAGTGGTTGTAGGCATGCCACTCAGGGTTGTCTACTAAGTCAACTCTATTTTCTGTACCAAAACACGCTGCCTGCAATGGCAGTGTGTGTGTGTGTGTGTGCCAGGGTAAATAGCCTCTAACAGTGGCACAACATGTGCTGCAGCCGTTAGTGGCCTTCCCTGGTCACAGTGTCTTTGGTACCCATGGTACGTTTTACAGGGGATTTACATGTGGACTTACATGTGGTCAGAGAATTGCCAATTGGGTGTGCAACAGTATATATTTAGGCAAAGAACATAGGCTCTGGGTACCTGGTTGGCAGGAACCCAGGGCACAGCTAGTCAAAGAGGATCAACATCAGGCAAAAAGTGGGAGGCAACCATGCAAAAAGGTGCCCTTTCCTACAGACACTAGCAGTACAGATGAACAGACTCAATGCTGGTGCTCAGACTTCTCCAAGGCTAACACAATTGCATTATATTTCACCCTGTAACAACTTTTGTGGCATGATCTGTTGCCTAGTACCTGTGTACTTTACTGTGGCTCCTGTTCTAGTTCCCACCCTGAGCAACTGTCAAGAGCTTCCATATGCACTCACACTGGCGTCTTCAATCCAATGCCTGCATTGCTGTAGATTTGTGTTACCAGGTTGATAAGTGTGACTCACTTGATGGAGATGTTCCTCAATGAACCGATCTGCCTTTGGGGTAAGGTTTTAAGTGTCTGTGAGAAAGTGAAATATTAGTTTGAGTGGATGGTAGTCCACCACAAGTAATAATGGCACTATTCTTGTTATGTCCAGTGAAGGTTTCAGTAACCTAAACCTGTGCGCAACCCCTGAAAGATGTGGAACAGAGCAGACAGGCATAACGTAAGAAAATAGGTCAAGCATTTGGAAGTATCAAACAATTATCAGTGAAAACAAGGAACAATAAAAAGCCCACTCAAATTTATAAAAATGTTGATTGATTAATGGAAAAATTACATCAAAATGACAAAAAAATTAGGGGAACTGGAGACATAAACTTTTAAAGTTCTAAATAAAATAGCAGCTAAAGATGAAAAGTGCCAACCAAGGGTAGGACCAGTACCAAGGTCCAAGGTCCAAGTTAATGCTGTCCGCTATGGAGCACGGTTCGATACGGGAAACAGGTTTGTCCTCCCCCCATGGACAACCTTCAGTAAACACAGGCATTGGGTTGGCTCTGGGAGAATGAACTTGACATCAATGGATTCTAGCCCTGAGATGGACCCTCGACCTGCTCCCATTTGTATCCAAGACAAAGAAGTGTACTCCAAGGGTCATTTGGCTGACCTCCTGTGCTCACATTTACTTGAATTGACAAAATCTAGGTAGTCAATTTTTAGTATTAATACGTCAACATTAAAATTGCTGTGACTCCCCTCTGTGGTAATTGGTTTTATAGGTGAGGCAATTGTCTTTATAGGTAAATTATTCCTTGCAGCAAGAGGCAACCCATGGGGATCTTGAAGCGATGTGGTAATTCTTGCACATTTTATGGACTAATTTGGATGGAATTATGACTCTGTGTGCTTTTATACTGCAATTCAGTGTTATAGAGCTAGTGCTTTTCATATAAACATCTACTGTAAATTGCAGGGGATATTTACACCACCCATATGTATAAGCAATGTGTTTAGATCCCCAAAACACCATTTGGAGTCTAATTTGACATATTAGCCAATTGATTCACGAGGCAGGGTGCTTAAGGGTAGACTTCCTAACATTTCACGTATAGCAGTGCAGCAAGTCAACTTGACGTGCTGCTTTGCGTGAACAGGATACATGAGAAATGTGCCATATTTTTAAGGATACACCTTTCGGCTGCCTCTTTGCACTGGCACACTATGTGGTGCCTAAAGTCAATGCAGGCACGTTTGCACCATGGTGCAAGGATGCCTGCAATACAATAAGGATTGCTTTGTGCAGGAAGGATCCCCTTCCTACACAGAAAAAATCCTTAAAGGCAGCTTCCTTTCTCTAAGTGTGATGCAGAATATAGCATACATAGAAAAAGGAAGTAATGAGGAGAAATAAATATATTTCCCCTTGTTACGCCTGGGTCTGGGAGGTGTACTATTTTGACCAATTCCCAAGATCGCAACTTGTTGTACATCTGGTAATGCACCAAAATTCATGGCTGGGTGTTTGAGAACACCCACACTCCATCCGTGGAATGCCTCCTTGCCACAAGGTAAAGCAAGGCAGAGAAATGCATTGCCTTGGGTTACCTTGCATTTGCTAAACCAGGCAGAGTCACACAAGGTGGTTTAGTAAATCCCAGTTTAGGGCTTGTGTTGCCTTGCATCGCCTTGCGTGATGCAAGGGCAACACAAGCCTTTAGTAAAGCTGTCCCTCATTGTATTAAAGTAGGGCACATTAAAGATTAGGGTAAAATATGTCCCAACAGTGAAAATGTGTCAAATGCTGTGTGCCTTTTTTCTCTGATGAGAACTAATTGCAAATGAAAGAAACATTTTCACAGTCAGCATGGAAAAATATTACAAACAAGCTTGAAAGTTCCATTTCACTGTATATGAAAAATATAACTCGGTGCCAAAAACAGATTTTTTTAGATATGTTGTGGTTTAAAAGTAACTTTTGAAAAGTGTTCTATTGCTCAGCAGGGTGATGAACTAACCCATTTCTACTGACTGCCTTTCCTCCATGACTGTAATCAGTATGCAGTTTAGACATAAATTGTTGTCACATCAGAGAAGATAGCTGCTTCATCTAAAGCCAAGCCAGAGAGACTGTTGAAGTGAAAAACTGACCAATTAGTTGGTACATGAGAAGCGGGAGGAAAAGGAGCTTCATCAACAACTTTCTATATACCATGAAAATTCCAAATGATGACACAAGTGACACAAATATTTTCAATTAGAAAGGTCTATGAGTCCATTGTTTCTGCCCACAACAGGAAGTAAGCTGTCTTAGGCAGTGGGTGTGTTCCTCAATATCCATCTCAGATGTCCTGCGAAGGAAGCCTGCCCTAAACAATCTTGAATCAAAAAGTCTGGGAACATTTACAGCAAGTTGAGAGAAGTGTCTGAAATTGAGTGTTGAATTTTAATGAGAAAACGTTCAAGATTGGCCATGGGAAATTCACCGTCATTAGACCGCGATGCCTTTACAACGCGATTCCATTACTACGCAAGTCATTACTTCGACTTGCAGTAGATGGCGCTCTAACATAAAGAATAGTATAATTTACTATTCCAACTCCAGCCTACGCAACTGTAGGGAAGGCATCGTGGTCTAATGATGTAAAGGTTGTTTCCCGCAAAAATATAGTTGTTAAAAACATAATTTGTTTATTAATGTTATGTATTTTAGCATATATTTTATGTGTGTGTTGTATTTTTTTGTACAAGAATTGTTTGTGTTTTTAATATATGTGTTACATTATTAGTAGTTATTAAAAAAAAATGAATTTGAATTTTTGTTTTTAGTTCTGTAGCGGAGCGGTTTGTTCGTTTATAGGGGAATAGGGTGGGAAGTAATCTAATTATATTAAATGTATTGATTATTTTTTATTTAATAATATTTTTTTAATTGAGATGTTATAGTGTTAAATGTGTAAAGTAATGTATTATTAATTAATTAATAATTGGTTGTTAATTCATTTAAATTAATTAATTGGTAATTAATTAAGGTAATTGTGTAATTAATTTTAGGTGTGTGTTGTGGTGTTTATAGGAGTTATGGGTGAGCAATAATCTATTTTTAATTGATGAGTTAATAATTAGATAATAATTCATTTAAATTAATTAATTAGTCATTAATTATGGTAATTGTGTAACTAATTTTAAGTGTGTGTTATGGTGTTTCTAGGAGTAAAGGGTTGGAAGTAATTTGTAATTAATTAATTAAAGTACAATGGGTTCTATTACGATGGCTACCCACCATAGGTGCAGCAGTCCCGCCATTCAAATTAGGATGCGCCCACCACACTGGCAAGCGTATCACGCATTTTTTACATTCCGGCAGGTAGTGCTGTAAGCATCACCCGCCGCAATGTAAAAAAAGCATGTAGTAAAGGACTTGAGTTTTACAAGCACTGCGCGGTGCCTGCCACCTTGTGCATGCAATTGCAGGGGGGTACCATAGGTACCCACCATGTGCACCCCCCACCCCCCAACATCCTGGGGGCCTGCTAAGGGCCCCCAACAGCAAAACCGAATGCCTTTCCAAGGCTGCTCTCCGCCGACATCCTGATATGGTTGACGGTGTCTTACAGACACCGCCACCATGTTGTGGCAGTTTTCCGCCCGGTCGACGAGTCGACCAGCGGAAAAGCGGCAGACAGTCTTCCCGTGCTCCGCAGACCCCCCAGCCATCCTAATGTGGCGGGGGGTCGATCATGGAAGGATGGCGGGCTGATCGCCCCCGCCGGGCCGGCAGTGGCTACTGCCGGTCCAGCAGGAGGGATCTGCCCGCCATCCTAATAGGCCCCATAGTTGTTAATTAGATATGTGTTTTGAGTAATGGTTTACTTATTTGTCTATTGTTTTTACTTTTAAAGGTGTAGAGGGGTGGGTATTAAATACATTTTCCGTACTTTAATATTAGTTGTTAATAGTAATATATATTTAATAGATTTGATTTCTCATTTCTAAATATTGTTTATTTAAATTTAGGATTATTTATAATTTTACATTTTTGTAATTTTCTTTTAACTGTTTAAGTGTGAATATTAATTTTTGTCTCCTCGCTAACCAACACTTTCCCTAATGTTGCACTCACTGGAGTTGAAATATAAATTTTTATCCCTCCACTATCCAACACTTTCTCTACTGTTGTACTCACTGGAGTTGGAATAGTAATTTTTATACCTCCACTATCCAAAATGTTGTCTACTGTTGCACTCACTGGAGTGGGAATATTAATGTTCACCTCTCCGTTATCTAACACTTTCCCTACTGTTGCATTTCACTGGAGTGGAAATACATTTTTTACCCCTCTGCTATCCAACAGTTATTCTACTGTTGCATTCAGTGGAGTGGGATTAGTAATTTTTACCCCTGCACTATCCAACACTTTCCCTATTGTTACACTCTTTGTAGTGGGAATAGTAATTTTTTCCCTCTGCTATCCAACACTTTCCCTACTGTTGCTCTCACTGGAGTGGGAATAGTCATTTTTTCTCCTCCGCTATCGAACACTTTCCCTACTGTTGCACTCTTTGGAGTGGGACTAGCCATTTTTTCCTCTCCGCTATCCAACACTTTCCCTACTGTTGCACTCATTGGAGTTAGAATAGTACATTTAATTATTCAGCTATCTAACACTTTTCCTACTGTTGCACGGATTGTATTGGGAAATTTAAGTTTAAATATTATTTTATAGTTTAATGTTTTAAGTTAATATGGATTTTTTTATATTTTACATTTTTGAAATATATATATACATTATTTTTTATATAATTTTAAAGTTTTAAAATAAATTAAAGATAATAGTTTATTAATTACTTTAAAGTAAATATATATATATATATATATATATATATATATATTCAATGAAAAAACCAAAGGTTTCACACATGTTATAGTTAGCTGGACATTTCACTCGTAAAAAACCAATGAAATTCCCCCGTTATAGTTAGTTCAGCTAACTATAACTCGCGCGCCCGCAATGCACTACTGATGACGTCACATATTACATCACTCATGACATGGTCAGTGACATCACTCATGACATCACTGATGACATCTCAAATGGTAAAATTTATTAGCAATACATTTTTTCCTTTTTTTTATTTTTTTTTTAGTACGCGTACCGTAAGCTTACGGTAAGCGTACGGTTTACGCAATGTCCGTAATTTATCTACGCTGTTTGCGTATAGTTACGCAATTTGCGTAGCCGCGCGTACTCCGCGTGGGGCGCGTACCCGTGTACGCTACACGCGCACGTTACGCGGAAGTGTCGGGGAGTGACTGTTATGCGCATGCGCGCAAGCGCGTGTCTTTTTTACGCACATGCGTACTTTTGCCGTAAGCGTACCGTAAGCGTACGGTAGGTCATGTGATCATGAAACACAACTTTTGATTGGTTGAAACTACTTTCAGTTCTAGAACTCTCCTACACCACACCCATTCCCCTCATTTCTGCTTGTGATCCCTTAGGAGAAGGAGCTGGGTTGTCTTTGTGATACGATGGCAGAACAGCAGAGCTCTTCTGAGAGGGAGGCTAGCAGCACTACCTTGAGGCAGAGAGCGAGGAAACAAAAGACCTCTTACGTATGGGAGTATTTTACTTTTCCAGAAGGCCAGCAAAAGGTAAATGCACCCTTAGTGACTTGCAAGCTGTGTAAGCGTGTACTTTCAAGAGGTAATCCTGACAGGAAGTATTCCTTTGGGAATCACACCATGATGAGACACCTTAAGGATGTACACAGAAGGACACATGCTCGACTTACTGAAGGTAACCCTTCAGTAAATCAACCAAGCACATCCACAGCAGCTCAGCCTGGACCATCATCTGCAGAGCCGAGTCCTTCTTCTGCAGGTCAGGTGAGCCCTTCATCTGTGGGGGGAGCATCTCCTTTTTCTGGTCCTCTGGAAATTAACCCTCGGTTTGCGAGGGTTGAAGTACGGTGCGCCCATTGTCACGATCTAATTACTTATAGGGAGACCAGTGTTTCCCTAGTGAACAGTAAAATAGATCAGCACACTTGTCGTACCGTCTAATATTCCCAATCTTTCTTTCCTCTGTCCCTGCATGAACACAACGGCTCTTTTAAGAGCCAACCTTACCTTTCATCTATTTTTTATATATTTTTTTAAAAACTTTTTTTTTTTTTTTTTTTTACCGTACGCGTAATTTTTTTTTTTTTTTTTTTAAAAACACTAAAAATCAATTATCACATTACAAGGTCCTTGAGAGACTACAATTAAAAACTGCAAATGTGATTGTAGAGAAGTGGAAAAAAGGGACCATGACATTATTGACTTACCATACCCACTCAAAAAAAGATTTATTCATTTAATTTATTTTTAATTGCTTTTAAAATGGTTATAGTTTTCGAAAATTTTCTATCTCAATCTGAAAAAAAAGAAAAAAGTATTAATATTTAATAAAACATTTAATAATACAGTACACATATTTACATATTTTTCAAAAAATATTTTTGCCTTTTTTTTGCTGTTTTCAGAAAATATTGCATTTCACTATAAATTGTGAAAGCAACTGCATTCATCATTTAACAGCAGGCAAAAAAAAATTAAAGATTGTTTTTAAAAAAGCCCAGAATCTCTTTTTTCATAAACATAACTTTAAAGAAATGCATAATATTCTAAAAAAATATCATCTAATATCTATACTTATTTCTTTAAAATACCGTCTGATATTTTTGTTTCAGAAGTATAATCACAATAATATATGTCAAATAACTCCACAATACATCTGGTTCCATTTCCTTTAGGCCAAATAGTAATTTTAAAATTCTTTTTTTGTTTAATTTCCAATGGTAATCCAATAAAAAACAAAAGTTTAAATTGTACAGATGTCACCGTTTCTCTGTAACATTTTGGTTTCCGAAAGATTAATTAATAATTAAATAAGTCCACAATAGAATTGTTTACTTTTCCGCATGGCCAAATAGTAATTTTAAAAATCTTTTTTGAAAAAATTTCCAATGGCAATCCAATAACATTCCAAAATTTAAATTGTGCAGATGTTACCGATTTTTTCTAAATTTTTGGTTTTCCAAAGTTTCCTTAAAAAATGGAAAAATTCCACATTACAATTGGTTACCTTTCCATTAGGCCAAATGATAATTTGTTAAATCTTTGTATTTGTAAATTCCAAATGGTAATCCAATAAAATGGTAAAATTGTTTTCTCCAGATGTTGTCAAATCTCTCTAAAATTTAGGTTTCAGGAAGATTAGATAGGAATTTGCTAAATCAAAAGGCAAACGTTGCTTAAAAATCAATTGGGAATCATTACACAGTGTCCAGCCTTTTTCACATTTAAGATAAACTGTGTAATGACCAGAAGTTACAGTAGGTCCATCATGGAAAATTATTGCAACTGTTACAAAAGTTTTTCCTGAAATTGATAATTGCTGTCCTGTAAACTTCTTTATTAAAGTATCCAATTTTGAACCATCAGCTCTACATCGTTGCATCATTAAAATTACATACTGTCTGTATTCCTTTAAAATGAATGTTGAAAACATGTCAGATTTACACTCACTGCATTGCATGCTATGATTAGCATCTTTAACTAATTTAGCAAAAGTGACGGTTTTACTCTCTGGCAATGTTAAATAAATAAACCTTTCAGAATCAACATTAGAGCCACATATATTATAACAGTTTTCACAACTATGTTCCCATTTATAAGAGAGACCAAATACATTTTCAATGTTAACCCCTTCTTCTTCCAGTACCTGAAGAAAATAAATCAAAAATTCCTGTGCGTCTTGCTGTACATTTTGAGAAAACTGTGTTCGTCCTGAACATACATCTAAAACTTTTCTAATTTCAGTAGCACTTTCTATTTGAGTTTTATCATTACTCAGCTTTTCAAAAAGGAGACTCAGCACAGTACAGAATCTTTTTCCCTGATTTACTATTATCTGCTCTTGCAAACTTTCCAGATAAAATGCAACATTCAGCACTACATTAGCGTAGCAGTTGACACCAGAGCTATTTTCAAAATAACATCCTACAACCTGTTCTTCATTTTCCTTATTCTTTTTGCTTGCAATTACATCACTCCTCTTTTTCTTCCTCCTCTCTACATCTTCATTACAGATATTCTCATTTCTCCTTTTAAGAGAAACTACACGTTTCTCCAACACAGGATACTGACCTAAATGAGGAGCATAGCTTCTTCTTAATCTATTATACTCCTTTACATAGTTTGTATCAGCACTAACTTTTGAATCATCAAAGTCTATCATGAATAAACCTGATAATGTTTTCACTCGTGACAAAGCAACATATGCCATACCTTCTTTGAACACAGTTGAACCAATGTTCACAAATGCACAATCTACAGTCAATCCTTGAGACTTGTGAATAGTTACAGCATATGCTAGAGAAAACGGAAACTGCTTCCTACGTACATATAAGTCTTTCACAAGCATGAAACGAACTGTACAACGACAAATATCTTTAACTTCTTCTATCTGATCAAATTTTATTTTTAAACATTCAATTCCATCTTTTTTCTGATAATTAATAAAACCCACAACTCTTCCCATAGCTCCATTAACTAAACCTTTTTCAACATCCAAATTTCTCCTTAAAAATACTCTACAGTTCATGCAAACATATAGATTTTTTTCTAATCCAGCTGTTTTGGAAATATTCTTCTCTAGTGAATCCAATTTATTTTTCAGTGTGCCTGTTAATGTGACAGTAATTCTTCCATCCTCAATTTTGTCCACTGCTTCCAATTTCCTGATATCTTCCTTTTCCAATTTCAAAAGCTCCTCATTGAATATTGAGCATTCATGTAGAGTTGGCATTAAGCAGATGACACTTTTGTTTTCTGCAATGTTCTTGTATATCTTCTCTGCAACTATTTCTTCCTTTGGAAATAAATTATGTAGCAGCCGAGTCTGTAATGCTTTTTTGCCAGCTTCTGTGAGTAGTCCAATCCTGATATCTTTCAGAATACTTCCATATTCTTCATCGTTTGCTTGCCTCATATTAGTTGTAAGTTTCTTGTACTCAAAGAAGGACCAAATATTTGTATTACCGATGCTTCCCAATGACTTCTTCGTGTCTTCATGTGTCACAGTATTAAACACTGGTTGTCCTTTAACTGGAGTAAGTTGCAAAAGATCTCCAAAAACTATGACGTGTTTTCCTCCAAATAACACGTCATAGTCTGACTTCAGAATTTGCTGCATTCTTAAATGCACAAAGGCAAGCATTAAGTTCGATACCATGCTCACCTCATCAATAATGAGAACTTGCATCTTCTTCAATACTCTTGAAACTTCCAAGCATGCTTCTCCAGTTAGCTTGTTGTATTGTATTTTGTTCTCATGCTCCACTGGTAACATTAGCAAACGATGTAAAGTGATTCCTTTTATGTTATATGCTGCTAACCCAGTTGGAGCAGTAACCACACAAGACAAAGTAGAATCCGTTTTTTGCTGTAGGTAGCTTCTGATGACTTTTATTAGGAAACTTTTTCCAGTTCCAGCTTGTCCGCTTACATACATCCTGATTGGATGAAATGATGTGCATGAGCACTCTTTTTTTTCATGTAGAAATCCGTGATCAATTTTGTTTCTGATCTCTTCATAAATTTGTTGCTGCTCTTGATTCAGTTGTCTTTCCAAATTTTGTAAGTCTATAAATTCTTCTTGAGCTTGATTCATAGCTGTTTCCACTTCATTCATGGCTATTGATGCTTCATTTTCAACGATTGGTTGTCCTAGGGGATCTTGACTGAGTGTTCCTGAACTTTGGCTGTCCTGAGAACTGTCTCTAGCTATTTCTGCTGCAATTGTAGTTTCCTGTTCAATTTCTTCATTTAACATTTGCAGATAAGTTGTGAATGTTCTGCATTGTATGCTGTCTTTGCAAGCATTAAATGAATCTTCATAGCTTTGAAATTCTCCCAGTAGTTCATCCTCTGTACGCCATGGTTTAAACAGCTGTAAAAGAGCCAAGTAGTAAAATTCCTTTTTGTCAGTAGTGTCGCAACTCAGCTTCCGGTGATTTATCAAACTTCCTTTTGTTTGCTTCACCAAACATCCTTCCTCACCAATGACTTTATATTTTCCATTGTTGATGTCTTCTGCGGCTTTCCGTGAATAAATATAGTTCTGCAGCACTTCATAGAGACACATGTTCTCCAGATGATGACTTCTCTTTCGGTAATATGTATCCAACATGTTTGATTTCAAAATATCTGTACTTTCTGGGTCATTCTCGGCCAAATATTCAGTTTCTCCAACAGATTTCAGTACCCGATTTCTCATTGCTGCAAGGCCTAAACTTGCCCAAATTATTCTTCTTGATTTTGAGTAGAGACTTGCAGAAGATAACCTATCTGAACATTCGTAGGATCCAATTTCTCGATGCGATAACATCTTCAAACTGAAACTGTACAGCTTCTTTCTGACAGTTTTCTCGTGAAAAATCTCTTCCCACATTTCCTTCAATTCTGTTTTTTCTGATTTCGTAATGTAAGACGTTACATATCGAGCAACAGCAATGGAATTGTCAGCTACATACTGTATATCCATGTTAGCGTTCCACATGGATAAAATCACTGAGTTGTAGTCATTTATATTTTTTGATTCTTCTTTTCTTTTAAGGTTGTAGGTATTCTTAGGTGATTTTCTTGTGATAGTATGTCTCACAGATGACATAAAACTGTTAACTCTTCCATTTGAAAGAACAGGTCTAGGAAATCCAAATCGACATTTAGTGTAGTATTTATCTTTGCTCTTGTATTTCCGTCGACAGTATTTTCCACACCGATGACTTTGGAAACGTAAAACTTGCTCCTTTAACTTTTTCTCTTCTGTGCTTTTTGGTATAGCACATGTTGCATATTCTTCAATGTAAGATAACACTGCTTCATCAGTATCTGTTCCAAACTTTGGGGCATCCTTGATCCACAACAGCATATGAATATGAGGAGCACCTCTTGCCTGGTACTCTTTTCTCCAAAAGAAATCCACTACTTCTCCTAGAGGTGGATTTTTTTTATTGCAGATGAAGGACATCATAGCCTCAAATCTATGATTGAAATATCTGCAAACATTAACCGGATCCAATGAGCACAGTTCTCCTGCTGTCTTGTATTCGATGTTTTTAATGTTTGAATTTGCCTCTCGTAGAAAATCCAGTAAATCATCCCAAGCGTACTCGGCACAGCTTAGGGTAAGAAACCATGTTGGAGTTCCTAAATTCCGTAACATGCATTTTAATTCACCATGGCGTCGGTACCAATATTCATTTGTCCCACGCTGACAAGCCATCAGATTGATCAGTTGTGTTTCCAAATGATCATCTCGGTGCTGCACTTTCTCCATAAAATCCTTAGCAGACACATTTTGTAAATGTACTCCACTTTTTAAAATGTGATTTACTGCATAAGACAGTGCAGACAAGTCACTTTCAAATAAAAGATGGAACAAATAAGGAATACTTTGTCGAAATCTGGGATCTTCAGCATATAGTCTTGTAGTCCGATACTCAGAACCTGGAATCTGTTCCGGACGTTCATCGTATCGTCCTCCTTTTCCTTTAGGAAACAGCTGGGGAAAACATCGAGCTTCCAAGCTCTCCTCCCATACACTCACGGGAGTTCCTTTTGCTTTCTTCATCTGAAATAGATCAATATTGTCTCCCATAACTTCTTTTGAATGAAGAGGATGTATTCTAAAATGTTCATAAATTTCTTCTTCCTTTGACTTGTCCACTTTTTCAATTTGTCCAGTTGGTGTTTCTGTGTCTTCTTGTAAATCTTCTTCTTCTTCTTCTTCTATATAAATTGATTCATACCATTTGTTATTCCTTTTCAAATACAAATTTGCTCTTTGTACTTTCCGTACATCTACCAGCTCCTGCCAAATCTTCTTATTCTTTGTAGGTACACCATTAACCAGAATAATTAATGGTTCAGTTTCCAAAGTATCCGCATCAATAGTTTCCATATTTTTTTTCAAATCCAAGGGCAAATACACCACTCTACCTTTTAAACCTCTCAGTAAATCTGAAGGAGGTAATTTACCAGTTTTGGGCTCCATACGTACTATGGTCTGGAACGGATGAACACATTGAATGAGTATAGACTCATATGTATTTAATTCAGAAAGTTCAGCAGGAATAGCATCCAATTGTAAATTATTATGTACAGCTCTGGTCGGCATTCTATTTTCCTCTAACTTGTTGTAACAGTATTTACAAATACGCTGAACTTCACCCAATTCAAAACAATTTTCAAGAAATATATAGGTGGCAAAATCCTTCCACTTATAATTATCTTCATTTTCACTCTTTCTGTAGAGATCAACATACCTGGTTTGTTTTCTATAATGAGTTCTGCGGCAACAAATACAAGTAATATTTGGTCTTTCATTAGAGATTATTGCAAATTTTGTTATGTGATCATTAAATGTCTTACTTACAGAGGGTTCTACATTTTCTTCCACTTCTTCCTCATTTACTGTGTCCTTCTCTGCACTGTTTTGTTCAGGACCAAAGTAACAAAACTGAATTTCATCAACAACCTTCTCTACATCTGATACCATTCCACGGAACAGAGCCCTATTCAATTCATCTAACTTTATTGCTGGACTTTTAGCAAAATACAACCGTCTCACAAACTTTCTCATTTCAGTATGATGAACAGCCAGCATCCTAAAATGATGGAAAACACTATTACACACTTTTCTAGATAGACAAGCCAGAGAATGACCCTGCAAACCAGTATTCTCTCTCACTCTGCATGGATCTAGACTTTGAAGCACCTTAATCTTCCGTTTCACACTTTTTTTGCTATATTCTCTTAGAAACTCAGAAAAATTAATCAATAGATTCCTGACGCACAGTGCAAATACTACTACAATTCCAAGTGTACACTGGGGCTTTAGGACGTCTCCCCATAGCCTCATCCGCCATCACTTGTACCTCATCTCTTGGAACCATTATCTCCTTCTCCATTATGCAACCATTTTTCACTTCATAAGCACGACCTCTGGTGTCAACTGCATGCAGCAAACTATTACTTTGAAAATAACTCTCTTCATTAAAAAAAGGTTCACTACTTGAACTATGCATCCATTTTCCTAAAAACACTTTACAAAAGTTTGTTCTGTTCACTACTCTTTTCCTTTTGCTATGTGATTTCAGTACATTAACCATTTTGTCTAATGTACGCATCCTATTCAAAATTAAAATGAATAGTTTCCTTTTTAATTCTAATGCCTTTGCTGCAATGGCTTCAATTTCTTTTTTTCTCTTATAAAACTTTGCCTTTTGCTTATATTTCTTCACATCCTTTATCAAATTTTACATAACTCTCCTCTGAAACATTTTTCTACGTATCTCTTTAAACGCTGTTTTTCTGTTTAAGTTTATCTTTTTAGTTGCAGAAGGTATATTTGCATTAACTAAATTCTCAATTTTTTCCTGTCCTTTTCGATTGAAATCATTCTTTCCAGTACAGACATTTTGTACATTTTTCCTTTTTTTGAATATGTTCCTTAGAAAATCTTTTGTTTGCTTACCAGAAGATTTTTTCTTCTTCCCAACATGAGCATCTTCAACTAACTTAGGTCCTCCAGTTGTCTTCAAATATAGGTTTTTTTGCTCTTTTTTTACTCTGGATTTTGTAGGCATCTTAAATTTTGTTCACTGCTCTTCAGCAATATCTGAAAAAAACTAAAAAAAAATTCCTTTATTTTATTTAAATATATTACTACATTTGTTTTCACATTAGTCACAAAACGAAATTTATTTGCCAATTTGAAAGCACACTTACTGCTCTTTTTTTTGGCAAGTGATAAACACTTTTACAGACTGACACATTATGAATCCACTTTTCAGATTTTTTAAAAAGCACATGTCCAAACTGCTTTTTCAGACCATCACCATTTGTAACCTGGGTGACTGCCTACACTCCAGCAAGGGCAACCAGCCTTAGTGATGCTGAATGTATTTGCATTACTGACTGAAACCTCAAATCCCACTCGCTTGTGAATACTGTGCATGATTCCACATGGTAAGCAGCTACCTGTGTGCTAAGAGTCAGCTTCTGCACCAAAAAAGGCTCCCCCTTTCCATCTAATGCAACTGTGAAATCACCAGAGCAATACGCAATAAATCTCTGCCTGTAATTCCTATTTGCACACAGAGTCATGTTTTCACATTAGTCACAAAACAAAATTTCTTTGCCAATTTGAAAGCACACTTACTGCTCTTTTTTTTGGCAAGTGATAAACACTTTTACAGACTGACACATTATGAATCCACTTTTCAGATTTTTTACAAAGCACATGTCCAAACTGCTTTTTCAGACCAGCATCATTTGTAACCTGGGTGTCTGCCTACACTCCAGCAAGGGCAACCAGCCTTAGTGATGCTGAATGTATTTGCATTACTGACTGAAACCTCAAACCCCACTCGCTTGTGAATACTGTGCATGATTCCACATGGTAAGCAGCTACCTGTGTGCTAAGAGTCTGCTTCTGCACCAAAAAATGGCTCCCCCTTTCCATCTAATGCAACTGTGAAATCACCAGAGCAATACGCAATAAATCTCTGCCTGTAATTCCTATTTGCACACAGAGTCATGTTTTCACATTAGTCACAAAACGAAATTTCTTTGCCAATTTGAAAGCACACTAACTGCTCTTTTTTTTGGCAAGTGATAAACACTTTTACAGACTGACACATTATGAATCCACTTTTCAGATTTTTAAAAAGCACATGTCCAAACTGCTTTTTCAGACCAGCACCATTTGTAACCTGGGTGTCTGCCTACACTCCAGCAAGGGCAACCAGCCTTAGTGATGCTGAATGTATTTGCATTACTGACTGAAACCTCAAACCCCACTCGCTTGTGAATACTGTGCATGATTCCACATGGTAAGTAGCTGGCTGTGTGCTAAGAGTCTGCTTCTGCACCAAAAAATGGCTCCCCCTTTCCATCTAATGCAACTGTGAAATCACCAGAGCAATACGCAATAAATCTCTGCCTGTAATTCCTATTTGGACACAGAGTCATGTTTTCACATTAGTCACAAAACGAAATTTCTTTGCCAATTTGAAAGCACACTTACTGCTCTTTTTTTTGGCAAGTAATAAACACTTTTACAGACTGACACATTATGAATCCACTTTTCAGATTTTTTACAAAGCACATGTCCAAACTTCTTTTTCAGACCAGCATCATTTGTAACCTGGGTGTCTGCCTACACTCCAGCAAGGGCAACCAGCCTTAGTGATGCTGAATGTATTTGCATTACTGACTGAAACCTCAAACCCCACTCGCTTGTGAATACTGTGCATGATTCCACATGGTAAGCAGCTACCTGTGTGCTAAGAGTCAGCTTCTGCACCAAAAAAAGGCTCCCCCTTTCCTTCTAATGCAACTGTGAAATCACCAGAGCAATACGCAATAAATCTTTGCCTGTAATTCCTATTTGCACACAGAGTCATGTTTTCACATTAGTCACAAAACGAAATTTCTTTGCCAATTTGAAAGCACACTTACTGCTCTTTTTTTTGGCAAGTAATAAACACTTTTACAGACTGACACATTATGAATCCACTTTTCAGATTTTTTACAAAGCACATGTCCAAACTGCTTTTTCAGACCAGCATCATTTGTAACCTGGGTGTCTGCCTACACTCCAGCAAGGGCAACCAGCCTTAGTGATGCTGAATGTATTTGCATTACTGACTGAAACCTCAAACCCCACTCGCTTGTGAATACTGTGCATGATTCCACATGGTAAGCAGCTACCTGTGTGCTAAGAGTCTGCTTCTGCACCAAAAAATGTCTCCCCCTTTCCATCTAATGCAACTGTGAAATCACCAGAGCAATACGCAATAAATCTCTGCCTGTAATTCCTATTTGCACACAGAGTCATGTTTTCACATTAGTCACAAAACGAAATTTCTTTGCCAATTTGAAAGCACACTTACTGCTCTTTTTTTTGGCAAGTAATAAACACTTTTACAGACTGACACATTATGAATCCACTTTTCAGATTTTTTACAAAGCACATGTCCAAACTGCTTTTTCAGACCAGCATCATTTGTAACCTGGGTGTCTGCCTACACTCCAGCAAGGGCAACCAGCCTTAGTGATGCTGAATGTATTTGCATTACTGACTGAAACCTCAAACCCCACTCGCTTGTGAATACTGTGCATGATTCCACATGGTAAGCAGCTACCTGTGTGCTAAGAGTCTGCTTCTGCACCAAAAAAAGGCTCCCCCTTTCCATCTAATGCAGCTGTGAAATCACCAGAGCAATACGCAATAAATCTTTGCCTGTAATTCCTATTTGCACACAGAGTCATGTTTTCACATTAGTCACAAAACGAAATTTCTTTGCCAATTTGAAAGCACACTTACTGCTCTTTTTTTTGGCAAGTGATAAACACTTTTACAGACTGACACATTATGAATCCACTTTTCAGATTTTTTAAAAAGCACATGTCCAAACTGCTTTTTCAGACCAGCATCATTTGTAACCTGGGTGTCTGCCTACACTCCAGCAAGGGCAACCAGCCTTAGTGATGCTGAATGTATTTGCATTACTGAGTCCAACCTCAAACCCTTAAACTATTCTTTTATTATACCAGTACACCTTAATTTATTGTGAAAACATAGTCCATATTATTTTACATGTTCCTCACATTTAAATTTCTCCCAAAACAGAAAATAATAAACACAACTTCAATAAAAAGAATTGCATTTCTATTATTCATTTCTTAATTTACCATATACATCCCCTCTCAGACTCTAAACTCACCTTTAAAATTAGTTAGTTGTGAAAGAAATGTGGCACTCAAACAGCAGATTATCAGAGCCAGGATCTCTGTTCTCTACACCTCTCTCCTCTCAGCAGAACCAGATAATGGCAAACTTTCCCTCTCTTTTTCCACACATATACATGTTAGTTTCAAATCTCAGTGCTTGCCCCTTTTTTTCAAATGTAATCACACATTTCTATTGGTTGAAAACCAACCCTTTTCCAAAAGTACCCTTCCCCCAACTTGACTTCTGCCTAGTACCCTTCCCCCAACTTGACTTCTGCCTGCTACCATAGCAACAGCTCATGGAACACTGCTGTGTGGAGTCAGGTCAGAAGTTCGCCAAACAATGTTTCAATTCCACAGAGCAAGAGTGCTTGACTTTTCAAACCTAACAGCAAATCCATAGTACTGTTCTTTGGTAACACATTTTTCTGTACCAATACAAAACATGCTTCTATTAATTTACACATACAGCCTAGTTTTTATTCTAGAATGGTATGAAACAGCCAATCAGTTCTTTTTTTTTTTAAAAAAATATGTATGCCTCCATTTCCAAACTGTCTTTCTTTTCATATTGCCATTCTACTGAAAGACACCTCCTGAGTGCATCCAGTTCTCCTTTGAAGATGTTCACAGTGTGGATTGTAGGGCACAGCTATGTCTTCTGGAGTGAAAAGTATGCAGAGAAAACAGATATGGTGGGAGACCTTGCTTTGCCAAATGTAGACATTAAATGGATTGGTCAGAGAGGGTTAAAGTGGCACCAATTAATGCCATTGGTGAAATCCTTCATGCACATCCAACACCCTGACCTCATAATAGTGCACTGTGGTGGCAATGACCTAGGCACTTTGACTGGGGTAGGTCTGGAAATGCTTATGAAGGAGACCTTTGCACAACTGTTTTCACTTTTCCCTAAAACTGCCTTTGTGTTTTCTAACATATGCCAAAGGCAAAAATGGAACTGGTCCAATCATTTCTGTCCTCAGATTGACAAAGCAAGAAAGCACGTCAACAAATCTGTTTCTGCTTTCCTCCGTGACTATGGTATGGGTTCCATTTACCACAACAACTTGCGTTATGACATGCAAGACATTTATAGAGGAGATGGTGTACACTTCAATGATGAAGGGAACAGAGTCTTCCTCTTGAACCTTAGACTCTGCATCGGTACTTACTTGTAGGTACCACAAAAAAATCACTTCATAAACACAACGGCTCTTTTTAGAGCCCCCTAATATCTAAACACTTAAATCTGATTTTCATTTCTTTTTTTATTTTCTTTTTTTACCGTACGCTTACCGTACGCGTACCCCGTGATTTTTTTTAAAATCAATAAATGTTTTCTTTGTACTTTTCTGTCCTTCTTTGACCCCCTTACAAATGTTAGGGGGTCTGTAACTCTCCTCCTTGCCCCCTTTTCTTGTTATCACTCTTTTTCTTCTGAGTGAAACACACGAAATGGCGGCCGCTGCTTCCTGGTTTCAACCGATTCGAATGTTTACTAAGATCTAAGAGCCAATCAGAATCGCGCTCGCGCACGCCACCGTACGCGTACGGTAAGCGTACGGTAAGCGCACCGTAAGCTGGCTCAGATATATATATTGATTAAAAGGCTATTTTCTCAGAATCTACTGAACAGATTTACACCAAACCTACAAAAGGCACTTCCTTGACCTGAGGACTACCTCTCTGCCAAATTTCTAGTAATTCTGTTCAGCCGTTCGGGCTGTAGCCCTCTCTAAAGGTCCTATGGAAAAATGCATGGGAAAAACGCGTTTTGGGACCCCCCTTTTATCTCAGCCCCCGCTTGACGAATCCCCCCGAGACTTTCAGGGAAGGAGCGGAGCGTAGCGCCCCACCTATTTTGAAAAATTCGCGAGGATTTGTCGACCGGCGCCAAAGTTATTCAAAATAGAATGTTGCGGATTTCCTATGGAAACGTGGTCCTAACTATAACTACCTACTGGCGACCGCCAGTAGGTAATATATATATATATATATATATATATATATATATATATATATATATAATTTCCACAAAGTTGCTCCTGCCGACAGTCGGGGACCCGAGGAAGGTGGCGCACACACCGGCAGAGCACGCCGGTAGTAAAATCCAATTTCAAAAGTCACTAGTAGTGCTCTCTCAGTAAACAAAAGACAGGACACTCCAAAGAATCCAAGGGTGTTTAATTACGACACGTTTCAGCTTACGAAGAAGCCTTGCTCACGTAATACGACAGTGCATTGCAAAAACATGACTGATAAAGCTGCAAATGCTAGGCATGAACAAAGGACAACAGCTGCCACACTGTGGTACTGACAGCAGACATCTTTGAATGGTTAAAATTCACCAATATTCATGGCCAAAGTTAATACACATAATGTGGCATACATTCTAATCTATATTCAAGTCATGCTGTCATGCGTCATATCATGTGGCTAAACAGAATTATAATACCAAGTAAAATACAAGGTGGCATTTGTCAGAGATACATATTGCCATCACGAAGTATAACGGCAGACATCTTACAATGGTAAATTACTACATAGTGTAGCCAGGCATCTGAAAATGCTAGTCTGCTGGTACTGCCATAATCAGCAAGACCTCCTTGATACGTAGAATAATCGCATCAAATGGCATTGTTGTGATAGTTAATGATATGGCAAAACTATTGCATGTCTAAATCGATACCAGCAAAAAATAAAATCTCATAATAATTGCAAAATGCAAAAAGCATCTGGGGGAATCTTGAAAAGATAAATAGTTTTCAGATTGCCATAGTGACTGGATAGATAAGTCATTCATGGTACTAGAATAATACTGGTCACATAGTAATATTCACTGCACAAAATGTCACAGGATCAACAAATGTAAGACACCCTGTAAAGCGGAAAAGCAATGAGTGCGTTAATGCATAAAATGTGCATATGTCGATTGTTAATGTTATCACGCCTCTATTTGACCTCGCAAGACAGAACTGCAGAAATGCATTATTTATTTGCATTTGGACTTTGATTTATTTGACCAGCATTTGCTAGATGTATCGTGCAATGGTTGAGAATATCTTACATATTGGCATTTAGAGAGGAGCACTGTGGTCTTATTAGTATTTGATTAGACACAGGGACACTTGTCCTTAGACTGCAGTTCTGTCTTGCGAGGGCAAATAGAGGCGTGATAACATTAACAATCGACATATGCACATTTTATGCATGAACGCAGTCATTGCTTTTCCGCTTTACAGGGTGTCTTACATTTGTTGATCCTGTGACATTTTGCACAGTGAATATTACTATGTGACCAGTATTTTTCTAGTACCATGAATGACTTATCTATCCAGTCACTATGGCAATCTGAAAACTATTTATCTTTTCAAGATTCCCCCAGATGTTTTTTGCATTTTGCAATTATTATGAGATTTTATTTTTTGCTGGTATTGATTTAGACATTCAAATGTTTTGCCATATCATTAACTATCACAACAATGCGATTTGATGCGATTATTCTACGTATCAAGGAGGTCTTGCTGATTATGGCAGTACCAGCAGACTAGCATTTTCAGATGCCTGGCTACACTATGTAGTAATTTACCATTGTAAGATGTCTGCCGTTATACTTCGTGATGGCAATATGTATCTCTGACAAATGCCACCTTGTATTTTACTTGGTATTATAATTCTGTTTAGCCACATGATATGACGCATGACAGCATGACTTGAATATAGATTAGAATGTATGGCCACATTATGTGTATTAACTTTGGCCATGAATATTGGTGAATTTTAACCATTCAAAGATGTCTGCTGTCAGTACCACAGTGTGGCAGCTGTTGTCCTTTGTTCATGCCTAGCATTTGCAGCTTTATCCGTCATGTTTTTGCAATGCACTGTCGTATTACGTGAGCAAGGCTTCTTCGTAAGCTGAAACGCGTCGTAATTAAACACCCTTGGATTCTTTGGAGTGTCCTGTCTTTCGTTTACTGAGAGCGCACTACTAGTGACTTTTGAAATTGGATATATATATATATGTATAAATTATTATGTTTGTGTGTTTATCTTTTTTTATTAAATGTATTTGTTTGATTTCGTTAAAATGTATATTGAATGTAATTTTTTTTTTTAAATTAATATTAGTATTTAATATATATTGTTTTATATATATATATTTAAATCAATATTTTTTGTATCTATATTTTTTACATCAATATTTTTTGATTTCATGTTTTTGTACATACCTGTTTGGTATGGGAGTCGATATTTTTGTAATCTATATTTTTTGACAATATTTTGAACATCGATATTTATGTGATCGAAGTTCTATCATTGAACCCTATATAGGTAAGAAAGTCTAGATTTTTAATATCTAACTGCATATATGTAGCTAAGCAGGACATATATCCTCAAGGAATGTAGATGCTGGCTAAGAATAGTAAATTACTACTTCCCTATATGCACTTCCCTTCTTATATTTTCTCTCTCGATATTCTGTCCTAGATATTAGTATACCACAATATTTTCTATGTCAATATCCAGTGGTATAATTATTATACTGTATACAAAGTTTAAAAAGTTTGAAGCTACTTCTCACCATAGTATTTTGAATTGAAAGACTTGAGATGAGAGCAGCAACACAAGCAGCATAATATCTTAGTAGATATGAAGCTTTCCTTCACTCTACTTGTAATGCGATGTAGTTTAGCATCTTCGGTTGCTGTGCTGCATTACAATTTAGTACGTGTTTGAAATGGCAGTGTTGATCCTTAGTAATCATTTGGCCTTTGGCCACCTGCCAGCAATGATGTCAACAGCAGGAGGGGGGAATGTGCTGAACTGTTTTAATTAAAATGTATTTCCCTGCTATCTCATGTCCAATGTAATGCACATCAATGTTAAGGTTCACATCTTTCTTCTGAATCTGTTTAAACATAACTCAAGGCTTCACAAGACCAGTAAAGCTTTTTATTTTAATGCAATCACATAAATTGACAAAATGTAATCAAAGCTTCACCTTTTCCATTCTAGTTTGTAAAGTGAACCGCCCCATCAATCTTCTCAGTGCTTCCTTCACTTGCAAGTTCCTGAGACTGTAGATGAAAGGATTGACCATAGGGACCACAACTGTGTACATCAAGGTCATCACTTTGCCCTTCTGGAGTGAGTAGCTTGACATAGGCCAAATGTAGGTAAAAAGTAAGGTGCCATAATATAAAGTGACAACCATTATGTGAGAGGAACAAGTGGAAAAGGCCTGTTTCCTCCCTTCCTTTGATGATATCTTTAAAATGGTATATATGCTATGAACATGGGAGACCTCAACAGACATAATGGTGACAAGTGTGATGAACAAAGCCTCTAATAAGATAAGTAGCTCATTGGTGGTGGTGTCAGAGCAGAAACGCTTCAGTAGTGGTGGTCCATCACAGAAGAACTGCTGGACCTGGTATGGTCCACAAAAGGACAAGTTAGATATCAGCACTGTGTGCAGCAAGGAATGTAGAAAGCTCATCACCCAGGAGCCAGCTGCTAGTGTTGTACAGATTCTAGTGGTCATGAGACTGGTATAATATAAGGGACGACAGATTGGCACATGCCTGTCTATTGCCATTGCTGCTAAAAGGGAAACCTCTGTGGTGGTAAAAAAGGCAAAAAAGTACAATTGTGAAATACAACCAGGGACAGAAATGGTCCTGTTGCACGTGATGAGGCAGGAGAGCATTTTGGGGAGGATAACTGTAGTCAAACAGATGTCAAGAATAGAGAGGTTTACCAGAAAGAAATACATTGGTGTTTGAAGCTTAGAATCAGACATGACTAGGATGCTGATGACCGCATTTCCACTAAAGCAATCAAGTACATTGCTAGGAAGATCAAAAACAGGAATGTCTGCAGTGCAGGCTTATCAGTGAGTCCAATCAGGGTAAATTCTTTCATCATGGTTTGGTTTCTCTGTTTTCTATATTCCATTGAATCTGCCAGAACAGACAAGATTTAAAATAGTAATTTTGTAAAAACAAGCAAACAAGAGAATGATTCATATAGATTTTAAATTTATCAAACTGTTTTAGATCCCTTTTGGCATGGGTGAAAATATAAAGTATTTATATCCTGCATTGCTCTGAATGTAATTTTTAATTTAACATGAACAAGTATTCATCCCGCCCAATGTAGTGCAATATAATTTCAAACAGAATATTAATTTCAGACTCAGAGCACTCTCAGAATCTCTTTCATTTTACATAAATAAGCACAATTGCAGAACTTTCTACTATCTTCTTCCATGGTATGAATAATTCTTCTGAGAGTGTGACAGTGTGATGTAGACCAAAAGGGAATGACAGACTGTATGAAGACATGGATTTTTACTGAACTACTAAATATTCAAAGGGAATTTCAGTCAGTGAGGAAGGCTTCTTCCTCAATAGTAAAGTACCCCAGCAAAATAGAACAGCAGAGATACACTGATTCTGCTTCCCATTTTATGCTATTCTGCTACGTCTCCTTAATATAGACTCTACAATAGTACATCATATTATTATAGCCAAAATATCATAACTACAAACATATCAAGGGACAAAATATCAAGGGTAAGTATCTTTTTTTTTACAACACAATTGAGCCTTAACCTTTTATTTATTGTAATATTGTGGTATACTATCTTTCAATTGTATATATGTTGTGTGCTTCAAAAAAAGAAATGTATGTTAAATTGTTGTATCAAATTATTCTCTATGTTTTTTGAGTTGTGGGGTTTATTGGGACATACATGGCTGATGGTATTTTTATACAGATATAATTATTAACTAATCATAAATAGATGTAATTATTTTGTAATTGATGATATGGTGCAAGGTCCAGTCCTACCTCCCTGTTGGACAATACCCTGTTTGTTGTGGGCGGACTGTTAGGTTATGTTATATGCACTTGTACCACGCACAGATACTCCGACGAGTGTCCCGGTGCGCCTACTAGTGGGATGGACCTTCCATGTGTATTTGTCTAGATTTATAAAAAAGGATGAGTGCGTCCTCCTATTCAGATAAGACTTTTCATTAATCCATTAACTGTTCCACAAAGTAATAGATACAGGTGCAGCTTTTTATATTCTTTCAGTTGTGTATTTTGTTTACAGTGACAATTTCCGTTCATCCATCATTGTTGGAGTGTTCCACAAGGTAACAGATGCAAAAGCAGCCGATCTGTGTTTCGCCCCCTGATGGCCCATTAGCCTGGAGCTGTGTCAAGACTGCAAGAAATATGCTAATATATAGTAAGTCATAAAAATGAAACTGTGGTCGAGTGGATCCATCACCCTGTGTGAGGTAGAAAGGTAATGACAAATAGATCACCCATGAATTGCTCAACAGGAATATGTACTTCTGGTGCATCTCAGAGTGTGTTGGAAATCAGATTACTGTTACACCAGTTTACAGAAATGTAACAAGTTATTCAAGATTTTATGGAATCAAAGCACATAATTCCGTTGGTCAAAAACTTGCTTATTGTAGAAAAGATGCATTCTATTAAGACATTTTTTAGAAATATGTTTGTTTGATTGTATTGTGTTCAGATCTATGGGATACAGGGGAGGGAGTATGATAAATTATTATGCTTAAATGATGGATTAATAAAAAAGTCCTTATGTGAATGGGAGGACACACTCATCCTTTTTATAAATGATCTTGTGATTTTTTTCTTTGTATCTTTATAGTTTCATTATATTATACATGAGATGTATATATGTATGTATGTTCAGGTAGTTAGGTGTATTAGGGGATGTGTGGGTGGGTGTTATATTAAAAAAGATATATTAGATATATTAGTCATTGCATTTTTTTATTTATTAGTATTATTGATTGATATTGGTTTATTTCATTTAAGGAATTGTAATTATATTTATGTTCAATAAAATATTGAGACACATTAATTTGTACTTTATAAAAATTTTCCGATGGAATGTGAGAGTGCTGCCTGCCTGATAATCTTCGAAATCTCGAAGAAACTTGCGTTGCTTTTTCGCCTTTATTTCTCCCTCAAGTTTGGCCATGCGAGTGGTTAGATTTTTCATATGCTTAAAGAGTGGGGTTGGTGAAGCTTGTGATGGAGTAGAGAAAGTCACTAGAAATGACCTAACAAACAGGAGGATACAACGGAGACTATGAGATTTATTACTACCTTTTCAGGGTAGGGACCTGAGGTCCGCAGGATATTTAATAAACATTAGCATGTGCTTTTAACTGACGATAACCTGAAAACTAACCTCACCAGTAACCGACAGATTACTTTCAGAAAAAGCCGCCCTCTGCGGGACGACCTTAGTCATAATCATGTCACAGACAATAAACGGTACAGTGACAAGGGACAACCAGGATTCAGGTGCTGTAAAAACTGCAAAGCCTGTAGCAAAAGCAATGATTGTCCCAAGCTTGTTTTACCTAATTCCAATAGAGAGTTTGTGATTAGGAAACCACTGACATGTAACACCATGTACTGCGTGTATGTTTTAATATGTCCCTGCAACAAATGGTATGTGGGTAGCACAATACATCATGCTAAGAAGAGAGTGCTAGAGCACATTTGTGCTATCAGGCACAATAATTGGCAATACCCAGTAGCACGTCACTTCCATGATCAGCATTATCAAAATGAGAAACTATTGAGGATGGTTGTGATTGATTCTGTTACGGTGGGAATCTCGAACTATTACGAAAATTGGAATCACTATTATTTTATTTTTATTTTATTTTTTGAACTTGTAAGGCGCAACAGCTACCCAAAAAGGGTTTCCCGGCGCCGTAATAGGCTTAGCACTAGCAGAACATCAGCATCAACCAACCAACAATTTGGTGTATGCAAAAATGCAGGCATATGTCCTCCATTTATGCATTTTTGAGGACTAAAAGAAGTGGAAATGCTTACTTAATGTTCAATTGACATGCCTGGAATAGGTGGGCTAGGTCAGGTGGTACGTACTACTTAGGGTTAGTTAGTATTCTGGAATCAGAATGGAACACTGGATTAGTGTAGATAAATAATAACTAGTTGGTCCGCGAATCCCCAGATACAACTAGTCGACCAGATTAGATAGGTCAATTTTATTGCAATTGTTGTTTTTTGACAGTCTTATAAAAATATTTTATTTTTTTCACACCAATCATCAATGTTTGTCTCTTTCTTTCTTATATCTTTCATGATCAGCACCGAGGGGCAAGAAGACGGGGACAGAGTCAGCGGGAGCAGTTCCAGTCGGACAGGATGACCAGAACGAGGGCTCTTCTGCTGGCCTCAGTAAGTCTTCCTGTTTTTAATATTAATAATTCTTGTTCACTGACTTTTACTGCACCGTATGTTTTTTTTCCGAACTATTTTTACCAACAATTATCCTTCGATCCAAACTATCTGTTTCTAAATTCTTTTTATCCCTGCCTCTAACTGCCTCTGCTATGACTCTCTGTACTACTACTATTAGTCTGTCTGTAGCTAAGCATGCCCAGTTGGCCACTCTTTATTTAAAAGGTTTTAAATAAAACTCAGATTCACCAGTAGCTCAAGCCATTGAGCCCAGTCCTTTGGGTTGTCCTCTTGTACTCCTTCTATTCTTCTTAATCTTTGAGGCTTTATTAAAATTGATGTTTTTCGACAATTCCCACCAACAAAATGCCCAACCAGATTTTACTATTTTGATAGGATAGGACATACTACTACTGTTGTAGGGATTTTCCACATACAGAACTTTGAACAAGAAAATAGGATGTTGGTGATGGGAGGTTGGACCTTCCTCACACCTCAATCAGAACAGAACTCACCACAATCCCCTGCCTGACTAGTTATAATAGTGCTTCATTACTATTAGGTCTCCAAACCCCCCCTAAGATACCCAATGAGTAGACAACCTAGAACATAACACTCCCGACCTCTCAGTCGTGGAAGCAATGCACATGCACAGTTTGCACACCCTTCCTTTCGCTCGCTCACTCGTGTAAGTCCATCCACACCAAATACCATGAGCCTATGTAAGTTCAAAATTTTTATTTGCTACTGACAAGCTCTGTACTTTGTTCTATAATGCAGCACCAACAGCAAAATGCATAAGATTAAGACTATAAACATTGTTACACTTAGTTACACTTACAACAACTACAAGTCCATAGAACGAAGAAAAAAAAAGCAAAATCATGATAACTGAACAGTGGTGTAAGCACCACCATCCCCTTTGTAGGAATATAGTTTATATAAAATTATAAATGAAGATCTCTGAGCGAATTCTGTGGACCCCTCACCTTAGAAGAAGCCAGTACTGGTTACATCGTAAGCTCTGCAAAGCTCTGGTTCGTAGAAGGGCATCTTCCGTCCGTTAGGAGAAAAATGGTGCGCGTTAGTATATTGGAAGCAAAAAAGTGTAGCATTTTGGATAAGCAATATGGACTAACACCAGAACTCCATAACAAAGTGGCTTGTTTTGTTTGACCTTGTACGCAGCGCTTAGACAGTAGCAGTATGAGCTCATGCGGGCTCATCACTCTTTATACAGCAAGCTGCGAGGTAACGACGCGTGTGCAAAAAGCAAAGACTAGAATGACCCTAGGGACCATATAACTACTAGTTTCTACTCTACTACTACCTGATTTGTACTAGTGATGTATGTTGTATATGTATGTAATACTATTAACTCATTTTTCAATCTTGCTAGTGAAAAATAGGGGGAGGTGGATATGACACCTAAACAATGTGTAATGTTTTTTCAAGGCGCACTACCAACCACCAGTCCCGGGGCCAGCGGCGAAGGCAAAACGGCTGCTGACCGAGGAGAGGATGCGGCAGCTGCAGAAGGAGCTGCAGGGGGTGAGCCAGCAGCAGTGGCGGCGGTGGTAAGTTAGATTCCTAATCCTTACTTATTGACATTACACTCACTGCAAGGTTGTACTGTATAATACTGTACAGTTGAGACTTACTAAGTAAGAAGTTGTTGTGAACGGTTGAAGACACCCTTTACTTAGCATTAGTAAAAGCATTAGTGGCGGGAGTGTTGAGTAACTAATGGCCTCTTCTATCTGATTTCAACTCAGCTGTGAAAGTTTTATAGAGAAGACTAAAAGTCAGATCAGATGACCTTGATGGATGGGTTGAACGAAAAGGGAAAGGAGAGTGGAAGGAAGAAGGACAGGCGAGATTTAATATTTATGACTGGCAGAGAAGGATTTGTGGGATGTACGCAGCATGCATAGGTGGCTGATAGGAATCATATGCATGGTTGGTTGAATGCCTGAAACCCCCACAAATGTTAAAGCCCAAGAAAGTGGGAGAATAGATACATACCACAATGTTATGTACTGTACTTGCTAGTGCTAACGTGACACTATGTGTAAAAATAATTTGTCTTACTGCTTTGCTAAGAGTATATTTTACAATAGTCTTGTTTTTTCTTCTTCATATATAGCTACTCCTTCCAAGGGGAAACCTGACCGGAAGGAGTTGGCAGCCAAGGCCCGGTGCCGGAAGCTGGAGGCCATACAGACTGAATATCGTCGGATGGTGGTTCTGGAAGAGGAGGAGGAGGCGGCAGCAGCTGCAGCCTCTTCCAATGCCCCAGGCCCCAGCCACTGCCCTCCAGTGGTACAGTGCCACCATCTGGCATCCGCCCACCACCACCACTCCATCAGTGCTTCCCCTCTCGTGGATGCAACTGCTGCGAATTGAAGTGCCGTGTTGCCCGCCGGGAGGAGCAAGTTCGTGTCCTCCTGAGTCAAGCCCGCCGAACTTAGATCCTGTTTATTGCCCCTTTTTCAATTATTCTATTATGGTGGGAATCGGGCGTTGGGTTTTCTCTTTTGGACAATTGGACATTTTCTGTACGAACATTGGTTGGGGTTAGGGAGAGGGGTGGGCCAGGTGTTGTGGGATTTTTTTTACATAGTTTATTTTTGTTAGGGTATTAAATAATATATTTCTACTTTACATACGATGTTGTTAATGTTTTCTGGGTGGGGTTACTGTTTTACATCACACTGTATCCTTCTTTCCTTGCTGGTGCAGGGCCGCCCACAGCCAGTGTTTGATTTAAATAATTGGATGACTTTGTAAGACAGAAACAGATAAATGCGGCACCCCTCATTGAGTGACTTGTCCTACTAGCACTGTCAGTCTCTTCTACTCTAGGCACTCTGTAACTGGACTCAAAGGGGTATGTGAAATTGAATTAATGAAAACATGTCCATTATTAATTATGCCTTCCCCAAACTTCTCTTACCTTTGATTGATGTTTAACTTAGGCACAGCGATGGCTGCATTGTGATTATGGTTTTCTTTCCTAACATGCCATGGTTGTGGTGCTGGTAGTAGTAGTAGTAGTAGACACTGGCAGTAGCATTTGCAAAAAAGAAAATTAGACAGTCAGTAGCCTGAGAGAGACTCTTCGAGGAGTAGTAGAATGAAGTACATTACAGAACTTACTGCCAAACAATAATATGCAAAAATACAACAAAACATAATGGTGGTGGGGATAACCTAGTAGTACACAGAGTTATAAACTCTAATTGTGTCGAGTCACTTGACTAGGCCTATAGTTCACTGGACACAAGCGTAACTGTTAGTGCTGTGTAGGAGGATGACAACAAATGAAATCCATTAATCCAATCAATGCTGTCAATTAATGCTGATGTATTAGGTTCCTTTGGTAAAAAAATTACCTCACAAATATACTGCTCATGGGTGGGCAAGCAGAAGAAGATCCCCGCCCTGCCTTGAAATAGAAGTACCGTTGCTTTTGCCACATCCGTCCCTGCAACCGTGTGATAAATTATTGGTGTACATTTAATGTAGTCATACCTCAATAAGTCACACAGCCCGGGGGAAGAGGGTTAGGGCTTGTTGAATGGTTGGGTAGGGGGGTTTGGGGAAAGGTTTGAGAAAGAAAAACAGTACGCATGGGCAAACATCAAACGACAGAATCTTTGTAGACTACCATATCCATATCAATATGTTAAGGGAGAAAAAGGAAATGCATGCATGATGATGATAAGGAGACACGGATTACATGCAGTTTGTGTTCAGTGTTACCGGGCTTACTTTTACAGATAGGAAAGAAAATTTTAAAATATCTGTAGGGAGGAATTATAAACAGAGAGCAAACCTAATGATAATAATGACAACAAGAACACACTGTTGTAATGAATGTAGAAAAAAAATTAATCGAATTATTAAAAAGATGATGAAAGTTGATACTGTTACTGTGTTATCCTGGTCAAATGGAGAGTTGAATCTCGGCATTCCTCTTGGTCCTCCCTTCCATGGATGCTCCGTCCATCAATCTTGGGTGATGCCACTGCCTGCCTGGCAGATGTAGATTCATTGGTAAGGTAAATGTGCATTGTTTTCCCTAGTATAGCACAGGGTAAGGCCCGGCCTGTAATTCTAGATGGAAAAATAAAAGGGATATTAAGAAACCAATTTGAAAAAAATGCACAAGATATGATGTGGTGCAACAAGAACACTTTCCGAGGCGGCATGTATGCATCATCTCTACTCTAGTCTGTTTCCAGCATTAACCTACAACACCAACAGGACAGAGCAGGCCCACGGTGACGGCACCCTTTGCACATCCTCCATTCAGCGTACATTTTTTGAAAGAGTTGGACAAAGCACATATCCAGCAACATAGCATTTTACAATTTAAGTGACTAAATCAATGCACCGCAGTCATACCACCGCTACACTTGACTCCACTGCTACACAGACATTTAGGTCTTCTGTGGTTGTTGTTTACTTGTTTACCTTTTATGTCACTCATGAAACGCCCTGACTTATTCCATCAATCATCTCCGATCCGTGTACTGAGTGACTGTGAAGATACTATGTCACTGTGGTCATCATGATGGTGTTGTTCAACTCAGTCTGCAGTGTACCAAGTGAGTCCCCTTCCTATATTCAAAATGCAATGTATCGGCCTGCAGTAGAAGTACAAATTTGTTATTAAAAAAACAAGAAGGGAAAAGAGACTTGAGTTACTTTTAGTGTGTAGATTATTACATATAGTTCACAATGAAGTAACTTCATGCACAACAAACAACAACAAAATCACTCAGTCAGCATCCAATGCATTGCATCATTCATTACCTGTTCCTTCTCATCTTCAGTTAATGGGCAGTCTCTCTCGGATCAGAAAGGAGGATAGCTATAGTAGTCATCATCAATCATGTTCCACTTCTTTTGGAGGGACTAGGAAATATTTTCTTTTTTCCTCTATTTTGCATCATCCAATCATCATCTGTCTTCATGAGGGCAATGGATTTAGGGAGATTCAGGAGGATGGAGGAGCAGGATTTGGAGGAGTGTACTGGTATATGCATTATGCAGACAGCCGAAACTTGTATATGGCAATAAAACAATTAGAAGATGGTGGTGAGGGATTTGTTGTGATTCGAAGTTTCTAACCAGAAAGTCAGACACACAAATAAAAGAAAATAAGGGAGGAAGACAGTAAGAACTGGAAGTGCAAGCCTAATTGTCAGGGAAGTATAGCTCGTCCTCAAACTCTAGGGGTTCCACCAGAAGTAGGTAATCATCAACTAACACACCACTTCCGTCACCTGAGCCGCCGTCCTCATCTTCCTCCCTTGATTCATGTATTGTGTAATTCGATGGTTTAAAGTGCTGATTCATTTTGATCATTGTTAACCTCTCCACTTTTTTGGGCGAGAGACTGGTCCTTCTCACTGTTACAATGGAACCAGCAGCACTGAAAACACGTTCCGAAGAGACACTTGCGACTGGGCAAGCCAGATAGTTTATCGCCAGCCTGCTTTCCCATACCAATACCACAATGGGTTTTGATCAATGTACACCTCTGTTGGGTCGTCCAGATAGGCCTGGACCATCCGCTCAATGTTCAGGGGTGCTAAACCTTTTTGGGGCTATTTTCTCGTTGAATCAGCACCGGACTTACCATTGCCTTGTTGTAAAAACCAATCCTGTAGCGATTTTACTGGGCCTGAAGATCCAGTTCTTGCTGTTGTCGATAGTGTTGGTGAGTGTTCTGAGCCAAACGCACTGCCCTCAGGCTCCGAAGTTGAACTTGACGCCGGATGCCCTGCTGCAGTACTTGTAGTGGCTTCTCTAGCGGGCTTTTAATTAGCAGCCGTTCATTTTCCAACTTACTCTCTGACTCAGCTATCCAAGTTTTGTACCGGGCAACATCCATTTCTGAAAAAGGAATTAATGTCTTCAGTGCCCATTTTGTCCGTGGATCCAGAATTGTGGCACTAATGTAATGTTTTTGTGACAAAATCTTATTTTGCACCCTTGTATTGTCAGCTAAGCGACGGGCTAAGCTCTCCACCAACTCATATGCTTCTTTTTTTTCCTCTACATCTTTGTATGCTTCAGACACCTCCTTCAGCTGATGCTCTAGCATTTGCAACAATGGGATAGCTTGGCCCATAGTACAGTCCGCCTTGCTGACTTCACGTGTGAAGACCTCGAAAGGAAAAAGCATCTCAGTCAGGCATTTAACTAGGCACCATTGGTCCATCTGAAGGGTCATGCCTTTCACAGTAGCATCCCCTCTTCGCATGACATACTGATTGATTGGCCTGTACTGCTCAAACCGACGGTCAAGCATGTAATAAGTTGAGTTCCAACGTGTTGCCTCCTCCTGGATGAGTGCTTTGACTGGCATTCTATAGTCACATTGAATGATCCTCAGCTGCTTCCGAGCTTTAAAAGAATGGCTGAAATGAGTGCATATGCTTTGTCAGGTGGTCAGTAAGTTGCTGACTATGGCTTCTTTTTTCAGAAAGTCTTGAACAATAATGTTAATGCAGTGTGCCAAACACGGAACCCTGAAATAGGAACCAAGCTCCATGGCCTTAAGTACATTACTGCCATTATCTGTGGAAACAAAACCAATCTTAAGCCCTCTTGGGCACAGCCATTCAAAAACCTTGCTGTGAAACTCTGCCAATATGTTTACAGCAATATGAGATTTCTCCATGGCGAACATGGATGCAGTTGCATGTTTCCGAGTAGCTTTAAAAATCTCAGCTGCGTCACCAGCACCTACTTCAGATAGCTTATCTCTAACCCCCACAAATGAGACCCACTGTGCAGTGATGCACATGTAATCAGTGGCTTGGCAACTGGTCCACATGTCTGTTGTGAGGTGGATATTGTGAACAGCACGCTGCTGCAAAGCTTGTCCAACCAATTCCAGCACATCATGATGTAGTGCTGGAAAAGCAACTCTTGCGAAATAGGACCGGCTGGGAACCTTCCATTTAGGGCAGATGGTTGACACAAATTCAAGGAAATCCACCCCTTCCACAAATGAAAAAGGGAGAAGGTCCAGCGCTAACATTTTAGCCAGCTTCGCATTGTACAACCGTGCCGTTGGGTGGTTGCGTTGGTACTGCCCCTCCAACCTAAGCATGCTGTCAATGGTAGGCTGGATTATTTTCCTTTGTGGTGCAGTTGTTTTCTTTAACCCAGTTAGGCTCAACGATGCACTTTGTTTCATTGCAGTACTACTCGGTCACCTTGGTGTCTCAGTCTGACTCTGACTCTTACTGCGGTGCCACTGAGATGTTGCTGAGGAGGATTTGGGCGGCACCACTACACTACTGGGGACAGGGCTAGAAATGTCTCCCTCTTGTTCGCCTTCCACCGCGATAATATCGTCCCCTGATTCTTCATGCCCAACAACAATGGGTTGAGTTTTACTTTGTTCTAAGCGAAGTAGGTGAGCCTCCCACACGATAGTGTGGTGTATTTTGAGATGACTTGTTTGGCCTCCAGTACCATAGTTTGTACCAAGCTTACCCCGCCTAACAGCATGTCGACAAATTGAGCATATAGCAATGTTCTCCTCCTTACTGCTAACCGAAAAGAAGTCCCAAACTGGGGAGGAGAACTTTCTGGTGCAGCTTGATGTGCCACTTTCAATACCAGATGAACTGGAGGGTGTGCTTGGAATGTGACTCTGTGCAGCTACACTGTGACTTCTACCACTCCCTACTGAGGTGGTGGTTGAGCTGGATGTAGGTCCCTGCCTTTCCTTTGCAAATGAAAATTTGGAAGCTGGAGGTCGTGGTGGTGTTACCTGTGTTGGTGGTATCCGTGCTACATCCCTTGCAGCCATTTTGGATAGGATAATAATGTTGGTTTCCATATCCTTTGGGCTGGGAGTGATGTCCGTGATGATTGGCTCGTCATCATCATCATCCCCCTCTTGTACATCTACCTCCATAACTCTAAGGCTTTCTGGAACCTTCCATTTCACTAGCCTTGTCTTGTGGCGTGCATCACTCTCAGACTGAGCTGGTGGCTTCCAAGTGGCATCAAGATCATCAGAAGCGGGGCTTGTAGAAGAAGCTGATGGACTAACCCTCCTTTTCCTTGCTGGGGGTCTGAAAGACAATGGCTCTTCTGAAACAGTGGCTTACCCCTCTTTGTCTGCAGGAAGCTCGATTTCCTGAAATGCCCCTACTTTGAGTAGCAACTACTATTGTGGGCTGTTGTTGTGGCTGTTCTTGTGGTGGCGGCTGTTCTTGCGGCTGCAGCTGTTCTTGTGGCTGCTGCTGTTCTCGCGGCTGCTGCTGTTCTTGCGGCTGCGCCTGCTGCTGCAGACTTATCTGCTGAGTTTCCGCCTGTGTTGATTGTGTACTACTTTGCGATAATGACATTTCAACATTGCTGCTCGTTAGTAGACTGGCTACCTCTGCGACACACATGGGCTTGGGCCTAGGTTGGTAGGGTCGGCCCACTGGTGCGGATGTGCTGCTCCCAGCTTGGTTCCCGCCGGACAACGCTGCTGCAGGCGTGTGTTTTTTGGTCCCAAAAAACACATTTGGCGGCACACCAGTCGTAGTTAGTGCCTCTTGCTTTTTCTGTTCCTTCTTCTTCACCCAGGCAACTTTCTTGGTACTGGACGACCTGGTACCTTTCTTTGGGCCTATTGTCTTCAGAGGTCAGACAGGACGCAGGTGCACAAGTTGCAGAGATGTCTGTGGTCACAGTTGGACGTGATGTGGTACGCAGCAGGACTTCTGTCTGGCAGTACAACGGATGATGTTGATATTTACCTCCTCCTCTGTCTTTTTGTGCACCTAAAAGCAAATAAGCCAGGAGAAGAACATCAGTGAAATGTTGCATTTGTTGTTGTGGTTCAATTACTACTAGTACATATAAACAAATAGAAGATATAGTGTAGCCATTTGTGAGACCTTGGCAACAAGGGCTATGGTATACTACTTACTGTGTACAGTGTACACACTACACTCTCAGGAAGGATAGGAAAGAATAAGAACAACAACCAAAATACAAATGTAATGGAAGGGAGCTGATGCTGGCAAAGGGGATGGATGGAAGCAGTAAGCCAATAGGAAAACAATGCAGGCCCATATTAACTCCCACCAGAAAAGGCCACCAGCCACATGGACACTCACAAGCAACAAGCAGGAGGCCTGGGAAACAATGAATTGCCAAAAGGCATATAAAAGAAGCCAGGCAAAAGATGCATGCTAAACCACACTGCTGTGCCTTTTTAATGCAATAAAATGCAAAGACGAAAATCCACAGGGCAAAACAAGGTCTGCAGGGTGCACACCAACACAACAGGCACACACAACAAAGGCATTTCTTTAACACACACCCAAAAACAGAAATACCTCCCAAAAAACCCTAAATGATGTTTAAATTCAACAGAACACACAGATAACTAGAGAAGCACTTGTTTAATGCACCTGTGGCTACCTGATCTGAGCCTACTGGATGAAAGCAGGCCCGTGGGCAGACAAGCCCACACAAGCTTGCAGGCCTAGGCTTCAAAATGGTCACCAGCCACATGGCCAGGCCCACAATACCCAAACACAGAAATACCCCCCAGAAAACACATTTTCCAACTCAATTGAATGCCATCCATGCCCTAAATGATGTTTGAAAAACATTCAACACACACCAAAGGAACAGTTGCTTCATCATGCACCCACCCATGACTATCTCTGGGCCTATTGGCTACCACCAACAATTTAAAAAAAAGAATGATAAGTATCAAAATTGTAGTTGCAGCAACTGCAATGCCCCCAATCAAACAGACACAATTCCAACTTACTTGTAAAATATCAGATTCAAAAGTCCTCAAATCCAATGATAATGATGCAGCAGACACAAAGAGTGATCCTTCCAGCTGAAATCCAAAGGCAGAATGAACAGGAGATGGACAAAGCACTGGGAGGAGCCTGGTGGACAGGAACAGGAAGATGGAGACTCTGTGGCACTTCCTCCCTCTCCCCCCCTAAAGTTTTTTTTTTTTAAAAAGGACTCCTTGCACAAAGAAGGACAGCCAAATGTCAATCTGATGAGTTCTTTCCATCCAAATCTTCATTTAGAGAAGGTTTTATGCAGCTAGAGTTAATATTCTTCTCCAAATCGAAAATTTGGCGTGTTTCCGATTGCGACCTTCACCACACTTCCGCCGGATGTCGATGTTGCGTCCAAAATGATGTCTTCGCGATCTCATGCTCTTTGTCGCATTGGAGATTGACGTGTTTGCGACCTCACGCTCTCTCTCGCGGTGGTAAATGACGTGTTCGTGATCTCAGACTCTCGCGGTGTCTGATGGCGAGGAGAATGAAGTGATCGCAATTGCGAACTCTCACGGGATAGCGCGACCGGCTATCAACATCTCGTGGAGCACGCGAACGGATTGGAAAACTCGTCGGCGAACGCAGGGATCCCGGCAAGGCGATCGCGAGAACGCATTTTCAAAGCACGAACATGAAAAAAATCTTTGCAACGCGGCAAATAGCGGAAATGTTTGCATTTTCGCGCTCTCCGCGGAACGCTAAAATTTCAAAATATCACCAATTCCGCGAGTGGAACGTAATTTGACGCCCACCCTTAATTATTAACTAGCTCCATTGATTTCTCTGGGACTTTGTTGCGATACCAATGGTTGTCCAAGTGCGGGGCTTGACTTACTTTAAGGCTGGGCAGGAAGATATTTGAGCCAGTTTGTAAGTCCACTTTGTCAGTAATATTACTGCAGTAGACTAAAATGTCTGCATTTTTTTCAAATTATAATTGCTTTGCTGTTGTGTGGGTGTGTCTTGTGTCACTACCCAAACCCCTTCTCAAATTTCTCTTAGCCTGATGTATTTTGTGGTTATTATACCCCATTTTGCAACTAGTCACCATTTTACTTCCCACATTTACCACTAACTCCTGTAGTTATGTGTGCAGGTGGCTCTACCACCAGGTTGGAGACCACTGTACAGAGACTTCAGTAGAGGTGGAGATCTTGGAGGAGGATGGATGAGTGTGGATGCATTTCAGAGTATGTAAAGTAGTGCTATGTTATATTCTCCAAAATAAATTTTCTGAAAAGAATCCGGTATCTGTGCTGTTGAAGTTAGTGAACAGTTTTCAGTGTTATGGTCTTTCCACAAAGAATACATTCTTTCATTTTTGACAAGGGTGGTATTGCAAAATGTGGGGGTGGTTACATGGCCTGATAGTAGTGGGATAGGTACGTTTTGGCATCTGGTAAGATCCAAGTATCCGTAATAGATTTTAGTCTTTTTGCAAGCAAAAAATGGTTTATGATGGTGTTCATACTTATGGATCATGCACACAGAACATGCAAACAGCTTAGAAGAGAAAAGTGGCTACACAGACCAGCCTAAGATAGAAGGCATTGCACTCCAGCCTCGGTTAAAGTAATAAGAATAAAACTAAGTAACCATTCAGACAAGTATTCTGTGCTCCTACTATATCAGATAATGAACATTGATTCACCAAAATGCCAATCTTAGGAGAATCGACATCACATACACTTGGACCCCAAATGCATCTCAAGGTTAACCTCATGCACAATGTTTAGCCATTCAACAGCCTTTCTATTCCCTGCTGAAGGGCAGAGTATGTCCAGGGAGTGGACACAACTGGCAGAGAATGGAGTTTCACAGCATTGTTTGCTTTTCTTTTGCTGCTGACTTCATGACTTCTGACTGCCTCTAATGAGAGGTCCTGAAGGTAAGGTAGAAGACACCAAAACTGGCTACACAATGCACATCAATGTAAGTAAACTCATGAAACTTAACACTTAAATGGGTGTGTTATAAGTATAACATCTACTCTTCTAAGATCAATATGATCTCAAAGGATAACCTTATAAAATTATGTTGCTGCAAAACAACTTACATTTTGTCGCCAGTGACTGAGCATAAGCTGACAGCCACATTCATGCCATCTACTGAAGATGCCACATTAAATACATTTCTATCGGTGTACTAATTTTCCTTTGGGCACACAGTACACCTTTGGCCATTATTTACTGTAAATTATGTTGACAGCAGTCCTTAGTGAAAGCAGCCTGAAGAACTCAGGATTGCTGAGATGGCATACTAACACATTTTTACCAAGATAAAAAAATATTGTGCTGATATTCAGATCTATAGCTGGCAAATGAATATACCCTTTCCTTAATTATTTTCTCTTACAAATCCATTTTTCAAATGTTGGAAGGTTCCTATTGCGGCAGAGAGCTGTTGTGAAACAGGCAGCAATTAAATTTCTCACAGGGTTCTTTGCCAAATGCCCTATTCAGGAAACAACTTTTAAAGGTGAAAATAAAAATATCAAGGAGTCACTAGGGGGCATATTTACAAGCTCCTAGCAAAGAAAAGTAACGCTCCGTTGTCGCTGTATACGGGCCCATATATACAAGGCCATGCAAAGGCACAGTGCATGGCTTTTCATGGCCTTGTAAATACAGCCCCTTTTCACGCATGCCTTTGTGGGAAAGGAGAATGCAATGGGTGTTGCTGTGGGCATTCCACCCCAACACCATTGCTTTTTTACGCTGCCCCAGGTGTTCAAGGATCTGTATATCAGAGGCAGAGCAAATAACTAACACCATTAAAAAGCATACATTAGAGTAGAGAAATTAGGAGAAATCGTTTTATTTCCCAGTGGTTTTTTGTCATTCTATGCATGCATTATGCAGCACACACAGAAGGAGCAAAACACCTTTAATTATTGTTTATGTGCAGGCAGGTCTTGCTTCCAGTTCCTGCATATAAATATTCCTCCCTGCAACGCAGGCACCCTTGCACCATGGCGCTGGCACTATGCAGCTTTTTTAGTGCTGGCACAAGGGAAAACACAGGGGTGAACCGAATTCTTGTGAATACTGCGCATCCCTGCGTTTTTGAAAAATGACGCCGCATGGCACTGCTAGATTGCCTATAAGTTTACGGATCAAACTAATATGTTATACTTTTTTCTACACAATTGATTTGCAAATTTGGTATATTGCCAAAACTATTTACAATGTATTTGGCCTATTCACAAATGTAAATTTACACATGAGTAAATCTACTATTCACTAGTGTATGGAAGCAAATTTACTAGTGTAAAGTGTAAAGTTCCTACTTGTAACCTTTCACGTTGGTGGAGATTTCTGCTATCTTTGTAAAGATTTCTGTTACTGTAGTGAAGATCTCCCAATGGGAAAGAATGGAGAAAATTGTTTTATTTTAATAATTTAAAACATATATTAATTTTATTGTAATCTTTTAGACCTGACATCCTTGGTTTGGTATTGTCCCAAACTGTTTGCCTTCTCTCACCCTGTTTTCATAATTAGTTTTTGTTGGCATTAGTACTCTGTGCACTTTACCACTGCTAATCAGTGCTAAAGTGCAGGTGACCTCTCCCTAAAATATGGTAACATTGGCCCACACCTGATTGGCATGTTTAATTTACTTATAATTTCTAGCATATAGAATTACATGTAACCAGGGCCTGTAAATTAAATGCTACTAGTGGATCTGCAACACTCATTATGCAAACCACTAAAGTAGCACTTTAAAAGATTTCTAAAGCCTGCAATTGCAGCCTGTAGGTCAGTTTTAAACTGCCTTAGGGACCTAATCAAATAAACCTTTAGCCAGATCTAAACTTTTCTTTAATTGTTAAAGTAGTCAAATATTTAGTTATTAATTTTGCATGATTTCTAAGACCTGAGTAATACATATAAGGCCACTTCTTCGTAAGTTTCATTTTGTGATTATTTAATAGTCAGTTTTTGAGGTACGCTAGTAGGTCATTGAGAGCACCTATGTACTAATATGTCTTTGACACATTTAGCTATTCCTTTTGGGGTCTAATCAATAACTCTGCAGCACACATAGAAGTATCAAATCGTCATTATTTTTCAATTATTGTTTATGTGCAGTAAGAGACACTTTCCTGTACATAAAAAATAATGAATGGCATTTATCTCTTTCTGTGAGTGCTGCAGAATGCAGCACATCTAGAAAAAGCAATAACAAGGAGAAAGTCATTTCTTCCTGTTGCCCCATTCCAACTCCTGCTATTGCATGGCGTTCGTTTTTGGCACTGCCTAAGATTTACAGATCCTTGTAACTCTGGGGAAGCATCCAAAAGCAATGGGTTTTGTGGTGGAATGCTCACAGTAACTCTCATTGCACTCCCCTTTCATGCAGCTACCTGCATGAAAGGGTACCATCTTTACAAGGTGGGGCTAAACCACAAAAAGTGGCTTAATGCCACCTTGTAAAGATGGTGCAGGGCATTGCGTCACTGGAATGTCAAAAAAGCCAATTGATGGATGGGGGCTATGTCGGAGCCTTTACGGGCAAGAGTCCTAAACATAAATTATCTAGGCCTAGAAAATTCACGCTGGAAATCCACGTAAGGGAAGATTCATTACAGAAGGCAAAAAGAAAATGGTTAGTCAGTTAAAAATATGCCAAATGCAAATAAATGTCAATTGGCATTGGCAGTGGAAGAGAACAAGTTCTAGCTTCTAATCAGTAAACAAACAATTATGGAATCTGGAAGGGACCATGAAGGCAACAGGCTCATTTCCCAAATGGTGAGTTTTATACACCTTTAAACAGAGAAACCATACAGCCACTGTGGTATGATGAAGAAAGTTACATTGAACTATCAAATAGTAAAACAGAATATATATCACATGGTATAATGACATTTATTCTACATCTATTAAATAATCTGTGTTTCACAATAGAAGACATGGGCACATTAAAAAATATTAGTAATATCTTCGTTCCACAAAGGAAACAGCCTTCAATTGTGTACAGTCGACATCTGTTCTTTCCCCTGGCTTGATAATATGCCGCAGAGAATTCCAATAGAAGCCCGTGTTCACACCAGAACATGGGCTTCTTTGGGAATTCTCTGCGGCATATTATCAAGCCCATTATCGCCGCTTTAGCGGCAGTTTTCTGCCGCTAAAGCGGCGATAATTTTAACGCAGTTTCTTGATAATATGCCCTGACCACCTACCACTTTGTGAAGCTCGCGCTGTACTAGGGCTGTGTTTTTAACAATTTTCCCTGTTTTGTATTTAGGTTTGTATTTGTTTTGCACTTACCCTCGTTTTTAATCCTACTGCCTCTTGCTGCTTCTGGCTTGTAGCGCGCGCCCTCTGGCCCCTCACTGCACTTAAAAAAAGCGCACTCTGCGCCTCCAAGCACCACCACTTTGGTGGGTCCGGGGTCCTGGGATCGATTTTGGGTGCCATTTTGGTTTGGGGCATTACTTTCAGCGGCGGCCGCCATCTTTGAGCGGACTCGCGCGCGTAGGGTGACGGGAGAGCCTACTTAAGGCGGCTCCTTGCGTGGCGGTGTTTCTGACCACCTACCACTTTGTGAAGCTCGCGCTGTACTAGCGCTGTGTTTTTAACAATTTTCCCTGTTTTGTATTTAGGTTTGTATTTGTTTTGCACTTACCCTCGTTTTTAATCCTACTGCCTCTTGCTGCTTCTGGCTTGTAGCGCGCGCCCTCTGGCCCCTCACTGCACTTAAAAAAAGCGCACTCTGCGCCTCCAAGCACCACCACTTTGGTGGGTCCGGGGTCCTGGGATCGATTTTGGGTGCCATTTTGGTTTGGGGCATTACTTTCAGCGGCGGCCGCCATCTTTGAGCGGACTCGCACGCGTAGGGTGACGGGAGAGCCTACTTAAGGCGGCTCCTTGCGTGGCGGTGTTTCTGACCACCTACCACTTTGTGAAGCTCGCGCTGTACTAGCGCTGTGTTTTTAACAATTTTCCCTGTTTTGTATTTAGGTTTGTATTTGTTTTGCACTTACCCTCGTTTTTAATCCTACTGCCTCTTGCTGCTTCTGGCTTGTAGCGCGCGCCCTCTGGCCCCTCACTGCACTTAAAAAAAGCGCACTCTGCGCCTCCAAGCACCACCACTTTGGTGGGTCCGGGGTCCTGGGATCGATTTTGGGTGCCATTTTGGTTTGGGGCATTACTTTCAGCGGCGGCCGCCATCTTTGAGCGGACTCGCGCGCGTAGGGTGACGGGAGAGCCTACTTAAGGCGGCTCCTTGCGTGGCGGTGTTTCTGACCACCTACCACTTTGTGAAGCTCGCGCTGTACTAGCGCTGTGTTTTTAACAATTTTCCCTGTTTTGTATTTAGGTTTGTATTTGTTTTGCACTTACCCTCGTTTTTAATCCTACTGCCTCTTGCTGCTTCTGGCTTGTAGCGCGCGCCCTCTGGCCCCTCACTGCACTTAAAAAAAGCGCACTCTGCGCCTCCAAGCACCACCACTTTGGTGGGTCCGGGGTCCTGGGATCGATTTTGGGTGCCATTTTGGTTTGGGGCATTACTTTCAGCGGCGGCCGCCATCTTTGAGCGGACTCGCGCGCGTAGGGTGACGGGAGAGCCTACTTAAAGTCGCCCCTTCCGCGCAGCGGAACGCGCAGGTGGAAGCCTTCGCGTAGCCTGAGTCGTGCCAGAGTCCTGCCCGTCTGCGCCCGTCAGCGTCTCGGAGGCGGCGGGGCGGCTGTGGATTCTGATTGGAAGCGGGGAGCATGTTACATTATACCTCTGCTACGCTTCGAGCCTTGCGTACTACATCTAGCTTGTGTCGCTCTGTTTTCCCCGGTCGACACAAGGGTAAACGTCGCTGCCCGGCGTGTGGCTGGTCGCCCACTGGGTCACTCTGCTGCGCCCCAAGGGCATCTAAAGTACATGCGAAACATCTCTGTCTGCTGTTGAACACAAGATCGGTAGGAAGACATGCCCAGTACATCTACGATCTTCTTGTCAGGGATAATCCTCTTTGCCTGCTCCTGACCGAAACTTGGTTGGGAGAGGCGTCCAATCCGGACATCTTTACTGCGATCCCTCCAACCTATAATATTTTCCGCCAAGACAGGGCGAAGGGTAGGGGGGGCGGAGTTGCTGTAGTGGTGAGGAAGAACATTTCCTGCTCTGTTCTTCCTGTTAACTCCATTGAGGGGTCTGAATCCCTTGGTTTTACGCTCAGACTGTCTCCAGCTCAAGCACTTAAGGGTCTGTTGGTCTACAGGCCTCCTGGCCCGGTGGGTTCCTTTTGGGAGGACCTACAGACAGCCATCTCGGAGCTGGCGCTGTCTGCACAGCATTGCTTGCTGGCAGGCGATTTCAACTTTCACCTCGATGTCACGGACGATCCGAATGGGGTCAAACTGCTGGATATTACATCTCCGCTTGGCTTGGCACCGTTTGTGTCAGGGCCTACACATGAGAGAGGGCATACCCTCGATCAAGTGTTCTCTTCTGTCCCAATTGTCGACATCGAAATACGGCCGGTGCTCTGGTCGGATCATAGATTGATTGGGTTTTCTGTGTTGGAAAATGGGCGGTCTGACATCTGCGCCCCCACGGTGCCCAGAACGGCCTCGAGAGCGTTGTACAGAGTGACGCCTGATATGTTGGAGCAGGCGCTCACGGAACATCCCTGCCCCCTCTCGGGGGATCCGGAAAGAGACACTGAGGCCCTGCAGCTATGGCTGACTGAGAGGTTAGATGATCTTGCACCAAGGGTAACACCCCGGTCCTCGGTGAGACGGCAGTCGGCGCCATGGTTTACGGAGGCGCTGCGTTTGGCTCGCAGTCAATGCAAGGTTGCTGAGCGGGCCTGGCGCCTTCAATATGATGGGGAGGCCAAACTCGCCTATAGATCGGCGGTGAAGGCCTATCATCGTGACATTCTTGGTGCCAAGCGGGAATATCTTGCTAGGAGGATTGAGGCGGCGGCGAACTCCTGTAAGGAGATCTTCACGATTGTGAAGGAGTTCGCGGCCCCTTCCTCCTATTCACCCCCCCCTGTATCATCGGATGCGTGGGCATGTGATCTTGCCACTTTTTTCACCGACAAGATCAAGGCAATTCAGGCCTCCTTCTCGGAGAGCGTGGCGGAGGGTTGCTGTGGCCTCGGGGCAGGACTTGGAACATCGTCCCTGCCTACGGCAGTACTGGCTGACTTTCCTCCTGTCTCCAGTGATATGTCCCGGGCTCTGCTGGCCAGTCTCAAATCTGGCTCCCCACTTGACCCCTGCCCTATTTTTGGCCGGGATGGCGGCAGTGGTGAATCCCCTGGTCAACCCGATCCTCAATGCCTCCTTGAGGGAGGGGAGTGTCCCTCGCACCTGGAAAAGGGCGATGGTGATCCCCCTTCTGAAAAAGCCTGGTCTTGATGCCGAGGTCTTGGCCAATTATAGGCCAATTTCACTTCTCCCGGCCCTGGCTAAGATCACCGAGAAACATGTTCATGGTGTCTTGTCGAGCTTTTTAGAATCTAACAATTTGCTCCATCCATCCCAATCCGGGTTCCGTCCGAACTTCAGTACGGAAACGGCGTTGGTGGAGGTCTCTGAGATCATCAGGGAGACCTTGGATGTGGGTGGCAAGGCCATGTTAGTCATGTTGGACCTGTCGGCGGCCTTTGACACCGTCCCCCATGAGGCGCTCCTCGCTAGGCTTCATGACATCGGCCTAAGGGGGACGGCGTTCAGATGGTTTTCATCTTTTCTGGAGGGCCGCCGCCAGACGGTCTGGGTGTCCCAGAGCTCCGCCGAGATGCCGCCATTGGGAGTTGGGGTTCCACAGGGGTCTGTATTGAGCCCGACATTGTTCAACATCTTTATGTCCCCCCTGGCGGCTGCGGTGGAGGCTTACGGAGCCCAGATCGTGTCCTATGCCGACGACACGCAACTCCTTTTCACATGTGCTAAAGATCAGCCATTTGATGGGGAGAGAATACGGGACTGCCTGGATATGGTCTTTGGCTGGTTCCAGCGGAACAGTCTAAAGGCCAACTCCAGTAAGTCGGAGGTGTTATTCTTCGGCTGTGTCATCGATCCCGAGTGGCGGCAGTGGTGGCCGGCCGCCATGTGTCCCTCGGCACAATCTTCCCTGGTGGCCAAAAATCTCGGCGTTAAGCTTGACAACAAGCTTTCTCTCAGATCGCATGTTCTTGGCCTGGCCGGCACCTGTTTCGGTGTTCTGAAAATGCTCCGCAGGTTTCTTCCACTACTATCTGCGGAGCATAGACGGATTACGGTGCAGGCGCTTATCGGATCCAGGCTAGACTATGCCAATGCCCTTTTCCTGGGTCTTCCAGACTATTTGGTCCAGCGTCTGCAGGTGACACAGAACGCGCAATCTTTGGCTTGCATAGACGCGCACGGGCTTCTGGTCTTCTGCAGACGCTGCATTGGCTCCCGATCCGAAAGCGGATTATGTTCAAATCCTTGACGCTGGTACATAAAGCTCTGTTTGGCTCAGGCGCAGGTTATCTGCAGAAGAGATTGGCTTTCTATCGTCCTGCCCGCTCACTGCGTTCGGAATCCTTTTTCACGGCTGTGGTTCCACGCGTGAGGAAGGCTCGGATTGGGGGGCGCTCTTTCAGCCACAAGGCCTCCCAGCTGTGGAACTCGCTCCCACTGGTACTTCGCAGTACTCCCAATTTGCTTCAATTCAGAAAGAATTTGAAGACTTGGCTTTTTAATCTTTCTGTTTAGGTGGATTTTTTTTTCCTTTTCTCTTTTGGGGCTCCTGTTTTTCTTGTGATGTTGTTATACACTGTAGCTGTATGTGGAAAGCGCCGGGACACTCTTTTAGAGTAGCCGAGCGCTATATAAACGCATCTTAACATAACATAACATAACAAAGTTATTTGTTGTTCATGAAATGGTGTAAAAATAATTTTGTTATTTTGAACAGATTTTTAGGTATCTGCATAGCTACAACAGGAGATGATTTCGAGTAACCTTCAAAATGTGAAGCTATTAGGAGAGGAAAGTACTTAAAAAAGGAAAAGGGAAGCCTTCAACTTGAAGGTGAACAGCTTAGAAACGTTTCTGTCACATATGTAATAGATACGGGTAGTTGGTACCCAAAGCAGGAAATAAGAAAAAGTTAATAAATACATGTTTTTTTTAGAAACACAGATGATCAAATAAAAACAGTTTCCCCAAAAATAGATGTCAGGCCAACACACTAAAGCCATAAACCTTCTCCTCAATGTATTCTAATCCTCATTTAGATCTAAGCGTTATTGGGACTTCCGGTAGAAATAGTTGGCTGTCCTGGTTGCCTTCCCTGCACATCTCCCACATAGTTCAGCATATTTTCCAAATGTTGAAGCTGCTGTCGTCTTCCGTTGGGGAAACTGTCTGCAGATAGAGAGACCCCCGATTCATAGGTCTGTCTTTGTGTAAAATAGTGCTCAATGGTCCACCAAATGCGATGCCATACAGACTGGCCATCACTGTATTGTCAGTCACCAGAACCATCAGCAGTATCCATATACTGTAGGCCAACCTGCCAGATGGTACATCTACCTGGGTCTAAGTGACCCTCTCACCGAATAAAGCAATGCTTTACTGATGCAGAGGATAATTGGCAAATACTTCCTGCCAATCACCTAACCAATGACGTAGACACTACCTTGACTCATTTGCATTACAGGAAAAGGGCAGGAATGTACCATAGTTATTACAGTACAGTGCTTTCTTCTCCTTTCCCCAACCCTGGTGCACAATGGGCTTCCTAGCACCAAAGCAGACACCTATGCATCATGGTGCAAGCGTGCCTACATTCCTTTCAGGATTGTTTAAGTGCAGGAAGGGGCCACTTCCTGCACAAAATCAATCCTGAGAGGCATATTTCTCTTTCTATTTGTGCTGCGCAATGCAGCACACATAGAAATAAACGAGGAGAAATTAAGACACTTTTCCTAGTTTCCTCCACTGAGAAGGCATAACTTGTTGGCGCATTCACAGGTCTACCAGTGATGGTAAATCAGGGAATGCATCAAAATCCATAGGAGTTGCATTACAACACCCATGGAGCGCCTTCCCAGGGCAGAGTAACGCAATGCAGCGATTTTGAGGTGGCATTCATAAAGGAAATTGTTTTGGGATTTGAGCTCTCACTTCTTCGTGATTTGACATAAGCTCACAACACTCTGTACACTTACCTCAATAACAGGGCCAGAATGGGAACCAAAAGCAACCCTACAAAAACTGCCCACACCTGTCCAGCTGTCGTCCTCTCTTTTCATTCATTCTCAGTCTCTGTCCTTTGGTTTCTCCCTTTCTTGCTCTCTCTCTCTCTCCCACTCTCTCTCCATGGTCCAGCCTTGCCTGCTTCCATAAACCCCAGGGAGCTCGAAGGAATGACAGAGGGAAGGGTCGAGGGGAATCAAATGGACCTTCAACGGCACCCATAATCTCCACTCCTCCCTGTCCCAATGATAAAAGTGCCCGTCCTCGTCCTGTCTAAAATATTTAAATATTTTTATAACTTACAAATATGAGATGGAGCAAGAACCTGAAGTCCGAAAGGAAATTCTGAACTAAAAAATTAGAATGTCATAAAATGCAATTGTGTGAAGAGCATATGAAAGAAACATGGGAGAACATTGAGGGAAAGCCCATTTTTCTGAGCTCCGTGCTCTACGGGAGTGTAGACATATTCGACTGTCTCCATAGACACTAGTGTGCTGGCACATTGAGTTTCTCTAGGAGGGAGCCACTGAAGCTGCTATGAGATTGAAAGACACACTAGATTCTTTTTCATTCAAAGGCAATGTGTTTTCCAGCACTCCAAGCTTTCTTTTGAAGAAACAAGAGAACAGGCTTAGATATTAATTCACATTTATCAGTTTGAGTGACAGAAACACGTGCACTGTAGGTTGCAAATACAGATGCATAGCATGCTGAACTATGACATGAGAAGGTATTTATAAGAAGAATGACAACATGATTTGAATGAGGATGAAGGACTCTTAAATTGTTCTCTAGGTGGCATCACACTGTATTCATGAAGAATTGAGGCACAAAATTATCAAGAAGTCAAGCAAGACAGTGCAGTAAAGCAAGTTAAGTTGCGGCACTGCATTACACGAAAGGGAGAGAGCAGAACCGCACAGTATCTTCTAAGCTGTGGCACTGTTCAGCTCTCTCCCTGTGCTGGCATACTTTAGACAGCTATCCGTCAACACAGACAAGCTTACACCATACTGGCAGGATGTCTGCTTTGTCTGTAGCATAGGTTTTTCCCACATTGTGTGCATGCTGTACAATGCAGCACATATGCAAGTAGAATAAAAGCTTTTCTCCTCCTTGTTCCTGCCTCGAGGAGGTGTAGAATGTTGGTGCAAATCCCTGTCTAGTATTGTTTGTGGATAGTAACTGCAAACCAATGGGTGGTTGATGGGAACACCCATGCACCAACCACAGAATTCCCCCTGACACAAAGAACTGCAAGGCAGTGCATTGGTCAACTTTGCGCATGTTGGGTTAAAATCTATCACAAATCACCAGTTGCATTGGATAGTAAATCCAGAGCACAACACTTTGTTTTAGATTTCTATTAGTAAAGCAAATGCAAAGCATGTGCAAGTCTGAGGGTGAATGTTTGCTACTGTTGCTGGAATCTCAACTGATCCCTAAATACGCATATTGATGTGCATGGATGTGAAAGCCTAAAGGTCTCTCATTGTAGATCACTGAGAAGGTGTATACAGCCTGTTACCAGCACAGTGGGCCAGGAGGTGGCTTCAGAGAATCCTCAAAATGTGCAGAATACCTCAAATGTGCAAAACCCACTGCATGCTACTCTGGACGTCTGTAAAATGGCCAATGAAAGGCCATGGTGGCATTGCCAAACTGTGGAAATTACTCCCACTAAAATTAAACATATCACCATTTTCTAGTCTTATCGGAGCCACATTAGCCATCACCTGAAATAGATCTGCATAACTCTGGTCACTAAAACTACATGAAGTTGTGAAAAGTATGAGAAAAATCCATAAGCAGCAACAGATCATGTTGCTGACTATTAGAAACAGATTATGACCTGTCACTGCTAGGTAGCACCCACCGGTTGCAGTGCCATTCACTCTTGAGTGATCCAACTACAATGGACGCCCAAGGCTCTGTTTGCAAATAAATGAACAAATATTCATCTAGAGATGTCCGACCTCACATTGCAGTAGATTTACTCATTTTATGAATTCACCAATTTGTTCTCTGTCATGCTTGGAAACGAGTGCTGGTTGCAACTTTCCAGGTGTAATCCTGGATAAAGATGTAGTGGCCTATTCATCAAGGGTTTTGCATCGCCCTTGCACCACACAAGGGGCCCTGCATGGCTTGGTAAATATGGAGTAGTGCAAGTCAGTGCAAGTCACTGCCTTTGCGTACTATGCCCCAAGAAGGCACTGCATGGGTGGAGAGTTGGTGTTCCCATTCTGAAGCATTCCCAAACTACCAATACTGGTAGACCTGGGAATGCTTCAGAATACTACGCCTTCTCGGTGAGGTGTACCAACGAGAAGTATCTTTATTTCTCCTAATTATTTCCTCTTTCTACATGGCTGTATTCTGCAGCACACATGGATGAAGGGAAAATCCTCCTTCAATTGTTTTTGTGCAAGAAGGTGTCTCTTCCAAAACAAAAACAATCCTGCCTGTAACTCATGCACCTTTGCACCATTGTGTACGGTTGCCTGCATGGGCACCCCAAACAGCAGTTTGTGTGCCAGTGCAGTCAGAGAGCAGGAATGCACCATATCTTGGTAGATATGGTGCATTCCTGACCTCTCCCTTTCATGCAGCGCAGCGAAGCAAGTTGCCTTGATGCGCTGGGTTGACTGAAATAATGATAAATATGGTCCTGTATACTTTTTTCCATGCAAGCGTGTTAAGATATTATCTCGCACACATATGTAAAAGAATAGGTGCAACAAGAAAAGATACTTTCTGAAAAAAATCTCCAAGTGGAGCTTATTTCTCCTTTGCAAAAACGCCTTTATCTTCAAACTCACCAGTGGGTGCTTCCTTTCACATTTTACCTTGGAAAAGATTAACTCCTATCCTTGGAAGGAGGCAGGCTGCAAAGATGTTGGATAATGGTTGCTGAGTACCTAAAATATACAGTTTGGTGGGTCAGCAAAACCTTCTAGCTCATTTCTGACTGAAATGCCAACTCCCTACTCACAGGAATTAACTTGCCCAGAGAGAAACTTCCATGTGAGTTAATCAGTGTACAAATGCAAATCCAAGGGGCATATTCACAAGGAGCTATCGCCAAATTAATGGCACTTTATCGCAGCCAAAATCGTGATAAATTTACCTCCCCATTCACAAGCTGGTGCTAACAGCCCACAGCACCAGTTTACCCGTGATAGTAGCCGCAAAAAACATCGCCAGTGAGGACCCGCGCAACTATCGCTAATGAGATGCAGAGTGGGTGTTCCCATGCCAAAAGCCGTGACCCCACCACACCTCAACATTCTCAATGACCAGACAGATCAGCGATAAAAACACTAAACCGGCGATAAGGCGAGTTAGCACCAGGAAATCTACACCTGCTCTGACCTGGTGTTAAGTCGGACGGCAGCCAGCACCACAAAAGGGAGACCAGCTCAGGGCCACATCGGAAGTGCAACAGATGTCAAGGAGCTACTCATCATGCGGCCAGGACACCAAAGAGGGCCACAACACCCACCCACACCACCCCAGGACACCACCCCACTTCCGGAACACCCCCCCTGGACAACCACAGAGGCAGCGCAGACAAAGACAGCGGACCCCCAGGAAATGCACCAGCCTCAAAGACCCAACATCTAATAATGTCACAGTCCACTACAGGCTGAAAGGAACAACCATCCTACGCATCCTGACCATCATTGCCTAACAGGCCTACGGTACAAACATAGCGGATAACCAACATCCCACCACACACCAAGCTGCTGGATTGGCTGCACCTGTTGGCCCCTGGCACCCCCCAAATAACACCCGCCAGAGTTGGAGGAGTCTCACAGCCAGCCACATCCAAGTCCCCCACACCTGTCCTGGACAACACCATCACCCTGGTACCCCAGTCCCCATACTTCCAACACAATGCGCATGATACGCTGGAGACCAAGCAAGGACCATACGCCATAGCAGGATGCACGCACGTGTTGGGGGCAATGCACAGCACACATGTCCCACCTGTGCCCCCTGGTGACACAGCACACAATCACCACAACAGGAAGCACACATCTCACAACAATGTGCAGGCAACAACAGAACACCCTGGAACCTCCAACAATGTCGCCTCCAAATACCCAGCCACTGTGCATGATTCCTTCACCCTCTGACAGTCCATCAGCAACCAGCCTACCCAGGATGGCAACAATGGAAATGCAGAGCCCCATGGCAAGTTTCAAATGGACACCCTACCATACAACTCACAACTCTGGCAATGCACACGTCACAAAATCTAACCAACATGCACAACAACATGACCACACACCCGACAGAACAACTCACAATGGTTACCTGGCCAAGCCGTGAACATGAGCCATCAACGCCATAGCACCTCAGCCACACAACAGCCAAATGTGGGGAGAGGTGGCAACCAGGCATGGGTGAAGGATGCAGTAGAACCATGACTGGGAAAGTACACAATGCCAAGAGTGCCGGAGATGTGCTGTACATACCGCAGTATGCAGAACACAACCATATCCATGGCGACACACACCTCTGGTGTATGGAGTTTAGTGCACGCAACCATTTCACCCCAGCCTGTGGGGGACCTTGCGGAAATGTTGCCTGTTACGCCCCCCCAGCGTGACCGGAGTGGGATGGCCCGGCATATGCCACGCCAGCGTAGGGGTGTGAATAAAAAGCAAGTAGTCCTGGGCGTGGTCCTCTTCCGGAAAGCACAACATCTCTGCCAGGGCAGTGCCTCTCACCCCGCCGAATGGCCGACGCCATCCTCGTGAGCAGAGTTGCCTGCGATGCTGTGCCCCTGCCGGACCCCGGCACGCTGGGCCACGAACCCATCAGGCCTGCCCCTGCACAGTCAGGCCACACTGATCACCTGCCGATACTGGCGTCTGTCATGGAGGGCCCACCACGTGCCGGCGCGAGCTCCAAGCCCGAGGGCCGCGACCTTGGCAGCCTCCTCAGTCCATAACAGCCTCCATGACACAGGCCCGCTTCATTCCTTTCACGCTGACGTACTCTACTGCCGCCTTCGGACTACTCTTCGGCACAGTTGGTCACATGTGCGAAAATGTGTCAAGATTCATGAATGGCAGTGACCCCAAATCCGGGCCAGCGGCCACATCACCAGACCCACCCCGATCAGTGAGGCATAGTTCCATGTGGGCTATTAGTGACATGTGGTGCCACTAACCCTGTTCAACGCCAGCCTGCGACACGTGGTGCCACTAACCCTGTTCAACGCCAGCCTGCGACACGTGGTGCCACTAACCCTGTTCAATGACGCAACTCCGACAACGCGGGTCCCTTAACATCGCATTTGATTACAATGCATTGTGAGGTCAGTAATGGGGTCATTTACATTTTTTCAGGTGTGTATGGGTTTTTGATGTAAAAAATGTAAATTGAACTACTTCTTGGAATAAAATATGAAAAATGGTCTATTTCTTGTGGTGCATGATGAAAAATGGGGGGTTTTTTGGGGTAAAATATGGAAAATGGGGTGATTTTTACGGTAAAATATGAAAAATGGGGTGTTTTGAGGGATCAAATTTCTAAATCTTTAGTGTGTTTTGTGCCAAAATAAAGAAAAATGTGGGAGGTTCATTTGTCTCAAATGTGATCTATTGTGTGCCTTTTGGGGGTTTGTTGTGCAAAGGTTATTTTTGGGTTGCACTCACTGTAGTGGGAACAGTGATCTTCATGTCTCCGCTATGCAACACCTACTCCACTGTTGCAATGTGCATAGTATTAGTATGTATTGGAATGGAATGCAATGTTATGGCATGCATCACAACTACTTATGTGCCTTTGGCACACGAGTGGTACGCCGGCTGTGCATGGGCGCACAGCAGCCTCCATTGAGAAGTGCAGGGGGATGTGTGCAGGGGGATGTCTGGACAGCTGTGAGGTGGTAAACCCTGTAAAGAACACTGGATGGTGCGTGGACGTGGGGATGTGTGTGTGAGTGTATGTTGTTAAAAATTCATTGAGGGAAGTCTTACCTCTACGCCGTGTCCCGTGTCTTCATAGCTCCTGCTCTCCAGCGTCTGCTTCCAGGAAAAGGAAGTAGGCAGCCAGGCTCCCTCCCCTGAGACAATCACAACGCTGTGATGCGGCGGTGGGAATGTTAATTGGCAAAGGGACAAGTCATGCAGCCAGGGGCCGGAGGGGTGGGCATGTTCTCCATGCAGGCTGTAATGCAGCCTGCATTGCAAACAGAGAAGTACGCATGTCTGCATTGGGCGGCCAGAGTGGGCTGACCAAACATGCCAATCCGCACATTGCCTGCTCCGTGTTTGGAGCAGTCCTACCCTCCCTCCCACCCCCTGAGGATACATAGCTTGATTACATCAGTTAGTATCCCTTCTTTTTAACTTTTGATCTGTTTTTTTGGCTTCTCGGAGCCCGCACTTCCCACTACCCGCCGCTGCTGCCCCTGTGGCCCGCACCCCTGTCCTCGCCCCTTGCCACCTCCCAGCTGATCGTTCCTCCCCCCTCCACTACTAAATGGCGGGCGCTGCGCGGTTGCACAGTGGATGTGCACCACTGGCGCGCATAAGGCGTGCCTAAGCCAAGCCCGTCTGCACCCGTCTGCGACCCGACTGTGACCAGTGCCAGGAACCCTGGATTTCGGGCCACCCACTGCTACAGCACAGCCACCCTCCACGCACTCAACCCTGGAGAAGTCAGAGACTGCCAACAGGCCTCACCAAACATGACCCACAGCCAGTTCTCCTGCCTCCACTGCTGCCAGACCTTAATCACCACCCCGGACTCCAACACAGCCGACGCCAGCACCAGCGACAACCTAAGATGCATCCTCCTTAACGTGTGCTCCGTGCACAAACACGCTGTGTAAATCTGTAACCTCCTTGACTCTCTCTTGCCCGACAATGCCTTCTTCATGGAGACCTGGACCAACTCCTCCTCTGCCCCCAACATCAACACCGCCATCCCGGATGGATACAAGATCCAGAGGAAGGACCGCACCAACTGCCCGGGAGGGTGCCTCACCATTGCCCACAAGAGCACCCTCCACCTCACCACCTCCAGTGAAATCTTCCCCTCCATCGAACACCTACACTTCCACATCCAGACCAGCCACAACTCCACACTCCGAGGAAACATCGTCTACAGGCACCCCGGGCCCCGGACACATCAGCCAGCCCACCATCTCCACGTGGACGCCAGTCACAACCAAAGACACAGCCTCAACCAGAAAGGCATCCACTCATGGGCCCCCACCAACCCATGCCCTCTCACATCTACCACAGAGCCACGGCCGCCATCACACATGAACTGCAATGCACCATCAACACCACCTTCAAAACAGGCACCTATCCAGCTGACTGAAAGCGTGCAGAAGTCAGGCCCCTTCTCAAAAAGACCACAGCTGACCTCGCCGACCTCAAGAACTACCGGCCCATCTCGCTCCTCCCATTCATGGCCAAAGTTGCAGTCAATAGGGAACTGATTCATTGTTGACAATGCCATACTCGACCCGTCCCAATCCAGATTGACAACCAACCACAGCAACAAGGCAGTCCTACTCGCCGCCAAAGACGACATCCGCACACTCCTGGACCAAGGCCCCTCTGCAGCCCTCATCATACTCGACCTTTCAGCGGCCTTCAACACCATCTCCCACCATACATGGCAAATGACCTTTACAACGTGGTCGTTACACCACGGTACGTTTACATCTCGGTCATTACAATGCAAGTTGTTACAATGACTTGCACAAGATGGCGCTATACACTAAGGAATAGTATGATTTACTACTCCAACACCTTCTCTACTGTTACGTAGGCTGGAGTTGGAATAGTAAATCATACTATTCCTAAGTTCAACGCCCTCCAGCGCAAGTCACTGTAAAGACTTGCATTGAAATAAGTGCGATGTAATGTATCACGGTGTAACAACCACGTTGTAACGTCACATATTCACCACACACTAGTCCCCAGACTATACAATGCCAAAATACAAGGAACAGCCCTCGACTGGATCCGATCATTCCTCCCTGGAAGCAGCCAAAGGATCAGACTGCCAACCTTCCTCTCCAATCCCACGTAAATCTCTGAGCCTGACCCTCTTCAACATATACATGGCACCCTTGACGCCATGGTCTGACAACACAGCCTCAATATTGTATCCTACGCTGATGACACCCAGCTCATCCTCTCCCTCACCAAAGACCCCACCACTACCAGACTCAACTTCCAGAAAGGAATGGAGGACATCGCAGTCTGGATGAGCAACAGCTGCCTGAAGCTCAATGCCAAGAAGATAGAAGTCCTTGTCCTTGGAACCACACTTTCAGCATGGGGCAAAACCTGTCGGAAGCCCACCTACCCCCTCGGACCACGCCAGAAATCTTGGCATCGTACTAGACCCATCCCTCACCTTGAACAGACAGGTCTATGCCGTCACCTCCAGCTGCCTCAACACCCTCTGCATCCTCTGCAAAACCTTCAAATGGATACCCCCACAGTCAAGGAAGACAGTCACCCATGCACTCATCACCAGCAGACTGGACTATGGAAACGCACTCTATACCGCCATTTACAAGTCCCTACTCCGCAAACTACCAAAGTTACAGTACACCGCCGCCAGACTCATCCTCGGCATCCCTCGGCACTAACACATCAGCCAACACCTACATAGACTCCACTGTCTCCCCGTGGTGAAAAGAGTCACCTTCGAAATCATCACTCACGCACGCCTACAAATGCCTACACAACAACGTAACCAAATACTCAATGACAGAATCAAGTTTAACGTACACAAATGAGACATCCGACCTTCCAACCTCGCACTGTCCAAAACCCAGCGCATCCACAGAGCCAGAGCAGGCAGAAGATCCTTCTCCCACATTGCATCAAATACCTGGAACGAGCTACCGGCAGACATCAGAGGTGCCCCCTCCCTGAACACCTTCAGGAAGACTCTCAAGACCTGGCTCTTCGCCTAACAGATCTGCAGCCACCCACCCCTCAGTGCCTTGGGACCCTCACGGGTGAGTGGCGTGCTTAAAATTACCCTGAGTGATTGATTGATTGATTGATTGATTGATTGATTGATTGATTGATTGAGTTATCGTCATGTGATGATTGTTCCTCTTCTGCACTGCTTGAGGTGGTGGGGCAACGTTCTTCCAACATAGCGGTAGACCGGCCACTGGGGGTGCAACATCTACGTGTGATAGGCATTAGTGACTGCCCCCTGCCCTCCTGCCGTACACGTCCCACCTTCTCCTTACCTGGACTTCGACCCCATGGTACAATCCACTGCACTCTCTCTAAATCTATGCCTCAACCAGCAGGAGCCTGAGACAGGTGTGCTTTCACTGGGCTGGGTACAGCAGTCACTGCGTAGTCCGCTGGTGGACCACCCGATGCAGTTGATGCAGCAGGACTCCCTTAGGCATGTAGTTGCAGAACTCAGACCACACAAGTTCGGCATGGCACATGGGCCTCACCCTCCAGAGCGCCCGGCCAGCCCAACTTCATCCGTCCTGTAATGCAGGGAGACCGCACCCACCATTGGTAATCCCCTCCGTGCACCCCGGTGTAGTGGTGGATCATAGTATGCGAAGCGGACCTTACTACGTTGGTGCACAGTATCACCTCTACCATTGACTGCACCAAGGTGTGCAAGGCAGGCTTCTCATACAGGTCAGCAACGTGTCTCCATGCGACCTGCCAGACTTCACCACCAGGTACAGGCGATCGTCTCACATCATTGTCTCCCACCACGGCTCATCGACTCCACAGCTACTGCACATCCCACTCCAGGCCACAGACGCAGATCCAGCGAGGGATCCAGAATACCAGCCGCAGGTCCAGCGAGGGATCCAGGAACCAGACGCAGCTCCAGCGAGAGATCCAGGAACCAGACGCAGGTTCAGCAAGGGATCCAGGAACCAGACGCCGGTCCAGTGATGGATCCAGGAACCAGACGCAGGTCCAGCAAGGGATCCAGGAACCAGACACAGGTCCTGCGTGGGAATCTGGATCTCATCCTGGTCAACTGGGATGTTGGCTGGCTTGAGGGGGTTGTTGATGTGTGCTGCACTATGCCCTGGCTGCTCAAATCTGCATTTTTCCTTTTTTTTGTGCATCTTTTAAATTGGAGGTGCACAGAAAGGCTAAGTCCAATCTTGCCGGTTAGTGTGCCTTTATCGCTGGATTCCACCCGCTATCGCCGGTTTCATTAATGCCAACGCGCTAATGTTAGCAGCGGTTTTTGCTGCTGATCCCTGAAGCTATCGCCTGTTAGCAAAACGTTGCAAATACGTTGCTAACAGGGCGATAACTTGCAGGGATCAACGGCGATAGGAAAACTAGCTCTAACCTGGGTTAGCGATAGTTATCGCCATTGCTTGGTAATATGCCCCATGCTGTTTTTGCTTATGTTTGTTTCTTGAAAGTTGTCCATTCCTATCATAATTCAACAAGTGTTTAGTTATGTGGTGCTGTGATCCGCTGCATGTTATTAGCCTTTTCTTTTAGTTAAATGTTTGTTGTTGTATTACTGTTGACATCTGCTGTGCTTCACCCCTTCGCTGCTAAGCCCCCCGTGCTAAACCTTTTTTTGGCTATTAGAGGTAGTTCTCGCTTAGGCCCCTGTGACTTTTTGTTCACATAATGTATCCACATCAAAATTGCATCCTTTTATTCCATCACCCTGATGATTCTAAAGGTACCCAGAATTTGAAGATTTTGCTGGAGGGGACATAAAAATTAGCCAAAATACAGTAAGATTTATTTTTTCTTTTAAATGGGAAGTATGCGCAGCAGAAGAAAGCATCATTTTTTTTCCCAAAAAAGGGCTTGTGGTGCTGAAATTACCATCTTCTCAACTTTCAAGGACAGGAAGACTTTTGCCAGAAAACAAACATCTTCTACGCTTTCGGCATTTTACTGGGACTTAGCCTATTTTTGCTATTTATTTGCTTTAAACCTCCTTCCAGTCAGTGGTTGAAATGGGTGTGAAAAGAATAATCAATCCCAGAAAGCTAGACATTTCGGAAAAATAGACAAAATTCTGAATTCAGCAAAGCATCATTTGTGTAGATCCTGTAAAGATTTTTTTTAAAGAAACTAACAGTTGAAAATAAAAAAATATTGAAATTGAGTTGAAAAAAACAGCTATTTATACCAAAGTTTCCACCTGTAACATTTTTTAAGTATAGCAGATTTTTTTAAAGCAATATACCATTACATTTGCTGGACCCCTTTGGTTGCAGGCATATATAGGACTTGTAGGTTCACCAAGAACCAGAGGAACCCAGAGCCAATAACTGAGCTGCATCTTGCAATGGTTTTTCATTGTGTTCCGGGTATATAGCAATTCATTTAGTAAAATATGAAGAGTGACAAATAGGTACCAAGAACACCTATATATTTCTAAAATGGAACAACATATATAGTTTAGAATGTGTATTTATTTGCACATCTTCAAATTGGTGGCACCCATACAAGCATGTGAATTAGGTCATTTTTCAAAATGACTTCTTTTTTACACATTGTCTTACATTTGAAAGGCAGAAATGCGAAGAAAGTCAATTGGTAATAACACTTGTTCTACTATTTTGTGTTCCCCTGAATCTCCCTATGAAAATGGTACCTCATTTTTGTGGTAGGTCTACTGCCTGCAACAGGAAATGGCCCCACACGCAACGTGGACACATCACATTTTTCCAGTTAAAAGTGACCCTTTTTTTGCAAGGTGCCTAACTGTGGATTTTGGACCCTTGCTCAGCTGGGACCTAGGGAAACCTAGCAAACCTCTCTATTTTTTAAAACTAGACATCCAGGGAAAACCAGGGTGGGGTGACTTGTGTGGCTCTCTGCAGGTTCTGTTACCTTAGAATTCTTTGGAAACCTCAAACTTTGTAAAAAAAATACTACATTTTCCTCACATTTCTGTGATGGAAAGTTCTGGAATCTGCGAGAAGCCACAAACTTCCACCCACCCAGCATTCATCAAAGTCTCCAGATAAAAATGGAACCTGACTTGTGCAGGAAGGCCTAGTGCCAGCGACAGTAAATGGCCCAAAACGCAGCGTGGACACATCACATTTTTCCAGTGAAAAATAACCCTTTTTTATGATTGTGCCTAGCTCTGGATTTGGGACCTTAGCTCAGCCGGCACTTAGGGAAACCTTGCAAGCCTGTACATTTTTGAAAACTAGATACTCTTGCAAACCTCAAATCTTGTATAAAAAGCACATTTACCTCACATTTCTGGGATGCATAGTTCTGGAATCTGCAGGAAGCCACAAACTTCTACACACCCAGCATTTACCTAAGTGTCCTAATCAAAATGGTACCTCACTTGTATGGGTAGGCCAAGTACCCATGGCAGGAAACGACCCAAAACACAACATGGACACATTACATTTTTCCACAGAAAACTGACTTTTGATTTGCAATGTGCCTAGCTGTGGATGTGGGACTCTAGCTCAGCCAGAACCTAGGGAAACTTAACACACCTGGTAACATTAGATCACTCTATACCACTTTACCCAAATAGCCAATCTGCCACCAAGGGGGACAGAAAAACAGTCAAAAGTAAAAACGACCAATGCCCCATCCCATTGTGGCATCACTTACCCAAGGTGCCACCACCAAACTTAAACATAAATATACAAATATATGTCTGGTGCTAATGGGTTTTGTACACCCTACAGGGGCAGATGGGCCGTCAAAAAAATTGAGGGCTGATCCTTGCCCAGGGGATCAAAATTGGCCCAATTTGTCCCCAGGGTGGGGCAGAAAACAGCTGATACAAAATGCCCCCATTTAGAAATGACCCTTGCCCAAGGGGTTGCTTCCATTTTCAAAAGATCCCTGGTTCTAGTGGGTTTTCGACCCCCCCGGGGGGCACATGGGCCTTCAAAAGGGGCTGATCCTCTACCTGGGCAGGGAGCAGAAAATGGCCACAAGTATAAAAAATAATTGGAGGACGATCCTTGCCAAAGGGATTGCCCCCATGCACTTAACATCAATATGCCTGGGTCTAGTGGGGGTTTTCTGCCCCCGAGGTGCATATAGGCCAAAAAAAAAGGCCAATCTGTCCCCGGGGGGGGGGGGGGGGTTAGAGAATGGCCAACAGAGAATCACCCCCTTTGGAAGCTACCCTTGCCCAAGAGTTCACTTCCGTTTACCAAATACTAAATCCCTGAATCTAGTGGGTTTACTACCCCCCCAGCGGCATATGGGCCTTCAAAAATGGGCCAATCCAAGCCCGGGGGCAGAAAACAGAAACAAGCATAAAAATAATTAGGGGGCAATTCTTGCCCAAGGGATCACCCCTATGCAGTTTTAAGAAAAATCCCTGGGTCTAGTGGGGTTTTCTGCCCTACCTGGGGGCCAAAAAACTGGGATGATCTGTCCCCGGAGGGGCAGAATACAGCAGACAGAAATTGTCCCCCGTTGGAAGCAACCCTTGCCAAAGGTGTCACTTCCATTTGCAAAAAAAAAGATCCCTGGTTCCTAGTGGGGTTTTCTGGGGGCAGAGAGGCCAAAGAAATGGGTCAATCTGTCCACTGGGGTGGCAGAAACCAGGTGAGAGTAATATGCTCCTTTGGAAGTGACTTTTAATCAAGGGGTCGCTTCCATCTGTAAAACAAAATTATTCCTGGTGCCTAGTGGGGGTTTGGGTCCCCCTGGGGGCAGAAAGGCAAAAAACGGGGCCTGTCTGTCCCGAGGGGGGCAGAAAATATATACAAATAAATTACCCCCATTGGAAGCGACCTTTGTCCAAGGGGTCACTTCCATTTTGACAAAAAACATCCCTGGTGCCTTGTGGGAGCATTACTGCTGCACGATCGAAGCCCCATGCAAAATAGTGAGTCAGGAATGCCCTGCAAAGAGACATCAGTGGAGAGGAAAAACCCTTTCCGCTGCCCTGATGCCTTGATGCATGGAGAAATCCCTTCAGGAGCAGGAAACACCTACTTGCTCTCTCAGATGCCTGGAAGCGCATCCGGGGGCTCCTAATGACGTCAGCGTGCGCTGTGCGAGCTGACGTCATGGGACTGGCATGGGGAGGTCAGGGTGGCAGCCATCCTTGTTTGGAGGGTAGATGAGCTACCCATGGGGCAAGTGCCAGCGCTTCCCCCTCGGGTGGGTGCCATGATGGAACGGATCTGTCATGATCACAGAAGGGGTTCATGCAGTTCTAGGTGTACTAATTGTCTGTCCTTTATTGTTCAACAACAAACCCTAGTACTCTGCTATTGTACATTGTATAGCGTGATATTGCTTTATATTATTTACCAATAACTGCTGTCATTTTTATTTGGGGTAGCATACCTTAGCAGATTGACTCTAACTCATACTAGTCTTTATTGTTTGTTATTTTGTGCTCCATGAGTTCTTGATCAGTTTTCCCCGCCACCTGGGTTGTCCTGTTCTCTGGGATCTACAGGACTCTATGGCAACCGGGAAATTCTTGTGTCTAGTATAGCTTGTTGTCTCTGGGGCGAATGAACCAAATATCACTGTGTTTTGGAGGTACTTAGGTCAGTCAGTCAAGACTGACTCTTAAATGCTTGTGTGGGGCACACATTACATTCTGGATTGTATTTGCAAAAAACACCATGAATACTAGGGGTGGGTGGAACTCAAGTGGAATTCTGCAGGGTTACATGAAAACTCAGCAAGATTATATGGAGTTCAGCAAATGGGCAAAATGAGGCTTGCCACACTGCTTGTGCTGATTTTCAGCACAGGAGCTCATTCCGAGCTGAAAAATCAGTGTGAACAGCAATATGAGGCACGCAAAGGGTGCTGCTTCTCGAGTTGATTTTGCTGCTGCTCGAATTGATTTTCGACTCAAGCAGCAGCTTTCTGACTGTGAATGCCGGGCGCCCTCCGAGCAGCTGAAAATCATGCTCAGCAGGTGGAGCGGAATTAATAACCCACCTCTAATAAATACATTGTCCAGCCAGTCTTTTCTCTTTTCAAAAATAAATACAATTTGAATTGATGTGGTAGAATGGCGTTTCTTGAATCTCAATCTCTTAGTGAAATGATCAAATACATTTCCCCACTGGTCGTATAGATCTTTGATTGTTGACATGAAGTGTAATAAAACTGCTAACACCTGAAATACATTACAAGTACAGTGAAACCAATATGGCTCCACAAAAATGACAGAGAGGATGGTGTCCACATCTTTAGGGTTTTAGTCACAAATTTAGCTCAGGTAGCACATGGTGTATAATTGAATGAATGGTTCAGGACACATTGTAAAGGTTCAGTCCATCATCCAGGTTTGTGATTGGGTAAGTTTCATTAAGTTGTTTGCAGTAGAAAAGATTAAGACTAGTTTTTCATTATTTATATTGTCTAGTAAAAGGAAGTGCCCCTCCAATATATGAAAACAGCCTGAGAGAAGGTGGTGGTACCCAAGGCCAAGATTCGCTATGGACCCCCTCCCCATATGATTTATAATAATAAGCATCCTGGACCTGGCTCACCAGGAGCTCAACTAAAAACAAGCCTGGGAGACAGCCCTTGCTGTTTTAAAACATTTTGCAGCAAATTTGCAAATCTTTTGTGAAACCATGGCAATATTGAAAAAAATGCCTTATTGCCCTGGTGGGGTCCCTGGGGAACTTCAGCACCAGGGGCTAGGGGGTCAGGGTATTCCTACCCAACCCCGCTTTTTATGAGCTTTTTATTTGGGAGACCGAGTGCCAAAATGGCTGCCAACGCTTCCTGGTTATAGTGGTGGCAGCCAATCAGATCTCTGCACACGATCAGTAGGAATTACAGAATATCCAAGCCTCTAGATTCACAACTTTGGTTTTCTTTTAATAACTCCAAAACTACATCTCCCAGACAGAACAAATAGCAGAGCTATGCTGGGACCCCTACCCCACCCCCTTCCAATGGGAGTACTTAACCTGTACCTACCCAGCATTGTACCTTAACTACTAAGTCACCAACAGGAAGGCCGACGGTCTAGGAGGGAAGGATTTCTTGAATGAGACGAGGATAACAGCACCGGGAGTAATGAAAATTACCAGTAAGTAATAGGGCATTACTCCCAGGTCCCTCCAGTTGTCGTCACATTCATGACATATGTGCATACCAAATCCAGGAACAAGGCCTTCTGAACCCCCGAAGAACACCCAGGACACCACATAGAAAGCAGTATTGCAAGTAAAGCAAAAGAGAGCACCTCAGGAAAAAACAGGCAGGAGCACACCGCCCGCAAGGATCCCAGCCAAAAAAAGGGCCTCACCATCCAAAAGAAGTAGGAGATAACTAAGGAGAACAGAAAATTCAGCAATCTTAAGGAGCCACCACACCACCACAGCAAAGGACACTCAATACCACACAACCCAGAGGGCAGCCAACCTACACCAGGAATGCCCCTGAACCAATACCGGAACAGTAGCCCCCGCCAAGGAAGCACCAGAGACAGCCCACAACAGAAAATCGGTGAGGACGGAGACGGAAGAAGACACAAAGCGGCTAGACACACCACCGGAAAGCCAGGGATAGACAACCTAGACACAACCAAGGCCTGGAAGAACCAGAACCCCTGAAAGGAGAAACCACCATAGGCACCAAGGAGTCAGGCAACCACAGAAAATGCCAAGCAGGGTACCCGGGCCCCATACAGCCCCAAAACCACAGAGCGGAAGGTAGCCAGCCCAGAAAGCCACCACGAAGGGTTACAAGGCATGGACAAACAAAACCAAGCCCAGAAAGGAGTCACACCACAGACCCAAGCCCAAAGGCCAAACCCCAGAAAGAAATTGACAGCTAAAGCAACCAAACCACCCGAACAACAGGCACAAGGGGGACCAGAACAGACAGAGCACCCCACAGGGCCAGAAGGCTGCCATGCCCAGCACCTCCAAGCCACCCCAGAGACATGGCAGCACAACTGACAGAGAAGGCTCCATAGCAGACAATAAAAGGAACGCCCAACAACACCAAAAGTCCACACAAGCAAACCTAGAAGAGAGCCAAGGGGAAGCATGGGAAGACCAAAAAGCCTCATCCCCAACCAAGAAATGAAGGGTGACAGGCCCAACAATGGGACAAACCCCATCATCCACAGCAGACCAGCCCAAAAAAAGGAGGAGGGCCCACCACCAGGGCCAAGGCACAAACCCAGAGCACCAGCCAAGGGCAGCACCACACAGACCAAACCAGGAAGGGAGGATGCACCGACCAAGAACAAGCCCCCACCAACCTGACTTCCTACCAGAGAGTGCAGAGGACACCACCACCACTAAAAGCCCCAGAGAGAGGACCTGGCCTGATGGCAAGAATATCCAGCACCAAACACCAGTGCTAACACAGGGTGACCACCAATTCCTCCAGACCGGGGGAAGGAGCCGGGGGATAGGAACAGGCCAACAAGTCAAGACTGAGGCATTCACAAAGAATGCAGGGGACACAACCACTCTAGCCCCTCCCAAACAAGGCACAGCTGGCCCCCTCCCATGTCCAGTAGGATGCAGGTTTGATGAGCGCCAGAACACTAGCAGCCCAAAGACCAACTAGGATGACATAGCAGCCAGAAACACACACCCCACTGGGGCAGGAAAAACACAGGGGGTGAGTCAGAGGTCAGAACCCAGCAAGCACAACACCCTACCAGGAAAGAGTCCAACAACAGGGCCTCATCCAAGGAAGACTCCCTCAAAAGGCAGACAACACCAGACCCTGAACCGGACCCAACAGGACCAAGACCCAGAAACCAGAGAGGACCATGGGCGGAGCAAGGCAAACTCCCAAGGTCATGAGCTGGGAACCCAACACCAAATAAGCACAGCGGGTAAGACCCAGCCTCAACAATACACACAAAGGAAAACTCCCCCAACCACAACCCCAGAGGTAAACCGAAGGGTGGAGTAAACAGCTCTGGAGAAAGACAAACTGGAGACGAGCTACACATCGAACAACAGAAACAGCGACCAGCCACCGCACACCCCAGAACCAACAGCCGGGACAAGGGCCACAGGACACAGTGCCAAAAAGCCGAAATAGGGAACTGGCCCCAAACCTGCAGGCCAAAAACTGACAGGAAAACAAGCACCATGCCAGGACCACAAGTACGGGGGACACAAGCAGAGTAGCCCACAGCCCAACCAGGATGAAGTCCACACAGGCACACGAGAATCCAGCTGACTGAACCACAGACCTGCCAGCAGAGACTAGAGGAGGAACCCGCGCCGGCCACCATAAAGGCAAATCCCAAGACAGGAAGGCCAAAACAGCCCAGTAGATCAAGTAACAGCATGCACCACCCAGGCCAGTGACCCAACGTTGCACATTAAGCCGGACCCGGTGCAGCACAAAAGGTCAGAAGCAGAAAACTCACCCCAAACAGCTTCCCCCAGAACGGGAGCACTAAGGCCACCAACATGGCAACCTCACAGGCTTGGAAAGAGGACCACAAAGCCATACATCCACACACCAGAAATTTTCCAACCCCCGAGGGCAGAGAGAAAAGCTGCCAAAACCCACCACAACCAATGCCACAGAGGCAACACACTGCTGAAAGCAGTCAGGAAGCCAGGACTGAAGCCAAGCATTGAGCATGGGGACGCCAACTCTAAATCTCAGCCAGCACCTGGAGCAGGCTGGCATGGAGGAAAGGCCAATGGAAAGAGCAGGTAGGCCAATACCGACCCCAGCCACACCAGGTACAGAATCACCAAACCACAAGGGGGAACAGAGCACCTATACCAAGTAAGACCCCAAGAAGAGGAAGGAAAGCCAAAATGGCCCACAGGCGGATACCCAAAAGGAAACCCCCAAGACACCAAGGCCACAAAGGCCAGGACCTGACACACCCTGGAGGCAAGCCCCCCCCGAACCAGGAAACACCCAAACCAGGATGCAGGTGCAGAGAATGCACAGCCAAACCAAACAGCACATTCCAAAGAGCCCAAACAGGAAAAGCAAGGCCACAAAAAACAAAGGCAGAAGCCAAAGCCCCACAACCAGATCGGAATCTTCATGGCAATACCACAGCCCAAGAAAGCCCAAGTCTGGAGGACACACAGCTGCACACAACACCAAAGGATCAGAGACTGGAAGAGCAACAGCCCAGAAACTGGACCCATGCTGACACATCAACAGCACAGCAACCAAAAGCCCAGGAAATGCCCCAGGCCCCCAACTCCACCTGCGCCACCACACGGACGCTATCATATCAACCACGTCCCAACACCACATGAGACAGGGTGACATGGTCCCCCAGCCGACATCCCTGCCCTACTGGAAAGCTGGGCAGGGTCTAGAAAGATTACCCCCAGACACAAAAATGCCACAGAAGCTGAGAAGAAATTACCACTACGTAAAAAGAAGCCTCCCCTAGTGGTACATGAACCCATGCATTATGGCAGCCCACAAAAACCAAAGGGCTCTGACCAGGTCGCGCAAACCCCAGGAGAGGAACACAGAGGAAAAGTCTGAGACCACAATCTCAAGGCCACATTGACTCAGTACTGCACCTGGTAAAAACGAAGCACACATCATGCTAAAGAGAACAGAAGAAACCGCTATGCAGTACTTACCCCCAGGGCCGGCAGACGCTCAAAGCACAGTTTGCCACAAAAATGCCCCCACCAGGCAGCCCAGGCATGCACAATAAGCCATCGCACCTGGGACCCAGCCATCCACCACACAGGCAGTTAGGCACCACCGGAGCACCGCCAGGCACAGCCCCATACCGAAAACAGGCTGCCTCAGGGCATCTTCCACCCGGCCTGGAGATGCAGTGCAGCAGCCGCAAAGGGCCAGCAGCAACATCTATGCCTCCTGGCAAGCCGAGAGGCTCACCGCAGCCCATCGAGGACAGCCCAGCAGCCAGACGGGGATCCGACAGAGACAGCAGCAGGAGCATCACCCAGCACACTCATTCTGTCGGTAGACAGAAAAAAGACCAGGCAGACTACTTGGTAGGTACTGGTTAAGTACTCCCAATGGGAGGTGGTGAGGTAGGGGTCCCAGCATTGTTCTGTTCTTTTTTCTGTCTGGGAGGTGGTTATCTCCATACGTCATGAATGTGATGAGGTCTGGAAGGACCTGTGGTAATTGTCAAATGATATGGTTTGCATGTCTTGGTATTTCTACGAGCAGGTGGGGCATCACTAGTGGCTCTAGTGGGGGTAAATGGTAGTTGGACTGTTAATTGTTCAGCAGCTGAGGCTGATACAGGTAAAAGAGCGTTGGGGTGGTAGAGCAGGGTGAGGGGGGATTTCAATGGACAATGACCAGGGAAATTAAATAAATAATTAATTTGCCCTGGCCATCGTCTGTCTAAATCCCCCCTTACCCAGCCCCACAGACCCACCGCTCTTACCTGTGTTCAGGTACTTTGGGTAATATGTCTTTAAGTATTTTGCTTGTGGGTTCCTGAGAAATAGTGCTTGCCTCTCCAATATCTTTTTCTGTTTAATTTGAGGGGTGGTTATGCCCTTTGACTGTAGGTGTGGCCCATGTATCTTAATTATTGCTTTCCTTTCTGGGAAGGGATACATTTGGCATCTTCTGTCATTGTATCTGGAAGTAATTTAATAATATAAAAATATGTTATTGTCTGACTTTTGAATGTTACATATTTATATATTTAGAAAGGAATTTACACTTGTTTTTATCACTTACTTGTATGTTTTGGGGTATTGTTTTACATAGTTTTGCAGCCTTTCTTTAAGTTTGCTTTAACATGCAGCAGGTGAATTTTCTGTTGAAAGAGGAAAATATATAATTATTAGAATGTTAGGTTATTGCTAGTTTGTTGTGGTTTAGATTTAGGCTTTTTGGTAGCTGTTTGGATAATTTCCTGCTTTATTAACTTTGTATACTTACTTTTTATATGTTCTTTTGGCTCTGTTATTGTTGATATTTTCTGAAAGTTTGTTGACTTTGATGTTTTTGTTACGTTTACGTTGTCTATGAAAAATGATAAGATAGAGTGTGTTACTATTTCATTGTTTATTAATATTTTATTTTATTTAGTATCAGTTACTTTATAGTTTAGTATAAGTATTACTTACTTGGATATTTAGTTATAGAGATTTTCATTTTATTTTATACTTGCTTGTTGTGAGAATCCATCAGAGTTTCCTCATCTTGTAGCGTTTGTCATTTTTTTGGGATGAATTTGCTTTAAATAGTGTGCGTTTTATATTGTTTGGTTAATTGTTAGTGTTATTTTATTGGTTAAAGTTGCTTACAGTTCTTTTTTTGGGTTGGTTAAGTTTAGCTTACATTTGTTCTATCAGTCGAGGACTTGTTTGGTAAAAGATAATTTAGGTTTCATTCATGTAGCATAATTTAGAGTTTTTTAAAAATAAAGATAAATGTATTTATTTGTATATCTTGCAATATATTTTTGTTTGTGTGTTGATGTTTCTACTTAATAATATATTTGGTGTATTTATTGTATGTTATTCAGGTGAAGGATTGTTTTAGAGTGAATGTTACATTTTTTGCTTTTATATATTTAAATTTAATTATATATGTTGATAATACATGTAGGGTTTATTGGAAGTAAATGATTTATGTAAAAAAAAATTAATTAAGTGTTTATTTTATGTATTTATTAGTGATTTTGATGATGATTTGGTAGTCAATATTGGTGCCAATCTATATTTGTGACACGTATATGTTTATTTATAGGGGAAGATATTTGTGTTTCTGATATTTTTTGTTATTGATATTTGTAAAAATCGAAATTTGTGTGCTCAATATTGGTGTTTTTTATGCATACAAAGGCAACACTTTTGTTCTCTTTATTACATTTAGAATATTAGTGTTTTTTGACATTCATTGGATATATATTATATTAGTGATCCATTCCAACAGAGGTGCTGAAAATATGTCTTACCCAGATCCCCAAAAATCTTTGGACACTGTCTCTAGCCTCACATGAGCAGCTCCACTGCAGTGAAGGTCGCTTGTGTTGCATGCAGACAGTTTTTGTGCAGGAAGGGGCACTTTCCTGCACAAAACAAATCCCGGGAGGTATATTACTCTTTCTAAGTGAGCTGCAGAATGCAGCAAACAAAGAAAGAGGAAGAACAAGAAGAATACGTAGGCGCCAAATGGGAACTCGGGCACGCCGCAACCATGGCGGTTGTGCCGGTCCCCTGGCACATTGTGGGGGACGGGACTAGTGACGGCCGATGACGCTGCCGGCGCCCGCCCCTAGAGGATGATTCCTTGATTGGTCAATAGGGGGATGCCCCGGAAGTACTCACATGCTTCCAGGGCTTGAGAGGCAGAGCAGGTCCAGGTCCTACGGTACCAGTTCTAGCAGGTTGGGGAGGATGACCTCCCTTTAAAAGGAGCCACGGAGTGCCAGGACGGTCTCATTCCTCACCGCTCCGCACACTGCAGGCAACTCCATCCACACAACTGAGTTTTCAAATGTTTCTGTTTTTCTTCCTTGCAGGTCAGCGTTCCAGGCATTCTTCAGGCCATCATCGGAGGATCAAGAGGCAACGTCTATCCCTTAGCACAGCAGCCGGGAGCCATGCGGGTTGGAGTGCATACTCACTTGCCCCACATGATTGGATTTGCGGGAGTGGCTCTGAATGTTTGGGTGCTCTCTGTGGCCTGCATTGCCTAGGCAAAGGGGGCACTGGCAGTGAGGTAAGGGTCAGGAACATTGGCCAGTTAGGCCTGCGATTATCGTTTTTAGGGCCTCGTTTTTTGGTGATTGATTAGGGTTTATCAGTCCGCATTTGTGGGGTGTGCTTACATTTAGGGCAGCATTTGGGGTTGCTTGGCCAGAGGCTGTTCGTTTCTTGGGCCCTAAACTTTATTCGTATTTTAGTGGTGGAGTACATATCGTAGGTGCTTGGTGCCATTGGTTGGCTGCTGGTTATGTTTCCCCTACATTAATAGTGGTTATGGAACCTAAGGTGAAGAGGGGGCAGAAGAAGCCCTCACGGATGGAGGAATGGATGGAGGCAATGATGTGTAGGATAGAAGATATGGGGCAGTCCCTGACAGACTTGCGGAACAAGGGTAAAAGGCAGGAGGGAGAAGAAGACAGGCCTAGGCGAATGTGGGTGGCCCCCAGAGTGGCATTTCCTCCGGTAATCAGGAGGTCTAAATCCAAGCAGGGTGGAGGTGGGGGCCCTTTACAACCAAGGTTGCCAGAGGTCCTGCAGGGGGGAACCTCACCCAAGGAGGGAAATGGGGCAGCTCCAGCTGGGGTTATGCCAGGATGTCCAGGGGGCCCTGTCAACCGGTCACACCAGTGCCAGCAGGGGTCCTGGTTCAGGGGGGCCTGAGTCAGGCAGTTTTGCTTCCCTTTGAGGCCCCAGCAGGTAGTGTGCTTGGGCAACCAGACTTAGTGACCAGTTTAGTGGAAGTGCTGCTGTGGTTAGCTAAGGCAGGAACATGGACCCCTTCTACAGGCTGTGGTGTTTTGTTTGATGAAAAGGACTCGTTGGAGAGGGCCAGGAAAGTTGTGGCACAGGTGGAAGGGGCAAAGCAGGTGGGGCTGCGGACAGTAGTGGCAGGTCCAAAAACGAATGGTATTGGGGATTCCAGCGGGGCAGGACAAAGCGGTGCAGGGAAAGACAAGGGTGGACCCGATCTTCAAAAAGCGAGCGCATCTATGGAGGTTGAGCACACCAAGAAACAGGACATTACAGCAGCAGGTATGGTGCAAGTGGGAGAGTTGCGGTTCTCCAGAGAGCGTCTGAGTACAGGAGGTAAAAGAAAAAATATGGAAAGGGGAATATGTGAACATGTATTCTTTAAATTGATAAAGATGAGACAGAGGAGGCAAATAAGCTTAGGGAGTGGGCTCATCCCAGGGATTGGGGAAATGGGCCTCAAAAGAAGAAGATTGCAGAAACTCTGGTGAATACGGTGAAAGCATTCTCGAATTATCATGCGATACTGGTGAAGCATTTCCCTGGTTTAGGCAAGCAGAATCGCCTGTGTGCAGATGAATATGGGGGAGTTGGATGTAAGGAATATGACAAGGAGTTCAGGAGGGCAAAAGCAACTGATCCAAGCTTAACCTGGGATCAGATTGACATCATCATGTGGTTGCGACACATGAAAAATGTAATTCTGGATAATTCATGAGTGCTGTCCTTTCGATCAGGCACACCAATTTGCAGGGGTAGTGGGGGGAAGAAAGGGGCATGTTGGGATTTCAACAGGTGGATTTGCAACAGAATCCAAGTGCTTTAAAAAGTCAAGGGAAAAGGAGGAAAAAAGCAGGAATGAGCACTTATTACTCACCAAGGATAACTCTCCGATAAAGACAATGCCATTGATACCCTGGCTGAATAAAAACTGTTGTCCAAATACAGCCCAGATCCTTTTAGAAGGCTTCAGGGATGGTTTCAGGATTGCTGCACCTGGCTACCTGGGGGTCTCTTATTGCCACAATCAGCAATCGGTTAGGGATAACAAGTCGATAAAGGTAGCCAAAGTTTTGAAGGAGCTGCAGCTAGAGAGGTTAGCTGGCCCATTCGACAATGTACTGGTAGAAGATTTTGTTTGCTCACTGCTGGGGGTTGTACCCAAGAAAGACCCGGGGGAGTTTCGCCTGATCCATAACGTGTCTACTCCCAGGGGCCAATCACAGAATGATGCTATTGATGGGGTCCTGTGCAACGTGAGATACGCATCTCTGGACCAGGGGCTTGCATTGCTGCGGGGGCTAGGACCATTTTGAGAAATTTAGCTCTTTCTGTGAATGGGTTTTCAGGCAGGTGATGGGGCACCAGTGGGTGCTGCATTACTTAGACGATTTCCTGTGTGTGGGGGACCGGGGTGTCAGGGCTGGAGCAGAGCTCTGGATGCTTTTTGCACACTCATGCATGAATTTGGGGTCCCTCTAGCACCAGGAAAGACTGTAAGGGCATAGAACTGGATTCAGTGAGCGGGTTATCGTGGCTCAAGGGAAAGTGGGGGCTTTCCCCTTAGCTTGGCAGGAATGCCTGAGCAAAGAAAAGGTCACTTTACACAAGCTATAGAAGGCAGTAGGACAGCTCACCTTTGTGCTAAAACCATACCCATGGCTCGCCCATTTTCACGTTCCATTGCACAGGCAATGTCAGGTTTAAAAGAGAAACACCACCACACATTTGGATGGCATTCCTGCGTGATTTCAATGGCGCTGTGGTGTGGCCCAGTCCTGCTAGGTCCAGCGGAGAGCTTAGCCTGATGACAGAGGCTGCAGGAAGTGAGGGTTTTGGTGCCATTCTGAGTGAGCTGCACAACGTTGGCCAGTTTGGTGGGTAGAGGCTGGCCTGACGGGTAACATTGGATTCTTAGAATTGTTTCCCATTTTAGTAGCCTTAACCATCTGACCACAGCAGTTCCACAATCAATTTGCATATTTTGTTTGGTCTGATAGCATGTCAGTAGTGGAGTGCATCAATCAGCAGTCAGCTAATTGTAAAATGATGCTTCGCCTGATAAAGGAAATAGTACTTCAATGCATGAATTAAACGTACTGTTTAGGGCAAACATGTCCCAGGAGTGCTGAATCACGCTGCTGATGCTCTGTTTCATTTTAAGATGCATGTTTTCAGGTCGTACCACCCAGGAGCAGCGGAAAGTCCAACGCCTTTTCCAGAGCAGCTATGGCAACTTGGTGCACTAACCTATCGGACCTCGTAGCAGCTAACCTAGCACCCACAACCAGGCGGGCTTATGATGGGGCTTTTAACACCTACTGCAAGGAGGCATAGCACGAGTCTTCTGCTCTCATATCGTTCATGAAGGGGGCTCTCTGTGGTGTGCACCAGATGTCACATGGCGGCAATAGCCTTTTTAGCAAAAATGTGGGGGCATAGGGATCCCAGAGGCGCTTTCATAGTGCAAAGGGCACTGAAAGGATGGCAGCATCTGCAAGGTTCCTAGCCTGATGTCCGGCACCCACCCCTCACATGTCTCTGGCCACTGCTGGGAGTCCTCTGCACCCACCCCTCACATGTCTCTGGGTACTGCTGGTATTCCTCTGCACCCACCCCTCACATGTCTCTGTCCACTGCTGGGAGTAATAGGCACCCACCCCCATGTCTCTGTCCACTGCTGGGAGTGATAGGCACCCACCCCTCACATGTCTCTGTCCACTGCTGGTATTCCTCTGCACCCACCCCTCACATGTCTCTGTCCACTGCTGGGAGTGATAGGCACCCACCCCTCACATGTCTCTGTCCACTGATGGGAGTGATAGGCACCCAACCCTCACATGTCTCTGTCCACTGCTGGTAGTGATAGGCACCCACCCCCATGTCTCTGTCCACTGCTGGAAGTGATAGGCACCCACCCCCATGTCTCTGTCCACTGCTGGGAGTGATAGGCACCCAGCCCTTACATGTCTCTGTCCACTGCTGGGAGTGATAGGCACCCACCCCCATGTCTCTGTCCACTGCTGGTATTCTTCTGCACACACCCCTCACATGTCTCTGTCCACTGCTGGGAGTGATAGGCACCCACCCCCATGTCTCTGTCCACTGCTGGGAGTGATAGGCACTCACCTCCATGTCTCTGTCCACTGCTGGGAGTGATAGGCACCCACCCCCATGTCTCTGTCCACTGATGGGAGTGATAGGCACCCACCACTCACATGTCTCTGTCCACTGCTGGCATTCCTCTGCACCCACCCCTCACATGTCTCTGTCCACTGCTGGGAGTGATAGGCACCCACTCCTCACATGTCTTTGTCCACTGCTGGGAATCCTAGGCAGCCACCCCTCACATGTCTCTGTCCACTGCTGGGAGTGATAGGCACCCACACCTCACATGTCTTTGTCCACTGCTGGGAATCCTAGGCAGCCACCCCCCCACCCGCACCCTTGGTGCAGTACACTGCTGTCCTGGGCATACACACACCCCAATATACTGGTTATATGTTGCACCAGGCCCTAAGCCAACATTCGTGGCATGTGTACGCCTTGTATCACAAATGTACTGGTGCCCTAGGGGTATGGGTGATGCGGACCGTACCCCCGCATTCATAGGGTGGGTACGGTCTGTACCACACGTACCCCTACGTCACCACTACAATGGTGGTACGGACCGTACCCACGCCCTCAGAGCGTGGGTACAGTCCGTACCACCATTGTAGTGGTGGCGTAGGGGTACGCGTGGTACGGACCATACCCACGCCCTCAGAGCGTGGGTACTGTCCGTACCACCATTGTAGTGGTGACGTAGGGGTACGTGTGGTACGGACCGTACGCACGCTCTGAGGGCGTGTGTACGGTCCATACCATGTGTACCCCTATGGCACCACTACAATGGTGGTACGGACCGTACCCACGCCCTCAGAGCGTGGGTACGGTCCGTACCATGCGTACCCCTACGTCACCACTACAATGGTGGTACGGACCGTACCCACACCCTCAGAGCGTGGGTACAGTCGGTACCATGCGTACCCCTACGTCACCACTACAATGGTGGTACGGACCGTACCCACGCTCTGAGGGCGTGGGTACGGTCCGTACCACCATTGTAGTGGTGACGGGTACGCGTACACATCCACTTCCATTGTTGCAGTACGCAGGGATTGGTGGACACACCCCCCAAAGTGACCAGACCCTGGAGGTAATGTATGTCCTCCATATTGAATGTTTTAATTTGTGTAGGGGGTATGTTTCATGCCCATCACGCTCCCTTGGCCCATGGGTGTTCTCACCTTCTGCAGCGTGTGCGTCAGGTTCGGTGCACCAGGTCGTAGGCTAGGAGGGCCAGGATGACACGTAGGATGGGGTCCATGGCTGGCCGTCGCGTACTGGTGCTCCTTATACACGTCGTACTCAATTTCCCAGGAGTTTTTGGCTGCTGTAAAAAATGAGCCGTGCGGAGTGACGTAGGCACGAATCGTACTTGTTGGTCCGTAAAACGCTGCCTGACTCCGTACGGACATCACGTACGCGATGTCCCGGATCGGAATTGTGGGTATTTTTTAGCGGTACGTAGTTTTGTACGATTCGTACGGAAATGGTATTTCTGTACGAATCGTACTTGCTGGTTTGTAAGGTGGATTTCCCGGGTACGAGTCGTACGGAGAATACGCTCCGTACGACCATTCGTACCCGGGTTTTACAGGATTGGAATCGGCACCTTTATGTTATTAGATATATTTATATACATTTATATTTTATATTATTACATTTAAAAAAAGTGTTAAAAATATTATACATTAAAAAAATAATTTTGTAATATTTTTAAATTAGATATCTATAAATAAAAATATATATATATTTTTTAAAACAATAATAATAATTGTTATCCTTTTCAACAAAATGATTACATATATTTCATTTTTGATTACATTAGCATTATTATTTCATTTAACTAATCTTAATTTTTTAAATTTACATATATATAAAAATCGATATTTTAGACAACTACATTATTGAAAATCATGTATTTTTTCAATATTTTCTTAATTATTATAAGTATATGGAGTCGATATTTATAAAATCATTTTTTTTTACTTTATATCTTTGTATGTAGATATTTTGGTGGTCAATATTTTTTCAGTGAACCCAGGAGGCAGGGCCAAGCCTCTGGGAGTCAATAAAAAACATTCCCTACTATTTTTAATAGGGAAAAGGTGTGCAGCGGGCCCCTTCAGGAGCAACTCTTGGCCCCGGGGACCGTATCATCTGGGGCCTAACACGAGGAGAATGTCCAGTGGGACATTCCCCAGGGCCACAAAAAGTTGGTGCACCACTGCTGGGTGACCTTGCCCAATACCTGTTCTGGTGCTTGAGTGCACTGCCTCCAGCCTGCCCTACTCATAGATGAGGTGGAAAAGAGAATACCACCTCTGCACCACACACAACAATTATGCCAACTGTTAAAGCTAGGCGGGCCACACAGGAGTGGGCTCCCCTCACAGCCCCCAGCACTTTCACACTCCGATAGCCCCGTAAAAAGGGGAAGGGGCATCCGTCATGTAAAAAAATATGTTCAAAAGAAGGAAACATATCTGCACAGTGGGCGAAGCTGCACTTTTCACATTCACTGCCTGGGGTCAAGGAGCTCTCAATAAGACATTAAAAGTACTTAGAAATCTGCATATTGTGGTCTTTTGGTGCCCCATGATGGACCAGGAGCGCAACCAACATTTTTTAATATTCTTTAGGGGGCAGCTGGAAGTGCAGCAGTGACCCAAGGAAGTTTCCATAAAGGTTGACCTAAGTCTCCCATGGGATTACATCCCTGATTCTGGGAGTGGATTTTCATGTTGTTAACCACTCTTGGAGCCTGTACTTTTGGACATTGGTTCTGGAGTGTGGGGATGTCAATAGTTTGGTTCTAAACTGGCAGTTGCAGCAGTGTAAAGGTAGGAATAAGATTCCGGAACACGTTAGTTGACAAAGTTGATGATTGACAATTCAAAATTTAACATTACAATGAATAGTATTGTGTGTTTGGTCCATCCTAAATGACTTCAGTGTTGTTGCATTCTATTAATATGGCATATTTCTGCTTTTTCTAATGTGATGATAAAGCTGGTAGCCCTTCCTTTTTGATAATGACATCCCCTGTCCAATCTTTAGTATAGGTAGTTGTATTGTGGATATAGGGTTTAGGCGCCACTGGAGGTGTAACCAATTCTGAATGTGTCACCAAAGGTATTTCCAACTGTTTATTTGTAGATATTAGTAAATGAATGCAAAGTAATTAGAATTATGTATGCAGTAAAGTACTTTTTCCTTTTTATCAGAAAAATCACTGACTGGAAAATGATTTATTGAGTGTTGTTGTTGCATACCAGTGAGGTGCGGGTACTGTCTCACACCACCTCCTCTGAGTAGGCCTTGGACCGCTCTGCTTCTGTAATGGGTTACTTGGTTCAAATTGAAGAGAACATTACAAAGTAATAATCTGTGAAGAACTCACATCTTTTGCAACTAATTACCCAATTTCTTACTTTGGATTTTTATGATGTGATAGCAGTTGAAACATCATGCCTGCATGATAAATTTTATCATGGTTAGTATACATGTAAATATTTCATCTGTTAGATCACATGCAGCAGAGAGTTGACATCAGGCTCTTGAGGTGAGGGTGGTGATCTAAACACCACATACGCTTTCTGAAATTGAAAGCTGGGTAAAGTTTCAATGGTTTTAGATCAGGCAAAAATAAGTACTTAATAGTATTGTGATAATATTCTGTAATCTGCGGGTTATTAAAAAAAAGTGACTACCAGGGCTTGCTTCTAGAATGTATGATTGTGCCCTGAGGAAAAAGAAATGTTATATGATGTGGTAAGTTTAGAAGCAATAGTCATGGCCTAATATTTCTGACATTTTATTCGCTGACGATCGAGCAACCTAGAAAATAGGGAAGACATTTTTAAAGGCACAGTGTCCTCATCTATCTGAGTGAGGTTAATAAATTTAGGCCTTGACTTTGAGGGAAGGAGTAGTGTCTGTCGGGATGGTGGAGAACATTACCTCTGCCATTCCAACAGAGTTACTTTTGTATGCTAGCCGTGACAGGGGTGCTGAAATAATAAATATTTAAATTTAAAGAATTCAAAATAAATAAATCTGAGGATTAATTTCAATGTGATTTATGCTTTCGAGATATATTTATCACTGACCATGCAGTTTTTAGATCTATCATAACTAGAACAATATCATGAGTGGTAGTTAGAAGTGATTAAGCCCAGCAGTGCAACAACTTCCACTTTGGGTCATTACTTATCAAGTTTGAATTCCAGATGAAAAGCACCAGAAATGTCTTATAAATTATAGCTCTTGCAAAATTGTACTTTTATTTTCTGCCATTCCTTCTTAACTAGCAAGCACATTGTTTAAAATGTCAATACATTGGTAACTCCTTCCATACAGACCGGAAAAAGGTTCAAAATGTGCTGGTTTTAACTACATATTAACAGTTACATTGCTGACTTATACAGTGGTTAAAAGGTCTAAAAGGTCAATGCTCTCAATATTACTACTTGTGATTCCCTCAGGTCTCTCTGTAGATTTATCCTTAAGTTTCAGATCCCAAGATTTTTGTAAGAAAATTGGATAGAGAGATAGGAGAAGCATATATTTGAATGAGTTCCATGCAATTGTGCTGAGCCTAGCAACAAATTGTACCTTGTAAAATCATATTTAAACTAAGGCGGTGATTAGGATGATGGGTGGATTGACACCGCCGGCCCGGCGGTGGCGATCCGCCCACCATTGCAATCTGATTTACCCCCGCCATATTATAATGGCGGGGGCTATCGCGGCAGACGCAAAGTGCATCTGCCACTTTTATGCTGGTCGGCAATCATTCCGATTGCCAGCCAGGCGGACTTGGGCCACAATATGGTGGCGGTGCCTAGCAGGCACCGCCATCCATATTAGTATGTGTGGCTTTAAAGGACTTTCCATGGCGGCGATGCCACCATAGAAAGTCTGGTGGGGAATTGCTTTGGGGGCCTGTTGCGGGCCCCCGGGGTAGGGGGCTGTACTTGGGGGGTACCTATGGTACCCCCTACACTGCCGTGCAAAAGGGGGCAGGCACCGCACAGTGCCTGCCACGTTCTGGCACTTTGGCATTGCGGCGGGTGCTGTTTACAGCAGCACCCGCCACAATGTCAAAAATGCGGAATGCGACTGCCAGGGTGCCAGTCGCATCCTAATTAGCGGTGCGGGACTGCCGCACGTCTGGCGGCCGGTCCCAGCACCGCTCGGGTGGCAGGCGGAATAACCCCCTAAATGTTTATGATCAGCTAGATACCTAGAACATATTGTATACATGAGTAGGGAACACGGGTATTTTATTGATGGATTTCTTTAACATTAAATGGATATTTTAATTTATACTTGAGCAATTTAAATATTCAAGGGCATTGCACACATTCTGTATTTCTAGTCAAATTATTTAGAGGATGACATCATATCATTCATCCAAACATTGATTGAAACTCCTGAAAATACAATTGATCTCACCTTTTGAACAGTGTGCAAATTCACTATTCATCCAACTGTTCCTGAATGAATCCAACACATTTCACCCAACTGCAAATTTTCATTATTTTTACTTTTTTTCAAAGCTAGGGGGTCTATTAGGATGACAGTCAGATGACCTCCGCCGGGCCGGCAGCGGTCATCTGCCCGAGATCGCAACCCAAAAAACCTGCCGGTCCCATTAGCATGGCAGTGACGACTGTGGCAGTGAGATTTTCCGCCTGCCACTTTTCCGCAGGTAGCAGTCGGCACGCTTACCTGGCGGGCGGAGCTGGTCTGCTAAAATGGGGCCCATGCAGGGCCAGGCTCCGCCGGCATGATTATGATGCCGGCGGTAGCCAGCCTCTCCGCGGCGGGGAACCGCCATGGAAAGGCATGCAGAGATTGTCTCCGGGGGCCCATTGCAGGCCCCCAATGTGTTTGGGGGGGGTGGGTGCACATGTCCCAGCACCAGTGCAGGAATATGCAGGACATGCCTTTTTGGACATCGTGGCGGTGCTGCTGGCAGCAGCAACCGCCACAATGTTAAATGCCACAATCCGACCGCTGCGGTCGGATTTCACTGCGAAGCATACTAATTGGGCCGGTGGTTATGCCGCAGTGCTAGCAGGCGGTGTTTCCCCGCTACCATGGCGGTCGGAGTGCTTTTCCGACCGCCATCCTAATAGACCCCCTAGTCTGACACCATGGCCAGTGCCTCTTCTGTTTATATCAACCTTTGCATGGAACAAATGTATACACATAATTTCTCCTTCTCTTGTAAATATTACATTCTGTGAGTAGCAGTTTTTCTCCAAAGGACTTTCCTCAGGGCATCCTTGACTTGCTCGTTTCTTAGGCTATAAATGAAGGGGTTCAGCATTGGAGTTACAGTTGTGTATATGACAGTTACCACCTTGTCCTTCTGCAGAGAGTAGCTGGATCTGGGGCGGATGTAGGTGAAAACTATGGTCCCATAGAACAATGCGACAACCATCAGGTGTGAAGAACAGGTGGAACATGCACGGTGCCTTCCTTCACTAGAGTGCATCTTTAGGATAGTGATGATAATGTGAGCATAGGAAACCACAATAGAGAGGACGGAGATAGGGATAACCATGGATGACTCAGTGAAGATTACCAACTCATTGGCAGTGGTGTCAGAACAAGAGAGCTTTAGCAAGGGTGGAATATCACAAAAAAAGTTTTGAATTTGATTGGGCCCACAAAAAGATAAGCTTGAGATCATCCCACTATGTAACAAGGAGTTCAGGAACCCTGTCAACCATGTGATACAGGCAAACTTTTCACAGACTTCATTGTTCATAACCGTTTTGTACCGCAGTGGATTGCAGATGGCTACATACCTGTCATATGCCATCACACCCAGAAAGAGGCTTTCAATACTTGCCACAGCCACAAAAAAATAGAGTTGTGTGATGCAGAGAGTGAAGGAGATAGTCTTTATTTGTGTGAGGATGTTGAGTAGAAGGTTGGGCACAGTGACTGTTGTTAAGCTGATGTCCACCAGTGAAAGGTTTGCAATGAAGAAGTACATGGGACTGTGGAGTTTAGAGTTTGCAGTGATAAGAGTGAAGATGGTACTATTACCCAGCAGTCCGATAATGTACATCAGGAGGAAGAGTATGAAGAGTACCTTCAGTAGAACTGGATCATCTGAGAGTCCCAGGAGGATGAACTCCATCACAGTGCTCCAGTTCCCTTTCAGCATTTGTGCTTTTGAGATCTGTAGATGGAAATTGCATTTTTAAAAGCTCTATTTACTGCAAAAAACTGCACTACAACATATTAAAAACTCTTCCGTATTATTTTAATGCTTTCAAATTAACGTAGTCAAAGTAAAGGAACTGATATATATATTTGGAAATTTGGGGCTGGTTTCTTAAAGAGTCCCAAAACCAATGTAATCAGTTCTTCCAGTTTCAAAACTTACTGACAGTGGAAAATTGTAACCCCAAAATACCTATCAGTGTAAGATGTGGAATGATGCGGCATCGGTGCTATATTATATTTAGATACTGTAGAATCATTAGGATTGTGACTTTACTTATTTTTAGCCATATGTCTACCACTAAATTAATACAATTTTTTTACTGTGTCATTTCATTTCCATAACATCATTTTATCATTGCGACTACACTTGTCATGTCAGTGCAATCAACTTTCTCCCAACTGTTTTTGGTCCTTCATTTACCTTTTCTTTTAACCATGTCCTCACAATTTGAACCCCAACTTTATTACTTTCATCTTCTTTTTTCCTTGTCATTTATTAAATTATGCAATTAGTCATGTCTGGGATTTAAGCAATTGCACTTATCTTTAAAATTTCACTGAATCATATGCCACTTCCCACTGCTGGAAATCATGTTAATCTTCTTCCCTCAAGCAGACTTTGAGGTCGATGTTGTATGCTGTTCTGTATCAAATTTGTTCCCATTCTTTCCTTCTGTTCTTTTTAACATTTTAACTCTGCTTCTGATGTGTGATGGAACAGTTCCACTGTTGCCGTCCTCTTTTGTTCACATTGAGAAAGCAATGCGGTTTTAGTGATGGCCCTCAATATGTGGAGTTGTGCAATTCTCTAGGAGTGCTTATTGAGACACTTAGGAACAGATATGTTGTGCTTTATGTTAGTTGGGTACCAGTCTCAGGACCTTCTTACCAGTTGTGGCATGACTCGCGGGTGGGGAGGCGGAGAGTCGTGTGGGGCAGGGGGGTCGCGCAGGGAGGAAGGGAGGTTTAATTAAAAATTAAAATTAAAAAATAGAACGTTAACTTACCTTCGTTGGCTCAGTCCCATGTCCTGTCTGCTCCTCTCCTGGAAGCAGGAAGCAGAAAGCAGGAAGCCTCCCTCCCCTCCCCTAAGCCAATCACATCACTTCAATGGTAGTATTGTGATTGGTCGGGACGCCGACCAGCCAGGCATCAATGGGGAGGCCATTTTCTCCATGTAGCCTGCATGTAGCCTACATGGTGAAAAGGCAGAGTGTGCATGGCTGGTTTGGTTGGCCCAATAGAGCTGACCAAACAGTCAGCACCCTCAGCAATGGCCAAGCCACTCCTTCCCTGCCCTAGAGCAGGACCGCCCACCCGCCCCCCCGCCCCCCAACCAAACACTTCTGCTTTCTTGCAGTACGAGAAGCAGAAACATAAATTGGCAATTATAATACGATTTTATGTTTCTGCTTCTCGTACTGCGAGAAAGCAGTGGGGCGACGCTCCTCCACCCACATGGAGGAGCCATACCTGCTTCTTTGTCTCATTGAATTTAGTCAGCCTCAAGTATGGCAAGAGTTCTGATTTGCAGGGTCAGCCATCACATTTTTCTTCCTTTTCCCTTGATTTCCTAAAGATAGATTGTAAACTTCTTAAGGACATTGATGTCCCAAATCTCTTGGGCCAGGACATAGAATCAGCTTAATCGTTCTTTTATCTTGATGCCTAAAATATATTTGTCATTGTTTGTGCCTATGAATGCATCCATGCATTTATTTCGATTCATTCCATTTTGTTTAGCATAAAACAGGCTTATAACCTTCTCATACCTTTCCAGAAGTCAATAGTAATACCATGGCATATGCTATGTTACGGCAATTCTTAAAGTGCACATTCACTGAATGGTATCTTGGTATCTTGGTAACTGAACCAGCATAGCTCTAGAATTATTGGTACGCTTGTTTGAAGAGCCAGGTCTTCAGCATCTGTCTGAATTTAGCGATGGTTCAAATGTCCAAAGGCAATGAGTTCCATGCTCGGGGGGGGGGGGGTAGTGACTGAGAACTTAGTCCCACCTGTCCTCTTCCTCTTAAATTGAGGGGTAGCAAAATAGTGTAGATGGCTGGATCTTAGCTCTCTGGTGGGCAGTATTTATTAACAACCTGAGATTTGATAAAGGCAGGACTGTCCATATGCAGGTTGAAGATAGTGCATCATACTTTGAACATTGTTCTCTGTATGACTGGCAGCCAGTAGAGCTCTTTCGTCACCTGAGAAATATGACAGTGTTTGGGCAGATGATTTATCAGCCAAGCCACCTGGTTTTGCATCAGCTGGACCCTGTGCATGAGATACTTCAGGAGACACAGATAGAGGGAGTTGGCATAGTTAATTCTTGACATGACTATAGTCATAATGACTTGAATCAAGGTGCCAGTGGTAAAGAATTTTCTTCTCTTCTTAATGTGGCGAAGTTGAAGGAAGCTGGAGGATGTCACTCCGCCAACCTGCTCCTTGAGTCTTTTTACCGAATTTTTAGGTGGGGAGGAGAGACCATCTCGCTGGGCCAGAAGGAAGGGTTCCAGTGATCAAGCTTGTTCTTGGTGCTAGCATGATTTCGTGAAACTGTAATCTAGAAGTGGGCTGTCATTGATAGTAAATAGCAGTTGCATGTTATCGACATAATTAAAGATGTTTACTTTCCTATTTTTGAGAGTTAACCAGAGGGTGTATATAAATATAAAAATGGGTAGAAAGAGAGGAACCCTGTGGCACCCCACAATTCAATTGGATCTCCGCCGAATTCAATGGGGGAAGTCTGACCGATTGAGATTTGTCTGGGGCCCTGACATGATAATACACTGATGAAGATGGATGTACACACTTTTTCATATGAACATGGTGTAGAGGTTAAGACAGAGAGCTCACCCATACATCTGGCAGAAAGTAATACAGCAGCCATAGAACACAAGTGAGAAGAGGGACAACTCCATTGGTAAATATTATTGGGGTACGGCTATAGGGACATACACATGATAGGTATCTCCCTAACATGGGGCATATCTGGTGTTTCCCGAATTATATTTAGGAATTAGATACCCTGAGATTAAATGGGAGGCTGATCCACATTCTTCTTTGCAGAGGCAAAGAAACTGTGTCAGGGCTTGGTGCAGCTTTAAAAATGACATTTCCAGAAGACGTGTCTGAGGTTTATGTGTTGCTTGGAGGTCCTTGAGATATTCCAATTTTCATCCTGGAAAGTGGGATATTATGTTTGCTTATTTTTATTAACCAGGTAGATTGATCATTTTTAGGTCTCGCCTGAGCCAGCGCTTTAGCGCTGCTCTCGCGAGAGCTTTTGTAAATGGGGGATCTGGAAGTGCAAACGAGTGCTTTCAGGCCTCCAAATACAGTGCATGTGCGCCGGGCGCACACACCATTTGGCAGCCTGCACACCATTTGCTTTCACTTTCGCGGCCGCACGGCTGCTTTGATGTTTGATCGCGATCACTTTCACGTTCGCGGCCGCACGGCCGCTTGTTCTAATGTAACCCAGATTGCTTTCCGACTTAAAAACAAACACTCGCCATGTCCTTCTCACCATATTGTTAGAGGTTGTCATCTGTGTGTCTGTTTCGCTGTATTTCTTCGCTTTTTTTGCCTCAGTGTGCATTTTTCCTTCTAGCTCGCTCTTTCTTGTGTTCATCTTGTTGTCTTTGTCATCTGTCCCTGTTTCGCTGTTTTTCTTGTTGTTTGTCTCTGTAACTTGTTTCTGTTGGTGTGTGTTTTTGTCCCAGTTTCTGTCTCTCAAGTTTGCTCGTGGACATAGAAGACTGTGTGAAGAGTTTCATCACTGTGTAGTTGGACTTGTAATTCTTAAGGGAACATACTGGTTTGGACCAGTTATATCTATGTACGTGGTATGGTTCAGCGCTGCAGGTTAATTGACGACAAGGATTCTCTGCACACGTGTGGTGTGCCAGCAGACGTGAAATGAAGGAACTGGTTGTGTTGTAAATGCCATGCACCCTTCACGACAACACTGAGAGAAATAGGCTTGCAGGCCATTACTTTCAAAAGCTATTTTTCATCTCTTGCTTTGATGGTACATCTTCTGCTGTGCTTGTCCTGTCAAGGCTTGTCTCCCTGATGCTTCTCACCCTTCCTCGGATAGCTGATTAGTCTCTAACCGCGCTGCCATTTTCTGTCCTCGTCAGAGCATAAACTCCGTCGTCAGATGACACGCCAAACTTAATTGACCGAAACAAGTTATTCATCTCCATAAAGGGTGACACAGTTGTTCAGTGTTAAATGTGCATTTTTGTTTTTCTTTCACCCTTTTGAAATAGCATTCTGCTGACGAAAAGGTGAATTTTAAGTGAGCGAAATAAATATGCATCTTAGTAGCTCTCTGGTGATTTCTGATGCTTCTTATGTTTTGCCGTTGTGTTTTAACATTTTTCGCTGTTATTTCCTGATAAGGTGATAAGACGCCTCAGCCCAGCGTATTGAAATTTAAAGTTTTTCCTGTGAAGGCTGCTATGTATGTACAACCAGACATTTTATTTTTCAAGCAGACATTATCAGAAACATGGCTTTGGTAGCATTATACCCAGTGTACAAACGTGTGGATTCATATTCTGATTCAGGTTTCTGGGGAAATCATAAAAGGAAGGTGTATGTTCTCTTTAGCATATCCACCTCATAGAATTTGAATGCTGCATGCTAAAACTTGCATCAAATGTCCTTTAAATGGCACACACTGGAAAGCATCCTTGTTTTTGCTTCGTACTGTTTTCCGTAATTATTTTAGCAATTATTGGCTAGCTACAAGTAGGAGAAAGTCGCCAGTACAAAGCTGGCTTCAGCAGCCTGGCCTGTAGGGGCAAAGCAGTCTTTAGCGCTGGTGGCGACCGATGAGACAGTCTTTGTTGCCCCCCCCTCCCTGACTTCCTTCTCCACTAATTCCATCATTACTACCCTCCAGCAGTGCCCTCACTTCTCCATAGCCCATTCTCTGACTTGTATCATTTTTTTTTATAGCGCAACTGGTAATTCACTCATACTCAGTTCTGTGAACTGCATTATACACATTCTTTGCCGCAGGCACATTGATGCTCTGTGCTACTTTATTACGAGTCAAACCTGCCACTAGAAACAAGCATTGGCATAGCCAATAGATCTCGCCTTGCGGACCTTATAAGTGTTTAGCCATGCAACGGACAGCTGTGTGGCTGCTGTGCAATATGGTTGAAAGTAAAACAAACAAGCATTTGCAATGCAAAAGGTCTCGCATTAGCGAGTGTCTAAGCTATTGGCATTGTAAATTGCAATGCCTTTTATTTATGTTTTAAAAGCCAACACATAAATAAAAGGCATTGTCATTTACAATGCCAACAGCTCAAACTCTTGCAAATGCGAGACCTATTGCATTGCAAATGCTTGTTATTAAACCAACTGCCGTTAATATGTAGCTATTGCATGGTGATTACAACAAGATGAACAATGTGGTCAAAATATCAAGTGCCTGAGACACAACAGATGGCATTGTGCAAGGTGATCTTCAGGGGAAAAGATGGTTGTTGAGTATCTCCATAATATACCCTATCCAAACTATTGCCTTTACATAGTCTTGAAGTCATCTTCAGGGATGTAGCCTTATAAACCTCAAAGTTGACCCTTACTCAACATCATGTTTATATGTGAGAGAAGGCTGTGTCTCTTACCTAAGGTTAAATGTCTTATCTATGGTTGAGTTTTCAAATGAAGATGCAGGTGAGGCAGTAGTTAAGTAGTTGTGGTTTATTCAAGTGGATGATATGAACTTCAGCCTCATACTTCTAACCACCTCTAGGCTTCTCTCTATCCCTCTTTGAATCCCCACACACACCATGGAAACCCCAACATCTACATTCCATGTTATTCAACATTAGCATTCTTCCCCAACATTCTGATTCAGCTGCCAGTGGCTTACAACACATGCCATTGACAGCTGCAGTGCTATATACTACACACCTCCCTCCCTCCCAATGACTTGAACACCAAGAGAAGCGAACACAAAAAAAGGCGCAAACAATTATAAATATATACACTAACCAAGTAAGGGTATCATATAGATCAGAATACCAAACAAACAGCACGTCGTCCTGATACATTTTTATCCCTGAAAATCCACACAACAGCCTTTTCATTACCCACTGCAAAATGGTGGCGGCGGAGATCATCCCAAAAGCCATGCGCACTAGCTTGTAAGTTCCAAATGGAGTAACAAATGCAGTCAAGTTTTGAGACTCATGATGTCGTAAAACATTTTGCTCCTTTTAACATAGAGAGTACCTCATTGATGTTTGGCAAAGGGAAAGTGACCAACAATAATGTTCTTATCTAATTCATGTAAGTCCACACAAAGGTGAACCTCACCATCGGCTTTCCTAGCCATAACCACGGGAGCAAGCCACTCCGTGGCTTCTACTTTCTCGATAATGCCATTACCCTTCAATTTGTCTAGTTCTGCCTTCATTTTGTCTTAAACTAGCAATGGTACCCCCCTAACCTTACTTATAACAGGGGTGGCACCTCTTCTTACTCTTATTTTGTGTATGTAATTCTTCAAACAGGGCAGTTTGGTGTTAATTACTTCAGGCAATTCCTTCTCAAAGTCAGGCTTGTCAGGGCCTACATTATTTACTTGCACAATTTGCTTCAACTTAACAGATGGGTTTTCATTGGGATCAAGGTAGACCCCAAGATTTTTCTGGTGATACCAACTGATAAGAGAGTCACCTCTCATAGAAACATACATTTTTCCCACTGCTAGTCTGTTTTTGAAATGCAGCGACCCATTGAAGTAGCCCAATTACTTTATAGGTTGACCACCACCAAGGTGCCAGCTGCTTACAACACATGCCATTGACAGCTGCAGTGCTAGATACTACAAGTTTCTTATCTATGCAAAGAGATTGAGCAAAATTAATGTTCACAGACTGGGACACAGGATCAATGAATGAGTCTAGCAACGATTGAACACAAACATTAGCAGAGAGGTGGATAGGTGGAAGCTCAATTATCCATCTGTTTTGGTGGTTATTGGTTCTGTGACCACTGTTATACATTTATCAGCGCAGCAATGGTTTACAGGGGGCTTTGCAGAACTGTAACTAGAGGTGCGCACTACATATAGATATACATATGTGCAAAAGGTTTCCTTTATCGATCTAAAATCCTTAAATCTTGTCTGCTGTCAACCCACTGGAGCTGAGAAAGAGTTCATTCAAGGGTTTTGTCTTGTGCTTTAGTTCCCTCCCTTGTTCTAGAGGGTATGTGTTGATCTACTGAAATTAATGTGGGTAGCAGGGTCTCTTCAAATTCCAAACGTGAACTGGAAGTAGAATGGATTTGTAAAATGTTCAATTTGTTACTCCTGAATCAATGCCTTCATGCAGCACACATTAATTTTGATAGCTTCACTGTTTTTTATGGAAAGTGTCTGCTTGATGGAAGTTAATTCCATGGCCCCTGAGAAAAATACACTCTACCATGATACACATCTGGCAAACCCATGGATAACTTGACCTTTAGTTGTTAAATGATCTGTAGAAGCAAAGAGTTATCATTCTCATTGTGCATCCATGATTCCATTTATTCAACATTTACGTACACACTATCATGGCTCAAAACATGCCAAACCATTTTGTAGTTCTGAAACTATATAAAAGTGCATGTCCAATGAACATCTAAATGACAGTTATGTACCATTCCCTTGCCCACAGAGAATTTGGTACATACTCCTTTACCAAGATGTACAATCATCATGAATCAACCCCCCCCCCCTCAAATACTGCACATGGCACATCTGTATTTTTATGTATGATTACCATGATATAGCATCTCTAAACAAACATATCCATATACATATACATTTCTGCTATGAGTTATTCACTATGATCTTTCCTCGAATGAGTAACTGACAGTGCATTCAATTTAGGTGCCTTTACAATTCCACTTTACATGTCTCCTACTTATAGAAAATTAGATCAACTTTATGAACCATGCCATTCAGCAACAGTCTGTAAAATGATGCACTGTATGCCATTCAGGTACAGTCTGTATGTTGATGCACTATCACTATTCTTTTGTGCACTTGAGTGCTTTACACAAGTTATTTCCAAGTCCGTTTCAAGTTATCTCCGTTTATTTAGTGCTTTGATTTAGAAGGATATCTATGTGAACAAGACTTTCCTGGTTACCCCATAGAGGAAGTTTATCATGTATAAGAGATAGAGAAGCTCTAGCTTTGATGCCCTGCCATATATAAGCACAGTCATTAGCCAGGAGTGCCCTAACAACTGGCTCTATATAGAGAGCAAAAAGAGGAGGAGAAAGGGAACAACCCTGTCTTGTGCCACAGCAGATGGGAAAAGGAACTGTTTGAATATTAGAGTAAAGTAATCTAGCCATAGGGCTATGGTACATAGCTTGGACTCATTTACTAAATTTCTCCCTGACCCCAAATGCGGTAAGTGTTGCCCAAAGATATACCCAGGCCACCTCGTCAAATGCATTTTCTGCATCCAATAGAACCATGCCCAGTTTAGTGTTTAGCTTCCCCGCAGCATCGAAAGCTGCCACTGCCGTGTTGACATGAGCAGTGGTATCTCTCCCATATATAAATCCATGCTGCTGAGGAGAAAACAGGCTGGCCATCATTGGAGCTAACCGGGTAACCAGTATCTTAGCAAACACCTTAGCATCTGCATTTATTAAAGAAATTGGGCGATAGGAAGCCCGTTCCTCAGGTACTTTCTCCTTTTAAAAAAAAAAATTATGTTGGTAACATTCCATGAATTTGGAACTCCACTAGTTACCCCAATTTGCACAATTGCTTCTCTAAGCACAGGAGCCAGCAAACTCTTACAACTCTTATAAAACTCAGCTGGGATAGCATCCTCCCCAGTTGCCTTCCCCAGCGGCAGCCCCTCTGTTGCTTCCATGATTTCCTCCACAGTGATTTCCTGTTCTAATAAGGGAGGTTATTATCTTCCAGATAGCTCTGCATACCAGTCAGATCTTGTGCTGGGTCTGGAGAGTATAATTGCTGGTAGAAGATAGAAAATTGATCCGCAATCTCTTGAGGGCGTCTATATAAGGTGCCCCCCTCGCCCTTGATAGCTTTAATCATCGTCTTAAGACGGTTGCCCATAAGCTGATGGGCTAGTACCTTCGCTATACGATCGCCGTACCCATATTGTAGTGTCTTAGTAAACCTAGCCTCTACCTTCTCTTTTAAAGCCCTAATTATCGCTATCCTGTCCTCCCATAGGGAGGCATACAGAGTGAAAATTAATTGGTTTGCATCATTGATTGCTGCAGAAAAAAGATATTTGGAGTTCTGGTAAAGATTGGAGGACCTTAGAAGTAGTAAAGTTCAGATGTGCTCACAAGAAGCTCTCATAATATTGGAGCAGCAGTAATATGGAATCAGCCTTGAATTTTTGAATAATAATTTCTGAATAGGTGAGCTGATGGGGATCAAGGTGGATATTTATTGAGGTGCTTTTTGCTGCAGCAATAAATGATGCAAACCAATTAATTTTCACTCTTTATGTAGACAGTACGAATTGAATATACAATGAAGATGGGTATCAGATTTGGGTACTAAGAAGGATTCTTTGGATTAGAGAAACAGAAGCACATTCCCCCCACTAGCACAGTATGTATAGGCAATAAGTCCATAGATTGAGATGTGCCCACAGACCAAACAAAGCTATTTAAATTATTTTTTCTTTCATTTTCATTTATTTATCTAAAATGATGCTATACATTATGATATAAATGCTGTAGTGAAATCACTACTAATGTTCGTTTGTCACATATAAAACCACACATATTATAAATTCAACTTTGACACAATAAATGATTTAAAGAAAGAAAGCAATCATATGCCCGACACAGAAAAAGCAATTAGACAAACAAACAGTGCATATAATAAGTTCATACATATAAGGACCACAACAAGCAAAAAAATACACAATACAATGTAGCATAGATAAAACACAATAAACAAGACAAAAAAGCGCCGACGCGCGTTTCGGAGATCCCAAGATATTCAATGAGCTCCTTCCTCAGGGCCCAAATGACATGACAGTCTTAGTAGAGATAACCAAATGGATTGTTAGAGACTGAGTGATAATTTATATGTCGGGCTTCAAACACATAACACGTTGAAGGTCTGTGGAGCACAAAACCAATATTTAGAATAATAAAAATACATAAGACACAAAAACTATTGGAACAAGGATGCAATCCCAAGAAGAGTAACAGTAAATGGAAAAAGAAAAAGAAAAATCCATCACCAAGGAATCGTGTAGAATGTAGAGTTAGAGTGGCATAATATGCACCGTGTAGCATTCATTATTAGGACCGAAAAGTTTATAGAAAGAAGAAAAAAGAGTCATATGTAAAAAAGGAGTTTCATACTTAAAAGAGGAATCATCCCGGCAGAACTTATTAATCAATGGTGTAAGCGTAGCTTAAACACCTAGTATGTCAATTGAAGCTGGAGACTCAAGCCGTAAGAAATAATTTAAATAGCTTTGTTTGGTCTGTGGGCACATCTCAATCTCTAGACTTATTGCCTATATATACTGTGCTAGTGGGGGGAATGTGCTTCTGTGTTTTTGTGTTGGAAAGATAACGACCACTAACTAAGGTGAGCTAAGGGTTTTTTCAGTCATTTCGTGATAACCAGGTAACCAGTATAGCAGACATATAGAGATATTGAGTCTGTCAAGTGAATTTAGGACACATGATATTTACAGTTTTTGTTTTTTGACAGAAAGATTTCACATTTGGGACCGATTGTTTGCAACAGTAAGAAAGATTCAAGGTCAGATATCAACCTGCGTATTCAATTTAGTTGGAGGTGAGATTACGGGGTCTCTATTCCTGTTGGTTTCCTTTTAACATAGGGTCATGCTGGTTGTATATATATTGAATATAAGGAAGAGGTTTAACCCCTTCAGTGCCCGCCCCTTTCCCCGCCCTGTGCCGCGCCTTTCATTAGCGGGCGGGGTCTATGACGAGCTGGACTCGTCATGGGCACAGCGCAACCGCGGCCCATGACGAGTCCAGCTCGTCATGGGCACTGAAGGGGTTAAGATGTTATCCTGAGTCTTACCCCATACAGGGACACTGAGATTCAACCCTCTGTTGTAATGCATGTTTCATGTGAGTTTTGTTTCTCCATGTGATAATTTAGTTTTGTTAAATTGTCCAGGCTTATGAAGAAGATGCTTAGACTGTTCAATAGGCAGAGTAGAGATTTTATGTTTGAGTTAATACCATCCGCTCTTGTTAATGTATATTTGTTAAACTGGAATGTATTATTGGGATGTGTATGTTTGTATTATGATTATATATTCTTTACTTTACAGCCCTGATGATGTCGCAGATGGGGACGAAACGCGTTGGCTGTTAATTGTATTAACTAATTGTGGAGTTGGCTGACATTGATGAATTAACTGAATAAAGAAAAAGAACTACACATCATTCTACTGAAAGATTTTCTTTGGGACTCTTTATATGATTTTGAAATGTGAAATAAATAACTTGTTTCAATACTAAAACGCTCCTTCTGGACTAGTGTGTATTTAGTGAGGAGTGGTTGGTGACGATGAACCACTAGAAGTTGAGCGTGATCACAGTAATATTAAGAAGTTGTGGATTATCAATAGATAGCTTGCCAGTGCACACAGTAGTTGACCCTCATCGTCTTGTCTGGATTTTAATTACATTGTTGAATTGATAACTTTTTCAAAACTTTTCTAGTTTATTTTAATTTGTCATATTCTTTTTTTTACATTTCTACTTGTTATTTTTTGCACATTTGTTTTAATGTTTTCATTTTGTTTTCATTTTTTCATTTTTTAATTGTTTTAAAAATTATTTTACAATTTTTGTCAGAAAAATTTACACTTTTTTAAAACCTTTTTTTCTAATTTTATTTTTACCATTTTCCTAACATCAACCTCATGTGCTATCAGTGTCTCACAGCCGCACAACATCATTCATTTTCTAGGGATTATTCCATTGTCAGTTTTTTTTTTTTTCCGGCACCTCTCTGAGTGCCAGATCCCATTCCCAACTTGCTATACATAAAGCAAACAGTTACATCTGTGTGTTGTTGTTGTTCTTTCTTATCCTTCCTGAGTGAACATGAAAGTTGATGTTGGTGTGGTTTTACGAAATGATACACTGTATTGTTAATTATTTATAACTAAAGTAACCACACTAAATGGTACTACTAATTCAACTGCACGAATGCCATGTTACACTGATGTTCTTCTTGCTTGTTTGCTGCTAGGTGCACAAGAAACAACATCACCCACAGTACGGCCAGACAGAAGGCCTTCGCATGACGTGACTTGTGACTTGTGACCACATAACACAGATATCTCTTCAGCTTGTGAATATAAGTGCCACTGCCAACTGACAGCTTCAAGATGGCCCCAAAGAAAGGTGTTGCCAAGAAAGTGGCCAGTGGGAAGGAGAAGACGCTGATTTCCACCACTAGCGTGTTAGCCAGAACCTTTTTTGGCAAACGGGTGCTTGCCACACCAGCCTCCAATCAGGAAGCTGGGAACAGCACCCTTGCATCAGTGGACCCACCCCAACTTAGGCCTAAGCCCATGTCTGTCACAGAGGCAGCCATTCTAATCACGGCAACACCGACGAGTAGTCACGTTGATATGGGCTTATCTCTTTCACATAGTAGTACCCAATCTGGACAAAAAATGGTGCAATCAGTAATATTATTTCCTCCTGAAGTAGGAGTAGTACAGGAAATTGAGCTGCATACTGAGGAAGTAGAAGAAGCAACTCTTTCAGAAGATCAATTGTCTTCCAGATCTCCAGCAAGTAAAAGGAAGGTTACTCCACCATTTTCTTCTCAAAGCTCCCCTTCTGATGATCCAGAATCCACTTGGATCCAGCCTCAGTCTGAAACATACCAGGAGAGTCTAGGGAAAAGGAAGGTTTATTAATGCTGTATAGTTACAGATGAAGTAGAGGAGGATGACGACGAGCTGTTCATCATGGCTGTTGGCCTAGCCCCAGTGAATACAACATTACCCCATCTCACCCAGCTCTGAGGGATGAGGCACAGATACCACCATCACCACCACCAGCTGCCATGTTTGCAAGGCCCGGCAGCAACCTACATCCACAACCACCTCAGTAGAAGTAGGTACTGTGGAGAGGCAAACGTCAAAAAGCCCACCTACCGCCCGTTCATCTGACATTGGCAGTGGCACCAGCGTCAGAAAGTGGACCTCCCCAGCTTGGGACTTTTTTACGATTTCCAAGAAAAAAACAAGTATTGCCTTATGCTCCATTTGCTGCTCAAGTGTTAGGATATGCTTGGCACAAACTTGGTACAACCCATTTGAGAAAACACCATACAATCCAGTGGGAGGAGCACCTTACCTGGCAAAAAACTGCAACTGGTATTGGTGAAGGGGGTGAAAGTCTGAGCAGGGAATCCGATCCGTTGATGGTGGAAGGCATTTTCATTATGCAAATCAGCCTTGTCCCCAGCAGTGCAGTAGTATCACCCACATCAGCAACATCGCAATGGCACACGACTCAGGTCAAGACACCAAGCCAGAGCATACCCTTGACTGCCCCCTGAGATGCACATTGAGCCTACCACCTTCTGCTCTCAAAAAGTCACCTGCATCAGTGGCACTAGAAAAGAAAAAAATCCAGGCTACTGTTCCCGGCATGTTTAGTCAGGAGGGGCAGTATAAACGTAACCACCCACATTTGTACACCGCAAAGCTGGCTAAAATGTTAGCGCTGGACCTCCTCCTTTCTTCTTTTGTGGAAGGTTCCCAGCCAGTCCTATTTTGCCAGTGTCTGTTCCAGCACTACATCACGATGTGATGCAGCAGAGTGTTCTCACTATCTACTTGATAAGAGATATGTAGACCAGTTGCCAAGCCACTGATTACATGTGCATCACTGCATACTCTGGGGCAGATTTACAAGAAACTGAAGCATCTGAAGAGATCCGTCAGTTTTCCTGCGCAGGCCTGTGACACTCTTGCACCACCATGGATGCGCCGTATTTACAATACGTCGCACCATGGCGCAAGGATTGAAAGATGTGCCTGTTGGGGCAAAAGTCACGCATTGCTGGAGTTGTATTGCAAGCACAACGCAACTCCAGCAATGCATGGGAGGCCTATATTTATTATACTGCGTCACGCCTTACACCTGCTTCAAGCATGTGTAAGGTTTTGACGCAGTGGCATCCTAGAAGTGGCACAGTGAAATCCTGTAGATTTCACTGATTCACTTCTACGAGACTTTCCTGCGTGGGAATGCCAACCCTGCATACATTATACCTGACGCAGGTATAATGTGATGCAGGGCTTTACAGTGTGATGCATTTCCTTAGATGCGTCACATTGTAAATTGACCACCATGTGGCACATTGTTTACGCCCCTGCTCTGTCCCAAAATGTGAAGCAACAGTGGCACAAAAGTGTTGCAAGGGGCTTGCAAATTTTTCCCTAGATCTCTTTTGTGGGGGTTAGATAAATGATATCTGCAGGTGTTGACACAGCAGAAATTTTAAATGCAGCTTGGAAGCATGCAACAGAAGCCATATTTGCCATGGAGAAATCCCATTCTGCTGGAAACATCTTTGAAGACTTTAACAACAAGGTCTTTGAATGACAATTTATAGTACAATGGCAGTCATATAGTTAAGGCCATGGCGGATGATGGCTATTTCAGATTTCTGTGATTGGCGCACTGCGTCAACATAATTGTACAGCAAAGAAGACCAAGTCTGCAACTTACTGTCCACCTGCAGAATCTGCACTCATTTTAGCCATTCTTGTAAAGCCTAGAAGCAGTTGAGGGTCATTCCGCACAATAATAGAATGCCAGTTAAAGCACTCATACAGGAGGTGCCAACATTTTGGAACATAACTTATTCCATGTTGAATCTGTTTGAGCAGGACATTCTGATCAATGAATATGTCATGCAAAGCGGGGATGCAACTGTGAAAGGCATGATCATTGAGATGGATCAATGGGAAATAGTTAAATGCCTCAAAGAGATACTGATTCCTTTTGATGTCTTCACACAGCAAGTCAGCACGAAGGCAGTACCATGGTCCAAGCTATCCTGTTGTTGCTTAGATTACAGGAACAGCTAAAGGAAGTGTCTGAAATGTACGCAGGTGTAGACACCAACAAAGATGTGCATGAGTTGGTAAGGAGCTTAATTCTTCGCTTGCTTGTTAATGCAAAGGTGCAAATAGGCATTGTGTCATCCAAACATCAGGTGAGCCACAATTCTTGATCCACGGTACAAACAATTACTGGTCACTTTTATTCCTTTTTCTGATGAGGATGTTTTAAATTGCAAGACATGGATTGCTGAGCAAGCCAGAGACCTGGAAAAAGAACGCCTGGGAATTAGAGGCCCACTCCTCCAGGGCACAAGTTCTGTGGTGCAGCGTTCATCTTCAGAGCCTGAAGGCAGTGGTATTGGCTCATAGCAGTGAAAACTAGAAACAAGAACACCAGCAACAAAGGGAAAAGGTGCATCAGCCCCAAAATCTGCATATGATTGGTTTCTAAAGGCAGTGCTTAAGTCCAGTGCAGAGGCGAAGGTAAAAGAGTTCAAGCAAGGTAGAGCACCAGTGACTATTGAGAGGATGGTTCATGCCTATCTGAATGACCCAACAGATGTCTATCTTGATCAAAACCCATTGGTGTATTGATATGGGACGAGGTACCAATGCCCAGTGCTCAGCAGGTCGGCAATAAAAGATCTGTCTTGCCTGTTAGCCAGAGTGTCCACTGAGCGTGTGTTCAGTGCAGCTGATGCAGTTGTCACAGTGTGCAGGACCCGTCTCTCACCCCAAAACATGGAGAAATTAACCAGGATCAAAATTAGGGGTGGGCGGAATTTGCGAAATCCACTTTTGCAAATTATCGCAAAAATGTTAAAAATTATCGCAAACACGCGGAAATATCGCAAAGATGCGGAAGTTTTTTTCCCGCATGTTCGCGAGATTTTCTGCATGGTTGCGGCTCGCCAACTTACCCATGTGGTTGCTCGCAGGCGCGGCCATCTTGTTTTCAGTTGTCTCGCGGTGCATGATCGCGAGAAGAAAGACGTGATAGCGCGACGCATGACGTCACTGCGGGCGCGAACTGTCGCGAGACAGCGCAAATGGCTAAAAACAATACAACATCTCATGGAGAACGCGACCGGATCAAGAAAACTTGTCGGCGAACACAGGGATTCAGGTAAGGCGATCGCGCGCGCGCGAGAATGTATTATTTTACAGCGCGAGCAAGAAACAAATTATCGCCAAGCTGCGGAATGCGGAAATTTTGACATTTTCGCGCTCTCCGCGGATTTCGAAAATGTCAAATTATCGCAATTTCCGCGAACGGAACGAAATTGTCACCCAGGCCTAATCAAAATGAATCAGCACATAATTCCACCAAACTACACCATACCTGAAGTATGACAGTAGGAAGATGAGGGTGATTGGTCAGACTCAGGTCATGATGGTAGTGTGTTAGGTGACCCACTTCTGGGCGAACCACCTGAGTTTGAGGAGGAACTCTACTTCCTGACTGGGCCTGTTCCACCAACCATAGAACTTTCTATTTCTATCGCCTAATTGCTTTGATGACAAAAAAAGATATTGCATGGGGAACATTATATTATTTTGTTTGTTTGTGTCTGACTGACTAAGCAGTCCCACCATTTTAGAAGCATTGTATTGCAGGATCGGAGTTGTGCCAGAGTGCAGTGAAGAAGTCTCCCCCCCCATTCCATTAATGTACATTGTAGAGACAAATTTGTGTTTGCCTCCTGCTGGTGCCTGTCTACCCTTTCTTTCCCCTAGCCGGACAGCCTTACAATATTTGATTTACAAGACTTGTCAATGTGTGTTTCATGAAACAAAGAGGATCTGCAATGTACAATCATTACTGCGCTTGAATTAGAACGGGCACATGGCATTTTTTTTTCCTGAAGGTGATTTTTTCCTTCCCTGTTGACACATAGCGAGATTGGTTTGCCGGGTTCACACTGCTTTGTTTTCTGCTTCACACTCCTCAAAGGCCTGACCAATCACTTTAGTTAATAAACACAAATCTAGTCTACACAAACAATTACTCAATATTTCTCATGCTCCAAGCAAACCTGCCGAAAGCTAGAGAAGAAATGTCACCGTGAACAGACACCGAACAGCTACGCAGCCCACAAGAATGCCACCCGCAGACACCATCACCTCATCAGATCCGCCAAAAGGGCCTCCTACAAAGACTGCCTAGACAACAACGCACACAACAGCAAAAGAGTTCTTCAACATCGTGAAGGAAATCTACAACCCCAGCTTCAACACCAACAACATCTCACCTTCGCAAGACCTGTGCGACTCCCTTGCCACCTTCTTCCAGCTTCAACATCATGACTGCCCCGACAACCACTGAGACCTCCGTCCCCACAGCCACTATCCGCACCGACCTCCTGCTCTCCTGGAACAACATAAACAACGACGACACCATCAAAATCATGAACACCATCCACTCCGGATCTCCGTCAGACCCATGCCCACACCACATCTTCAACAAAGCCAGCACCACCATCCCACCCCATCTCCGGAAAGCCATCAACATCTCCTTCAAGACAGCAACCTTCCCGGAGAGCTGGAAGGACGCCGAGATCAACGCCTTACTCAAAAAACCCAAGGCTGACCACAAAGACCTCAAGATCTTTCGGCCCATCTCCCTGCTCCCGTTCCTGGCGAAGGTCATCGAGAAGACCGCCAACAGACAACTGACCCACTACCTTGAGGAGAACAGCATCCTGGACATGTCCCAGTCTGGGTTCCACAGCAACCACAGCACCAAAACTGCCCTCATCGCAGCCACCGATGACATCAGGGCCCTGCTAGACAACGGAGAAACCACGGCCCTCATCCTCCTGGACCTGTCAGCCGCCTTCGACACTGTCTGCCACCGCAATCTATGCACATGCCTCCACAACGCTGGGATCCAAGAAAAAGCTCTTGACTGGACTACCTCCTTCCTCTCCGGCAGAACCCAGAGTGTCCGCCTCCATCCTTTCTGCTCCGAAGCCACCAAGATCATCTACGGCGTACCCCAGGGCTCATCCCTCAGCCCATATTGTTCAACATCTACATGGCACCGCTCGCTCACGGCGCCCGACTGCATGACCTCAACATCATCTCCTACGCGGACAACACCCAGCTGATCCTCTTCCTCACCAAGAACCCCCTCACCGCCAAAACCAACCTCCATGAAGGAATGAAAGCATTCGCCGAGTGGATGAAGAACAGCCGACTGAAGCTAAACTCAGACAAGATGGAAGTCCTCATCCTCGGCTCCACCCCCTCGGCCTGGGATGAGTCCTGGTGGCCGACCGCATTGGGAACAGCTCCAACACCCACCGACCACGCACGCAACCTAGGGTTCATCCTCAACTCTCCTCTCTCCATGACAAAACAGGTCGACATTGTCTCATCCTTCTGCTTCAACACCCTCTGCATACTCCGCAAGATCTACAGGTGGATCCCCACAGAAACAAGAAGAACGGTCACCCAGGCCCTCGTCAGCAGCAGGTTGGACTATGGAAACGCCCTCTACGCAGGAGCCTCGGCCAAACTCCTGAATCAACTCCAACGCATTCAAAACGCCTCCGCACGCCTGATCCTTGACATCCCTCACCGCAGCCACATCACACCCCACCTGAGAGACCTGCACTGGCTCCCCATCAACAAGAGGATCACCTTCAAGCTCCTCACCTATGCACACAAGGCACTCCACAACACAGAACCAGCATACCTCAACAGACGACTCAGCTTCTACACCCCCAACTGCCAGCTCCGCTCTACCGACCTCACCCTCGCCACAGTCTCCCGCATCCGAAGAGCAACCTCCGGCGGCAGATCGTTCTTCCACCTCACCGCCAAGACCTGGAACACCCTCCCCATCCCCCTACGGCAGCCCCAAGACCTGCTATCCTTCAGAAGACTCCTCAAGACCTGGCTATTCGAGCAGTAGCAGCATCCCCCCCTTCAGCACCTTGAGACCCTCACGGGTAAGTAGTGCGTTTACAAATGTTCTGATTGATTGATTTATTGATGCTGTTTTTCAACAGCATTGCAATAAAGGTCGATCTATCACATTTGAGTCCGGACGCTGTCAATTGGACACATTACTTGGAGTAAGGAGGATGATGGAAGGACTCATGGTGTGACTACTTAAACAACTGTCAGAAAAGAAGAAAATTAGAAACTTCACAGAAACAAAATTTGGTGATGACTCTAAGAGGCCTATTCAACTCTGTGGACTGATGAAGAGAGATGTACGTTTATTTTGCTTGATTTGGGAAATGCAATGTTGTTGATTGTGTGTGCTGGCTGGCTCAAATTTTAAACTGTGTGGTGGTTGGGTAGGGGCCTGTTGTAGGTAATTGGAGATAGACATGTGGTGATTATCACATTATGCATGCACTAGGCTCATATTATAATGATGATCATGACAGTTGCGAGTTTGATCAGTCCGATACATGTGGCCACTTGTCTGTGATTGTTCGTTATTGTAATTGCTCTCACCTAATTGATCACACATCAGTCATAAAATGAATGATTGAAAAAATAACTATTCTTCTCTCTTACACTGCCTCTGAGTCTTCTTAGTGCACTCCTTATGAAGTTTACCTTCTGTCCTTGATTCTACAATATCCTTTTTGTTTTACTATTCGCTATCTTGGGTGCCTGTCTGATGGTAAGGTACCAGACCGCATCAGACAGGCACCCAAGATTGATGGACAATCCAAGAAGAATGCAGGTGCACCTCCCAATTTGGCAATACAGTGTCATTTATCTTTCATTAATACTTTTTTAGAACTGTTTGTGTTGCCCGCTTCACTCCTACATCATTTGTATTTACTATTTTTCAAACCTAGGTGACCAAACATTTAGCTATCTCATAATATAACTTGGGTCTCTCTGGGGCTGATGGTCTGTTTGGTTTCATTGCATTTCAGTTAACTCTGCCGTAGTCATTCCTTTATTTCCTCATCCTCCCACAACAGCTTGATGATGGTTGGATACTCATTGCCCAGATGAATATTGTCTTTGTGTAGTGTTTGTCTTTGTCACACCTTTCCCCAAATCCCCTTTCCCATCAATTCATCTAACACTAATCCTCTTCCCCCGGGCTGTGTGATTTATTGAGGTGTGACATTATAATTTACAACATTAATACATCACACACTTTGTGGGTCAAAAGTGATGAAAGCAACACCAGCTCAGTGCAGATTCTTCAGTTCTACTTCTAGTAACAAAACAATAGCCCACACTGGCCCCATTTACCCACCCACACAGAAAAGTGATCGATATTTTAGATATACAGGAACATCATTTGTCAGCATTATCATTCAGGCATTGTGTTGCATAAACGCATAACCTTGTCCACTTCACGATTAGAGTATTTACTACTTTAGCTTTAATTAAAATACTAGTTTACCATTGCTCTGAATAATTTAGTACTGCATGCTATATTTTCACAACCGGGTATTATTTTTTGTGTAGTAGTCTTGCCTCAATTGTTTGTAAAGCTATGATATAATAATATATACAACTCACTAACTCAATTTTATTTCAATTCAGTTTCCTGCAATGAATAATACTTCTGATTGACCGTACAGTTGGAGTCCACCTAGGTGGGAGTGGAAACTTGCTTCTCCTTCACTGTTAGTGCACTAGCCACTACCACTACCATGGCACCTTCGGAAACCATGCAGCCCTTGCTTTATATATTCGGGAAAGAGAACTATGAAGCGTTGTTGTTGTAGGCAAGATGGGCAATGGAAAGTGGAAAGTTGGAAATCCGACCCCAACTCCCTTTAGTGGTTAATATAGTTGCAGACTGCAGAGACAAGGACAATATTAGTAGGACAAGGGTACCACATAACTCATTGATATAAGCAATCAGCATATTTTAAAAACCGGCTGCTGTGCAAAGTAAAACACCCAAATTAGATTTCAAGAACAAATAACAATATTTATTAGCCTAACAACAACACCCTTTCATCCCTAAGCTGGCCCACCCATCTCCCCAAACAACTCTCCCCATCTGAAGCCAATGTCCAAAATGTAAAAAAAAAGTTAAACCAAAGTCCAAAGAGTGCCAGTCTCAACTCCCATCCCACCCACAAAAAGTCCGACCCACCAAAACATTGTTTAAAAAAGGGGCAGAGGAGGGCACTAATGGTGGGCAAGGAGCTTTCTAAGGTGCCCCTTCATCCTTATTTGACTGGCTTCCAAGCAGTCCAGACTCTGCATAATGCTGTGGAAGTTGCTGTCAGAAATAGAGGGGGTGGCAGCAGTGATGCAACACCAGTGTGTAGCTGCCAGCAGACTGTGGTGCCACCATTGTGAGGCTGGAGGTGCAGGGGGCTGACTGGGGCCACCAGCTGCCAGTACACATCACGTAGAACCTCCAGCTTTTTCTGCTGCAGCCAGGCTACTACATCCTGCCAGTTTGGCGACCACTGACAGCAGGAGTTGTTAGAAAGAAAAAAGAGAAATTATAAACAAAGCTCTGTGCAAAACACTTGTTTAAAATGATGTAGTGGGTGGCCCAGTAGCAGTATATTGCTGGTCCCCTAGGACCATTCAATTTAATGTGAATAGAGTCACAGCCATTAACAACACATACCTGACATAAAACTAAAGGCAATAGGCAACTGCACTAACTATCTGAAAGGAATTAAGTCAGAATATAAACATACCACACCAGTTTTAAAAACTGTTATTTTCTTTTCTTTCAAGGCTTACCTAGTTAAATATAAACTAAACAGACACTTTGTATGGAAAACAAAAATGAATTGTCTCTCATTAGTGAGTAAGGCATTATGCACTATGGACTGGGGTACAAGTATTCTCTCTCTTGTTGTACTGTTGTACTAAATAAATGTAGGCACAATAGCTCAGCTGGCACCCTAGACGTACTCTTTACTTGTCATACTTTGCTACTCTTTGCATTTTGCAGCTGGGGCAACTGTAATATGAAATTATTTTATTTCAATGGACCTGCTCTTTCCCAAAATGCCTGTTAATCTTAACCTGACGACAAAGGTGTTGAAAATTGATACACGTCACTTATCAATCATGCGGACATCCTGTCTGCTGTAAATAGACAGTGGGAAAAAGCGATCTACACGGGATATATACTTTTGATAGTATTTAATATGTTCATCACAGACTATCCCATCCACAAACGTCAAGGCACTTACTTAGTCCCACTTTACTCCCTGGCCTCACCTATTATTTATTTTTCCAACAAATACATTTGCTTGGCAGCAAGAAAAGGAAACTTAAATTACTCTACGAAAGGATATGTTAGAGGGATTAGGCCGGGTAAGTAGACGTTTTACTAACCATCACCATGTTCCTAAGATTTGGCTACTGAGTCACTTTGGTTGACAATGTTGAAGGGGAAGAATTTGAACAGGCATAAATCCATTGTGGAAGGGTTGACAAATAATTAGGCCTGGGCGGTAAATTCCGTTCCGCTCTCGGAATTTGCGGGATTTGCGTAATTTCACGTTCTGCGGAGAACACGGAATTGCCAAAAATTCCATGGTCCGTGATTTCGCCGAATTGTTTGCTTGTTTGCGCTTTCAAAATGCGTGTTTCCGCGTGTTCGTGGAACTTTTGCGTGCTCCCGGAGATTTTTTACCATTTCGCGGAGCTTTGCGTAGCACGACTACGCAAATTCCGCTCACCCCTACAAATAATCTTGGCTATAAAAATGTGGCGCATGCAAAGAGTGGATTTTTCAAACTTTTGGGAAAGTCAAGGGGGGGGGGCAGAACTTGCGAAAGAATAATGGAGTGAGTAACTTTTAGGAAGTTACTGAGTGGGCACTGGGAGAGAAGCAAAACAAACACTTCTTTTTCCATTGCCATGCATTGACAAGTTTGTAAGAGCCACATTAACTCATGCAGACATACATTGCACAGCCAACACTGCAATGATAAATTGAACCATGCAGAAGTTAGGTCATCATGGGTGAACTGGCAAAATATCATGGGTAGGGAGGGAGGTGATGATTGATGATGGGTGAAATAAAATGATCTGCCTCGCTCAAACAAAATACTGTGAGTCAATAGAGTATACAGAAATACCACCACAACCTTTTGAATCAGAGTTTTGATACAACCATTCCTAGCAACTGAAGTAGGTGAGCACGCCCCTATCCAGAAGAGTTCTCTTGTTTCTTCATCCAAGCACTCATCCATTCATAATTTAATTGTTCTCGTATTCCTCACACTTGGCTTGGATACACACCGTTTAAGCTTTACATTCATTCTCTTATCTAGTCTTTCACCACATCCATCCACATTTATCCAGCAATCCAAATATTGTTCTAAACGCACATTTCACCACCATCCATTTGCCCACCTACACATCCTTTCACCCATTCACCCTTTCTGCTTTAAGCCACCCGAGCATTCCTTTCACCCACCCAGACAGGCATCCTTTCACTGGGTACACCCTTCTATCCATCCTGCACCCAGCTATATCTATACTTTCACCCACGTATTCACCCATGCATCCTTCACTCATATTAAATTTCACCCATCCTTTTTCGTTTCATCCTTTTTCCCCTTTTCTTTCAACCCATTGTTGTTAAACTTCATTATCAACTTTTGTCTGCTGAGTTCCAAATAGAGGAGTTCATTAACAACTCAAATCCTGTTGTTTCTGCTAAAGCGGGGTGTTCACAAATCAACCCCCCCCACCGCATTGAGCATATATTACTAATTGTCAATATGCAAGCAATGTGGCTTACTATCGCCCGTCTCTTCCGCCGCTGGGACCCCCATTTAACTGCTGCTGCTGCATCCGCTCTACTGGTGCTCTCGCTGCCGGTCTCGGCACTGGTGTTCTGTGCAGCTAGAAAAATCATTACACATTTTAGATGCCAGATATGCCAATCAGGTATTTGTTTTTTAGCAAAATACAACCACAATACTTCACCACAATACTTCACTACAGTTTGGTTACACTGTGTCTTCTAACAAAATATCACGTTGGGCATTTTGTTGTTTGCCAATGTTTGAAAAGTCAGGTAGCAAGCCTACCAAAAATGTTTTGTAATGGAGGCAGAACTGTGATGAATCTGAGTCAATAAAGCGCAATGAAGGGGAGGCACAATTGATCAATGAAGGACATATGGTCTTGGTTGGCAAATGCAATGGGGCCATCCTCATACTGCTAGCTATGCTGCACAGCCACCAACTGATGGTATACTATGATAATAATGCATACATAACATTGGGGGTTTTACCATTGCCACTCTCATTTTACTGTTTGAACATGAACAAGAAAAAGAAAGCCTTTTCAACAAACATGAATACAATACCTTACTTGGGCATGCATTCTTCACAGTAGAGTACCTGACCTAAAAGAGGTTCCCTGAGTCTCACAGTATCACCAGTCTACAAGGTAAGAGGAGAGGGAAAGCTTACTGACAAAGCAGAAGAAAGGAAGCTACAGAAAAGACAGACTAGTATAGACAGTTTGATGTCAAGTACAGTAACTTAAAGTATAGAAAATAAGTAATTAGGATTATGCAATTATAAGGAGAATTTAGGAAACAATTAGAAGAAAGAGGAGTTGGAAAAAAATTAGGAGACAGGCCAAGCAAAAAGGAAACATTATTATAAATGTTGAGCAGTAAACAATAGGGAAATATTAATATTAACAACAGGAGGACTTACTGGGGCCAGCAGAGTCATCTGCCAAGGCACTTGTGGAGTCAGTGGCACCTCAGGCTCCCTCGCCCGCCTCGCTGGATCCAGGCCCATCCTCTTCTGGCCCCTATATTGCAATGTAATCAATAAATTTAAGAAAATAAGATTAATGGTGCTGTTCATAATAATCTCCACAACAATATTTTGACAGGGATTGGCATACACAGTAACACTGAACTTTCCTAAATCAGATTTCTGATGGTATTATTAGTATCGCGGATCTACTTCTAATTTCCTAAACCTACCCCTATTCCAAATTTCCTAAACTACATTTTGGAACTACCAATAAACTGCAACGAATGATCTTTGCTTTTCATCTCATTCTCAGTCTCAACTCCCTTTGACGGGCCTACTCAGGGGGATATTTACTACATAATGTTGGAGCACAGTCTTATGCCAAAATTGGTAACGCTGCACTCCAACATTATTTGATCGTAGGTGTGCGCCATATTTACAAAAATACAGTGCACCCTTGTGTTTCCCCTAGCGCTGCCGCTAATAAAGCTGCCTAGCACCAGGGCAGGCACTCTTGCGCCATGTTGCATGGAGGCCTGTGCTACAGGGATGATTGTATATGTACAGGAAGGGACACCTTCATGCACACAAACAATTTTGAAAGGTGATTTGCTCTTTCTATGAGGAAAAGAATAAAAAATTAGGAGAAGTTAATAATTTCCAAGACCAGGTATTACCTAATCTCACTTTTTGGTGCTGCTCCAGCATTGTAGATATGAGGCAGCGTCAAAAAGCAATGGGTGTTGCGGCAGAATGCCCACTGCACCCATTTCACATCCCTTTCACGCTAAGTGAAGTGTTAAAATGGCCTTATTTACAGGTGCCGGTAAGCCACGTCAAGTATAAATAGGAGAAAGGAATATGGCCACTAGTATGTTGCTAAAAGTGACTTTCTGGTGGTGCTATCCCCTTGTAAATATGCCCCCCAGTCTCCATTTGATTCAATGCATCGATGCATGCATACTACACATCACTGGGAAAATGCTTAGGGTTGGGACTGTACGAGCTATGAAAAATAAAGGCACAGAGAAGTGGGAGGAACATGCAAACTCACTAATACTAATTAACTAAAACTATCTTAGTAACAGAACAGAGGAGTCTCTGCCTGACTTCTTAAATAAACAACCCAAGCGAGCGCCAAAAAGTAGAATTAGTCACGGAGCACCTGTTTACTCCAGATGATGGTCACATAGTATTTGTAACATAAACTTAACTTCAACCTGAGTGTGAGCAACATCCTTGCTATTTGTCAAAAATTAGCATAGATAGAACACAACAAATAAATAATTATTACTTACCAAGCTCAGCAAACTCCATACCCAGCAGGTCAAGCAGGTCCTGGTCCCTATCCAGGATGTCATTCCACTGGTGTGTATGCTGTTGTTGGGTGTGCCGGACCCCAGAGCAGCAGCGCACAGCCTGGCACACCCAACCCCAGTGCTGCCTATGCTCCCGGATGCCATACCCACTGCCGTACGTGCTGCCTGCTGCCTGGGTAGAGGGGAGGTGGCGATGCACATACAAAATGAGCACAGCCACCTCCACGTCTGAGAAAATGGCACAGGGTTGCACCCCTTCAAGGCAGCAGCTGGTGGTGCTGGTTTAGGGGGACCTGAAACTGCCTCTTCCCTGCTCTGCCATAGCACTGGGTGGGAGGAAGAGAAGAGTATAGAAAGAAAAGAAGGAAGCAAGGAAAGAAAGAAAGTGAGAAAATAAAGCAAAAAATAAAGAAAGTAGAAAAGTCACAAAAAACAAAATACACACACACAAAGCTACACAATAAGATAATAAATAAAAATGAGGGGTAGATAAATTAGAGAGAGTTAGGATTACATAGAATAAGGGGGATTCAAAAGTAGGCCTGCACTATAAAAGAACAAAAAACAAGATGCCCCCGACCATGCGAATCGTGTGGTGCTGTTTGCATGTGATTTCAGGTGCGAGAACGCTCTTTGCGTTGCATATGAGGTAAAATATTGCGAAAACCGGCGCAATAAGTAACCCCGCATGTTCAGGGAACTCCGTTTAGTGCTGCAGAGTCTTTTTGACACTTCCCAGAGTTCTTTGTAGCACGACTCCACACACTCCGCCTGGGCCTCATCTACTCTTGGGAATGCTACATAGACGATGTCAAAGCATCTGGACAGGGACAGATAACCAAATAAAGAGTTATTACATTTTTCTGAATGACAATTCTTTCGATGTAACATTCACACTAAACATGTCCCAAACCAGAATCCAATTCTTGGATGTTGAGTTATAAGTAGCAGGCAACAGCATACAGAGTACATTGTTCAGGAAGGGGATGGCTGTGAATAGTATTTTACATTACAACAGTGTCCATCCCTCTTGCACCAAACATACTATTTTGTTTGGTAAAATGATTAGGATGTGGAGGAACTGTAGTGAGGATGTCCATTTTGAACAGCACATTGGGCAAACAGTCACCAGGCCACGAAACAGAGGGTATAAGGAACCGGAGTTTCTGAGGGTGGCGACTAAAGCCATATGGCTTAAAAGAATTGACACCCTAGAAGTCAAACAAAGGGGGAATGCTATGGAATTGTTATCGTTCATCACTACAAATTCTATATTAAATCATGATTTATTTAAAATCTTACACAAACATTGGTCACTTTTGAAAGATGTCTCTGGATTTGGGATGTTACTGTTGGACAGACCCTCAGTGACTTATAGGAAAAGTAAAATAATTAGAGAACTCCTGTTACCTAGCTAGACTCTACCAAAAACCACAATGCACACCACTTGGTTAAAGCATCCCAATGGTTTTTTATGTAAGGGAATGCAATATCTGCTACCTGGAATTGAATAAAACATGGGATTTCATATACAACACAAAAAAGGTACCATGTCCATTGTTTCATTAATTGTCAATCATGTTTTGTCTATGTAATCATCTGGGTTTGCAATAAGATTTATATTGGCAGCACCACACGCCAACTGAGATCCTGTATTCAGAAACACCTCAGAGCCTGTAACACACTTGGGGCAGATTTACAAGAAACTAACGCAGCGCGGTGCCGCAAGGCATTTTGCTGCACCGTGCTGCGTTAGTTTTGAGGCAAAGGGATGCGACATATTTATAACGATATGTTGCATGTCTGTGCTTCCCCCTGTGCTGGCGCACAAACTGCTGCCATGCACAGGTTGGATCAAACCAGCCTCGTCTAGAGGAGATGCGAGTAGGGGTATTACTTACAAGATTGGATTTCACATCCTTCATAATAAGTTCAAAAGCATCCACCACAGTTGTTTGGGGATAGTCTAAATCAAGACAAATCATTATTTCAGAATATCTATTATTAACCACAAAAGGGGTCCACTTTTTCTTTATAGATAATGCCCCATTTAAGAGATATCCAATTTTTCCCCCTATATACGGCTTTGGAATACAGCTAGTATCCATAGTGTTTAATTTTCCCCATATCATTTTACACACTAATGCTGTCTGATCACTAAAGTGTGAAGTATAAATTTGTATATCTCTAAAGAGGACTTTTAGTGGTGTTGAGACTATCATGTAGTCAATGGTGGTCCCCTGCAAGTTGGTTCCAATGGTTTATGTAACATGCCTGTGTTTATATCCAACGGATTGATAATTTCTAAATTCCTTGTAATAAGCAATGTGAGATATTGGCCTGGTATATGCTGTCCACTAGTTATAGTGGGCACCGTGTACCAGTCCAAACAACCCCTTAGAGGCGATAGGTTAAAGACAACCTTATTTGAAAGCTATCCTAGTGGTAGCTATGCAGAGCAGCCTTCAGGCTAAGTCTTGAAGGAATGTAAAGCAGCTTGTTTTACCAGCCTATAATCTCTTGAATGACTAAATGAAAGGAGATCCACACCAGGTATATATATAAAATATATGTATTTATTTCTAAACACACCCTACTAGTCTCCTTATGAGGCTAGAGGTCAAAGCACATATGTTACACTTCAAATATCACAGTAAATTGGCACAATATAGGTTAGGCCCTAGGGGCGAACCAAATCATATTTTAAGAAAGTGGTATAAGAACCACGACTTGACTAGACAGAAGGCCTAGAGCCTGTAGAATCGATCGCTGGGACCCCAAGGAACCACCCAAGGTAGTGACACAGGGGACCCACGGGGGACATGTGCAGTGTGAGAACACAGCCGCGAGCACTGTTAGCTTTTATGGGGAAAGTCGAGGTTGGAATTTTAAAGTTTAAGGATACTTAGAGGTGGACTAGGAGCAAACCCTTTTGGATTTAGATGGTTCTAGGGCCAACATCCACAGGAGCACCAGAGTACTCATGTTACCTCACCCAGGGAAGCCAGGTGCATAGGTGTCAAATGGCGTCAGGTCACGTTGTCGTTTTCAATGGCAGGAGACTGAAAAGTGCTGCTGCCGGGAAGAAGAGAAGTGTCCAAAGACATACAAGCCTGGATCGAAGATGTGAAGAAACTGAAAGCAGAGGGGACAGAGTCTGGGTCACTTGCCAGTGACCAGGGGCACGATAGTCGAGTGCCCACCGATGTCAGGTGCTACAGGTGCGAGGAGGGGAAGCTTGACTCTTCAGCCACGAGGACCAGGAGTTGTTGAGGATGACCAGGAGCTGGATTCAAGCTGTCCCACGAAGTATGTCGAGAGCTGTAGTGTCGGTGCCCGGATTGGACAGAACAAGCCTTGGCAACAGCAACCCACGCAGGAATAGGAAAGGTGCTTTGGTGCGGACCAGCAAGGTTCTGGGGACTCCCCAAGTGATGGAGAGTCAGGGCACGTCTGAACCAACCAGGGAAGCCCAATTAAAGTTAAAGTTTCCTTTAAAGACCCACCAGTCAACGAACCAGGGATCGTGAAGGTACCTCGAGCAGAAACACAAAGGGCCGCCTCACGGAACACTCCTGGAGTGTAGGCCAGCAATCTTCGGTGGAAAAGGTGCTCCGGGTCTGGGCTACAAGTATCCCAATGCACAGCCTCAAGGGATGTCGAGAGTTTAATACACTAGCAAATGTGAACAGTGTCCAGGGGTTCCAGTTCCATGGTACCCACGAGGGCTGCGGGTCTCAGCTTTGCTGGGGACTCGGGTCTGACTCTCGGAAATGTGGAAACCCACCTGCTGTGTTGCAAATACATTGGAGTCCAGCGGGAGCTTCGGAGATGCAAACCGGTCAGATGCGTCTTTGGTGCCTGCCTTGCATGGGAGTAACTCCTTTACTCCAAGGGAGATTCTTCAGTCATCTAATCGAGTAGATCGTCGAAGTTCCAGGATTTCTGTATCAGAGTTTCGGCCAGGTGTAATCTAAAGTCCTGTAGCCAGGGGTTCCTTTCTTATACCTAAGGAAGGGGTTGGACATACTCTTGGGTCCCACCTATGGGAGGGTCAGGAAAGAGGGGTGGCTACACCCATTTCCTTTGTCCAGATTCGCACCAGAGCAGGGGCTGGTAGCCCCTGCAACCGGTTTGAACTGGACTATGCACAGGGACACCAAATGTGCCCCCAGTGCTGAACTTCAAAGCACTCTTGGAGTGCACCCACCCAGCCCTAATCCACTAAGGCCTGTCTGGGATGTGATAACACCTCCCTGTGAAAGGAAACCTATTGTCCAGGCCTTCCCTGCCGGAGTTTCGGTCCGCAGCAGGAGACCAGACTCGTGTCTGTGGCTGGCAGCATCCATTTTGTGATGCCCGGGCTCTATTAGCTGGTACCGGGTATACCGGTGCTGTCATGTCTCTCCCTCTAGAAGGGTGGGATTATACTCCCACACCAGTGACTGGTGTGGGGGTATGATTCCAAGGTATTTGACACCAAACACAACATGTTTCCATGCAGCCATCCCAAAGTTAGCATTTACCACAAGGTTATAATGCACTTAAGAGTATGTGGTCGGGCTGTATCACAGACAACCCCGGAGAATAGATTCCGAAAGGCTGCAGAGGGGCTCTGATCATGCATGGGCACCCTCTCACATAAAGCCAAGAACCCTGCCTTCAGGATTGAAAAGACCTGCCATAGGGGTGACTGATAGGTTGATATGTGCAGTGATAGGGTGAGATAGAGTAAACCTATATCTCAGTAAGGGGTGCATGCACCACCTCACTCAGGCTGCAGTAGCAGTCCTTTTTGTGTAATTTTGGAAGGCTTCCCAGGGGTGGCATAATACATGCTGCAGTCCCTGGTAGGCCTCTGGGGTACCTATGCCCTGGGTACATAGTATACCATATACTATGGACTTATAAGGGTACCCCAGAATTATTATTATTATTATTATTATTAGAAATTTTTATAGAGCGCGTAGTCACCCTGAGGTATCCCAGCGCTAAGGATCCCTACACCTGTGGGGTCGGGGTGAGAAAAAAAAGGGGGGGACAGCAATTTTAAACAGATGTGGTTAAAAAAAATTAAGGGAACAAGTGTGTTTTGAGTCGTTTCCTGAATCGCAGGTAGTTAGGTTCTTTCCTCAGGTCTCGGGGGAGAGCGTTCCATAGGCGAGCTGTGTGGATCGAGAAGCGCCTTCCACCCGTGCGGGCTTTCTTGAATCTCGGCAAGATGATGAGGGACTCCTTGTCCGATCGGAGGGATCTAGGGGCTTTATACGGTTGTATAAATTTCCTCAGAATGGGGGGGCCCTGATTCTGCAGTAGTCTATGGGCCAGGCTTAAGGCTTTGAATATTACTCGTTCCCTTACTGGAAGCCAGTGAAGGAGCTTCAGAGCAGGTTTGGCTGAAGCTCTGGCAGGGGTGTGCGTGAGGATCCGGGCGGCAGACATTTTGGATTTTCTGTAGTTTGTTTAGGGTTGCTTCGGGTGCGCCCAGGTATATAGCGTTGCTATAGTCAAGCCTGGACAGTATGAGGCCTTGGATGAGAAGTCTTTGCGATGTGGGTGGAAGAAGGGGCAGGATCTTTCTCATCGATTTGAGTAGCCCGAAGCAGGTGCCTGCTACTTTTTTGGCCTGCGTGGAGAATGAAAGGTCTGTTTCAATCCATACTCCCAGGCTTTTTACTTCCTGTTTGGGGGCAGGGGGGGTCCCAAACAGGGTGGCCAGATGTTCAAAGGGAAGGTGAGTCCTTTCTGACCCAAAAGGAGAATGTCAGTTTTAGAACCATTCAGCTTTAAGGCTGAGTTATTCATCCACCCTTGGATCTGCGTCAAGCAGTTAAATAGGTCCGCAGGCTGTTGACTAGGGTGGGAAAGGGAGACAACTAGTTGTGTGTCATCCGCATAACTGACAATGCTCACTCCGAACGGGGTGACAACCTCCTCCAATGGGGACATATAGATGTTAAACAATATGGGGCTCAGGGAGGAGCCCTGAGGCACGCCACATTGGAGGGGTGTGTCGGAGGAGCGGGTGTTATTCTCCCATATCTGGAAGGAACGTTGGGCCAGAAAGGAGGAAAGCCAGGATAGAGCGGTGCCTTCTACTCCTACCTTCTTGAGCCGTTTGACCAGGAGTTGGTGGTTGACGGTGTCGAAGGCCGCGTTCAGGTCGAGGAGGATCACTGCCACTGATCCTCCCTCGTCCAAGAGCGCTCTGGCCTCCTCCACTGCTGCCAGGAGGGCGATGTCGGTGCCCTGTCCTGGGCGGAAGCCTGTCTGCGAATTTCTTAGCATCCAATTTAGAATCCAATCAATTTAGATTTAGAATCCAATCTGGATTGTACCTAAGGTACATGGAATCACTTTAGAGAGGAAGCAGCAATACTGGGGTCCTGGATAGCAGGGCCCCAGCCAGACTAAAGTAAAAAAAACAGTGAAACATCAGCAAAAAGTGGGGGTAACCATAAGAAGCAGATCCTACCCCCCAAACGCAGGGACACTAAACTAACCTTGACCAGTTGAGTCTTCATGTTCTAAGTGGAAATATCTGGAGAGTCCATCTGCATTGTCATGGTAACTCCCAGGTCTATGTTCCACTGTATAGTCCATCCCCTGTAGGGAAATGGACCACCTTAAAAGTTTGGGGTTTTCACCCTTAATCTGTTTTAGCCATATGAGGGGCTTATGGTCTGTCTGAACAATGAAGTGAGTACCAAACAAGTATGGCCTCAACTTCTTCAGAGCCGAAACCACAGCAAAGGCCTCCCTTTCAATAGCTGACCAACGTTTCTCTCTGGGGGTCAGCCTTCTGGTAATAAAAGCTACTGGCTGATCCTGACCTTCATCATCCAACTGTGACAGTACAGCCCCTACCCCCAACTCAGATGCATCTGTTTGCAAAATTAACTTTTTGGAGTAATCAGGACTCTGCAGAATGGGAGCAGTGCACATGGCCTGCTTTAGGTCATCAAATGCCTTTTGACAGCTAACTGTCCACTGAACTTTCTTGGGCATTTTTTTAGAAGTAAGGTCATTCAATGGAGTCACTATGGATCCATAATCTTTACAAATCTTCTGTAGTACCCAGTCAGGCCCAAGAAAGCTCTGACCTGAGTATTGGTGGTTGGAGCAAACCAGTTCATTATGGTCCGGATTTTGCTCTGCAATGGTTGAACCTGGCCTCCACGTACAAGGTGGCCCAGGTACACAACCTGACTCTGCCCTATCTGGCACTTAGTGGCCTTGATAGTTAGGCCTGCTTTTTGCAGTGCCTCCAAAACATTCCTCAGGTGGACCAGGTGATCCTCCCAGGTGGAGCTAAAGAGGGCAATATCATCTAGATATGCTGCACTATAGGCTTCCATGCCTATAAGGACTTTATTCACCAACCTTTGGAAAGTGGCAGGTGAATTCTTCAAACCAAAGGGCATCACCACAAATTGGTAGTGCCCACTAGGGTTAGAAAATGCTGTCTTTGGCTTTGCATCATCAGCTAGTCTGATCTGCCAGTAGCCAGCTTTCAAGTCAAATGTGCTCAGAAACTTGGCTGAGGCCAAAGTATCTATAAGCTCATCTGCCCTTGGGATGAGATGGGCATCAGTCCTAGTGACTGCATTGAGACCCCTGTAGTCCACACAAAACCTCATCTCTCTTTTGCCATCTTTGGTGTGAGGTTTAGGCACAAGGACTACTGGACTAGGCCAAGGGCTATCTGAGGGTTCAATAACTCCCAAATCCAACATCTTGTGGACTTCTGTCCTGATACAGTCCATGACATGATCAGGTTGCCTGTAAATCTTATTTTTAACAGGCAGACTGTCCCCAGTGTTCACTTCATGAGTGCACCAGGTAGTCTGACTTAGAGTCAGTGAGAACATATGCCTAAACTGGCTGAGATCTTTTCTGCAGTCAGTTTGTTGCTGGACAGTGAGGCTGGCTGCCAGGGATACACCATCTAATGACCAATCATCAGGGTTCTGAGAGAGCAGGTCAGGGAGTGGGTCACTCTCTTCCTTCTGTCCCTCATCAGTTGCCATTATCAAGCCCATGTCAGCCCTGTCGACATATGGTTTCAGTCTGTTGACATGGAGTACCCTATGGGGACTCCCGGAAGTTCAAAGGTCTACCAAGTAGGTAACCTTTCCCTTCTGTTCAACAATTGTATGGGGGCCACTCCACTTATCTTGGAGGGCTGCTGGGGCCACAGGCTCCGACACCCACACCTTCTACCCTGGCTGGTAAACAGTCAGCACAGCCTTTTGGTCATGCCTTTTGTAATTCCTGGCTAGCCTCAAGGTTTTTAGTTGCCTTTTTCATATACTCTGCCATCCTGGAGCGGAGACCAAGTACATAGCCCACTATGTCCTGTTTAGGGGGTTTGAGAGGTAACTCCAATTCCTCCTTCACCAGACACAATGGACCCCTAACAGGATGTCCAAACAAAAGTTCAAAAGGACTGTAACCACCCCCCTTTTGAGGAACCTCCGTGTAGGTAAATAAAAGGCAGGGCAAAAGTCTGTCCCATCTGCGCCTAAGCTTTTCTGGGAGACATTTAAACAAGCCTTTCAAGGTTTTGTTGAATCTTTCAACTAAACCATTGCATTGCGGGTGATAGGGGGTGGTGAATTTGTAATTCACTCCACACTCCTGCCACATTGCAGTCAAGTAACTAGACATGAAGTTGCACCCCTGTCTGATACTACCTCCTTAGGAAAACCCACCCTTGAGAATACTCCCAAGAGGGCCCTTGACACCACAGGTGCTGTGGTGGTCCTAAGTGGAATTGCTTCTGGGTACCTAGTGGCATGGTCCACCACCACCAGGATAAATCTGTGCCCAGAGGCTGTCTGAGGATCCATGGGACCAACTATATCAATCCCCACCCTCTAAAAGGGAACCCCCACCACAGGTAGTGGTATCAGGGGGGGCTTTGTGGTTCCACCTGCCTTCCCACTGGCTTGACAGGTTATGTTATGTTATGTTACCTGGTTTTATATAGCGCACAGCTGCCCCAGCAAAGGGGCGTCCCGGCGCTTCTTGAACAAAAAGACCGGCATACAGCGATTCAAAGAAAAGAACCGAGTCAGACCTAAACACCCCATGAGAACAAATAGGTCTTAACGGCTTTCCTGAAAGTCAAAAGTTCGTCAATGGCGCGGATATGGGCAGGAAGTGAGTTTCACAGCTTGGCAGCTAGTACACTAAAAGAGCGGCCACCGGCCCGAACCCTTTTAAAGCGTGGGACTGTGGCCAGATGCGAGCCTGAAGATCTTAGGGACCGCGATGGTACATATGGTAGAATAAGCTGTTCGAGAATCGGAGGGGAAGAATATTTCAAGATCTTAAACACGAGACAAAGGGACTTAAACTTAATTCTCTGAGAGACCGGGAGCCAATGTAGACCAGAAATAGTTCTTTTTGCTGAGCATGATCTAGGCAGGCCGACCAGGGCTCTAGCAGCAGCATTTTGAACTCGTTGGAGGTGACACAGGAGCGACAAAACTCATTGGTGTCTTCAGACATGTGGGGCCAATGAAAGTGAGGGAGAATTCTGTCCCAAGTCTTGTTTTGGCCCAGGTGACCTGCTATGGGAATATCATGGACTAGTGTCAATAGGAAGCCCCTAATCTTCAGAGATCTTACCAACCTCCTGGAAGCACCAGGCTTGGGGTCTCTACTCTCTGAGTATAGGAGTCCATCATCCCAATATACTTTATGGGTTCCACTAGCCTTCCCAGCAGCCTCATCAGCAGATTGCTTTCTGAGGGGTTCAAGAGAGGGGCGGCTCAGCTGTTCCTGGCTCAGATCTGCCCTGGAAGGGCCCTCTGTCGCCAAGAACTCAACCTGATCAGGCTTAAGATCCTCTGGGACAGTTCCTTCTTCAGGACTAAGATCATCTCCCTCAGGAGGCTGATCTGTATTCTGAGTCAGGGGGGAAGGCACAGCCTTAACCCTACTGCTCCTCCTCTTGGGAGGCACCTGGTCCTTTCTTTCAGGATCTAGTGCCTTTTCAGTGATAGGCATTTTGGCCTGTGGCCTGGCCACAGCAAATACATGTGCAGGGATTCCTAGCATTTCTGCATGTGTCCTGAGCTCAACTTCTGCCCAAGCTGAAGTTTTGAGATCATTCCCAAGCAAGCATTCAACAGGGAGGTCTGCACTTACCACAACTTTCTTGAGGCCAGTAACCCCTCCCCAGGAGAAATTAACAACTGCCAAGGAATGGTCTGTCCTGACATTGCTAGCATTGGTCACTTGGTACATCTCACCAAGTATAATCTGCTCAGGAGCCACACGATCTTTTGTCACCATTGTGACACTTGCTCCTGTGTCCCTGAATGCCATAGCCTCTTTTCCATTTATCAAAGGCTGTTGTCTGTATTTGCCCAAGTAAGTGGGACTCACAAAGGAGGACCTATCCATGCCTCCATCACAGATCAGGACAGCCTGAGTTGGAACTCTGACTAGGCCAGAGTCCATCTCAGAACCTAGGGTTAACCCTACTACACCCTTATTCTGAGTACCACCAATTGTAGCTGCACTAGGGGGGAACAGTTGCCTTAGGGGCAATGGTGGCTGGAGTTGAGTCTTTAGACTTTGTACAATCCCTATTGCAATAGGTTTTCTGCTTCCAGATTTGACACCATGGTTTCCTTTGGCCTTTTCCTTTGTTAGATTGGGACCCCCCCCTAGATGCAGATTTTTGGGGACCTTGAGAAGACTTCACCCTTTTACCCACCCCGCCCTTATCAGAGTTCTTTGAATCTTGCTTCTTTGGGTCACCACCTTTGTTCTGAACCTTCTGCTTCACCCTGGTTCTGACCCATTTGTCTGCCTTCTTTCCCAATTCTTGGGGAGGGGTCAGATCAGAGTCCACCAGGTACTGATGCAATAGCTGATTTTGACAATTATAAATGATTTGCTCCCTCATAATTAAGTTATACAATCCTTTGAAATCACACACCTTAGTAGCACAATCTAAAAAGTCCACCCAGTCTTGATTCTGTGTCTTTTGGGTATCCCTGAACTGTATCCTGTATTGTTTAGTGGTTAGGCCAAACCCTTCAATCAGTACACTCTTCAAGATTTGGTAATCATCAGCATCCTCCTCTCTAACAGTGAGGAGCTTATCTCTACCTTTGTCTGCAAAGGTGAGCCACAAGATTGCTGCCCACTGCTCCTGGGGGACCCTCTGAAATTTACAGGCCCTTTCCAGTGCAGTAATCCATTTGTGGATGTCATCCCCACTCTGTTAGGGAGGGACAATCTTGCTTAGGTTTCTATGATCATGAGACCTTTCCCTAACACTAGGGATGTTGCTGTCAACATGGGGATCTAGCACCTTCTAGTTTTCTGAAGCTCTAGGGACTCCCTTTCTAAAGACAACTGCTCTCTTCTGATTCTAAGCTGAGTCTCCTCATACATGAGCAGTCTCTCGTTCCTCTCATGAGAGGATTCCCTCCTATGAGAAGGTCCCTATGTAGGTGTCAGAATGGCTAGACTCCTGAGAAGGAGATCTTGACCTTATAGGCACACTCCCAACTCTTCCAGGTGAAGCAAAGAGAGGGCCATTGTGGCCATCTTTCTCATATTCAGGAGGAGTTGAATCTTCCAGGTTAAGATCATTGTCATCTTCCTGGGCAGCTCCAGAGGTCAGGTCCGGGATACCTTCACCCCTTGACCCTTCCTCATCTGCTGCCCCACCCGCTCTGCCTACCCCTTCAGACCCTGAGGTCTTTCTGAGATCATCCAACAGCAGTACCTCTATGAGGCGTTGGGTGTTTGCACTTTTCCCTGTCTTCAATTTCCTAGTACTACACAATGCTCTCACTTTCAAGAATGGGAGTTTGTCATACGTGGATGCTAGAAGCCCATTGGCTTCTGGCAGGGACCTACTGGTTCCTGGCCTTGAAGACATCACTAGTGAGGTGTGGTGTATGCACCTACCTACTCTAGTGTGGTCTACTAAACACTCTTGAGTTATAGAAAGCCCTTGACACACAACCCCAAGTTCAGTAGAACTTACTGTAGTTTAAGCTTGAATTATAATTACCTCAGGTACCTTTAGTGGTTTTCATTTAGTCACTCACTTGAGATTATCTGGTAAAACAATGGCAAGCTTGAATCCCAACCGCTGCACACCAATGTGAGAAGTTGGCCTGACATATGCTGTCCACTAGTTATAGTGGGCACCTTGCACAAGTCCAAACAACCCCTTAGAGGTGATAGGTTAAAGACAACCTTATTTGAAAGCTATCCTAGTGGTAGCTATGGAGAGCAGCCTTCAGGCTATGTCTTGAAGGAATGTAAAGCAGCTTGTTTTACCAGTCTATAATCTCTTGAATGACTAAATGAAAGGAGATCCACACCAGGTATATATATAAAATATATGATTTTATTTCTAAACATACCCTACTAGTCTCTTTATGAGGCTAGAGGTCAAAGCACATATGTTACACTTCAAATATCACAGTAAATTAGCACAATATACGATAGGCCCTAGGGGCGAACCAAACCATATATTAAGAAAGTGGTATAAGAACCACGACTTGACTAGGCACAAGGCCTAGAGCCTGTAGAATCGCTGGGACCCCAAGGAATCACCCAACGTAGTGATACAGGGGACCCACGGGGGATGTGTGCAGTGTGAAAACACAGCCGCGAGCTCCGTTAGCTTTTATGCGGAAAGTCGAGGTTGGAATTTTAAAGTTTACGGACACTTAGAGGTGGACTAGGAACAAACCCTTTTGGATTTTGATGGTTCTAGGGCCAACACCCACAGGAACACCAGAGTACTCGTGTTACCTCACCCAGTGAAGCCAGGTGCATAGGTGTCAAATGGTATTGGGTCGCGTCCTCATTTTCAATGGCAGGAGACAGAAAAGTGCTGCTGCCGGGAAGAAGGGAAGTTTCCAAAGAGATCCAACCCTGGATTGAAGATGTGACGAACCTGAAAGTAGAGGGGACAGAGTCTGGGTCACTTGCCAGTGACCAGGTGCACGATAGTCGAGTGCCCACCGATATCGAGTACTTCAGGTGTGAGGAGGGGAACGTAACTCTTCAGCCACGAGGACCAGGAGGCATCGAGGACAACCAGGAGCTGGATTCACGTTGTACCACGAAGGATGTCGAGAGCTGCAGTATTGGTGCCCGGATTGGACACAACAAGCCTTGGCAACAGCAACCCATGCAGGAAGATTAAAGGTGCTTCGGTGCGGACCAGCAAGGTCCTGGGGACTCTCCAAGTGATGGAGAGTCAAGGCATGTCTGGAGCAACCAAAAAAGGCCAATTAAAGTTAAAGTTTCCTTCGCAGGGACCCACCAGTCAACGGACCAGGGATCGCGAAGGTACCTTGAGCAGAAACACAAAGGGCCGGCTCACGGAACACTCGTGGAGTGTAGGCCAGCAATCTTCAGTGGAAAATGCACTGGGGGTCTGGGCTACAAGTAACCCAATGCACAGCCTCAAGGGGCGTCGAGAATCTAATGCACTTGCAAATGTGCACAGTGTCCAGGGGTTCCGGTTCCACAGTACCCACATGGGCTACGGGTCTCAGCTTTGCTGGGGACTTGGGGCAGCCTCTGGGAAGTCTGGAAACCCACCTCTTGTGTTGCAAATACTTTGGCATCCAGCTGGAGCTTCAGAGATGCAAACTGGTCAGATGCATCTTTGGTGCCCGCCTTGCAGGGGAGTAACTCCTTTACTCCAAGGGAGATTCTTCAGTCATCTTGTCGTGTAGACCATCGAAGTTCTGGGATTTCTGTATCAGAGTTTCGTCCAGGTATAATCTGAAGTCCTGTAGCCAGGGGTTCTTTTCTTATACCCAAGGAAGGGGTTGGACATACTCTGGGGAACCACCTATGGGAGGGTCAGGAAAGATGGGTGGGTTCCTTTGTCCAGATTCACACCAGAGCAGGGGCTGGTAGCCCCTGCAACTGGTTTGAACTGAACTATGCACAGGGACACCAAATGTGCCCCCAGTGCTGAACTTCAAAGCACTCTTGAAGTGCACCCACCAAGCCCTAATCCACTAAGGCCTGTCTGGGAGGTGATAACACCTCCATATGAAAGGAAACCTATTGTCCAGGCCTCCCCTGCCAGAGTTTTGGTCAGCAGCAGGAGGCCAGACTCGTGTCTGTGGGTGGCAGCATCCATTTTGTGATGCCAGCGCTCTGTTAGTTGGTACCGGGTATACCGGTGCAGTCATGTCTCTCCCTCTAGAAGAGTGGGATCATACTCCCACACCAGTTACTGGTGTGGGTGTATGATTCCAAGATGTTTGATACCAAACACGACATGTTTCCGTGTAGCCATTCCAAAGTTAGCATTTGCCGCAAGGTTATAATGCACTTAAGAGTATATGGTCAGACTGCATCATAGTCAACTCCGGAGAATAGATTCTGAAGGCTGCAGATGCATGGGCACCCTCTCACATAACACCAAGCACCCTGCCTTCAAAATTGATAAGGCCTGCCAAAGGGCTGACTGATAGGTTGATATGTGCAGTGATAGGGTGAGATAGAGTAAACCTATATCTCAGTAAGGGGTGCATGCACCACCTCACTCAGGCTGCAGTAGCAGTCCTGTGGTGTCATTTTGGAAGGCTTCCCAGGGGTGGCATAATACATGCTGCATCCCCTGGTAGGCCACTGGGGTACCTATGCCCTGGGCACATAGTTTACCATATACTAGGGACTTATATGTGTACCCCAGAATCGAATCTGGAGTGTTCCTAAGGTACGTGGAATCAATTTAGAGAGGAAGTAGCTAGTCTGGAGTCCTGTATAGCAGGGCCCCAGGCAGACTAAATTTGAATAACAGTGAAACATCAGCAAAAAGTGGGGGTAACCATAAGAAGCAGATCCTACTCTCCTACAAGCAACCTATTAAGTGCTTGGCCGTAATCATTGTGTTTAAAGTGAGGTATTACTTCTCCTTCCTCATTTACTAGACCACACACTGATTGTATCATATTGTGACAACTATGTACATTAAAATCACCCACCCATAAGATGTTTACAGTACTATTGTAATCTCTAGTGTATGCTTCAATTGTTTTTTCCACTAAATCTAGGATTCTTGACTTATCTATTGAAAAATTAGTCTTGTAATATTTAATTAAAAGAATGATAGTACCTTCCAGGCTTTTGATTAGCAAGACGTTATAGTTTATGGAATCATTGCAGATAGCTAGTATCTTGAAATTTAGAGTATTTCTTACCAGTGTCAATATACCTCCACTTGCACGTCCTGCTCTGGACGGGAGGGCTGGTGTAAAATATGATCGAAAGCAGTCTAAATGGACTGATCCTGTTTCCATGTATCTTGTAGACATATTAAATCATATTTATTAATAAGTTCTATCCAGTTTTGATCAGCTAGTTTATGTCTTAACCCCGCTATATTCCAACTAATTAAATTCAGCCACCCAGTTCCTACTTCGGATATCTGGGGGAGCTTTGGAGCGATACCAGTGGGTACCTGTTCTATGTCTATCATCATGCCATCATCCCTCTGTCAATCGTAAGAGTCCAGGCCTTCTAGAATTGCAAACCGATTATTAATCGGTATCGAAGGCTTTAGCCTTGGTTCGTAAAGCTGCCCTGCTATCGCCTGGACGGGTGTTAATTTGTTCCTAAATTCCCATTGAGTTACATTTCTGTTTATTGGTCTATAAAAAAGCCTAGGGGGAGAGCAAAGATCTGTGAATTAGAGGATGGACAACTGGGTAGAAACTCCAGTAGTTTCTTAACCAGAAGAGGGCTCCTAAAATTAACTACTATACACTCCCCTCCTATGAATTTATTATAATTGCCTACCCACCCCACTCTTCTTGCCATATTAACATGGGTAAAACGTTGTAGACCTCCTGGGGAATATTTATTCAGCCAGTGTAACGTTTTAATCATCAGTTGTCGTTGGCCAATATCACCACATAGGGGCAAACTGCCGGGGGTGGTCTAACCTCACAAGTGGTTGGCTTATGTTGTCTCTCACCCCCCTTCTTGGGAAGAGCTAACTCTACCCTTCTGAGTTGCTCCTGCTCTTGTCATATTTCTAGATCGCCCGTTCGAATCTAGTACCCTTTGTGGCATCGAGACTATTGTGTACCAGAGGAATATCACGTCGGATGGTGGAATGACTACCTTATTTGTTGTAATTGTGCTTCTTCATATGACCAGGTGGCGTTATTACCACCCACAGTCTCTATTCCTGATCTTTGTTCTCCCCCTCCCCCCTGTGTCTGCATCTGTTTTTATGGCTGATTTAGTGGAGCAAGACCCAAGGGAGGGGAGGATTCACTGATTGTATATGAGGTAGAAGCCTGTGCTGTTACCCCTGACCCTCGAATTATACACATTGTGCTGGGATTAAAGCCATGATTGTAGCTACTTTTTCTTCAAGTATACTTAATCTCTTCACAAAGGGTTTTATAGATAAATTAAATATCTGTTCCAATCTGGAGCACATAATGTCATAGTCAGATGGCTTCTTGAAAGTAGTATGAGGTTGTGAGTGGGACATAACATTTGCTTTTCCTCAGACCGATTTATTTGAATGCCACCCCCTTTTATTTTCTTAGTCAGTGTTTCCACGGGGGACTTAATGTTCCCAACCTTGGGATATATGTGCATCATACTTTTGCCTTTCCCACTTAACTAAGCAATATCTACATTACAATCGGTTCCCGCCCCCAGCAATGCTCCCACAGATATAGTTCCAGGAACAGAAGATACAAGTCCTACCTCCCCAACCGAAAGTCTTCCTTCAGCAATTTCAATCTCCTTGGCTAGTGCATTTGCTGCTCTGGACAGAAAATAATCCATGGTATTGATAGAGTCCCCGCGGTACAAAAGGGGGGGGGTGATGGACGGAGCATCAGAACCAATCAAACACTCACACCCAGTCAACAGATCTGGGTTTGATCCTTCACCGTTCTTTAGCCCACTCTGCCACCCCAGTTCAGACATGGCCATATGCAAATCAGTCTGACCCTGTGCCTCATGGGAAAAGTCCAGCCCGAACTGCCAAGCCATGCCTTCCCTGGACCGGAAACAAGCTTCCTAGGACCGGTTTCTGGCATTTCAGCCGTCTTCAGCCAGGCTTGCTTGAATCCAGTGGCAAAGTGAGCAAGGGACTCACGTCTGAGCATACCCTGCCAACTTATGGCGAACAAAGCGGTACAACAGGGGGTGGTGATGGACGGAGCATCAGAACCAATCAAACACTCACACCCAGTCAACAGATCTGGGCTTGATCCATCACCGTTCTTTAGCCCACTCTGCCACCCCAGTTCAGACATGGCCATATGCAAATCAGTCTGACCCTGTGCCTCATGGGAACAGTCCAGCCCGAACTGCCAAGCCATGCCTTCCCTGGACCGGAAACAAGCTTCCTAGGACCGGTTTCTGGCATTTCAGCTGTCTTCAGCCAGGCTTGCTTGAATCCAGTGGCAAAGTGAGCAAGGGACTCACGTCTGAGCATACCCTGCCAACTTATGGCGAACAAAGCGGTACAAAAGGGGGTGGTGATGGACGGAGCATCAGAACCAATCAAACACTCACACCCAGTCAACAGATCTGGGTTTGATCCATCACCGTTCTTTAGCCCACTCTGCCACCCCAGTTCAGACATGGCCATATGCAAATCAGTCTGACCCTGTGCCTCATGGGAACAGTCCAGCCCGAACTGCCAAGCCATGCCTTCCCTGGACCGGAAACAAGCTTCCTAGGACCGGTTTCTGGCATTTCAGCCGTCTTCAGCCAGGCTTGCTTGAATCCAGTGGCAAAGTGAGCAAGGGACTCACGTCTGAGCATACCCTGCCAACTTATGGCGAACAAAGCGGTACAAAAGGGGGTGGTGATGGACGGAGCATCAGAACCAATCAAACACTCACACCCAGTCAACAGATCTGGGTTTGATCCATCACCGTTCTTTAGCCCACTCTGCCACCCCAGTTCAGACATGGCCATATGCAAATCAGTCTGACCCTGTGCCTCATGGGAACAGTCCAGCCCGAACTGCCAAGCCATGCCTTCCCTGGACAAGAAACAAGCTTCCTAGGACCGGTTTCTAGCATTTCAGCCGTCTTCAGCCAGGCTTGCTTGAATCCAGTGGCAAAGTGAGCACTGGATGAAGACGGCTGGCTGAAGACGGCTGAAATGCCAGAAACCGGTCCTAGGAAGCTTGTTTCCGGTCCAGGGAAGACATGGCTTGGCAGTTCGGGCTGGACTGTTCCCATGAGGCACAGGGTCAGACTGATTTGCATATGGCTATGTCAGAACTGGGGTGGCAGAGTGGGCTAAAGAACGGTGATGGATTAAACCCAGATCAGTTGACTGGGGGTGAGTGCTTGCAATGTTCAACGCTCCGTCCATCATTTCCTTTGGTTTTTGCTTTGTTCGCCATAAATTGGCAGGGTATGCTCAGACGTGAGTCCCTTGCTCACTTTGCCACTGGATTCAAGCATGCCTGGCTGAAGACGGCTGAAATGCCAGAAACCGGTCCTAGGAAGCTTGTTTCCGGTCCAGGGAAGACATGGCTTGGCAGTTCGGGCTGGACTGTTCCCATGAGGCACAGGGTTAGACTGATTTGCATATGGCTATGTCAGAACTGGGGTGGCAGAGTGGGCTAAAGAACGGTGATGGATTAAACGCAGATCAGTTGACTGGGGGTGAGTGCTTGCAATGTTCAACGCTCCGTCCATCATTTCCTTTGGTTTTTGCTTTGTTCGCCATAAGTTGGCAGGGTATGCTCAGACGTGAGTCCCTTGCTCACTTTGCCACTGGATTCAAGCAAGCCTGGCTGAAGACGGCTGAAATGCCAGAAACCTGTCCTAGGAAGCTTGTTTCCGGTCCAGGGAAGACATGGCTTGGCAGTTCAGGCTGGACTGTTCCCATGAGGCACAGGGTCAGTCTGATTTGCATATGGCCATGGCAGAACTGGGGTGGCAGAGTGGGCTAAAGAACGGTGATGGATTAAACCCAGATCAGTTGACTGGGGGTGAGTGCTTGAAATGTTCAACGCTCCGTCCATCATTTCCTTTGGTTTTTGCTTTGTTCGCCATAAGTTGGCAGGGTATGCTCAGACGTGAGTCCCTTGCTCACTTTGCCACTGGATTCAAGCAAGCCTGGCTGAAGACGGCTGAAATGCCAGAAACCGGTCCTAGAAAGCTTGTTTCCGGTCCAGGGAAGACATGGCTTGGCAGTTCGGGCTGGACTGTTCCCATGAGGCACAGGGTCAGACTGATTTGCATATGGCTATGTCAGAACTGGGGTGGCAGAGTGGGCTAAAGAACAGTGATGGATTAAACCCAGATCAGTTGACTGGGGGTGAGTGCTTGCAATGTTCAACGCTCCGTCCATCATTTCCTTTGGTTTTTGCTTTGTTTGCCATAAGTTGGCAGGGTATGCTCAGACGTGAGTCCCTTGCTCACTTTGCCACTGGATTCAGGCAAGCCTGGCTAAAGACGGCTGAAATGCCAGCAACCAGTCCTAGGAAGCTTGTTTCCGGTCCATGGAAGACATGGCTTGGCAGTTCGGGCTGGACTGTTCCCATGAGGCACAGGGTCAGACTGATTTGCATATGGCTATGTCAGAACTGGGGTGGCAGAGTGGGCTAAAGAACGGTGATGGATTAAACCCAGATCAGTTGACTGGGGGTTAGTGCTTGCAATGTTCAACGCTCCGTCCATCATTTCCTTTGGTTTTTGCTTTGTTCGCCATAAGTTGGCAGGGTATGCTCAGACGTGAGTCCCTTGCTCACTTTGCCACTGGATTCAAGCAAGCCTGGCTGAAGACGGCTGAAATGCCAGAAACCGGTCCTAGGAAGCTTGTTTCCGGTCCAGGGAAGACATGGCTTGGCAGTTCGGGCTGGACTGTTCCCATGAGGCACAGGGTCAGACTGATTTGCATATGGCTATGTCAGAACTGGGGTGGCAGAGTGGGCTAAAGAACGGTGAAGGATTAAACCCAGATCAGTTGACTGGGGGTGAGTGCTTGCAATGTTCAACGCTCCGTCCATCATTTCCTTTGGTTTTTGCTTTGTTCGCCATAAGTTGGCAGGGTATGCTCAGACGTGAGTCCCTTGCTCACTTTGCCACTGGATTCAAGCAAGCCTGGCTGAAGACGGCTGAAATGCCAGAAACCGGTTCTAGGAAGCTTGTTTCCGGTCCAGGGAAGACATGGCTTGGCAGTTCGGGCTGGACTGTTCCCATGAGGCACAGGGTCAGACTGATTTGCATATGGCTATGTCAGAACTGGGGTGGCAGAGTGGGCTAAAAAACGGTGATGGATTAAACCCAGATCAGTTGACTGGGGGTGAGTGCTTGCAATGTTCAACGCTCCGTACATCATTTCCTTTGGTTTTTGCTTTGTTCGACATAAGTTGGCAGGGTATGCTCAGACGTGAGTCCCTTTCTCACTTTGCCACTGGATTCAAGCAAGCCTGGCTGAAGACGGCTGAAATGCCAGAAACCGGTCCTAGGAAGCTTGTTTCCGGTCCAGGGAAGACATGGCTTGGCAGTTCGGGCTGGACTGTTCCCATGAGGCACAGGGTCAGACTGATTTGCATATGGCTATGTCAGAACTGGGGTGGCAGAGTGGGCTAAAGAACGGTGATGGATTAAACCCAGATCAGTTGACTGGGGGTGAGTGCTTGCAATGTTCAATGCTCCGTCCATCATTTCCTTTGGTTTTTGCTTTGTTTGCCATAAGTTGGCAGGGTATGCTCAGACGTGAGTCCCTTGCTCACTTTGCCACTGGATTCAAGCAAGCCTGGCTGAAGACGGCTGAAATGCCAGAAACCGGTCCTAGGAAGCTTGTTTCCGGTCCAGGGAAGACATGGCTTGGCAGTTCGGGCTGGACTGTTCCCATAAGGCACAGGGTCAGACTGATTTGCATATGGCTATGTCAGAACTGGGGTGGCAGAGTGGGCTAAAGAACGGTGATGGATTAAACCCAGATCAGTTGACTGGGAGTGAGTGCTTGCAATGTTCAGAGCTCAGTCCATCATTTCCTTTGGTTTTTGCTTTGTTCGCCATAAGTTGGCAGGGTATGCTCAGACGTGAGTCCCTTGCTCACTTTGCCACTGGATTCAAGCAAGCCTGGCTGAAGACGGCTGAAATGCCAGAAACCGGTCCTAGGAAGCTTGTTTCCGGTCCAGGGAAGACATGGCTTGGCAGTTCGGGCTGGACTGTTCCCATGAGGCACAGGGTCAGACTGATTTGCATATGGCTATGTCAGAACTGGGGTGGCAGAGTGGGCTAAAGAACGGTGATGGATTAAACCCAGATCAGTTGACTGGGGGTGAGTGCTTGCAATGTTCAGAGCTCCGTCCATCATTTCCTTTGGTTTTAGCTTTGTTCGCCATAAGTTGGCAGGGTATGCTCAGACGTGAGTCCCTTGCTCACTTTGCCACTGGATTCAAGCAAGCCTGGCTGAAGACGGCTGAAATGCCAGAAACCGGTCCTAGGAAGCTTGTTTCCAGTCCAGGGAAGACATGGCTTGGCAGTTCGGGCTGGACTGTTCCCATGAGGCACAGGGTCAGACTGATTTGCATATGGCTATGTCAGAACTGGGGTGGCAGAGTGGGCTAAAGAACGGTGATGGATCAAACCCAGATCAGTTGACTGGGGGTGAGTGCTTGCAATGTTCAACGCTCCGTCCATCATTTCCTTTGGTTTTTGCTTTGTTCGCCATAAGTTGGCAGGGTATGCTCAGACGTGAGTCCCTTGCTCACTTTGCTACTGGATTCAAGCAAGCCTGGCTGAAGACGGCTGAAATGCCAGAAACCGGTCCTAGGAAGCTTGTTTCCGGTTCAGGGAAGACATGGCTTGGCAGTTCGGGCTGGACTGTTCCCATGAGGCACAGGGTCAGAATGATTTGCATATGGCTATGTCAGAACTGGGGTGGCAGAGTGGGCTAAAGACCGGTGATGGATTAAACCCAGATCAGTTGACTGGGGGTGAGTGCTTGCAATGTTCAACGCTCCGTCCATCATTTCCTTTGGTTTTTGCTTTGTTCGCCATAAGTTGGCAGGGTATGCTTAGACGTGAGTCCCTTGCTCACTTTGCCACTGGATTCAAGCAAGCCTGGCTGAAGACGGCTGAAATGCCAGAAACCGGTCCTAGGAAGCTTGTTTCCGGTTCAGGGAAGACATGGCTTGGCAGTTCGGGCTGGACTGTTCCCATGAGGCACAGGGTCAGACTGATTTGCATATGGCTATGTCAGAACTGGGGTGGCAGAGTGGGCTAAAGACCGGTGATGGATTAAACCCAGATCAGTTGACTGGGGGTGAGTGCTTGCAATGTTCAACGCTCCGTCCATCATTTCCTTTGGTTTTTGCTTTGTTCGCCATAAGTTGGCAGGGTATGCTCAGACGTGAGTCCCTTGCTCACTTTGCCACTGGATTCAAGCAAGCCTGGCTGAAGACGGCTGAAATGCCAGAAACCGGTCCTAGGAAGCTTGTTTCCGGTCCAGGGAAGACATGGCTTGGCAGTTCGGGCTGGACTGTTCCCATGAGGCACAGGGTCAGAATGATTTGCATATGGCTATGTCAGAACTGGGGTGGCAGAGTGGGCTAAAGACCGGTGATGGATTAAACCCAGATCAGTTGACTGGGGGTGAGTGCTTGCAATGTTCAACGCTCCGTCCATCATTTCCTTTGGTTTTTGCTTTGTTCGCCATAAGTTGGCAGGGTATGCTTAGACGTGAGTCCCTTGCTCACTTTGCCACTGGATTCAAGCAAGCCTGGCTGAAGACGGCTGAAATGCCAGAAACCGGTCCTAGGAAGCTTGTTTCCGGTTCAGGGAAGACATGGCTTGGCAGTTCGGGCTGGACTGTTCCCATGAGGCACAGGGTCAGACTGATTTGCATATGGCTATGTCAGAACTGGGGTGGCAGAGTGGGCTAAAGACCGGTGATGGATTAAACCCAGATCAGTTGACTGGGGGTGAGTGCTTGCAATGTTCAACGCTCCGTCCATCATTTCCTTTGGTTTTTGCTTTGTTCGCCATAAGTTGGCAGGGTATGCTCAGACGTGAGTCCCTTGCTCACTTTGCCACTGGATTCAAGCAAGCCTGGCTGAAGACGGCTGAAATGCCAGAAACCGGTCCTAGGAAGCTTGTTTCCGGTCCAGGGAAGACATGGCTTGGCAGTTCGGGCTGGACTGTTCCCATGAGGCACAGGGTCAGACTGATTTGCATATGGCTATGTCAGAACTGGGGTGGCAGAGTGGGCTAAAGAACGGTGATGGATTAAACCCAGATCAGTTGACTGGGGGTGAGTGCTTGCAATGTTCAACGCTCCGTCCATCATTTCCTTTGGTTTTTGCTTTGTTCGCCATAAGTTGGCAGGGTATGCTCAGACGTGAGTCCCTTGCTCACTTTGCCACTGGATTCAAGTAAGCCTGGCTGAAGACGGCTGAAATGCCAGAAACCGGTCCTAGGAAGCTTGTTTCCGGTCCAGGGAAGACATGGCTTGGCAGTTCGGGCTGGACTGTTCCCATGAGGCACAGGGTCAGACTGATTTGCATATGGCTATGTCAGAACTGGGGTGGCAGAGTGGGCTAAAGAACGGTGATGGATTAAACCCAGATCAGTTGACTGGGGGTGAGTGCTTGCAATGTTCAGAGCTCCGTCCATCATTTCCTTTGGTTTTAGCTTTGTTCGCCATAAGTTGGCAGGGTATGCTCAGACGTGAGTCCCTTGCTCACTTTGCCACTGGATTCAAGCAAGCCTGGCTGAAGACGGCTGAAATGCCAGAAACTGGTCCTAGGAAGCTTGTTTCCGGTCCAGGGAAGACATGGCTTGGCAGTTCGGGCTGGACTGTTCCCATGAGGCACAGGGTCAGACTGATTTGCATATGGCTATGTCAGAACTGGGGTGGCAGAGTGGGCTAAAGAACGGTGAGGGATTAAACCCAGATCAGTTGACTGGGGGTGAGTGCTTGCAATGTTCAACGCTCCGTCCATCATTTCCTTTGGTTTTTACTTTGTTCGCCATAAGTTGGCAGTGTATGCTCAGATGTGAGTCCCTTGCTCACTTTGCCACTGGATTCAAGCAAGCCTGGTTGAAGACGGCTGAAATGCCAGAGACCGGTCCTAGGAAGCTTGTTTCCGGTCCAGGGAAGACATGGCTTGGCCAGTTCGGGCTGGACTGTTCCCATGAGGCACAGGGTCAGACTGATTTGCATATGGCTATGTCAGAACTGGGGTGGCAGAGTGGGCTAAAGAATGGTGATGGATTAAACCCAGATCAGTTGACTGGGGGTGAGTGCTTGCAATGTTCAACGCTCCGTCCATCATTTCCTTTGGTTTTTGCTTTGTTCGCCATAAGTTGGCAGGGTATGCTCAGACGTGAGTCCCTTGCTCACTTTGCCACTGGATTCAAGCAAGCCTGGCTGAAGACGGCTGAAATGCCAGAAACCGGTCCTAGGAAGCTTGTTTCCGGTCCAGGGAAGACATGGCTTGGCAGTTCGGGCTGGACTGTTCCCATGAGGCACAGGGTCAGACTGATTTGCATATGGCTATGTCAGAACTGGGGTGGCAGAGTGGGCTAAAGACCGGTGATGGATTAAACCCAGATCAGTTGACTGGGGGTGAGTGCTTGCAATGTTCAACGCTCCGTCCATCATTTCCTTTGGTTTTTGCTTTGTGCGCCATAAGTTGGCAGGGTATGCTCAGACGTGAGTCCCTTGCTCACTTTGCCACTGGATTCAAGCAAGCCTGGCTGAAGACGGCTGAAATGCCAGAAACCACTCCTAGGAAGCTTGTTTCCGGTCCAGGGAAGACATGGCTTTGCAGTTCGGGCTGGACTGTTCCCATGAGGCACAGGGTCAGACTGATTTGCATATGGCTATGTCAGAACTGGGGTGGCAGAGTGGGCTAAAGAACGGTGATGGATTAAACCCAGATCAGTTGACTGGGGGTGAGTGCTTGCAATGTTCAGAGCTCCGTCCATCATTTCCTTTGGTTTTTGCTTTGTTCGCCATAAGTTGGCAGGGTATGCTCAGACGTGAGTCCCTTGCTCACTTTGCCACTGGATTCAAGCAAGCCTGGCTGAAGACGGCTGAAATGCCAGAAACCGGTCCTAGGAAGCTTGTTTCCGGTCCAGGGAAGACATGGCTTGGCAGTTCGGGCTGGACTGTTCCCATGAGGCACAGGGTCAGACTGATTTGCATATGGCTATGTCAGAATTGGGGTGGCAGAGTGGGCTAAAGAACGGTGATGGATTAAACCCAGATCAGTTGACTGGGGGTGAGTGCTTGCAATGTTCAGAGCTCCGTCCATCATTTCCTTTGGTTTTAGCTTTGTTCGCCATAAGTTGGCAGGGTATGCTCAGACGTGAGTCCCTTGCTCACTTTGCCACTGGATTCAAGCAAGCCTGGCTGAAGACGGCTGAAATGCCAGAAACCGGTCCTAGGAAGCTTGTTTCCAGTCCAGGGAAGACATGGCTTGGCAGTTCGGGCTGGACTGTTCCCATGAGGCACAGGGTCAGACTGATTTGCATATGGCTATGTCAGAACTGGGGTGGCAGAGTGGGCTAAAGAACGGTGATGGATTAAACCCAGATCAGTTGACTGGGGGTGAGTGCTTGCAATGTTCAACGCTCCGTCCATCATTTCCTTTGGTTTTTGCTTTGTTCGCCATAAGTTGGCAGGGTATGCTCAGACGTGAGTCCCTTGCTCACTTTGCCACTGGATTCAAGCAAGCCTGGCTGAAGACGGCTGAAATGCCAGAAACCGGTCCTAGGAAGCTTGTTTCCGGTCCAGGGAAGACATGGCTTGGCAGTTCGGGCTGGACTGTTCCCATGAGGCACAGGGTCAGACTGATTTGCATATGGCTATGTCAGAACTGGGGTGGCAGAGTGGGCTAAAGAATGGTGATGGATTAAACCCAGATCAGTTGACTGGGGGTGAGTGCTTGCAATGTTCAACGCTCCGTCCATCATTTCCTTTGGTTTTTGCTTTGTTCGCCATAAGTTGGCAGGGTATGCTCAGACGTGAGTCCCTTGCTCACTTTGCCACTGGATTCAAGCAAGCCTGGCTGAAGACCGCTGAAATGCCAGAAACCGGTCCTAGGAAGCTTGTTTCCGGTTCAGGGAAGACATGGCTTGGCAGTTCAGGCTGGACTGTTCCCATGAGTCACAGGGTCAGACTGATTTGCATATGGCTATGTCAGAACTGGGGTGGCAGAGTGGGCTAAAGACCGGTGATGGATTAAACCCAGATCAGTTGACTGGGGGTGAGTGCTTGCAATGTTCAACGCTCCGTCCATCATTTCCTTTGATTTTTGCTTTGTTCGCCATAAGTTGGCAGGGTATGCTCAGACGTGAGTCCCTTGCTCACTTTGCCACTGGATTCAAGCAAGCCTGGCTGAAGACGGCTGAAATGCCAGAAACCGGTCCTAGGAAGCTTGTTTCCGGTCCAGGGAAGACATGGCTTGGCAGTTCGGGCTGGACTGTTCCCATGAGGCACAGGGTCAGACTGATTTGCATATGGCTATGTCAGAACTGGGGTGGCAGAGTGGGCTAAAGAACGGTGATGGATTAAACCCAGATCAGTTGACTGGGGGTGAGTGCTTGCAATGTTCAGAGCTCCGTCCATCATTTCCTTTGGTTTTTGCTTTGTTCGCCATAAGTTGGCAGGGTATGCTCAGACGTGAGTCCCTTGCTCACTTTGCCACTGGATTCAAGCAAGCCTGGCTGAAGACGGCTGAAATGCCAGAAACCGGTCCTAGGAAGCTTGTTTCCGGTCCAGGGAAGACATGGCTTGGCAGTTCGGGCTGGACTGTTCCCATGAGGCACAGGGTCAGACTGATTTGCATATGGCTATGTCAGAACTGGGGTGGCAGAGTGGGCTAAAGAACGGTGAGGGATTAAACCCAGATCAGTTGACTGGGGGTGAGTGCTTGCAATGTTCAACGCTCCGTCCATCATTTCCTTTGGTTTTTACTTTGTTCGCCATAAGTTGGCAGGGTATGCTCAGACGTGAGTCCTTTGCTCACTTTGCCACTGGATTCAAGCAAGCCTGGTTGAAGACGGCTGAAATGCCAGAGACCGGTCCTAGGAAGCTTGTTTCCGGTCCAGGGAAGACATGGCTTGGCAGTTCGGGCTGGACTGTTCCCATGAGGCACAGGGTCAGACTGATTTGCATATGGCTATGTCAGAACTGGGGTGGCAGAGTGGGCTAAAGAATGGTGATGGATTAAACCCAGATCAGTTGACTGGGGGTGAGTGCTTGCAATGTTCAACGCTCCGTCCATCATTTCCTTTGGTTTTTGCTTTGTTCGCCATAAGTTGGCAGGGTATGCTCAGACGTGAGTCCCTTGCTCACTTTGCCACTGGATTCAAGCAAGCCTGGCTGAAGACGGCTGAAATGCCAGAAACCGGTCCTAGGAAGCTTGTTTCCGGTCCAGGGAAGACATGGCTTGGCAGTTCGGGCTGGACTGTTCCCATGAGGCACAGGGTCAGACTGATTTGCATATGGCTATGTCAGAACTGGGGTGGCAGAGTGGGCTAAAGACCGGTGATGGATTAAACCCAGATCAGTTGACTGGGGGTGAGTGCTTGCAATGTTCAACGCTCCGTCCATCATTTCCTTTGGTTTTTGGTTTGTGCGCCATAAGTTGGCAGGGTATGCTCAGACGTGAGTCCCTTGCTCACTTTGCCACTGGATTCAAGCAAGCCTGGCTGAAGACGGCTGAAACGCCAGAAACCGGTCCTAGGAAGCTTGTTTCCGGTCCAGGGAAGACATGGCTTGGCAGTTCGGGCTGGACTGTTCCCATGAGGCACAGGGTCAGACTGATTTGCATATGGCTATGTCAGAACTGGGGTGGCAGAGTGGGCTAAAGAACGGTGATGGATTAAACCCAGATCAGTTGACTGGGGGTGAGTGCTTGCAATGTTCAACGCTCCGTCCATCATTTCCTTTGGTTTTTGCTTTGTTCGCCATAAGTTGGCAGGGTATGCTCAGACGTGAGTCCCTTGCTTACTTTGCCACTGGATTCAAGCAAGCCTGGCTGAAGACGGCTGAAATGCCAGAAACCGGTCCTAGGAAGCTTGTTTCCGGTCCAGGGAAGACATGGCTTGGCAGTTCGGGCTGGACTGTTCCCATGAGGCACAGGGTCAGACTGATTTGCATATGGCTATGTCAGAACTGGGGTGGCAGAGTGGGCTAAAGAACGGTGATGGATTAAACCCAGATCAGTTGACTGGGGGTGAGTGAGTGCTTGCAATGTTCAACGCTCCGTCCATCATTTCCTTTGGTTTTTGCATTGATAGAGTCCCCACCTTGCTCCGCATTCTTCATTTTCCGTTTCCCTATTGCTCGGTTGATTCCGTCTACTAAATCCTTCGGATCAAAGTCCCTATCGGCCCAGCAGGTCGTCTCTCTCGCCCCCTGGCAGCAGGCAAACAGACTTCCTAGGGCTTCACCGGCCACAGGGCTGGGATGGGCTTTTATGTGCCAATGGTCAGGAGGATCATGGGACTCATAGTCCCCAGCAGTCCTACAGGTTGGCTCTCTCCCCCCTGGCAGCAGGCAAACAGACTTCCTTGCGGCTTTACCGGCCACGGTGCTTTGACGTGCTTTTATGTGCCAATGGTCAGGAGGATCATGGGACTCATAGTCCCCAGCGGTCCTACAGGTTGGCTCTGGCAGCAGGCAAACAGACTTCCTTGCGGCTTTACTGGCCACGGTGCTTTGATGTGCTTTTATGTGCCAGTGGTCAGGAGGATCATGAGACTTGTAGTCCTCAGCTGTCCAACAGGTCGGCTCTGTCCCTCCTGGCAGCAGGCAAACTGACTTCATTGCGGCTTCACCCACTGCGGGGCTGTGACTCGCTTTTATGCTCCAATGGTCTTGAGGATCATGGGACTCGTAATCCCCAGCAGTCCAACAGGTCAACTCTCTCCCTCCCCTGGCAGCAGGCACACAGACTTCCTTGCGGCTTCACTGGCTCTTCTCCCTTCAGTGTTGATGAATTGAGCACAGTTCATCTGGGTAGTGACAACGTTCCATGGTTAACTGCTATGAAAAATTAAAATGCTATGGTAGTGATTGCTATGCAAGTTTTTTTTATATTGAACCATGAGCCCTTGTGCAAGGAAGACAGTCCTTTCCACAAGTTTAGTACAAACACTGTCCAGAACTAGCAGAGCTATCAAATGTCCATCAAACGAAGGTTGAGGCTGCAATGCGTCTTTGCCAGAGAGCATGTTATTAACCAATAAACAGTGCCCCTTGCTCTAGCAGCGCTAGCTCATGTTCAGTAGAGGAAAATAGGCAGACGGCACTCCTTTACGTGGTGAGCTCGTCTTCAGTTCAGTGGCAGTGAGCTGCCTGCTAGCAGCGCTAGTATGTGTCGTGACAACACTGTACTGATGATTGCAACTGGGAGTTAGTGTAGCGCAAATGGGACGGGGAGGTACAGGGAACAGACCCAGATGGTTGCTCAGGCCCCACGATCCCCTGTACCTGATTTAGCAAGCTGGCGGGGTCCATGTGTGCGACCCGCAGCACTGAGGATCTGTGAGCTGAGGGGTGTCGGTGGCTGTGTCAGCAGCCTGAGGTCTCCGGGTTCTGCGGTTCTTCCCAATGACGGTCCAGGTGTAGTGGAAGGCTTCGGTGATGCTGATGTCGGTACATGTGTCTTTCTGTTTAAAAAAAATTATTTAGCTATCTTTAGCTAGGGTTCTAAGAAACGATCGCCATGTTTGTGTGTTTTTGTTCTTTATGTGCAGATATCAGATTCTGAGGGATATTCCGTGGCATTGGTTACTCAGTGGTTTTATGTTATGTTCCCGATAAGAATATATGAATGGATTGCTCTTTTAGACTGTGTCCGTTTAAACCATCACCTGCTCAGTATGGTTCAAAGTTCTTCTCTGAAGCTGGTTCCACTAGATAATGTATGACCTGATGTTCATATGAGATCCCGCCTTATGAATTTGTCATATCCTTAGCTCATTAAAAACAGTTGGACAATAATTTTACTCAATTTGTGGAGTGTCAAAGAAATTAATGTAATGCCATTTTCCTGTCCATTCATTATTTCAAGGCAACTGTGTTCCCTACCTGACAAATTTGTCACATGGTTAGCATGTTAGAAATAGCTAGACACATTCTTCTCTGTTAGTGTAGAGTGTCATAGACATCAGCGAAATAGCGTTTCTTGTCTACCCCTTAATTTTAAGAATACCGTGTTTGGTGAACTAAACTATGGCTTATGTTTTGGGATGAAGTGCGTCAATATATGTGCGTGGTGATGTATAGGGTTAATATGCTTTTATCTTTTATGGTCGACCCTTTGGAAGTGGTGATGTTGGTGCATGTGCATGGTGGAATGTTTGGTAGAGCACGCTTTGGCTTTCTTTTGGAGTGTGTGGTCAACGAGCGGTCGACAAATGTGTATGACGCTGCAGACCGATAACATGGTAGAACACATTCTAGTTTTCCTTTTATGAAGGTGTGGTCGATGAGTGGTTGACAAGTACTAATGGTGCGTCAAACCGGCAATTGAGTTCTTTCATTAACTACATGCCGAGCTTGGCTGACGGTTGTGGGACACACTTTGCTGAACACGGGTAAGTGACGGTGCTGTATTTGGATGTGGTTCTGTAGGATTTGTTGGAGAGGGTGCACCGCTCTTTCACTACCTATGGTGAGTTCTTTCAGACTTGTTAATATGCACATGCATGGTTTGAAGCCATATCTTGCTTCTGTAGATACTAAAAAATTGTTTTTTGGTATATGAATGGATTTAGTAACAAGCAAGAACATAATGCTTATGCGATTTGGTTACTTATTGTTTTTTCTTGATTTAGATTAGGATCCATTTCCTGAACATCAGAAGCAACTACCAGTTCATGAATTAAGCATTCATATTTAAGAATACGGTTGAGTGAGGATACTGTTTGCATTTGCGAATAGGAGATGACAAGATCTAATCTGTTGTGAGGTTTCAATATTGTGCTTCAATGTTATTGATTACACAAGTGCATGTATGGTATGTGTGTGAGCATTACACATTTGAGTATGCATTTGCATGTTTACCCTTTGGACCTATATCCTGTGGCAGTGTGACATCACCATATCAAAAATAAACTGGTGAGTAATATCACCGCAGCCAGATGTAACCGTTGAATTATTCCCATTGGCCCTCTTGGGTGACTTGTAATTCCAGCAGACATTATAAGATTTGAAGTGACACATTGCCTAACGGCGTTTGTGAGAATTTCGTATGTCTGACTTTGTGCGGGTGTTCTTATCACCAGATATATTGCCTCATGACAATTATCTCGGCTATTTTTGGGTAATACCTGAAACACGACATGCTTTTTCTTTTATTTTTAGCTAATAAATGGTTAGGCTGGATTCCTGTTTGGAATGTTTGAGATGAAATTGGCTGCATGAATTGCATGTTTCTTAAAGTCAGTTACGCTATACATATTTCACTTGGATATCCTGATTGCTCACCAGTGGGAGCATTTGAGAATTATAGTCTAATGCTTAGCTCGTTGTTTTTTACACTGGGAATGCTCTACATCACCCCTTTTTTTTACAGTTTTTCTCCCCCTCTTTGGTTGTTGACATGGAGTAACAAATTATATTTGAATAATGCATTTGCTTATGTTGATTTCACCTCACAGCATTGATAATAACGGAGAACTGGATGATTTGTTGTGATGCTGTGGGCTTAAATTGGAAACCTTTGCTGAGATACTCTTTCAGGTAAAACTACAATAATATTTACTATTGGATACTCTGGACTATGGCCTTCTGCATATTCATTATGCAGTTTCTGGGTAGCATTTCATTCAGACTAATTTATGTGATGCATAAAGAACTTACACTCTTTCAAGTTTATTACAATTTCTAATAATTGCAATCTTTCTGTCCTACTTCTGTGTATAAAGGTTGTTTATGTGCTATTTCTTGTACACATTATTGGTGGGTGTTATATATTGTATTTTATGTGTCATGTTTGTTGTTCATGTAGACCTGGGTTCAGATGTACATTTTGTATTTGACTGATCTGTCTCCATACGTGTGGGGTCTTTTATAATCTTCATTATAATGTACACAAGTCTCTGGTCTGTCACATATTTTAGCTACTGTTTGTAAATTTACTTTTGTGGTGCAATTGTATTGTTTAATAATGTTATTTGGATTGTTCTAATGGTTTTAGAGTCTCTACTTGAAAAAAACCCTCATTTGGCATGTTTTGGGATGATGTTAGCTTTGATACACAAATGCTATTTAAGTACTTACATTGGTGCTTTTTGGCATGTTGCAGCTCTGTCTTGTACTGGCAAAAAGCATTGGCTGAATGTTTTCTGTTTATGTGTGAAACAAAGAACCAATAAAAAGAACACATTCAAGCACAGGATTACTCTGTCTTGTTTGTATTGGTCCATACTATAACCTTGTTTAAGTGTGTGTTTTTGGTTACTTCTCAAATATGTTTATACAATTCTAATGTTGGACTAAATGGTGGCTGGTCTTTAGAGGTAGGAAACTCTTTTGCTTTTCAAACACAGTTATTACATCGGGTAGTGCAGCACTGAGTTCCCTGTCTGCCAGAACTGTTTCGGGATTTGTAAGTTACTTATTTATTATATACAATCAGCACACAAACCTTGTGTATAATAATGATAAGAACTAATATTCTTTCTATAGCCATAATATAAAGCAAAATGATTCGAAAAGCCCTGTTATATGCCCAAGTTAGGCCCATGTAGCGAAGCAGCTTATTTCTTACACTGTCCTCACAATAACATTTTCAGCTGTGGCATTTTGCACATATTTGCGTGCAAGACAATATGGATTAATCTCCCTGAAACTAATCTTGTTTACAAATCTAGCTTCACAAACATTATCACAACTCCTTGAACATCATGTACAAGGTCTTGTTTCGCACAATGTACAAATATCATCTCTGTCTTAATCCATGGGGCAACAGGGCTATCTACATATCCATAACATTGCTAAACTATACACACATCGCAAGGCTGCTCTCTATTATAAAAGATGAGCTTCCAGATAGATTAGCAGAGGAGACTTCCGCGGACACCATGGGCCCTTGCATGCTGAGAAATCTCTACACATCGGTATGACATCTTGTGAGGGGTGTCCAAATCGTGACTAAGATGGGGTCCTTCATTCTCTCCCACCAGGTACTGGAGTTTGATCATCTCTTGGGGGGGTTCTTGGCTCTACACCTACACACACTCTAGGTACACTTAGAGTAGGGTTCACATGGTAGGAGTACGCTTGATTACTACCTTGTTTTATATGCCCACATATATTCATTGTTTTAGCACAATGGTAGAACTATATCTACTATTCAAGCCTTTGGTGATTGTAATCACTTTTATCTGCTTCTGACTATTAATCATTGCAGCAAATGTATTCTACACAAGAATAAAGTTGGTTCAATAAATATATTGAAAACATGCCACTGTGTATTCCCTGTATACTTTTCTGAGAACAAGTGAGCATGAGTTACAGAGCGAAAAAGTTCTGTATTGTTTCCCCGATCCCTGCGGGGTCAGGGTTGTCATGTTCAGTGGTTACCAGAAACCATTCACTCCCTGTTAGGTTGGGGAGCCTACGGTGGCACTGTGAGCTATATGGTCTACAGGCCAACATATTCTGTGGGGTTTTCCGGAATCAGTCTTGGCACCAAGCCCCTAGTTTAAGTTGTCCAAACAATATGCTGATCTTACGGATTATGAAGGAACTATATGACATGGCGTGGCCAACATTGGTTAGATTCTAATTTAATGGTCAAATCTAAGCAGTTCAGTTGTGCTTTCTCAGAGATCCCTACTCACATTAAAATCTGGAGACATCCGAAGTGGGAAGGGAAATAAATCCACCTCAGCTGACTAGGTACAACCTATGTATTGGCTGTACGTTATTCAGGCTTGGAGGATTAAAAGTTCCCACATTGTGCAAACCCTATCTCCATAACATTCATTTAAATAAAATAACTTTGCTCTTCATGCAATGTCCATAAATGGAGAAGCAGATTAGGACATTGAAGAGCAGGTAGCAGCTCTAAATATTACAGAAAATTGTAGACACACAATTACTATGAAATTATTAAAACATGGTCTCCCAACAATGGGTGGAGATTTTACCTTCGTGGTTTAGGCACACGAAGGAATCAGAACAGAGGTATTCTACTCTTGGGTTAAATTTGCGCCTGCAGATGCATGTCCACAGTTGTTTCGCACTTACATTGACGATGAACCACCTGAAGAGAACTTCCCATACATGGACATAAAAGTCCCAGTAACTTAACAAAAGCATATTAATTGGTTTAAAGGTGCCCTACATGCCACAAAAAATGTGAGACTCGGTCCTCTCAGCAAAGAAGGAGCGACCTGGCCAGTCTTATCTTCATACACACTGCGGAGGGCTCAGTGATTGGGGTCCTCTCCTGTGCCTGCTCGCTCGGAGCCTCCGATGTCTGGAGGGGGGCTCTGCTTCACTGTCATGGCTCTCCAGTATGTAAACAGTGTTCTTGCAGGAGGGGGCCACCAGAACATGCAGAGGCTGGGTCCCTAGCAATTGAGGGTGCTCAGACGAGCATGGCATAATTCTCAATCAGCACTGGATGGCCCTTATATTCTGTGGAGGACAGGAGGTGAGAGATTGTCTAGGGGACCAGGAGATATTTTTACATAAAGGCTGTGCAACTGAACAGCACAGGGCCAATGATGGTGGCCTTCCACAAAGCCTAACAAGACAAACTCATGCCTCATCTGGTCAGCCTTTTCAAGCAGATGGTACAGGCTGGAAATATGACCCCAATGATGAGCAATGTAGTGTTAGTCACTTTACTCAGGCTGACGCCTTCTACTGTATATTTTTTTTTTCACTAAAAAACATGGGTTTCAGGGACGTTATAGCTAGTTAGACATTTCACTAGTACAAAACCAGAGAAATTTGGCCGTTATAGTTAGTTCACTAACGATAACTCGCGCGCCCGCAATGCATTGCTGATAACATCACATATTACATCACTCATGACATGGTCAGTGACATCACTCATGACATCTCAAATGACATCACTCATGACATCACTGATGACATCATCCTTGTGACAATCTGACGCACCACTTTACACCCTAATATAACCTTTGTTACACCCAATACAGACTACCATTTTCGAAACCATAGACACACCATTACCAGTTACTACATACCCATTTACTCATTCCTAGTTCAACAAACATAGGCACTTATTCACCCATACAACCAGTCATACATGCAGTCACTCATCAATACAGAACTATCATAAGCACACATAAACCTACACATACACTCACACACTACCAGTCATGCAAACAAACCAACATACACCCATTTACTCACCTATTAAGTTATACACACACCACCACACTTATTTATACAGATACTAACACATACTTACTTTCTAAAACAATCACTCATACAAGCAGACACTCATCCATACAGCCACTCTTGCAATCACTCACTGACACATATAGTTATTTTTATACTCCAACATTCACACATAATGCCTTAAAACATATATAGTTATTCACACATGTATCACATAGACATCTATTCACACACCAACACACCTATACACTCACTCACCCACCCATACATCTCTTCAAAGAAGCACTCTTTAAACCATACACCCATTGAATCACCCAGTCACACATCTATGCACAGAGTCACACATACCCAACCCACCTACACAGACACTCAAGCACCCATACAGATACTCAAACATCCTAACAAAAACCCATATATACGGTTATGTAGCTACTCACCAACCCATGCAGCCACTAATACAACACTTGAAAAAGTAATACAAACATTTGTACAGTTTATTCACTAACCCATGCATTCAGTAAGATATCCTTAATCTTTCAATTAAACAATCTGTTACGCACCTACAAAATCATCCATTCATACACTTATACAAACACTCATTCTTCAAAACACCTTGCCTATATATATCTATAAAATACATTTAAAGTTAACAAAAAACACACATTCAGTGGACAATGTCATCAGAGATGTCATTTTAAATGTCATCACTGATATCATCAGTGATGTCACTGACCATGTCATGAGAGAAATAATATGTGATGTCATCAGCAATGCATTGCGAGTGCACAAGTTATAGTTAGTGAACTAACTATAAACGGCGAATAACTCTGGTTTTGTACGAGTGAAATGTACAACTAACTATAACGTGCCTGAAACCCATATTTTTTATGTGAATTTCAAAGGTTTTTTAAATGCTAATTTCTAACTATAACGTCCCTGAAACCTGTGTTTTTTTCAGTGAATTTCGAAGGTTTTTTAAATGCTAATTTCTAACTATAATGTCCCTGAAACCTATGTTTTTTCAGTGAATTTCAAAGGTTTTTTAAATGAGATTTTCTATGCATAATGTGCATCAATCCTATGTTTTTTTAATTGACTATATATATATATATATATAAATATATATTACCTACTGGCGGTCGCCAGTAGGTAGTTATAGTTAGGACCCTGTTTCCATAGGAAATCCGCAACATTCTATTTGGAATAACTTTGGCGCCGGTCGACGAATCCTCGTGAAATTTTCAAAATAGGTGGGGCGCTACGCTCCGCTCCTACCCTGAAAGTCTCGGGGCGATTCGTCAAGCGGGGGCTGAGATAAAAGGGGGGTCCCAAAACACGTTTTTCCCATGCATTTTTCCATAGGACCTTTAGACACAGCTACAGCCCGAACGGCTGAACAGAATTACTTGAAATTTGGCAGAGAGGTAGTCCTCAGGTCAAGGAAGTGCCTTTTGTAGGTTTGGTGTAAATCTGTTCAGTAGATTCTGAGAAAATAGCCTTTAAATCAATATATATATCTGAGCCAGCTTACGGTGCGCTTACGGTGCGCTTACCGTACGCGTACGTTGACGTGCGCGAGCGCGATTCTGATTGGCTCTTAGATCTTAGTAAACATTCGAATCGGTCGAAACCAGGAAGCGGCGGCCGCCATTTTGTGTATTTCACTCAGAAAAAAAAGGGTGATAACTTGAAAAGGGGGCAAGGAAGAGAGTTACAGACCCCCTAACATTTGTAAGGGGGTCAAAGAAGGAGAGAAAAGTACAAAGAAAACATTTATTGATTTTTAAAAAAATCGCGGGGTACGCGTACGGTAAGCTTACCGTACGCGTACGGTAAAAAACAAATAAAAAAAGAAATGAAATGCAGATTTAAGTGTTTAGATATTAGGGGGCTCTAAAAAGAGCCGTTGTGTTTATGAAGTGATTTTTTATTGGTACCTACAAGTAAGTACCGATGCAGAGTCTAAGGTTCAAGAGGAAGACTCTGTTCCCTTCATCAGTGAAGTGTACACCATCTCCTCTATAAATGTCTTGCATGTCGTAACGCAAGTTGTTGTGGTAAATGGAACCCATACCATCGTCACGGAGGAAAGCAGAAACAGATTTGTTGACGTGCTTTCTTGCTTTGTCAATCTGTGGACAAAAATGATTGGACCAGTTCCATTTTTGCCTTTGGCATATGTTAGAAAACACAAAGGCAGTTTTAGGGAAAAGTGAAAACAGTTGTGCAAAGGTCTCCTTCATAAGCATTTCCAGACCTACCCCAGTCAAAGTGCCTAGGTCATTGCCACCACAGTGCACTATTATGAGGTCAGGGTGTTGGATTTGCATGAAGGATTTCACCAATGGCATCAATTGGTGCCACTTTAACCCTCTCTGACCAATCCATTTAATGTCTACATTTGGCAAAGCAAGGTCTCTCACCATATCTGTTTTCTCTGCATACTTTTCAATCCAGAAGACATAGCTGTGCCCTACAATCCACACTGTGAACATCTTCAAAGGAGAACTGGATGCACTCAGGAGGTGTAATTCAGTAGAATGGTAAAAAGAAATGAAAGACAGTTTGGAAATGGAGGCATACATATTTTTTTTATAAAAAAAAGAATTGATTGGCTGTTTCATACCATTCTAGAATAAAAACTAGGCTGTATGTGTAAATTTATAGAAGCATGTTTTGTATTGGTACAGAAAAATGTGTTACCAAAGAACAGTACTATGGATTTGCTGTTAGGTTTGAAAAGTCAAGCACTCCTGCTCTTTGGAAATGAAACATTGTGTGGCGAACTTCTGACCTAAGTCCACACAGCAGTGTTCCATGAGCTGTTGCTATGGTAGCAGGCAGAAGTCAAGTTGGGGGAAGGGTACTAGGCAGAAGTCAAGTTGGGGGAAGGGTACTTTTGGAAAAGGGTTGGTTTTCAACCAATAGAAATGTGTGATTACATTTGAAAAAAAGGGGGAAGCACTGAGATTTGAAATTAACATGTATATGTGTGGAAAAAGAGAGGGAAAGTTTGCCATTATCTGGTTCTGCTGAGAGGAGAGAGGTGTACAGAACAGAGATCCTGGCTCTGATAATCTGCTGTTTGAGTGCCACATTTCTTTTACAACTAACTAATTTTAAAGGTGAGTTAAGAGTTTGAGAGGGGATGTATATGGTAAATTAAGAAATTAATAATAGCATTGGAATTCCTTTTGTTGAAGTTGTGTTTATCATTTTGTGTTTTGGGAGAAATTTTAATGTGAGGAACATGTAAAATAATATGGACTATGTTTTCACCATAAATTAAGGTGTACTGGTATAAATAAGGAATACTTTTAGGGTTTGAGGTTCCAGTCAGTAATGCAAATACATTCAGCATCACTAAGGCTGGTTGCCCTTGCTGGAGTGTAGTCAGTCACCCAGGTTACACATGTTGCTGGTCTCAGAAAGCTGTTTGGTATTGCTCTGGTGATTTTACATTTGCATTAGATGGAAAGGGGGAGCTATTTTTTTATGCAGAAGCAGACTCTTAGCACACAGCCAGCTGCTTATCCTGTGGAATCATGCACAGTATTCACAACCGAGTGGGGTTTGAGGTTGCAGTCAGTAATGCAAATACATTCAGCATCACTAAGGCTGGTTGCCCTTGCTGGAGTGTAGTCAGTCACCCAGGTTACACAATCACATTTTCAGTTTATCATTGTAGTCTCTCAAGGACCTTGTAATGTGATAATTGATTTTTAGTGTTTTAAAAAAAAAAAAAAAATACGCGTACGGTAAAAAAAAAATAAAAAAAAGTTTAAAAAAATATATAAAAAAAAGTTGAAAGGTAAGGTTGGCTCTTAAAAGAGCCGTTGTGTTCATGCAGGGACAGAGGAAAGAAAGAATGGGAATATTAGTCGGTACGACAAATGTGCTGATCTATTAAATTGTTCACTAGGGCAACACTGGTCTCCCTATGACAAATTAGATCATGACAAGTGGCGCACCGAATTAAAACCCTCGCAAACCGATGGTTGGTTTCCAGAGGACCAGAAAAAGGAGATGCTCCCCCCACAGATGAAGGGCTCACCTGACCTACCGAAGATGGACTCGGCCCTGCAGATGATGGACCAGGCTGAGCTGCTGTGGATGTGCTTGGTTGACTTACTGAAGGGTTACCTTCAGTATGTCGAGCATGTGTCCTACCGTGTACATCTTGAAGGTGTCTCAACATGGTGTGATTCCCGAAGGAATACTTCTTGTTGGGATTCCCTCTTGAAAGTACACGGCCACAAAGCTTACAAGTCACTAAGGGTGCATTTACCTTTTTCTTGTCCTCTGGAAAAGAAAAATACTCCCATATGAAAGAGCTCTTTTGTTTCCTCCTTCTCTGCCTCAAGGTAGTGCTGCTAGCCTCACTCTCAGAAGAGTTCTGCTGTTCTGCCATCGTATCACAAAGACAACTCAGCTCCTTCTCCTAAGGGATCACAAGCAGAAATGAGGGGAATGGGTGTGGTGTAGGAGAGTTCTAGAACTGAAAGTAGTTTCAACCAATCAAAGGTTGTGTTTCATGATCACATGACCCACCGTGCGCGTACGTTACGCTTACGGAGCGCTTACGGTAAAAGTACGCATGCGCGTAAAAAAGACACGCGCACGCGAGCATGCGCAAAACAGGCACGCCCCTTCACTTCCGCGTAACATGCGCGTGCAGCGTACGCGTTACGCTCTGCGCGCGTGTGACGTACGTCTACGCAAATTGCGTAAATGAACGCAAACAGCGTAGAAATCTAACGTAATGAAAGCAAAACGTGCGCTTACCGTACGCGCACGTTAAAAAAATAATAAAAAAAAAAAAGGGGGAAAAAAAAACACTATGTTATACTAATAAATCTTACCTGTTTAGTTTAAAAAAATGGTAAAAAAAAATATATTGTAGAATTTTTAAAATTTAACCATAGTCTTTAAAAAAGGATAGAAAATTAAAATAAAAATATGTTAAAAAAATTGGAAAAAAAAAAAAAAAGAATTAGCATTTAAAAAACCTTGCAAATTCACTGAAAAAACCATGGGTTTCACACACGTTATAGTTAGGAATTAGCATTTAAAAAACCTTGCAAATTCACTGAAAAAACCATGGGTTTCACACACGTTATAGTTAGGAATTAGCATTTAAAAAACCTTGCAAATTCAATGAAAAAAACAAAGGTTTCACACATGTTATAGTTAGCTGGACATTTCACTCGTAAAAAACCAATGAAATTCCCCCATTATAGTTAGTTCAGCTAACTATAACTCGCGCGCCCGCAATGCACTACTGATGACGTCACATATTACATCACTCATGACATGGTCACTGACATCACTCATGACATCACTGATGACATCTCAAATGACATAACTGATGACATCACTGATGACATCTTCCTTGTGATAGAGTGGCAGACCTCCTCTTCCCCTAATATATCCTTTGATACACACATTCAAAAATAGAGACTAAAATTTTTAAAACAATGGACATACCAATACCAGTTACAAGAACCTCTTAAGTAATTCTAAGAACCACATACACATCCACTCATTCACCAACAGTCCTATGCAGTCACTCATACATGCACTCACTCATCATATGTACTCATACACCTATACATCCTGTTACACAATGCCACTCATCCATAGAGTTACTCACACATACTCACTCATGCTAATAAAGAAACAAACATACATTTATTAGCTTATACAGTTATACACACACCACCACACTTACTTCTACGGAAAATTACACATACTTAGTCTTATAAACAATCACTTATAGAAACACATACTTATTCATACAGGAACTCTTTCAATCTCTCACTCTCACATATACTCACTTATATACACCAATAGTCACATATACTAGTTTAATAGATATGTAGTTACTCATAAAGACACTATTGAGACAGTCATTCACTCACTAACACACCCATACACACACTCATCCACCCATACAGTCCTGCACACATGCTGTCTTCAACACATACAAAGAGTGAATCACTCATTCATGCACCTATGCACTACATAATACCCCCACTGAACCATACAGACACTCAGACTGATACTCAAAAAAACAACTAATAACCTATATAGACACCCAAGAAGCTACTCACCAACCCATGCAGCCACTTATACACAAAGTGAGAGACTGATACAGATATTTTCATATTTAAACATTACTCAGTAAGCCATGTATTCAGTATGATACACTTAATCAGTCAGATACACAATAAATTTTTCAAAAACAAAGCATCCATTTAGACACTTATATACCCATTTATTCTTTCATTGACCTTGAGATATACATATATTAAACATATTTAATTTTCAGAAATACACACATTCACTGGATGATGTCATCAGTGATGTCATCAGTGATGTCATTTGAGATGTCATCAGTGATGTCATGAGTGATGTCAGTGACCATGTCATGAGTGATGTAATATGTGACGTCATCAGTAGTGCATTGCGGGAGCGCGAGTTATAGTTAGCTGAACTAACTATAACGGGGGAATTTCATTGTTTTTTTACGAGTGAAATGTCCAGCTAACTATAACATGTGTGAAACCTTTGGTTTTTTCATTGAATATATATATATATATATTTATAAAAAGTTGAGAATAATTTATAGTTAGGGAAACTATATTCATTTTTTCTTTCTTCTTATTATTATACAGAAGTCGCGCACCCTATGCGCACCCTACACGATGGCTGCGCGAATCCTCATAGCCATTTAAGTCACGCGGAGGTCACGACTTCAGCGTAATTTGGAAAGTATGAAGTATCTTTAAGTTAATTATCACTAAAAGTTTTTCTTTAAGTGTTTGTTTAATTTTATTTTCAAAAGTATTTATAAACGAAATTTTTTAGTATACTCCGAACTATACAAAATTTGACGTATGCGCGTACGGTGCACGACCCCTCCCCGCACGTATTTCCGGGATCACGCAGTCCTTGTGCCGGGGTCGCCACTTCAGCGTATTTTCAAAGTTTGAAAAATGAGTATTGAAAGTTTGAATATGAGATTAGAGTAAATAGCTTTGGAAATATACTTTTTAAAATATTATAGAAACTTTTATTTATAGTTTATATTCATATATGCAATATTTTACGGGTGCACGATGGGTGTGTGACGTAGGCGCGCACCCTACGCGACTCCATGTCATCAGAAAAAAAAGAATCTGATTGGTTTATATCATTTTCATTCTAGTAGAGGTTGGATCCATTCCTGTGAAGTTCCCTTTACCTTTACTATTCATAGAGAGAAGACCTGTTTCTTACTTCTCTGCCTTTTGTATGTTTTTGTGTGTGTTTATTGGTTTTTTGGTGAACAACAATGGCTTCCAGCCTTGTTACACTGGATCATTTGGCTATGGAAGAAGAGAAACAGATGGTGCAAGACAACAGGAAGAAGAAGGAAAGTACTGTGTCGGACTACTTCACAGTTCATGAGGGTGAAAAAAAGTCAACGCCCGTAAAGTTGCCTGCATTATTTGCAAAAGAGTTTTATCAAGAGGGTCAGACAAGAAATATTCCTGTGGCACCTCCAGTATGAAAAAACACCTGGAAACCTTGCACCCAGTCCATCTTGCAAGGGAAGAAAGAAAGAGGGAGTTACATTCTGAAGCACAGGAAGACCCTAATGCACCTTCTACATCAAGTCAGCAAGATGCAGCTGCTCCAAGGCCCCACATCATGCCTGAAATCTTGGATGCAACTACATGTTGCAAGAAGTGCAATGTACAACTTTGCATTGCTGAACAATGACTAGATGTCATTAGTGCTGCATCGAAAGCACACAAATGCTATTTTTTATGTGCTTCTAATTTTGTTAACAAATGTATTTGTTGTTCCGCATTTTTCTGTTTTGAAAACAAAATCAAAAACACACAAAAAAATTTAAAAGGTTTAAAAAATACAAAAAAAATACAAAATTGTTAAAAAAAAAAACAATGCTTCTTACGGAACTACCTCTACTGGTTAAAAAAAGAAAAATTACCTGAGTGATTGCACGAGAGTAAGGAGAATGTGTGAGTGATTGGTGAACTGCAAGGCTACTGCATGGTTATTTTATGAATGTTTGGATAGTGGCAACATGATTGAATGAGTTCATGGATAATAGCTGGGTGATTGGAGGTGTGCACAAGGAGTGACAGGGTGATTACTTGACTGCATGGGTACAACCGGGTAATTGACGGTGTGAATCAGCAGTGTCAGGGCGGTTAGAGGATTGTATGGGAAGTGCACATGTGATTGTAGCAGTGCATGTGTTACTGCCTGAGTCATTGCATGAGTACATGGGTAGTGACTGGATGATTAGAGTACTGTAAGGAGGGCGCATGGTGAATTTATAAGTGGTTGCTCTTCAGTGAAGTAATTGGATAAGTACATGATGCTGGCTGGGTGATTAGAGGACTGCATGGGCAGTATACAGGTGATTGTACCACTGCAAGTGTTAGTGCCTGGGTCATTGCATGAGTACATGGGTAGTGACTGGATGATTAGAGTACTGCAAGGAGAGAGCATGAATTTATAAGTGCTTTGGCTTTGGTGCAGTGATTAGATAAGGAAATGGTGCTGGGTGGGTGATTGGAAGAGTGCACAGGGAGTGACAGGGGTATTGCTGGACTACATGTGTAGTGCTCAGGGGATTGTAGTAGTGCATCCGTTAGTACCTGGGTCATCGCATGAGTACATGGGCAGTGACTGGATGATTAGAGTATTGCAAGGAGATTGATTGGTGAATTTATAAGTGCTTGGGTTTTTACGCAGTGATTAGATAAGGACATGGTGCTGGCTGGGTGATTGGAAGAGTGCACAGGGAGTGACAGGGGTATTGCTGGACTACATGGGTAGTGCTCAGAGGATTGTATCAATACATCAGTTAGTACCTCGGCCATTGCATGAGTACATGGGATAGTGACTGGATGATTAGAGTACTGCAGGAGAGCGCATGGTGAATTTATAAGTGCTTGGGTTTTGGCGCAGTGATTTGATAAGGACATGGGACTGGCTGGATGATTGGAGAAGTGCATAGGTAGTAACAGGGAGATTACTGGACTGCATAGGTAGCGTTCAAGGGATTGTAGCAGTGTATGAGTCAGTGCCTGGGTCATTGCATGAGTACATGGGTAGTGACTGGATGATTAGAGTACTGCAAGGAGAGTGCATGGTGATTGGTGAATTTATAAGTGCTTCGATTTTGGTGCAGTGATTAGATAAGGACATGGTGCTGGATGGGTGATTTGAAGAGTGCACAGGGAGTGACAGGGATATTGCTGGACTACATGAGTAGTGCTCAGGGGATTGTAGCAGTGCATCAGTTAGTGCCTGGGTCATTGCATGAGTACATGGGTAGTGACTGGATGATTAGAGTACTGTAAGGAGGGTGCATGGTGAATTTATAATTGGTTGCGTTTTGGTGAAGTGATTGGATAAGGACATGGGAATGGCTGGGTGATTGCAGGAGTGGGTAGGTAGTGACAGGTAGATTACTGGACTGCATAGGTAGTGCTCAAGGGATCGTAGCAGTGCATCGGTTAGTGGCTGGGTCATTGCATTAGTACATGGGCAGTGACTGGATGATTAGAGTACTGCAAGGAGAGAGCATGGTGAATTTATAAGTGCTTTGGTTTTGGTGCAGTGATTAGATAAGGACATGGTGCTGGGTGGGTGATTGGAAGAGTGCACAAGGAGTGACGGGGTATTGCTGGACTACATGGGTAGGGCTCAGGGGATTGTAGTATTGATCAGTTAGTGCCTGGGTCATTGCATGAGTACATGGGTCTTGACTGGATGATTACAGTACTGCAGGGAGAGTGCATGGTGAATTTATAAGTGCTTGGGTTTTGGCACAGTGATTGGATAAGGACATGGAGTGATTGGAGGAGTGCATAGGTAGTAACAGGGTGATTACTGAACTGTATAGGTAGCGTTCAAGGGATTGTAGCAGTGTATGAGTTACTGCCTGGCTCATTGCATGAGTACATGGGTAGTGACTGGATGATTAGAGTACTGCAAGGAGAGTGCATGGTGAATTTATAAGTGTTTGGGTTTTGGCACAGTGATTGGATAAGGACATGGGACTGGCTGGGGGATTGCAGGAGTGCGTAGGTAGTGACAGGGAGAGTACTGGACTGAATGGGTAGTGCTCATGGGATTGTAGCAGTGCATCAATTAGTGCCTGGGTCATTGCATGAGTACGGCAAGGAGAGTGCATGGTGAATTTATAAGTGCTTGGGTTTTTGTGGAGTGATTAGATAAGGACATGGGAGTGGCTGAGTGATTGGAAGAGTGCACAGGGAGTGACAGTGGTATTGCTGGACTACGTGGGTAGTGCTCAGGGGGACTGTAGCATTGCATCAGTTAGGGCCTGGGTCATTGCATGAGTACATGGGTAGTGACTGGATGATTAGAGTACTGCAAGTAGAGTGCATGGTGAATTTATAAGTGCTTGGGTTTTGGTGCAGTGATTGGATAAGGACATGGGACTGGCTGGGTGATTGTAGGAGTGCGTAGATAGTGACAGGGAGATTACTGGACTGCATAAGTAGTGCTCAAGGGATTATACCAGTGCAAGAGTTAGTGCCTGTGTCATTGCATGAGTACATGGGTAGTGACTGGATGATTAGAGTACTGCGAGGAGAGTGCATAGTGAATTTATAAGTGCTTGGGTTTTGGCCCAGGGATTAGATAAGGACATGGGACTAGCTGGGTGTTTGGAGGAGTGCATAGGTCGTAACAGGGAGATTACTGGACTGCATAGGTAGTGTTCAAGGGATTGTAGCAGTGTATGAGTTAGTGCCTGGGTCATTGCATGAGTACATGGGTAGTGACTGGATGATTAGAGTACTGTAAGGAGGGTGCATGGTGAATTTATAAGTGGTTGCGTTTTGGTGAAGTGATTGGATAAGTACATGATGCTGGCTGGGTGATTAGAGGACTGCAACTGCATGGGCAGTATACAGGTGATTGTACCACTGCATGTGTTAGTGCCTGGGTCATTGCATGAGTATGCGGGTAGTGACTAGATAATTAGAGTACTGCAAGGAGAGCGCATGGTGAATTTATAAGTGCTTGGGTTTGGTGCAGTGATTGGATAAGGTCATGGGAATGGCTGGGTGATTGCAGGAGTGGCTAGGTAGTGACAGGTAGATTACTGGACTGCATAGGTAGTGCTCAAGGGATTGTAGCAGTGCATCGGTTAGTGCCTGGGTCATTGCATTAGTACATGGGCAGTGACTGGATGATTAGAGTACTGCAAGGAGAGAGCATGGTGAATTTATAAGAGCTTTGGTTTTGGTGCAGGGATTAGATAAGGACATGGTGCTGGGTGGGTGATTGGAAGAGTGCACAAGGGGTGACGGGGTATTGTTGGACTACATGGGTAGTGCTCATGGGATTGTAGTAGTGCATCAGTTAGTGCCTGGGTCATTGCATGAGTACATGGGTATTGACTGGATGATTACAGTACTGCAAGGAGAGTGCATGGTGAATTTATAAGTGCTTGGGTTTTGGCTCAGTGATTGGATAAGGACATGGGACTGGCTGGGTGATTGGAAGAGTGCATAGGTAGTAGCAGGGCGATTACTGGACTGCATAGGTAGCGTTCAAGGAATTGTAGCAGTGTATGAGTTAGTGCCTGAGTCATTGCATGAGTACATGGGTAGTGACTGGATGATTAGAGTACTGCAAGGAGAGTGCATGGTGAATTTATAAGTGCTTGGGTTTTTGTGGAGTGATTAGATAAGGACATGGGAGTGGCTGGGTGATTGGAAGAGTGCACAGGGAGTGACAGGGGTATTGCTGAACTACATGGGTAGTGCTCAGGGGGACTGTAGCAGTGCATCAGTTAGGGCCTGGGTCATTGCATGAGTACATGGGCAGTGACTGGATGATTAGAGTACTGCAAGGAGAGTGCATGGTGAATGTATAAGTGCTTGGGTTTTGGTGCAGTGATTGGATAAGGACATGGGACTAGCTGGGTGATTGCAGGAGTGCGTAGATAGTGACAGGGATATTACTGGACTGCATAAGTAGTGCTCAAGGGATTATACCAGTGCATGAGTTAGTGCCTGTGTCATTGCATGACTACATTGGTAGTGACTGGATGATTAGAGTACTGCAAGGAGAGTGCATGGAGAATTTATAAGTGCTTGGAATTTGGCGCAGTGATTAGACAAGGACATGGTGCTGGCTGGGGGATTGGAAGAGTGCACATTGAGTGACAGCAGTATTGCTGGACTACATGAATAGTTCTCAGGGGATTGTAGCAGTGCATCAGCTAGTGCCTGGGTCATTGCATGAGTACATGGGTAGTTACTGGATGATTATAGTACTGCAAGGAGAGTGCATGGTGAATTTATAAGTGCTTGGGTTTTAGCACAGTGATTAGATAAGGACATGGTGCTGGCTGGGTGATTGGAAGAGAGCACAGGGACTGACAGGGGTATTGCTGGACTACATGGGTAGTGCTCAGGGGATTGTGGCAGTGCATCAGTTAGTGCCTGGGTCATTGCATGAGTACATGGGTAGTGACTGGATGATTAGAGTACTGCAAGGAGAGTGCACAGTGAATGTATAAGAGCTTGGGTTTTGGCGCAGTGATTGGAGAAGGACATGGGACTGGCTGCGTGATTGCAGGAGTGCGTAGGTAGTGACAGTTGGATTACTGGACTGCATAGGTAGTGCTCAAGGGATTGTAGCAGTGCATCAGTTAGTGCCTGGGTCATTGCATGAGTACATGGGTAGTGACTGGATGATTTGAGAACTGCAAGGAGAGTGCATGGTGAATGTATAAGTGCTTGGGTTTTGGCGCAGTGATTGGATAAGGACATGGGACTAGCTGGGTGATTGGAGGAGTGCATAGGTAGTAACAGGGAGATTACTGGACTGCATAGGTAGCGTTCAAGGGATTGTAGCAGTTTATGAGTTAGTGCCTGGGTCATTGTATGAGTACATGGGTAGTGACTGGATGATTAGAGTACTGCAAGGAGAGTGCATGGTGAATTTATAAGTGCTTGGGTTTTGGCGCAGTGATTAGATAAGGACATGGTGCTGGCTTGGTGATTGGAAGAGAGCACAGGGACTGACAGGGGTATTGCTGGACTACATGGGTAGTGCTCAGGGGATTGTGGCAGTGCATCAGTTAGTGCCTGGGTCATTGCATGAGTACATGGGTAGTGACTGGATGATTAGAGTACTGCAAGGAGAGTGCACAGTGAATGTATAAGAGCTTGGGTTTTGGCGCAGTGATTGGAGAAGGACATGGGACTGGCTGCGTGATTGCAGGAGTGCGTAGGTAGTGACAGTTGGATTACTGGACTGCATAGGTAGTGCTCAAGGGATTGTAGCAGTGCATCAGTTAGTGCCTGGGTCATTGCATGAGTACATGGGTAGTGACTGGATGATTTGAGAACTGCAAGGAGAGTGCATGGTGAATGTATAAGTGCTTGGGTTTTGGCGCAGTGATTGGATAAGGACATGGGACTAGCTGGGTGATTGGAGGAGTGCATAGGTAGTAACAGGGAGATTACTGGACTGCATAGGTAGCGTTCAAGGGATTGTAGCAGTGCATCAGCTAGTGCCTGGGTCATTGCATGAGTACATGGGTAGTTACTGGATGATTATAGTACTGCAAGGAGAGTGCATGGTGAATTTATAAGTGCTTGGGTTTTAGCACAGTGATTAGATAAGGACATGGTGCTGGCTGGGTGATTGGAAGAGAGCACAGGGACTGACAGGGGTATTGCTGGACTACATGGGTAGTGCTCAGGGGATTGTGGCAGTGCATCAGTTAGTGCCTGGGTCATTGCATGAGTACATGGGTAGTGACTGGATGATTAGAGTACTGCAAGGAGAGTGCACAGTGAATGTATAAGAGCTTGGGTTTTGGCGCAGTGATTGGAGAAGGACATGGGACTGGCTGCGTGATTGCAGGAGTGCGTAGGTAGTGACAGTTGGATTACTGGACTGCATAGGTAGTGCTCAAGGGATTGTAGCAGTGCATCAGTTAGTGCCTGGGTCATTGCATGAGTACATGGGTAGTGACTGGATGATTTGAGAACTGCAAGGAGAGTGCATGGTGAATGTATAAGTGCTTGGGTTTTGGCGCAGTGATTGGATAAGGACATGGGACTAGCTGGGTGATTGGAGGAGTGCATAGGTAGTAACAGGGAGATTACTGGACTGCATAGGTAGCGTTCAAGGGATTGTAGCAGTTTATGAGTTAGTGCCTGGGTCATTGTATGAGTACATGGGTAGTGACTGGATGATTAGAGTACTGCAAGGAGAGTGCATGGTGAATTTATAAGTGCTTGGGTTTTGGCGCAGTGATTAGATAAGGACATGGTGCTGGCTTGGTGATTGGAAGAGTGCACGGGAGTGACATGGGTATTGCTGGACTACAGGGGTAGTGCTCAGGGGATTGTAGCAGTGCATCAGTTAGTGCCTGGGTCATTGCATGAGTACATGGGTAGTGACTGGATGATTAGAGTACTGCAAGGAGAGTGCATGGAGAATTTATAAGTGATTGTGTTTGGTGCAGTGATTAGATTAGGACATGGTGCTGGCTAGGTGATTGGAAGAGTGTAAAGCGAGTGGCAGGGGGATTGCTGGAGTGCAGAGGTAGTACTCAAGGTATTGTAGCAGTGCATGAGTAAGTCCCTGGGTCATTGCATGAGTGTATGGGTAGTGCTTTGAAACTAACTGAGTGATTGCAGAATACGGGATCAGTCAATCAGTGCTCATGTAGCTTTAAAATTACATATTCACTACCTTTGCACTCCTGTAATCAGTCAGGCACCTCTCAATAGTTCACTAATCATACATGCAACTGTATAAATAGAATCTGAACACATAGATAAGTCATTACATACTATCTATTTAAGTAGATAAGTACAACATGCCAGAAAGGGTAATATGTGGTGGTTTAGATTTGAGTTACATCTTGACCATTCAATCCACAAATATGCAACATCATTAAATTATACCTCGCAACAGACTTAAGAAAGAAGAGTAATTAACAACACCATTGATGAGCATTTTTAAAAACACACTTTTATTATAAATCTTCAGCTTTTTATCTAAAATTATGTGGCATCATTCAACTATACCTTTGCTTAAACTACAAAAAGAAGCCGAATTAACAGCACCTTATTTCACCATTCTATCTTTAAATATATGGCATCATTTAACTTTACCTTCTGTACAAACTAATAACAGAAATCTAATTAATAACACCGTATATGATCATCTTTCAAACAGCACAGTTGTGCGGCATCTTTACCAAAGTATCTATAATTATGCAGTATCATTCAATTATACCTTTGTAGAGAGAACAAAAAATTATGGATAATAAACTACACTTTATATGAATATCTTTCAAACTACACATTTGTGCTGCATCTTCAACCAACTATTTAAAAATATGCGGCATCATTCAACTATACCTTCGAACCGATTTAAAAAACAATTTTAATTAATTGCATCAGTAATCATCTTTAAAAATACATGTATTACTGTACAGACTGTTTTTTAAACAATATTCAAGTACAATGACACTAATTCAAATATACATCTTAACATTTACTAATATATTTAAAACAACACAGTTTTAGACTAATGTCAAATCTTTTTTAAATAAACCTCAAAAATGAATAACTCACCTTGGAAATAAATGTGTTGAATGAAAAATCTCACACACTCAGACAGGATTTTCTTTTACACACAGTCAATATAAATCACCAGACTCTGCAAGGTAAAACCAGTAATGTTAAGGTGTTCCTCTCTTTTTCCATACAAATACAAATAAGCAACAAATAACATTGCTTCCTAGAGTTTTTCAAATTGTAAAACACATTTCCATTGGTCACAGATAATAACCCTTATCAACTGACTTCTTCACCCCTTCTGCTTAATGCCAGTTTCCATAGCAACAGGTCATGCAACATTCAACTTAACTGACAGGTCAGAAGTTCACCATATTTTCAAGTTCACCACGCAATGTTACAAATGGAAACAGCATTTATGGTTGACTTTGCAGAACATGACTGTATCCTTTTTACTGTACTGTTCAAACATTTTTTTCTAACTAATAAAAAACTTGCTTTTTAAACAAAGTAATATGCACCCTATTTTTGAATGTACAATGTTCTTAAACAGCCAATCAATTCTCTTCTTTCTTAAAACAGCATCTTCTCTACCACTTTAGATAACTCTCATTCTACCAACTGACTACCTCAGCTACAGACATCTTTTGATTACCTACAGACATCCCTTCATGATGCTTTCTGTGTGGATTGTTGGGCCCAGCTATGTATTCTGGTGCAAAAGGTATGCTGAACACAGAGGTATTGACAAAGACCTAGCATTGCAAAATGTAGACATTATATGGATTGGACAGAGAGGATTAATGTGGCACCAATTGATGCCTTTGGTTAAAACCTTTTTGCATCTCCAAGCCCCTGACCTCATGATTGTGCACTGTGGTGGCAATGACCTAGACACATTGACTGGGGTAGGTCTGGAATTGCTAATGAAGGACACCTTTGCAGAATTTATGTTGCTTTTTCCCCAAACTGTCTTTGTATACTCTAACATATGCCAAAGATAGAAATGGAAGTTGTCCAATCAATTTTGTCCTCAGATTGAGAAAGCTAGAAAAAATGTCAATAAAGCTATTTCTGCTTACCTCAGAGACCATAAGATGGGCTCCATCTATAACAACAATCTTTGTTTCAATATGGATGCCATCTACAGAACTGATGGAGTACACTTCACTGATCAAGGCAACAGAGTGTTTCTCAACAACCTGAAGCTCTGCATCCCCACTTACATGTAGCTACAACAATCTCCCAATGAAAACAAGAGCTCTTTTTAGAGCCACTCAATAACCCAACATATAACCTAGGTTTATATAAAAAAATGTATATATTTTTGCTTGGAGTCGCCCACCCAGAGTGACTAATGGAGCCGCGCCCCCATCGCGTTCACACCAGGTGGCTGCGCTGGCGCACCCCTGGCGTTCACACCAGAGGGCAGTGCTGGGAGCCGCGCACCCATCGCGTTCACACCAGGGGGCTGCGCTGGGAGCCACGCACCCCTCTCATTCACACCAGGGGGCCATGCTGGGAGCCATGCACCCCTCGTGTTCACACCAGGGGGCCACGCTGGGAGCCACGCACCCATCGCGTTCAGACCAGGGGCAGCACACCGTTCACGTTCACACCAGTGGACCGCGCTGATCGCCGCGCTAAGGTCGCGACTCCAAACTTTGGTGAAAAAAAAAGTCCACTACCATTAATTTATATTAGTCCCTGGGACCCTATCCCCCGGGGCATGCCAAAATTTTTCATTTTTTTTAAAAAGGGAGTTGGACTGCGCAGCCCCACTTCCGGGTCATTTTTGGCCCCGGGGACCCCATCCCTCGGGGCATAGCCTCACAGTTGGGGACCGTGGGGGAGCCACAATGACCCCATGGTTCCGCCGGGTCCCCGCCTCCTGCGGGAGCTGGCATTGCTTTTTCACAAGGGGAGCTGCTGACATGCAGCTCTCCTTGTGGTAAAGCAATCCTCCTGTGCTTCGTAGAAGCGAGAGCAGGTTTCCCTGCTCTTGCTTCCATGAAGCAATGTAGGAGTTTGCTATGGCAGGGCAGGAGCCATGCTCCTGCCCTGCCATAGCCAACAGCAGTGTCCCAGGGGTGGACACCCTGGGACACTGCAGGAGCCGGCTCTGGGAGGTGGTGGTTCCCAGGGCCATTGAGAGCTCCTGGAGGAGGGCCGAGTGGCTCCCCCTACCTCCATTTCATTGCCCCGGGGAAGTGGTGGTCCCCGGGGCCCGGGTGTCCACAACAGACCCACGTATTTAAATATTAAATGCCCCGGGGAGGTGGTGGTCCCCGGGGAAGTGTGGGGGTATTGCCCCCCACTCATTTATTTTTTCTTCCCCAGAGCGTGCCGGTCCCCGGGGCTGTTGGGGCCCCCATGGGCCCCCGCACATTAATTTGCGAGTGCCCCCGGGACCTGGCTCACCTGGGGGCTTTTTGAAAACGAGAGTCCGCGCTTTATTTAATTTTCTTGGCAGGAGTCGCGGCCCCAACGCGACTTCTGCTGTTTAAAAAATATATATATATTTTTGTCCCTGGGGTCCTTGTGGGACCCCCTGAGAAGACCTGGGGGTCAGGGTGTTTCTACCATGCCCCCTTTTCTTCATTTTACACTTTGTTTTACTGTTTTCTTGAGGCTCGGTTCTACAGAGTCACAAGATGGCTGCCAACAGTTCCTGGTTTGGAGTGTTGGCAGCCAATGTGAATGAAGCCTCGTGCTCGGGAGGGTTTGCAAATCCACTGCTGCCATAGATATCGAAACTTCTTCAAATTTGTCAGGAACTACTGAACGGATTTACACCATTTAACAAAAAGGGCTCTTTCTAAACCAAGACCTACCTTTATGCAAAGTTGGTGTAATTCCATTCAGTAGTTCAGGCTGTAGCTTTGTTTAAAGTTTCCTATGGAAAATAACATGGGCAAAACATGTTTTGGGACACCCTTGTTTCTCGGCCCCTGCTTGACGAATCACTCAGAAACTTCCAAGAAAGGAGGTGACCGGAGCGGGTCATTAGTTTTGACAATTTCGCGAAGATTCGTCAATCGGCGCGAAAGTTATTAGGAAAACAAAAAAACGCTTTTCCTATGGAAACTAGGTCCTAACTATAACTACCTACTGGTGACCGCCAGTGGGTAATATATATGCATATATATATGTATATGCATTTTAACATTATTTGTTATATTTGTTAAAATATGCATTTGAATATATTTTATTTGAATACATTTATGTCAGTATTTTATATATGCTCATTTTAATATTTTAAATTATATATATTTAAAAATCGATATTTAATGCAACTATATTTTTGTAAACTATTTTTTTCAATCTTGTTGTACTTACCTTTTTAAGTATAGGTAGTTGCTATTTTATTATATTCTATACTTTTGAGGTTGATATTCTGTCAGTGAACCTCAAATGACAATGACTGCTCATGTCACTTAACAACTGTTTGTGTTTAAAAACTCTCACTTTGAAGGCATAGAAATGTGACAATCGTGCTGAGATACAGTGGGGCATATTTATGTAGGTTTTGAGTCGCTCTTGCACCATGAAAGGGGGCACAAGGGCAACACAAAACCTAGCTTGGATTTACCAAGCCATGCAAGTCACTTTTTACAGCCTGTATGGCTTGATAAATCCAAAGTAACGCAGCACAGCACCTATTATGGAGATGCATTACTCTGCCCTGGGAAGGCGTTCTATAGGTGGAGCATGGGTAGTCCCACACATCCACCCATGGATTTTGGGGCATTCCCGGATTTATCATTACTCGTAAACCATGGAAAGTGTCAAAATTCTATGACTCTCTAGGTGAGGTATAATGAGGAGAAAAATATTTATTTCTCCTTGTTACTTCTGCAGCACAAATAGAAAGAGAAAAATGCTTCAGGGGATTCTTTTTTTGCAGTAAGGTATCCCATCCTGCACAAAAACAATCCTGCTTATAACTCAGGCACCTGTGTTGGCGCGAGGAAGCACATTGTGCACCAGCCCTGGATTGTGACAGGAATGCACAACATATTGTTAATTCGGCACATGTCTGCCTTTCCCTTTCACGCAGCACAGCAAAGTGACTTGCGCATCTGTGTTATCATTTCATAAATGTGCCCCAGAGTGTGTAAAAGGAAATGCTGTAGATTATCCTTTTTGGTAACCCACAACAAAAAGTAAATAATTGAAAATGAACTGTACACATTCAGCAGTTATCATATCAAAAATGAGGCACATTCTTTTTGTAATATTGAAGGTGATGAAAATAAAGATTTGAATAGAATCAAAGCAAATCAAGACACTGGGTGAAGCACAAATAATAACTATTCACTGTAGTCAGATTTCCACGCTTTCTCATTTAGGTGTAGCATAGTTAAATCAGTAAAAACTGTCTGTCTGTGCAAATGTGCTATCTGTAAATGAGAGCGCACTACCAAACAATGCCTTAGTTCAATTAAAAAATCATCCGCCATTAAAGGTAGGTGGCCCGAGAAAGTTTGCCATCCTAAAAAAATAGGTTGTGGTTCGAAAACGTTTGGATGGCACTGAGATAGAGCCTTCCTCAGCCGAACAGAATAAGAATTAGCAGTAAAAAGAAGCAAACATTGACATGCATGGAATCTGGCTTGCATTTTTGAAATATCAACAATGGACAGATGGTGGCGCTAGAATGCCATTCACTTAAAGAAATGAAGCAGAAAATGACTAAAAACACCACTGTTTATTGATAAGGAAATGGTTTGCAATTTCCAGCCCTCAAAATGCTGTGCGTTTAATGTACAGAACTCAATAGCTCCCGGGAGCAGGCTAAGGCAATCGGGGCAAATGATGCATTTAAATGCCGTTTATCATCTATCATCTTTTACAATTTCCATGGTCCTGTAAATTATCACAGGATAGATATAAATAAAATGACTAAAATAAGGGAGCTATCAAAATAGCTTGTTTTTATGTGTCACTTCGATTGGAACGTTTGTTGTTTCTAAGCTCTAAAATCACTCATTTAATGATATTCTCTTGTACGGGCATGTTCTTGGCTGTTTTCAAATCATTTACATATTCCGTTTAATCAGTGACACATAATGCTAATAAATTAAACTTGCATTGTGAATTGTTATTGTTTAGGTTTCGCCTATTGACAATTTTAGCTGCTAATGACAAGTTTAGCTGTCTGTTGTCGAAGACCTATTGTGAACGATGAATTAAATACACTGGGGTATATTTATGCCTATAACAGATTTTTAGGTCTCGCTGAGCCCCAGCGCTTGCGCTGGCTCGAAGAGACATTTTATATGTGGGATTTTCAAAGTGCTGCTGGCTGGCCTAACGCTTGCGTTCACGAGATCGTGCACGCGCGCAGCCGGCCGCCAGCAGCACTTTGAAAACTCGTGTGCGTCATCGCGATCCCTTTCGCTTTCAGAGCGATCGCGATGACGCACGCGCACACACAACTCCTCCCCATGTAATTCTTTTCCGGCCGTAGCCGGGAATTGCCTGTGAGTCAGTTTCCTTCACCACTAGCTTTCTTTTTTTTGCTCCTCGGCGTATCGGCAACATTGTATCATTCTCTCCGCTCTGAGCCTCCCGCTGGAAGTTGCTACTTTGTTTCCAGAGCAGCGCGGGTAGCTTTTTCCTTTGCCGATCCGCTCCGTAGGCAATTTAAGAAACATTGTTTTCAGCCCGATGCTTGCCATTCTTGTTTTCTGTGGATGCGAGAGGTCACTTTTTTTTCGGTCTGAAGTGAGCAAGCCTGGCTCTCCCGGCCTCCAGCTTTCTCCTTCACTCCTCCGATGGCTCCATGGGGTGAAATGGGGGCGCTTCTCTTCTCCTGACAGGCTGTTCTTGTTCCTGCTGTTCCGAGGGTCGTACTCTTCCCTCAAGTTGTTCCTGGGACCCTACTCATTTACCCGCGTCAAATCTAGTGAAGTCCTAAGCGGAGACCCGTGCTGAGCATGTCCCTAGCGCCGCCCCTTCTAGGGGCGCTGCTGCTGGCAGCTGCCCTCCTCATAGGTAAGGGTGCTGAGGAATAAGGGGCGCACTGCAGGGATTAGTCCCCAGCTCCAAATGTGCATCTCTGTGCCCTCCCTGCACATACCAGTCGCCTTAAACTATGCTTAGACCGGTATACAGCTCATGCACCACCCCCGCACCTCCACCCCATCTTCTGGTCTCTGCTCAGTCATCCCTGCACCCCCGTCTAATGCCACTGCTCCTCCCCGTGTGTTGTAACTGTTCGTCTGCTGCCAGGATAATCTGACATGCTCTAACCTCCCGTCTTCTCTGTCATTCAAGGCGTCCATGCTCACATTCTCATTCCCACTCGTAACTTGGTTTCTGCATAGCATTTTGTCTGCACTTTATTTCCTCTCCCCTCTCAGCTGTCCCAAAATCTAGCTCATGTATTGTTTTAACCTTAATGTCATTACTCTACTCCTCCATGTTGCAGTACTTTACTGTGCATGTTCTGTCACCTTTAGCCTCCTCTTTCTTTATCAGCTGTACCGCTCCTATATCCCTTTCCATTGATCTTCCCGTTTCAACACTTCCGTTGTCTTCGCTCCCCTCCTTGTTGGGTGACTCAATTTGTAAACCAAAATACCCCCAAACATACAGCTGGAAAAACACACACCAATTGTCACATTGAAGGCAATATACTGCACGTGTAATTTATCAAATATCCACCATAAAACATGCAAATATGTTGTAAAAAAATCCTGTGCCCTTTGCTGCCCCGTGCAGCTGACGTACTGAATTGATCTCTGGATGGCCTTATTAACAAGAACTCTATCACCATCGAAGCTAGCACTAGAAAATAACTCCTTTTGCCCAAACTTTGCAATTTTCTGTCCAGAGCTCTGTCTGAAAGCAGTAGTGTTTTAGATGAGAGACAATGTGCACCTCTGGACTAAAGTTTTGTCAAAGCAGATGTCAGTGCCAGGACTGATTCTACTCACATCACACAGCACCACAAGGCCTTCCATTGCCCTCTCCTAAGGAGGGACAGTGCGCACAGAAGTGCGAAGAGCTGCCTGCCCTTCTCTGGAGGCTTACTTCACTCTACTATAAATGGGACAGAGCCAGGACTTCTCAGCATTACTACTTAAATAGGACAGTTCCAACACTTCCTAGCAGGGCTGCTCGAAGTTAATTTCGGGGTTAGTGGCACTTCTTAAAGGGATGTTAATTTAGGGGCGCTGTGCAGGTACTTTTCAGCGGGGTTGCATTGCATTTACTGAGACAGGTTCAGTGTTTCCAAAAAGGAATGCCATCTTTCAATGGAGAAGCTTTAGACCATAGAATCCGTAGTTTAACACTTTACTAAAGCATTTACACCACCCCTCAGCATTGCTTCTATAATTTGCTTAGGACGTTACTGGCACATTTAAACAAGCATTTGCAATGCAATAGGTTTCGCATTTATACGAGTTTGAGCTATTGGCATTGTAAATGACAATGCTTTTTATTTAAGTTTGGTTTTTTAAAAACATAAATAAAAGGCACTGTCATTTACAATGCCAATAGCTCAAACTCGTATAAATGCGAGACCTATTGCATTGCAAATGCTTGTTTGCTTTGGTTAGGGGCAATTTTCATAATGCTGTCTATCGCTGAAAACTATAGCCCTGTTATCAACGTATTTACAATGCTTCGCTACATAGCGATAGTATCAGCTAGTCGTGGCAAAAACTCCTGCTAACACTAGTGTCAAGGTGACACAAAATTGGACGTTAGCGAGAGAAAAGTGACAAAAGGCCAAATAGCGGCAAAAAAATTCACGTTAGCCAGCCAAACGTCACTTTTCGGCCTCTAGAAGCAAAAATAGCCTATAAATCCACCTCTAATAAAAAAAAAAATTAAAACATGAAGAATGCAGAATGGAGCAGCAGGGCCAAGTTCAGCACAGGTCAACAACACACCCAAACCCCCAACAGCCAGGGCGACCAGCCAGATTCCCAGGCGAAGAGGAAATGCAGAATCAGGGCCTCATTTATGAAAAAAGGCACATCGCTGGGGAAAAACATTGATGCAGCACTTTTCATACTACCATCCTTGTGACACTATGGCAGCCGATGCCTGGAAGAGTGGACAGTCTCCGGGGCCTGGAGGCCTTGCTGGGCCTGCGTCTGAGATCTAGAGTGGGATGCGGGCCACGTTGGGCCCACACCTGTGGGCCATGGCGGTAGACATTGAGGCGTCGGCGATTGCCCTTACCTGGTGGGGAACTCTGACAGGTCGCACGGAGACACATTGCTGACCTGTGTGAGAAGACCGTCTGAAACCCCTTGGAGCTGTGATCAGTAGAGGCGCTCCTGCACACCACTGTAGGGAGGTCTGTATTGTATAACACGCCCCACCACTACACCAGGTTGCAAAGAGGGGATTGCCACAGGTGGGCCACACCTCTCTGCATCTTAGGCCCGAGGATGTGGCGCTGCCCAGATCCTGTGGAGGGTAAGGCCCCTGAGCTGCGCTGAACTTGTGTGGCAGGAGCGCTGCAACTTCACACCTAAGGAAGCCCTGTTGCATCACCTGCATCGGGAGGTTCCCCAGCAGACTTGGTGGTGACTGCTGTACCCAGGCTTGTGAAATCCAACCTGTCTCAGGCTCCTGCTGACTGAGTCGCAGATTTGGAGAAAGCATGGTGGATTAAGCACCGGTATCGATGTCCAGGTGAGTAGAAGCTAGGACACGGAGCAGAGGAGGCCCAGGGGTCGAGTCTAGCCCAAGCCCTTGGGTGCGCAGCTTGATCTGTCATCACTTACTGGGTCACTAGGGAACATGGAATCTGGTCGCCAATGTTAGATTGGAGGAGGTGACCATGTGGTGGTGCCTTTCCACACCGCCTGTTACTGAGCTCTTCGGTGTATGGGAAATTTCCATTTGTGCCGTCTGAACAATGATTCCTGGCTAGCATACACCTGACTGGAGGAGAGCTGCCGACTGGCCACACTGCACTGCACCACAAGTCATACATAGTGCCTGGGCATCTGATGCAATGATGGCCAGTCTGCACACAGGGGCACCGTCAACATTCAGCCTTTCCTCCATGTCTGGGGATCGCTGGCCACTGGGGCAGGTGACAGTGGACAGCCTGGACTCCAAACAAGACTCTGTACTCGCAGTGGGTACCTCCCTCTAACAAACGGGCAATTCCTTTGAGGGCCGCATTGACAGAATCACAGTCGACTTCATCCTAGAGTGTGCAGATAATCACAAGCTGACTTACAAGGTCCCCTCGAGTACCCTGAGCACAGCATTGGGGGTGTAGCAGCAAATGGCACATGGGAAGTCACTGGCAAGAACAGCGGAGGATACAGAGTGCCGCTCCCAGCGTACCAACGTTAGGGTGTTGGGTCTACCAATGGGAGCAGAAAGGGCTGATGCAGTTGCATATACTAAGATGCGGTTGCAAGACTTATTGCCTGCAGCTACACCTTCCCCATTCTTTGTTGTGGAGTAGACCCATGGAGTGCCCGTGAACCACCCACTGTTGGGGGCAGGTCCTAGACCCTTTCTCTTGTGCCTCCTACAGGGATCATGACCCTGTCCTGTCCTAAGGCAGGTACACAAGCAGTAGATAACACCACAGTTATTTTCTTCCCTAACTACGCCATGGGGGTGCAGAGGCCTAGGGGCTTGTCTCTAGTGGTTAAGAAATGCCTCCGAGCGTTGGACATCAAATACTCCCTCCTCTACCCATAAATGCTTTGAGTGATCTCAGATGTTGACACGCAAATCATTGACGCCGCTGAACAGGTCTGGACCTGGCTGAAATCTACTGGTCACCTAGTGCTGTGGACAGGGAGTGAATGGTCTGCGGAACAAGCTGTCATTCGTAGAGCCAGTCATACTGGGAGGCATAGGAGAAGCGGGAGTCCCCGCTTCAACTACAAGCCAACCCCAATCTGCAGCAGGTTATACAAGAGAAGTGGAAGGCATTGTATGCGGCAGTGATTATGTGCACTCTGAGACAGGATCCCGACACTTACACTGAACACCCCTCCAGCCATGTGGGCTCTACTCCGAGGTGGTAATCCGCTGTGGAGTCTGTGTAGCCGCGGGATATGCCTCCTTAGATGGCAAATAATCACATTTCATGTTGACTGGTTGTGTGTCTCTCCTTCTTCCATGGTTACAGACAGCTCCGGAGAGTCACTAGCTTTCTGAAGTTCTTGGTCTCCAGCTTCCTGTTGTTGAAGTTCCAGTGTACTGAGGTCAGCACTTAGAGGGGATCACGTCCAGTTGTCACCCAAAGGGAACGGAGCAGTTGTTAAGGTGAGCTATGCATATCAGGGGTGGTGGTGGTGGTCTCTTTGATGCTCCGACCTGCAATGGCAGTAGGTCCAAGGCGTTGTTGACCTTGCCAAAGATGAATTGTGGGAGTTCTTCTATTATCCAGGGACCTCATTTATGAGGCCCTAGCTGCACTCTTGCAAAGCTGTGATGTCACTTGTTTGACGTTCCTGTGGTGCAATGTGCCAAATCATGTTTACAAGGCCACATAAAGCCACTTTACATGACTTTCATGGACTTGGTATATATAAGCCTGTTTCAGGCATTGAGCAGTGTGAAAGGGGCGCTCGATGGGTTTGCTGTGGGCATTCCCAAGCCAAACCAATGGAATCTGATGCACTCCCAGGTTTACGAGGAACAGTAAACCTTCAGAATGCATCAGAATCTAACACCACCCCAAGGGTGGCATTTGGGAGGCGTTACAAGGATAAATGTTTTCATTTCTCCTCTTTTTTCATTTTTTCTATGTGTGAATCATTCTGCAGCACACAGAGAAAGAGGAAATATCCTGAATCGATGGGTTTTGCGCAGATAGGTGTCCCTTCCTGTACAACATCAATAAACTCTGCAACACAGTCACCATTGCATCATGGCCCAAGGGTGCCTGCGTTAGTGCATGACAGCCATTGTTCGCCAATATAGGGGAAAAAGACAGGGGGATTTATTCATGAGTGCCTTCTGACAGTTTAGCAACACTGATGCGTAATTTTTTTGTCATGCTTGAGACACAACTGCAGCAATGTGTGACTTTAGCACTGACAGATACGTCAGGATTCCAGATGTATCTGCCATTCATTGTGACATGGAGTGCCGTACAGTATATACGGCACAGACATGGTGTCGTAAGGAGGGTGCAGTGAAAAGTGTACATACCTGACATTTTGTTTTGGAGCAGGGCAGCACAGCAATATTTCTTGCACCACTGTCAAGCACCCAAACATCTTATATGTGGGTCCAAGTGTTTGCAACAATTTTAAGAGCAGCTATTTCCGAGACTTAAAAAACGGACTCTAATTGGACTTAGCAGCAGCTTGGGGATTTCCTTGTAAATGTTGCATTGTGTGTTTAGTGACAGTTTTTTCATGGGAACGCCTACCTTGAATCTCATTTTCATTTATTCCCACTAACAGAAGTGGCAATTTTTAAAATTGCCGTTTAAGCTGGCTACTTGCAATTTTGGTGATAAAAACAAAAGCAGCCCTAATGTCAAAAAATGTACGCTACTGCGGCGTTAAGTTCTTGGAAATATGCCCCATTGCGGATGATTCACAAACTGCATTTTGTAGAACACAAGCTAGTATTTCAGTAGTACTGTTCACATGCTACAAAATGCTAGTCAGAAACTTACTGCTGGAGACATCCACCTCGCCTCTACTATCTTTTTCTTTGAAGAGATATCTGCAAAGTTGATTGAGATCTCTGCACACCTAAGTTTTCAACTTTCTAGTAAATATGAGGGTACGATGGGAAGTTACTGGAAAAGTGGGAATACTTACTACAAAATATGAATAATTTAGTGTGATATAAGGAGGTTTTTAGGAGTGACAACCTAATATTAACACAACACCACAAACAAGTAAGCCCATTTCTAATTACAAACTGTAATTCTAAAGTTGCTACAGCCCTAAAGATGTCGAAACAAGTGTACATGGCCACTCCCAGGTACTGCAATGCACTCCCCCAGCAAATAATGGAAGCAGGGAAATAAGTGTATAAAATGGGTTTAATTATATTATTTCAGCATTTAAATGATATCACATAGTGGCAGTCACCACTAGGTGGTTATAGTTAAGCTTGTTTTTCCATCGGCAAGACATTTCTAGCTTTGATAATATCTGTGGCCCTGTTTGATGAATCTTCACTAAATGTTCCAACAAAAGAAAATCATTCAACTCAGCTCCTTCCTGGAGAGTTTCAAGGTGATCCATCAAGCTAGGTATAAGAAAAAAGTGGGCTCCTAAAACGCAAAATCCCCATGCATTTTCAATGGACTTCTTAAGGATAGGTTTTGGCATAAACAGCTGAACAGAATAACACCAAATCCGTCAGTAAGCTAAATCTACAGTATATTTGACAGTTGGGCTCACAGGTGTCCTGCGAGCATCCAGCCGGAGCACAAAGTCAAAAATGGAGCACTGTGATTGGTCGAGAGGCATATTTTTCCCGTGATCCTTAACGATTTGATTGGATGACTGTTTGAATGTTAGAAATGAAATGGCCGCCATTACTGTTAACTTTGAAAAATGTAAGGTGTTGTGGACTAGAAGTAAAAAGGCTACATAAGTGGGCAACAGAAAGGCATGCTATCCCACTAAGTTTAAAAAGAAGGTGTTGAAAGGATAATTACTGTGAAGAAAATAAATATATATTATTTTTTTCTAATTTTTACAATCTCGCTGGAATGTCATGGGATCATGAATAGTAAAAAGGGGTAGATGAGTTGTCAATATACTCCATTAGTCGCAATGCACTTTGCTGTGCTTGTTTTTGAGAGGAAATATTCAAGAGATCAGTACTGTGATGAGTAGATGCTTAATTCCTATTTTTTTTTTTTTTTATTACGTTCCCGTGAGACTCTTGTGGGACCATGAAAAGTAGAATGCAGTAGGTGATGTCATCAATCATATCATTTGAAATGTCATGAGTGATGTCATAGAAATATCATGAGTGATGTTTACATATCTATAATGTTACTTTAATCTTAGTTAACCTTAGTGTGTGTGTGTGTGTGTGTGTGTGTGTGTGTATATATTCACTGGGGAAAAAAACTAAGGTTTCAGGAATTAACATTTAAAAAACCTTAGAAATTCACTGAAAAAACAAAATGTTACAGGTGTTATAGTTAGGAAATGAAATACAAAAACCTTAGAAATTAACTGAAAAAAACAAAGGTTGCAGAGGCGTTATAGTTAGGCTCCGGTTTCACTTGTACAAAACCTGTAAAATTCAGCAGTTATAGTAAGCTGAGATAACTATAACTTGCACCCCAGCAATGCGCTGCTTATGTCCTCACATATTACATTACTCATGACATCATCAGTGACATCACTGATGATATTTCAGAAGCATTACTGATGACATGATTGTGAGTGTTATTAAAACGTGTTAAATATATATACCAAGTGTGAAAAGTTGGCCTGGCATATGCTGGTCACTAGTTATAGTGGCCACCTTGCACCAGTCCAATTCGACTCTTATGATGTTAGGTTTAAAAGACAACCTTTAAAGAAAGCTATCCTAGTGGTAGCTGTGGAGAGCAGCCTTCAGGCTAAGTCTTGAAGGAGTGTTAAGCTTATTGTTTTACCATAGATAACCTCTTGAATGACCAAATGAAAGAGTATTCCACACAGGTATATATATAAAATATATGTGTTTATTCTAAACAGAATCCCACAGTCTCTTTATGAGGCTAAGGCAAAGTTATACATAAAACAAGCATTGATAGATACAAATAAATAGCACTGTTAAAATTGGGCCCCAGGGGGGGACCAAACCATATAATAAAATAGTGGTATAAGAACCACGACAATTCTACAGACAATGCCTAGGGCATTCAGGATCGCTTGCCCCTTAAGAATCCACCCCAAGTTATGAGGAAGGGGACCCACGGGAGGCGCGTTCAGTGGAAGTAGCTGCTATCGGGATCTCTATTAAAGCCTATAGAGAATGTCGCGGTTGGAAATAAATTGTTTAAAAATACTTCTAGCAGGAGTACAAAGTTAAAACTTTAGAGTTAAGCTTTTGAAGAGCCCACAACCTCGGGAGTACCGTAGTACCACTGTTACCTGCCCCAGGGAATCCGGGTGCATAGGTCGATTTCGATGTCGGGTCGCGGGCTGATTTTCAATGGAAAAATAGTCAAAAGTTCTGCTAGCCAAAAGCGTCGATGATGCCGTGAAGGTCAAAGATGTGAAGATTGAAGAAAAGGACCTGAAAGCAGAGGGGACAGAGTCTGGGTCACTGCAGGGTGACCAGGAGGCTCAAAGCAAAGAGCCCTTCGATGTCGGGTGCTTCAGGTTGAAGGGGGTGTAGCTTGGATCTGCAGCCACGGACTCCGGGAGGCTTCAAGGAAGGCCAGCTCCTGGAGGGCGACTGTCCCACGTTGGATGAGGGTCGCGGCGGTGTTGGATTGGATCCACTAAGCCCTGGCAGCCGCAACCCACGCGAGATGAACAAATCTGCTACGGTGCAGACCCACGACGTCTGAGAGAGGTCTCCTTCAAGGAGACTGGAGAGCAGGCCTGGAGCAACCAGGGGAACTCTTGTTTGTGAAGATTGACCTCCGCTAGGGCCCACAAGTCGAGAGACAAGGGACCGCGGGAGGCGGCAATTTGGAGTGAGTAAAAGGGCACCCACGGGCCTCCGGAGGGGGCTAGGGCGCTGGTCATTGGCACAATTGCTGTAGAGTGGTTGGCTGGAAAATGGGCCGAAGCACAACTTCCCCACTGGTCAGGGTCGTGTGCTATGCAAGACGTGGCCGGTGTCCTGGGGTATTGGGGATCTCGGCACCCACGTGGTCCACAGTACCCAAACTCATTGAGCACACTCACTGGCCTCTGGGATGCACTGGAAACCCACCTCAAGGGTGCAGGAAGGCGTCGAAGTCTGTAGGAGCAGCGAAGTTCCAACCAGGTTACTTGCAGTGTTTCAGGTGCCTGCCAAGCAGGGGGATAACTCCTTTATCCCAAGGGAGATTTCTTCCGTCAGCTGGGCAGCAGCAAGTCGAAGGTCAAGACTGTAAAGTTCAAGATTAATCTGAGGCTCTGGGGCCACGTTATTCACCTTTATCCCCAAGATTAGGGGAGTGTCCAGAGTAGTGTCCACCAATGGCTGGTGAGGCGGGAAAGGGTGGCTACACCCTCTCCCCTTTGTGTGTTTCCCGCCTCGGCAAGGGGCAGGATGCCCCTGAACCGGTTCCAAGCGGTGTATGCAGAATGCAGGAGCTGGAGCTGCCTACGTGCAACTCTGAAAGGACATTTGGTGCACCCACCCTGTTTCAACCCACATATCCTGTCTGGGAAGGTGCTGGCACCTCCCTGCCACAGGAGCCCTATTGTCCAGCTGTCGAGGCTGGGATTTTCCCCAGCAACAGGCAGCCAGAGTTGTGGAGGTGGCCGGTAGCATCCATTTTGTGTTACCTGTGCACTTTTAAATTGGTGTCTAAATTCTGCCGCTTTTCCCATATCGCCCCTCTAGCAGGGGGGAATCGTGCCCTCATGCCCATGGCTGGACTGGGGGTATGATTCCTACATGTTTGACACCAAACACGATATGGTTCTGAGTAGCCATTCTCAAGTTATTGTGTTATCGCGATAGACTTATAATGTGGTTAAGAGTATATGGTATGGCTACACTACAAACAAACCAGCAATGATTTTACGAAGGTTGCAGGGAGGCCCTACTCATGTAGGGGTCCCCCCTCACACATACCTCGGCACCCTGCCTTGTAGGATTACCAAGGCCTGCTATAGGGGTGACCTATGAGAGTACATGTGTTGTAATGGGGTGGGATATAGGCTACCTATATCCCTGTAAGGGGTGCTAGCACCACCTTACCCAGACTACAGTAGTGGTCTGGTGGTGTCATTTTGTATGGCGGTCCCAGGGTGGCACAATAAGTGCTGCAGCCCTGGTAGGCCTACTGAGGGACCCATGCCCTGGGTACCTAGGGTACCAATCACAAGGGACTGTCAGGGCATCCTCAGCATCCAATTGATTTGTACCTAGGGTACTTCACATTAGTTTTTAGGGAGAAAGCAGATAGGCTGGGGTCCTGGATAGCAGGATCCCAGCCAGACTAGTCAAAAACCATTCAAATACCAGGCAAAAAGTTGGGGGCAGCCATTAGTCAGAATCCACCTTCCTACACCAAGGTGTATGAGTGCCTGTACAGATGAGTCAGTGGCAGCGTATAAGTGAGTGATTATGTGTCTTTGTGAATGTATGGGTGAGTACCCTGTTTTGTGAATGTCTGTATCAGTCAGTCAGTTGGTGGCAAAGTTGTTTTATGGGTATGTGAGTTGACACGTGTGGGTGAATGATTGGTTCTCTAAGTACTTGTATGGGTGTCTGAGTGTCTGTGTGGGTGAGTGAGGGTATGTGTGGCTTCCTATGGGGTGAGTTGGATGTGTCAGTGGTATATGGGTGAATAACTGGGTATGTGAAAGGCAGTATAGTGAGTGATGGGGTATAACAGTTACTATATGGATGTGAGAGTGGCTGTACGGGTGAATGTATACTTGTGTTAGCAACTGTATAGGTGAGAGTACAAGTTTGTTTCTGTATGAGTAAGTAAGTTGGTACGTGTGTAAATGTATGGGTGAGTAAGTGGATGTGTGATTGACTGTATGGATGAGTGAGTAGGTATGTGAACAGCTCTATGGGTGACTGACTCAGTGTGTGAGTGACTGTATGGGTGTCTGAGTGGATATGTAAGTGGCTGTATTAGTGAATGAGTGGGTGTATAAGTGTCTGTATAAGTGAGTGAGTGGATGTGTGTATAGCTCTATGAATCAGTGAGTGGGTATGCAAGTACTGGTATGGGTCTGTGAATTGGTTTGTGAATGGTTTTGTGGAATTGGGTATATGAAAGGTTTTATGGGGGTGTGAGTGGATGTGTTATCATTTTCTGGATGATGGCATCAGTGATGTCATTTGAGATGTCATGAGTGATGTCACTGACCATGTTATGAGTGATGTAATATGTGAGGTCATAAGCAGTGCATTGCAGAGGCATGATTTATAGTTAGCTCAGCTAACTATAACTGGTGAATTTCCTAGGTTTTGAACAAGTGAAACCTGAGCCTAACTAAAACATCTCTGTAACCTTAGCTTTTTCAGTGACTTTCTAAGGTTTTTTTTAAATGCTAATTGCTAACTAGAATGTCCCTGTAAACTTTCATCTTTTCAGGGAATTTCTCTGTTTTTTTAAGTAGTATTCGCATTTGCAGAATGGTGGCGAAAGAGGGCTGGACCTCTGACTTATAGGAGGTACCAGGAGGGCTTCTTGGCCCCTAATGTCCCTCAGGAGTAAAGTGGACTTAATCCCCCAACCAGTAGTGTGCCAGGAGGCACATTTGCAGAATGGTGGAGAAAAGGGTTGTGGCCTCCAAAGAGCTCTTAGCAATCCCGCAGTGTGCAACTTACTTAGGTAGCAGGAAGGGTAGTTAGTCCCCAAGGACATCTTTGGGGGCCAACTGCCCCTCCTGCTACCTCCAGGGTATCAGAGGCCATTCCCCCTTTCTCCACCACTCTGCAAACGCGCCTCCTGGTTCATTACTAGCAGGGGGATGAAGTCCCCTTGGTTTATGAGGGTCCTTGGTAGCAAACTACCCCTCCTGTTATCTCCAGTAAGACCCACACAGCTGAATTTCTGAGGCCCTCAGGAGTAAACTGTAATTCACTCTCCAACCAGTAATGTGCCAGGAGGCATGTGTGCAGAGTGGTGGAGAAAGGGGGACTGCCCTCCATAGACCTCTCAGCAATCCCCAAAAGTAACAGGAGGGCTTGTTGTCCCCCAAGGACCCTCTGTAGCCAAGGGGACTTCATCCCCCAAACAGCAGGGTTTTAGGAGGCACTTTTGTAGACTGGTGGAGAAAGGGGGTGAGACCTACAACGAGTTACTGGCTTTTAAAGGGGAACAGGGCTGCCTAGGGCCAGGCATTTTTGAGAATGGAGATGGGGGCTGCATGGCACTCTCCCTGGGATAATTTTGGCCCTATTTGGTATCCAGGGACAACATCTCTTGGGGCCAGACCTGTACTGTAGGTGCCGTGGTCCAACCCTGGGCACCCAATTATTCACGTTGAGGACTGCTCGGGGAGCATGAAGGCCCCCGCTGTCCGTGTCTGTTCCCTACTCCTTCGGGAGCCTGCATTGCTTTTGGCTAGAGGGAGCTGCTAAACATGCTGCTCCCTCTGTCCAAAAGCAATTCTGCTCTGAATCGATTAAGCAAGAGCATTTGGCATGGTCTTGCTTACTCAAAGCAGAGCAGAGTTTGCTATGGCCTGACAGGAGAAGCTCGACCCCCCGTTTTAAATTTTTCATCTGCCCCAGGGTGGTGGTGGTACCCGAGGCTGCCAGGGTGCCCCATAGGCCCAATACTTATTTAATTTTAACCCCGGTGCATTAAAGTGGAATTTTTCCCCAGGGAGGTGGCGGTCAACAGGGTGCGGAGGGGCCATGCGGGCCCCCCTGCATTCAATATTATTTTGCCCTGGGGAGGTGGCAGTCTCAGGGGACGGGGGTGGACCAGGGCAATCCCCATATAATTTTCAAAATGCCCCTGTAGGTAGTGGTCCCTGGGCCTTTAATGCTCTAGGGGGGGGCGCTGTGCGCCCCCTCATAAGTATTATGCAATTGCCTGCACTTTACTTTTGTAAACATTTTCAGCGGGAATTGTAGATCAAGCGCGACTCCTGTCGGCATTTTTAAAAGAATGCTTTTTTCGCCTGGAGTGGAGGGGGGCTGTGGGATGCCTCCAAGAGGCCTAGGGGGTCAGGGTGTTTCTACCCTACCCCCATTTTTTTATAACCTTTTTCTGTGACTCGGTTCAACTGAGTCACAAGATGGCTACCAACACTTCCTGGTTTGAAGTGTTGGCAGCCAATCCGATTTCAGCACTAGATCAGTAGGGGTCACAGATCCATCACGTTGCTATAAATAGAACTGGAAATTTCTTTAAATTTCCCCGCAACTACGTAACTTTTGTACACCAAAACACAAAAAGGCTCCTCTCCAGACCAACATATATTTTCCTTCCAAAACTGGTGTAATTCCGTTCAGCATTTCGGGCTGGAGCTGTGTCTACAGGTCCAATGTGAATTAACTTGAAAAAATGTGCTTTTAAGCACCCCCTGGTTCTCGGCCCCTGCTTGACAGCTCACCCCAATGCTTTCAAGACTGCAGCTGACATGAGCGTTGTATCAGTTTTGAACATTTAGTGAAGATTTGTAATACGGCGCCAAAGTTATTGGCAAAGGAAAAAATGCCCTGCCTATGGAAACTATGTCCCAACTATGACTACCTACTGGCAACCGCCAGTAGGTATTATATATACGTACATCCTGAGGATCCTGCTTAGTGAACCGCTTCTTCATGGCCAGGACCCTCTCCTTGCAGAGCTGCTTCTCCTTCCTCATATTGTATTATGATTGATAGTTGTGATCCTTTTTCATTAAGGCAAGGTATCACAGGTGCAACATCAAAAGAGTCTTAAGTTTATGAAGGTGAGGTGGGAATTACATTTCGAAACATTACCGATTTGAGAGAAAAAAAGAAAATGTAAAATGGCTTGAGTTAGTATCAAATTGTTTATCTGAGATTTTAGTGTAACACAAAATCACTGTATGTCACTACATCAAAACAAGTTATAATCTCACTGCTGAACACCAATGTGAGAAATTGGGTTGTTGGTTGAGTGGAGGGTGACCCCTGCTCAAGCAACAGCAACACTCTCTGTCAGGATGAACCAAAAAAGTCACTAAATTAACCTGTGCTTAACCTTCAGGTAGCTTTGCACAAAAGTAGCCAGGCTTAACTTAGAGACAATGTGTAAAGTATTTATGTATTAAATTATTTGAGAATGAGAATCAAAAACAAGAGAGAGAGGGTCAAAAACACACTCTTCGTCCCCCCTAGAGTAATTATATTAAACAACAAAAGAGTATGAGGGAAAGAAAAACTACAATGAGAAGGGAAAGAAAGCCAAAATTACAAAATTAATCAGATTTGTAAAAAGAGCCCTCACTCACCAACCTGGTTGGTGACATGCTTCATCATTGGACTCCCACCAGGGAGGTCTAATACCTCCCCGGAGTGCTGCGACGCCTGTTTACAGCGGAGCTGGTGATTGAATGTGATGTGTGTTGGTGCAAAGTGATGTGCAAAGTGAATATAAAAAATGTCTAGGTTTCAACCAAAATCCTTTATTGTGGTAAACCCGGCACTGAATTAAAAAGGGTTGTGATAACTAAATACCAAATTTGGTTAGTTAACCCTAGTAGTGAAAAGAATAAAATTTGGTCAACATGTTTCTGCCTTATTGGGATGTTCACCAGGCATTCATCAGGACCCTACTGCCCCGGTGGTATACAAGAACCGTGAGTCTTTTATAGCATTGCTGCCAACGGTTGGGTGCACCTTAGCGTGTGTATACCACCGGGGCAGTAGGGTCCTGATGAATGCCTGGTGAACATTCAATCACCAGCTCCGCTGTAAACAGGCGTTGCAGCACACCGGGGAGGTATTAGACCTCCCTGGTGGGAGTCCAATGATGAAGCATGTCACCAACCAGGTTGGTGAGTGAGGGCTCTTTTTACAAATCTGATTGATTTTGTAGTTTTGGCTTTCTTTCCCTTCTCATTGTAGTTTTTCTTTCCCTCATACTCTTTTGTTGTTTATTATATTTAAATTATTTGAGACCATAATGACAAATATTTGGTCAGTAGAACTGGAAGTATGCAATATTAAAGAGTTCAGGTAATTATAGAGCCAAAAAGCACAAAATGTAACTCATAGTTATAAGGTTGTGCTAGACTAAGCGACAGTCACAAGTTCAGGCCAATTGTGATGGAGTGCAGGCCAGATATAGAGACCAGGTTAGTTATGCTATAAGAGTTAACTTCAAAAGTCCAGCACAAAGAGTTCCATTTGTGTTGGGGGGAGCAGCGAGTATAAGGGTGAGCATTGTGGATGGTTGTCTTTGTGGCACAAAGAGCAGTTCGATGATACGCTCTTTATTTATTGTTGCACGAAGATCCTGTCGGGCATCACATATGGTCATTGCTAGAGATCCATGTTGGTGGTCACCCCGGGCTGTCAATGCTAGAAATGCTGTTACAGCCTGCACCGACACTAGGCCTGGGTGGCAAATTCCGTTCCGCTCGCGGAATTTGGGCAATTTTGCGTTCCGCGGAGAACGCCTAATTGCCCAAGTTTCTGCATTCCGCGGCTTCGCGGAATTTTTTGCTTGTTCTCGTTCTCAAAAGGCATGTTCGCGAGATATTTCCCCCCGAGCATGCAAACAGCATTCGTGAACAGGAAAAAAGCATCGCAAACAAGCAATTCCACGTGTTCGCGGAATTTCTGCGTGCTCGCTGAGATTTTTTACGATTTCGTGGAGCTTTGCGTAGCGCGACTATGCAAATTCCGCCCACCCCTAACCGACACTCTCCTTCCTCATCAGCCAGCAGGGGTGGGAATCGGTCCCCAAGCCTCCTTCACTCATGTGGCAATGAGAGGGAGGGGCCTCTCTCTATTTAATCTGCCACAGACTCCTGTAGTTCGGGATGCGTGCGGGCACGCCTGGGCCATGCCTGTGCAAAACCCGGGCCATGGGCGGGCCTGTCTGAGCCCAAACAAGGCCAGGCTGGGCCTACCCTCTGAGGCCTTCATTCCCCGAAGCTTCATTTGCCCCCACCTGGCAATCTGAGCCCATACCCACCACGAGGTACTGTCTTTTTATTTTACTTTTTTTACTTCCCCTATACTCTTTGGAAAAGACCTTACTTTAACCCCAACCCCTTACTTGTGTTGGAGTGAGTGCCCTGACCTTCTGGCCTGCCTTATTTTGTTTTGTTGCCTCTCTCTACACTTGTTACTTTTTGTCTCTCTCTCTCCACTCGTTACTTTTTGCCTTTTGTTTTTGGTGCTTGTACACACCGCCCACTTTTCCCGCTTGCCGCCTCCCACCTCCTGCCTTTCTCACCTTCCAGCTGCATTTTCCCTCGCCTATTTAATGGAGGCCGCTGCGCGGAGGATCAAGCGAGTGCCCTGACCTTCTGGCCTGGAAAGCGCTCTCCCTCCACGCAGCTTCGCCTGGCCGGCACTGCCGCTGAATGAGAAGAGCGGGGTTCGAGACCACTCTGAACCCCCTCTCTGTGCCTGCCCTCTTTTGCCTGACCTGGTGTCTGGTTTAGCATTGTCTTGAGTCTTCATTGCCTTATTTTGTTTTGTTGCCTCTCTCTCCACTTGTTACCCAGCTGCACTTTCCCTCCCCCCTCCCCTATTTAATGGAGGCCGCTGTGCGGCTCTGCTGCGGATGCGCCACTGCTGCGCAGAAGGCCGTATGCGCCCGTCCGTGACCCGACCATGACCAGCACCAGGAACCCTGGATCTCCACCCACCCACCACTACAACGCAGCCACCCTCCTCGCCCTCAACCCTGGAAGGAACTACAACTGCCAACTGTCCCCGCCAAGCACCACTCATGGACAGTTTTCCTGCCTCAACTGCCGCAAGACCTTCAACACCATCATCACCCCCGCACCGAATGCCAACACCCCCAAAACCCTAAGGTGCATCCTTCTCAATGTACGCTCCCTGCACAGACACGCCATTGAAATCTGGGACCTCCTCAACACCCTCTCACCGGACATCGCATTCTTCACGGAGACCTGGACCAATGCAACCTCCGCACCCGACATCGCCACCGCCATCCCTGACGAATACTAGATCCAGAGGAAAGACATCCCCCAACTGCCCAGGAGGGGGACTCGCCATCGCACACAAGAGCTCTCTCCAACTCTCCATCTCTACCACGAATGACCCCCTCTCCACCTCCGAGCACCTTTGCTTCCAGATATAGACTAGCCCGAGAACCATTTTCCGCGGTACCCTTGCCTACAGACACCCAGACCTTGCGCCTCGTTCGCCGCAACCATCGCCATCCTCATCGCACCCCATGCCATCGCCTCCATGGACTACATACTCATCGGAGACCTGAACTTCCACCTTGAAAACCCCACCGACCCCAACTCCACCAGCCTCCTGGACAACCTCCCCAACATCGGCCTGAAACAGCTCATCACCACGCCCACCCACAAGGCAGGACACACCCTTGACCCCATCTTCTCAGGAGGCAACAGCATTCACTTCAGCCAAACCACACAACCCCCCTGGAGAGACCACCACTGCATACACGTCAGCATCGACAAACCCACCGCCCCCCAAACCTGCAATGCACCCTGCACGAAGAAACTGGAACAAAATCAACTGCGACGCCCCCACCTCCTCAACCGATGCCAACCTCGCAGCCAAAGAACTCCACACATGGATCTCCATCTGCACAGATAAACTCGCACCCCTACGCAACACCAACAGACGGCACCCCAGAAATGCCACCTGGTTCGCCACTGACCTCTAGGAATCCACACGCACCTGCAGACGTCTCGACAAAAACTGGAGAAACAGCAAAACCCCAGAAGATCACACCACCCACAAGACAGCCATGACAGAATACCACCAACGCATCAGATCCACCAAAAGAACCTTCATCCGAAACAAGATCATTACCAACTCCAGCAACTAAAAATAACTCTTCTACGTCATCCAGGAATTCACCATGCCCACCAGCGAAACCACGGACATCACCCCCTCCCAGGACCTCTGTGACAAGCTCGGATCCTAATTCCGTCTGAAAATCTAGGGCCGCTATGACCACTTCAATGACCAAACACCAGACACCAAAGCCGCCGCCCTCTCCAGCAACGCCAACGGCCCTACCATCTCCTCCCAGACCCCAGCCACCACGAGGAAATCAACTCGACCTTGAAAGGCATCCACTCAGGAACCCCCATGGACCCCTGCCCACCACACATCTACCACAGAGCCACCAAGGCTATCGTTCCCGAACTACGATGCACCATCAACACCACCTTCAAGACCGGCAACTTCCCGATGACTGGAAACAAGCAGAAGTCAGACCCCTGCTCAAGAAACCGTCTGCAGACCGCACAGACATCAAGGATTACCGACCCATCTCCCTCCTCCCTTTCCTGGCCATAGTCACAGAGAAGATCGTCAATGCCCAGCTAAGAACTTTCATTGAAGAAACTCCATCCTTGACCCCTCCAAATCTGGATTACGAAGTAACCACAGCACAGAGACTGCCCTACTCGCCGCCACAGATAACATCCGCACCCTCCTCTCAAAGGACAAACCACGGCCCTGATCCTACTCGACCTCTCGGCAGCATTCAACACCATCTCCCACTGCACACTCACCACCAGACTCCACGACATCGGCATACAGGAAACCGTCCTCAAATGGATCAACTACTTTCTCACCGACAGAACCCAAAGAATCTGACTACCACCTTTCCTCTCCAAACCCACGGATATCAACTGCGGAGTACCCCAAGGATCATCACAGCCCCACACTCATCAACATCTACATGGCCCCCCTCACCGCCATCGTCAGACACCACGGACTCAGCATAGTATCCTACGCCGACGACACCCAACTTATCCTCTCTCTCACCAAGGACCCCGTCACCACCAGGCTCATCTTCCAGGAAGCAATGAAGGATGTCGCATCATGGATGAGCAACAGCAGCCTGAAGCTCAACTCTAAGAAGACAGAAGTCCTCATTCTCGGACCCTCGCCCCCCACATGGGACAACAACTGGTGGCCCACTGCCCTCAGCAGCCCTCCCACACCCATGGACCACACCCAAAACATTGGTATCATCCTCGACTCCTCCCTCTACATTACCTGACAAGTCAACGCCATCGCCTCCAGCTGCTTCAACACCTTCCGCATCCTCCGAAAGACCTTCAAATGGATCTCCCCCGAGTCAAGGAAGACAGTCACCCACGCACTCATAACGAGCAGGCTGGACTACGGAAACACCCTCTATGCCTGGATCAACAAGTCTCTCATCCACAAACTACAGACCATACAGAACACCGCAGCAAGACTTATCCTTGGCTACGTCCGACGGGAACACATCACCCAACACCTACACTACCATCACTGGCTCCCCGTAGAGAAGAGACTCACTTTCAAGATACTTACACATGCCTACAAATGCCTCCACAACACCAGACCCCAATACCTCAACAGGAAAATCTCCTTCCACGTACCCAAGAGAAACCTCCGCTTCGCCGACCTCGCCCTCGCCGAAACTCAGCGCATCCACAAAGCCAGGACAGGAAGAAGAACTTTCTCCCACATAGCCGCCAAGACCTGGCATGAGCTTCCGGTCGACATCAGACGCGCCCCCTACCTGAACATCTTCAGGAAGACACTCAAGACCTGGCTATTCAACTGATCGGAACTGTTAAAACCTCCCCTCTGCACCTTGAGACCCTAACGGGTGAGCAGCGCGCTTCACAATTCCCTGATTGATTGATTGATTGAGTGGCTCGGTGCTGTATTTTGTGACATACTAGTTGACTGTTGGGACAATGGGCAGAAAAAAATGAGGTGACTCCAGTACTGCTTCAGCTTCTGAAGTTGAGCCTTCCCTAAAGTTAACACCAAAACCTACTTCAATCGACCGGATGCTTCAGCATGCTGTTAGTGCCATCAGCAAAATAATTGCTAGAACCAAATGGAGGATTTCTATTAACCCAGATGAGCTCAGCGTGGGTGCCCCTGGCCCGTCTGCCTGCTTCTCTACGGTTACACACACGGTCTCGCCCTGTACCAGTGTCAGGCCTTCCCCCCTTCAAGGCCACATAGCAAAACGAGCAGTGTCCCTTCCACATGTCATACCCCGACTCCTCTAATGGACCACAGAACAAGACCTTGCCTGCAATATCAATAAAGAAAGTTAGACGCAGCAAGGTGCACAAGCAGATGGCCAGTCCTCCTATATCTTCCTCAGTTTTTGCTCAAGTGCCCAAACCTGAGCTCAGCCCAGAGATATCATCTCCCTCGGTGATATTTACAGATGCCCCAGAAAAGGTAGTCCCAACCTTTGTTCAGCTATTACAGGTCGACAGGTTGCATCTCTTCGACTCCATCAACGAACCTCTGGCAACCAACCTAAAGTCTTTGTGCTCATGTATCATTACTATTCTCTCCCCCCTAGTTTCATGCCTAGACACCAGTCTAATATGGCCACATTGGGCATCAACTTTCTAGACTCAGCCAAAAGATCTTCAACTAGCCCCCCATCAGACTCTGTCCTTTGTGTAGAGCACCCAGCAACCATCTGGAAAAATGTGTATCAGCAACTCAAGTTTTGCCTTCTCCCAGCCTTTTGCCAGCCCAAGCTGCCCACCTGCACAACATAAAATCTGCTTCTTGCTAGCAGACCAAGCACCCCCTATGTCTTCCCATCTTATTCACAATGTAAGGGTTCCAGGTGTCAGAGAGTCACCACTCCACTTCTTGACGCACTCACAACTTCCACTCATCAACCTTCCCCCTGCAGCATACCCGTATGTGGTCATATTGAAAGGGGCCCAGATCAAAGTGAATCTCACGAGCAACTGTTCAATAAAACTCTAAACTAGTTGGCTCAACACAAAGGCCTGCAATATCGGCACACTAAGGGCATTCTGCATGTTAGGAGATGCGCTTGGATTGGCTCAAACCGGTCAGACTCATATGGGGACTGTATTGTGACTAGGCCTGGGCGAAAATTTCGTTCCGTTCGCGGAAATTGCGATAAATTGACATTTTCGCGTTCCGCGGAGAGCGCGAAAATGTCAAAATTTCCGCTTTCCGCAGCTTGGCGATAATTTGTTTCTTGCTCATGCTGTAAAATGATACATTCTCGCGCGCGCGCGATTGCCTTACCTGAATCCCTGCGTTCGCCGTCAAGTTTTCTTGATCCGGTCGCGTTCTCCATGAGATGTTGGATTGTTTTTAGCCATTTGCGTTGTCTCGCGACAGTTCGCGCCCGCAGTGACGTCATGCGTCGCGCGATCACGTCTTTCTTCTCGCGATCATGCACCGCGAGACAACTCAAAACAAGATGGCCGCACCCGAGAGCAACCACATGGGTAAGTTGGCGACCCGCAAGCATGCAGAAAATCTCGCGAACATGCGGGGAAAAAAATTCCGCATCTTCGCGATATTTCCGCTTGTTTGTGATAATTTTAAACATTTTCGTGATAATTTGCGAAAGAGGATTACGCAAATTCCGCCCACCCCTAATTGTGATTATTTGTAGACTTCCAGAGCTGGCTCATCATTTGTTATTCAATGCAAGTACCAGTAATGGCGTTTTCACCACTATCTCAATGGTACCTTTAGGCTTCTTTTACAGACCCCCTTCATTCCTGGCTGCGCCCACCCAATCCAGTATCAGCTAGTCGCACTCTTGCTTTTCTCCCTCCTATCCACCATTGTGATGTAAATACACACATGGTTATTTCGGTGCGACAGCTACAAGCAGTCAACCCCCTTTTAACACCTTCCCACCATCTCAGGTTCCATTGCGTGCTCTCCCTGTCTCATGCCCCATATCCACATCCAATAGGTTTGAGGCACTTTCTGATTTAGACTGACTCTTTGCTCCAACTGCAGCTCTTTCACCCGCCCCTTTGGGCACCATATCATCGGTAGACTATCCCACAGAGTGAAATACTGCCACCTCGTTATCATAAGCAGCAGTGGTCGCATTCCACACTTCACACTCACACTACAGATCTCTCTCCATCCTCAATTGGAACGTGGCAAGCCTTAAAGGGAAGGTCAACAATGATGATTGGAGGGCTATGCTTGTTATTCAAGACTCGCCACTCCCTCCCCCACAGCCGAGCGGCCTGCGGATTAGCTACTTGGGTTAGTTTGAGTTTACAGGTAGAGATTTCACAGATTAAATCTAGTTCCTCAGCCTTTTTAGTATTATTAATTCAACTACTAAAGACAAACATGCCTTTTTGTTTGATACATTTTTTATAATAATGATTTTACCAATGCCAGCTATTCACACTTTATCAGCCTATTTAATTCTGTATCTCTACTACAATCTAAGGTTGATTTTAGCGCTTCATTTGTTTACTTTTTTTGTGGCGATTTTAATGCTAAGATCAATGATGATTCAGTTATAAATAGGCACCGTACTGGGCCAGATGCTAGGGGTGCCGAATTATATAGATATCTTGCTGTCCACGGTTTGGTCGATTTATTTGAAGTCCTTGGGTGTGCATGCATTACACGGACATCATCCAGTGGGGGCAGGAGAGCTTCCCTCATAGATTATATATTTGTTAGCCCAGACTTTTTACCTTGGTTCTCCATAAGTGAGATCCTACCTACAGACTGGGATGATCATAATGCCTTAATTGCTTTCATTTGTTTACCACTTAAGGGCTTGGCACATAACAGTAACTTAGCCTCCATTACACAACATTCCGCAGATGGCCTCCGCCTAGTTTGGCGCTTGAGTTATCCCAACGAGTCACTCACAGCCTAACTTAAGTTACACCTTAACAAATTTCTCTACTGTCTTGTGGAGAGCGTACCGGACACTATGGCCCCACACTACATCCAGCTAACACGCACAATTAGGGACTCTATGCTTAAACCTATCCGTACCCCAAACACAAACACAAGATCGTTCAATGGAGCTTGCTCAGTGGCAAATAGGAGGCTGAGAAAAGCCCTAAATGCACACCCAAGGAATAGGTCTGAAATATCCACACCGCACACCGAGTACAAAACCACCCTCGCAATTAGGAAAAGGAATAATACAGCCAAGGCTGCAAACTTCTGGAACTTGTGTCACAGGGAAATGATAGTAAATCCTTTTGGGATGCAGTAAAATTAATACGATCCAGTAATTCTCCCATTAATCCCCTCCTCCAAAATATTATCTCTGGTGCGGACTGGGTCACCCACTTTGCCTCTATTTACCACACTGAGGAGGAAGCCCAGACGGGGTACCGATGGACCCGGTGCCCGAAATGTGGGGCCCTCTCATTAAGAATACTTTCAACACTTCCCTATCACTTTCTATCCCTCCCTCATGGTCTTCTGTGTAATAGTCCCCATTTTCACCGATCGTCGCCCAAGTGTTATTGACCAATTTTGCATGATCAAAATCATTGGCAGAGTCATTTACGGCCTCTTGGTCGAATGGGCAGCCGATAACAACATACTCTTCCCTTCTCAATTTGGGTTTCGACCAAAAATATGTACGAACAAACAATGTCTGAATATGTCTTTGACAATCTCCAAATATACTAGGGCCAAGTGCTCCCCCAGCTTTTATAGACTTATCCACTCCACTGCCTTTGATTCAGTGAACAAAAGTAAACTTTGGTTAATGTTGCTGGATCAAGGCGAAGTGAATTTGTTATACTGTCTGCACTCGCACCTCACCGCCTAGATCCGTTTAACTCCGCTTGGCGAGCTCTCCTCTGAATTTTCCTTAAAGAGTGGGGTGAGGAAGGGTTGCATATTGGCGCCTCTTTTATTTATTTTATATATTAATGGTTTAACATCTCACCTTACCTCTTCCCACACAGATATACCTAGAATCACAGGCTCCCCAGTTCCCACTCTGCTAAACGCAGACGATGCAGTATTGTTGGCCCTTACCCCAAAAGCCCTGAGACATCAGGTGGATTGCTTTGCTTCCTTTATGCATAAGCTGAACCTTAACACTAATTATTTCAAGTCGCACATCATGTCCTGTGGCCCAGGTAAACTAAGACTAAATAAAATCAGTATTAACTGGCATGTTTTGACGTCCGTTGAGAACTTTGTCTGCCTGGGATTACATTTTAGTTCCTCAGGGTCATGGAATCCCCATTGTGCTCAAGTTTGTGCCAAGTTAAGCAAAACTGCGGGCACAGTTAGCAACCTTATCAGACCGCAAATTAGGGGAACACTGTCTCTACCTTTGAAAATGTTTAACTCCCAATGTATCATTGTGCCACTTACGGAGCGGGCGTTTGGGGTTTTAGTAAATGCACTGAGCAAATATTAGGCTGAAAGCTGAGCTATCCAAACCCTTGGCGTTACAATACTATAGTCTCCTTTATACTGATGACTCCTTGCTGTATTTGGCCTTGGAGTTGTCTAGATGGGAGCAGTCTTTACTTTTCCGCTTGAGAGCTGGGACAATCTACTTGTCTCTCTTTTTTAAACATTTTTTAGGTTCCAGAAGGGAGCACGGTTTTCTGTTCTCCCTGCGATAATCACACTGTGCAATCTTAGTTGCATTTTATGTTTTTCTGCAATTTGAACAGTTTAGCACAACAGCACTTTCTGATTCCCCTATTAAGAATGCGAGGCCTTTGTCGCTGCAGTCCTGCCCTTCACTTACAATCCTTGCGCTCCCCTGAAATTTTCTTTTCTGTCTGTGCCTTCCTGAAAGCAGCAATTAGGACCAGACACACTAGGTTGGGCTAGTCCGATAGAGCATTATGCGCAGCGTGGCACAGTGCACTGAACCCGGTAGATGCGTAGGGTTTATTTAATGGAGGATAGTAGGAGCACATGGCGGACCCTATCCGAGGTTTTTTGCCCTCCGATCCCCACTTTTTGTGCTTTCATCCCAGCTTTTATCTCTTTTTCTGTAACAGCCCACTGCAATCTGATTCTGTTTTCGCAGGTTACCTTTTTTCTGATGTCTGATGTATTTTCTGATATTCCACTTTTAAATCCTGAATGCTCCCTATGCACCTCGCTAATCACTTTTTTTAACTTCTGCTAATTTAAATTGTGCCTGTGTGTTTATAGCTATGTGCAATATTCTTATGCATTTTAATGGTCATGTTGCTTAGCTGGCGTGGATATCTGAATTATTAGCTGACGTGTTTTGTCTTGTACCTCAAAAGTCTCCTTTAGTACTTTTAAATATTCCTTATTATATGACTATTTTAAATTTCTATCTGTGTTTACAGTTATGTGTATTATTTTGCTGTACTTTTATGGTCTATTGCTCTTATGACTGAATAAAGGCTTTTGAATTGTAATGAAGTACTGATCTCGCATTGCTGGGTGTCACTGGCGGTTGCTGTGGTGCTAAGAGTCGGGTACACCGGAGTGCGCAATAGGGGGTGGCAAAATCTTGGTGTGAACATGCTAGTTCACGGTAGAAAAGAGCCAAAAACATCAAAGGGTCGAGTTCAACTGATGACACAACAATGGTCCAGGTTCTGAGGGGCATCGTTTGGAGATCGGGAACTCACTCCAGCAATGGCCAACAAGGCTCATGGAGGTCTAGTTGAAATTCCTTGTAGCAGGTCCAGTCAGCAGGTCAGCTGGACAGATGCTTGGCGGCCTCTGGAGCTTGTTATGTACCTGGACCTTAGAACAAGAGGTCAGTCAGCTTACCCTTGGAGTCACGTCTGCCTGGGATAAAGGATTCAAGTCTAGTCTTTCTTCTCAGCAAGCAAGGCAATAGGCAGCAGGGCAGCAGAGTAGCACGGCAGAAGAGTAGCAGTCGTTTTCGCAGCAGAGCAGCACAGCAGTCCTTCTTCTGCAGTATCCCAAGGTCCAGAGGTGTACTGAAGAGTGAGTTTTGAGTGTCCAATATGTATACTTAGTTCTAGCTTTGAAGTAGGGGAAGGATCTGAAGGTTTCCACCCTCAGAGGTGTTTGGAATTGCGTGCCTCCCTACCCAGGCCCCAGGTTGTCTGGGGTTACAAAAGACTAAAGACAAACCCTATGTGAGTGCACCCAGGTAGAGTCTCTGTGATATGCAAGTGTGGTAGGTGAGAGCTTTTCCCCCATCAAGGCAGTGATGGCCCATCCTGCCAACACATATTCTTCCTTTGTCTCACTGTCTCAGATCAATACACAAAGTCCAACTGCCAGGTGCACCTATTCATGAGACCTAGGATGCAGGCTTCAATCACCAAATAGTCAGGATAACAAAATGCCATCTTTCAGAAATGGCATTTTCAGAATTGTAACTTAAAATATATTACCATTAAAGAAAATTTAAAATCAAAATACCTTCAACAACAAACTCGATATTCGTACCTGCTTTCAATTAAGATGTATCACTTATTAAATATAATACGTTAACCCTATAGAAGAGTTAAGCCGTACAGTAGTGAAAAATGAATTTTATATTATTTTTCTACGAGAACATGTCAAAGTTCAAAGTCAATGTCCAACATTTTAAATACACTGCATTCTGCTCTATTGGCTGTTTAGACCCTAGACTAGGGGCGACTTCTATGTATTAAAAATGAAGGTTTAGACCTGGCAAAAGGCTTCTTTTTTTTTTTTTTTTTTTTATCCTCATCTCACCAATAAGCATTAACAGAAAAGGCCGTCATCTTGTTCTATACGCCCTGCTGCCACTGTTTGCGCTTAGGTCTAGCCAGACCGGCCCCGTTGATGTAGGCTTGGTGTAATCATAGGACAAAGAGGAGGTTGTAAGGAGGGGGAGCGGGGGCAACAGGGGCAACCAGCAGCGTTTATATCAATCTCAATTTCAGGCCCCAGGACCATAGGGGTTGCCATATGTTCAACTCACTTTCCCTGCCCTTTCCCTGATTTAATCGAGCCATAGCAAATGCCGCCTTATACCAATCCTCCCCCCTAGGAGGACCCTGATCTTTCCACCTCATACATATCTCACGTCTAGCTAATAACACTAGGTTTAGCAGGAGACCCCGCTGTGACTGTGATAAATTATTCTCGGATATTCCAACGTCGCCAAAAATTATCAAAGAGATATTTATCCTGAAACTAGTATTAAAAATGTCACAGAGGGCGTCCCCCACTTCTTTCCAATATCTACTCAGAACAGGACACTCAAAGAAGATATGTATGTCATTGGCACTCGGGGCATGGGCATCTTGGGCACTTAGGGGATGATAAGGGAGCAAACCTGGCGATTTTAGCAGGAGTATAATAAAGTCTATTTACCACAAAAAAGTGATTTTTTTTTAAACTAGCCGGTTTAACATATTTGTACAAAAGTTTCATTGAAGGTTCAAAAAGGTCTACTGCTATCTCCTCGAGGGGGGACTGGTTCCAAACTGCATGTTGCGGAGGCAGTTCTTTCTCATCAGAATCCATAAGTTTTCCATACCATAAAGAGATTTCTTTTTTTTACGGTTAGGCTTCTTGCCATGTTCGTAAAAGGCTAAGTAAGTGGTAAGCTCAATAAGTGCTGCAGTTCTACTAGTAGCTGTTAATGTATAGGCCCTGTGTATAGGTAGTACCATTGTATATGGACTTACAGTGACATTAAATGTGCCACTTGGGTATAAACCAGTTTTAGAGAGGACAATCAATTTAGCATTGATGCATAGTCCTAAAAGCCAACAAAAATGTGTTCAGAAAAGAGGAGGTGGAAGTAAAAAGTTTGGGAATGACCCTCCAGAAAGGGCTAAGTCCAATAATACATGTGAATAAATAAACACGTTTATTGTTACCATTCTGAAAAGGCCCCATACAATGGACTTTGACTGAGCACCTTTCTCATGACTGAATGATGTATTTTATCTGTGTCACTTTTCTGCTCCTGATGTAATAACTTGTCTCCCTATTCGTAAATTAATCCGACCCAAAGTATATTTCTTTCTTGCAGTGTTTTGATTGGATGACATGTCTTCTTTCACTGATGATGTCAGATATTTCATTGGGGTGCAGATGAGTTAATATTTCTCTATCTCCATCTCCCTCTGCTTCTTCCTTCACCACACGTCCCTCGGCTTATTAAAAGCTATCCATTCTCCCCCAAGAGCCTGCTTGTCTCACAAGTGTAGTACTCCATAAAGCAAGAGAGAATTCATTTCAAGATCCCTACCACACACTGAGAGGCTGAAATGTATGGAAAAAAACACTGCCAAAACAAATACTTTATGCGGGCAGACTTATTGGTTGCCAGGGCATGACTAGGGAAACTTGGACCTTAAACAGTGATGACTGCCAAGACAGACTGGTTGAGAGGACATTGTTCTAGATGTATTATGTGACCAAAAACTGTTGTTGATGCAAATGCAGTGCAGTTAAAAATTTCATTACAATGTTGCGAAATAAACAAATAATGGTAATGTCAATAGGTCTGCTGTAGGCTGCTAGCCTTTTGGCCTTTTCAATGTTTGTTTTGTCATGGTTTCGTAAAAAAATATGTTTGCAGTGTTACCAGGCTCTCCCCAATATAACAAACAAACAAAAGTAAAAATATTTTGATCCGAAAAAGCACACATTACAAATGCAGTCTATGGCACTGAAGGGAACTACTCTGTGTGTGTGGATGGGTTCCTAGTGAAAGAACAGAAGGCCAGTGACGTTAGTCAGTGGCTCAAGTGGGCTGGCCCATTACCTCATATTGTATGATGTGGTGGATGGAAGAAAAATGTGATTGATACAACAACATCTGATTGGATACAGAGGCCCTCATATAAGTAAATATATATATGTATATATATGGGGAGAATATATATTGCATTTTCCAGTTCTTAGCTATAACCCCCTTAACTCAGATTACACACCATTTACATAACTGCAAGCTGCATCTTTTGGGAATATATATTTTCTATAAATAGCTTTGCTTAGAAGTGTGTATTAAATGACCATCTTGTTCATTGTGTACCCCCAGAATGTTCCTTTAACTATTTTTGCAGGCTTTAAAATTGTGTGCAATTTACCCCTGCTAACCAGTGGTAATGCACCCCTGCTCCTTCTTTCAACATGATAAAATTGGTATATTCCTAAAATTGGCATAATTTAATTTAACTTTAATTTCCTAGTACATAGTACCACGTGTACCCAGGGCCTGGAAGTTAATTGTCAGTACTGGACAGCAGCATCTTTTTTCCATCAACTAGAGTGACAGTACAAAATATGGCTTCAGGTCTACCATTGCAGGCTGACTAAAGCAGATTTTAAACTCCATTCCCTGGCTCTAGACTACCTACAAGGGGTATGCAGCCCTTTCTCTGGAGGCAGGACACAGCCTATTTGGTATAAATGGGCCTGTGTCGAGCTCCTCCCTCCCATCCAGCCAGTGATGACCCATACAGGCACACCTATGCTCCCTATTGTGTGTGACTGCCTGGGAGGAATACACAAAGCACAACTGTCAGCTACACCCAGCCATGGGACCAGAAACAGGTTAAAGGCACGAAATGGCTAGGATAAGAAAATGCCAACTTTCAGTGATGCCACAAAACCGGTCCCAGGATGCTTGTTTCCAGTCCAGGGAGGACCTGGCTTGGCAGTTCGGGCTGGACTGTTCCCATGAGACACAGGGTCAAGACTGATTTGTATATGGCTGGGTCTAAACTGGGGTGGCATGGTAAGCAAAAGAATGATGGATTTAACCCAGATCTCTTGACGGGATGAATGTTTGATTTGCTCTGCATGCCGTTCATCATCTGTGTGTATTTAATTTTCTAAAAGTGGCATTTTCAGAATTGTAACTTAAAATCCGACTTTACAATAAGTTAGGATTTTAAATTAGGGTTTTGAAGACTCCAAAAATAAACTGGTTACCTTTTCCCATTTTGAAATGGCACCTTTTAAATGCAATATGTTAACTCCAATGTTATCCTATGGGAGAGGCAGGCCTTGCAGTAGTTTTTTGCTACTAGGACATGGGAAACTCAAAAGTATATGTCCTGCTTTTTAAGTACACTGCACCCTGATCTTTGGGATGTCCAGGGCCTACCCTAGGGGTGACATATGTATCACAAAGGAAGGTTTTGGCCTGGCAAAAGGTTTATTTTGCCAGGTTGAAATGGCAAATTAAAACTGCACACACAGATACTCAATGGCATGTCTGAGACATGTGTAAATGACTACTAAAGAGGGCAGCACAATCAATGCTGCAGACCCTTGAGAAGCATTTAATTCATGCGCCCTGGGCACATACATAAGTAAATTAAATGTGCCATTTGTGGCTAAGCCAGTTTTACCATGTTTTAGGGAGTGAGCACATGCACTTTAGTACTGATTAGCAATGGTAAAGTGCACTGAGTGCTAAAGATAGCAAAAATGGGATCAGAAAAAATGGAGAAGGAAAGCAATACATTGCGGGCAGACCACCCTAAGGCTGGCAGCTCTAACCAATGTGTTGTCTGATATAACATGAACACATACCAGCTGTACTGGTTCTGTATATCTACATTAGAAAAGACAAAACAAGTGTGTATGGTGGACATTCCACAATATCTCAAAAAGCTTTACCTTGTGCCACGTAATACTGGGTCCAAATAAGAGCTATGTGAGTAATTGTATGTATCAAAATGGAACACAGATATGTACAATCTGAGGTGGATGAAAAGTGGTGTCATAAGTAGGAGTGTGCGTAACTTGCATAATTCTGTGAAGTGTAGTTCTGCGTTATTATTGGTAATCCTGAATCAAAGAATAACACAGAATTACTGAAATTACTGAAAAGACTCCAACGCATCCAGAACGCCTCCGCCCGTCTCATCCTGAACATCCCCCGACGCAGCCACATCTCCGGCCACCTGAAGGACCTGTACTGACTCCCCGTCAGCAAGAGGATCACGTTCAGGCTCCTCACACACGCACACAAATCTCTCCACAACCTGGGACCCAAGTACCTCAACGACCGCCTGACCTTCTACACGCCCACCCGCCAGCTACGTTCGACAAGCCTCGCCTTCGCCGCCATACCACGCATCCGAAGAGCCACCGCTGGTGGCAGATCCTTCTCCTACCTGGCGGCCAAGACATGGAACTCCCTCCCCATCCATCTTCGGCTGACCCAGGACCATCTCGCCTTCAGGAGACAAATCAAGACCTGGCTGTTCGAGCAATAGCAGAACCCTTCCCCCAAGCGCCTTGAGACCCTGCCGGGTGAGTAGCGCGCTATACAAATGTTATGATTGATTGATTGATTGATTGACTCTGAATACTCCGGCGTAAACGTGTGGCGCAGCGGCCAGGGTCTTTTTCACAAGAGAGAGTGAGAGAAGCAGCACAGTTGCAATCTCCCCATTCCCTATTACTATACTATCACGAGAGGCAACTGTTGTTTTACTGTTTTTCCCAAAGGGTATACAGTTTTGTAAGGTCAGTTCTTTACCGGGTGATCCTTCAAACAACTGGTATGTCCTGTAACCACTTAGTATGGTGGAATATCCAAAGATATTGGAGAAGACGCCTCACTCACTAAATAGTGACATGCCTCATCATAGACGTCTTTCCACACCCAGGTAAGATGGTACTACCTGGACAGACTCAACCAAAGATGTTCTGGGAGTTCTTATATAAAGTTACACTGGTTAAGCAGGGAACCAGATAGGTGATATATAAAAATACCTCCAGGTATACCCAAAATCTGTATTTTATTACTAGGGTACCTGTGGTATGAGATAAAAAACGTGAAATCAATGGGATTTTTTGGAAATAATTGTTTCAAATGTACCCTCTCTATACTAGGCAACATGTTTCGGCCCTCGGTAGCAGCCCTGCCGGGTCTGGGGCCTTCTTCAGGGCTAGGATATCTACTCTTGAAAGTCCCTACCTACTGTTAAGCAATAATTTCATGCATAACACAAATGAGGCCTATTGCACTCACCTAGGTTTCTTATTTGTTCAGTTGTTTTTCTAAAAGACAAAAAGGAACAGGGATATACAAAAACGTGGTCAGTGTTTCAGGATCTAGTTGCAATATGGTGAACATGTGTTAATCACAGCGGCCAGGGTGCCTGACTCCAAACCACAGGGTTCACAGTTCGATCCCCGGCTCCGGCGGCAGGTTAGCCCAGCACCATGGGACACTGGGCAATAGCTTGCTTAATCTTCCCGATGGCCCCCAGTGCCGGGACACCTCTCCAGAGGAAGTTGTGCGCTTTACAAATGATGGCATTTATTTATTTACTTGAAGTTCCGTCCAGACTTAGACATAATGCACTTGACTATTTAGAGCAGTGTTATATATTTGAAAGCTCCCCACACAGCCATATCTCCTTTTGAAGAAATGGAGGTAGCGCAATAGACACTATTACTGGATAAACAAGTAAGGGCATATACAATATTTCTGATTGAATTGCTGCATTTTGCATCTACCATAGCCGTTTCAGCTGAAATTAAAGTGTCCTCCTGCAGTAGAATAGCACTTTAATGGGCTTTATGAGTGGCACTAACATCTATATATATGTCAGATGGATGGATGGCTTGATCATCTATTTATGATATATAAATGATATATTCATAATGATGAAAGGGACACATGAGGCACTATTGGATAACATCACATACCTAAATGCTAAAAATATTAATATAAAATTAAGTAATGACGTAGATCTGACACAGATAATAATAATAATAAATGAAATTTATAAAGCTCAAGGCTACCTCCAAAGGAGGTGTCCCGGCGCTAAGGTAGCAGATTCACACTAAAAGGCACAGGAAGAACACTATGTGAGGTTAAAGAGCCAAGTTTTTAGACCAGGCCAGGTAGTGAGCAATTTCATGTGGTTTGATCTCAGGACCCAGTCTTGCTGGTAATTTTGCAAACTATGTCTCAGATAGGCCGTGCCTGACCCTTGTGGCCCTGTAGGCCAGAGTAAGTGCCTTAAATTCAATTCTCATACTGACGGGCAACCAGTGAAGGCTCCGCAGATGGGGAGCGATGTGATTTGCTTTTCTAGATGTGCTAATTAAACTGAAAGATGACTCTATAAAAACAAGTGTCTTTCAAAAACCGACTGACACGAACACAACTGCATTTACAGAGGTGTAACCAGAGTCTCTAACAAAAAGTTAATAGACCCCCAAATTCAGCAAAAGATTTCCCCTAAACATAGCAACAGAAGCTGTTGAATGTATCCACACAAAAACAAGACTTGAGTTATTTAAAAAATCTGTAACTACAACCAAAACACGACTTTCCTTTGTGTCCAAATATTCAATTTTTGGCATGGCTATTAGAATAATTACTGACAAAACACTGACATTTTACAAGCTGAAAAAGATTTTTCAGACTTATGCAAAGAATGCACATTGATGGCATTCAAACGTTCAATGGACGTCATAGAAAAAAACGACCTTTCTCTGCAGAAATGTAAATTGCAACAAGGTTATTAGGGGCAATTGTGATTCACATCCACACATTGGTAAAACAATTTATTCAGATATATGAGGAACTGTGATAGTAGCAACTGTGTCCATGTAAACTACTGTATGTGAAAACGAAAGGCAAGCACCAGATCCATTGTGACTGTCGGTGAAAAAAGACACAGAGTAAGTTTCATGTCCTTGAAATAGTAACTCCGTTTCCTGGCAGAGACATTAAAAAATCTTTAATGCAGAGAGGAATCGTTTGGATGAAATTAATCCATCCATGATGTTTGAAAACTTGAGTTGAAATGCCACTGTAGGAAATCAGTTTTACTCCATTTAATGCTCCTGGATTTTCACCTTTGATTACTTGCCTTTCGATTTTTACAGTGAGTGAGTCTCACCAACTGCATTTCACTCACTGTGAATTTTGTGGAAATGGACTGAGGGTGCTAACAGCCAGTGGTCTCCTTTCAAGATATGTTTACTGCAGCACACCTGGGTAAAAAGCTCTGGCTGGTCATACACGAATGTGTGAGCGCATGTGCGTTTCTATGTGAGCTGTGTGTGACACTACAGCCTATCTTAGTGTGGTACACTGTGTGTGGTACACACAGGTAGCCTGTCATAGAAGGGATCCTTCAGGGATTGGTGCGGACCTGGAACAGGCCTTAGGTGAAATGAGCATTCAGGGTATACATCTGTAGTGCTTTCTGAAAGGCTGTGTGCTTACTGCATTATAAATTATGGGTGAAATCTATGCCACCACAACATTTTGCCATACTTTCTCCTATAGATACCGGTCGGATACGAATCTTACCCTAATCATGTCCTGTATTTGTGATAACTATACTCCATACAGCACTTTGAGAATTATCATATTTTCCAGGCTCAGAAATAATTGGATTTCAGGACATCATCCCTCTTACTGAGTCACTTCAATATTTATTTTGACCAGCAGGAGGGTCAAAGGCTTCCCCACACAATAGAGCTTTTTAGTAGTGCTTGGCAGAGTTCCTGAGAAAGGAAGGTGTGGGGAGGGCATCTGCATGTGTTCATTGACCGTTCATACTACACATTGCCTAGGCAAGCCCAAAGAAACTTAGGGGGAAGGAGGAACGGCAGACCTCTAGAGCAAAACACAGGAGGGCTCCCCTTTGAATTTTTTGGTGGGAAGTGATCAGGCAGCTGTGTCAGTTGGGATGGGCCCAAGCATCCCAGGAAAGGTCTTTTCATTGACCACTTGAGGTTAGCATCTTTAAGTCTTCCATATTGGTGTGCAGGAGAGTTGGGGCAGGGGTGGCATGATGAGGTGGCACTCTATGATCCGGCAGATCTAAATTTCATAACTTTACTCTCCATTTAAAACCACTGCACAAGGGTGGGACACTTGAGAAGACACTGGGCCTGGACTGCAACACCACAATAATGCCCATCTGGAAGGAAAATGACCCCTGAACCTCTGCTTGGATGGATTTAGGAACCCTGAAATTTCAGCTGCCACCCAGGACTACGATTGGTCTACCAGGGCTAATGGCATTGGCCCCCATGCACCCCTTGAGGGACTGTATGGAGAATGGACCTTGGAGGGTGCCTCTGTGACATCCAGGGGCTGGCTCCTTCTGATACACACGTGCCCTTCAAGATGGCCAGAGGCATTGGGCCAGGTGTGTAAGGCAGGGAGGGTGTTCTGCTGGATGGCTGTGTAGGAGTTGTGGAAGATGCACCCCAAGTAGGAGAGTGCATTAGTAGCACAGACAGAGAGGTCAAGCAGCTGGAGCAGGAAAGCAAGCTCCAGCAACAAAAGTAAAATTGAAATGCCAGAAGGCCTGAAGAAAATGCTCCTGATAGCTAGAGTTCACCGCCAACAGTGAAAAGACATCTCCTTTATCAAAATCGGTCCCACAGGGCTAGAGAAATCAGGCTCTGAAACTTGGTACTCCCGGGTGGCTGGGCAGAAAGCATTGCACCTGGCACGTTCCTGCATTCTTTACAATTCCCCCAGGCAGGGCCAATGCCCTGGGAGTCAGTTAAAACCTTCCTTAATATTTTTTTTATTAGGGAGAAGGTGTACAGGGGGTCCCTCCTTGACCAACTCTGGGGACCAGGGACCGTATCCTTTGGATCCTGAAATTGAAATGAGATTCTCCTGTGGGTCCCCAAGGCCACAGAGATCTGGGGCACCACTGCTGGGTGGCCAGGCCCAATCCCTGTTCTGATACCTGCGTGCACTGCTCCCGGCCTGTGTTACTCACGGATGAGGAGATAAAGAGTATACCAGCTCTGCACCACACACAACAATTGTGCCAATTGTTGAAGCTAGCCGGGCTACACACGAGTGGGCTGCTCTCACAGCCCCCAGTCCCGTCACACATCAGGCACCCGGCTCATAAAAAAATGTGTTTAAAAAAAAGGAAGCAGATCTGCACAGTGGGCGAAGCCTCTCTTTTTATATTCACTGCCTGGTGCCAAGGAGCACTCAATAAGACATTGCAAGTACTTAGAAATCTGTATATTGTAGTCTTGTGGTGCCCTATGATGGAGCAGGAGCACCACCAACATTTTTAAACATTGTTTGGGGGGTCAGCAGGAAATGTGGCAGTACCCCCAGGAAATTTCCATAATAATTGACTAAAGTCTACCTGGTGATTAAGGGCCCGATGTAGGTGGCTAAATACCGGTCGGTAACGGTGAAATTCGGTAAATTTCACCGTTACCGACCGGTATTTAGCCAATTGCAATTTATATAATACCGAATGGATTCGGTAATAAGGAATCGGTAAAATAAGGAAAACCAGTTACCGATTCCTTATTACCGAATCGGAGATACTGAAAACCCCAAATAGCGATTCGGTAAATGAGAAACGGTAAAAGAGATGTACCAAAAAACGGTAATACCGAATTCCATGAAATTTGGTATTTAAGAGTCGGTAATTACCACTGACTCAAAGCAGGTGGTAATCATGTGCACAGCATTTAAACAGCCCCAAAATGCAACAGTCTGAACACAATGGCGGCCCTCTACGTTATTGCAAGGCGGCTATGACTACGGGCAGCAGGAATGAGGATCTGGAGAAGGGAGGAGCGCATATACAGACAGCGCATCACACTATTTCAACTCACTGAGCCAGAAATTCATGAAAGGTACAGGCTACACCCCCAAACTATCCTGGACCTAATACGGGACCTGCACCCACTCCTGGATCATCCTACACCATAGGCACACGCTATACCACCACATGTCCAGGTGCTCTCTAGCCTCCACCTATTAGCATCAGGAAGTTACCAGGGGGTGATAGCTGCGGCAGGTGGCGTGTCGCAGAGCTGCCTGTCTCGGTTCCTTAACAATTTCCTGGATGCCATGATGCAAAGGATGCATCACTACATACGCTTCCCCACCACACAGGCCGAACTGCAAAAAAAAAACCAGACTTCTATCAAAAAGCACAGTTCCCGCATGTTATAGGGTGCATTGATGGGACACACATACCTATCTGCCCACCTGCAGCCAACGAGTACATCTACCGTAACAGAAAATCCACCCACTCCATCAACGTGCAGGTCATCTGCGATGCGGCCAACATCATCACTGACATCGTGGCAAAATTTCCTGGGAGCACCCATGACTCCTACATATTCCGCAACAGTGGGATATACACACGTCTGGCTGGGGGAGAATTTGGAGAAGGATACCTGCTAGGTAAATCACTGTGACACACCCTGATGTATAGTGCTGATGAATGTGTTGGTGTTTGTTATTAATGGCACTTTCTTTCTCACCTAGGTGATAGCGCATATGCCGTGCGGGCATTCATCCTCACTCCTCACCTGAACCCATCAACCCCAAGTGAGAGACGATAAAATGCTGCGCACAAATCAACATGCAACGTGGTGGAGAGGACATTTAGACTGTTGAAGAGCAGGTTCCGCTGCCTCCACAAAAGCGGAGGCGCCCGTCAGTACCGACCCATCATCTGCTGCAAGATCATCGCTACATATGCTATGCTGCATAACCTGGCAACTAAGAAAGGGACAGCAGTTGATTTGACCGACTCTGAAGACGATGACGATGGCTGTCCACAGCCAGAGCCAGCGCAGCAGGAGTGGCACCAGCACCAGATGGGAGACAAAGACGGGCTGAGATTACATGGAACTATTTCTAGGTAAGTAAGGAGACACAGCCAGTAATTGTGTGTGAGTGACGTAGTTTAATAGCATGACACTACGCCACATCATGAAGGGCTTAACATATCAGTTCCAATTCCAAACAGCCTACAAAACCGTCATGGGTTAATTCACCCATGTATCAAGAACAAGTGTGCCTGGCATTACCTCCTGCGCCCATGCACAACATTGCTGCTTCCTCTGTGTCCACTGTCCTCACTGGCAATGTGTCCTGTGCCACCACTTTGCTGTCCGCTGCGCCTCCTAGACTCTCTTACAGGGGGCGTTTGAATACTGCAGCTATTTGTCTCCTCACTGTCCGCCACATCACCTGCACCAGTATTGGCAGTCAGATTATTCTGTAGCCCTTCAAGTGCAGTGGTCACTGTCACCAGCCCCCTTGCCACATCCCAGCTGCAGTTTGCCATCTCCCCCTGCATGGCCACCGAGCGCCTGTAGAGCAGAGAAGTGGCAGTGGAGAGGCGGTTCACCGCCTTGGTGTAGTTCTCCATTTTCTGCCTCTCCCTGCGCCTTGCCATTCTGTCCTCGTCTATCTTGCTGCACAGCAGCCTCACTGCGTCGGACATGTCCGTCATGCCCTCAGCCATGTCCCTCATTCCCTCAGCCAGTGTTGTGTTCATTGTGCAGATGCCCTTCTCTATGCACTGCAAGTGTGCTGACATGTGCCCCATCTGCCACTGAACTGATCGGATCGCCTTTCCTTGCAGGCGCTGCACCTTCAACATGCTCACCTCCAGACCTGCATAGACACCCTGATCCTCGCCCTGCGAACCTGGACTGTGTGCCCTAGCCCTGCGGCATCTGGCACCTGTGTGTGGTCGCTCTGTGGGGGACTGTGTACCAGCATTATTGTAATCGTCTGGCACCGTTGGCTGCTCTTCCCCCCTGCAGTCCTCCTCGGACGACTGGGTCTTGTAGATGGTGGCATTGGTGACGCTGCTGGTGATGCCAGTGTTGATGCAGGTGGTGGTGGTGTTGATGGTGGTGGTGTTGATGGTGGTGGTGTTGATGGTGGTGGTGTTGTGGTGTGGCCCGCAGGCGGAATGACATCCTCCTCCTCCGCTCTATCTCTCCGGGGTGTCTTTACTGCCTTGCCCGACACAGCCCTGCACGATGTCTCGCCTGTGGAGACAGATTGTATATTAGTTCACTTGTCTGGCAGCAATTGCATACAAATAAATTTCATGTCTGGCAATGAATCTGACTGTCCTCCGCTTACTTATCGCTGATGTGTGTCACATGCCTTTGGTTTCAGTGGGCTGACTGTTATGATAGGTGTGACACTGACTACATCTCCCATAATGCATTGCTGGTGTTTACTAAAACCTGCATTGGAGTGGGATTCACACTGCCTCATTGGGGAATGGGGTTAGGGAGTGGGGGGCGCAGCTTGGTATGCATGCATCTTACCTTGTTTGGGTGCAGCTCTGGCTGAGCTGTCTGCACCCCCGATGCCGCTGACACTCTCAGGCTCAATGGTGGACTCCACAAGCAGTTCCAGGGCTGTCGATGCAGGTGCTCTATTTTTTCCTCCACCTGTCAGGTTTGCTTGCTTTTTCCTTGCAGCCATCCTCTTCTTCGCCATACTCCTGAGGTCATACCACCTCTTTTTTAGGTCGTCCACGTCACGGTGGGTCACACCTACGGAATTGATGAGGTCCTGGATTCCAATCCATATTTTTCTTTTTTGTGACTCAGGTACTTGTATTGATTGTTTACCAAATAGCTTGGTGTGTTCCTTTGCCACCTCCTCAATTAAGATCTCCAGCTCCCTCTCACTGAATTTCATTTTTCTTTTCCTTTCTGCACCATCAGTTTCCCTGTCCTGGCTGTCCATTCTGTTGCTTGATGTCAGGTAGTACAGTTGCTCCTGTTTGTCTTTCTCTGCTGCCTGCCTCTCCAACAGCTTCTGGTTCAGTGCAGCTGCTTGGGTGTGGCCACTTCCTTGTTGGGAGTAAATAGGATGCACAGGATTGGCTTATTCCTCAATTGCAGGAATTTTGAATTACCGATTCGGTATTTACTGATTCGGTAATTAAGAATGGGTAATACCGATCGGTATTAAGGATTCAGTATTTATTTTTTGAATTTTACCGATTCGGTAATGATTACCGAATTTTTACCTACATCGGAAATACCGATTTCTTAATACCGAATTGGTAAAATTTACCTACATCTGGCACTAAGTCCCTGATCCTCGGAGAGGCTTTTCATGTTGTTAAACTCTCTTGGAGCCTGTACTCTTGGACATTGGTTCTGAAGTACAGGGATCTCAATTGATCTGCTCTAAAATGGCAGTGGCAGTGGCAGCAGCATAAAGGTAGGAATAAGACTCCGAGACACAAGACCTCTGATCTCGTAATCAGGGAAAATGCCCTGCCCTTACACAACTCCGTCATTGCACCTCTGCCCCCAGCACCTCTATGATTCTGGGAGGTGTTCGAGGCTCTATTCCACCTGCGCCTCATCCCTGGTGGTCTAGTAGGAGAGCCTTGCTCTTCTGCTGGGCAACTCTGCCAGCTTTTCTGGGTTTTTTCTGTTTTTGTCTGTCTGTGTCTCCGTTGTCTGTCTATGCCTTGTTGACTGTTTGTGCCCCTTGGTGTCTGTCTGTGCCTTGTTTACTGTTTTTTACCCCTTGCTGTTTGTCTCTGCCTTGTTGACTGTTTTTGCCTGTGGTTGTTTGTCTGTGCGGTTTACACTGTTTTCACTGTTTTTACCACTGCCTTTTCATTCCCCCTCCTGCCGCTACTGCCCCCGCGGCCCGTCCCCCCCCTGCGTGGTCCCGCTCCTGCCTTCCAGCCGTTCTTCCTCCCCCCCGACCACTACTTAATGGTGGCCGCTGAGCGAAAAGGTGAGCAAGACCTCTGCCCTCCCGGTCAGGGAAACTGCTCTCCCCTCACGCAGCTCTGTCATTGAGCCTCTGCCAGGGGTGGCTGGTGACATTTGAAAGTGGTAGGGCGTAAAATGATTGGTATACTGCACCGTTGTGAGCGAGCGTAGCGAGCCCGAACCACCATAAGGGGGGGTTCGTTGCGATTCTCTTCCCGTGAAATTTTTTTACAAAGAGAAGAAAAATGGTGCATTTTCAAGCAAATTTGAGAAAGCAGGAAGGTTAATAAAGCAATTGTGAAAGTGCCTCTGTGAACTGTCACTTTTCTCTTTACCTATCTCTCTCCCAGAATTCACCACCTTCACCTGTAAGTGGCTGCAAGCTGCTCTATCGGCGTCACTCTCTTCCAGTGACACTCTCACTTTCCCATCATCTAAGTATCCCTTCCTACCTTATCTCTTTTGCTATCTCAGCATCTCCCCTCCTCTGTCACTGGCTGGGTGCTGCTGACACTGCCCGGTGACTGTGTCTTGCTGCCCCTTCCATAGTATCGCAACCCCCATGCTCTCCTCTCTCCCTATCTTGCTTCCTCTTTCTATCTTGCTATCTCTTCCTATCTTGTTGCTGTCACATCCATCTTGCTTGCTATCCCTCCCTACATCTCAGTATCCCTTCCTCCCTCGTCTCTTTCTCTGCCTCCTCACGTCCATTCCCCTGTCATAGCAAATGACAAGTAATTACGACAGAGCACATCTCACACAAGAATCGGATGAACTATCTCTAGACTCTACTATAGCGCCTAATATGTACCGGTGATTGCAGGTGGTGGGCACTTAGCGCTGTCACTCTTTTAAGGTCCGGCGTCCGGTCCGGGGCATATTTCTCATCATCGGCCTTCACCCCCAGAGCAAGAGAGAAAAGTCAGTTAACCGGGGAATAGAAAGAGAACGAAACAGTGACATAAGGGAACAAGGGTGCAGAAAGAAACGTGTGAGAGTAACGGAGATGACTTAATGCCCATTGCTTTTATCATTACAAAACGAAAGCAGAATGGTTTAAAAAGACCACGTTTGTGAATACAGAGCCGCAGTATGCATTTTGTTTTCCAATGCATGCACCCAACAAGCAGGTATTTCAGTACCTCCAGGAATAGTGTGCTTTCCCACCCAGGGAAAACATGGTTGTTCAAAGAGCAAGGAGGCAACAAAATTAGGGCTTCACTGGCAAACACTGTAATGTGGCGCTAATGTGTTTAGGTGTGAATAAATCAATATGGCCACCTTGCTTTAGTTAGTTAGTTATTTTTCAAATTTTGAATGTTTTATTTCTCTCTACCCTGAGGCTGCACTTAGAAATTGAAAAATGTCAGCAAAAGACATAGGGCCCGATTCACAGAACTAACTTAAGACAAAATCCTAAACTGACTACTTTTGGTATTCACAAAAGTTAGGATTTTGTCTTAAGTTTGTCTTAATATAAATATGTGTGTGTATTTATCTAGCAGAAGCAACACTCAGAGCAGTTTATACTTACGAAATAAAGCACAAATCACAAATACATCACCAAAGCAACATATAACATGCAATATTCTAATTTCCTACTATTAATATGCGTACTCAAGTTAGTTTACAATTAATATAGCCATGCAAAGTGCAATTCCCACGTATAATTATTTTGTTAATATAATTGGTGAGTTATCACTTCAAACGGATTAATAATATTACAATTAATAGATTATTCGATTTAATATAAACATGCAGAATGGGGGGGGTATACAAAATGTTGTACTACCCGCTCCAGCAGACGCACTGCGCCTGGCCTCTGCCCCAGCACCTATATCGTTCAGGTAGGTGTTTGAGGCCTGTCTCCACCCACAGGCTCGTGCCTGTGCCTCATCCCTGGTGGTCCAGTGGGAGAGCCTTGGTCTTCTGCTGATCCACTCTGCCAGCCTTTCAGGGTTTTTTGCAGTGTTTTCTGTCTGTGCCTTGTTGACTGTTTTTGCCCCTTGTTGTTTGTTTGTGACTTGTTGACTGTGTTTGCCTCTTTTGTCTGTCTGTGCCGGTTACACTGTTTTTCCCACTGCCTTTTCGTTCCCTCTCCTGCCGCTGCTGCCTCTATGGCCCCTACCCCCTTGCATGTTCTGGCTCCTGCGTCCCAGCTGCTTCCCCGACCCCTACTTAATGGCGGCCGCTGTGCAGCCCCACAGTGGCCGCGCACAATGGCACTTCACTCGTGAGCCAAAGGCAAGCCCGTCTGCGACCCAACTGTGACTAGCACCAGGGACCCTGGTCCTGTGACCCCCCACAGCTATGACTCCAGCACTCTCAATGCACTCAACCCTGGACACAACAACAACTGACAGCTTTTATTGCCAGGTAACTCCCAAGGTCCCTTCTCCTGCCGAGACTGCTGCCACACCTTCACCCACCTCTGGACCACCACAGCTACCGCCACCACACCGGACGCCAATGCACCCAAACCCTTGAGCTGTATCCTCCTCAATGTCCGCTACCTGCACAGACACACAGTAGAAATCTGGGACCTCCTCATCACCCTCTTGTCTGACGTCGCCTTCATCACAGAGACCTGGACCAACAACAGCGCTGCACCCCAACTGCCAGCTCTGCATCACAACTGCCATCCCCGATGGGTACAAGATCCAGAGGAAAGACCGTCTCAACCACCCTGGAGGGGGCCTCGCCATCATCCACAAAAACTCCCTCCGACTGACTCCCTCATCTCTTTTTTTTTTTTTAAAGTAATCTTTATTAGTTTTCAACAAATTTAAAAGAAAGCTTACGTCCAATATTTTATGCATAGTATTACAACACTGATTACAGAAACGGCTGTGGTGGAGTGTCACTCCCAATCATCGATACAATATTTTAAACCAGTAGTGGTAATTTATGACACGGAAGCAAAACTTTCAATATCCAACGGTAAAGCCATAAATTACATAAGATTTGCTAAACTCGATTGCCTTGTGTTTGGGGTGAAGATTGGGGTACAAATCATCTGTTGTTAATGAGTTGCCATGGGGACAAGGAGTGTCAGGTAAGAGGTACCTTATAGAATGACTATGCATGTATGCATCGCCTGCCCATCTGTTGTCGGCTAGGGATATATAATTAATGAAGGTATGCGATATGCATAATTATTTCTCTACTACGTGTGTTAGAGGCATAGGGCGAGGGTGTTTACTATGATATAGTTGAGTTGATTGTGTGTAACTTAGTTTCAATGACAGTCAAACACTCTAGCCATTGTACAGGATTGTTTTGTGAGGGGAGTCTAGATGCATTCGATAAGTGCGTGTCATGTTCTGCAATAAGAGCTCCGCTGAGGTCCTGTAGCCATAATTGGATGCTCGGACCCGCCTGGGACTTTCAGGACAAGGCTATTCTGTGCTTTGTCTGCACAAAAGCTAGATCAAGAAATGTTTTGAGGTTCTTAGCCGATGTGTTGCGCTTTGTTATACCCAGTAGAAAGTGAAGGCTTGTTCCCGGTCAGGGTACAGTTGACCATGTTGGCCGGGTTGTTGCTCTTCTCGACGTTGTGCAGGTGGAGTCCAGATCTCTGGGTCTCGTCCTGCTCGACACCGAGAAGGCTTTTGACCGGGTTGCATGGAGTTTTCTCTGGGAGATAATGGTGCGTATGCGGTTTGGGGATGGTTTTATTCGCGCTCTTCAGGTTTTCTATCAGGCTCCTACTGCGAAGATATGTGCAACGGGAATTAAATCGGAGGTGGTTCAGATCCGCAGGGGGACCCGTCAGGGCTGTCCCTGCTCTCCTCTTCTTTTTGCGTTTTATATTAAACCCTTTGTGAAAATGCTGGAATTAAACACCGAGATCCCCCCTTTTATTGTTCAGAATTTGCCCTATATTGTTTTTGCTTATGCGGACGATATCACCGTGGTCACCTCTAACCTTGACACTGCCCTGCCGGTCATTGAACATCTTGCCGATTCTTTTGGTAGATATTCAGGCTATAAGTTAAATACTGCCAAAACTCAATGCCTCTGTACAAATCCAGCTACAGCATCCGATCCTAGGGTAGTGGAGGAAGTGGTTTACCTCGGCATTAAGATTAGATCTAATTTGAACGACATGATCTCAGTTAACTGGAATGATATTTTGGATAAAACTAAGTCTACCCTGGATTCTTGGCAGAGTCTCCATCTTACTCTTGTGGGCAGATCCAACCTGCTAAAAATGGTTATTTTACCAAGAGTCCTTTACTTCTTTCGCACTGTCCCCTTACTAGTCAAAAAACCTGAGATCCGGCAGCTTCAGTCACTATGTGAAAAATACCTGTGGGCCCATGGAAAGATTCGAAGAGCCTCCCGTTTGATGACGCTACCATTTACTCGTGGTGGATGGGCTATCCCTGATTTTGGGTTATATCAAATGTCATGTTTACTTTTGAAGATGCGCATCCTTCTTACAGGGGAAGAAGCAGGTAATCCCTCAGAAGCCCCTACTATCTACCAGATGGCTCTTAGTTGTTGTGCTAAGAACTGTTTGCAAATTGAAGTTGAAGGCAGTTATTACAAACGCACTTGTTTTAAAATTATCGCTTCAGCCTTTTCTGTTTGGAAAAGTCTTAAAAAGATGTACTGTCTATACTCCTCTTGTTGCACCCCATTTGTTACCTCCAATTTCTTTTGATTCAATAGCGCGCCAATGGCATATTAAAGGGATTATACGGTTAGGGGCTTTCGTCTCTACAGAAGGCGTCTTTCTTTCTTTTGATGAACTTAAAAAGAAATTTGATTTAGTCAACATTCAATTTTTTTAATTCCTTCAGGTTCGGGATTTCTTGCAGAAACATACTTCTCATCTTGTTTCTATTCGTATTATAGATGCTGTAAGATCTCAATTACGAATAGGTTCTATTTACCATATATTATTGGATTCTAGATTAGATGATCTCTTTGTAAATTTCGTTACTTTTTGTTCATTATTGCGGCTGTAACACGACTTTCTATCGCTACTGCCTGGTTACAACCTGAGGCCCCGAGTTTTGATTTATGGCGAGCCAAATTATTTAATCTTTATAATTTAGAAATTAGTATGTATTTGCTGAAAAAAACGCGTAAAAAGAAATTTGGTATGGTTATTTGGCAACCATTAATAGATCATTTTTCTGAATAGCTTTTTCCTTCTCCATTAGTTGTCGTTGGAAAAGTCAATCGTACTGTATGTTTTCTTTGTTTATGTATATATGTACATGTGGAACTTCAAATAAAAAAAAAAAAAAAAAAAGAAAGTGAAGGCCCTGGGGTGTTATCGGGGTACCTGTTGCTGTCGCCAGTGTCTCAGCAACCTTGTCCCAGAAAGGACCGAGACGTGTGCATGTCCAAACCATATGGGTACATGATGCCTCCGAGGTGAGGCATCTGGGGCAAGGATCAGTCTAGGTGGGGTATATACGTGCAAGCCTGTACGGTGTTAAATACGTTTGGTGGAGATAATTGAATTGTGTGCATTTAAGTCTAGCATTTGAAGAAATAATTCTATGATTGCTTATACATTATGCCCATTGTTTATCAGTAATGGTAGTGGACAATACCTTGTCCCAGTACTCGCACAATGGGGCTAGTAAGGGAGCCGAGTCACACCTTAGAACCTTGTAAATTGCTGTGATTGCCCGCCTACCCGTCCCATGTGTTAGCAAGGTTTGCAGCGGCTGGAACGTGGAGGGTTCATCACAAGTGTTACCCCAAGATTGAAGGAAGTGCTGTGACAAAGTGGTACGGAGTAGAAATGTCCTCGGTCGTGTACCAAAATCTCCCATCAGATTCGCAAAGTCTTTTAAGTGCGAGTCTATGAACTGGACTCCCAACACTTCCAATCTGACTGCTCTCTAGGCATCGAGTTCTGGGGGCCCGTGGCAGGTAGGAGTTCCATGTAGAACCTCCAGTGGCATATTGGGGGCATATGGTACAGGCTGACCTTTGGGTAGCACAAATGTTAGCCAGCAGCGCCTAGCTGCCAACATTAATAAATTGCCCTGCTTCTTCTGCAGCATAGTGTTGGAGCCTGATAACCATTCCATCATTGCTGGCTGCCGTAGTGTCATTGCCCAGGGGGGGAGTTCTGTTAAGTTACTGTTCGCAAGCCATTTGGCGCCCCTAAGCCCCCTTCAGATAATGGAAGGTATAATTTATGTAGTGCCACTCTGGATCTCGAGCCCCCCATATTAAAGATACAAGGAGGGATTCTAGGTCTTTAAAAGGTTTACGCAGCAGTCTGAAGGGGAGCGTTTAGATAAAAATACAAAAGCCGGGGGAGTAGGAGCATCTTGGCGATAGCAAGCCGACCCATAGGGGATAAGACCCAGATTACCGTCTATCAGACACACCTGGGAGTGATAAACCTAGATGCCTAAGTATTTGAAAGTATCATAGGCCACCTCAAAGGTGTATGAGGTAAAGTATGTCTCTGTTCCTCTGAGAGTGGCTGGATTAGGAACACCTACGACTTAGGCCAGTTCACCCGTAAGCCTGAGACGAAAGCATGCTCATCCAGCAACCCCATTAAACCTTGCAAATTTGCATTCTGGCCGCACAAATATATCAACACATCGTCTGCATAAAGAGAAACTCTGTGCCATTGGCCGCATGCTTGTAGGCACCACTCTAGTACCCATTGTCGTAGTCTGCATGCCAAGGGCTCCATAGCCAACGCAAACAAAATAGGCGACAAAGGGCATCCCTGTCGTGTCCCTCGTTCTATGGTAAATAGTGGGAGAATCATACGGCCAGTCTTGACACTGGCCTGTGGTGTTGTATATAATATTTTGACCCATCTCAGGAAATTAGGGCCTATACCGTAACTAGTCAGCATGGTTAATAAGTATTCTCATCCCAAGGTTTTGAACGCCTTTTCAAAATCAAGGGACACCACCCTAGGAATCTCAGCCTCCGAACGACTTCACTCTAGCAATTTAAGAAGGCGCTGGCGATCCAGACCAGTGTTCCGGCATAGGATAAACCAATTCTGGTCCTCATGTACCAGTATCCAGACTATATCCATCAACTTGTTAGCCAAGATCATTCCCAGGATTTTGTAATCAGAGTTGAGGAGGGACGACAAGGGGTGATAGGAGCCCATCTGAAGTGGGTCCCTGCCCTGTTTAGGAAGCACAACCAGTAACGCCTCCTATAGGGAATGCGGGAGTTCCCCCCTTTCGAATGTCTCTTTATACATAATGGACAGTCGGGGAGTGAGTTGCTCGGCATAGGTAGAGTAAAACTCCGATGGCCATTCATCTAGCCCTGGAGTCCTGCCAGTGGCTAATTGTTTAATGGCATCCGAGAGCTCATCTATAGAAATGGGATCTTCGAGCAGTGCATATTGAGTTTGTGTAACTTGTGGAAGGTGGATGTGGGACAAAAATTGCTGAGTTTGTGAGGGGTCATCCGAGTCAGGAACCTTGTATAATGAAGTATAATAACCAAAAAAGGAATCCTTAACCGCCTCCTGGGTGTTTACTAAGTGGTCATTGACCGTGTATATCGCTGTGATGGGGGGTTATGAGGTTTCAATTTTTAACAGCCAAGCCAGCATTCTACCTGCTTTGTCCCCTTCAGTATGTTTCTCAGTTAAATATTGTTTATAGTCCAGTACACACAGGTTGTCAGAAGTCTCTTTATATGCTAACCGAGCCTTGGACAGTGTGGGAATGACATGTGGATCCGTGGGGGAAAGTCGCTCACACAGCAGCACCTCAGCTTCGTGTTTTAGGAGTTCCTTCTCTAGCCCATACGGGAACCATAAACCATCTTAATAGCATGTCCATGAAGGACAGTCTTGAATGCGTCCCATTCTATTCCTGAATTCAAAGCGGTGCCTGCGTTAATTTGGAAGTACGAGGCAATGGATTGCGCAGGAAAGCACGAAACACTGCATTTTTAAGTGCAGCAATGGGGAGACGCCAGGTCGGTATCCTAGCTTTGTGTGTACCCCACTTAAGCTGAAGCTGTAAGGGGCTGTGATCACAAATCATGTGGGCTAGATACTCCGCATCAGTGACTTTAGGCAAGGCATTATCCGAGCAGTATATCGCGTCTATCCTCATGTGGAGGTCATGAATTGTAGAGTAGTGAGAATAAATTTGGGATGTTTGCTGCACCATGCTTCATGCAGTTGCATTTTATTAGTCGAGTCCTTCACGTATTTTGCTAGACCGATTGTTTGCGAGCCCAGGAGTGGGGATCGTGAGCGATCTAAAGTGAGATTGAGTACACTATTATGTCCCCACCCCAATATGTAGGTGCAGTGGGATCGCTAAGCAATGACGGTGTGATTGTTTGTAGGAATGAGGGTTGACCTGAATTTGGGGCACATAAGGAGACCAGTGCTAGCGGGAAGCCTTCCAAAGACCCTCCAATGTTACGTAACAGCCCTGGGGGTCCACTCGGGTGTGTGTTATCCACAAAGGAAATGCCCAGCGCCACCCATATCGGAGTGCCCCTACCATACCCTGAGTATGTAGTGGCCACCACAGTGCCCCTCCATCTCTTGCGTAGTGAGGAGAAGGTTTGTGCAGTGAGGTGTGTCTCTTTTTTTTTGCGCCACGGTGAATCCTATGACTGCGTAGGTATTGGTAAATTTTATGTTGTTTAGCACATCCAACTAGACCCCTCACGTTCCATGTTAATAAAGTGTAATCATTGCTGCCCATGTAAGTATTGATCTGAAAGGAAGCAGAGCAAAGATTGAGCCCAAACTACCATCGTCCATCGCCCAGATCCTTCTCCCAACAACCTCCAACAACAATTATGGAAAACTTACCCTCTATGAATATTATGCATGGCATATTGAGATAAACAGATCACATTATATATTAAGAATACCCAACACCCCACCCCAGGCCGGATTGCCAACAGACAATTGGCCATCTGCACTATAATACAACTGAACAAAACAAGAAACAGTAGTGTAGAAGGAAAAGGAAAAGACATCTAGCAATATGGTCTACATTTCACTTTGAAGAGATAAAGGAAAAAAAAGAAGATAAAAGCATAAGAGTGCTATATCAGACACTTATCAGATACGGGTGCGTAGCAAGTCCACACATCTTCTGTGTCAGGCTGCCAATCAGGGTTCATCTCGATAGTAGCCAAAGTACAAACTAGTAAACAATAACTAGGGTGGATTACAACCGATTCTTTTGTTGATGTAGTAAAGCCATTGTTCCATAAAGGTTCTTTGAACCACTGTGTAGAGCATCACCCAAGCTCCTCAGAGGTTTGTGGAGTGACCAGCGGACTTCCCCCTGACAGCACCTCAAGCTCCGAGGCCGATAGTAGTGTTTGCTCTGGTGCCGTGTCCGAGTCAGATTCAGACCTGGAGGGCGATCCAGAGTTACCAATGAGTTCTGCCTGTTTGATGGCTTGTCCCATTCAGAGGCCACTTGGGTCTCAGTCAGATGTCGCGCCCCACCCCTGCCACAATGGCCATGCAGGCCTACCAGTTTCACAGCTGATGAAGCTGCAGGTGGCGCATGAGCGAGACCGTTCTGGTCTACCCAGGCCAAGGCTTCTTCAGGAGTAGAACAGAAGACGGTGCTGTCCTTGTGTCGAATGCGCAACCTGGCAGGGTATTGCAACGAATATTGTATCTGTTGAACACAAAGACATTTCTTGATGTCAAGGTAGGAGGATCTGCGGTGTTGCACTGATATCCTATAGTTCGGGTAAATGTGGGCCACAGTATTTTCCACGTGCCACGGGCTGTGGTCCCTGGTTTCCTGAAGAATATGATCCCTATCGCAATAGTAAAACAGCCTCACCATCACTGGTCTGGGGGGATTGCCCGGATGTGAGGGACCCCCAGGTACCCTGTGCGGCCTCTCGATCGAGAAGAACTTAGAGACCCTGCCCTTCAGGACTTCAGAGGAGAACCATGATTCCAAATACATCTCCATACTTTGGTCTTCAATCCGCTCTGGCAGTCCCACTATATGTATGGTGTTTCTGCGTGACCTGCCTTCCTGATCTTCCATCCGGTCCCTCAGATACTCCACCTCTTGTTGGAGAGTTTTAATCTGTTCTGTGGCCACGGACCCAGTGGGCCACAGGGATGCTAGGGCTGATTCCGAGTCCCCAACTCTGTCCTTCAATATTTTATGATCCTCTCTCAGGAACGCCATTTCCGCCCGCTAATCTATTTTTAGACCCAATGTAGACTTGATATCTAGGACCACCTCCATCAGTTCATCAAACCAATGCAAATGGTCCTCAGGGCCCACCGGGCTCTGGGCCATTGGCAGCAGATGACTATCTACGTTGGATGTCCGAGAGGGCAGGGCAGTCGACTCGGGCTGTGCCTTGTCTGCCCTGTGTTTACCCATCCCGAAGTGTAGAAATGCGTCGTCTCGCAGATGCTTGCACTAGTGGGGATAACGCCCAGAGGAGGATACACGGTGCCAGCCAGTAATTGAGATGACGTGGTAACGGAATCTGTATGGTTTAGGAATATGGTGCATAGTTCAGATGCACGAAGACAGAACGTGTGTGTCAGGAAATCTGCCCCTCTATACGCAGTTGTCTCACAAGAGGAGGGTGGTGTTCATGATGCTCCACCAACTTGCGGTCTGTCAGCTGAGGCAAAATATGAGGCTACACAATGGGCAACAGGGTAGAGCTGCACAGATCAATGTCCCCTCTCAGACTGCCACAGAGATGGGGGACAAAGTCCCAGCACCCACTGGTGACTGCGCACAGCAGAGGCTGGGCATGCAACACCATCAACGAGTATTGTGAACAAGAGCTCACTAGCCCCCGTGAACGCTCCCACCAGGCCCCAATATCGGTCCATGGGCACTATTTTCATGTCACAGTCAGTCCCACATTGCAGGTCAAGGATAACCCCCGAGGAAACTTGTCCTCTTACAGCCCGAAGGTGAAATCAGCTCCAGTGAGGGGGTGGGGAAGGGGCAATGTCCTCCTACCTCAGTTACGGATAATCCACCTCCTCCAGGTTGTTCACGAAGGTCCACACTGTGGCCTGAGAAGTCACATCCGGTCCACAGGGGCAGTTCAGTGCTTCACGCAGGGGAGGGCACAACAGGGAGGGAGCCCAAGACGCCCCAGCTCTCCCCTCCATTGGAGGTAAAGCCATATATGCACAGGCCGCCACGCTGCTCCTGGAGCTCCCGCAAGGCACAGCACCCACCAATCCTCCACTCCATGCACATAACAGGGGGAGAGGGCAGGCCATCAGGACCCACCAGCAGCAGGTCCCCTCCAGCAGTCTCATGTCCCTCTTCACTGGCAGCAGGAACAGATGCCAATCGGTGGCCCCAGCGACATCCACGCCCAGCCGGGCCTCCTGTTCACCAGATCCTGCAGTGCCAAGTCATCATGCCTGCAGCCGCACACTGCAGCCCTTTGAGCAATCGAATATCGCCGCCAGGGGTCCGCGCTATACTGAGGCGTGGCTATCATTCCCCACAGTGGAAAATGGCAGGCTGATCAGGATCAACTTCAGGATTTTGTGGCAGGCCCGGTGCAGAGTTATTTACTCTGCATCCACGCACGCCAGCATCTTGGCCATGCCCCCTGACTTCCTCCATCTCGAACTGATCCTTGCCCCCTATGAAACACATACACATCAGATCCAAGTCACCCCCTGAAAAACTCTATGCGTAACCCTCACCTACAGACCTCCTGGACCCCGCACCCCATTCCCCAACACAATCTCAGACTACATTGCGCCCCACACTCTCAACTCCTTGGACTACGTACTGCTTCAAACCTGAATTTCCACCTTGACAACATAAGCAGCCCTAAATCCATCACTCTCCTAGACAACGTCATCAACATCGGATTGAAGCAACTCGTCATCACCCTGACCCAAAAGGCAGGACACACCCTTGACCACCATCTTTGCTGGAGATACCAACATTTGCTTCAGTCACACCACACAACCCCTCTGGAAAGGACCACCACTGCGTTGACTTCTCCTTAACGAAACCTACCACACACAAGCCAACACCACATCCCCTGCACTGAAACTGGAGTGAGATCACCGAAGAGTACATCGCCTCCGCCCTCGGCCTCACTCCTCCCCCCAACATGACTGACGCTACTCTGCAGTCAATGAACTCCAGAAAGTGTGGAAACCCCAGAAGCACGCACCGCCTACAGGGCTATCCCTACAGCACACCACCAGCTCATCAGATCTAAGAAGAGGAACTTCATCCAGGACGTAATCCTTTCCAATGCCCTCAACTCAAAGGAACTCTTCAACATCATACCAGGCCTTCCAGCGAAACCTCTGATGTCCCACCCTCCCTGGACGTCTGGAACAAACTTGGATCCTTCTTCCACCACAAGATCAGGACACTTTACAACAACTACGATGAACAGAACCAAGGTACCGACCCAACACCTGCCACCATCAACTCCACCCTGCCGACCATTCTCGCCTGGACCCCTGTCACCACAGAAGACAAAACAAACACCATGAGGAGCATGCACTCCGGAGCACCCACTGACCCTTGCCTGCCGCACATCTCCCACAGGGCCGCCTCCGCCATTGCTCCAGAACTACGACGCACAATCAACTGCACCCTTGAAACAGGCATGTCCCCCAATGACTGGAAATTCGCATAAGTCAAACCCCTCCTCAAGAAGCCCTCCACAGACCCAACGAACCTCAAGAACTATAGGCCCATCTCCCTTCTCCACTTCTCTGCCAAAGTCACCAAGAAGATTGTCAACAACCAGCTAAAAAACTTCATAGAGTCCAACGACATCCTTGACATTTCTCAATCCGACTTCCGCAGCAACCACAACACCGAGACAGCCCTCCTAGCCACCATGGATGACATCCGCGCAATCTTTGACCAAGGACACACTGCAGCCCTCATTCTACTAGACCTCTCAGCAGCTTTCGACACCGTCTCCCACTGCACACTAACCACCAGACTCCACAACCCGGCATACATGGAACTGCACTAGACTGCATGTGCTCCTTCCTCGCTGCCTGAACTCGGATAATCAGACTTCCCCCCCTTCCTTTCCGAACCCACAGGGATCAGAGGCGCAGTTCCCCAAGGATCCTCCCTCAGCCACATGCTCTTCAACATCTGCATGACCCCCCTCGCAACCATTGTCAGACACAACGGACTCAGCATAATATCCTATGCCACCGACACCCAGCTCATTCTCTCCGTCACCAAGGAACCCAACAACAAGAGACAAAACTTTCAGGAAGTAATGAAAGTGGTCGCAACCTGGATGAGCAGCAGCTGCCTGAAGCTCAACTCAGAGAAAATGGAAGTCCTCATCCTCGGAGCCACCCCCTCCGCATGGGCCGATACCTGGTAGCCCTGTGCCGTCGGAAACCCACCCATCCCTATGGACCACGCCCGCAACGTCAGCATCATACTCAACTCCTCCCTCACCAGGAACCGACAGATCAACTCTGTGTCCTCCACATGCTTCAACACCCTTTGCATACTCCGCAAGACCTTCAAATGGATCCCCCCAGATCCAGAAAGACCATCACCCACACACTCATCACCGGCAGGCTGGACTATGGGAACACCCTCTACCCTGGAGTCAACAAATCTCTACTCCACAAACTACAGACCATCCAGAAGGACGCAGCCAGACTCGTCCTCATCATCCCACCAATAAACCACATCACCCAGGGCCCACAAGACCTCCACTGGCTCCCTGTCAGAAAAAGGGTGACCTTCAAGCTGCTCACACACGCCTACAGAGCACTCCACAACACTGTACCCCAATACCTCAATGAAAGAATGTCCTTCAACGCCTCCAAGATAAACCTCCACTCCGCTGACCTAGTGGGAGGCAGATCATTCTCCTACATTGCGGCCAAGACCTGTAACGAACTCCCCCTCAGCATCAGATGAAGCCCCACACTATAAGCATTCAGAAAGAGCCTCAAAACCTGGCTTTTCAGATGACTGAAGCTGCCCGAATCTCCCGCAGTGCCTTGAGACCCTCATGGGTGAGTAGTGCACTCTATAAATCCCTGATTGATTGATTGATGTTAGATAATTTAAAGCTATGTTGACAATGTAGGAACATTTGGTGTTAAAATGTAAATAATACAAACAAGAATGTAAGAAAAGAATTGCATGTTTAGTAATGGCTGCCATAGCAGGACTGAAGCAAGTCCTAAGTTTATGTCTTGTGTAACATATTTATGTTTACCAAAAGTCGATGCCGACCACAATTGAAAAAGGCAGCAGCCAAAACGCGTTTTGTCGTGTGTTTGTCCTAAATAAAAACTCAGGACAACTGTTCCCGTGAGTGCTGGTATCGTTATGAACCGTGAGCTTGGATATTTACGCGGTGTCCGTCACCGCGTTTGAAGCACCCGATCGAGAGTGAAGGGAAAAAGGCGGAAATCAAGCGCGATATATATATATATATATACACTGAAAAAACCATAGGTTTCAGGGGTGTTATAGTTAGCTGGACATTTCCCTCGTACAAAACCCTAGAAATTCCCCTGTTATAGTTAGTTCAGCTAACTATAACTCGTGCCCCCGCAATGCACTGCTGATGACGTCACATATTACATCACTCATGACATGGTCAGTGACATCACTGATGACATCACTGATGACATCTCAAATGGTATCACTGATGACATCACTGATGACGTCATCCAGTGAGTCTGTGTTTCTGTAAAGTTTTAATATGTTTAATATATATATTGAAAGGCCTGTTGAAGAATGAGTGGGTGTACAAGTGTGTGAATGGATGATTTTCTAGGTGCGTAACTGACTAAGTGAGTCATTAAATGTATCTTACTGCAGACTAGTGACTAAACTGTGTGAATGTCTGTATGTGTCTGTCTGTTGGTGTATAAGTGGCTGCATGGTTTTGTGAATAGCTATATGAGTGTCTATATGAGTTATTGATTGGTTGTCTGAGTATCTGTATGGGTGCCTGAGTGTTTGTGTGGGTATGGTGTGTGTGACTCTGTGACTAGATGTGTGAGTGGGTGATTCACTGGGTGCATGGTTTTAAGAGTGCATCTGTGATGGGCTGTTATGGTTGGGTGAGTGTATGTATGGGTGTGTTAGTGATTGAATGTATATCTCAGTTGTACATGTGTCAGTAACTACATATGTGAAACGCAGTGTATATGTGTGTAAGATTATATAACTATCTATATGTGAGAGTGTGTGATTTTGGGAGTGGCTGTATGCGCCATACTGCAAGGATATCTGTGTCATGTGCTGTTTATTTTTCTGCAGGAAGACACAGAATTTGTTAGTATTTTTATGAGTAAGTGAACTTGAGTGTTTTTAACTGTATAGGTGAGTAAATCTTACTGTGAGTAGTTATTTGCATGACTGACTAGATGTGTCAGTACCTCAATGGATGATTGGCGGTGTATGAGTGTCTATATAGGTGTATAAATGCACGGAGTGAATGTAAGTATGAGTGACTGTACAGGTGAGTGAGTGGAAATGTATGTAGACCTAAAAGTCAATGAGTGGGTGAGTATTTATTGGTATTGGAGTATCTATGGTTGTCAAAATGGCCGTCTGAAATTTTGAGTCGGTGTATCAAAGGTTATATTAGGGTGTGAGAAGATGCACTAATTTATCACATGGATGACGTCATCAGTGATGTCATCAGTGATGTCATTTGAGATGTCATCAGTGATGTCATCAGTGATGTCACTGACCATGTCATGAGTGATGTAATATGTGACGTCATCAGCAGTGCATTGCGGGGGCACGAGTTATAGTTAGCTGAACTAACTATAACAGGGGAAATTCTAGGGTTTTGTATGAGGGAAATGTCCAGCTAACTATAACACCCCTGAAACCTATGGTTTTTTCAGTGAATTTCTAAGGTTTTTTAAATGCTAATTCCTAACTATAACGCCCCTGAAACCTTTGGTTTTTTCAGTGAATTTCAAAGGTTTTTTAAATGCCAATTCCTAACTATAACGTGCATGAAACCTATGGTTTTTTCAGTGAATTTCATAGGTTTTTTAAATGCTAATTCCTATCTATAACTTATCTCTGAAGATATCATGAAAAGCATTCTTTTTTAAAAGTAGGGTGCACATTAGTTTTGTGGAAAAGCTTTTTTGTGATTGGTTAAGAAAAAGCAGTTTCAACGTGGAGTACATATCATAGGATAAAATTTGCTCAGCTCAACCACACCTGCTACTTGCATTTGGAAGGCACTGTCCGAACTTAAAACAATCGCCAACTTTTAACCTGCACGTGTCGTTAAATGTTCAAGAAAATGTTACAAAAAAATATCGTAACGTTTTTAAAAATTTATGAACTTTTAACCTGCACATATTGTAGAATGTCCTAGAAAGTGTGTTGATAGAATAAGTTGCACTTCTGACTTCTATGTGTTGTTGAATATTAAAAAAAACGGTTCATATGGAAAATTAAAAAGAAACCAATAGAGAAGTTTTGAAACATAAAAGAATCAAGGAACTATTCTAATTTATTCTTTACATGTATTTATGTGTGCAGCAACAACATTATAGACACAACAGCATTAGGAAAAGGAAGAAGCAGGGAGTGGGGGGATGGGGGGAGATGGGCAGAATGGCACACATGCACAATTAAGTACAACACACATATAGACTAACAATGGCCAAAATGAAACACACCAACAAGGAGCACAAGTCACACAACCTGCCAACATCACACCACTGAACGAACATAGAAGTGAAAACCACGCTGCATTCATACAGGATGTGTACAAAGGCCAGTCGTTGGTGTTGTGGGATGTCTGCGACCGTGGTCATCATGGATGAGATGCCCAGCATGTGGCACATGGTCGAGTTCACTGTGTGTTATGTTGCCAAACGACTGCTCCTCCCTCCCACGAGCCCCCACACTTTTGTACAGTGAGCTGTTGTATCTCGTGCACTCTTACGGCACGCCATTGTAATGCCTATTTGCACATGTCCTGCTCCATTCCAACTACAACATCACAGTGCCGTTTGGAGGTGGTGCATGCCACTTTACAACATCGACTGCTGCAGCTCTTGTAACAGGCCACACCAGAACACAGAGAAACACTTACCGCACTTCCTGTACACGGACATGTCCGAGACACCCCGTTCCCCTTGCCGGATAGGCACACCCCTGCACTGACCTGTGAACGACAGACCAGCACACGCCAGTTGTGCATGCAGGAGGATGCATACATAGCTACACATCCAGGCTCACTGCCAACGCTGAGGTGACAGCACACTGTGATGTTGCAGGGCTCGTGCCTATCATGCTAAGACAATGACCACAGGGACACACTTACTAAGATGTGGGTTTGAGGGGCATTGGCGGTGCTGGAGTTGTTGAGATGAGTCTTCTGGCCCTCATGGGTATCCCTGTATCATGCTCATTGACTCTATGGCACCTGTGGGTGTTCTGGTGTGGCTCTTGGCTGCGTTCCCTTTCATGGTGCAGGTAGTTGTCCTGCTTAACACCAGCAGAAAGCAGGTGAAAAATCCCTGGTGCTAACGTGTCTTATCGCCGGAATTTGTTTCGCATTGCAATTGGTGTGAAAGTTGTGATGTGATTTTTTTCGTGTGCACAACAATATACGAACTGAGCAGTGTATCTCGTCAAGATCCAGCACCTGACGCACTATTCCCAATCAATATAAATACAATGAGATTTCTTAATAGATTTTGTGTGTACACTGTAAGTGTAGCCAATACCTCAATGCAATACAATACAGGATTTTATTATTTAGACTAAATCGCAAAGGTGCACCTCGTGTCTTTTTGCACGGGAACGGCTACTCTCCATTTCATTATCAGCACTTTAACGGAAGTAAAGTTGAGATAAATCTAACACACTATTCAGAAGTTGGTGCAAACTGCAGATATCACCAGTATTCCAGCGATAAGTGCCCCAAAATTTAATACCATGGTGGACTCCATCAAATAACAGTAATAAGAGCAAGAAAGAGTCACACAGCAGTTAAGAGAACAAACAAAAATATTATTAATTTTTTTTTCAAACTTTATTTTTTATAATAATAAATATATAAACGATAAACTATTTTCAAACTTTATTTTTATTAACATAAATATAAACAATAAACTAATAAACAAAATGTAACAACAATAATACAAAACAACAAGGTGGAACACGCCTGTGGGAACCACGGATGTCCACGACAGACCTGGAAAATCAGAAAGATTGTTAAAAAAAAAACAACATGGTATTCTCACCAAAATACCACAAGAAACAAATCACAGATATATAAAATGTATACAGCTAACAACATTTTATAAGTTTAACTTACAAAAACTGTAAATATTGCCGCTTTAAAATATTTACCGAATCTGAGGAATTTTTTTTGCAGAAGGCACCACGCCCACAACGTTTTTCTTCAGTGGTGAAGAAATGTTTTACTTTTTCCAAGGGGCAAACAAAGACCAATGCCACCTTCTTTATTCGCAAGATTTGTCAAAGAGTTCTATTACGAGGGGGATCCTAACAAAAAGTACTCGTGCGGCACAGCAAGTATGATGAAACACCTAAGGACCCTTCATCCAAACAATCTTGCACGAGAAGAGTGCAAACAGATGAGAAACACTCCTGTTCTGTATCTGTAAAAAGAATACCAAATAAATGTATATTAATAACTTTCAAATTTATACTATTCCATTACTGTACAAACACATTTTATATAAAAACTGACTAAGAAACTATAGCCCTGAACCACAAGTGTGACGATCGTTAAAACACTACATGCATAGTGCATACTACTTTGAAGCAGTTCATGCCCTAAAGCCTACCTCACTAAAAGACTACATGCTAACTGACTAAATGATTACAGTACTATAAGGAGACACACTGGGTGAGTGACAGGGTGTTTGCTAGAAGAGTATGAATACTAACTAGGGAATTGAAGGTGTGAAACACAACTGTATAGGTGATTAGAGGACTGCATCCATACTGCATAGGCATTTAAAGCAGTCCATGTGCTAAGGCCTGGCTCACTGCATGACTACTTGGGTACTGACTGAATGATTAGATTACAGCAAGGAGAGTGCCTAGGTGAATTTATAAGTGCTAGGCTTTTCGCACAGGGAATTGATTAGTACTTGGCACTGAATGGCTCACTAGAGGAGTGCAAAGGCAGTCACAAGTGCTGGACTGTATGGATACTGACTAGGAAATTGAAAGTGGGAAAGACAAGTGTCTAGGTGGTTAGAAGACTGCATGCATAGTGCATAGGGGTGTGAAGCAGTCCATGTGCTAAGGCTTGGCTCAGTGTATGAATACTTAGGCACTGACTGAATGATTAGAGTACTGCAAAGATAGTATCTTGGTGAATTTATAAGTGTTTGAGTTTTAGCACAGTGAATGGATTAGTACATGGTGCTGAATGGGTCACTAGAGGACTGCAAAGGGAGTGACAGGGTATTTCCTGGAAGTGTATGGATACTGACTAGGGAATTGAAGGTGAGAAAGACAATTGTGTAGGTGGTTAGAGGACTGCATGCATAGTGGATAAGGGTTTGAAGCAGTCCATATACTAAGGCCTGGGTCACTGGATGAGTACTTGGGTACTGACTGAATCATTAGAGTACTGGAAAGAGAGTGTCTTGGTGAATTTATAAGTGTTTGCGTTTTGGCACAGTGAATGGATTAGTACATGCTGTTGAATGGGTCTCTAGAGGACTGCAAAGGAAGTGACAGGATGTTTCCTGGAAGTGTATGGATACTGACTAGGGAATTGAAGGTGTAAAGGACAAGTGTATAGTATGTTAGAACACTACATGCATACTGCATAGACATTTGAAGCAGTCTATTTGGTACTTAGAAACTGACTAAATAATCAGACTACTTCTAGGACAGTACTTAGGTAAAACATTTAAATTTTCAGTTCTGCCACAGTGAACAGAATAGTACATGGTACTGCACCTTAGTGTCAAACCCTGACTCATTTTATCAATGCATAAGCAAAGACTAGCTTCTAATGCTACTAAAACTTGACAACATGAGAGGTTTTAAATTAGTTATCTGTCAGCAAATACACAATGTTACCAAATGCTTCTCTCACAGTGGTTCTCAAATGCACACAGACTCATAGTGTGATTCTAGACAACAACCACTATACCTAGGAGTTTACCAAAAATCATTCACTACTGTGGAAGTGGTAAGCGAACTGCACACAATCTTCATATTTCAGGACTGCACTTTTATGTCAAAGCCTGACTCATATAATCAAAGCATAAGCAAAGACTGGCTTCTAATGCTACTAAAACTTGACAACATGACAGGTTTTAAAACAGTTATCTGTCAGTAAATACACAATGTTACCAAATGCTTCTCTTACAATCCTTACCCAAATGCACACAGACTCACAGTGTGATTTTAGACAATCAACACTATCCTAGGACTTTACCAAAACTCATTCACTACTGTGGAAGGGGTATGGGGACTGCACACAATCTACATATTTAAGTACAGCACATCAGTGTCAAAGCATGACTCATTTAATCAACATATAAGCAAAGACTGGATTCTAATGCTACTAAAACTTCACAACATGACAGATTTTAAAACAGTTATCTGTCAGCAAATACATGATGTTACCAAATGATTCTCTCACACTGATCCCAAATACACACTAACTCACACTGTGATTCTAGACATGCACCACTATCGCTAGGAGTTTACCAAAACTCATTCACTACAGTGCAACTGGTAAGGGAAGTGCACACAATCTACATATTTCAGGACTGCACTTTTCCTTCAAAGCCTGACTCATTTAATCAAATCATAAGCGATAACTGTCTTCTAATGCTACTAAAACTTCACAACATGACAATTTAAAACAGTTATCTGTCAGCAAATACACAATGTTACCAAATGCTTCTCTCACAGTGGTTCCCAAATGCACACAGACTCACTGTGTGATTCTAGACAAACAACACTATCCTTTGCACTATACCAAAACACATTTCTTCATCTAGAAGTAGTACTACATTTTAGTTTAGAAATATAACATAACTCATTTCACAAATTCATAAACAATGACTGGTTTCTAATTCTACCAAAATATAAAAACTGCACAGTTATCTGTTTACAAACACATGAAAAACACAAATGCTTTTCACAGAATGGTTTCTACCTGCACACACATTGTAGAGAAAAAAAGTACTCCCTACACTTTAGCAGGAAAAATACATTAGTCTGATTAAAATCAAAATAGTCTACATACATCCCCTCACAATTAAATAACTCATCTTTCAAGTTCTTTTATAGATTAAGAAGTATATCAATCACTCACCATATTTTCTTTTACAGAATTTCTGCACTGTGCACCTCTCAGCAAAAGCAAAGAATGAAAAAGTTTCCCTTTCATTTTCCACACATATACATGTAAACATCAAATCACAATCCTTCACACATAAACTCAAAAGCAAACACACATTTCTATTGGTTAAACATTTCAACCCTTTCCAACTGAAATACATTTCAAGCCTTCCCCCAATCTGCCTTCTGCCTGTTACCATAGAAACAGGTCATAGAACACTGCACTGAGCTCACAGGTCACAAGTTCAGCACACAATGTTCCTACACAAGACAGGAAGTGTGCTTGACTTTTCAACATATCAGCTTATCATATATAATGTTCCTTACAATCTGTTTTTGTTAACCAATAACAATCATACCTTTAAAAAACAGAAATATACACCCTACCTTTCAGTGTAGAAAGATGTCATACAACTAATCATTTCTTGTCGTTTTTCAAAAAACATTGCCGTGGATCCACGCACCCACCGCAAGAGAATCCGTGCATCCAACGCAATAGGATGCGCGCACCGTGCGTGCATTTCCCCGTGTTTTTGTTTTTTTTAAAAAGGGGGCCACAGGGGGTCCTTCTGGGACCCCCTAAGCACCTCTAGAGGGTCAGAGTATTTCCACTCTGCCCCCTTTATATGTTTTACACACTTATTCCCCTTGTATCTTCAGCCTCGCTTCTACCGAGGCAGAAAATGGCCGCCAACAGTCCCTGGTTTCGAATGTAGAGAGACACTCGACAGCCAATTAGCATTCAGTGCGCGATCGGGAAGGTGCGCGCTCGGTTCGGGGAGGGTGCGCTTACGGTGCGGGTAGGGTCCGGGGATCCTCCCCGGCCATAGATATCACTAACTTTTTTACCCTCATTTTCTCAGGAACTACTGAACAGATTCACACCATATATGCAAAAGGCACGAGTCCGAACTGAGGACTACCTCTTTGCCAAATTTGGTGTCATTCCGTTCAGCGGTTCGGGCTGTAGCTGCGACAACAGATCCTATGGGAAATTGCATGGGGAAAACGCGTTTTGGGACCCCCCTTTTTTCTCGGCCCCCGCTTGACGGATCACCGCAAACTTTCAGGGTAGGAGCGGAGCAGAGCTGGCCAAAAGTTTGGAAAATTTCGCAAGGATTCGTCAACCGGCGCCAACGGTATTCCAAATAGAATGTTGGGGATTTCCTATGGAAAATAGGTCCTAAGTATAACTATCTACTGGCGACCGCCAGTAGATAATATATAATATATATATATATATATATATAGCAACATCCAGCATTACAACCGATCTCTTCCACCATAATACGGGGTCGGTGCTGACAGGCGGGCGCTGGACCCGCTAATATTTCATAACGCCTTACGCTCCTGCAGCATAAGAAAGAGTCGCACTCAGGATTCCAAATCAGCGAAAATAAATTTATTTGACTTTGACGCATTTCAACAACCCTGTCTTTGTCAAAAAGTCATTCAGTGACCCGGAAGTGGCAATGGGCTTAAGAACACTTCCTTGAAAATGAGTAGACATAGAAAACAGTATGTATTATACTGAACACAAGAAGCATGTGCAACAAAAGACAGACTTTCACAAAGCTTTTGAGAGAGCTCATACAATGGATCAAATTGATTCAAATACATATACACAATTCATCAGAGTGTAATGAAATGAAAAAACGCAATTTGTGTGTAAATAATAAAAAATATACACACACACCAATGTATCACTTGGAGCACATGAAATTAAATTAAGTTAAATGCCAAGTGGCAAAGATGGTGTAATTGTAAAACCATTTCTTTATTTCCAACTTTATGGCTATTATCTTATATGCTGAACCCAAATGGTGTTGGTGCTCCACTAGTGAATAAAATAATCATCTGCCTCAAACAGTTTGGCAAGTGCTAATGCTAACAAATAAAGATCATAGCTATGTCTACAAAGGAAGCATTAAGCCACTCCATCCAATCCACTGCGGATCTCTTAAAATGAACAAAAAAATCACATTAAATATACATCAAGAGCGATATAATCCAGAAGGTTTGAAGAGGAATTATTGGGCCAGTTCTACTGTGAATGGAGCAGCCACTCCTAATAAAAATGGCCCAAACAAAGATGTATTATTGTTGTTACAAAAAGTATATAATCCATGTTTGACAGGACATGTGTGAGAGGAAATGGTAGAGGAGGAGGGAGGGAGATACAAGGAGGGTGATAAGGAAAAGTACAAGTACAGAAAAAAGAAAGAAACAATAAATCCATTTCTGTGTATTTTGGATTATGGATGTTGTTCTCCCAGAGGGGGACCTCAGCTAGACAAAAATGCCAATATACCAATTACCTCTGTTACAGACCACAGGAATGTCAGCCTGTTATCCATGTTAATCACAGGATATAAATGTATGTGATAATAGTCCTGCTAGCCTAGATGTACATGAAGGTCCTCCTCGTGGTTAAGCCCTCCCGGGGTCTTGCTGCATAGTTTGATAATGTATTCAGATTCTAGGCGTCTCAATTGCCGTTCCCGGTCTCCACCTCTAGCATTCACAGGAACCCTGTCAATACCAAAAAATGTAATCTTAGTTTTTATTAGGAGCGGCTGCTCCATTCACAGTAGAACTGGCCCAATAATTCCTCTTTAAACCTTCTGGATTATATCGCTCTTGATGTATATTTAATGTGATTTTTTTGTTCACTTTAAGAGATCCGCAGTGGATTGGAGGAAGTGGCTTAATGCTTCCTTTGTAGACATAACTATGATCTTTATTTGTTAGCATTGGCACTTGCCAAACAGTTTGAGGCAGATGATTATTTTATTCACTAGTGGAGCACCAACACTTTTTGGGTTCAGCATATAAGATAATAGCCATAAAGTTGGAAATAAAGAAATGGTTTTACAATTACACCATCTTTGCCACTTGGCATTTAACTTGATTTAATTGCATGTGCTCCAAGTGATACATTGTTGTGTGTGTATATTTTTTATAATTTACACACAAATTGCGTTTTTTCATTTCATTATACTCTGATGAATTGTGTATATGTATTTGTATCAATTTGATCCATTGTATGAGCTCTCTCAAAAGCTTTGTGAAAGTCTGTCTTTTGTTGCACATGTTTCTTGTGTTCAGTATAATACATACTGTTTTCTATGTCTACTAATTTTCAAGGAAGTGTTCTTAAGCCTATTGCCACTTCCGGGTCACTGAATGACTTTTTGACAAAGACAGGGTTGTTGAAACGTGTCAAAGTCAAATAAATTACTTTTCGCTGATTTGGAATCCTGAGTGCGACTCTTTCTTATGCTGCAGGAGCGTAAGGCGTTATGATATATATATATATATATATATATATATATATATATATATATATTCCACAGCAGGATCCCAGGGGTACCACCAACCAAAGAAAGGCACAACACCAGGAAACAGACTCCAAAGGCAAAGTTGAGAGTTAAATGATGATTTATTCAAGCATCAAGTGTCCAAATGACGTGTTTAGGCCGGCAGACATGCGGCCTTGATCACATAGCGCTGTACTGGTGAATGAGTGGTATTTATATATATGTGTGAGTGGCAGTGTTTTTACTATGTTCATTGCAATGACTGAGTTGTTTTGCAGCATGTGACTTAGGGCAAGACGCAGTAAAGCACATGTGTGACATCATGTTTTACTTCAGTTAGTAACGCCAGTGTAAACAGACTATAAAACTGCCAACTATCTGATGAAGCCAGTGATTGCCTCACTCCTCCCGCACATGCATCGTGGAAGCTGGTACAAGAGCATATGGCGTCCCCAGATGCAGCCAACTGATCGTGTAAGTACACATTAAAATGGAAAGCATGCCCCTCGTAAGCAATCATGTTAGTGTTACCGATTGCTCACAACTAGAAACGCGAGACCTAGCACAACAGTGTGTATGTCCATAACTCCCTGCTCTTGGCGCGTCTCATGAAGCATAAAGTGAAAACGCTGCATGTGAACAAAGACTAATGATAAGATGTGCGCGTCTAGCCCCGGTATACATTAAAACGGAAAGCATGCCCCTTATAAGCAATCATGTTAGTGTTACCGCTTGCTCACAGCTAGAAACGTGAGTCATATATATATATATATTATCAATATAATCTCCCCTGGTGGAAAGAAGTTGAGCAGCACTCATAACTTGGTGTTTACAGATGTGTAATCCTTAATTAATGAAGCATTTATATCCTCCAGTGGACAGATTTTGCAGTTGCATTCTGGGGCATGTGGTCTAACCGGCAGTGTGTGAATACTTCCCTCCAGTTGGGGGTGCTTTTACATGCTGTTTCGGTAGAGCAGTGTGCTCATATTATTATTCCACTGATGTCAGCATTCGTTACCCTGTATCAAAGCCCAATTTTCAAGGCTGATTTGGATCAAATACTGAAGATGGTCTTTCGCTGCACCGCATTGCCCCATTACGTTTTCACAGGCTTCAAGGTTGTTTTAGTGTGGGCAATGGTAGTGCTCTTGTTAGTGGTGCATCGCTCTTCAGCAGAACCAGGCCTACGACATATCAACATAATCTCCCCTGGCGGAAAGTAGATGAGCCGCACTCGTAACTTGCTGTTTACAGATGTTTATTCCTTAATTAATGATGCAGCATGACAATCCTGATGCATTTCGTTCTCCATAGAACTTTTTCAAAGGTAAGCCTGCACCATACATGCCGCTTATATCTTCAGCCTAATGTCCTCATTTAAGGCTGATTCGGATCCAATACCGAAGATGGTCTTCGGCGGCACCGCATTGCACCATTACGTTTTCACGGGCTTCAAGCTTGGTTTAGCACTGGTGAAGTTCACATGTAGTGAATGAAACGTGTTGGCTGTGCTGCTTCTTTTGCAAGAAAAATAAAGAATACTTTGAACAACCCAAACGGAATTGGATCATTATTTGTGAATAATAACTGTGCGGTGCACTTCACATACATTGATTGAACGTCGAGGACCCTTTAGGCGTTGCACCTCTTGAAACAGCAGGTGCAGTGGTTGTGCACGCAATATTTCTTTTCCATTTTGGATTCCAAATGAACTGGTGATAAGGAGGTAACTGCAATCTTGTTCTGGCTCGTTGTTTCTTTGTTTTGCATATATATAACAAATTGTAGCCCCAAAATACCTACTAGGGGAAGAGATTTTTTGATTGTGGCATTGGTCCTACATCAGATTTAGATACTCAAGAATCATTTCAAATTTGACTTTACATATTTATAGCCATGGGCCTACCACTTAAAGTGTCTGTAGGAATCTGTCTCCAGTCCAGTGGAGCAGTTAGTCTTATCAGAAGGCAGTGCTAAGCATTTGTTGTACACACACAGAGAAGAAATGAGTACAGAAAGGAAAGCTCCCCGACTATTATATAATGAAGGTACTGGGCCCAACAGGTGCCCTTTTGCATGGTAGGACATCGGGACTTCCACATCCTGCAGTATGCGGATCACTGTGCGTCCGTGCACATAATGGGGTCACCTACAAGGCTGGAGAGGGGTATCTAATAATCACACATATAATGATACGGTGGATCCATTCCTCTTTAACTCCTGGGCCATCGATCACTTATACAGACTCCTGAATAGTGGTAGCCACTATATACTTTTTTATTTTCACCTTTTTGATTTGGATGCAGAGTGATATACCATTTGGTCTGAAGAATGCCTCCTAACCCATTTTGGGGTCATTAGAAGGCAGAATCATGTTAAACTATTGTAGGGATATATTTGCTGATAGCCCCTAGTCCTCTCTTTCTTTTTAATCCAGTCCTAGGAGTCCCCAGAATAAAATATTTTTGACTCCCAGAGACAGTTGTAACCTCCCCCTTTTTCCTCTTTGTACTCTGCCCCTCACCACCCATACTCTTGGTCCCTTCCCTAAAACACCTCAGCTCCTCTTCGAGCCCAGAAGAGTCGTAGCCCACTCCAGTGACCTTGCAGCCCTGGTATAAGGAGGGAACCCTATGCTGAAGCATGTCACTCTCGGGTGAGGGAGGGTTCTTGTTCTGACAGAGGTCTCCTCCCATGCAAAAGGACACCTGTTGGGCCCAGTACCTTCATGATATAATAATCAGGGAGCTTTCCTTTCTCTCCCCCTCCCCCTCCCACTTCCTTTTTTCACGAATTGTGAGATGTACTTCTAGTGAGTTCACATTCAGTCTGGGAGTAGCACAGTCTCCCACACAGGGCCTCTCTCTTTGATTCCTAGTGTGTATTAAGAAATGAGTACACACACTCAATGACTACATTTGAGACCAGTGGTTTGCAAAAATATTACTTTTTGTATATTTATTTATTAGAATCAAGATACTTTGTTGCAGTAAAATAAGTTTTGCAATATCACTGTTTTTCAGTGAAAAAAGTGGACACTGCCTTTTTTAAATCAGTACAATGTTATCCTAAGAGAGGAAACACAATCAGCGATATGCAGGTAAGTAAACGATTAACAGTAGTTAGCTTTTGGATGAAGAATCAGTACCAGAAAAGGTTCAGGTAAGTGACCTCACTGCATCACCAGTAGCACTGCAGAGATCAAGCTCGGGATCTGGTGCCAATATTGTCCAATAGAGAAAAGGGACAATCGAAGTGGTACTACTTACAGGAAAGTAGTACAGTTTTGTAACCCAGTCTCCGGGGGTTAAGGCAAGTACAGGGGGATCTCAAGGCAGCACCAAACTTACACTCTCAGTGGCACAGGGGCTGCTGGGTGCAGAGTGCCAACACAGCGTTGGGTACCCAATGCAACCAAATAGGGAATCTCAAACTTAGAAAAAGCTGCAGGCTCGGGCCAGGAGGTTGGACGAAAGAAACCCATAGTGGCACAGGTAAGTTGGGACCATGTCCTCACATTTTGCACCCCAAGTTTATTACTTTAACAAATTATGCAGTGAGTCATGTCTGGGATTTAAGCAATTGCACTTATCTTTTACATTTTACAGAATCATCTTCCACTTCCCATAACCTGTTTATCTACTTCCCTGGTGTAAAGTAAAGGGCCCCCCTGCAAACTGTTATTCGTACATACGGCAGGGAAAAATATAATAATGTAGAAAAACCTAAGGCTACTCTTGAAAATATACTCATTGTATGAGGACTACACAATTATAGAACTAGGCACAAATTGTGTGTAGACACAAAAGGAAGGATAAGAAGAAATACATTTAAAGTTGATGTTCTTTTATTTTATTCTTATGTAGATTTTTAAGGATATTTCATTATTTGTTCCATATATTATCAATATAAAAACTGCACTTAGAAGGTTTTTGATTGAATAGCAGATCTGACGAGTAACATGTGTCAATTTGTTTACATCATTGCATTGGAGTAAGTCATTTTGCCAGAGCTCTTCTGGCATAGAGAGTCAGCAATTATGTGATTGTTGTTGCATTTGAGTTTATGAGAGAAGTGCAGCAAACACCATTTTCTGGTTCATGAATTGGTATTGCTTTGCTTATCTGTCCTCAATTCCAGTTCAGAAATAAAGAGGAGTGCTGCCAGATGCTTTGGATCAGGAGATTTGATTTAAGAAGTGGACCAGACTGTGGTGACGTTAGCCCTGTGCAACACTGGAACTGGACACTGCATCTGGCGTACTTGTTATATCAATTGGCTTTTCTCACACTCTATTTTTATATGTTGTTTTAAGATGTGGTTTTACCCATTACACAATGATTATTTCACAGACATTCATTGGAAGTATTGACCCATCAAGTTATAGGAGAAGTGCTTGAGACAGGAGCATGGCCGTTATACCGGTCAGCATTAGGGCAGTCTTCCCCCACATCCTTTTGCCCTCACCCTTCTAGTTTGCTGAATTCGTTTTTGTTGGCTTTAGGACTCTGTGTACTTTAATAATGCTAACCAGTGCTAAAGTGGTTGTGCTCAATCGGTAAAACATGGTAAAACTGGCTTACACCTGATTGGCATGTTTAATTTACGCATATGTCCCTAGTAAAGTGGTGTACCATACACTCAGAGCCTGTAAAACAAATGCTTCTGGTGGGTCTGCAGCACTTATATGGCAATATAACCCCCTTCCTAAGCCTTAAAATCACTTTGTGTTTCAAATAAGTCACCCCTAAATTATGCCCTCGGTAGACCATCAGGCAAAGTGCATTGTAATTAAAAGGTTGGATGTGTGCTTTTAAGTTTCATGTCATGGCAGTGAAAAGCTCCTAAATTCATTTTTTTCATTACTGTGAGGCCTTCCCTCTCTCATTGGCAGTGTTGTACTTTATTTATTCCTCCGACACGGCCAACAATAGAGGGATTAGGTGTGCCTCCATAGGCCAATAGTGGCAGGATGGAGGGGAGGAGCTGGGCACAGCTCCACATGCCACTGAAAAGGCTGTGCTCTGCCTTCTTGCATAGGGCTTGTCACCACTGATTTATTCAAGCAGCCAGCTTGGAGCCAGGGTAGGAGAAACAGGAAACGTAATGCTCTTCAAAGGGAATTGTCTAGAAACGTCTACTTCAAAGGAGGCACCAGGTATAAAAATATGACCCTCAGAATGAGTCTTCAGTTCACTTTCTTGGCCTATGGAAGGACTCGCAGAGGGCTGCCTCCTGCTGTGGCCTGAAGTGTACTTTAGAAGACTGCTTTGCTGCCTGAAGTAGCCTAGAGCCCTCAGAGATTTGTTGTGCTGTTTGAGCCCTTTTATACTGCTGAATCCAGGACTATAAGAGTGACCCCATGGGCTAGTTGGCTGGCCTCCTGATCAGTGCCTCAGAGACAGAAAAGACTCCAATTATCTTGAACCTTTACCTGGACCCAGTATGAGTGACTCATAACTCCCCAAGTGGTTCCCCTCCAGTCCTCAACCCCTGGTGGTGGTGGTGGTGCTAAAGGTGCCCAGATAACCAAAATCTGTAACTTGGGACTTAAAAAAGCTCGTCATCCCGAAAATTGCATCACCTGTCAGTCCGCTATGTTCTTCTCCACAGCAGCAAATTCTGTCAGCGGTTCTTCGCCAAAGGTGTATCTTTCTTCATGGAACTCTCATTATCTACAATTTCCAGCCCCGAAATAAAAGGCTAAATCTGAACGAAGTAATGTTCCCTCTAACTTTTTCTAGCGGCTCCCCAAGGATAATGCTCCCTCCTCGGACACCGCCTGCAGCCTCTTTTGAAGTCTCTTCTCAGTCTCAAGGTAAGTGTCGACTGGGACCAATCCACTTTTTATGTATCCCATCTACTCTCCATCGTGGTTGGCCACACTTGTGACTCAATCTTATGCAACTACATGGCCCCGTTTGGCGCTTTGATCTTTTAAGCATTCGTTTTTACCTTAAACTTTAACATTTATTGTGTTGTGTTTTCATTTTATTGTTTTTAGTGTGTTGCATAAATACTTTACACATTGGCTCTAAGCTAAGCCTGCCTGCTTGTTGCCGAACTACCAGAGGGTTGAGCACAGGTTCATTTAGTGACTTTTGTGGCTCATGCTGACAGGGACTGTGGCTGTTGCTTGTGCAGGCTTATCACCCCACTCAACCAACAACCTAATTTCTCACAATAGCGAGTTAAACTTAGCCTCCCTTTCTCTTCACCCTTCTTCAGAGTACCGACTTACTTCTTTTTTGATCAGATACAGCTTAGAGAAACTTCTAGAGTCCATCTTTGGGTATTATGCTAGTGTGGTTGCATCCTTGCTCTAGCTAATCCCCGATCCAGCATCCATACATCTCCATATACCCTTGCAGAAGTATGCTAGGCTATGGTTGGGTGGCATGGCACTCTTTCGTCTTAATTGCACATATCTTTATGTATGAACTTTTAGGTGTTCAAGTGTTATGAGCAGGCCATTGGACCTTGCTTCTTTCAAGCCCATGTACAACTATTAACACCTCTTAATGAATCTGGGCATGCATCGACTAGTACACCTGATCCTAGGTTACTGCTTGATGCTTGTTCTATTACTCTTGTGTTATTTCACATCTCATATCCTGGGCAGTACCTGTTTCAATCTTCAGTGCTCAGACATTGATAAAATTTAAGTCATTGGTATGTACCAAAAAACAACTATGGAGCTGATGAGGATGGCGTGCATACTTTCGTCTGCCCACCGCACTCTCAGAATAAGGACTGCCTGACAGGCTGTCGGTGGTCCCGACATAGGCATTACAATGCGACTGCCACCACAGCGGTCGCAATGCCTATATTTTGCATTGCAACGGGTGCTGCTGGCTGCAGCACATGCCGCAAGGCAAACATGGGATATATTACATATCCCTGCACTACGTGGCTGGCCCCATGCAGAGCCTACCACATGCTTCAGGGATATGGTGCCCCCAAAACCCACAGCTGAGGGCCAGTAAGGAAGGAGGGCCTGCTACAGGCCCCCAGAATCCCTTTCCGCCTGCCTTTTCATGGCTGGTTAATCTCCATGAAAAGACAGGAGGAAAGGGACATTGTAATTCCTACAGCGGTGCCTGGCAGGCACTACCACCATTGTAGGGAACACGACACCCTCCGCCACACCAGCGGGCTCAAGGAGCCCGTTGGATGCGTGACGGTCGGTCTTCTGACTGCCAACAAACCGTATGCCATGGGCAGGCAGAAAACTGCTTATGATGGCGGTGAAACCGCCAACATCGGGCTGTCAGTGGCAGTCTCATAGCAGTGTTTAATTTGTGCCGGTGCTTTCCGGTGCTTAGCACAGGCACTTATTTCTCAGGGCCGGGTGTATTAACCCCTTCAGCGCTGCGCGGATTCCTCCGCGGTGCTGAAGGGTTCGAGCGCGGGCGGGGCCATGACGGAACGGTTCCGTCATGAGCACAGCTCAACCGATGCTCATGACGGAACCGTTCCGTCATGAGCATGGAAGGGGTTAAGTTTTCTCAAGGACACTGGTTGTGCTTGCCAATGCTTGATGGAAGCTAGTTACACTGTTTTTATTATGGTCTGTTTTCTATTTCTAACATCCCACTTAATTATCTATGCCTCAGAACGAAAGCGGAAGTTTAGTTAACTTGCAGTTGAACCGAGGGGTGAGGAGGAGTTCTGCTGCTCGGTGACAGGGCACGCTCACTAGAAAGGGAGAGAAAAAACCATTGTACAGTTTCATTGGTATGTTTTGGATGGTAGGAGAGGGGGAAGAGGCACACCGGGATTGAGGTGGGTGTGATTTTCGATGCCTCCTTGCGCTGTGAGTTCTTGTTTCAGAAGTGAGAACCGCCACTTTTATTATGTGACGCAGTACAATATACTACAGATCTTGTGTACACAATAGTACAGAGCCGGTGTACAGAATACTATTGAACGAGTGTATCAAGTATTACTCCACTTGTGTATTGAATATTTCGGAGCAGTTTGTCTGCAGAGGCTAAAGATCACGGGAAATCAATTTGCTTCATTTTTCTGCTTTCCTAATCAAGAGACATATCAACCAGTAATTGTACCAGGACAATTATGGCCACGTGTGTTTTTTTGCTATGCTTGCGTAGTTTTGTTAAACTTTTAAATGTGAACGATTTACTATGTTCGAAGCAAACTCGGGTTGTTTTTTTAAAAAATTACAAAAGTAGCAAATGCACTGCAATATCACTTTAATCCTGGTTTTAAGAATAAGTTCTTCATTGGCTTTGGTTATCTTGATAAAATCTCTCCAACCTGGACACATCTAAAGCAGATTAATTTTTGCATTGCCACAAGAAAATGTCTTTGATATAGATAGGAGCACATTTTTCACAATTCCTTATGAAGCAGTAACATTATTTGCACTGACATTTTCACAGGAGCAGGTAGTCCTGTGGACCGAACCCCCCGGCCTGCAGGAAAAACTTGTAGCATCCGGATAAGCCTCTTGCAGAGAACATAGAAAAAGGACTTTCTTCGTCACACGAAGCCAGGTGACTGCAGAAGAATGCGATGGGATGGGCTATGGCAGCGGCAGAGCTCCCAAGCTAGAGAGGTCCATCATGCAGGGCCGGCCTTTAGCATGGGCAAACCGAGCACAGGCCTAGGGCGCCGACATGTAGAGGGGCGCACGGTGCTGCCTGTGTACAGGTCATGCAGCAGCCTCTCTTTAAACAGTTTAGCTGCAGCCTGCCAGTGCTTGTTTATCCTGCAGCTCTGCACTAAAGTCTCTATAAGTGAGGGAGTTGTATGACAGTTTCACATGCAAAAGAAGTAGGGGGTACGAGCAATATTTTCAGCAAATGTTGTGTGGGGTTATCTAAGTGGGTTGCGTCCGGGGTGCTAGTGAAGCAAACGCCTGCCCTGGGCCCATGTGTGAGCAGCTCAGTAAGTCCAGGTATTTTTTGTTTTGCATTGTGGCACTGGAGATCTTGATTTTTCAAAGGGATAAAAGTGACCCATGGACTCACTGAGGAGGTATGCAGTTTTATTTCTGGCATTAGGGCCCACGGCACCCTTACAATTTCTTTTCCAGGTGTCTCTATTTCCAACTGTGACGCTAACTACGCACTTTTCCAAATCCCCGTTTCCTTGTTTACCTGGACTTGGCTGAAAGATAACGCTGCATTGTCCGAATGCTTTCCGCGCACCTATAAATCTGTAACCACCGAGACCAGCTCCTGCCGTGTTGAGATCCCAAGAACTGAAGCCTTGTTTGCATATACCAACCAAAGTGGACAAAGAGGCCTAGTTTGTTATACGAAGCTGTTCTTCACATGACGAGTTCTCCATATACCATAAACTGAAGTGAAGACTTAATAAAATAGCTCAGGAGGTAAATGCACCCGCTGCAGAAATCAGTGTGCAAATTGTAGGTAAAAAAAAGTGGAATGCCAGAAAGGGCGGCTTAACTTTTCATCCATTTGAGGCCGATATATTGTACTTTGTACAAGAAGGGTAGTCTTCTGGTGCGAAACCTATGCTAGACTAACGCACACACCTTAACGCTATGGCGCTATGGTGTGTGTGTGGCTCTCAGTAGCTGAAAACAGTGCTGGCACTAGGGTGAGGGGAGGAGAGAGCTATATCTCTGTAGATTTGCCACTCTCCTGCTCCCTCCCTGTCACTCAGCGCAGCCTCTATGGGTGCTGCGCTGTGTGAGTGTATTTTTTTTTTTATCTGGCCCAAGGTATATCAACAGTTTTGTATCACGACAGGGACCTCAATGCATTGCATCTATCTGAAGTTTAAAGAGTGTGGTACATAAAATGCCATTAGTATTGCTATTTGGAAGTATGTGGTGTTAGACCTTCTTTTAACTCTCTCACTCTCATCTTTGCAGAATTCCATTAGCCTCTACACATGGCAATCCTTCATATTAATGTCCAGCACTATTAGTGTACATCAACCCTTCAACTCCCTTACTAATGCCCCAACCTCAACATTCAAGTATTCCAATATCTTACATTGTAAGTCGGCTGTCATCCGTCTCATCAGCCTCTCACCCACCTCCTATAATTATTATTGGCAAACTAAGGAAAAACATCATAGAAGGGAGAAAAGTCTTACCTGTCCTTTAAAATGTTGATAATATAGGAGAGTTCTCATCCGCGAAGAGCTATGGAGTCTGGCTGAACACTCATCTGAACTGTGGCGCGGAGCTAGAGACACTGGCAAACCAAGAGACATTAGTGTCCTGAAGCCTAAAATGACACCGGTTGGGGAAAGTAAGTTTAGAGCTAGGGCCCTCTAAGGGAAATTGGACAGTAGCAAGAAAGGCACTGGGAGAAGAAGAATGCTGGACTTTGGCAATGAATCATCACCACTGTGTGGTGGCTAGAAACTGGGAAAGGTGACTATTCATATGAAGCAGGGACCAGACAAATCACCAGGCACGTGAAGGAGAGTGTGGAAGAGAAGTCATGTCAGACTGGATATGTTCCTGACTCTACTGAGAGTGGGCCAGACAACAGGTGGTGTGGAGAGCATTACCAGACATCAAGAATAAAAGTGGCAAAACTGGAGGTAGGTATAGAATAGGAGAATCACAGACCATGCCCTCTAATTGCGGGGCCAGGTGCTGCAAGAGTGATGCGGGACCCGGGTACACACAGTTCACTAGGAAGTCTGGATCTATGTAGAGTGAAAGCACACCGGTAGGCATGCTGGAGGAAAGGAACGGCCGGAGTGAAGAGAGGTCTGAGTGAAGCATGGGTGCAGTCACTGAAAGGTGACTCAGATGTGACAGAGCAAAGTCAGTGGGATATCTAGGGGAGTATGGAGGAAGCTGAAACTTACCTGGTCGCTTTATGTGAATAAAACTGAACACTGAATTTATTGTAGACATGCTCTGTTCCCACAATAGACTTAGCATTGCTATAAGAGCTTCTAGATTCTAGTTGCTGAAGAGTAACATCCTGCACCTTGTATATTTCAAAAATTATATATGATTGTTGATAAAAACATTTGATGTTGAAAATAACTAAACATGCACAGAAATGCTTTTTTAATCATGAAAAGACATCAGAGGTATTATTATCATGAATGGCCCAAAAAGTACAGGTGAAGCCACGTCGATAATGCGGCGACAATGGCCTTGATAATATGCCCTTGAGAATTCCCATAGAAGCCCATGCTCTGGTGTCAAAATGGTCTTCTAGTGGAATTCTCTGCAGCATATTATCAAGCCCATTATCATCGCTTTAGCGGCAGTTTTCTGCCGCTAAACCGGCAATAATTTTAAGGCCGTGCTTGATAATATGCCCCTTGAGTCCTTCATTTGTGGTCTGTGTGGTACTATATTTGTCCCTATTTTTAGGTGGTGATGTTTAAATGCCTTTTCCTAATGACATCCAGCAGGCAATATCTGACCATGAAATTTATTTATTCAGGGATATATTATGTTTTTATTGTTCCCTTACCTTATTTATCCCTTCGGAATCTAAGTAGGGGTTTTATACATGTTGAGATGGGCACCACCCCCAAGACAGTAGTTAAGAACTTGAGCATTCGTTTGGACCAGAAACGTACCATAAAGGACCAAGTGGTGGCCACCGCTGGTTCCTGCTTTCATATGCTGGAACTTTTACGCAAAATGTTGCCTCTCCTTCCTCTTTCTGTGCGTAAGACACTCGTCCAGGCACTAGTGATGATCCGTCTGGACTACTACAATGCTCTTCTGGTTGCGGCTAGCGACTTTTCTCTGAAGTTAGTACAAAATATGGCTGTCCGTCTTATTAGGAATTTACCAACTAGAACTGCCTCCCTTCCTCGCCTGTGTCAACTTCACCGGTTACCAATTCACAAGAGAGTCAAATTTAAGATATGTTGTATTGTACATAAAGCCTTGAATGGCAGAGGCTCTGGCTATTTAATTGATAAACGTATCTCTTATCGGCCAAACAGGTCCCTTCGCTCAGGAGATAAATCACTGCTTGTTAGTCGCTGGTTCAAGAAAGTCCTGACAGGTAGAAAAGCCTTTTCCTATTTGGCCCCCCTTTACTGGAATCAATTACCAACACATCTTCGAGAATGTTCAGAATATTTTTCTTTTAGAAGACTTCTTAAAACGGAACTCTTCTGAGTTGCCGTTTTATGGTCTGTACTGTCTGCTTTGCTTCCTATAGCGCGGAGATATCCCTTTGGGGGTGGGTCATGTGCTTTATAAATTATTTATTTATTTATTTTTATTTATTTATTTTACAGGTTTGTAAAGCGCATGGCTGCCCGTAAGCGTCCCAGCGCTAATGATAAAGAAACCATGCGGGGGAGCCTTACGGGAACAGCCAGGTCTTGAGTGCCCTACGGAATGACTGACGGTTGGGCTGGGCTCTAATGTCCAGGGGCAGTGAGTTCCATAGCTTGGACGAGTTATATGCAAAGAGTCGACCTCCAGAGCGGGCCTTCTTGATTCTTGGAATGAATGCCAAGTTACAGTGTGAAGAACGTAACGTCCTCTTGGTGCTATAAGGAGTGATAAGATTTTTTTAAATCGGTGGGGCCTTGCCTTGCAGAATTTTATATGTCGTGCAAAGTGCCTTAAATTGTATCCTTTCTTGGATAGGCAACCAGTGCAAGGCATTCAAAGCAGGTTTAGCTGAACAGCGAGGATGGGTTCCTGTGAGAAGACGAGCGGCAGTATTTTGTACTATCTGAAGTTTTGAGAGTACTTTTTTGGGGGCACCTAGATAGAGGGCATTGCCATAGTCCAGGCGAGACAGCACAAGGCCGTGAATCAGGAGTTTTTGTGATTGCATTGGGAGTAGTGGCAAGATTTTTCTAGCGGTCCGCAGAAGGCCATGGCACACACCGGCCGTTTTTCTTGCGTGGATGAAAAAGTTAAGGCCTTCGTCTAGCCTTCCTTTTTTGGGTTGGGTGGCGAGCCCATACAGGGCGGCCATAAGGATTTAGGTTGGTAAAGTGACTGATTGCCTAGAATCATCATTTCAGTCTTATCGTTGGTAAGTTTAAGATGTGAGGTGTTCATCCATTTGGTTATGTCGCTAAGACAGTTGTGAAGGTTAGTGAGGGATTGGTCATGCTGACTTAAGGAGACTACCAGTTTGGTGTCGTCAGCATACGTTAAGAGCTTAATCCCAAAAGGGGTAACGATTTTCTCCAAGGGGGACATGTAAACATTAAAAAGGGTCGGGCTCAGGGACAAACCCTGAGGGACCCCACAGCTGACAGCAGTGGACCTTGAGGTAAAATTATCATCTGCTACCTGGAAGGATCTATCGCTAAGGAAGGATTCCAGCCAGGACAAGGCCATTCCTGCGACTCCAAGATCTCTGAGCCTGTGGACCAGTATAGGATGGTTGACGGTGTCGAAGGCTGCGCTCAGGTCCAGGAGGATGACTGCCACTGATCCCCCTGAGTCGATGATTTTTCTTGCCTCTTCGACAACCGCCAACATCGCAGTTTCAGTGCTCTGGCCGGGCCTAAATCCCGTCTGGGGCTGCTCCAGAAGACCATTCGATTCTAGGTATTTTGAAAGTTGGTGATTAACATATTTTTCGGCTATCTTACTGATGAATGGAAGTAAGGAGATCAAGAGGGTCCAGGTGAGATTCTTAATAAGGGCTTTGACGATTGCTTTTTTCCAACTTGGTGGAACGACGCCATGTATAAGCGAGATATTGATCAGGTTCGTCAAATAAGGAAGAATGATGGGCGCAACTAACTTTAGGATAATAAATGGTGCGGGATCAAGTGGAGATCCACTTTTGATTGAATGTAATATTGGGGAGAGAGTTTCTATTGTCAAGGGAGTGAAGTGGGACAGTTGATGAGTTGTAACATGGGGAGTAAGAGTAGGCAAGTTAGAGATGGAGGGAGCGTCAGATGATTGTGACGGAAGAGAGTTGAGAATGTTTCTAATCTTGGAATCAAAATATTCCGCGAGTTCATTACATCGGTTGGCTGATGGCTCTACTAGAAGGGGAGGGTCCGGTGCTTTAAGAAGTTTTTTAGCAATTTGGAATGTCTCCCTAGATGAATTGGAAGAAGATTTGATTTTTTCCTCAAAATATTTAACTTGGGCGGTTTTAAGTGCTTTTTTGTAAGTGAGGATGGTCAGTTTGTATTCAGCTTTTTTAGTAAGGTCAAAATTTTTTCTCCAGTCTCTTTCCGATTTCTTACAGATTTTTTTAACCCCTTCGCTGCTAGGCCTTTTCCCCTCCTGTGCTAAGCCTTTTTTGGGCTATTTGGGGTAGTGCGCGCTTAGGCCCCTGTAACTTTTTGACCACATTAGGTATGCACGCCAAATTTGCGTCCTTTTCTTCCAACATCAATCGGATTCTAAAGGTACCCAGGGTTTGTGGATTCTCATAGAGGGTCCCAGAAATTAGTCAAAATACAGCAAAAAAAATGTTTTTTTGTGTAAAATGGGGAAAAGTGGCTGCAAATGAAAGCGTCTGGGTTTTTCTCTGCAAATGATATCAAAAAAGGGTTTGTGAGGCTGTAATCACCATTTCTCCAGCTTTTAGGGAATGACAGATTTTTGTCAGAAATCCAACATTTTTTGCACAGTTTTGACATTTTTCTGGGACATACCCTATTTTTGCAATTTTTGTGCTTTCAACCTCCTTCCAGATAATGGTAGAAATGGGTAGAAAAGCAATAATGGATCCTGGAAATCTATACATTTATGAAAAGTAGACACAATTCTGAATTCAGCAAGGGGTCATTTGTGTAGATCCATCAAGGTTTCTTTATAGAAACTAACAGTTAAATATAGGAAAAATTAAAAATTTGTTGAAAAAAGCAGCCTTTTGTGTCAACGTTTTCACCTGTAACTTCTTCTAATTATGACATCTCTTTGAAAGCAATGTACCGTTACATCCAATGGACCTTCCTGGTTGTGGGGATATATAGGACTTGTAGGTTCACCAAGAGCCCAACGAACCCAGAGTAAAAAACTGAGCAGCATTTTGTAATGTTTTTTTTTTTTGTTCCAGGTATATAGCAACTATTGTGTGAAAATGTATACATGGAAAAATTGGTATGAAAGACACCTATGTATTTCTGACATGGGAACTAATTACAGAGTTTATAAACAGTGCATATTTGCACATTTTCGAAATTGGGAATACTCATACTTGCATGACAATTATTGGTCATTTTACAAAATGACTTTTTTGTTACACAATGTCTTTCATTTGGAAGGGAGAAATGCATCAAAAATCAATAGGTAATAACAGTTGCTTTACAAACCTGAACTACCCTAAGTCTCCCGATAAAATGGTACCTCACTTGTGTGGGTAGGCATAGTGCCCACGACAGGAAGTGGCTCAAAACCTAAGTTGAACACACCACATTTTCACACTGAAAATGTACACATTTTTTGCGAAGAGTCTAGCTATAGTTTTTGAACCCTAGCTCTGCCGGCACCTAGGGAAACCTAGCAAACATATACATTTTTGAAAACTAGACACCCAGGGGAATCCAGGATGGGGTGACTTGACTGCCTCCCACCATGATCTGTTACCCAGAATCCCTTGCAAACCTAAAAATTAAAAAAAAAAACACTTTTTCTCCATATTTCTGTGGTGGAAAGTTCTGGAATCTGCGTGGATCCATAAATTTCCACCCACCCCGCATTCCCCAAAGTCCTACGAGAAAAATGGTACCTCACTTGTGGGGTTCGGCCTAGTGCCCGCGACAGGAAACTGCGCAAGATGCAACGTGGTCACACCTCAATTTTGCAGTGAAAAATGACCCTTTTTTGGCAAAGTGCCTAGCTGTAGTTTTTGAACGCTAGTCCTGCCGGCACCTAGGGAAACCTAGCAAACCTATATATTTTTGAAAACTAGACACCCAGGAGAATCCAGGATGGGGTGACTTGACTGACTCCCACCAGGTTCTGTTACCCAGAATCCCTTGCAAACGTAAAAAATTGACAAAAACAACACGTTTTCCCCACATTTCTGTGATGGAAAGTTCTGGAATCTGCGTGGATCCACAAATTTCCACCCACCCCGCGTTCCCCAAAGTCCTACGAGAAAAATGGTACCTCACTTGTGCGGGTCGGCCTAGTGCCCGCGACAGGAAACGGCGCAAAACGCAACGTGGTCACACCTCAATTTTGCAGTGAAAAATTACCCTTTTTTGGCAAAGTGCCTAGCTGTAGTTTTTGAACCCTAGCCCTGCCGGCACCTTGGGAAACCTAGCAAACCTATATATTTTTGAAAACTAGACGCACAGGGGAATCCAGGATGGGGTGACTTGAGTGCCTCCCACCATGGTCTGTTACCCAGAATCCCTTGCAAACGTAAAAAATTGACCAAAAAACCACATTTTCCCCACATTTCTGTGATGGAAAGTTCTGGAATCTGCGTGGATCCACAAATTTCCACCCACCCCGCGTTCCCCAAAGTCCTACGAGAAAAATGGTACCTCACTTGTGCGGGTCGGCCTAGTGCCCGCGACAGGAAACGGCGCAAAATGCAACGGGGTCACACCTCAATTTTGCAGTGCAAAATGACACTTTTTTAGCAAAGTGACTAGCTGTAGTTTTTGAACCCTAGCCCTGCCGGCACCTAGGGAAACCTAGCAAACCTATATATTTTTGAAAACTAGACACACGGGGGAATCCAGGATGGGGTGACTTGAGTGCCTCCCACCATGGTATGTTACCCAGAATCCCTTGCAAACGTAAAAAATTGACAAAAAAAACACATTTTCCCCACATTTCTGTGATGGAAAGTTCTGGAATCTGCGTGGATCCACAAATTTCCACCCACCCCGCGTTCCCCAAAGTCCTACGAGAAAAATGGTACCTCACTTGTGCGGGTCGGCCTAGTGTCCGCGACAGGAAACGGCGCAAAACGCAACGTGGTCACACCTCAATTTTGCAGTGCAAAATGACACTTTTTTGGCAAAGTGACTAGCTGTAGTTTTTGAACCCTAGCCCTGCCGGCACCTAGGGAAACCTAGCAAACCTATATATTTTTGAAAACTAGACACACGGGGGAATCCAGGATGGGGTGACTTGAGTGCCTCCCACCATGGTCTTTTACCCAGAATCCCTTGCAAACGTAAAAAATTGACAAAAAAAACACATTTTCCCCACATTTCTGTGATGGAAAGTTCTGGAATCTGAGTGGATCCACAAATTTCCATCCACCCCGCGTTCCCCAACGTCCTACGAGAAAAATGGTACCTCACTTGTGCGGGTCGGCCTAGTGCCTGCGACAGGAAACGGCGCAAAACGCAACGTGGTCACACCTCAATTTTGCTGTGAAAATTACCCTTTTTTGGCAAAGTGCCTAGTTGTAGTTTTTTTAACCCTAGCCCTGCCGGCACCTAGGGAAACCTAGCAAACCTATATATTTTTGAAAACTAGACACCCAGGGGAATCCAGGATGGAGTGACTTGAGTGCCTCCCACCATGGTCTGTTACCCACAATCCCTTGCAAACTTAAAAAATTGACAAAAAAAACACATTTTTCCCACATTTCTGTGATGGAAAGTTCTGGAATCTGCGTGGATCCACAAATTTCCACCTACCCCGCGTTCCCCAAAGTCCTACGAGAAAAATGGTACCTCACTTGTGCAGATCGGCCTAGTGCCTGCGACAGGAAACGGCGCAAAACGCAACGTGGTCACACCTCAATTTTGCAGTGAAAAATGACCCTTTTTTGGCAAAGTGCCTAGCTGTAGTTTTTGAACCCTAGCCCTGCCGGCACCTTGGGAAACCTAGCAAACCTATATATTTTTGAAAACTAGACGCCCAGGGGAACCCAGGATGGGGTGACTTGAGTGCCTCCCACCATGGTCTGTTACCCAGAATCCCTTGCAAACGTAAAAAATTGACCAAAAAAACACATTTTCCCCACATTTCTGTGATGGAAAGTTCTGGAATCTGCGTGGATCCACAAATTTCCACCCACCCCGCGTTCCCCAAAGTCCTACGAGAAAAATGGTACCTCACTTGTGCGGGTCGGCCTAGTGCCCGCGACAGGAAACGGCGCAAAATGCAACGGGGTCACACCTCAATTTTGCAGTGCAAAATGACACTTTTTTGGCAAAGTGACTAGCTGTAGTTTTTGAACCCTAGCCCTGCCGGCACCTAGGGAAACCTAGCAAACCTATATATTTTTGAAAACTAGACACACGGGGGAATCCAGGATGGGGTGACTTGAGTGCCTCCCACCATGGTCTTTTACCCAGAATCCCTTGCAAACGTAAAAAATTGACAAAAAAAACACATTTTCCCCACATTTCTGTGATGGAAAGTTCTGGAATCTGCGTGGATCCACAAATTTCCATCCACCCCGCGTTCCCCAACGTCCTACGAGAAAAATGGTACCTCACTTGTGCGGGTCGGCCTAGTGCCTGCGACAGGAAACGGCGCAAAATGCAACGTGGTCATACCTCAAATTTGCAGTGAAAAATTACCCTTTTTTGGCAAAGTGCCTAGCTGTAGTTTTTGAACCCTAACCCTGCCGGCATCTAGGGAAACCTAGCAAACCTATATATTTTTAAAAACTAGATACCCTGGGGAATCCAGGATGGGGTGACTTGAGTGCCTCCCACCATGGTCTGTTACCCAGAATCCCTTGCAAACGTAAAAAATTGACAAAAAAAACACATTTTCCCCACATTTCTGTGATGGAAAGTTCTGGAATCTGTGTGGATCCACAAATTTCCACCCACCCCGCGTTCCCCAAAGTCCTACGAGAAAAATGGTACCTCACTTGTGCGGGTCGGCCTAGTGTCCGCGACAGGAAACGGCGCAAAACGCAACGTGGTCACACCTCAATTTTGCAGTGAAAAATGACCCTTTTTTGGCAAAGTGACTAGCTGTAGTTTTTTAACCCTAGCCCTGCCGGCACCTAGGGAAACCTAGCAAACCTATATATTTTTGAAATCTAGACACCCAGGGGAATCCAGGATGGGGTGACTTGAGTGCCTCCCACCATGGTCTGTTACCCAGAATCCCTTGCAAACGTAAACAATTGACAAAAATAACACATTTTCCCCATATTTCTGTGATGGAAAGTTCTGGAATCTGCGTGGATCCACAAATTTCCACCCACCCCGTGTTCCCCAAAGTCCTACGAGAAAAATGGTACCTCACTTGTGCGGGTCGGCCTAGTGCCTGCGACAGGAAACAGCGCAAAACGCAACGTGGTCACACCTCAATTTTGCAGTGAAAAATGACCCTTTTTTGGCAAAGTGCCTAGCTGTAGTTTTTTAACCCTAGGCCTGCCGGCACCTAGGGAAACCTAGCAAACCTATATATTTTTGAAAACTAGACACCCAGGGGAATCCAGGATGGAGTGACTTGAGTGCCTCCCACCATGGTCTGTTACCCAGAATCCCTTGCAAACTTATAAAATTGACAAAAAAAACACATTTTCCCCACATTTCTGTGATGGAAAGTTCTGGAATCTGCATGGATCCACAAATTTCCACCCACCCCGCGTTCCCCAAAGTCCTACGAGAAAAATGGTACCTCAATTGTGCGGGTCGGCCTAGTGCCTGTGACAGGAAACAGCGCAAAACGCAACGTGGTCACACCTCAATTTTGCAGTGAAAAATGACCCTTTTTTGGCAAAGTGCCTAGCTGTAGTTTTTGAACCCTAGCCCTGCCGGCACCTACGGAAACCTAGCAAACCTATATATTTTTGAAAACTAGACACACAGGGGAATCCAGGATGGGGTGACTTGAGTGCCTCCCACCATGGTCTTTTACCCAGAATCCCTTGCAAACATAAAAAATTGACCAAAAAAACACATTTTCCCCACATTTCTGTGATGGAAAGTTCTGGAATCTGCGTGGATCCGCAATTTTTCACCCACCCTGCATTCCCCAACGTCCTACGAGAAAAATGGTACCTCACTTGTGTGGGTCGGCCTAGTACCTGCGACAGGAAACGGCGCAAAACGCAACGTGGTCACACCTCAATTTTGCAGTGAAAAATTACCCTTTTTTGGCAAAGTGCCTAGCTGTAGTTTTTTAACCCTAGCCCTGCCGGCACCTAGGGAAACCTAGCAAACATATATATTTTTGAAAACTAGACACCCAGGGGAATCCAGGATGGAGTGACTTGAGTGCCTCCCACCATGGTCTGTTACCCAGAATCCCTTGCAAACTTAAAACATTGACAAAAAAAACACATTTTTCCCACATTTCTGTGATGGAAAGTTCTGGAATCTGCGTGGATCCACAAATTTCCACCTGCGCCGCGTTCCCCAAAGTCCTACGAGAAAAATGGTACCTCACTTGTGCGGGTCGGCCTAGTGCCTGCGACAGGAAACGGCACAAAACGCAACTTGGTCACACCTCAATTTTGCAGTGAAAAATGACCCTTTTTTGGCAAAGTGCCTAGCTGTAGTTTTTGAACCCTAACCCTGCCGGCATCTAGGGAAACCTAGCACACCTATATATTTTTAAAAACTAGATACCCTGGGGAATCCAGGATGGGGTGACATGAGTGCCTCCAGCCATGGTCTGTTACCCAGAATCCCTTGCAAACGTAAAAAATTGACGAAAAAAACACATTTTCCCCACATTTCTGTGATGGAAAGTTCTGGAATCTGCGTGGATCCACAAATTTCCACCCACCCCGCGTTCCCCAAAGTCCTACGAGAAAAATGGTACCTCACTTGTGCGGGTCGGCCTAGTGCCTGCGACAGGAAACGGCGCAAAACGCAACGTGGTCACACCTCAATTTTGCAGTGAAAAATGACCCTTTTTTGGCAAAGTGCCTAGCTGTAGTTTTTGAACCCTAACCCTGCCGGCATCTAGGGAAACCTAGCACACCTATATATTTTTAAAAACTAGATACCCTGGGGAATCCAGGATGGGGTGACATGAGTGCCTCCAGCCATGGTCTGTTACCCAGAATCCCTTGCAAACGTAAAAAATTGACGAAAAAAACACATTTTCCCCACATTTCTGTGATGGAAAGTTCTGGAATCTGCGTGGATCCACAAATTTCCACCCACCCCGCGTTCCCCAAAGTCCTACGAGAAAAATGGTACCTCACTTGTGCGGGTCGGCCTAGTGTCCGCGACAGGAAACGGCGCAAAACGCAACGTGGTCACACCTCAATTTTGCAGTGAAAAATGACCCTTTTTTGGCAAAGTGACTCGCTGTAGTTTTTGAACCCTAGCCCTGCCGGCACCTAGGGAAACCTAGCAAACCTATATATTTTTGAAAACTAGACACCCAGGGGAATCCAGGATGGGGTGACTTGAGTGCCTCCCACCATGGTCTGTTACCCAGAATCCCTTGCAAACGTAAAAAATTGACAAAAATAACACATTTTCCCCATATTTCTGTGATGGAAAGTTCTGGAATCTGCGTGGATCCACAAATTTCCACCCACCCCGCGTTCCCCAAAGTCCTACGAGAAAAATGGTACCTCACTTGTGCGGGTCGGCCTAGTGCCCGCGACAGGAAACGGCGCAAAATGCAACGTGGTCACACCTCAATTTTGCAGAGAAAAAATACCCTTTTTTGGCAAAGTGCCTAGCTGTAGTTTTTGAACCCTACCCCTGCCGGCATCTAGGGAAACCTAGCAAACCTATATATTTTTGAAAACTAGATACCCTGGGGAATCCAGGATGGGGTGACTTGAGTGCCTCCCACCATGGTCTGTTACCCAGAATCCCTTGCAAACGTAACAAATTGACGAAAAAAACACATTTTCCCCACATTTCTGTGATGGAAAGTTCTGGAATCTGCGTGGATCCACAAATTTCCACCCACCCCGCGTTCCCCAAAGTCCTACGAGAAAAATGGTACCTCACTTGTGCGGGTCGGCCTAGTGCCCGCGACAGGAAACTGCGCAAGATGCAACGTGGTCACACCTCAATTTTGCAGTGAAAAATGACCCTTTTTTGGCAAAGTGCCTAGCTGTAGTTTTTGAACGCTAGTCCTGCCGGCACCTAGGGAAACCTAGCAAACCTATATATTTTTGAAAACTAGACACCCAGGAGAATCCAGGATGGGGTGACTTGACTGACTCCCACCAGGTTCTGTTACCCAGAATCCCTTGCAAACGTAAAAAATTGACAAAAACAACACGTTTTCCCCACATTTCTGTGATGGAAAGTTCTGGAATCTGCGTGGATCCACAAATTTCCACCCACCCCGCGTTCCCCAAAGTCCTACGAGAAAAATGGTACCTCACTTGTGCGGGTCGGCCTAGTGCCCGCGACAGGAAACGGCGCAAAATGCAACGTGGTCACACCTCAATTTTGCAGTGAAAAATGACCCTTTTTTGGCAAAGTGCCTAGCTGTAGTTTTTGAACCCTAGCCCTGCCGGCACCTTGGGAAACCTAGCAAACCTATATATTTTTGAAAACTAGACGCACAGGGGAATCCAGGATGGGGTGACTTGAGTGCCTCCCACCATGGTCTGTTACCCAGAATCCCTTGCAAACGTAAAAAATTGACCAAAAAACCACATTTTCCCCACATTTCTGTGATGGAAAGTTCTGGAATCTGCGTGGATCCACAAATTTCCACCCACCCCGCGTTCCCCAAAGTCCTACGAGAAAAATGGTACCTCACTTGTGCGGGTCGGCCTAGTGCCCGCGACAGGAAACGGCGCAAAATGCAACGGGGTCACACCTCAATTTTGCAGTGCAAAATGACACTTTTTTAGCAAAGTGACTAGCTGTAGTTTTTGAACCCTAGCCCTGCCGGCACCTAGGGAAACCTAGCAAACCTATATATTTTTGAAAACTAGACACACGGGGGAATCCAGGATGGGGTGACTTGAGTGCCTCCCACCATGGTATGTTACCCAGAATCCCTTGCAAACGTAAAAAATTGACAAAAAAAACACATTTTCCCCACATTTCTGTGATGGAAAGTTCTGGAATCTGCGTGGATCCACAAATTTCCACCCACCCCGCGTTCCCCAAAGTCCTACGAGAAAAATGGTACCTCACTTGTGCGGGTCGGCCTAGTGTCCGCGACAGGAAACGGCGCAAAACGCAACGTGGTCACACCTCAATTTTGCAGTGCAAAATGACACTTTTTTGGCAAAGTGACTAGCTGTAGTTTTTGAACCCTAGCCCTGCCGGCACCTAGGGAAACCTAGCAAACCTATATATTTTTGAAAACTAGACACACGGGGGAATCCAGGATGGGGTGACTTGAGTGCCTCCCACCATGGTCTTTTACCCAGAATCCCTTGCAAACGTAAAAAATTGACAAAAAAAACACATTTTCCCCACATTTCTGTGATGGAAAGTTCTGGAATCTGAGTGGATCCACAAATTTCCATCCACCCCGCGTTCCCCAACGTCCTACGAGAAAAATGGTACCTCACTTGTGCGGGTCGGCCTAGTGCCTGCGACAGGAAACGGCGCAAAACGCAACGTGGTCACACCTCAATTTTGCTGTGAAAATTACCCTTTTTTGGCAAAGTGCCTAGTTGTAGTTTTTTTAACCCTAGCCCTGCCGGCACCTAGGGAAACCTAGCAAACCTATATATTTTTGAAAACTAGACACCCAGGGGAATCCAGGATGGAGTGACTTGAGTGCCTCCCACCATGGTCTGTTACCCACAATCCCTTGCAAACTTAAAAAATTGACAAAAAAAACACATTTTTCCCACATTTCTGTGATGGAAAGTTCTGGAATCTGCGTGGATCCACAAATTTCCACCTACCCCGCGTTCCCCAAAGTCCTACGAGAAAAATGGTACCTCACTTGTGCAGATCGGCCTAGTGCCTGCGACAGGAAACGGCGCAAAACGCAACGTGGTCACACCTCAATTTTGCAGTGAAAAATGACCCTTTTTTGGCAAAGTGCCTAGCTGTAGTTTTTGAACCCTAGCCCTGCCGGCACCTTGGGAAACCTAGCAAACCTATATATTTTTGAAAACTAGACGCCCAGGGGAACCCAGGATGGGGTGACTTGAGTGCCTCCCACCATGGTCTGTTACCCAGAATCCCTTGCAAACGTAAAAAATTGACCAAAAAAACACATTTTCCCCACATTTCTGTGATGGAAAGTTCTGGAATCTGCGTGGATCCACAAATTTCCACCCACCCCGCGTTCCCCAAAGTCCTACGAGAAAAATGGTACCTCACTTGTGCGGGTCGGCCTAGTGCCCGCGACAGGAAACGGCGCAAAATGCAACGGGGTCACACCTCAATTTTGCAGTGCAAAATGACACTTTTTTGGCAAAGTGACTAGCTGTAGTTTTTGAACCCTAGCCCTGCCGGCACCTAGGGAAACCTAGCAAACCTATATATTTTTGAAAACTAGACACACGGGGGAATCCAGGATGGGGTGACTTGAGTGCCTCCCACCATGGTCTTTTACCCAGAATCCCTTGCAAACGTAAAAAATTGACAAAAAAAACACATTTTCCCCACATTTCTGTGATGGAAAGTTCTGGAATCTGCGTGGATCCACAAATTTCCATCCACCCCGCGTTCCCCAACGTCCTACGAGAAAAATGGTACCTCACTTGTGCGGGTCGGCCTAGTGCCTGCGACAGGAAACGGCGCAAAACGCAACGTGGTCACACCTCAATTTTGCTGTGAAAATTACCCTTTTTTGGCAAAGTGCCTAGCTGTAGTTTTTTTAACCCTAGCCCTGCCGGCACCTAGGGAAACCTAGCAAACCTATATATTTTTGAAAACTAGACACCCAGGGGAATCCAGGATGGAGTGACTTGAGTGCCTCCCACCATGGTCTGTTACCCAGAATCCCTTGCAAACTTAAAAAATTGACAAAAAAAACACATTTTTCCCACATTTCTGTGATGGAAAGTTCTGGAATCTGCGTGGATCCACAAATTTCCACCTACCCCGCGTTCCCCAAAGTCCTACGAGAAAAATGGTACCTCACTTGTGCAGATCGGCCTAGTGCCTGCGACAGGAAACGGCGCAAAACGCAACGTGGTCACACCTCAATTTTGCAGTGAAAAATGACCCTTTTTTGGCAAAGTGCCTAGCTGTAGTTTTTGAACCCTAGCCCTGCCGGCACCTAGGGAAACCTAGCAAACCTTTATATTTTTGAAAACTAGGCACCCAGGGGAATCCAGGATGGGGTGATTTGAGTGCCTCCCACCATGGTCTGTTACCCAGAATCCCTTGCAAACATAAAACATTGACAAAAAAAACAAATTTTCCCCACATTTCTGTGATGGAAAGTTCTGGAATCTGCATGGATCCACAAATTTCCACCCACCCCGCGTTCCCCAAAGTCCTACGAGAAAAATGGTACCTCACTTGTGCGGGTCGGCCTAGTGCCCGCGACAGGAAACGGCGCAAAATGCAACGTGGTCATACTTCAAATTTGCAGTGAAAAATTACCCTTTTTTGGCAAAGTGCCTAGCTGTAGTTTTTGAACCCTAACCCTGCCGGCATCTAGGGAAACCTAGCAAACCTATATATTTTTAAAAACTAGATACCCTGGGGAATCCAGGATGGGGTGACTTGAGTGCCTCCCACCATGGTCTGTTACCCAGAATCCCTTGCAAACGTAAAAAATTGACAAAAAAAACACATTTTCCCCACATTTCTGTGATGGAAAGTTCTGGAATCTGTGTGGATCCACAAATTTCCACCCACCCCGCGTTCCCCAAAGTCCTACGAGAAAAATGGTACCTCACTTGTGCGGGTCGGCCTAGTGTCCGCGACAGGAAACGGCGCAAAACGCAACGTGGTCACACCTCAATTTTGCAGTGAAAAATGACCCTTTTTTGGCAAAGTGACTAGCTGTAGTTTTTTAACCCTAGCCCTGCCGGCACCTAGGGAAACCTAGCAAACCTATATATTTTTGAAATCTAGACACCCAGGGGAATCCAGGATGGGGTGACTTGAGTGCCTCCCACCATGGTCTGTTACCCAGAATCCCTTGCAAACGTAAACAATTGACAAAAATAACACATTTTCCCCATATTTCTGTGATGGAAAGTTCTGGAATCTGCGTGGATCCACAAATTTCCACCCACCCCGTGTTCCCCAAAGTCCTACGAGAAAAATGGTACCTCACTTGTGCGGGTCGGCCTAGTGCCTGCGACAGGAAACGGCGCAAAACGCAACGTGGTCACACCTCAATTTTGCAGTGAAAAATGACCCTTTTTTGGCAAAGTGCCTAGCTGTAGTTTTTGAACCCTAGCCCTGCCGGCACCTTGGGAAACCTAGCAAACCTATATATTTTTGAAAACTAGACGCCCAGGGGAACCCAGGATGGGGTGACTTGAGTGCCTCCCACCATGGTCTGTTACCCAGAATCCCTTGCAAACGTAAAAAATTGACCAAAAAAACACATTTTCCCCACATTTCTGTGATGGAAAGTTCTGGAATCTGCGTGGATCCACAAATTTCCACCCACCCCACGTTCCCCAAAGTCCTACGAGAAAAATGGTACCTCACTTGTGCGGGTCGGCCTAGTGCCCGTGACAGGAAACGGCGCAAAATGCAACGGGGTCACACCTCAATTTTGCTGTGAAAATTACCCTTTTTTGGCAAAGTGCCTAGCTGTAGTTTTTTTAACCCTAGCCCTGCCGGCACCTAGGGAAACCTAGCAAACCTATATATTTTTGAAAACTAGACACCCAGGGGAATCCAGGATGGAGTGACTTGAGTGCCTCCCACCATGGTCTGTTACCCAGAATCCCTTGCAAACTTAAAAAATTGACAAAAAAAACACATTTTTCCCACATTTCTGTGATGGAAAGTTCTGGAATCTGCGTGGATCCACAAATTTCCACCTACCCCGCGTTCCCCAAAGTCCTACGAGAAAAATGGTACCTCACTTGTGCAGATCGGCCTAGTGCCTGCGACAGGAAACGGCGCAAAACGCAACGTGGTCACACCTCAATTTTGCAGTGAAAAATGACCCTTTTTTGGCAAAGTGCCTAGCTGTAGTTTTTGAACCCTAGCCCTGCCGGCACCTTGGGAAACCTAGCAAACCTATATATTTTTGAAAACTAGACGCCCAGGGGAACCCAGGATGGGGTGACTTGAGTGCCTCCCACCATGGTCTGTTACCCAGAATCCCTTGCAAACGTAAAAAATTGACCAAAAAAACACATTTTCCCCACATTTCTGTGATGGAAAGTTCTGGAATCTGCGTGGATCCACAAATTTCCACCCACCCCGCGTTCCCCAAAGTCCTACGAGAAAAATGGTACCTCACTTGTGCGGGTCGGCCTAGTGCCCGCGACAGGAAACGGCGCAAAATGCAACGGGGTCACACCTCAATTTTGCAGTGCAAAATGACACTTTTTTGGCAAAGTGACTAGCTGTAGTTTTTGAACCCTAGCCCTGCCGGCACCTAGGGAAACCTAGCAAACCTATATATTTTTGAAAACTAGACACACGGGGGAATCCAGGATGGGGTGACTTGAGTGCCTCCCACCATGGTCTTTTACCCAGAATCCCTTGCAAACGTAAAAAATTGACAAAAAAAACACATTTTCCCCACATTTCTGTGATGGAAAGTTCTGGAATCTGCGTGGATCCACAAATTTCCATCCACCCCGCGTTCCCCAACGTCCTACGAGAAAAATGGTACCTCACTTGTGCGGGTCGGCCTAGTGCCTGCGACAGGAAACGGCGCAAAACGCAACGTGGTCACACCTCAATTTTGCTGTGAAAATTACCCTTTTTTGGCAAAGTGCCTAGCTGTAGTTTTTTTAACCCTAGCCCTGCCGGCACCTAGGGAAACCTAGCAAACCTATATATTTTTGAAAACTAGACACCCAGGGGAATCCAGGATGGAGTGACTTGAGTGCCTCCCACCATGGTCTGTTACCCAGAATCCCTTGCAAACTTAAAAAATTGACAAAAAAAACACATTTTTCCCACATTTCTGTGATGGAAAGTTCTGGAATCTGCGTGGATCCACAAATTTCCACCTACCCCGCGTTCCCCAAAGTCCTACGAGAAAAATGGTACCTCACTTGTGCAGATCGGCCTAGTGCCTGCGACAGGAAACGGCGCAAAACGCAACGTGGTCACACCTCAATTTTGCAGTGAAAAATGACCCTTTTTTGGCAAAGTGCCTAGCTGTAGTTTTTGAACCCTAGCCCTGCCGGCACCTAGGGAAACCTAGCAAACCTTTATATTTTTGAAAACTAGGCACCCAGGGGAATCCAGGATGGGGTGATTTGAGTGCCTCCCACCATGGTCTGTTACCCAGAATCCCTTGCAAACATAAAACATTGACAAAAAAAACAAATTTTCCCCACATTTCTGTGATGGAAAGTTCTGGAATCTGCATGGATCCACAAATTTCCACCCACCCCGCGTTCCCCAAAGTCCTACGAGAAAAATGGTACCTCACTTGTGCGGGTCGGCCTAGTGCCCGCGACAGGAAACGGCGCAAAATGCAACGTGGTCATACCTCAAATTTGCAGTGAAAAATTACCCTTTTTTGGCAAAGTGCCTAGCTGTAGTTTTTGAACCCTAACCCTGCCGGCATCTAGGGAAACCTAGCAAACCTATATATTTTTAAAAACTAGATACCCTGGGGAATCCAGGATGGGGTGACTTGAGTGCCTCCCACCATGGTCTGTTACCCAGAATCCCTTGCAAACGTAAAAAATTGACAAAAAAAACACATTTTCCCCACATTTCTGTGATGGAAAGTTCTGGAATCTGTGTGGATCCACAAATTTCCACCCACCCCGCGTTCCCCAAAGTCCTACGAGAAAAATGGTACCTCACTTGTGCGGGTCGGCCTAGTGTCCGCGACAGGAAACGGCGCAAAACGCAACGTGGTCACACCTCAATTTTGCAGTGAAAAATGACCCTTTTTTGGCAAAGTGACTAGCTGTAGTTTTTTAACCCTAGCCCTGCCGGCACCTAGGGAAACCTAGCAAACCTATATATTTTTGAAATCTAGACACCCAGGGGAATCCAGGATGGGGTGACTTGAGTGCCTCCCACCATGGTCTGTTACCCAGAATCCCTTGCAAACGTAAACAATTGACAAAAATAACACATTTTCCCCATATTTCTGTGATGGAAAGTTCTGGAATCTGCGTGGATCCACAAATTTCCACCCACCCCGTGTTCCCCAAAGTCCTACGAGAAAAATGGTACCTCACTTGTGCGGGTCGGCCTAGTGCCTGCGACAGGAAACGGCGCAAAACGCAACGTGGTCACACCTCAATTTTGCAGTGAAAAATGACCCTTTTTTGGCAAAGTGCCTAGCTGTAGTTTTTGAACCCTAGCCCTGCCGGCACCTTGGGAAACCTAGCAAACCTATATATTTTTGAAAACTAGACGCCCAGGGGAACCCAGGATGGGGTGACTTGAGTGCCTCCCACCATGGTCTGTTACCCAGAATCCCTTGCAAACGTAAAAAATTGACCAAAAAAACACATTTTCCCCACATTTCTGTGATGGAAAGTTCTGGAATCTGCGTGGATCCACAAATTTCCACCCACCCCGCGTTCCCCAAAGTCCTACGAGAAAAATGGTACCTCACTTGTGCGGGTCGGCCTAGTGCCCGCGACAGGAAACGGCGCAAAATGCAACGGGGTCACACCTCAATTTTGCAGTGCAAAATGACACTTTTTTGGCAAAGTGACTAGCTGTAGTTTTTGAACCCTAGCCCTGCCGGCACCTAGGGAAACCTAGCAAACCTATATATTTTTGAAAACTAGACACACGGGGGAATCCAGGATGGGGTGACTTGAGTGCCTCCCACCATGGTCTTTTACCCAGAATCCCTTGCAAACGTAAAAAATTGACAAAAAAAACACATTTTCCCCACATTTCTGTGATGGAAAGTTCTGGAATCTGCGTGGATCCACAAATTTCCATCCACCCCGCGTTCCCCAACGTCCTACGAGAAAAATGGTACCTCACTTGTGCGGGTCGGCCTAGTGCCTGCGACAGGAAACGGCGCAAAACGCAACGTGGTCACACCTCAATTTTGCTGTGAAAATTACCCTTTTTTGGCAAAGTGCCTAGCTGTAGTTTTTTTAACCCTAGCCCTGCCGGCACCTAGGGAAACCTAGCAAACCTATATATTTTTGAAAACTATACACCCAGGGGAATCCAGGATGGAGTGACTTGAGTGCCTCCCACCATGGTCTGTTACCCAGAATCCCTTGCAAACTTAAAAAATTGACAAAAAAAACACATTTTTCCCACATTTCTGTGATGGAAAGTTCTGGAATCTGCGTGGATCCACAAATTTCCACCTACCCCGCGTTCCCCAAAGTCCTACGAGAAAAATGGTACCTCACTTGTGCAGATCGGCCTAGTGCCTGCGACAGGAAACGGCGCAAAACGCAACGTGGTCACACCTCAATTTTGCAGTGAAAAATGACCCTTTTTTGGCAAAGTGCCTAGCTGTAGTTTTTGAACCCTAGCCCTGCCGGCACCTAGGGAAACCTAGCAAACCTTTATATTTTTGAAAACTAGGCACCCAGGGGAATCCAGGATGGGGTGATTTGAGTGCCTCCCACCATGGTCTGTTACCCAGAATCCCTTGCAAACATAAAACATTGACAAAAAAAACAAATTTTCCCCACATTTCTGTGATGGAAAGTTCTGGAATCTGCATGGATCCACAAATTTCCACCCACCCCGCGTTCCCCAAAGTCCTACGAGAAAAATGGTACCTCACTTGTGCGGGTCGGCCTAGTGCCCGCGACAGGAAACGGCGCAAAATGCAACGTGGTCATACCTCAAATTTGCAGTGAAAAATTACCCTTTTTTGGCAAAGTGCCTAGCTGTAGTTTTTGAACCCTAACCCTGCCGGCATCTAGGGAAACCTAGCAAACCTATATATTTTTAAAAACTAGATACCCTGGGGAATCCAGGATGGGGTGACTTGAGTGCCTCCCACCATGGTCTGTTACCCAGAATCCCTTGCAAACGTAAAAAATTGACAAAAAAAACACATTTTCCCCACATTTCTGTGATGGAAAGTTCTGGAATCTGTGTGGATCCACAAATTTCCACCCACCCCGCGTTCCCCAAAGTCCTACGAGAAAAATGGTACCTCACTTGTGCGGGTCGGCCTAGTGTCCGCGACAGGAAACGGCGCAAAACGCAACGTGGTCACACCTCAATTTTGCAGTGAAAAATGACCCTTTTTTGGCAAAGTGACTAGCTGTAGTTTTTTAACCCTAGCCCTGCCGGCACCTAGGGAAACCTAGCAAACCTATATATTTTTGAAATCTAGACACCCAGGGGAATCCAGGATGGGGTGACTTGAGTGCCTCCCACCATGGTCTGTTACCCAGAATCCCTTGCAAACGTAAACAATTGACAAAAATAACACATTTTCCCCATATTTCTGTGATGGAAAGTTCTGGAATCTGCGTGGATCCACAAATTTCCACCCACCCCGTGTTCCCCAAAGTCCTACGAGAAAAATGGTACCTCACTTGTGCGGGTCGGCCTAGTGCCTGCGACAGGAAACAGCGCAAAACGCAACGTGGTCACACCTCAATTTTGCAGTGAAAAATGACCCTTTTTTGGCAAAGTGCCTAGCTGTAGTTTTTTAACCCTAGGCCTGCCGGCACCTAGGGAAACCTAGCAAACCTATATATTTTTGAAAACTAGACACCCAGGGGAATCCAGGATGGAGTGACTTGAGTGCCTCCCACCATGGTCTGTTACCCAGAATCCCTTGCAAACTTATAAAATTGACAAAAAAAACACATTTTCCCCACATTTCTGTGATGGAAAGTTCTGGAATCTGCATGGATCCACAAATTTCCACCCACCCCGCGTTCCCCAAAGTCCTACGAGAAAAATGGTACCTCAATTGTGCGGGTCGGCCTAGTGCCTGTGACAGGAAACAGCGCAAAACGCAACGTGGTCACACCTCAATTTTGCAGTGAAAAATGACCCTTTTTTGGCAAAGTGCCTAGCTGTAGTTTTTGAACCCTAGCCCTGCCGGCACCTACGGAAACCTAGCAAACCTATATATTTTTGAAAACTAGACACACAGGGGAATCCAGGATGGGGTGACTTGAGTGCCTCCCACCATGGTCTTTTACCCAGAATCCCTTGCAAACATAAAAAATTGACCAAAAAAACACATTTTCCCCACATTTCTGTGATGGAAAGTTCTGGAATCTGCGTGGATCCGCAATTTTTCACCCACCCTGCATTCCCCAACGTCCTACGAGAAAAATGGTACCTCACTTGTGTGGGTCGGCCTAGTACCTGCGACAGGAAACGGCGCAAAACGCAACGTGGTCACACCTCAATTTTGCAGTGAAAAATTACCCTTTTTTGGCAAAGTGCCTAGCTGTAGTTTTTTAACCCTAGCCCTGCCGGCACCTAGGGAAACCTAGCAAACATATATATTTTTGAAAACTAGACACCCAGGGGAATCCAGGATGGAGTGACTTGAGTGCCTCCCACCATGGTCTGTTACCCAGAATCCCTTGCAAACTTAAAACATTGACAAAAAAAACACATTTTTCCCACATTTCTGTGATGGAAAGTTCTGGAATCTGCGTGGATCCACAAATTTCCACCTGCGCCGCGTTCCCCAAAGTCCTACGAGAAAAATGGTACCTCACTTGTGCGGGTCGGCCTAGTGCCTGCGACAGGAAACGGCACAAAACGCAACTTGGTCACACCTCAATTTTGCAGTGAAAAATGACCCTTTTTTGGCAAAGTGCCTAGCTGTAGTTTTTGAACCCTAACCCTGCCGGCATCTAGGGAAACCTAGCACACCTATATATTTTTAAAAACTAGATACCCTGGGGAATCCAGGATGGGGTGACATGAGTGCCTCCAGCCATGGTCTGTTACCCAGAATCCCTTGCAAACGTAAAAAATTGACGAAAAAAACACATTTTCCCCACATTTCTGTGATGGAAAGTTCTGGAATCTGCGTGGATCCACAAATTTCCACCCACCCCGCGTTCCCCAAGGTCCTACGAGAAAAATGGTACCTCACTTGTGCGGGTCGGCCTAGTGCCTGCGACAGGAAACGGCGCAAAACGCAACGTGGTCACACCTCAATTTTGCAGTGAAAAATGACCCTTTTTTGGCAAAGTGCCTAGCTGTAGTTTTTGAACCCTAACCCTGCCGGCATCTAGGGAAACCTAGCACACCTATATATTTTTAAAAACTAGATACCCTGGGGAATCCAGGATGGGGTGACATGAGTGCCTCCAGCCATGGTCTGTTACCCAGAATCCCTTGCAAACGTAAAAAATTGACGAAAAAAACACATTTTCCCCACATTTCTGTGATGGAAAGTTCTGGAATCTGCGTGGATCCACAAATTTCCACCCACCCCACGTTCCCCAAAGTCCTACGAGAAAAATGGTACCTCACTTGTGCGGGTCGGCCTAGTGTCCGCGACAGGAAACGGCGCAAAACGCAACGTGGTCACACCTCAATTTTGCAGTGAAAAATGACCCTTTTTTGGCAAAGTGACTAGCTGTAGTTTTTGAACCCTAGCCCTGCCGGCACCTAGGGAAACCTAGCAAACCTATATATTTTTGAAAACTAGACACCCAGGGGAATCCAGGATGGGGTGACTTGAGTGCCTCCCACCATGGTCTGTTACCCAGAATCCCTTGCAAACGTAAAAAATTGACAAAAATAACACATTTTCCCCATATTTCTGTGATGGAAAGTTCTGGAATCTGCGTGGATCCACAAATTTCCACCCACCCCGCGTTCCCCAAAGTCCTACGAGAAAAATGGTACCTCACTTGTGCGGGTCGGCCTAGTGCCCGCGACAGGAAACGGCGCAAAATGCAACGTGGTCACACCTCAATTTTGCAGAGAAAAAATACCCTTTTTTGGCAAAGTGCCTAGCTGTAGTTTTTGAACCCTACCCCTGCCGGCATCTAGGGAAACCTAGCAAACCTATATATTTTTGAAAACTAGATACCCTGGGGAATCCAGGATGGGGTGACTTGAGTGCCTCCCACCATGGTCTGTTACCCAGAATCCCTTGCAAACGTAACAAATTGACGAAAAAAACACATTTTCCCCACATTTCTGTGATGGAAAGTTCTGGAATCTGCGTGGATCCACAAATTTCCACCCACCCCGCGTTCCCCAAAGTCCTACGAGAAAAATGGTACCTCACTTGTGCGGGTCGGCCTAGTGCCCGCGACAGGAAACGGCGCAAAACGCAACGTGGTCACACCTCAATTTTGCAGTGAAAAATGACCCTTTTTTGGCAAAGTGCCTAGCTGTAGTTTTTTAACCCTAGCCCTGCGGGCACCTAGGGAAACCTAGCAAACCTATATATTTTTGAAAACTAGACACCCAGGGGAATCCAGGATGGAGTGACTTGAGTGCCTCCCACCATGGTCTGTTACCCAGAATCCCTTGCAAACTTAAAAAATTGACAAAAAAAACACATTTTCCCCACATTTCTGTGATGGAAAGTTCTGGAATCTGCGTGGATCCACAAATTTCCACCCACCCCGCGTTCCCCAACGTCCTACGAGAAAAATGGTACCTCACTTGTGCGGGTCGGCCTAGTGCCCGCGACAGGAAACGGCGCAAAATGCAACGTGGTCACACCTCAATTTTGCAGAGAAAAATTACCCTTTTTTGGCAAAGTGCCTAGCTGTAGTTTTTGAACCCTAACCCTGCCGGCATCTAGGGAAACCTAGCAAACCTATATATTTTTGAAAACTAGATACCCTGGGGAATCCAGGATGGGGTGACTTGAGTGCCTCCCACCATGGTCTGTTACCCAGAATCCCTTGCAAACGTAACAAATTGACAAAAAAAACACATTTTCCCCACATTTCTGTGATGGAAAGTTCTGGAATCTGCGTGGATCCACAAATTTACACCCACCCCGCGTTCCCCAAAGTCCTACGAGAAAAATGGTACCTCACTTGTGCGGGTCGGCCTAGTGTCCGCGACAGGAAACGGCGCAAAACGCAACGTGGTCACACCTCAATTTTGCAGTGAAAAATGACCCTTTTTTGGCAAAGTGACTAGCTGTAGTTTTTGAACCCTAGCCCTGCCAGCACCTAGGGAAACCTAGCAAACCTATATATTTTTGAAAACTAGACACCCAGGGGAATCCAGGATGGGGTGACTTGAGTGCCTCCCACCATGCTCTGTTACCCAGAATCCCTTGCAAACGTAAACAATTGACAAAAATAACACATTTTCCCCATATTTCTGTGATGGAAAGTTCTGGAATCTGCGTGGATCCACAAATTTCCATCCACCCTGCGTTCCCCAACGTCCTACGAGAAAAATGGTACCTCACTTGTGCGGGTCGGCCTAGTGCCTGCGACAGGAAACGGCGCAAAACGCAACGTGGTCACACCTCAATTTTGCAGTGAAAATTACCCTTTTTTGGCAAAGTGCCTAGCTGTAGTTTTTTTAACCCTAGCCCTGCCGGCACCTAGGGAAACCTAGCAAACCTATATATTTTTGAAAACTAGACACCCAGGGGAATCCAGGATGGAGTGACTTGAGTGCCTCCCACCATGGTCTGTTACCCAGAATCCCTTGCAAACATAAAACATTGACAAAAAAAACAGATTTTCCCCACATTTCTGTGATGGAAAGTTCTGGAATCTGCATGGATCCACAAATTTCCACCCACCCCGCGTTCCCCAAAGTCCTACGAGAAAAATGGTACCTCACTTGTGCGGGTCGGCCTAGTGCCCGCGACAGGAAACGTCGCAAAATGCAACGTGGTCATACCTCAAATTTGCAGTGAAAAATTACCCTTTTTTGGCAAAGTGCCTAGCTGTAGTTTTTGAACCCTAACCCTGCCGGCATCTAGGGAAACCTAGCAAACCTATATATTTTTAAAAACTAGATACCCTGGGGAATCCAGGATGGGGCGACTTGAGTGCCTCCCACCATGGTCTGTTACCCAGAATCCCTTGCAAACGTAAAAAATTGACAAAAAAAACACATTTTCCCCACATTTCTGTGATGGAAAGTTCTGGAATCTGCGTGGATCCACAAATTTCCACCCACCCCGCGTTCCCCAAAGTCCTACGAGAAAAATGGTACCTCACTTGTGCGGGTTGGCCTAGTGTCCGCGACAGGAAACGGCGCAAAACGCAACGTGGTCACACCTAAATTTTGCAGTGAAAAATGACCCTTTTTTGGCAAAGTGACTAGCTGTAGTTTTTGAACCCTAGCCCTGCCGGCACCTAGGGAAACCTAGCAAACCTATATATTTTTGAAAGCTAGACACCCAGGGGAATCCAGGATGGGGTGACTTGAGTGCCTCCCACCATGGTCTGTTACCCAGAATCCCTTGCAAACTTAAAAAATTGACAAAAAAACACATTTTCCCCACATTTCTGTGATGGAAAGTTCTGGAATCTGCATGGATCCACAAATTTCCACCCACCCCGCGTTCCCCAAAGTCCTACGAGAAAAATGGTACCTCAATTGTGCGGGTCGGCCTAGTGCCTGTGACAGGAAACAGCGCAAAACGCAACGTGGTCACACCTCAATTTTGCAGTGAAAAATGACCCTTTTTTGGCAAAGTGCCTAGCTGTAGTTTTTGAACCCTAGCCCTGCCGGCACCTACGGAAACCTAGCAAACCTATATATTTTTGAAAACTAGACACACAGGGGAATCCAGGATGGGGTGACTTGAGTGCCTCCCACCATGGTCTTTTACCCAGAATCCCTTGCAAACATAAAAAATTGACCAAAAAAACACATTTTCCCCACATTTCTGTGATGGAAAGTTCTGGAATCTGCGTGGATCCACAAATTTTCACCCACCCTGCATTCCCCAACGTCCTACGAGAAAAATGGTACCTCACTTGTGTGGGTCGGCCTAGTACCTGCGACAGGAAACGGCGCAAAACGCAACGTGGTCACACCTCAATTTTGCAGTGAAAAATTACCCTTTTTTGGCAAAGTGCCTAGCTGTAGTTTTTTAACCCTAGCCCTGCCGGCACCTAGGGAAACCTAGCAAACCTATATATTTTTGAAAACTAGACACCCAGGGGAATCCAGGATGGAGTGACTTGAGTGCCTCCCACCATGGTCTGTTACCCAGAATCCCTTGCAAACTTAAAACATTGACAAAAAAAACACATTTTTCCCACATTTCTGTGATGGAAAGTTCTGGAATCTGCGTGGATCCACAAATCTCCACCTACCCTGCGTTCCCCAAAGTCCTACGAGAAAAATGGTACCTCACTTGTGCGGGTCGGCCTAGTGCCTGCGACAGGAAACGGCACAAAACGCAACTTGGTCACACCTCAATTTTGCAGTGAAAAATGACCCTTTTTTGGCAAAGTGCCTAGCTGTAGTTTTTGAACCCTAACCCTGCCGGCATCTAGGGAAACCTAGCAAACCTATATATTTTTAAAAACTAGATACCCTGGGGAATCCAGGATGGGGTGACTTGAGTGCCTCCCACCATGGTCTGTTACCCAGAATCCCTTGCAAACGTAAAAAATTGACGAAAAAAACACATTTTCCCCACATTTCTGTGATGGAAAGTTCTGGAATCTGCGTGGATCCACAAATTTCCACCCACCCCGCGTTCCCCAAAGTCCTACGAGAAAAATGGTACCTCACTTGTGCGGGTCGGCCTAGTGTCCGCGACAGGAAACGGCACAAAACGCAACGTGGTCACACCTCAATTTTGCAGTGAAAAATGACCCTTTTTTGGCAAAGTGACTAGCTGTAGTTTTTGAACCCTAGCCCTGCCGGCACCTAGGGAAACCTAGCAAACCTATATATTTTTGAAAGCTAGACACCCAGGGGAATCCAGGATGGGGTGACTTGAGTGCCTCCCACCATGGTCTGTTACCCAGAATCCCTTGCAAACGTAAACAATTGACAAAAATAACACATTTTCCCCATATTTCTGTGATGGAAAGTTCTGGAATCTGCGTGGATCCACAAATTTCCACCCACCCCGCGTTCCCCAAAGTCCTACGAGAAAAATGGTACCTCACTTGTGCGGGTCAGCCTAGTGCCTGCGACAGGAAATAGCGCAAAACGCAACGTGGTCACACCTCAATTTTGCAGTGAAAAATGACCCTTTTTTGGCAAAGTGCCTAGCTGTAGTTTTTTAACCCTAGGCCTGCCGGCACCTAGGGAAACCTAGCAAACCTATATATTTTTGAAAACTAGACACCCAGGGGAATCCAGGATGGAGTGACTTGAGTGCCTCCCACCATGGTCTGTTACCCAGAATCCCTTGCAAACTTAAAAAATTGACAAAAAAAACACATTTTCCCCACATTTCTGTGATGGAAAGTTCTGGAATCTGCATGGATCCACAAATTTCCACCCACCCCGCGTTCCCCAAAGTCCTACGAGAAAAATGGTACCTCAATTGTGCGGGTCGGCCTAGTGCCTGTGACAGGAAACAGCGCAAAACGCAACGTGGTCACACCTCAATTTTGCAGTGAAAAATGACCCTTTTTTGGCAAAGTGCCTAGCTGTAGTTTTTGAACCCTAGCCCTGCCGGCACCTACGGAAACCTAGCAAACCTATATCTTTTTGAAAACTAGACACACAGGGGAATCCAGGATGGGGTGACTTGAGTGCCTCCCACCATGGTCTTTTACCCAGAATCCCTTGCAAACATAAAAAATTGACCAAAAAAACACATTTTCCCCACATTTCTGTGATGGAAAGTTCTGGAATCTGCGTGGATCCACAAATTTTCACCCACCCTGCATTCCCCAACGTCCTACGAGAAAAATGGTACCTCACTTGTGTGGGTCGGCCTAGTACCTGCGACAGGAAACGGCGCAAAACGCAACGTGGTCACACCTCAATTTTGCAGTGAAAAATTACCCTTTTTTGGCAAAGTGCCTAGCTGTAGTTTTTTAACCCTAGCCCTGCCGGCACCTAGGGAAACCTAGCAAACCTATATATTTTTGAAAACTAGACACCCAGGGGAATCCAGGATGGAGTGACTTGAGTGCCTCCCACCATGGTCTGTTACCCAGAATCCCTTGCAAACTTAAAACATTGACAAAAAAAACAAATTTTTCCCACATTTCTGTGATGGAAAGTTCTGGAATCTGCGTGGATCCACAAATTTCCACCTACCCCGCGTTCCCCAAACTCCTACGAGAAAAATGGTACCTCACTTGTGCGGGTCGGCCTAGTGCCTGCGACAGGAAACGGCACAAAACGCAACTTGGTCACACCTCAATTTTGCAGTGAAAAATGACCCTTTTTTGGCAAAGTGCCTAGCTGTAGTTTTTGAACCCTAACCCTGCCGGCATCTAGGGAAACCTAGCAAACCTATATATTTTTAAAAACTAGATACCCTGGGGAATCCAGGATGGGGTGACTTGAGTGCCTCCCACCATGGTCTGTTACCCAGAATCCCTTGCAAACGTAAAAAATTGACGAAAAAAACACATTTTCCCCACATTTCTGTGATGGAAAGTTCTGGAATCTGCGTGGATCCACAAATTTCCACCCACCCCGCGTTCCCCAAAGTCCTACGAGAAAAATGGTACCTCACTTGTGCGGGTCGGCCTAGTGTCCGCGACAGGAAACGGCGCAAAACGCAACGTGGTCACACCTCAATTTTGCAGTGAAAAATGACCCTTTTTTGGCAAAGTGACTAGCTGTAGTTTTTGAACCCTAGCTCTGCCGGCACCTAGGGAAACCTAGCAAACCTATATATTTTTGAAAACTAGACACCCAGGGGAATCCAGGATGGGGTGACTTGAGTGCCTCCCACCATGGTCTGTTACCCAGAATCCCTTGCAAACGTAAAAAATTGACAAAAATAACACATTTTCCCCATATTTCTGTGATGGAAAGTTCTGGAATCTGCGTGGATCCACAAATTTCCACCCACCCCGCGTTCCCCAAAGTCCTACGAGAAAAATGGTACCTCACTTGTGCGGGTCGGCCTAGTGCCTGCGACAGGAAACGGCGCAAAACGCAACGTGGTCACACCTCAATTTTGCAGTGAAAAATGACCCTTTTTTGGCAAAGTGCCTAGCTGTAGTTTTTTAACCCTAGCCCTGCGGGCACCTAGGGAAACCTAGCAAACCCATATATTTTTGAAAACTAGACACCCAGGGGAATCCAGGATGGAGTGACTTGAGTGCCTCCCACCATGGTCTGTTACCCAGAATCCCTTGCAAACTTAAAAAATTGACAAAAAAAACACATTTTCCCCACATTTCTGTGATGGAAAGTTCTGGAATCTGCGTGGATCCACAAATTTCCACCCACCCCGCGTTCCCCAACGTCCTACGAGAAAAATGGTACCTCACTTGTGCGGGTCGGCCTAGTGTCCGCGACAGGAAACGGCGCAAAACGCAACGTGGTCACACCTCAATTTTGCAGTGAAAAATGACCCTTTTTTGGCAAAGTGACTAGCTGTAGTTTTTGAACCCTAGCCCTGCCAGCACCTAGGGAAACCTAGCAAACCTATATATTTTTGAAAACTAGACACCCAGGGGAATCCAGGATGGGGTGACTTGAGTGCCTCCCACCATGGTCTGTTACCCAGAATCCCTTGCAAACGTAAACAATTGACAAAAATAACACATTTTCCCCATATTTCTGTGATGGAAAGTTCTGGAATCTGCGTGGATCCACAAATTTCCACCCATCCCGCGTTCCCCAAAGTCCTACGAGAAAAATGGTACCTCACTTGTGCGTTTTGGCCTAGTGCCCGCGACAGGAAACGGCGCAAAACACAACGTGGTCACACCTCAATTTTGCAGTGAAAAATGACCCTTTTTTGGCAAAGTGACTAGCTGTAGTTTTTGAACCCTAGTTCTGCCGGCACATAGGGAAACCTACCAAACCCACACATTTCTGAAAACTAGACACCCGGTGGCTTCCAGGGAGGTATGGCTTGCGTGGATCCCCCAAAGTTTCCTTACCCAGAATCCCCTGCAAACCTCAATTTTAGCTGAAAAAAATCACTTTTTTCACACATTTTGGTGTGGGAAAGTTGTGGCATCACCGGCTCACACAAATTTACCACCACCCAGCGTTCCCCCAGGTCTCCCGGTAAAAATGGTGCCTCACTTGTGTGGGAGGCCCAAGTACCCGCGGCAGGCAAGGGCCCAAAACGTAGTGAGGCGACATCAAAATGGCCTATCGCAAAACCACCTGGTTTTGCAAGGGGGGTCACTTGGGTTTTTGGCCCGGTGCTCGGCGGCCATCTAGGGAAACCTACCAAGCCCATACATTTCTGAAAACTAGACACCCGGCGGCTTCCAGGGAGGTATGGCTTGCGTGGATCCCCCAAAGTTTCCTTACCCAGAATACCCTGCAAACCTCAATTTTAGCTGAATAAAATCACTTTTTTCACACAGTTTGGTGTGGGAAAGTTGTGGCATCACCGGGCTCACACAAATTTACCACCACCCAGCGTTCCCCCAGGTCTCCCGGTAAAAATGGTGCCTCACTTGTGTGGGAGGCCCAAGTACCCGCGGCAGGCAAGGGCCCAAACATTTTTTGGATAGGCAATGTTGATCTCGCCTCACAACGTTTTGAGCCCTTGCCTGCCGCGGGTACTTGGGCCTCCCACACAAGTGATGCACCATTTTTACCGGGAGACCTGGGGAAACGCTGGGTGGTGGTAAATTTGTGTGAGCCCGGTGATGCCACAACTTTCCCACACCAAAATGTGTGAAAATAGTGATTTTTTCAGCTAAAATTGAGGTTTGCAGGGGAATCTGGGTAAGGAAACGTTGGGGGATCTACGCAAGCCATACCTCCCTGGAAGCCGCCGGGTGTCTAGATTTCAGAAATGTATGGGTTTGGTAGGTTTCCCTAGATGGCCACCGAGCACCGGGCCAAAAACACAAGTGACCCCCCTTGCAAAACTAGCTGGTTTTGCGATAGGCCATTTTGATGTCGCCTCACTACGTTTTGGGCCCTTGCCTGCCGCGGGTACTTGGGCCTCCCACACAAGTGAGGCACCATTTTTACCGGGAGACCTGGGGGAACGCTGGGTGGTGCAAAATTTGTGTGAGCCCGGTGATGCCACAACTTTCCCACACCAAAATGTGTGAAAAAAGTGATTTTTTCAGCTAAAATTGAGGTTTGCAGGGGATTCTGGGTAGGGAAATGTTGGGAGATCCACGCAAGCCATACCTCCCTGGAAGCCGCTGGGTGTTTAGTTTTCAGAAATGTATGGGTTTGGTAGGTTTCCCTAGATGGCCACCGAGCACCGGGCCAAAAACCCAAGTGACACCCCTTGCAAAACTAGGTGGTTTTGCGATAGGCCATTTTGATGTGCCCTCACTACGTTTTGGGCCCTTGCCTGCTGCGGGTACTTGGGCCTCCCACACAAGTGAGGCACCATTTTTACCGGGAGACCTGGGGGAACGCTGGGTGGTGCAAAATTTGTGTGAGCCATACCTCCCTGGAAGCCGCCGGGTGTCTAGTTTTCAGAAATGTAAGGGTTTGATAGGTTTCCCTAGATGGTCGCCGAGCACCGGGCCAAAAACCAAAGTGACCCCCCTTGCAAAACCAGATTGTTTAAACATAACTATTGCTTTGTTCCTACAGCGTGAGAATTTTGGAACAATATTGCAATGAAAATGTGGCAGACATTTTGAGGTTTGCAGGACATTGGGGATAAAAAACTTTTTGAATTCACAAGAGAGACATCACCATGAACTCCCATGGGTTTTCGACAATATCTACAGTTGGTGGGTTATTCTTACATGGAAAGTACACCTTGGCAGAGAAACTAAAAACAAAGATTCCTGCACAACCATCTATTCCTCAAACACACACACATACTGGTTGGATTTGGCACAAGGGCAAGTCATGGTTCAGTATATTAAATTTTATTAACAAGAGATTTCACAAAAATGAAATGCACTGTCACTAATTAAATGCACAAAAAACCAAACCAATGACTCACAGCTTGTGAGCTGTAAAGCCACGTCAAGGCACCAACCACTTTACAGGCCATTCACACACCTTTCATACGTGATACAAACAAGACCATTCACACCACCAGGCACAAAAGCAACACATTACAAAATTCACAAAAAGGGACAAGGTACACCCTGCTTCAGGAAAACAAATATTACTGCACAGCCATCTAATCCTCAAGCACACACACATACTGGTTGGATTTGGCACGAGGGTGAGTGATGGTTCAGTAGATACAATTGTATTAGCAAGTGATTTCACAAAAATGAAATGCACTGTTAATAATTGAAAGGGCGAGAAACTGAACCATTGACTCACAGCTCGTGAGCTGTAAAGCCACGACAAGGCACCAACCTCTTTACAGGCCATTCATACACCTTTCATACGTGTGAGACATACAAAACCATTCACACTGCCAGCCGCGGGCCCATCACATAACAAAACTCACACCAGCACACAGCGCCATTCAAGGGCCCATCACTTTCACACGCCCACAATCCTGACACAGCAACTACACAGGCTGATGGATTGCGTGGAGTGGCACTCAGCTAGCAGTGTGTGTAGTGACCAGCAGAAAGTCACTACTCACACACAGCCAGCCGAGCGCCAGTCCACACACACCGCTAGCAGAGCACCAGTCCACGCACACCGCTAGCCAAACACCAGTCCACGCACACCGCTAGCCAAGCGCCAGTCCAGGCACACCACCAGCCAATCGCCAGTCCAGGCACACCGGCAGCCAATCGCCACTCCAAGCACACCGCCAGCCAAGCTCCAGTCCACGGACACCACCAGCCAAGCACCAGTCCGCACACACCACCAGTCCATGCACACCGCCACCCAAGTACCAGTCCACGCACACCGCCAGCCAAGCACCATTCCACGCACACCGCCAGCCAAGCTCCAGTCCACGCACACCACCAGCCAAGCACCAGTCCACGCACACCGCCAGTCCACGCACACCGCCAGTCCACGCACACCGCCAGCCAAGTACCAGTCCACGCACACTGCCAGCCAAGCACCATTCCACGCACACCACCAACCAAGTGCCAGTCCACACACACCAACAGCCAAGCGCCAGCCTACACACACCGCCATCACATTTAGCATTTTTTTAGAAAAAAATAAAAACACAAACAAATCGCAAATAGATACAAATCTACAAACACAAAATCAGCAACTAAATACATTGCACTAACGCCAACCTTGAAACAGAATCAAATTTTCCAAAGAATACAGACCAGGCAGTTCACTTTACCACTCATGAATGCTCCCAAAGATCATTTTGTGTGTGGTACGCTCTAAAACAAGCAGGGACACACAGCCCAGGTTTAGAAGGACAGTCGGGGCAGTACATACGAATCTCCTTCTGCGTACCTCTTCGCCAACAGACTCTACATCTCCTACTGGGAAAATCTTTTGAGGGTGTGGGAGGAATGTGATCAGGAAAGTGGCGATCTCTCAATCTAGCAACATCCCCCACCCCTCCTACTCTAGGAACACTTGCCTGTTCCACTACAACAAGGCTGCCTATTACAGACTCCTGAAACTTAGCAAAAGTCATCTTTGACTCAGGGCAAGAATCCTGGAAAACAACAAAACCATTAAACATTGCCAAGTGGAAAAGATGGATAGCCAACTTCTTGTACCAAATGTAAGCCTTACGAAGAGCAGTGTAAGGTTCCAACCTCTGATCTACTCTGTCAACACCACCCATGTGCCTATTATAGTCTAAAATGCACACAGGAGGGCGTGGCCAAGATGGCGGAGTGAGCGGTCGCACTCTCCGTGAGCTCCTGAATCCCCAGGCCCTTGGACCGAGGATTTTAGCAGTATCTCCCCCATATCTGCTGGGAGATCGTGGGGAAAGAAGGGGACTACCAGCGACCCGGCGGTGGGACTCAGCGAGACCCCGAAAGATATCGCAGGAGGCCACGGAAGGCAAGCGCGGGACGGAGCAGCAGGGAGGGGCCGAGAGCCGGAGCCTGCCGACGCGGACCACGGTGCGGAGCCCAAGCACCCCCTGAGCCGGCGAGAACCTACCCCGATTGACGGAGAAACCGGGAATGGGACTGCCAGAAGACCCTCACGGGGAGAGGTTGACTGAAGACGGCGGGAGGCGGAGCCGAGGCCGGGGCCCAGAGCCACTACACGGCGCGGAGCCGGGGGCGCGGCCTACAGGCGGACAACGAGGTGGAGAGCGACAGCGGAGCCCCGCATCGGAGGCCCCGGTGCGGAGGTACTCTGGCGAGATAGCCTGGGCGGCAGCCGGTCCTGGGCTCCGCGGGGGACACGACGGATGGGCCCGCTAGCCGCCTGACGTCAGAGGAAGAGTGGCAGAGCGGTACAGGGCCCAGTGAGGAGTGCGGAGGAGCGTGGGGGCGAGCGCGGCAGAAGAAGAGGTCGAGGTGCACCCGGCGGCCTGGCCAAGGGCCCAGCACGCATCTGCCTGGGGGAGTCGCCCCTGTATTGCTTAGAGACGGACAGTTCACCTGCCGGAGCAGCCGGTGAGCCCCGGAGGACTGCAACAGCGGAACCTGGGAGGACACGTGGCATCTTGCGAGGAACGGCCAGTGGCCTGCAGAGGGCGCCACCTGCGTGGTCGGGGGCCGGGTGGTGGACACTAGTGTATCCGGCGAGACTCGGAGTGGACGGTTTCCCCCCCCCCCCGGCCGGCGCTGTTCCCTGGGAAGGACTGCAGAGAGAGAAAGTAGGCCCCACGGACTCGCGCTGCCACCCAGGGGTGAGAGGCAGCAGCACCGGGACTGAAGGCCCGAGAGAGGAGCAGGCTGAGGAGACCCTCCTGCGGTGTGTCACGTCAACGGGCCCGAGAGGTGAGGTGTGGGCTCGGCGGGGCCCTGGCGGTGGTGGGCTGGTGCTGCCCGACCAACCGACGCAGCAGGAGGACGGGAGACCGAATAAGCGTGGAGCGAGCCCCGTGGCCTAGCGATGCCGGCGGGCGGGTGGAGCACCCGGGACACGGGAGGAGCCGGCCGCCCCCTACCAATGGCGGGCAGCAGAAGCAGCAAGAAGGGGGACCGCACTCTCCCGGAGATGCTCAGTAGGAACCACCAGAGGGTGGATAAGGGGCACCCGTCGCCGGGCTCCTCCGGGGGTGCGCAGGAGACGGACGAGAGAGAGCCGCCGGTGACTAGAGCCTTCATGGAGTCACTCTTCAGCTCCCTTAGGGATGACTTTCAAACGCTGAAACAGGAGGTCGCTGGGGAGATGCGAGAGGTGCGCAGAGAGGTAGACGGCCTGGGAGAGCGGGTGGCTTCCGTGGAAGGTGCTGGTCAGAGGAGGGACGAGGACATTGAGCAGTTGCAGCAGGAGGTGCTGCGCCTCCGGGACCAGCAGCTCGACCTGCAAGCCCATAATGAGGACCTCGAAAACAGATCCCGGCGGAACAACATTCGGGTCCGGGGAGTTCCGAGCGCGGACGAGGGGTCTGATGTGACCAGCTACCTACAGAACCTGTTCAGGGAGATCTTGGGAGAGGCGACTGACTTCCCCATCCGGATTGACAGAGCGCATAGGGTGGGCCCACCGAGACGCACGTCGGCACCACCGCCGGATATTCTGGCCTTTCTACCGGACTTTCCACTCAAGGAGCGAATCTTGGCTGAGGCAAGGAAGAAGTCATCCCTGACCTTTCGAGGACACCCAGTAGCTTTGCATCAGGACTTATCTGCCATAACGCTTCAGAAACGCAAAGCCTTCCGGATTGCCACAGACTTTCTGAGGGAGCACAGCACGCCCTACGCCTGGGGGCACCCCTTCCGACTCATTTTTCGGTGGAATGGCACTTTGCACCAACTACGCTCCCTGCGGGAGACCTGCGGGGTATTGGGCATTCCTGAGACGGAGGAAGATACGGCTACGCCGCACCGGAGGCGCGTTACCAGAGTCGGCTGGCAGCGGGTGACGGGGCGGAACTCTTCTGGCCGCACCGAGAGGCCGGACTCACCCACCATCAGGGCTGGCATGGCCGGCGCGGTGCTCGAGGTGGCCAGAGACACTGCCGCTGGTGACGTCGCATTGACGGCGTAAGAACACTCCGGGGGAGATCATCACAGCTTACTTCACTTTGCAGGTTTGGGGGCTCTGGGGGGGAGGGGGTAGCGGGGAGGAGACGGTGGCTGGACGTCCACTTAAGTTACTCACCACAGACTAGTCCCTCGTGGGACTCGGCTGGGACTATGGTTCATTGGGGTTGGAGGACGGGGGAGGGAGGGAGGGAAGGGTGGGGGTTGGGGTTGTTCGACTGTTGTCCAAGGGGTTGCTTGTTGGGGTTCGGGGGGGTTCGTTTAGGTTGTGGGGTTGAGGGAGGGGAAGGGAGTGGTTGGGGGGTTGAGTGGGAGTGTGGGGGGGGCTCGGGAGGGGAGGGGGGAACGTCCAGTGCACCACAGGGATTACGGCCGCCTTGGCGGCGCTCTTGAGACGGACTCCGCGCCTGCGGAGGCTTTGCGCTACTTCACCTATCCTTCCCTATGCCGCCTACCACTCTTAAGCTCGTGACACTTAATGTTCGGGGCCTTAACAACCCGGTAAAGCGGCGCGCTGTGCTATCCCTACTAGGAAGCACCCGAGCAGACATCTGCCTCCTCCAGGAGACTCACTTGTTGCCTCTGGACTGCCACAGGCTCCGATCCCACAAATTCCCGACTCAACTCTTCTCTTCTGGCAATGCTAAGATGGCGGGGGTGGCGATTTTGGTGGCCAGGCAGTTCAGGGGAGAGATCTTGCACAAACAATCCGAACAGAAAGGGAGACTGTTAGCCTATAGGTTCAGGGTGGGGGGTATCCACTTCACAGTGGGATCTGTATATAGCCCAAACGAACAACAAGAACGCTTCTTACGCGCAGCTTTGGAAGATGTCACTGCCTCGCAGGACAGGCACATTATCCTCGGGGGTGACCTCAATATGGTCTTTGACTCGGCCCTAGACAGATCCGCGTTTCGCTCTCCGCAGGCGGGGGAATTCTCGGCCGGGTGTAAGACACAGCTGGCGGAGCTGGACCTCCACGACCTCTGGCGCCGCATGCATCCTACTGATAGAGACTATTCATACTACTCCCACGCACATAAGACCTACGCGCGCCTGGATCACTTTTTGGTCACCGCACCGGTATGTGCGATAGCTACCGCGACAGAGATGGGGGTGGTCTCCCTGTCTGATCACGCACCGGTCACCGTCGAGCTTCGACTGCCGCCGATCTCGGGTCCACCGCGGGTTTGGCGCCTGCGGGACACATTGCTGCATAGGAAGGCAGTAGTCACGCAAGTGACGCATGCCATTCAGGACTACCTGTCCCATAATGCGGATTCCAACACCTCGCAAGCGACACAGTGGGCGGCCATGAAGGCGGTGATACGGGGGGAGTTTATAGCTCTTTCCTCAGCCGACAACAAGGAGCGGCGGCACAAGAGGGAGGAGCTCACCCAGCGGGTCCGCGAACTGGAACAGGTGCACCGCAGGACAGGGGCTCCCCGGGTATGGCGGCAACTAAAGGAGGCCAGAAAGCTCTTGGCGGCCCTGGACATGGACCGCGCGGAGTACGCGGCTTTGCGCTTACGCCATGCCTACTACACGGGAGGGGATAGATGTGGCCGGCTGCTGGCGAACAGGCTTAGAGCGGCTCGACAACAACAGTTAGTGAAGGAGGTCTCCGACTCCACGGGGTCGATGGTTACGGAGGACACCCATATAGCTGAGGCTTTCCGGGGATTTTATGCGGACCTCTATACGGGGGACCCCCCGGATGCATCGGCGACGGCGGCCTGTTTGGACTCGACTGCCCTCCCCTCCTTGACGCCTTTGCAGGCGGAGCACCTGGACAGGGATATACGAGTTGAGGAAGTGATCTCCGCCATCGCCCGACTTAAACACGGGAAGGCCCCGGGGCCGGATGGCTACACATCCCTTTTCTACAAAACGTTCTGTGTGACGCTGGCCCCGCTTCTCACGTGCCTCTTCAACTCCTTCACTGCTCCCGGGGCCATCCCACCGGACCTGCTGCAAGCCTCTATCACGGTCATCCCCAAACCGGGGAAGGACTGGACGCAATGTAGTTCCTACAGGCCGATCTCACTTTTGAACGTGGATCTTAAGCTGTACACCGGGATCCTAGCGGCCCGGTTGGCTCCCCACCTACCGGGCCTTATAGACCCAGACCAGGCGGGCTTTGTCCCGGGACAACAGACGGTAGACAACACCAAGCGGATAGTTCACCTCTTAGAAAAAGCATCACGGATCCCAGGGGAGAGAATGATGCTTTCGGTGGACGCGGGAAAGGCGTTTGACCGCGTCCACTGGCCTTTTTTGGAGCAGGTCCTGCGGAAGGTGGGGATAGGGGACAGATTCCGATCATGGATTTTCAATTGCTACAAATCTCCGACGGCAGCGGTACGGGTGAATGGCTACAGCTCCAGAAGTTTTGCCATCGAGAGGGGCACGAGGCAGGGTTGCCCGCTGTCGCCCTTGCTCTTCGCCCTGTACATGGAGCCTTTCGCCCAACGGGTGCGTCACAACCCAGCAGTGAGGGGGGTGCGGTTCGGAGGCTTCACTCATGCCATTAGCCTGTACGCGGATGACGTCATACTGTCGCTGGATGATCCGCTCACTGCCCTTCCGGCGTGTATCGAGGAGTTGGACTCCTTTGCCGCGGTTTCGGGATTCAAAATGAACGTGGGGAAGTCAGTGGCGTTGGACGTGTCGCTCAAGCCAGCTACTAGGACTTCGTTGCAGGACCTCTTCCCGATGCTCTGGTCGAAAGAGTTGGTGCCTTATCTCGGGATTCAGCTGGCTCCCACCTTGCCGGCTATGGTGGCGGCTAATTATGCCGCTTTGGGCAGGAAGATTCGAGAGGAGATAGGCCGGTGGGATCGCAGCGCTTTGTCATGGCTGGGCAGAATAGCTGCCATCAAAATGACTGTTTTGCCCCAGATTTTGTATTTGTTTAGGGCGTTACCATTGCAGCCACCTACGGGCTAGATCCAGCAGACGCAGTCGGACCTGGCGCATTTCATATGGCGGGGCAAGAAGCCCAGGATAAAAAGGGCGCTCTCTATGCTCACGCCGGAGGCCGGGGGGCTGGGGATCCCGGTCCTCCGCAGGTACTTTCAGGCAGTGCAGTTACGTTACTTGGTGGAGTGGAGTAGGTGGGAATCCGACAAGCACTGGCTTTTTCAGGATCAAGCGGTGGCGGGCAGGCCCTTGCAAGAGGTGCCGTTCCTTCGACGGGCGCACCGCCCGGCGAATCTATATGCCTCCTTCGTCACGCGAGTACCCCTACGGGTCTGGGATGCTACCAACGCTGTGCACGGCCTGACAACATTCCCTTCACCTCTCACACCCTTGCTGGATAATCCGGACTTCACCCCGGGACTGGAGAAGGGGGCCTTCGCTCTTTGGCGGGAGGCGGGGTGTCGGGCCCTGTGTCATATGTATGACCCGGAAGGGGTTATCCCCTTCGTGCGCTTCAGACAGGAGTATGCGCTCCCGGAGACCGAGAGGTTGCACTACCTACAGGCTCGCCACTGGGCGCTGCATCCACAGGTGCGAGAGACGGCTGATAGGAGACTTCTCCCGTATGAGCGATGGCTTTTGACTCGCACGTCCGACGCGAAGCTGATCACCGATCTCTACAAGCTGTTACAAACACCCTCCTCCCACTTCCATAATCCGGGACGGGAGCGCTGGGAGAGGGAACTGGGCAGGTCGCTGAGCCATAGGGAATGGGAGCAGGTGGCATATAGGGCCAGGCACTCGGCGTACCATATGGGACTCACTGACACGTTCACCAAAGTCTCGACGTACTGGTACTACACCCCGGAGCGCATACACGACATGGATCATAGCAAGGATTCTAACTGCTGGAGGGGATGCGGGCGGGTGGGCACGCTGCTACACATCCTGTGGTGAGGTTCCAGAGGTGTCAGGGAAACAACACCCGAAGACCCCTGAGTTCCTTCCTGTCTCGGTGCACAAATAAACAGAGACACGGGTTTCTCGATGGTGGCGTCAGAGACCAAGATTTATTCACTGCAGGGACACAGAAGTCTTGGAACCACACAGAGGCAGAATCTACGAGACTGTTCAAATTGCATTAAATGAGTTGTTCCTTAAATACACGAAAAATGTCTTTAGGCAACATTACACGAATATTTTTCATGCCCAACCCGGTATCCCAAACAAACAGTAAATAGATATCAAACAATAACTAATCAAAGGTTTTCGGTATTCGATCAGGTCCCCTTGTCAGTTTTCCATTCTTTGTCCGATCCTCCCCATCATAAAAATCGTTACCTCCCCATTGTAAAAGCCCAGAAGGAGAGGAGCAGAGCCAGGTGCAAAGGATTGAAAGAGTAGGATAAGAGGTGTTTAGGGATCATAAAGGTGCATGGCTACCGTCTTCGGCCTTTCAGTAAGGACAACGGACACGGGAACCAGTATAGCAGGACTGGCCTCAGGCAAGGGAGGCAGCTTGATTCTGCCTAGTCATGCAGCGTCAGCCTTTTTTGGGGCTCGAGCTTACGTGTCCTTAACAAGGTGACTCTGCCGGGGTTATCACCTGTTCATTGACTATGTGAGGGCAAGAAACAAAATGGATGCCGTAACTAAAATGGATGCCATGACTTTACAACAGAATGCCCTATTTCTCAGTGAATTCATGCTAGTTGCGTAGCAAAAACACTGTCATGCATATAATGGATCATTTGCGGTTCATTGGTACCGAAATCGTGTCAGTACTACGATACCGAAATCACGGGTTCGGATCGCTACAGAACCTCAGAGGGGCTGTCCGCTCCTCGACTCTTATTGGAAGGAGGTGATAGACGATATCGACTCCCATTTTGCCACTGAGCTGCCGCGCTTCCCTGCATACATATTACTGGGCCTCCCGAACGGGTTGATGTATCCCTTGAAATCCCGCAGGGGTAGACAGATAGCTATTGCACTGGGGTCGGCGATGCAGAACATCCTCGCGCACTGGCGCTCCAAGACACTCCCCACTGTCACGGGCTGGCTTCACAGATTATGGCATGTGTTGGGGATGGAGAAATTGTCGCTTACACTGGCAGGGGATATAGAGCAGTTCAATGATCTCTGGCAGCCGTTTCAGTCCCTGCTGGTTACTGAATTTAGGGAACTGACCTGCCCGAGATATCTTCGCCTCCTGCGGCTTACGGCCCTGGAGGAATCTGCCTCTTAATTGGTAATGGGGTGGGGTCCCTCTGGGAGAAACAGGGAGGGGGAGACGGAGTGGATCAGACCTACGCACTGGACGGGGGAGGGCAGAGGTTGGGGTGGGGGTATGGGAATTAGGGGTGGGGGAGCATGGTTCGGGAGGGGGGGGGACTGTTTTCGATTGTTACGGCACTGTTCATCATCGAGGGTCACAGCGGACTGCCGTATTATTAGAATGTTCGCTACAGGGCCTCCAGCCCGGCATTGGACTTCGCCGCTGTACTCGTATACTCACGATGTGTCGTATTGTTTGTTTCTATGCATTGCAATAATAATAAAAACATTTTTAAACCTAAAATGCACACAGGTTTGCGCGCTTCAGCGACCTGACCCCAAACAGTCACAAGTGCAGTGCTTTCATCATGGATGGTAGTCAGCATGTAGACATCTCTCCTGTCTGAAAACTTCACAGCAAGAAGATCCTCGCAACGCAATGCACTGCACTGTCCCCGCACAAGCTTTTGACAAACAAGTTCTTTTGGGAAACCTTTACGGTTAGAGCGGATTGTGCCACAAGCAACAGTGTCCACTTTGGCCAATTCCCTGAACAACCGCACACCAGTGTAGAAGTTATCTACATATAAATGGTGGCCTTTGTTAAAAAATCCTCTACCAAGTTCCCAAACAATTTTCTCAGTCACTCCAAAATTGGACGGACAACCAGGGGGGTTAATCCTGGATTCCTTACCGGTGTACACCCTGAAATTAGAGACATATCCAGTCCTACTGTCACACAGCATATACAGCTTTATTCCATAGCGTGCCCTCTTACTAGGAATGTATTGCCTAAAAACCAAGCGGCCCTTGAACAACACCAAAGACTCATCCACTGCAATTTCTTTCCCAGGAGCATAAATCTCAGAAAATCGATCAACAAAGTGATCAAGGACAGGCCTAATCTTAAAAAGACGGTCACACTCAGGGTGATCTCGTGGCAACGCTAAACCATTATCAACAAAATGCATCATCCGAAGCAGAAGCAAATACCTGTCACGACTCATGACTGCCGGAAAAATAGCAGTTGCCATCAAGGGACTAGTAGACCAATATGAAGACATTAATGGCTTCCTTAGCAAGCCCATCAAAAAAGTTAAACCCAAGAACTTCTTCATCTCTTCAAGATTTGTGGGAGTCCACCGGGTAGCTCTAGAGTGTTGCTTAAGACTGGCACTGTTGTCCCTCAAAAACTGTTCGGCATACAAATTAGTCTGCTCAACAATCTCTGCCAAAAACACATCGTCCATAAACAACTGAAAAAAATGTATCGGCAAAAAGTTTTCAGTATTCACTCTACACCCTGGAACACCAGTAAAGTCTGGCAATGCCGGCTGCACCATGCCAGGGGCAACCCAGAGGTCATCACTTTCAAAGGGAAGCCTTACAGCCCCAGCCTGCAGCCCAGATGCCTCTTGCCGCACTACACCAACGGGAAGCCTTGCAGCCGCAGGCTGCAGCCCAGAAGCCTCTTGCCGCACTACACCAACGGGAAGCCTTGCAGCCCCAGGCTGCAGCCCAGATGCCTCTTGCCGCACTATCGGCACATCAGTCTCCTCCTCTAACACAGGCACTTCATCCGCACTAAGAGTATCTTCATCATCCGATGACTCCATATGGAGAGAAAACTCACTGCCAGAATCGTCCCCTGCCTCCTCTCCCTCAGATGCAGAGTCAGTCTCTGAACCATGGTCAGAGGAAGACTCAAACAGCAAACCAACAACCTGCTGAGCAGTAATCCTGCGGCTAGCCATTATACTTACTAAGATAGAAGACTGCACATACAAGTCAACAACAACCAACAATGTGCAAACCAAGTAAGTAAAGAAATGTGTACCTTTATCACAAAGATCAATGTACTCAAAAACTATACAATTCAATTACAAGAGACAGCTGCACTCACCAGAACCTACTCTGCAGTGACACAGCAAAAACCAACGATATCCAACTAGAAAGAAGACAAAAAACCAAATTACTCACAAGACAACAAAATACACATCGAGCACCAATAAAAACAGTTTTTGACACTCGAAAACCAAACGTACTGCTATTATTACACCATTTGCAAAAAAAAATGCATGCAGAGAAATCAAACACATTTACATTGTAAAAAAAAAAGTCTCTTACCAAACTACACAAACAGCAGAACCACCAGTAACGAAACCGCAAACTGGAAAGAGCAAAAGCCTTCACCTAGAACAAAAAAGTTAAAAAAAAACATTACAATTGCAAATCACAAAAAATATAACAATAAACATTATAATATGCTATGTAACTACCCAAATGGTCAATCGGGTTGTGTGACAGGTGGGGCAGAAAACAGCAGGAAAAAAATCAGGCTAATCTGTCCAGGGGCGGGGGGTCCAAATACATATTATATAAAATTGCCCGCTGGAAGCAACCCTTGCCCAAGGGGTCACTTCCATTTTTATTTAAACTAATTCCCTGGTGTCTAGTGGGCTTTTCTGCCCCCCTGGGACCAGAAACGGCTACACACAAGACCGATCTGCCCCCAGGGGGGGCAGAAAAGTCTTGATAAATAATTGGGCCCCCAGGAAGCGACCCTTGCCCAAGGGGTCGCTTCCTTTACTCAAAAAAATAACACCCCTGGTGTCTAGTGGGCTTTTCTGCCCCCCCTGGGAGCAGAAACGGCTACATAATCAACCGATCTGCCCCCAGGGGGGGCAGAAAAGTCTTAATTATATTTTTAGCCCCCAGGAAGCGACCTTTGCCCAAGGGGTCGCTTCCTAAAACTAGAAAAGACATCCCTGGTGTCTAGTGGGCTTTTCTGCCCCCCCCCCTGGGAGCAGAAACAGCGACTTATGCGACCGATCTGCCCCCAGGGGCGGCAGAAAAGTCTTAATAAAATGTTTGGCCCCCAGGAAGCGACCCTTGCCCAAGGGGTCGCTTCCTAAAACTAGAAAAGACATCCCTGGTGTCTAGTGGGCTTTTCTGCCCCCCCTGGGAGCAGAAACGGCGACTTATGCGACCGATCTGCCCCCAGGGGGGGCAGAAAAGTCTGAATGAAATTTTTCGCCCCCAGGAAGCGACCCTTGCCCAAGGGGTCGCTTCCTAACACTAAAAAATACATCCCTGGTGTCTAGTGGGCTTTTCTGCCCCCCCTGGGAGCAGAAACGGCTAAAAAAAAAATGATCTGCCCCCAGGGGGGGGGGGGGGCAGAAAAGTCTTAATAATTTGTTTTGTCCCCAGGAAGTGACCCTTGCCCAAGGGGTCACTTCCTAACACAACAAAAATAGATCCCTGGTGTCTAGTGGGGCATCCCTGCTCCACGATCGCGACGCTGTGCGCGATCGTGAAGCAGGAATGCCCAGCATTGAGACATCAGGGGAGAGGAAATATGCCTCAAGGCATCCCAATTCCCCCCCCCCGCCACACCTTAGTGAAAAACCTACCTTCTCCGTTGGACGCGCTGGAAGAAATGAATTCCAGCGTGTCCAACGCTTCCTGATGACGCCGGCACGCGCTGTGCGCGCTGACGTCATGGGGAAGCATGGGGGGGCTCGGGCTGCCAACCCCCCAATTGGTCACAAAATCGAGCCCCCAGGGGGGGAGCGCCAGCGCTTCCCCTAGGGGCTGTGCTCATGACGGAGCGGTTCCGTCATAAGCACAGCCCAACCGATGCTCATGACGGAACCGCTCCGTCATGAGCATCGAAGGGGTAAAGAATTCGCATTTCCTGAGTAAACCATGGGGAAGAAATTTTAGCTCGGGGTTTACAGGAAAGTTTTTTGGGGAGGGTTATGTCAAGTGACTCTCCTATCCATTTAGAAAACTCTATGTCGGCAAGCATAGGGTTAGAGACAAGATTAGGGGGGGAGCGCTCTAGGTTTGTCTTCCATATTTCTGGATCTAAAGTCGCTCAGGAGCGAGTGGGTTTATTAGATGGAGGTTTAGAACGTAGGGTGTTAAATAATTGCCAATTTAGCGATATTAAGAAATGGTCAGACCATGGTACCGGGGTATGGTCTGAGATAGTGAGATCATTGATGTTGGAAAAAATAGGATCTAACAGGTGGCCCAATGAGTGGGTCGGTCGTCTGCTATGTAGCCTAAGCTGAAGGGTTTCAAGGTCTGCTATCAGGTCGGAGGCTGGTTTAAGTTCCCCTTTGTCAAAATGTATATTCAGGTCTCCTAGGATCATGAAAGTGGAGTGAGTAGCGGAAAGTGTGCAAGCATGTTCCATGAGAGATTCACTGAACTGGCCCATGGGTCCTGGGGGGCGATAGATATGAATTCCAGATAGAGATCTACATGGGGAGACTTGAATGGAAAATAAGATGTTTTCACAGTCACGGAGGGGGCTGCCCTGCATTCGGCAAGACAGGTGGTCTTTATAAATTATGGCAATACCCCCTCCCTTCCCTTTAGAACGGTCCACGTGTTGAATTAGGAAGCCGGGGGGAAGGGAATTGACGATGTCTGGTACGGAGTCTGGTCCCAGCCAGGTTTCTGTTAGGAAAAGGACGTCTAACTTATGATTTTCTAAGGTATGGTAGATTTCTATTGAGTGCTTGGGGAGTGATCTGCAATTAATCAAGGCCATGTGCATAAGGGTGGATGGGGAGAGTTGAGACACGGTGGGTGTACATTTATATGGACAATAATGGCAGTGGTTAGAGGAGCTATCCCCGATTATAGAGTGTAGGCATGAGCTTTTTACCTCTTTGTTCAGACGTAGCAAAGCATCCCTTGAGTATCTGTGTGTAAAGGGGATGACATTATTTATAGTGTCTGGCTCTGTGCTCTGCCTAGCGCGGACGAGCGCAGACGAGCTTGCCTTAAGCGTGCCGTCGGTGCGCCCGCTGCGCTTCCGGTAGAAGCACATGTTTTATGTGGTTGCTGGGGTGTGGAGGAGGGGTGTGGCCAACACAGGTAGGCGTGTCTCGTGGCCCAATGAGCCACGAAATAAATGCTTTCGTTAGGGGCAGGATGGCCACATCATTTTACATCAAATGCCTGTGAATAGGTTCTTGGTCACCTCACATGGGAATAGTAAGCACTATACAAATGCTACGATGCAATATGCTATCCTCCATGAAAATAATTTTGCTTCGTCCTATAATTTCACTTCCTAGATTTCACTGCTATCGCAAAAAGCCTACTCCCAATATATTCCCAAAACTCTGCAAGAACAATTAATTTAACATACCTTCAAACTAGAAAATGTTCTTTTGCCTTTTCTACCAAATGATTCTCTCCTAATCTTCCACCACCTGCATTCATTTCTCTGCCTGAGTGTAGCCTATTCTTAAATTGAATTACTCTTTGCCTTAAACTCTATTTCTACAAAGTTCCCGCATCTCGAATCCTATCTCATAACCTCTCCTTTTTGAAACCATACCCCTGTAACCTAACAATATCTAATCTTTTCTGGTCTATCTAAACTTCCTACCAACCATTTGTAGGAACTCACACTAATGATCATACCTAGCTCTTATTAATTTAACCTACACAGGAACCTGAAGTAAATTTATGGAAAGGTTTCTTGAGAGGTCAAGTACAATCCCATTAACCAATAAGAAACAGTAAACTATTTATAACCAATAAAGCTAGATTCAAATTTAACCACAGGTTCCAGAGTACTGTGCTACCTACAGTAAAGTGCAGGGGTAGTAAGCATCATAGAAATCAACTATAATGACAACACTATGTACATACACACACACACAATATAGGACATGCTGGTTTATTCTTACTGGGGGGTGGGTTTTCCCTGTGACATTCAACAAATATAGTGAATGCTCATCAGTAGCAGAACATTTTAGTTTGACATTTTACACTTAAGTGAATAATGCTCAACTTCTATTAGATTGGAGGACGACCAAAAGAATTTTAGATGTGTGACATCTCAGCTACAAACTGGATGAACTCAAGCTCACTAAGAAGTTAATAGAGCCAAAATTGAAGTTTTACTTTTGCCTATCCCACATTTTGGAATTATATGTGGGGAGTGGATCCTCTGAAAGCAACAACTCCACAGGTTGGGTCTGCAAGATATCTAGGAGCTACCTTTGACTTAAACTCTCCTTTCTGTGCATCTATTCCTTGCTGCCTGCCAAGGTGGTTGTAGGCATACAGTTGTGTATTTATGATTGATTGCCTTATAAAATGAATACAAATATTTGTTATATAAACTCTCCTTTCAAGAACATATGTTCTGTCCCTGAAGAAGGTATTCGACTTCAGCATAGGAGACCAGACATTCAAAACTGTGTAACCTCCAAACTGGACCAATATAATAAACTCTACGAAGGACTCCCAAATAAACTAACTAGTCATTTAAAGGTAATCCAGAATGTTCTTCTCGAGTACTTCTGAGTCTAAATAACTCTTGCAATATCTCACAACACTGCCTCGTGATTGAAAAGAGATGTAAAGGCATTTTGTTTCTGCCATGGGGTAGTGAATGGCCCTGGCACGGACTATATTCAAAGACACTTTAAACACTCACTGCTCTCTCTTTGCAATCTAGCAACACTTCTTTCTTTTTGCTTCCTACACCTGATTGGTGAGGCTAGTTGTCCACTCCTTTACCAATCCCACCTTTGAATCATGGAACCAATTGGCAGTCCTTCTTCCTCAAATTACTTAACATCGGGAATTCAGAAAATATCTGAAGAACTTCTCTTCACAAAGTAATAGTCTGGACCTCTGACCCTCTGTATTGCTTTTCCTCTAGCAGTCTATTGTCAGGGCACCCAATAGAGGAAATTCTCTGCACTTTATACATTTCCTATTCATTCATGTGTACAATAAATAAGAAAACGGTTAAGAGAGTTAAAAAGCAGAATAGGTGAATATGACTCACCAAACTGGGAGATCACTGAAGTGACGGTGAGAAGCAGTGGGTGACATAATATAAACTTTCAGTGTTCTGAATTTTACCACATCCCTACCCCACTGTCTCCAAGCCTCCCCCGCCAACATGCACACATGCACACAGAGACACACATACACATTTAGACAAATTTAAATACACCAAGCTTTATGCTATTCCCTTTGCATTGTAGCTGTAGTGTTTTGAAAATGGAGAGGTTCAAGCTCAGCAGAAGTCATCTGGGTCCTTAGAAAAATTGTACATATTTGACCCAAAAGAGACTTTGAAAGAATAACAAAATTCTATGGATGGGACTTGGGAGTTCCTCTTCCACCAGCTATGTCTTCCTTTGACTGGGTGGAATAAATCCTATAGAGGCTTATTGTGACACAAATGTAACAGCTCCCATGGGAGGTGTTAGTGAGAATATTTTCTAGCTTAGCATTTAACAAGACCCCAAGGAAAACTTCAGCACAACATCATGCTATGTCTTCCGGGCTAAGGCACAGAAATATATATCATTTGCTTCTTAAGTATTCTTTCATCTTAATGCTTAAAATGTAATTGTGTGTGTTTGTGCCTATGAATGCATCCATGCATTTATTGGATTTAATTTTGTTCTTAAGCACAAAACAGGCAGCATAGACTGCATATAACTTCACAGAAGTCAATTTTAATAGCATGTAATACACTAATGAAGATGGATTTACACACTTTTTCATACAAACATGATGTAGAAGTTAATATGGAGAGCTTACCCATAGAAACATATGGCAGAAAGTGAAACAGCAGCAGCAGAACACAAGTGAGGAGAGGGCCAACTCCACTGGCAAACATCATTAGGGTAAGGTTTTAGAGACATACAGCTGATCGGTATCTCCCCACCAAGGGGTGTTTCTGGTCTTTCCTGAATGATATTTAGGACATAGATACCCTGAGATTAAATGGGAGGCGGGTCCACATTGCTCATTGCAGAGCCAAAGAAACTGTGACAGGGCATGGTGCAGCTTGAAAAAAAGACATTTCCAGAAGACGTGTCTGAGGATTATGTAATGCTTGGAGGTCCTTGAGATGCTCCAATTTTTATCCCAGAAGGTGAGGAGATTATGCTTGCTTGTTTTTTGATGAACCAGGTACATTGATCATTTTTATTAAACTAACTGCGGTTAAGATGTAGCTATTGCAAGATGAACAACGTGGTCAAAATTTCAGATGCCTGAGACACGACAGATGGCATCGTGGAAGGAGGGCTTCAGGGGGGCAAGATGGTCCTTGAGCGTCCCCATAATATAACATTGTCAAAGCTATTGCCATTACAGTCTTGAAGTCATATTTAGGGTTGTAGCCTTTTAAACCTCAAAGTCGAGCCTTACTCAGCATCATGTTTATGTGTGGTAGAAGGTTTTGTCTCTTACCTAAGATTAAGTGTATTATCTAAGGTTGAGTTCCATATCTATGCAAAGAGATTGAGCAAAATGAATGCTCACAGTCTAAGACACACGATCAATGAAGAACTCTAACCACGATTGAACAGAAACATTAGAAAAGAGGTTGGTTGGTGGAAGCTCAATTACCTGTCTGTTTTGATGGTTTTTGGTTCTGTGACCAATGTTATCCATTTATCAGTGCATCCATGGTCTACATAACTGTAGCCAGAGGTGCCCCCTGCTAATAGATATCCATATGTGAAAAAGATTTCCTTTATCAATATAATATCCATAAATCCTGTCTACCGCCAACCCACTGGAGCTGAGAAAGAGTTGATTCATGGGTGATGTCTCGTGCTTTAGTTCGTGTCCGTGTTCTAGAGGGTATGTGTAGATCCACTGAAATGTATGTAGGTAGCAGAGCCTTTTCAAATACAAAACGTGAACTGTAAGCAGAATGGATTTGAAAAATAATCAGTTGGTTACTCTTGAATCAATGTCATCATGCTGCACACAAGTACTTTTTGATAGCTTCACTGTTTCTTATGAAAGTGTCCGCTTGATGGAAGTTAATCCCATGGACCCTGAGACAAGTACACTCTACTGTGATACACATCTGGCAAACCCATGGATAACTTGACCTGTAGTTGTTAAATGATCTGTAGAAGCAAAGAGTTATCATTCTAATTGTGTGTCCATGATTCTATTTATTCAAAATTTCAGACATACTGTCATGATTTAAAACATGCCAAAACATTTTGCTGTTTAGAAATGATATGAAAGTGCATGTCCAAGGACCATCTAACCACAGTTATATCCCATTCCCTTGCCCGCAGAGAAATTACTACATACTCTTTTTCCAATATGTGCAATCATGAAACACCCCCCAACACCACACATGGCACATCTGCATTTATATGTATTATTTCCATGATATAACATCTCTAAACAATCATATCCATATACACATACATATCCGTAATGAATAATTCACTATGATCTTTCATTGAATGTCTAGCTGACAGGGCATTCTGTTGAAGTGTCTTTAAAATTCCAGTTTTCAAGTTTCCTAGTTATAGAAACTGAGATCACCTTTGTGAACTATGCCATTCAGCTACAGTCTGTAGTTGATGCACTATCACATTTCGTTTGAGTACTTGGGTGTTTTACACAAGTTATTTCCTAGTTCGTTTTCAGTTTTCTTTGCTTTGTAAATGCTTTGATTTGGATGGCTATATATGTGTACAAGACTTTCCTGAGTTGAAACATCTCATTCTTCCTGCCTTCCAAATAAAATGTATTGAATTACAAAAAAAAAGTCTTACTGCTTTCTGAATAATGTCAGTAATATTCAGTGTTTAGTTAACACTTGGCAAAGGAAAAGAAACTCTTTAGAAGGTCAGTCACACGGAGGTGTACTGCTGTTTGCAATTGCAGCCATATCAGAAAGGAGAACAACTCAGGAGATCTCTTAGAAGGAAAGGATCCCATAGACACCCAGATACCTAAACTCATGGGAAGAATGACTGAATGAGGCGTGTCTTTCTTTGATCACAAGTGGGGTGGCTAAAGTTTGCCTGAATGGATGTAAAGGTGGAAATAAGAAGTCCAGGGAAAGAATCCTGACTAAGCATCTCCACATCTATTTTGGAAAACTGGGATATAATACTTTATTGTAAAGCACAGAAGTGCTTCAAAACATAGGTGGAGATTATATGCAACTTCACTTTTCACAAATGGGTTTCTAAAACTCCTCTTCCACCTCATGGACATCGTAATGCTGTTGTAACATAGAAAAAGAAAAGGTTATCTGTGTTACAAAAACTTCACAACTTTTTTAAAAGTGTTGGAAAAATCAGTTGCTGGAGGTTATGGCATATCTGTGCCAAATTAGAAGATTAAAAATGATGGCTACTATATATAACATAAAGTGAGTAGTCCAATCAGCAATGTTTAATTGAGAAGCTACCCTGCATATTTGGATGTTATAAGGTGGATGTGACATATCTGGGTTAATGATCACAACATGTATTACCTTGAAGTACTAAACTCAAACATCGGATAACATTACAAGCAATAAAATCAGGAAGGATATTGGTAAGGATAAAAAGGGGCAAGTATAATTATTAATATGTAAATACAATAGGGTAAGATAAAATTAGGTTAAGCAAAAAGGTTATGTTTATGGAAAAAAGGGGTATCAGATCATCTCCCACTTCCAGACCCCACTCTGTTGGAATGGTTTAAATGTCTTGGCATGACAAATTCAGATTGCAGGTGGGACATGTTTAGGTTTATATGCCTCATGAGGTTTGGCATGCTTTCTGTATTCATTTACTTCCTCTACTCATTTTATCTTCGCATTTCTTTCCTTTTATAATTGATTTTTCATGTTTGTAATGGTCTTTTCATTGTTTGTGTACTGTCACTTGGTCCTGAGGAAGGTCTTGTGGATTAAAGTCTAAGGAGACTGAATCTTCGATGATAAAGCCTCATTGATATAAAAGACTATGAAAATCACATTGGAAATACAAGATATTTAATAATAAGACAACTTATGGACTTATTAAGTGGCTTTTACACTATTCCAGACTCCATGGTCACATACTGTGATTGTGCTTAGTGGTTGTCATCTATTCGGTTTATGCCTTTGTACTGTGATTGTGTGTTTGTAATTTATGTTTTTATTGTGTCATCTGTGTTGAATGTACTATGTTTCTAAAAAACAATTCTATAAGAAACAAATCATTTGTGAAAAGCTCTTTCTTTTTGGCTAAATATGCCACAGTACGCATTGACTGTTTTATTTTAATTTTTTTGATAATCAATTTTATTAACATTTTTAAAACCAAGGACATATGAAGACAGCCAAGGAGTGTACAATATAGCAAAGACCATCATCAGCAGATAACAGGAGGCGTGAGCCAAGGAGACCGCCCATAAACACAATGTTTCCTGCAGGAGGAAAAGCAGCCAAGGAAAAGGAAAACAGACACAAAATTCAAAACAATAGATTTAACCATTTGCCCCATCTCTTCCCAAACTTTTCGGGACACTCTCTGGCCTCAAAAAGGGGCTCCTCTTGGGCCGCGCACCATTCCACCCCTCTGCTCCATTTACAAACAGTAGGAGGCTTGGCTTGGGACCAGGCAGCGGTGATATCACGCTTGGCGACCGCCACTGCCGTACCCAAGAAACGCTTGTCAGCCCGAGAGCCTTCCAAGCCATCGAAGACTCCTAAGAGGAGGTGTAGGGGGTCGTGGGGGACCTGCCAGCCCAAAGTGTGTGTAAATTCAGACTCTACACCCGTCCAGAAGGAGATGAGACAGGGACATTGCCAGACCATGTGTTAAAAATCGGCCGGGGCGTGGCCACAACGGGTACAGTCAGGTAAGGGGCGCAGGCCCGCCTTGTGTAGGCGTACCAGAGTCAGGTATGCTGTGTGAAGGTAGTAGATTTGAATAAGGTGTAATTTAGAGGAGGTAGTTAGAGTCTTGGGAGCCATTAGTGCGTCTCTCCAGTCTTCTTCTTCTAGGGGACCCACCCATCCCTCCCAACGGGCTCGCAGCGTATCTAAATTGGCAGGGCCGTTGTTCACCAGAGAGCGAAAGATCCACAACACTCCCCCTTTCCCTAAGTCGCCCATCATGACCTGCGCCTCGAGCGGGTTGAATTCAGGGAGTTAGGTACTGGGTGGGACTTGTGTATGGAGGGCGTGGCAGAGTTGCAAATATTTGTAAAACGGTGACGGGTAAAGGAAGTGTCTCTGATGCAGATCCGAGAAGGCCCGGATGTGATCACCAACCCAGACATCCCCGAGAAGTGTAATCCCGATACGGTCCCATTGTTGAAACCCTCGGAGAGCCGATACCTCAAGCACTCAAGTGCCATGCCACAGAGGTGTGTGTTGGGTGAGTTTCTTGTCCCATTGTGTGTAGCACAGGGCCGAGCACCAGGCCGTTAGGAATGCTCTGGTAATGGGTGGGATAGTCTGTGGAAAAGGGGAACCGTACAGGTAAGCATGAAGCTGAGGCAAGTCCATAGTCCCAAGCTCGGTACGGAAAGCCGGTTCAGACCAGACCCTAGCAAACCAGTCATGGATGACAATAAGCTGGGTGGCCAGGTAGTAGAGATGGAGGTTGGTCATCCCCATACCCCCATCAAAGGGAGGTATCTCACAGCGGGCTAGGGCCATACGTGGTCTGTCGCTCCCCCACAGAAACTTGGTAATTACCCCATCAAATTCGCGAAACCAACTACCTGGGAGATGAAAAGTAATGTTCTGTAAAATGTATAAAAAGCGGGGAAGGATCATCATTTTAAAAAGTGCCCCTCTGCCGAGGGGGTTGAGTGGGAGGGACTGCCAACGTTTGAGATCGGATTTGGATTTCGTGACCAAGGGGGTAAGGTTGAGAGCCCATTCCAGTTCAGGGTTATCCAGATCCCAAGATATTTAAATGATTGTCTCCGAGGGGGATTGTAGACTGCCAGTCAAAGCAGGATCGCGAGGGGTGAAGGGGGACCAAAGTGGACTTTGTTGGGTTGAGTCGTAGGCCCGAGACTTCCTCAATGGACCGGAGCACTTCCAGACAGCATGGGCCGGGGATCTACAGGTCAGCCAAGAAAAGCAGAACATCATCCGCATATAAGGCGATTTTGTCGGTCTGATGGGGGTCCCAAGACCACCCTCGGATCCGGGGGTCAGTGCGTATGAGGCACGCCAACAGCTCCATCGTGAGTGCGAATAAAAGTGGTGAAAGAGGACAACCCTGGCGAGTGCCTCTTCAGATGGGGAACGCCTCAGAGAAGGCACCATTAGTCAGGATCCTTGCTTGAAGGCTCGAGTACAGGACCTTAATGACGCACCGAAAGTGGGGGCCGAAGCCCATCTCGGTCAGAACATCCCCTAAGTAGGACCAGTCGACCGTATCGAAGGCCTTCTCCAAATCTATTAGCAACAGGGCTAGGTATGGGGTGAACTGGTGACGATGGGATAGGGCCATATGGAGGCGGCGTATGCAGTGTTGGGTGCCATGAGCAGGCATAAAACCGCATTGATCGGGGTGGATCAAGTCATGTAGCAAGGGGCGAAGACGTTGAGCTAGGACTGTAGCAAAATGTTTCATTTTGGTATTAATAAGGGAAATTGGGCTGTAATCCGTGCAAGAGAGAGAGGGTGGCTGAGTGTTTGGGACGACCATGATGGTAGCCACGTTAGTCTCCGAAATGAAGGACCCCTTTTTAACCACGTGTTGGAAGAGATCAGCGAGATGAGGAACCAACAAGTCCCGATATGTCGCATAGTATTCCTGCGGAAATCCATCAGACCCCGGCGTCTTCCCGGAATGTAATAAGGAAATAGCACACTGGATCTCTTCCAGAGTAAAGGGTAGGTCAAGATTCATCGAGTCGGATTGGGAGAGGCAGGGGAGTCGGACCTCCGCTCGTTCCAATAGGCCAGCCAAAGATGTCGTGGGAGGTTGAGCCGAGTAGAGCTGGGCATAGTACCCCACAAAGGCCTGGGCAATGGCTGAAGAGGTACAATGGTGGGTACCAGTAGCATCCCGAACTTCAGGGATAATTCGTTTAGCTCTGGGGAAGGAGACCAGGTTATGAAGTAGTTTACCGTTTATGTCTCCCCACCCATAGACACGGACCACAGAAGAGCGCCATAGCGTCTTGGCCGAGTCAAGGGAGATCTGGTGAATCTCCTCGCGAAGCAGTGCAAGCTGTCTGTCCGAGTGGGCATCCTCCACATCACCAGAGGTTGCCTCCAGCCGTGTGGCTTGTCAAGCGAGCGGTTTGTTCCACCCATTTTGAGTGGACTAGGCCTCTGGCCACCCCTCGTACGGTGGCTTTGCCGACTTCCCACAGTGTGCCCACGGAGGGGACTGAGCCCGTATTAGCCAAAAGTAGTATCTCAATTTTTTCGCAGGGGCATCCCTGCATCCTGCAGAAACCTCGCATTAAACCGCCAAACTAAGCGCGTCCCTCCGGAAGAAGCACCAAAACGGAGAGAAATAGCAGAGTGATCCAAAATTCCCAATGGGAGGAGAGAAACACCAGAGACCAGTTGGCAGTCGGTGGTGGGAAGAAGTAGCAAATCAATACGGGAATGGGTGTGGTGAGCCACGGAAGTGTGAGTGTACTGTTTCTCCCGGGGGTGCCAGAGCCTCCAGGAGTCACAGAGCCCGAGTGCAGATGACCAGTCCAAGAGGCGTTTTGAACAGGTGAGGCGTGAAGAGAGGGGCTCCCCGTGGCATAGAGGGTTGGCTGCAGAACTGCGTTAAAGTGCCCTCTGATTATGGTGTGGCCGTGGGGCAGGGTGCAGATCACCTCAGTAAGGCATTGGAGGGTAGAGGGGAGCATGGCAGGGGGAATATAAACTGAGAGGAAGTTAAAGACCTTTCCCTCAAGCCTGTAGAGGTGTGAAGGGGAGCCCGTGCCGGATCAGTATAGCCACCCCTTGGAAGCCCCGCGCGAAACCCGATTGCCAGACCCTGTTGAACCCATACCGGGCAAGGAAGGAGCATTGGGTTCCCAGGAGGTGTGTCTCTTGCAGGAGGAGGACATCGGGGGACTGACGCTGAGCGCTCCTAAGGATGGAAGTGCGTTTAATGGGGTCTAACAAGCCATTGGCATTCCATGACTGGATCTGGGGGACCTACCTTTTATGTGCATCTGGGGAGTGGCTGGCACGAAGTAGGAAGGGCCAGGGGAGATCAGGCAAGAGGACACAACATGGCCAAAAGAGGAGGACGGGACTGGTGTCTGGCTATGTACCTCCCGTTGGTGAAGACGTTACGTGTGTGCAGTGGGCTGTCATGGACAACAAAAACCAACAACGTATGCAGAGCTGCATACAGTGACTCAAACGGAGTCAAACTAGACTGTTTTCTTTTTAATAACTCAGTATGATACACTAATATATCAGTTATACATTGATTGTTTTCTTGATTGGATGTCTTTCACCCATCTCTAAGATTGCTTTTCTAGTGTTAATACCCATTTGCTGGGGCAATATTGGGTTGCCATGTGTGTTTTTGCAGAGCTCCTCTACATTGGCATTCTGTTGCTCCTGAGAAAAGCTAGGAAAATTAGAAAACTCCTCTGCAAACAGAAAGCCCTAGGTGAGTGTATCTGAGGACAAAGAGATTGGTAATAAAAGAGCACATTTTCTTTCTCTCCATGGTGAGTTTCACCTCTAAAGTGCCATCCAAAACTGCAAACAATGATAGAATGTGGTTCCTCTGGCTATTTTATAGACATCACAATCAGGTTATCAGAAGTAAATTCCCATGCAAGAAAGGGTTATGGCAGAACCTATTTTTGGCCTTAATGGAAGTGCTCCATGCTCTGATGAAGTGCAGTGGGAGACTAAATCCATCCTAATGAATGGAGCCTGGTGATACAACCTGTTTGAGTTGTGTGTTGTTAGAGAGACTGTGTGACTGCTTTATTGTTGGGTGCATGTGTTGAGATAAGATCAGAACCATTTAAAGACTGTGCAACTGAATCCCATCTATTCTTCTAGAGTTTTCCAGAGCGAGGAATGGTTCACATGCAGAGGACTTACATTTTTAGCCATTATTACCTAAACTTGTCGGAAGCTTGAACTAGTAGATAATTTGAACCAGACATATGTATAAAAGGTCCACACTTCACCTAGACTATGCAGAAGCTATTGCCATGTAGTAGGCAGAATGTTTTAGCTAAAATCTTGGAACAGGTGTTGAGTGCTCAAAAGTCACATCAGCTGGAAACCTATACATGCGGACAGGTCTTTGGGCCAGAAATAGGAGCTGAGCTGGCCCTGTTGGATAGAAAGAAACAACTGCATTGCCTAGCAGGATATAAACAAATTTGCAAAATTAGGCAACTGGTTTGAAAAGCAGTATATTATATATATGAAATGGCACAATATACCAACAATAGACTTGGGGCATATGTCAAGCCCCTATCGCCACGGGAACATCACTTTCTGCGACATTCCTGTTGCGATAGGGGCTTTGCCTTATTTACAACGCAGCTTTAAGCAACTTAACATGGCTTAACGCTGCTTTGTAAATAAGGTCCCTTTCAAGCTATGCTTAGCTTGAAAGGAGAGGGCAATGAGTGTTGCTTTGGGCATTCCACCGCAGCACCCATTGATTCTGAGGCTGCCTCCTGTTTACAAGGGAGGCGGAAATAGGAGGCAGAGCCAGAATTAAGACCAGTGAAAACCTGGCCTTACCCTGGCGCAATGAGGAGAAATGTTTCACTTCTCCTCGGTTTTGCTGTTTTCATGTTTGCTGCCTTGTGCAGCACACATGAAAGCAGCAAAAGGCCAATGATTGTTTATGTACAGGAAGGTCCCCCTTCCTGCATATAAACAATACTTTTTGGGAAATACCATTTTGCAACTTCTGTGTGTGCTGCATTAAACATCAGTTCATTATTTATATAAGAAATTGGGTTTTAGTTGTGAAGGATCTGAGTCCTTCACTGGTAATACACCCACAACGCTTCCCTCCTCAGGAAAACATTACCCTACTACAAGACTTGACTCTCTCAGGGTAGCAAAGCAGAGCAGTCAACGCCCTACTCAGTGGAGGTTGTTTCGGCTACTAAGCAGGCTCACTGGTACAGAACAATACTCAATAAATCATTGTCCTGTCGGTGCCATCATTGTAAAAACAAAGTACTTTATTACACACACACAACTAAATACTATCCATACATTTACAAATATGCACCCCATAGGTAGATGGAAAAACATTTGGTGACACACTCAAAAGAGTTAAAACCCCCAGCAAGCCCTCAGAGCAGTAAGCAAAATACTCCACCTATACTAAACACAATGTAAGAGGATGTCATCAAAAAAGCTGGTCTACTGGTTTTGTCCAGGTGTTACCGCATTAATAAAAAAGCTAAATTGTGTTAATTCCAACCACTGAAATCAATTGGAATGTTACCAACATTCAATAATATACAATAACACGTATAACCTTTCATTGTCAACTAAGAATTAAAGCTGTATTAACACATACACAACAGTCCTATTTCTACTTTTTACCATGGTGCTGTTGAAGTCATAGAACAAAGCCCAGAGAACAGCAGGGAACGCGGAAAGCAGACAGTTCTCATGTGAAAGGCACAAATTCTTGCAAAATGAAGGCATGTAGTATCGTGCACAAAAGCAGCCTCATGGCAGCGAAGCTCATGCTAACTTAGCAGTGTTGACAGTGAACCTACCCTCCATACAACACCCTCCGTCTGGTAAGGCCATAGTATGTAGACACAGGACGAAAACCAAGATCAAAAGGCGAGCAGAGTTCAAAAGTGCTTTCATTTGTGAAAAAAATGAAGAGAAAAAAAACATTTAGGGAAGAGAAAAGAAATCGAAGAAAAACTTCTGAAACATAAGAACCTGCGAGATGCCTTTGGTGCATTAGCGAAATCAATCCATCAGAGTGTATGATCAAAAGAATGCAACTCCGTCCAAAAGGACATCATTGTCGTTGGTAGAAAAAAGGGATGCCATCCAATTCAGCAAGCTGAATGAACAAGCGTGCTCCTCACAGTCGGGTGCCTCCATGAGCATTGCTGGATAACTTGTGTGATATTCGATGTAACTTTGAAGCAGGATATTCTGTGCAGCTTCACAGATATCCCATTCAACCAAGACTGCAAGTGCAGCCCCACGCGTCATGAGCCCAACCCCAGAACTGTCCAGCTCATGGGCTATCAAGGGACCCATCAACTGGTCGAAATTCGGGTCTGAACATGACGTATTGGAGAGGCATAAATACAACGGCCATGTAAATGGACATCGCAAACAAGAGAAAACTGGTTGCACGCACGTGAAGTAGGCAAAGCGGAAAGACAACCTATAAGTCACGATGAGTGTTGCCAGTGGTAATGTACCGAAGCATCCCTGCATACGGTCACAGAGCAATTGCAGCCAGCCTCGTCTGTGCCGTACTACAAGAGGAGCAGCCATTGCGCAGCAGGCACATTAGAAGCATGATTCCAGCAGCTAATGCCAGTAATAAAGGAAATAAAAGCGCTTTTAGTCTGCTCAATTTGTTGAAATCTGTTTTCAAAGTTGGGATGGAAGGCCAAATCGCGCTATCGAGCTTTCCATGCCGGGGAGGAAAAAGCTCATTTTTACAACACTATGGTAACTTCCACTGCGCTGTTGAGCAGAGTCACCACCCAAGTCCAATCCACTGGCATATCTCGCTGCTAAAGCGGCAACTTTCTTCTTTTGAAATGGTGGATCAATCTGAGGCTGCTCCTCTGATTTGGTTTTAACGTCAAACTGCCGAGGCTGATCCTGTCCCTGTTGCGTCGATGGTCCTTTGCCACGACCTTGTCGGTCTCCAGCACTGAGATGAGAGCCTGATGTGTCCTGTAAAGAACGAGGAGAGTGTTGTTCAGGGACTTGAAATCTATTGGGTGACTTAAGCATCGCGGGGTCGCACAAATCATAAGTACGTTCAGAAGTGTCAGGGGCCAGATAACCAGCACGCGACCCCTTCTTCTGTTGCTGCTGCCCCTTATTTTTATTCTTCCAATTCTTTTCAGAAAAGAATGGTTTCCCATCCTTATCGGATTGAGTTTTCTGTGCTTTGGGTTGCGCCTGCGCTTGAGAAAAGGGTTTAATCCCCAGACTATTGCGCCCTATAGTTTTGTAAGCCTTTGCTATAATCTTCGGTAATTCACGTAGCCTGTCTACCTCCGCCACGGCCTAGAGGCGGTTAGCCACCTGAAAGCTCATGGCATACCCCTTTACATTAGCAAGGATCATACAACATCGAACACTGCCACTAGTAGCATACCCAATTCCACAGCCGCTTCGGCTCTGTGCTCATCTTGAACACGCTTAATCACGGACGGAGGTACAGTCATGGAAGGGGTGCCGAAGCACATCGAATATACAGCAGCAAACACTTTACGCCAAGAGTTACAGTCAGATAAATCAGGAACCAGATCTTTTGGTAAGCTTAATGTCAAAATCCTGTGTTTTTCCACAGAATTAGCATTGGGAAAGACTGCTTTGAGCTGCCCAAATTTTTCGGCAAGCCAATAAGAAAACTCTTCCTTATTTTGGGGACGCTTGTCCATTACAGAATTAATCACGACGGGTCTGATGCTCACCACCCCAGGCCCCGCCTTCTGTGCTGCAGCCCTAGGTGGACCCACCTGGAAATTGCGTGAAACAAACAGCCCTAAGTATGCATTTCAACAAGGTATGCAACATACGAAGCTCTAGAAGTGTAGCAGTTGTAGCATAACGCGGATGTGGAGTATAGCCAGCCAAAACAGGCCAGGTGACCCCATCAATCGATAAGGGGCCCAAACAGTGAGCGGAACTTCAAGGGACATGTAAGGGTGATAGCCTACAGGAAGGGCTGTGGCAGTATATTCGTGAAACAGATTATCCATTCCGTCAACCGCCGGAAATGTGACCCAAGAATAAAACACCTTGAAAGGATAAGCTGCATTCGCCTCAACTACAAAAATGATCGCAACTCCAGTGTCATGTTGAGCCAAAAAGGCTCTGACAGCAGCCCTATTTTGCGGCGGAATATTAACAGCCGCCATGCCCAAAAAAATAGAGAAAGACAACGTATGCGTGGCAGCACAATAGTGAGTATAGCAAGTAAATGTAAAGACCTTTTAAAATTCAAGCTTGAAAAACCTATGAAGTGTTTGTTTAATATAGGAGGATACACCATTGCAACTGTCTCCAGAAACAGAATTGAGGGGATTGTGGACAAGCACAAGCACTACTCAAGCGTCTTGCAGATAAGAACTAGACCAAACGTTGGCGGCACCATGTTTTAGGGATTCTGCACCTATACAGAACTATGCGCAGGAAACCAGGACCTCGGTATATAGTGGTGTACCAACCTATCACCTTATTGCCCAAAATCCCAACAACTGACTAGCTATCGTGTCTCATTCATTCTCCGACCAATAGCGAAGCTACCAATGATTAGACAGCCCAGAACACAACACTCCCAACTCTCTCAGGAATCGCTGTATAGTTAAAAATGTTTATTTTAACTAGCGTGCTATATGGTACAGTACACGTGCCATTACTAGCAGCAAAATGCATTAACACAATACCGTTAGCATTGTTACAATTCCATAGAATACAAAAGGTGATGTCATTTCATAAAGACAGTGGAAAAGGGCTATAGTACGTAGCCACCCTCCCCGTGATAAGATATAGTTTATTATAAAAAAAGAAGATCTATGGTGTTGGAAACCGGGCAACCGGGTTAGCAGTCACCAGGTTCCCAGCACAATGGTAGCCTGGCTCGAGCGGTTGGGGTCAGGCACCGTGTTAAGCGTACGTCACACCCTCACAATAACCATGCGTTCATCCGTTCCAAAACGACACTACACCGTAAAAATAATGCAAGTCAAATTGAAAATATATATGTCTTTATCTTATTTTCTCTTAGTTGCAGGTTTCATTACATAAATACAATACATTAAGACTTTCCTTAGAAGAGCAGGTCAAATAAATAATACTACATTGGAATTTCAATAAATAGGTTCAGGTCATAAATAAGCAAGGAATAAATAGGGTGCGACAAATACAGATGGCAAATAAATACAGTCAGACAATAAATATAGTGCAGGAATAAATAGTGGATGACAATAAATAAAGCACCTCAATAAATAAAGTAAAACAATCAATGACAGTGACAATTCAAATCATTTACATGCGGTCACTTGGTCTTCCTTTGCCCATACACAACTTAAGGACACTTGGATGGCATGGGGGGTGTCCCACCTAGGTTGGTCAAGGCTGGGGCCTAAGCTGAGGCAGAACAAGGGTAATCTACAGATCTGGCCCTCCAAACTACACAGCTCTTTATGTAGGTCACTGTACCAGTCTCAGTTCACCCCTGGCACTCTCAGGCTGGTTCTAGCACCCCTTTAGCCCCTAGAATGGTCTTTTAGGGCTCCACAGGGCCTTAGACGCCCCCTCTACCACTTACTGTCCTTTTTAAGATGATCAGCTCCACTCGGCACCGTGTCGACGCCGTGAGGCGGCTCCGGTTCGATGTCGCTGGACGGTCTCGACTCGATGTCGCTGGGCGGTCTCGACCCGATGTCGCTGGGCGGTCTCGACTCGATGTCGCTGGGCGGCCTCGACTCGATGTCGCTGGGCGGTCTCGACTCGATGTCGCTGGTCGGCCTCGTTTCGATGTCGCCTTCCGGCGTCACAGGGTCTCGGACTCCCCACTTCCTGGTGTCTCCAGAGTGCGATCTCCACTCCCGACCTCCGGCGCGCTTCACCTCTGTTTCTGGTGACTCCGGTGGGCGGACTTCACTCCCCCGTCGACGCCTCACCTCGACCTCAGGTGACTCCCGACTCGACCTCCGGCGCCTCTCCACGATCTCCGTCGGCGCCCTCACCTCGACCTCGGGTGACTCTCCATTCGACCTCCGGCGCCTCTCCACGACCTCCGACGGCGCCCTCACCCGACCTCGGGTGACTCCTTACTCGACCTCCGGTGTCTCTCCACGACCTCCGTCAGCGCCCTTACTCGACCTCTGGCGGCTCCGGGAACGACGTCTGCTTTCTGTCAGCGCCGCTTCTCGACCTCAGGCCCCAGGTCTCCAGGCTTCTCGACGTCAGGACTCCAGGAGGACACTGCTGAACAGGTCAGGAACTTGCTGTTCTTTTTCTTTAAGGCCTGTTCCAACTTTTCAGTCCTTTAAGATGGTTCTTCTGGTCTTGATCCCACACAGGGCTCTAGGTTGGGCTTGGTCAGTAGAGACTAGCATCAAGGGTGGGTTTCTGGACCCCACTCCAAGCACTGGTTTCCACCTCTGCTGCCTTACTCCGACCTCCTTCTAACTCTGTCCTCTCTCTTCTCTTGTCAGTTGCCAACTGCCACTCTGAGATGGCCTCCCAACATTCTAAACTGCCTCTCACGGTCACAGGGTTCCAGAATGTTACGGAAGGTTCTAGAAATCTCCAGTGGGTTCTGATGATGTCACAGGTGACAATGGCTGGCCACCATTTTGTGTCTCAGGCCCTCAGACAGAAGTTCCAGGGGTAGGGAAAATGGCTCCCTGACCCTGCATCAACACTAAAAAGTCTGGTGGTTCCCAAAAAGGAAAAATTATAACAGGGTTTGAGGCAAAAGTGGGACAAAATAAATAATGATGAGGAGGGACCACCCAAAGGGCTGACAGGTCTAATTATGGGCTTCGTCAGAAGACCCCATACCTCAAGGCATAGATGAAAGGTTTACATCTCAGTACCAGCACAGTTCTTCTCTCTGGAAAGTTCTTTCTCCAAGTGCGTGAACAACATGCGTTGCTGCAATATTAAAGCACACGACTTTCAGTAGTGCAGCTGAGTGTCATGTTATGTCTAGGTGCGAGGGACTGACCAGAATAGAATAACAAGAGGCGTTGTTTATCGACCTTGTACATCGTGTGCAGACTAAACCCCAGAGAACAGCATAGAACGCGGAAAGCAGACAGTTCTCATGTAAAAGGCACAAACATAGTCTTGCAAAATAAAGGCATGTAGTGTCGTGAGCAAAAGCAGCCTCATGGCAGTGAAGCTCATGCTAATTTAGCAATGTCGACAATGAACCTACCCTCCATACAACAAAACATTGAAAATATATCCCAGGGGCATTAATATAACACTGATTGGAAGACTCAAGGTGATAGTTTTGTAACTCATTCTTGAGGTATCAGCTGAGGTTTGTTGCACAGCCCAAATGTTCTGGCAGCCCACAAAATGATTATTCAACAATTGATGGCTCCTCTGCTCTTCCTTAGGGCACAACGAAGAGCAAGCTATGCAAGTTTGAAAGCCATCACAGGGGCTCATTGGGGACTTTCCTGGCCTAGGCAGGGATTATTTGATAAGCGGCTTTGCTACTACTCCAAAAACTGAGGACTTGCACTTTAAAATGTATCGAGGCTTGGTGGTCCTACCTTGTACCTGGCGTGCATCTATTGCTGGAGCTGCTCAGGGAGCACACTTCTGCACATCACTGCTGGCTCTTACTGACCTGACATCCTCCTTCTCAATTCCATTCATGCCTAAGTGGGTGGAGGAATGTCAGCAGTGGGCCTTGAGCTTCGCCAGACAAAGGCACGAGGAACAGGGGCAACACACCACCACAAGAATGGAGCCTGCCTCTTGGAAACGGGTTCTCAGTGGTCATAGATTTTCTAGTTAAAGTGGCCCAAGAATGCCTGCTCTCCACATTAAATGAAAAAAAACATGAGGATACATGTAGCACCAGGAGTTTGACCCTCCCTTGGGGTAATATTAGGATTTTTTAGCACATTTCATGCCTGATCCCCTGGGGGACAAAGTTCAAGCAGCAATTTTCTTTGGTCCAGTAGGGCCAATCTTATATAGAAACAAAGTAGTTTTATTAGCACTCTTAACCCCTAAACTTAACATTGATTTCTGGGGCTTTATTTCATGCCCCTGCTGCATGACCTGTCCTTTGCCTCGGCTTCTGGCACCTGTTTACACCCAGTGGCATCCTCAGCAGTGCGACCACAGCATCCCAGAAGAATACCTTCCTGATGTACTCTTCAAGCCCCTTACCTATGAGTTATCAAAGGGCACCTGTGTTTCAGTGGTAGAGTTAGTGGCCTTACTGATGGTGTTTACCCAACTACAAAACCAGTCCTCGGAAGATTGAGGGAAACAATCCATGGTTCCCCAAGCAGGTCCATTCTTTTTCCATCCCTCAAATGGTGAAAGGGGCCAGCACCACTGGCTCAGCTGAAACACTTCCTGTCCCTGGGTGATAGATGAAGTCAAGTCCGTCAATCAAATCTTGCAGTGGCATCAGATGTCTTATAATTCCAGCGGGCATGTGTTTACCATCGTTGCTCCAACATCCAGTGAAGTCTCCACTCTTTCTCCTGTGAGCGGTGATAGCTCCTCTGCTAAGATGAGGGGTGTCGCCCCACTGCTCACTGAGTGAGCAATTAAAAATGGAAAAATAAAATAACAACTTAACTTTATTATCATTTTATTTAAATGTACTGGCTTGGTTGGGGGTGGGGCTGGGCTGGTTAGAGGGGGAGGAGTGGTAGGAAATTCTAAAGTGTGCATGACATTTTGGCCAGCCACTCGCATACCGGCCAAAATGTCATGCACACTTTGCATGTTCTCCACCCAGGGTCTTTTGTCCAGCCTGCAGCTGCCAGAATCAAGGCATCTGTATGTGCTACCAAGCCCATAAACAGGTTTGCACATAAATGTGTGACCTTAGAATTCAGGGCTGTGCCTTGAGTTGTTGAAACCACTCCTTTTTGAAAAGGAAGTAGTTGTTGATAAGAATCAATTCAATCATCTTCAGAAACACTACATTGTGCTCATCATAATTCACTCTCTGTTTGGATAGAAAAATGGCCATACATCCATACTCTTTCTTAATTCAAGTGTATAACGATTCCACATCTAAAGTTGCTCACCACATGGAACCACCCACTCAAGGTATTCAAGTTTGTTTAAGATAGCCATGGCGTTGCTGACAAAAGGGAAGATACACTACCAGTGGTTTCAGGAAGGAGTCCACAAAGTGTGACATATGTTCTGTAAGTGAACGTATTCCTGAAATGATGGGACGTTCTGGCGATAACCACCTTTTCTTATGTACCTTGGTGTAGACGGTAGAGACAAAGAAACCTAGGAGACTCAACTTTCAGGAGATGAAATTCTATATCCGATAGCAAATCACAATCTCTCCAATTTTTCAACTTCTCATTTAAATGTATTCTGGCAGCAATGTAAGAATTCAAATGTAACTTTTGGTAAAAGTTTGTGCCACTTGGGCTAGCCTCCTCAATTGAGGACACAGAGCTGCTGTTGACGCTTGAAAGGCTCCCTAAATCAGACAAATGTGAGGCACCTAGCTTGGGGACAGTTACGTCATCAAAACTCAAGGCAAACATAAAGATTCTCCAGTTTAAATAGTTCCTTTCATCCATAGCAATTTTAATCATCTTCGTCTCCTTAACTGTTTTTTAATGTCGTAGAATCTGATCCCTCAGAATCGGATAGTATTTTTCAGTAGCTTCTTTCAAGTTTAAATCTTTAATTTTCCCTGCTAAGATCTTCATTTCTTCTCTGAGTTTAAGTGATTTCCTCTCTGCATGCATGTTGGATAAGTATCTTCATCATGATAAAAAAAAGTGTTGAGTAGATTCTCCTCCTATTCTTGCAATAAATCTGGATCCAATTCGTTAAAGTTTGGAAAAAGTGAGGTTCCTCAATCCCCTTGGGACTTTCTTATTCTCAAGACATCTTTTTAGTGCTACTAAGTCCAACCATTTAGATAACTAATTTTTCTTGACTTTTTCAAGTTTATTAAACTTTGCTTGAAGGACTTCTTTACCAGTGCCACCCAAAATCAAGGTGCTGTAAATGGCACTTTTGGAACCAAACAAATCTCAAAAAGACAATTTGGAGTTAAAAACCATCTCAAAATGACCGTTCAAATTGTTTTTTTGTGCAAAGAGTCCTTTTTTAAAACTTTTTTTTCTAACTTGTAGGAAGTACTCTAGAGTCTCCAACTCAGCTTCCTATTTCAGTACAGAAGGCTCCTCCCAGTGCTTTGTCCATCTCCTGGTCACTTTTCATTTTAATTTGGAGCTGGAAGGATCAGTCACTGTGTCTGCTGCATATATGCCTCTGGATTTAAGTACTTTACATTTGAGATTTCACAAGTAAGTTAAAAAAACTGTTGTATAAGAGTTTTGTTTGTTTGATAGAGGACAGTAAAGGAAATATGTTGCACAGTTTAGTACATTCTCTCCATGTTATTTCTTAAATTTGCAATATTCTTTTAATTCACTATGTGGCCTAGTCTGCCAATGGGCATTCCAGCAAGTAGGCCCAGTATTAGTCGTCGGTGCATGAAACAACTGTTTCTGTGGTGTCTGTTAAACTGAAACATCATTTAGGGCATGGATAACATTGGTTTCTAAACAGTGTATAGGTGGAGTAATACCTTTTGGAGGATGTGTTGTTGTAAAACATTTTAACCGTGCTAATTTTCGTTTTTGGCATTGCTGAATTAATGCTGTGTTCTCTGTGTTACCGTGCCTCCTTTGGCCAGTATGTTTGCCAAAGGGCAACATTTATCTTTTTTCCCCATGCCATGTGGCCCAGGGCCATTATGTTGATTGATTGAAGCTTTATTTCGATATAAAAACATATCATAAAAGCAATACATTACATCAATAGAAAAAAAACAGTTTAACAAAGCACAGTATAAAAGCCTACAGAATCAACAGTGGCATTTAAAAAAAAAAAAAGTAAAATGGTAGCCAAATTTTAAGAGCCAGTACAGGCCGAAGCACATTACTGTATCAACTGTTTCTTTGCAGTTCTTATCCTCCAAGCCCAGCCCAGAAATTTAGCCATACAGCAGGCAAAAAAGGGGCGGGCATCTGAACGCAATATGCGTAAGGCTTCCAAATGTGATCTTGTGCCCAGACTCCTACATAGGGGCTTCAACCATCTCAACCTAGGCACAGCATAGGCATGGCACTCAAACAACAGATGAGCTATGGACTCAACCCTTGAGTCACAGAAGGGGCAATAAGGTATAGTTTGAAATGGAGGTTTCCAGGTGGAAGTTAACAATCCTAAGGGAAGTACACCCACCCTAAATTTAAAGTACAATGCTCTGTCGCCCGAGTTATGGATTAAGACCAGATAAGGTTCTCTAAGGGGGAGCTCCTTAACTAGCAGGAACTGGGCAACAGATTTACAATGTTTAGGGTTGCACAATCTCTCGTTATCCACCCAAAACCAATAAGCCTTCTTTAGCATTTGTTTTGAAGGTGATGTTCTGTTGACCCAAGCGTCTCCTAAACCCAACTCATAAAGAAGTCGCTTAACCTCCCTGAGCCAGGTTACCTTATGCCAGCCTGATAGGGATAAGAGTTCGCTTAGGGCATCTGCATAGCTACTCAGTTCAGGGACGTTCCATATCCTGGCCCATAATAAAAGGGGGCGTAGCCTAGCTTGCTCGCAAATTGGGCGTGTACCTGCATCTAGCAAGAGGGGGATTGTAGGGGTACTGTGGGGTAACTTCATAAGATCTTTATGGAAGTTGTTTTCGAGGTGGGTTAAGATGTTGACTCTCTGTATGCCCCACAATTCCGCGCCATACAATGCTGCACTCACCACCCTTGCCCTGTAAATGTCTAGTAGTGCCCCAATAGGTTTTAAGGATGAGGCACGATGTTCTTTGAGCAGGGCCCCTGCAACCCTCTTATGGGTCAGAAACACCTTTTGGTGGTGCCCCTTCCAACTCATATAGTCGAATGCCTAGGTAGTCAAATTCTTTGACTTTTTCGAGTGGAACAGAGTCTAAAACAGGAGGGACAACAGATTTCCTGGGGGGGTTAAGAACAAGGAATTTGGTCTTGCTTATATTTATGGACAGGCCCTTGATGTCACAGAAGGCCTTGAAACTAGAAAGCAACTTTTGGATACCTGCTGGTGATTTTGAAATTAGGAGGGTATCATCCGCAAACAGGAGCGTAGGAACTTTCCTGCCAGCCAGGGATGGTGCATCTGACGGGTGTTGAAGCAGATGCACCACCACTCCGTTAACATAGAGAGAAAACAGAGTGGGGGCAAGCACACACCCCTGGCGGACGCCCCTATCTACGGGAATACAAGATGTTTTTTCCCCCTGGGTACCCCATCTAATCTGAGCAAAGTTGCTATCATGAAACTTTATGAGCAAAGCCAACAAGTAAGGGGGTATGCCCAACCTATCGAGGACATTCCACAATTGGGCTCGTGGGACCAGGTCGAAGGCAGTTCGCAAGTCTATAAAGACTAGATACAAGCTGCGAAATGTCTGCTCGATGGTGCCTATCCCTGTTCTAAAACCTGCCTGGAAATCTGACAGAACCTGGTTTTCTTTGGCCCACTGCAAGATCCTACCTAGTACCACTTTGCCCGCAACCTTTTGTGTTGAGTCAAGCAGACTAATAGGGCGATAGTTAGCTGGGTCGTCCCGGCAGCCTTTCTTAAAAAAAGGGACGACCTCAGCGCCCCTCCATGAGTCAGGGAGAGAACCTCCCAGCAGAGCCTCATTCAAGAGTGAGGCAATTAGTCTACTCCACAGTGATGGGTATTTCTTCAACAGGTCACCCGGAATTCCATCAGGACCTGCAGCCTTATTGGATACAATACAGCTGATTGCCCTTTCAACTTCCTCAGTGCTGAAGGGGCAGTCGTTAAATGAAATCTCGGCTGGAAAACTGGCAAGAAGACCCATGCTAAGTTGGGGAGCCCCCCGTGGAACAGAATACAGTTTGGAAAAGTGGGCAAACCAGACATCACCAGGGATATTACAGGTAAACTGAAGATCAAGAGGTTTGTCCCTGGCTCTCAACAGATCCCAAAACCCCTTGGAATCTTTCCTGGTACTTGCCTCCACTAGATCCCGCCAAAAACTGTATTCATGAGCCTCCTTAGCCTCAGCTACAACTTTGTTGTAAAGTTTCCTCGCAAGTCTGATATTACCTGGATCCTTGCTTTTCACTGCGGAAATGAGTTCCCCCTTAGCAACCCGACATTTGGAGGAATACCACTTATCTCTTGCCCTAGAAGCACCTTTCACAGCAACCCTCGCGCTGGTTTGGGATATAATAAACAGATCGCTTAATGCCACAATGGTTTCTGTGAATAACGGTAAAACAATTTGGCTGGTGACATCTAAGGCATCGAGGCGCGACCCCACCGCTAACATGGTGGTCCCTGCCTGAGCCATCCTTTCCTCATCCGCTGCTGCTTTAGCCCACTTTCGGCGCCTGCCACAGTTTGAAGGTACAAGTTCATGGGAGGTTTTCCACTTGTGGGGGAACTTGGCTAGGTTCCCGACCTGCCAAGGCGGAGTCAGGGTTAGAGAGAGAGGATTGTGGTCACTATCACAAGACGCTATAACCTCCATGTCATAGTGGAATGACCACAGATTGTAATTCAGCATGATATAGTCTATTCTGGAGGTATGTCCCATCCTGTTGTAGGTATGCGCACCCATAGGATCCGATTTGGATCGTCCATTAGTTGGTCTTAGGTCGTGTTCCAAGCAGAGTGCATTGATGTCTATCGCACTCTGCGTCCATTTAGGAATCGGGTTTAGGGTCAGGGTCGGAATACCTCTCCTTGTGTCCTCATCCCAAGTGTCCAGAATTTCCTCCCTAGCCAATGGTTCAAAGCAGCAGTTGAAGTCGCCTGCAAGAAGAACGTAAGAATCAATGCTGCAGGCGGCTAAATCACTGTTTAATCCTGTAGAGGATAGAGATGATGCCCCACCCCTGGCCCCCCTTAGATAGAGGTTAAAAACTTCTAACTTCCTTACCCCTGGGCATAGTATAGTTATCCTCTGAAGGTCAGGAGAATGAGTGGACTTTTGGCTTACACTTAAACCTAGTGCGATATTGACCCATATAAGAAGGCCACCAGACGGGCGACCTTTGCATCCATGTTGTTGGGAAGCTGGGACGAAGTAGGTCGTGAAGCCTACTCTGTGCCTGGGTTCTAGGCACCAGGTTTCCTGCAAGAGACAGATGTTATAAGGGTCCAAAAAGGCGTTCCATTCGGGAATTTCAAGGTTGCGGGCAAGCCCTGCCACATTCCAACTTATGATCTTTAACAAGGGTTCGGCTGGGGTAATCTGCCTTGAAGGGTTAACAGGTATAGCCAGACTGAGCACAGGTCCTGCTACCCCCGCAGCTGTTCTATTTAACCTATGCAGTGGCTCAATCTGGTGATGGTAGGGAGCCATTGCTGCATCGGTCAACTTCCTATCTGTTGGGACATTCTGAGTAGGTGGCAAGGGAATCATACGAGGAGAATCCAGTCGTTCCACTACGACTTGGGAGCCTAAAGTGCATGACGTGTTCAATCCCCCCTCTGTAGGTAAAGCAAATGGCATTCCCTCTGGGCCTAGGGAGCTAACAGCAGAAGGTTCAATCAACACAGGAAAAGATTCTGTGAGCCCTAGGACCTGTGGTGAAGGTGCTTGGAGAGCAGGTTGCCTTGGGAGTCAATCTACCTCCTCAAGACCACCAAACCTATTCGAGGTTGGGAGGCCATTCCAGTTTGAGGGGAAATCTTGGTGGTTATTAGGATGACTCCTCCAAGTGTGATGGTGTACTAATGACCAGTCCTCTTCCCGTGTATGTCTAGGGCGTGGTGGATAAAAGAAGGACAGTGGCCTAGGTATAACAAGAGAACCTTCACCAATGGGCCAAGTACGGATGTGGTGTGCCATGTGAGGGTCCTCAAAGGTCACCACTATACAGTCCCCGGAACTGGTTTTCCTTGTGGGACCCACCCAGGGGATTCTACGTACCATCAGGACTCTGCTTCTCCGGCCATTGGGAATTGGTCTATTCACATTAAGCCAATGCATTATCTTATTCTTCAGAGACCAGTGGTTCTCGTATTGTCCGTTTCCAATCTGGGGGACACCCGTCAACACAACCACATAATCATTGGCCTCTGGAGGGAGATCGATATAGCCCCCTCTAAAATTGTTCTTAGCAGGAGGGCCCTGGGTTGGTTGGTACGCCACTTCACTGGGAGGGGGTCTATGTGGGACGCCTGCATTAGGTTTGACTGATGGTTGAGGGGAGGGGCGCTTGGGAGCCTTAAGTTTGGGGGCGGTGGTAATATGATCCACACCCACGGTCCGCGGTTTGGGAACCGGCCGTACAAAAGCTGGTACTGGAGGGGGGGGTTGCGGGGCTTGTGAAATTAGGACTTGAGGTGGTGGGTCAACTACAGGAAAGCCCTGATTTTCTAGACTTCTCAGGCCGAGAGTGGCCAGGGCAATAATGCTCTTTTCCATCTCAAGCAAGTTATTCTCAATGCGTGAGAGTCTAAGATCAAGGGGGGAGAGAAGTTTCTTAAGAGTTTCCCAAACTAAACCTATAAATTCCCCTTCATTCCTTTCCAGACCCTCTACGTGTAAGCCCTCATCCTCAGCCATGATGGTGGAAGAAGCAGTGGCTGTCCCCTCTTTGGCTCCCTCACATTGTGGTTGTTCCCTGGAAACACACCCTCCTATAGCATTGGATACCGGTGCACTAATCAATTTCAGCTGTTGTGCAACCGCAATTTTAGCCTTCTTACGACAGTGAGCAGACCAAGAATTGCATTTTCTTTTAGGTTGTTTATCTTTACTAGTGATACACCTAGGTGAAAACATTACAGGGGTGGGGGAATTAAAACTAACATCCTGCTTGAGAGAAATGGTAGGTAGGTTCACTACACTATCCTGAGTCGGTGGCTCTAAAGTAGGGGAAAGTGGGGGAAGAGTCGGGGTGTGGTGAACATCAAGCTGCGTGACTACACAATGGGGAATGGCTGGACGCTCCGGGGTAACCGCGGTGGCTATGTGGCCCAGGGAGGATTTTTTTGAGAGTTTGATTACCTGGGACAGTCTTCTGGCGGCTGCCAATTCCAGGGAGACACGAGTCTGAAGTTTAGAAATTTCATGGTCTATGGCTATATTGGTACGGGTGATGAAATCATCCATGGGGCCATTGATTGGAGGGCCACCCTTGGCGGCCTTGCTCCGTGTTAACCTGGTGCACATAACTTAACAACAACAACAAGGGCAACCCCCTGGCTTAACAGTGGGGATGAGATGATAGAATGGTTTGTCAATTTAGGCTCAGACGAGGAAATGTTGGGAAAAGAACGAAAGAGGGTGGCCCAGTCCAGTCCTCGCAGACCTCGAACGGCCTCAAACGGCCCACTCTTAGCCCAGTCTTCGCCCCGGTCGCTCCCGCTCGCTCCCGTGCAGCGGTGGCTCCAGCTGGTTATCTAGGGGTGGGGCAGGGCTGGGGGCGTGGCCGGCAGGGAGAGCGGCCACAGGTGTGACACGCAGGGACTCCTGTGCAATGGAGTCCCTGCTGGGCTGCTCGCAGCCCTGCCGGTTCACGAGGGCTCAGTTCTTTTTCAGCTCGCCTCCCCACAGTGACTCCTAGCGCAGGGGGACCCGCGCAGCGGGTCCGGCAAGATGCAGGTTCCTCCCCTCAGCACGGGGCACAATCCAACGACGGCAGGCAAAGACTCCAGATCATCCGGGCAGCAACAGCAAGCAGCAAGGTTTCCCGCAGTGTTTCTAACACAGGCTGCTTTTATGGTGTCGGGGGGCGTGGCTGGCAGGGAGAGCGGCCACAGGTGTGACACGCAGGGACTCCTGGGCAATGGAGTCCCTGCTGGGCTGCTCGCAGCCCTGCCGGTTCACGAGGGCTCAGTTCTTTTTCAGCTCGCCTCGCCACAGTGACTCCTAGCGCAGCGGGACCCGCGCAGCGGGTCCGGCAAGATGCAGGTTCCTCCCCTCAGCACAGGGCACAATCCAACGACGGCAGGCAAAGACTCCAGATCGTCCGGGCAGCAACAGCAAGCAGCAAGGTTTCCCGCAGTGTTTCTAACACAGGCTGCTTTTACGGTGTCGGGGGGCGTGGCCGGCAGGGAGAGCGGCCACAGGTGTGACACGCAGGGACTCCTGGGCAATGGAGTCCCTGCTGGGCTGCTCGCAGCCCTGCCGGTTCACGAGGGCTCAGTTCTTTTTCAGCTCGCCTCCCCACAGTGACTCCTAGCGCAGCGGGTCCGGCAAGATGCAGGTTCCTCCCCTCAGCACGGGGCACAATCCAACGACGGCAGGCAAAGACTCCAGATCGTCCGGGCAGCAACAGCAAGCAGCAAGGTTTCCCATTATGTATATTCATTGTCCATAGGCTTGCATGTGCTCTTTGTTTTCGATGCCTTTTGCTTTTTGTTTGACCATGTGGCTGGCAGCCATTTTTTGTAGGCAGCCAGTGTGCTTTTGCCACAGGCCTGCATGTGTTCTTTGTTTGTGGCCATGCCTCCTTGCTTGCTGTTTGACATTGTCGATTGTTTGGTCAGTGGCCATTTTGTGTAGGCAGCCTATGTGCTTTTGCCATAGGCCTGCATGTGTTCTTTGTTTTTCATGCCTCCTGATTGTTGTTGTGACCATGTGGATGGTGTACACGATGATGGACGGAGTGCTGAAACTTTTCAACCACTCACCCTCAGTCAAGAGATCAAGGTTTATTCCATTGTTCTTTTGCTCACTATGCCACCCCAGTTTGAACTCTGCCTTATGGAAATCAGCCTTGACCATCTCCTCATTTTAACAGTCCTGCCTGAACTGCCAGGCCAGGTCATCTCTGGAGTGGAAACAAGCATCCGGGGACCGGTTTCGGAGCATCACGCCTCATCAGCCACACCAGCATGAATCCAGTGGCACAGCGAGCAAGTGACCCATGTCTGGGCATACCCTTTCCCATCAAGGGCGAACATAGCAAACACACGAGATGATGGACGGAGTGCTGAAACGTTTTAACCACTCACACTGTCGAGAGATCTGGATTTAATCCATCGTTCTTTTGCTCAATATGCACCCCCCTTTAGGACATAGCCATATGCAAATGAGTCTTGACCATGCTCCTCATGGCAACAGTCCACCCTGAACTGCCAGGCCAGGTCCTCCCTGGACCAGAAAAAAGCATTCTGGGACCGGTCTCGGGGTATCACCCCTCATCAGCCAGGCTAGCTTGAATGCAATGGCACAGTAGGCAAATGACCCACATCTGGGCATACCCTTTGCCACTTAGGGCGAACATAGCAAACATAACAAGATGATGGATGGAGTGCTGAACATTTTCAACCACTCACCCCAGTCAAGAGATCTGGGTGTTATCCATTGCTCTTTTACTCACTATGCCACCCCAGTTTGAACCCAACCATATGCAGATCAGTCTTGACCTTGCTCCTCATGGGAAGGGGTCAGCCCAGGTAATTTTGCTCAGGCAGACAGTGTGCTTTTGACATAGGCCTGCATGTGTTATTTGTTGATGGCCATGCCTTCTTGCTCCCTGTTTGACCATGTGGCTGGCAGCCAGTTTGTTTGTTATGCTCGAGGCCTAGCAGATCAATGTTTATACTAATGTTCTGTATGAACAGTGCATTATATATTATTACATACTTTTTTGCACCACTCCACCACGAGTAGTAATTCCCTTCCCCTAGTACATCAGCAGTTGAATCATATTTTTTAATTTACATTTTTATTTTTTTATCATTTTTTTACAACCGTTTTTAATTTGCACATTTTATTCAATGTTTTTATTTTATTTTCATTTTTATATTGTTTTTTTTTTACATTTTTTTAAAAACTTTTTATTTTACTTTTTGTCTAATTTTATTTTTCCCATTCTCCTAACATCTGGCATCAACCCCATGTGCTATCTGCGGCTCACAGTCGCACAACAGCATTCAGTTTTCTAGGGATTATTCCATTGTCAGTTTTCTTTTGTCACCAGCACCTCCCTGAGTGCCAAATCTCAGTCCCAACTTGATGCACATAAAACAAACAGTTACATCTATGTGTTGTTGTTGCTCTTTCTTATCCATGTACATGAAAGTTAATTTTGGTGTGGTTTTGCGAATCGATACACTGTATTATTAATTATTTATAACTTAAGTAACTGCTCTAAATTATACCACTAATTTAACTGAAACAATGCCACGCTTCAATGATGATCTTCTTGCTTGTTTGCTTTTAGGCGCACGAGAGACAACATCACCCACAGTACTGCCAGACAGAAGGCCTTTGCATGAAGTGACGCGTGACCACACAGCATAGACATCTCTTCAGCTTGGGAAGATAAGTGCCACTGCCAACTGACAGCTTCAAGATGGCCCCAAAGAAAGGAGCTGCCAAGAAAGTGGCCAGTGGAAAGGAGAAGAAGCCGATTTCCACCACTAGCGTGCTAGCCAGAACCTTTTTTGGCAAACGGGTGCTTGCCGCACCCACATCCAGGGAGCAAGCTGGAAGCAGCATCCCTGCATCAGTGGACCCACAGTAAATTAGACCCAAGCCCATGTCTGTCACAGAGGCAGCCAGTCTAATCACTGCAACACTGATGAGCAGTGATGTTGAAATGGACTTCTCTCTTTCACAAAGTAGTACCCAATCGTTACAGGAAACTAATATAAGTGGACAAAAACAGGCGCAACCAGCAATAGTATTTCCTCCCAAAGTAGGAGCAGTTCAGGAGATTGAGCTTCATGCTGAGGATGTAGGAGAAGGCACTCGTTCAGAAGATCCATTGCGTTCCAGATCTCCAGAAAGAAAAAGGAAGGTTACTCCACCATCTTCTTCTCCAAGCCCCCCTTCTGATGATCCAGACTACACTTTCATCCTGCCTCAGTCTGAGGCACACCAGGAGAAGCTGGGTAAAAGGAATGTTTATTAAAGGCGCATAGTTACGGATAAAGAAGAGGAGGAGATTGACGAGCAGTTCATCATGGCTGTTAGCCTAGCTCCAGTGGAGACATTACCCCATCTCACCCTGCTCTGAGGGATGTGGCACTGATACCACCATCACCACTACCAGCTGCCATATTTGCAAGGGTCCTGCAGCTACCTACATCCACAACCACCTCAGTAGAAATGGGCACTGCAGAGAGGCAAACGCCAAAACACCAACTTACTGCCAATTCATTCAACATTGCCACCAGCATCAGAAAGTGGACCTCCCCAGTTTGGGACTTCTTTATGGTTTGCAAGAAAGAGCCAACTTTTGACATATGCTCCATTCTTCATTTGAAAAAACACCACACAATCCACTGGGAGATGCACCTTAGCGGCCACAAAACTGCAAGTGGTATTGGTGAAAGGGGTGAAAGGCTGAGCAAGGAATCCGATCCTTTCACGGTGGAAGACATTTTCATTATGCAAATCAGCCCTGTCCCCAGAAGTGCAGTAGTATCGCCCACGTCAGCAACATCGCAATGGCACAAGACTCTAGACACCAAGACAAGAGCATACACTAACCCACTGAGATGCACATTGAGCCTAACACCTTCTGCTCTCAAAAGGTCACTTGCACCAGTGGCACCAGAAAAGAAAAAAAATATAGGCTACTATTCCCGGCATGTTTAGGCAGGAGGGGCAGCACAAACGCAACCACCGAATGGCACATTTGTACACCTCAAAGCTGGCTAAAATGTTAGCGCTGACCTCCTCCTTTATTCCTTTGTGGAAGGGGTGGGTTTTCCAGAATTTGTGGCAGCCATCTGCCCAAAATGAAAAGGTTCCCAGCCAGTCCTATTTTGCCAGAGGTGCTGTTCCGGCACTACATCATGATGTGCTGGAATTGGTTGGACAAGCTTTGCAGCAGAGTACTGTTCACACTATCCACTTGATTAGAGATATGTAGACATGTTGCCAAGCCACTGATTACATGTGCATCACTGCACACTAGATCTCTTTTGTGGGGGTGTGAGAAATGATATTTGCAGGTGTTGGCACAGCTGAAATTTGTAATGGAGCTCGGAAGCCAGCAGCAGTAGCAATATTTGCCACGGAGAAAACCCATACTGCTGCAAACATCTTGGAAGACTTTAACAACAAGGTCTTTGAATGTCTGTGAACAAGATGGCTTAACATTAGATTTGTTTGCATGGACAATGGCAGTAATATAGTTAAGGCCATGGCAGATGGTGGCTATTTCAGAGTCCTGTGTTTGGCTTACTGTGTCAACATCATTGCACAGAAAAGAAGACGCAGTCTGCAACCTGCAGAATCTGCACTAATTTCAGCCATTCTTTTAAAGCCTGGAAGCAGTTGAGGGTTATTCTGCGTGACAATAGAATTCGAGTTAAAGCACTCATACAGGAGTTGGTAACACGTTGGAACTCGACTTATTATTGCCCTTAAACTTAAATCCATTCAGGTACAGGATGCTACCTTTAGGATTCGATCTGATGTTTCCCAAGTCCCAGAGGACAGAAGGTGGGAACTGGGCAAGAGAATGGATGCATTGAGAGATTTGGGAGCCCAAGTACAGCTGCGATATCCTGCATTTTTAAAAGTTGTATGGGCTAATAAAATGAATAACGTCAGGCTCCCAGAGGAAGTAGATAGCTTTCTGGCACAGACCAAATCCAGTTAACTTAAGCTTAAGGGGGATTTTGCCGGCACTAGTTATTAGTTATTATTAAATATGATTCTCCATATTTCTTTTTCTGAATTTTTTTTTTTTTTAGTCTAGAGGGCCCTGACCCGAATAGGCATTACTTATTGCCAATGGGTAATCAGGGAGGGTTCCCGCAGGGGGAGAGGGGGGGGTTGTGGGGGAAGGTAATGATATTCACGTTTGTTGGTGGGGAGCATTGGGATTTTTTTTTTTTAAAAGTGTGATAACAATCTCATGTGATATAATAGCCTCAAGTAGCTTTAGCAGTCATAGTTGAGAGTGGAGACAAGACAGTGATGGAGGATACACCCATGGGGGAGGGAAGCATCATCTTGATTTATTAAGCTGAATTGTAAATGGACTGAGGGTGAAAGGAAGACAGTGCTTGATTCTTCAGTACCTAAAAAATTGCTCAGCTAGTATTTTAATTATACAGGAGACCCATCTTTTACAACCAGAATGCAAGACACTATTTGGAAAAATGAGCTGGGTGGATAAAATCATAGCAACAGACCAGCAATGCTCTTCGAAAGGGGTCGCACTGATAATCAAAACAAATTCAGGGGTAGAGGTAATTAAGTCTCAAGTTGATGACGGAGGGCGTTGGGTTATAGTGGAAATCAAGAGTCGGGAGACGAAATATACACTAGTTAGTTACTATGGACCTAATGAGGATGATACTATTCCTCTGAATAATATTTGTCTTGCTCTAGCAGACTTTGATTAAGCTTTGATCTTGTGTGGGGATTTTAACATACTGCTAAATAACAAATTAGATAGATCATCCCCTAGAACCCAGGTAGCAGTCCCACGTGTTAAAGCTTATCTCCTTGCCATGCTGAAGAATCTTAATCTTTTTGATGTATGATGGAAAAAAATGGGTGAGAGAAGGGAATATTCCTTTTATAGTAAGAAGAATGCTCATTATTCAAGAATAAATTATATGTTTATGGAGCACCCTGATTTTGATAAAATTCACGCAATAGAATACTTGCCCATACATCTATCTGATCATGGAGCCATACTCCTGAAACTAGAACGCCCTCCAGAGTCATCTCCGAGGAGATGGACTTTAAATAGAAGATTTCGTTTGCAATCCTCAACCCCTGGCCTTTTGAAGTCAGAAACTGTTTGCTTTTTTCAGGAGAATCTGGGCTCAGCCAGTATACATGTGGTCTGGGACACCTTTAAGGCCTGGTTGAGAGGGATACTAAAAGGAGCGGTTGTGGGTTGGGATAGTGCCGAGAGGAAAGAACTAGCTGACTTAGAAACTCAGTTAGTGGGGGCAGAATCAGAGTTAAAGGCGGGTGGTCCTTCGGGGGTAGATAATACAAACTTAATTATGAGAGTTGAAGAACTGCAGCTGAAGTTTAGAATCAGGTCTGAGGAGATCCTGCGCCAATAATGGGAGGCAAGCAAAATGAGTGACTTCGAGCAGCGGGAGAAGTGCGGTAAACTCCTCACAATGAAGAGCAGGGTTGATAGATCTAATAACTATATCACCAAGATTAAAGTTGGCTCTCAAGTGGTAGAGGATAAGGGTAGTATAGAACGAGCCTTTGCACAATTTTTTCAGGAACTCTACCAAGAAGGTCTCCTGGTGGCAGGAGAACATATTGATGGGTGGCTTGAAGAGAAACATCTCCCTACATTAGTTGAGGACACCCAGGGAATCCTCACATCAGAAATAGCAGGATCTGAGATTCTAACTATTTTAGATGCTGCAAAGAAAGGAAAAGCAGCAGGCCCCGATGCTATCCTGATCGAGGTCTATATGATTTTGAGGGAGGAAGTTATCCCGGTCTGGCTGAAATTGTATAATGGCATCTTAGACTGTACATCTCCCCTGCCTGACTCTTGGAGTGATGCAGTTATTGCACTGATTTTAAAGCCAGGGAAGAATCCAACACAATGTCAGTCATACCGCCCAATATCTTTACTAAATGTCGACTATAAAGACTTCGCCGGAATCCTGAACAGGCGGCTTTGTAAAATTGCAGGGTCATTAATCCACATGGTTGAAAAAGGTTTCCTGCCAGGCCGATAGATGTCGGACTTAGTGCATACTCTAATTGGGTAGATTGACCTGGCTTCATGACAGGATCTCCCTCTTTCAATCATCACTGTTGATGCAGCCAAGGCCTTTGACCGGGTGAACTGGCATTTTTTGGACAGGGTCCTGAAGATCTTTGGTTTTGTTGATAGGTTCAGGGAAGTGTTGAAAAAAATATATAAGTCGCCCTGGGCCCAAATTTTGGTTAATGGTAATCTTTCCTCTGTAGTCAAGATAGGTCACGGTACTAGGCAGGGCTGCCCGCTCTCCCCTATATTATTTGATTTATACATAGAGCCACTAGCTCAGAGCATAAGATTAAATCAGAAGATTGCTCCTTTTGAAATAAATGGGTTAGTGCGTAAGTTAGCACTGTACGCAGATTATTTGATTCTTTTATGATCTAATGTTAACACCACACTTCCAGAGCTTGTAGCTGAAGCCCAAATGTTCGGAACTCTATCAGGCTATGAGATCAATAATGGGAAAACTGAGATTATGGCCTGGAACATCGAGGATCAGGAGGGGAACTTTGCCACAGAGCTCAGATACCTGGGAGTTATAATAACTCAGGATCCTGCCCAAATCCCTAAACTAATCTAGATAGAGTTTTAAAGAAGGTCGATGTCCTACTAAAAAGATGGCAGAGTATCCCATTGTCTCTCTATGGGCGAGTTAATCTGATCAAGATGTCTGTCCTTCCAAAATACACTTACCTTTTTAATGATATCCCCTTAGAATTTGGAAATTCTGATATTCTCAAAATCCAGGGCAAGATATCTTCTTTTATTTGGGCAAGTAAAGCGATTCGGCTATCCTGGAAAAAACTTAGACGTAAACTCCAGCGAGGGGGGTGGGCCTACCAGATTATCAACTGTACTGTTGAGCCTACCAATTAAAGAACTGTAGGATGTTATTGCTCTCTCCGGACGATTCATGCTAGCAGGAGAATGGGAGCTAGGTTTCATGTCCAAGTTTGGCTCTCCTAAATTCTTTAAAAAATCCTCTTAAAGATTTTGCGTTTGGCGGCTAGGTTGTGGTCGGACTGCCAAAATTGTGTAGGGATATCTTATTACAGGGAATGGGCCCCAGTTTGGGATTCTCCCGGTACACCGGAGTGTCTTCTGTATTCTCTTACTTACCCATTAAAAGTGGCAGGAGTTATATATTGGAGCGACCTCGTACTGGGCGATAAATGTCATTCCTGGGAATATTGGACCCAAATTACTAACTGTACTCTGTCCAGGTTCAAGTTCTATCAGCTCTCTTCCTGGTGTAGGAGCCAATGCTGGTCACTTACTGATGATAACAGGATGGAAAGCGAACTACAAGACCTAGCCCCAAGAAACAAAGAAGAGGCGCAATGGTATAATCATCTCTTGGCAGTAGCGTATAGAAAAATGGAGCAGCCATACAGAGTCTGGGAGAATTACTTGCCGAGGGAGGAGCTGGAAACCTTATGGCAACTATCTTTAGATATTCTTTACCCCCTGATTAAATCTGCTGCACTCAGAAAAAAACATTTTTTCACGCTCCACAGGATCTATTGGTCCCCACTTAAGATTTCCAAGATAAAGGGTGGTGGAGAAGCCAGCTGTCTGAGATGTGGCCAGCAGAGTGCAGATGATGACCACATATTCAATTCCTGCACTAAGATATAAGAATATTGGACAAATGTGGGTAAGACTATCTCCAGGGCCTTGGGTAGCATCGTGGAGGTAAGCCTATCTCTCATAATATTTGGTTTTGTGCCTGCATTGGGGTGAATAGTTGACCCGATAGGGTCCAAACAAAAACTGGTCACTATTTGGTATTACTGGCCAGGAGGGAGATCTGTAAATTGCGGCGTCAGACAACACCTCCCACTTGGAATGCTTGGTGGAATTCTGTTGGATATTTCAGAACGTTAGATCAAAGAGTCAATGTTTATAGAGAAAAGCCAGATAAGGGGCTGTTTTGGAATCTCTTGGATGATATGGCATCTGGTAGAGTTTAGGTACAGGACTATGACCCAATGGTTAAAACCTCTGGTCAGCTCAAGTTGCATGTTAAGGGTATTTCCTGTAATACTGAGAGTTGAGAGTGGAACCACCAAGCTAATATGCATCAGTGGTGGTACAGGTCGATTGGGTGATATAGCTACGGAGATCATATGAAATGAGTCAAAAAAATGTTTTTTGATTTGTTGCCATGGACAATGGCAGTAATATAGTTAAGGCCATGGCAGATGGTGGCTATTTCAGAGTCCTGTGTTTGGCTTACTGTGTCAACATCATTGTACAGAAAAGAAGACGCAGTCTGCAACCTGCAGAATCTGCACTCATTTCAGCTATTCTTTTAAAGCCTGGAAGCAGTTGAGGGTTATTCTGCGTGACAATAGAATGCGAGTTAAAGCACTCATACATGAGTTGCCAACACGTTGGAAATCGACTTATTACATGTTGCAAAATTTGTTTGAGCAGTATATTACAATCAATGAATATGTCATGCAAAGAGGGGATGCAACTGTGAAAGGCATGATCATTGAGAAGGACCAATGGGGCCTAGTCAAATGCCTGACAGAGATGCTGCTTACTTTTGAGGTTTTCACACAGGAAGTCAGTAAGGAAGACAGTACCACGACCCAAGCTATCCTGTTGTTGCATATGGTACAGGAACACCTAAAGGAGGTGTCTGAAATGTACGCATGTGTGGATTAAAAAAAAACTGCATGAGTTGAGGGAGAGCTTAATTCTTCGCTTACCTTTTAATGCAAGGGTGCAAATAGACAGTGTGTCATCCAAACATTACATGTGTGCCACAATTTTTGATCCACGGTACAAACAATTACTGGCTGCTTTCATTCCTTTTTCAGAAGAGGATGTTTCAAACTACAAGACATGAATTGCTGAGCAAGCCAGTGACCTAGAAAAAGAATAGCTGGGAATTAGAGGCCCACTCCTCCAGGGCACAAGTTCTGTGGTGCATCCTTCAACTTGAGAGCCTGGGGCAGTGCTGTTGGCTCACTGCCGACAAAACTAGCAACAATTACACCAGCAACAATGGGAACATGAGCATCAGCCCCAAAATCTGCCTTTGATTGGTTTCTAAAGGCAGGGCTGAAGTCTAGTGCAGAGGACAAAGCAAAAGAGGATTGAGCAAGGTAGAGCACCAATGACCATTGAGAGGATGGCCCAGGCCTATCTGGATGACCCAGCAGAGTTCTATCTTGTTCAAAACCCATTGGTGTATAGGTGTGGGAGGAGGTGCCAATGGTCAGTGCTCAGCAGGCTGGCAATAAAATATCTGGCTTGCCCAGTAGCCAGTGTGTTCGCTGAGCGTGTGTTCAAACAACTGGTGCAGTTGTCACAGTGAACAGGACCAGTCTCTCGCCCCAAAACAAGGAGAAATTAACCAGGATCAAAATGAATCAGCACTTTATACCACCAAATTACACCATACCTGAAGTAGGTCAGAAGGAGGATGAGGGTGATTTGTCAGACTCAGGCCATGTGGTAGTGTGTTAGTTGACCAACTTCTGGGCAAACCACCTGAACTCTACTTCCTGACTACTGGGTATTGGGCACCAACCATATAACTTTATATTTTTATCACCGAACTGCTTTGATTACAAAAAAAGATTTTGCATTGGGAACATTATAATATTTTGAATATTTTTGTCTGACTCACTAATGCAGTCCCACCATTTTAGATACATTGTTTCGCCGGATTGGAGTTGGGCCAGTGTGCAGTGAAGAAGTCTTCCCCCATTCCCCTCAAGGACATTGGAGAGACAAATGTGTGCCTGCCTCCAGCCTGCGCCTGTCTACCCTTTCTTTATTCCCCTAGCTGGACAGCCCTACATTATTTGATTTGCAAGACTGGCCAATGTGTGTTTCATGAAACAAAGAGGATCAGAAATGTACCATCATTACCATGCTTGAATTAGAACAGGTAAATGGCATTTTTTTTTTCTGAAGATGATTTTTTCCTTCCCCTTTGACGAGATTTGTTTGCCTGCTTCACACTCCTCAAAGACCGGACTAGTCGCTTTATCTAACAAACGCAAATCTAGTCTATACAAAAAATGACTCAATATCTCTCTTGCTGTTCATCAAATGCATTGCACTAAAGGTCGATCTATCCCACAGATTTGGACACATTACTCAGAGTAAGGATGATTATGGAAGGACTCATGATGTGACTACTTCAACAACTGTCAGAAGAAGGAATTTAGCAACTTCACAGAAAGCAACATTTGGTGATGACTCTAAGAGGCCTACTCAATTCTGTGGACTGGTGATGAGAGAAGTATGTTGATGGTGCTTGATTTGGGAAATGCAATGTTGTTGAGTATGTGTGCTGGCTGGCTCAAATTTGAAACTGTGTGGTGGTTGGGTGGGGGCATGTTGTTGTAGGTAACTGGAGACAGACATGTGGTGATCATCACATTATATATGCATTAGGATACATATTATGATGATGATCATGACAATTGCGAGTTTGATCATCCCGATACAAGTGGCCACTTTTCTGCGATTGTTGGTTGCTATAATTGCTCTCACCTAATTGATCACTCATCAGTCATAAAATGAATGATTGAAAAAATAAATATTCTTCTCTCTTGCACTGCCTCTGAGTCTTCTTGGTGCACTTCTTATAAAGTTTACCTTCTGTCCTTCTCCTCGATTCTACAATATAATTTTTGTTTTGCTATCCGCAGGCCTGCTCTTCTTCTGCACAAAAAGGCAAAAGCACCATAACACTCCGTCAATCTTGGGTGCCTATCTGATGGTAAGGTACCAGACCGCTTCAGACAGGCACCCAAGATTGGTGGACATTCCAAGAAGAATGCAGATGTACTTCCTAATTTGGTAATACAGTATAATTTATCGTTTAATATTAATTTTTAGATCTGTGTGCGTTGCTTACTTCACTCCTACATCATTTGTATTTATTATTTTTCAAACCTAGGTGACAGAACATTCAGCTATATAATAATATATCTTGGGTCTCTCTGGGGCTGATGGACTGTTTGGTTTGCATTGCATTCAAGTTTACTGTTGTAGTCCTTACTTCATTTCCTTTCCCTTCCACAACAGATTGATGATAGTTAATTGCCCAGATGACTATTGTCTTTCTGTAGTGTCTGTCTTTGACATACCTTTCAAATCCTCTTTCCCATCCATTCATCAAACACTAGCCCTCTTCACCCGGGCTGTTTGATTTATTGAGGTGTGACTTTATAATCTACAACATTAATTGATCACACATTTGGTGGGGTGAATGTGGTGAAAGCAACACCAGCTCAGTGCAGGATCTTCAGTTCTACTTCTATTACCAAGACATTAGCCCACACTGGCCCCATAAAGTGATCCATATTTTATATATAGACGAACGTATTTCATCAGCATCATCATTCAGGCATTCTGTTGCATAAACGCATAACCTTGCCCACTTCACGATTTGAGTATCTAATACTTTAGTTTAATTAAAATATTAGCTCACCATTGCTCTGAATAATTTAGTACTGCATGCTATATTTTCACAACTGGGTATTCTTTTTATGGAGTAGTCTGGTCTCAATTGTTTGCAAAGCTATGATATAATAATATATATAACCACTAACTCAGTTTTTATTTCAATTTAGTTGCCTACAATGAATAATCCTTCAGATTAACCCTACAGTTGGAGTCCACCTAGGTGGGAGTGGGACCTTGCTTCTCCCTCACTGTTTCACTACCATGGCACCTTGGGAAACCATGCAGCCCTCACTTTATCTATTCCGGTAAGACAACTATGAAGTGTTATTGTTGTAGGCAGACTGGCAATGGAAGTATAAAGTTGGAAACCCCCCTCCACCCTTCCCTTCGTGGTCAAGTTGCATACTGCAGGAACTAGGAAAGTAGTAGTAGGACAAGGGTACCACATAGCTAATTGTTATAAGCGATCGGCTGATTTTAAAAACAGGCTGCTGCTGAACTAAAAGGCAGCAGTGCAAAGTAAAACACCCCAACAATTATTTGAAGCATAAATAATGATATTTATTACCCTAACAACAACAATATTATTTAAACCCACCCTTCAACCCCAAATTGGCCACCCCTCTCCCCAAAAAAAACTCCCCGTCCCCATCCAATGTCCAAAATGTCCAAAAAAAGCGCAACTAACGTCCAAACTGTCCTGGTCCCAACCCTATCCCACTGAAAACAAGTCTAACCAACCGAAACAAAGGTTAAAAAAGGGGGCAGCAGTGATGGAATGCCAGTGGGCAGTTTCAAGCAGACTGTGGTGCTACTAAGGTGAAGCTGGAGGCGCAGGGAGCTGGCTGGTCCCAGGGCAGTGACCTCCTCCTCCTCCTCCTCCTGGACCACTAGCTGCCGGTGCACATCACATAGAGTCTACAGCTTCTGCTACCGCAGCCAGGCTGCTACATTCTGCTAATTTGGATGACCAATGACTGCAGGAGTAGCTAGAAAGAGAAAAGAGAAATTTAAACAATGCTCTGTGCAAAACACTTGTTTGAAATTATGTAGTGGGTGGCTCAGTAGCAGTATATTGCTAGTACCCTAGGGCCATTCTATTTAATATGATAGAGTCACAGCCATTAACCACACATGCCTGACATAAAACTAAAGGCAATTGGCAAGTTGACTAACTGTATGCAAGGAATTAAGGCAGAATATAAACACAACACACAGTTTTAAAAACTGCTTTTTTTGTCTTTCAAGGATTTCCTAGTTAAATTCTCTCATTAGTGAGTAAGACATTATGCAATATGGACTGGAGTTCAAGTATTCTCTCTCTTGTTGTACTAAATTAATGATGGCATGATAGCTCAGATGGCACCCTATTCATGCTCTTTACTAGTCGTACTTTGCTACTTTTTGCATTCTGCAGCTGGGTCAACTATAATAGGCAATTATCTTATTTCAATGGCCCTGCTCTTCTTCAAAATGCCTTTCAATCTTAACCTGACTACAAAGGCAGAATAAAATTGATACACGTCACGTATCAATCAGGCGGACATCCTTTCTGCTGTAAGTAGACAGTGGGAAAAGCGAAGCACTGCAGTACAGGGAAAGTATTATGGGACGGTATATAGATTTTATTTGACATGTTCGTCACAGACTATCCAATCCGTAAAAGTCAAGGCACTCACGTAGTCCCACTTTACTCCCTGGCCTCACCCTCCACCATACTTTATTATTTATTTTTCCAACAAATACATTTGCTTGGCAGTAAGGTAAGGAAACTAAATTCACTCTACTGCAGGGTAAGTTAGAGGGATTAGGCCGGGTAAGTAGACGTTTTACTAATCATCACCATGTGCCTAAGATTTGGCTACTGAGTCACTTTGGTTGACAATGTTGAAAGGGAAGAATTTGAACAGGCGTAAATCCGATATGGGAAAGAATAACTGAGTGAGGTACTTTCAGGAAGTGACTGAGTGGGCACTGGGAGGAAAGGAAAACACACCTTTTTTTTGCATTGCCGTGCATTGAAAATTTTGTAAAAGCCATATTAACTCAAGAAGACATATATTGCACAGCCAATACTGCAGTGACGAATTCAACCGTGCAGTGGTTAGGTCATCTAGGTGGCACTGGCAAAATATCATGGGTCGGGAGGGAGGTGATGATTGATGATGGGTGGTATAAAAATAATTGCCTCGCTGAAGAAAATACAGTGAGTCAATGGAGTTGACAGAAATACCACCCCAACCCTGTGAATCAGAGGTTTGATACAACCATTCCAAGCATGTGAAGTAGGTGAACATGCTCTTATCCAAAAGAGTTCCCTTGTTTCTTCATCCAAGCAATTATCCATTCATCATTTCATTGTTCAAGTGTTCCTCACCCTTGGCTACAAACCGTTTCAGCTTTACATTCATTATCTCATCTAGTCTTTCACCATTGAAAACCATTCATCCATATTTATCCATCCATTCAAACATTGCTCTCAAGGCATCTTTCACTAACATCCATTTGCCCACCTGCGCATCCTTCCACCCATTCTGCTTTAACCCATCTTAGCATTCCTTTCACATACCCAGGCAGGCATCCTTTCACAGGGTATACTCTTTTATCCATCGTGCACCCAACTATATGCATGTGTTCAACCATGTATTCACCCATGCAACCTTTCACTCATATTACATTTCACCCATCCTTTCTCCTTTCATCCTTTTTTCCCTTTTCTATCAACCCATTGTTGTTAAACTTCATTTTCAACCTTCGACTGCTGAGTTCCAGATAGAAGAGGTCATTAACTACTCAACTCCTGCTATATCGGCTAAAGTTGGGTGTTCACAAGATAATCCCCCTGCAGTGAGTATATATTACTAATTGTTAATACGTAAGCAATGTGAATTACCATTGCCCGGCCCTACTGCCACTGGAACCCCCTTCAACTGTCGCTGCTGCATCCGCTCCACTGGTGTCCTCACTGCCGGCTCCGGCACGGGTCATTTGTGCGGTTAGAAAACACATTACACATTTTAAATGCCAGAAATGCCTCCCCAATATTTGCATTTTAGTAAAATACAACCACAACGCTTCACTACAGTTTGGTTACAGTATCTTCTATCAAAATATCACGTTGGGCTTGTTGTTGGTTGGTAATATTGGGAAAGCCAGGTAGTCAATCTGACCAAAAATGTTTTGTAATGGAGGCATAGAACTGTGATGAATCTGAGTCAATGAAGTGCAATGAAGGGGTGGAATAATTGATCAACGAAGGACATATGGTCTTGGTTGGGAAATGCAATGGGTCCGTCCTCATACTTCCAGCCGTGCTGCACTGTCATCAACTGATGGTATACTATGATAATAATGCATTCACAACATTGGGGGTTTCACCATGGCCACTCTCATTTTACTGTTTGAGCATAAACAAGCTAAAGAAAGCCTTATCAACAAACATGAATACAATACCTTACTTGGGCATGCATTCTTCACAGTAGAGTACCTGACCTAAAATGGGTTTGCCGAGTCTTACAGTATCACCAGTCTACAAGGTATACTCCTGTGTCTTAGCTAGACAATACCAAACACTACAATGCAGACAACTTGGTTAAAGTGAACCAGTGTTTTTTATGAATGTAATAGAATGCCATATCTGCCACCTGGGATTGAATAAACCATGGGTTTTCATATACAACACAAAGAAAAGGTACCATGTCCATTCTTTCATTAATTGTCAATCATGTTTTGTTGTTTATGTAATCATCTGTGTTTGCAATAAGATTTATATTGGAAGCACCACACACCAACTGAGATCCTGCATTCAGAAACATATCAGAGCCAGTACCACACTTGATGCTTCTTGCCCTTTGGTCTCACACCATTGTGTTAGTGGGCCATTAGGCCCAATTTTAGGTTTCATGGTATAGATGTAGTCTTGTTCGACCTGAGGGCAGGTGACAGAAAATTATGATGATGCCAACTTGAAGCAACATGGATTTGTAGTCTAAGACCTGTAAGCTGCAGGCTCAGTTCTGACAACAAAGTATACCACCTTCTTTAAACTATCTGGTCCTGTTTACTTTATTTTTCCATTCTACATGTGTCTTTCTGCCTGAAATACCTGCTTTTAAGAAATTCTTTAGCTAAGGTTCTAAGCAACGGTGGCCAACTTTGTGTGTTTTTGTTCTTTATTTGCGTATATCAGATTCTGAGGGATATTCCGTGGCATTGGTTACTCAGTGGTTTTATGGTATGTTCCCAACTGGAATAAATGAATGGATTCCTCATTTAGACTGTGTCTGTTTAAACCACCACCTGCTCAGTATGGTTCAAAGTTCTTCTCTGAGGCCAGTTCCATTTGGAGATCCCGCCTTATGAATCTGTCATATGTTTAGCTCATTAAAAAGAGTTGTATACTAATTTTACTGAATTTGTGAATTGTCAAAGAGATTAACATAATGCAATTTTTTGTCCATCCTGTTATTTCAAGGCAACCGTGTTTGGTAAAATGTGATACCAGAGTGATGGCCTTTCTGTTAGACCGAAATGCGTTAATGCACTAACAACAATGACATTGCAGTGACAGCGGAGTTCCCTACCTGACAAATTTGTCACATGTTTAGTATGTTACAAACAGCTGGACACTTTCTTCTCTGTTGGTGTAGAGTGTCATAGACATCAGTGTAATGGTGTTTCTTGTCTATTTCTTTATTTTAATATTACCATGTTTGGTGAAATATGACAACTGAATGGCGGCCTATTTTTTGGGAGGAAGTGCGTCAATATATGTGCTTGATGATGTATAGGGTTAATATGCATTTATCTTTTTTGGTTGACCCTTGTGAAGTGGTGATGTTGGCGCATGTGCATGGTGGCGTGCATGGTTGAGCACACTTTTGCTTTGTTTTGGAGTGCGTGGTCGACAAGTGGTCGACAAATGTGTATGATGCTGCAGACCGATAACATGATAGGAAACCTTCTTTTCCTTTTATGAAGGCGTGGTCGATGAGTGGTTGACAAGTACTTATGAGTTCTGTTATTAACTACATGCCTAGCATGGCTTCTGGTTGTGGCACACACTTTGCCGAAAACTGGTAAGTGACGGTACTGTCTTGGATGTGGTTCTGTAGGATTTGTTGGAGATGGATGTAACGCTCTTTCACTTACCATGGTGAGTTCTTTGTGACTAGTTAATAGGCACATGCATGGTTTAAAGCCATATCTTGCTTCTGTAGATACCGAATTGAAAAATGATTTGTAACCTATATGAATAAATTACAAGCAAGAACATAACGCTCACACGGTTCTGGGTTTGGCTATTTATTGTTATTCTAGATTTAGATTGGATACTCCATTTCCTGAAAACCGGAAGCAACTGCCGCTTCATGAATTACGCGTTCATATTTAAGAATACGGTTGAGTGAGGATACCGTTTGCATTTGCAAATCGGAGATGACAAGCACAAATCCATTGAAAGGATTTCATTGTTGTACCTCAATGTTCTTGATTACACAAGTGCATGTATGGTATGCATGTAAGCATTACACATTTGACTTTGCTTCTGCATGTTTACCCTTTGGACCTATTACCCTGTGGCAGTGTGACATGACCATATCCAAATAAACGGGTGAGTAATATCACTGCAGCCAGATGTAACCCTTGGATTATTCCCTTTGGCCCCTTTGGGTGACTAGCAATTCCAGGAGACATGATAAGATTTGAAGTGACTCAATGCCTAACAGCGTTTATGAGAATTTTGTATGTCTGACTTTGTGCGGGTGTACTCATCACTAGATATATTGCCTCATGACAATCATCTCCGGTATTTTGGATAATCCCTGAAACACAACATCCTTTTTCTTCTGTTTTAGCTAAAAATTGTTTAGGCTGGAGTACTGTTTGGAATGTTTGAGATAAAATTGGCTGTATGAATTAAAGGTTTCTAAAAGTCAGTTACTCTATACGGATTTCAGTTGGATATCCTGATAGATCACCTGTGAATTATAGTCTAATGCTTTGCTCTAAATCACCCCTTTTTTAACGTTACTTCTGCCCTTCTTTGGTGGTTGAAAAGGAGTAAATAATTATGTTTGAATAATGCATTTGCTTATTGTGATTTCATCTTATGTCATTGATAATGACTGAGATCTGGATGATTTGTTGTGATGCTGTGGGCTTAAATTGGCAACTTTTGCAGAGATACTCTTTCAGGTAAGACTACAATATTATCTACTATTGGATACTCTGGACTACGGCCTTCTGCATATTCATTACGCAGTGTCTGGGAAGCAAGAGGGATTTCTTGTATGCATAAAGGACTTACACTATTTCTAATATATTACAATTTCTAATAATTGCAATCTTTCTGTCCCACTTCTGTGTGTAAAGTTAGATTTTGTGCTATTTCTTGTACCCTTTATTGGTGGGTGTTATATATTGTATTTTATGTGTCATGTTTGTTGTTCATGTAGACATGGATTAAGATGTAAATTTTGTATTTGACTGATCTATCTCCGTACTTGTGGTGTCTTTTATAATCTTCTTTATAATGTACACAAGTCTCTGGTCTGTCACATGATTGCTTTTGTTTTGTAATTGTATGTTTTAATGATGTAACTTGGATTGTTCCAATGGTTTTAGATTCTCTGCATCAAAAGAAAAACACATTTGGGAAGTTTTGGGATGGTGTTAGCTTTGATACACAATTGCTATTTTAAGTACTTACATTGGTGCTTTTGGCATGTTGCAGCTCTGAAGAAGCCTTGTACTGGCAAAAAACATTGGCTGGATGTTTTCTGCTTATGTGTGAAACAAAGCACAAATAAAAAGAACACATTCAAGCAGAGGATTACTCTGTCTTGTTTATATTGGTCCATACTGTAACCTTGTTTAAATATGTGTTTTTAGTTGCTTCTCGAATATGTTTAAACAATTCAAATGTTTGACTAAATGGTGGCTGGTCTTTAGAGGTGGTCTTTAGAGGTGACAACTTGTTTGCTTTTCAAACACAGTGATTACATCAGGTAATGCAGCACTGAGTTCCCTGTCTGCCAGAATCTGTTTGGGATATGCAAGTTACTCATTCATTATATACAATCAGCATTCAAACCTTGTGTATAATAATGATAAGAACTATTATTATTTCTATAGCCATAATATAAACCAAACTGATTAGAAAAGCCCTGTTATATGCCCAAGCTAGGCCCATGTAGCAAAGCAGCTTATTTCTTACACTGTCCTCACAATAACATTTTAAGTTGTGACATTTGGCACATATTTGCGTGAAAGACAATATGGATTTATCTCCCTGAAACTAATCTTGTTTACATATCTAGCTTCGCACAACATTATCACAACTCCCTGAACATCGTGTACAAGGTCTTGTTTCGCACTATGTACAAATATCATCTCTGTCTTAATCCATGGGGCAACAGGGCTATCTGGCTATCTACATATCCATAACATTGCTAAACTATACACACATCGCAAGGCTGCTCTCTATTATAAAAGATGAGCTTCCAGATAGATTAGCAGAGGAGATTACCGCAGACACCGAGAGTCCTTGCATGCTGAGAAATCACTACACATCGGTATGACATCTTGTGAGGGGTGTCCAGATGGTGACTAAGATGGGGTCCTTCATTCTCTCCCACCAGGTACTGGAGTTGGATCATACCTTGGGGGGATTCTTGGCTTCACACCTACACACACTCTAGGTACACTTAGAGTAGGGTTCACATAGTCGGAGTATGCTTGATTACTGCCTTGTTTTATATGCCCACATATATTCATTGTTTTAGCACCATGGTAGAACTATATCTACTATTCAAGCTTTTGATGCTTGTAGTCACTTTCATCTGCTTCTCACTATTAATCATTGCAGCAAATGTATTCTATACAAGAATAACGTTGGTTCAATAAATATATAGAAAACGTCCCACTTTGTATTCCCTGTATACTTTTCTGAGAACAAGTGAGCATGAGTGACAGAGCAAAAAGTTCTGTATTGTTTCCACGATCCCTGAGGGGTCAGGGTTATCATGGTCTGTGGTTACCAGAAACCATTTGCTCTCTAGTAGGTTGGGTGGCACTGTGAGCTATATGATCTACAGGCCAACATATCCTGTGGGGTTTTCTGGAATCAGTCTTGGCAACACGACCCTAGTTTAAGTTGTCCAAACAATATGCTGATCCTACGGATTAGTAGGAACTATATGACATGGCGTCGCCTACATTGGTTAGGTTCTAATTTAATGGTCAAATCTGAGCAGTTCAGTTGTGCTTTCTCAGAGATCCCTACTCACATTAAAATCCGGAGACATCCGAAGTGGAAAGGGAAATAAATCCACCTCAGCTGACTAGGTATAACCTATGTATTGGCTGTAGGTTATTCAGGCTTGGAGGATTAAAAGTTCCCACATTGTGCAAACCATATCTCCATAACTTTCATTTAAATAAAATAGCTTTGCTCTTCATACAATGTCCATAAATGCAGAAGCAGATTAGGACATTGAAGAGCAGGTAGCGGCTCTAAATATTACAGAAAATTGTAGACAGGCAATTACTATGAAATTATCACAACATGGTCTCCCGGCAATGGGTGGAGATTTTACCTTTGTGGTTTAGGCACACAAAGCATTCAGATCAGAGGTATTCTACTCATGGGTTCAATTCCCGCCTGCAGATGCACGTCCACAGCTGTTTCACACTTACATTGAAGATGAACCACCTGAAGAGCACTTCCCATGGGTGGACATAAAAGTACCAGTAACTTACCAAAAGGATAATAATTGGTTTAAAGGTGCCCTACCCATACCACAGAAAATGTGAGACTCGGTCCGCTCAGCAAAGAAGGAGCGACCTGTCCAATCTTAGCTTCATATACACCGCATCCAAACATTGCTACTTTAACAGCAGCAGGAATGCGTACACTTTATACAGAAGTGCGTAGTTTGCATAGTTTGTGCTACTTCGCTCTACGCAAATTGCACGTAGCACAGTGCAAAAATGCGTGGCGTGGTGTAGTTGGCATCTTTTGCTCGCTCTAGATCCTCAACGTCAAGTTGGCGAACACGAGCAAGCAAAATGATATCCCAGCGAGATTTTTACCTCGTTCGTGATCAGCAACATCAAGTTGCTGATCGCAAGCATGGAAAATAGACCTCCCGGCGAGATTTTCAACGCTGGGAGGTCAGGTGTATCATTGCAAGTGGTCACGTATGTTCGCGACCGCTCGCGATGAGAAACTACCAGTCCGCGTTGAGAAAGCTGCCGCTCGAGTAAAAATCTACTCGAGCGGCAGAAAACGACAGCTCGCACTGTGTAAGATGCCGTTTTCAATGATTGCACAGTGCGGACAAGCATCCGGCACTGTGCAATCATCGCGAACAGCGCACTACGCAGTTCGCGTAGTGCTACGCATATCTCACGTATCTTTGCGTAGCTACGCGTAGTGCTACTACGTGAACTACACCCAGGGTTAGTAAAAATTAATAGAAATCTTACTCAATACATAATGAGAACATTGACAGTCCAACCTGTGTGGGCTGCTCAGGCTGTACAACCGCAATTGACTGCTACAGGTGCTAGACGCTGAATGCCATTATGAGAAAGATTCCCACCAGCTGGGAGAAAATCCCATTCTGGATAGCACAGAAAACAACACAGTTTGAAGCTGTGTTTCCCCATACGGGCCAGCAAGAAAAACACAGAATACTAACAATTAGCTTGCCAATGGGGATGGCTCCCCCGATTGAAGATTGTGTCACTTGGGGTACAATCTTTGCTGCCGTTTATACCAGAACTCATGGTACCACTTCAATAGCAGTTAAGCCAGACGTACTGAAACCAATACAGAATGAATATGGGGCAGAGCCTGGCCTAGATCTGGAAATAAAACTGATGGGCAATTTTGCCCAGGTATCTGCAGTTATGATGAGTAACATAAAAGGGAAGGCAGTGGCTATATACCAACGCCTGAGGGAATTCACCTGAGATTATTGAAGAAACATATGCTTCACTAGTTTGAGATAAGCTGAGAGCCAGACCTGGGAAACCAATAGTTAAGTGCAATTTGGAAAAGGATAACTCTAAACAAGGACCCAATTCTTCAAAGAAGAAATGGGATAATGCACAAAAAAATAAACAAAACAAAACACAGCCATGGGGTGGGTCTCCTCAGCAGGAACACACAGAGAGAAGATACAATTTGAGAAACAGTGACAATATTAGAAAGCCTGATGTGTATCAGGAGACTGATACACATTCCTCTCATTCCTTTCAGGAGTCATCCGCGAAACGTTTGGAGAGAGAAACGGATGGTCAGAGCAGGCATCGGAAGAGCGAGACACATCACACTTCGGACTACATCATAAAACAGGAAGACAAACGAAAATCTTCTAAACCTCAATTTAAGAAGAAGAAGGTAGCCAGGAATAAAATTAGAAATGACCAGGATACTGAGGACTAAGCTTCTGAATGGGAAATGGGTAGTGACGATGTTAGACCGCGTGGCATATGTCACAGTAGCTCTCAGGAACCTGATGGATTATCAAGCGGCAGTAGCACTGAGTGAGGATATCACAGTGGAAACACCTGATACAAGGGTAAGTGTCCCACATCATTTATCCAAAATAACTCTTCAAATGGAGGGGGACATACCCAGGCAAGTAAAGAGTCTCTTTTGGGAGATCCTGACACATGGTTACTAAGTTCTTTTGGCCAAAAAGGATTGGCCACCTATTTTCATAGTGAATTGCCCAATGGGGGGAAGAAGATATTTTACCTGCTTTGTCGACCTTGTACCAGAATCTGCTAAAAATTAATATGCGCAGGAGTGGGCGTTAGCACTAGCTCCTGCACTTTACTGCAATCATGATGGGTGGGATAATGCGTCACCTCATCACTAAATCCTATTAAAATCGATTCCTCAACCACAGAGACAATACCCAATAAAGCATGAAGGAAATAAACAAGTCAGGGAGATCCTAGATCAACTTGAGTACCGGGGTGTGATAGGGAATTGCACCTCACCTATGAATTTCCAGTAATTTAACCCGGTAATTCCTATTGTCTAGTCTTACACTATAGACATTTGAATGCTTCACATGCATATTCGCAGTACAAAAGGTACAGAGTGCAGCACTAATGAATAACATTGTGCGGAAAAAATACAAAACAGGGAGGGGTGACACTCAAATCTACAGAACTAAGCGATATGAATGCAATCCTGGTGAAAAATAGCACAGACAAACTCAATTGCGGCGTAGTTAATGCTAAATCCCTGGGTAAACATCACCAGGAGATACATCTTATGGATGCACTATTTCTAACTGAAACATGGACTCGACAGGACTCAGAGGTTGAATTGGGGTTAGCATGCCCCTGGGACACAAAGCTTTTCACAACCCATGGCTCACTGGAAGAGGAGGAGGGCTGGGAGTTATCTATAAGGACATATGGAAGCTTGTCCCAATGGAGGTGGATGAAGTAGAGGGTGTTGAACTTTTAGGACTCTCTCTTAAAGATGTTACAGGAAAACTGCTTACCAGCATAATCTGCTATAGACCCCCCTGGATCGCTGAGTCCTCAGCATCAAACATTAATTGACACTATCTATAATATGTCACTCACTAATTCTAGAATGATCATCCTAGGTGATTTCAATCTCTGGGAAAATGGGAATCTACGCCCTGTGTTGAAAGACCTGCTTCAAGCATGTGAGAGCATAACCATGCAACAGCTGGTGCTGCACCCAACTCACCATGTTTTAGACTTAATATTTACAAATAATAAATATGTAAAGATGGATGATATATTACCTCTATGCTGGGCTGATCATTTCCTTATCCAATTCTCAGTAATAATTTCTAGAACAAATAATAAAATTACTCCTAGGGGAAACGATCAACTTGGAAGGGAATGGAACAAATTGCTGAAAACCAAACACTCCCCGACGTTCACAGAGACTAATTTCTTCGAAGCCAGTAAATCGGTGGAGGAAAACTATCTTAGCTTCTGTGATCGAATAAACCATACTCTCAATCAACTGGTCCTAATAAAAGAGCTAAAAATAGACATAAACAATCAGCCCCCCGGTACATTGAGGAGCTGAAAATATGAAAGAAGAGTTCTAAACAAGCTTAACGAAAATGGAGGAAACTCTATGAGGAACAGGATACAATAGCACTGAAAGCAGCACTAGGCATATACAAAGGAACAATTGCCAAGGCAAAAGCCGAGTACTATGTAAAATCCAATATAGAGGCATCTAATAAAGCCTGAGCTATATTCAAAATACTGAATGACCTCTCCAAACCAGACTGCATAAAAACAAGGTCACTGCAACCCAGAACCTTTGTGGCAGTCTAGCAGCCTACTTCAAGGAGAAGATCACTAAAATCATTGATGGTCTGGATATTAACAAGGGAGATGAGATAGATAGTGGATTCGGACTATATGAGCAGATGACACCGGGGAAGCAAGAGGAGGAAGTAGATAAAGACAAACTGATAATTCTGGATCATCTCCCTGATTCCCACAGAAGAGTTTAGTAAACTTGCTGTGAGTGTCTCTTCCGGGTCACCCTTGGATGCTCTCCCACACAGAGTATGAAAAGAATTTAAGGAAGAGTTGTTTCCTCGGCTCCGTCAAATCTGCTGGCAATCCTTAAGTGAGGGAGTTGTGCCAGTCTGCTTGAAACAGGCAACGGTGACACCACTATTGAAGAAAACCACGCTTGATCCTCTCTGTCCATCCAACTACAGACCTATTTCCCTGCTCCCTTACCCAGTAAAGATTCTAGAGCGACTAGTCAGCAAAACCCTCTCACAATTTCTAGAAAACAACCATAAATTAAATGATGTAAAATGTGGGTTTTGCCCACCTCATGGAACAGAAACCGCGCTAGTAATTGTCTTAGATGAACTAAGAATGTGAGCAGACACAGGCCAATCAGTTATACTAGTGTTATTAGATATGTCACCCGCTTTTGACATGGTTAATCATAACATCCTTTTGAAAAGACTTATGGATGTCTGAATTGAGGAAAAAGCACTGGACTGGTTTAAGTCATACCTGTCGGATAGGCAACCTCCCTTTACTTCTGACTACCATTCCATTCAGCATGGTGTTCCTCAGGGTTCGGCGATCAGTCCGATTCTGTTTAATATAAACTTGAGCCCACTAATTTCCATCATCAATTGTGAATTGTCAAAGAGATTAACATAATGCAATTTTTTGTCCATCCTGTTATTTCAAGGCAACCGTGTTTGGTAGAATGTGATACCAGAGTGATGGCCTTTCTGTTAGACCGAAATGCGTTAATGCACTAACAACAATGACATTGCAGTGACAGCGGAGTTCCCTACCTGACAAATTTGTTACATGTTTAGTATGTTACAAACAGCTGGACACTTTCTTCTCTGTTGGTGTAGAGTGTCATAGACATCAGTGTAATGGTGTTTCTTGTCTATTTCTTTATTTTAATATTACCATGTTTGGTGAAATATGACAACTGAATGGCGGCCTATATTTTGGGAGGAAGTGCGTCAATATATGTGCTTGATGATGTATAGGGTTAATATGCTTTTATCTTTTTTGGTTGACCCTTGTGAAGTGGTGATGTTGGCGCACGTGCATGGTGGCGTGCATGGTTGAGCACACTTTTGCTTTGTTTTGGAGTGCGTGGTCGACAAGTGGTCGACAAATGTGTATGATGCTGCAGACCGATAACATGATAGGAAACCTTCTTTTCCTTTTATGAAGGCGTGGTCGATGAGTGGTTGACAAGTACTTATGAGTTCTGTTATTAACTACATGCCTAGCATGGCTTCTGGTTGTGGCACGCACTTTGCCGAAAACTGGTAAGTGACGGTACTGTCTTGGATGTGGTTCTGTAGGATTTGTTGGAGATGGATGTAACGCTCTTTCACTTACCATGGTGAGTTCTTTGTGACTAGTTAATAGGCACATGCATGGTTTAAAGCCATATCTTGCTTCTGTAGATACCGAATTGAAAAATGATTTGTAACCTATATGAATAAATTACAAGCAAGAACATAACGCTCACACGGTTCTGGGTTTGGCTATTTATTGGTATTCTAGATTTAGATTGGATACTCCATTTCCTGAAAACCGGAAGCAACTGCCGCTTCATGAATTACGCGTTCATATTTAAGAATACGGTTGAGTGAGGATACCGTTTGCATTTGCAAATCGGAGATGACAAGCACAAATCCATTGAAAGGATTTCATTGTTGTACCTCAATGTTCTTGATTACACAAGTGCATGTATGGTATGCATGTAAGCATTACACATTTGACTTTGCTTCTGCATGTTTACCCTTTGGACCTATTACCCTGTGGCAGTGTGACATGACCATATCCAAATAAACGGGTGAGTAATATCACTGCAGCCAGATGTAACCCTTGGATTATTCCCTTTGGCCCCTTTGGGTGACTAGCAATTCCAGGGGACATGATAAGATTTGAAGTGACTCAATGCCTAACAGCGTTTATGAGAATTTTGTATGTCTGACTTTGTGCGGGTGTACTCATCACTAGATATATTGCCTCATGACAATCATCTCCGGTATTTTGGATAATCCCTGAAACACAACATCCTTTTTCTTCTGTTTTAGCTAAAAATTGTTTAGGCTGGAGTACTGTTTGGAATGTTTGAGATAAAATTGGCTGTATGAATTAAAGGTTTCTAAAAGTCAGTTACTCTATACGTATTTCAGTTGGATATCCTGATAGATCACCTGTGAATTATAGTCTAATGCTTTGCTCTAAATCACCCCTTTTTTAACGTTACTTCTGCCCTTCTTTGGTGGTTGAAAAGGAGTAAATAATTATGTTTGAATAATGCATTTGCTTATTGTGATTTCATCTTATGTCATTGATAATGACTGAGATCTGGATGATTTGTTGTGATGCTGTGGGCTTAAATTGGCAACTTTTGCAGAGATACTCTTTCAGGTAAGACTACAATATTATCTACTATTGGATACTATGGACTACGGCCTTCTGCATATTCATTACGCAGTGTCTGGGAAGCAAGAGGGATTTCTTGTATGCATAAAGGACTTACACTATTTCTAATATATTACAATTTCTAATAATTGCAATCTTTCTGTCCCACTTCTGTGTGTAAAGTTAGATTTTGTGCTATTTCTTGTACCCTTTATTGGTGGGTGTTATATATTGTATTTTATGTGTCATGTTTGTTGTTCATGTAGACATGGATTAGGATGTAAATTTTGTATTTGACTGATCTATCTCCGTACTTGTGGTGTCTTTTATAATCTTCTTTATAATGTACACAAGTCTCTGGTCTGTCACATGATTGCTTTTGTTGTGTAATTGTATGTTTTAATGATGTAACTTGGATTGTTCCAATGGTTTTAGATTCTCTGCATCAAAAGAAAAAGACATTTGGGAAGTTTTGGGATGGTGTTAGCTTTGATACACAATTGCTATTTTAAGTACTTACATTGGTGCTTTTGGCATGTTGCAGCTCTGAAGAAGCCTTGTACTGGCAAAAAACATTGGCTGGATGTTTTCTGCTTATGTGTGAAACAAAGCACAAATAAAAAGAACACATTCAAGCAGAGGATTACTCTGTCTTGTTTATATTGGTCCATACTGTAACCTTGTTTAAATATGTGTTTTTAGTTGCTTCTCGAATATGTTTAAACAATTCAAATGTTTGACTAAATGGTGGCTGGTCTTTAGAGGTGGTCTTTAGAGGTGACAACTTGTTTGCTTTTCAAACACAGTGATTACATCAGGTAATGCAGCACTGAGTTCCCTGTCTGCCAGAATCTGTTTGGAATATGCAAGTTACTCATTCATTATATACAATCAGCATTCAAACCTTGTGTATAATAATGATAAGAACTATTATTATTTCTATAGCCATAATATAAACCAAAATGATTAGAAAAGCCCTGTTATATGCCCAAGCTAGGCCCATGTAGCAAAGCAGCTTATTTCTTACACTGTCCTCACAATAACATTTTAAGTTGTGACATTTGGCACATATTTGCGTGAAAGACAATATGGATTTATCTCTCTGAAACTAATCTTGTTTACATATCTAGCTTCGCACAACATTATCACAACTCCCTGAACATCGTGTACAAGGTCTTGTTTCGCACTATGTACAAATATCATCTCTGTCTTAATCCATGGGGCAACAGGGCTATCTGGCTATCTACATATCCATAACATTGCTAAACTATACACACATCGCAAGGCTGCTCTCTATTATAAAAGATGAGCTTCCAGATAGATTAGCAGAGGAGATTACCGCAGACACCGAGAGTCCTTGCATGCTGAGAAATCACTACACATCGGTATGACATCTTGTGAGGGGTGTCCAGATGGTGACTAAGATGGGGTCCTTCATTCTCTCCCACCAGGTACTGGAGTTGGATCATACCTTGGGGGGATTCTTGGCTTCACACCTACACACACTCTAGGTACACTTAGAGTAGGGTTCACATAGTCGGAGTATGCTTGATTACTGCCTTGTTTTATATGCCCACATATATTCATTGTTTTAGCACCATGGTAGAACTATATCTACTATTCAAGCTTTTGGTGCTTGTAGTCACTTTCATCTGCTTCTCACTATTAATCATTGCAGCAAATGTATTCTATACAAGAATAACGTTGGTTCAATAAATATATAGAAAACGTCCCACTTTGTATTCCCTGTATACTTTTCTGAGAACAAGTGAGCATGAGTGACAGAGCAAAAAGTTCTGTATTGTTTCCACGATCCCTGAGGGGTCAGGGTTGTCATGGTCTGTGGTTACCAGAAACCATTCGCTCTCTAGTAGGTTGGGTGGCACTGTGAGCTATATGATCTACAGGCCAACATATCCTGTGGGGTTTTCTGGAATCAGTCTTGGCAACAAGACCCTAGTTTAAGTTGTCCAAACAATATGCTGATCCTACGGATTAGTAGGAACTATATGACATGGCGTCGCCTACATTGGTTAGGTTCTAATTTAATGGTCAAATCTGAGCAGTTCAGTTGTGCTTTCTCAGAGATCTCTACTCACATTAAAATCCGGAGACATCCAAAGTGGAAAGGGAAATAAATCCACCTCAGCTGACTAGGTATAACCTATGTATTGGCTGTAGGTTATTCAGGCTTGGAGGATTAAAAGTTCCCACATTGTGCAAACCATATCTCCATAACATTCATTTAAATAAAATAGCTTTGCTCTTCATACAATGTCCATAAATGCAGAAGCAGATTAGGACATTGAAGAGCAGGTAGCGGCTCTAAATATTACAGAAAATTGTAGACAGGCAATTACTATGAAATTATCACAACATGGTCTCCCGGCAATGGGTGGAGATTTTACCTTTGTGGTTTAGGCACACAAAGCATTCAGATCAGAGGTATTCTACTCATGGGTTCAATTCCCGCCTGCAGATGCACGTCCACAGCTGTTTCACACTTACATTGAAGATGAACCACCTGAAGAGCACTTCCCATGGGTGGACATAAAAGTACCAGTAACTTACCAAAAGGATAATAATTGGTTTAAAGGTGCCCTACCCATACCACAGAAAATGTGAGACTCGGTCCGCTCAGCAAAGAAGGAGCGACCTGTCCAATCTTAGCTTCATATACACCGCATCCAAACATTGCTACTTTAACAGCAGCAGGAATGCGTACACTTTATACAGAAGTGCGTAGTTTGCATAGTTTGTGCTACTTCGCTCTACGCAAATTGCACGTAGCACAGTGCAAAAATGCGTGGCGTGGTGTAGTTGGCATCTTTTGCTCGCTCTAGATCCTCAACGTCAAGTTGGCGAACACGAGCGAGCAAAATGATATCCCAGCGAGATTTTTACCTCGTTCGTGATCAGCAACATCAAGTTGCTGATCGCAAGCATGGAAAATAGACCTCCCGGCGAGATTTTCAACGCTGGGAGGTCAGGTGTATCATTGCGAGTGGTCACGTATGTTCGCGACCGCTCGCGATGAGAAACTACCAGTCCGCGTTGAGAAAGCTGCCGCTCGAGTAAAAATCTACTCGAGCGGCAGAAAACGACAGCTCGCAATGTGTAAGATGCCGTTTTCAATGATTGCACAGTGCGGACAAGCATCCGGCACTGTGCAATCATCGCGAACAGCGCACTACGCAGTTCGCGTAGTGCTACGCATATCTCACGTATCTTTGCGTAGCTACGCGTAGTGCTACTACGTGAACTACACCCAGGGTTAGTAAAAATTAATAGAAATCTTACTCAATACATAATGAGAACATTGACAGTCCAACCTGTGAGGGCTGCTCAGGCTGTACAACCGCAATTGACTGCTACAGGTGCTAGACGCTGAATGCCATTATGAGAAAGATTCCCACCAGCTGGGAGAAAATCCCATTCTGGATAGCACAGAAAACAACACAGTTTGAAGCTGTGTTTCCCCATACGGGCCAGCAAGAAAAACACAGAATACTAACAATTAGCTTGCCAATGGGGATGGCTCCCCCGATTGAAGACTGTGTCACTTGGGGTACAATCTTTGCTGCCGTTTATACCAGAACTCATGGTACCACTTCAATAGCAGTTAAGCCAGACGTACTGAAACCAATACAGAATGAATATGGGGCAGAGCCTGGCCTAGATCTGGAAATAAAACTGATGGGCAATTTTGCCCAGGTATCTGCAGTTATGATGAGTAACGTAAAAGGGAAGACAGTGGCTATATACCAACGCCTGAGGGAATTCACCTGAGATTATTGAAGAAACATATGCTTCACTAGTTTGAGATAAGCTGAGAGCCAGACCTGGGAAACCAATAGTTAAGTGCAATTTGGAAAAGGATAACTCTAAACAAGGACCCAATTCTTCAAAGAAGAAATGGGATAATGCACAAAAAAATAAACAAAACAAAACACAGCCATGGGGTGGGTCTCCTCAGCAGGAACACACAGAGAGAAGATACAATTTGAGAAACAGTGACAATATTAGAAAGCCTGATGTGTATCAGGAGACTGATACACATTCCTCTCATTCCTTTCAGGAGTCATCCGCGAAACGTTTGGAGAGAGAAACGGATGGTCAGAGCAGGCATCGGAAGAGCGAGACACATCACACTTCGGACTACATCATAAAACAGGAAGACAAACGAAAATCTTCTAAACCTCAATTTAAGAAGAAGAAGGTAGCCAGGAATAAAATTAGAAATGACCCGGATACTGAGGACTAAGCTTCTGAATGGGAAATGGGTAGTGACGATGTTAGACCGCGTGGCATATGTCACAGTAGCTCTCAGGAACCTGATGGATTATCAAGCGGCAGTAGCACTGAGTGAGGATATCACAGTGGAAACACCTGATACAAGGGTAAGTGTCCCACATCATTTATCCAAAACAACTCTTCAAATGGAGGGGGACATACCCAGGCAAGTAAAGAGTCTCTTTTGGGAGATCCTGACACATGGTTACTACGTTCTTTTGGCCAAAAAGGATTGGCCACCTAATTTCATAGTGAATTGCCCAATGGGGGGAAGAAGATATTTTACCTGCTTTGTCGACCTTGTACCAGAATCTGCTAAAAATTAATATGCGCAGGAGTGGGCGTTAGCACTAGCTCCTGCACTTTACTGCAATCATGATGGGTGGGATAATGCGTCACCTCATCACTAAATCCTATTAAAATCGATTCCTCAACCACAGAGACAATACCCAATAAAGCATGAAGGAAATAAACAAGTCAGGGAGATCCTAGATCAACTTGAGTACCGGGGTGTGATAGGGAATTGCACCTCACCTATGAATTTCCAGTAATTTAACCCGGTAATTCCTATTGTCTAGTCTTAGACTATAGACATTTGAATGCTTCACATGCATATTCGCAGTACAAAAGGTACAGAGTGCAGCACTAATGAATAACATTGTGCGGAAAAAATACAAAACAGGGAGGGGTGACACTCAAATCTACAGAACTAAGCGATATGAATGCAATCCTGGTGAAAAATAGCACAGACAAACTCAATTGCGGCGTAGTTAATGCTAAATCCCTGGTTAAACATCACCAGGAGATACATCTTATGGATGCACTATTTCTAACTGAAACATGGACTCGACAGGACTCAGAGGTTGAATTGGGGTTAGCATGCCCCTGGGACACAAAGCTTTTCACAACCCATGGCTCACTGGAAGAGGAGGAGGGCTGGGAGTTATCTATAAGGACATATGGAAGCGTGTCCCAATGGAGGTGGATGAAGTAGAAGGTGTTGAACTTTTAGGATTCTCTCTTAAAGATGTTACAGGAAAACTGCTTACCAGCATAATCTGCTATAGACCCCCCTGGATCGCTGAGTCCTCAGCATCAAACATTAATTGACACTATCTATAATATGTCACTCACTAATTCTAGAATGATCATCCTAGGTGATTTCAATCTCTGGGAAAATGGGAATCTACGCCCTGTGTTGAAAGACCTGCTTCAAGCATGTGAGAGCATAACCATGCAACAGCTGGTGCTGCACCCAACTCACCATGTTTTAGACTTAATATTTACAAATAATAAATATGTAAAGATGGATGATATATTACCTCTATGCTGGGCTGATCATTTCCTTATCCAATTCTCAGTAATAATTTCTAGAACAAATAATAAAATTACTCCTAGGGGAAACGATCAACTTGGAAGGGAATGGAACGAATTGCTGAAAACCAAACACTCCCCGACGTTCACAGAGACTAATTTCTTCGAAGCCAGTAAATCGCTGGAGGAAAACTATCTTAGCTTCTGTGATCGAATAAACCATACTCTCAATCAACTGGTCCTAATAAAAGAGCTAAAAAATAGACATAAACAATCAGCCCCCCGGTACATTGAGGAGCTGAAAATATGAAAGAAGAGTTCTAAACAAGCTTAACGAAAATGGAGGAAACTCTATGAGGAACAGGATACAATAGCACTGAAAGCAGCACTAGGCATATACAAAGGAACAATTGCCAAGGCAAAAGCCGAGTACTATGTAAAATCCAATATAGAGGCATCTAATAAAGCCTGAGCTATATTCAAAATACTGAATGACCTCTCCAAACCAGACTGCATGAAAAACAAGGTCACTGCAACCCAGAACCTTTGTGGCAGTCTAGCAGCCTACTTCAAGGAGAAGATCACTAAAATCATTGATGGTCTGGATATTAACAAGGGAGATGAGATAGATAGTGGATTCGGACTATATGAGCAGATGACACCGGGGAAGCAAGAGGAGGAAGTAGATAAAGACAAACTGATAATTCTGGATCATCTCCCTGATTCCCACAGAAGAGTTTAGTAAACTTGCTGTGAGTGTCTCTTCCGGGTCACCCTTGGATGCTCTCCCACACAGAGTATGAAAAGAATTTAAGGAAGAGTTGTTTCCTCGGCTCCGTCAAATCTGCTGGCAATCCTTAAGTGAGGGAGTTGTGCCAGTCTGCTTGAAACAGGCAACGGTGACACCACTATTGAAGAAAACCACGCTTGATCCTCTCTGTCCATCCAACTACAGACCTATTTCCCTGCTCCCTTACCCAGTAAAGATTCTAGAGCGACTAGTCAGCAAAACCCTCTCACAATTTCTAGAAAACAACCATAAATTAAATGATGTAAAATGTGGGTTTTGCCCACCTCATGGAACAGAAACCGCGCTAGTAATTGTCTGAGATGAACTAAGAATGTGAGCAGACACAGGCCAATCAGTTATACTAGTGTTATTAGATATGTCACCCGCTTTTGACATGGTTAATTATAACATCCTTTTGAAAAGACTTATGGATGTCTGAATTGAGGAAAAAGCACTGGACTGGTTTAAAACATACCTGTCGGATAGGCAACCTCCCTTTACTTCTGACTACCATTCCATTCAGCATGGTGTTCCTCAGGGTTCGGCGATCAGTCCGATTCTGTTTAATATAAACTTGAGCCCACTAATTTCCATCATCAATTGTGAATTGTCAAAGAGATTAACATAATGCAATTTTTTGTCCATCCTGTTATTTCAAGGCAACCGTGTTTGGTAAAATGTGATACCAGAGTGATGGCCTTTCTGTTAGACCGAAATGCGTTAATGCACTAACAACAATGACATTGCAGTGACAGCGGAGTTCCCTACCTGACAAATTTGTCACATGTTTAGTATGTTACAAACAGCTGGACACTTTCTTCTCTGTTGGTGTAGAGTGTCATAGACATCAGTGTAATGGTGTTTCTTGTCTATTTCTTTATTTTAATATTACCATGTTTGGTGAAATATGACAACTGAATGGCGGCCTATTTTTTGGGAGGAAGTGCGTCAATATATGTGCTTGATGATGTATAGGGTTAATATGCTTTTATCTTTTTTGGTTGACCCTTGTGAAGTGGTGATGTTGGCGCATGTGCATGGTGGCGTGCATGGTTGAGCACACTTTTGCTTTGTTTTGGAGTGCGTGGTCGACAAGTGGTCGACAAATGTGTATGATGCTGCAGACCGATAACATGATAGGAAACCTTCTTTTCCTTTTATGAAGGCGTGGTCGATGAGTGGTTGACAAGTACTTATGAGTTCTGTTATTAACTACATGCCTAGCATGGCTTCTGGTTGTGGCACGCACTTTGCCGAAAACTGGTAAGTGACGGTACTGTCTTGGATGTGGTTCTGTAGGATTTGTTGGAGATGGATGTAACGCTCTTTCACTTACCATGGTGAGTTCTTTGTGACTAGTTAATAGGCACATGCATGGTTTAAAGCCATATCTTGCTTCTGTAGATACCGAATTGAAAAATGATTTGTAACCTATATGAATAAATTACAAGCAAGAACATAACGCTCACACGGTTCTGGGTTTGGCTATTTATTGTTATTCTAGATTTAGATTGGATACTCCATTTCCTGAAAACCGGAAGCAACTGCCGCTTCATGAATTACGCGTTCATATTTAAGAATACGGTTGAGTGAGGATACCGTTTGCATTTGCAAATCGGAGATGACAAGCACAAATCCATTGAAAGGATTTCATTGTTGTACCTCAATGTTCTTGATTACACAAGTGCATGTATGGTATGCATGTAAGCATTACACATTTGACTTTGCTTCTGCATGTTTACCCTTTGGACCTATTACCCTGTGGCAGTGTGACATGACCATATCCAAATAAACGGGTGAGTAATATCACTGCAGCCAGATGTAACCCTTGGATTATTCCCTTTGGCCCCTTTGGGTGACTAGCAATTCCAGGAGACATGATAAGATTTGAAGTGACTCAATGCCTAACAGCGTTTATGAGAATTTTGTATGTCTGACTTTGTGCGGGTGTACTCATCACTAGATATATTGCCTCATGACAATCATCTCCGGTATTTTGGATAATCCCTGAAACACAACATCTTTTTTCTTCTGTTTTAGCTAAAAATTGTTTAGGCTGGAGTACTGTTTGGAATGTTTGAGATAAAATTGGCTGTATGAATTAAAGGTTTCTAAAAGTCAGTTACTCTATACGTATTTCAGTTGGATATCCTGATAGATCACCTGTGAATTATAGTCTAATGCTTTGCTCTAAATCACCCCTTTTTTAACGTTACTTCTGCCCTTCTTTGGTGGTTGAAAAGGAGTAAATAATTATGTTTGAATAATGCATTTGCTTATTGTGATTTCATCTTATGTCATTGATAATGACTGAGATCTGGATGATTTGTTGTGATGCTGTGGGCTTAAATTGGCAACTTTTGCAGAGATACTCTTTCAGGTAAGACTACAATATTATCTACTATTGGATACTCTGGACTACGGCCTTCTGCATATTCATTACGCAGTGTCTGGGAAGCAAGAGGGATTTCTTGTATGCATAAAGGACTTACACTATTTCTAATATATTACAATTTCTAATAATTGCAATCTTTCTGTCCCACTTCTGTGTGTAAAGTTAGATTTTGTGCTATTTCTTGTACCCTTTATTGGTGGGTGTTATATATTGTATTTTATGTGTCATGTTTGTTGTTCATGTAGACATGGATTAAGATGTAAATTTTGTATTTGACTGATCTATCTCCGTACTTGTGGTGTCTTTTATAATCTTCTTTATAATGTACACAAGTCTCTGGTCTGTCACATGATTGCTTTTGTTGAGTAATTGTATGTTTTAATGATGTAACTTGGATTGTTCCAATGGTTTTAGATTCTCTGCATCAAAAGAAAAACACATTTGGGAAGTTTTGGGATGGTGTTAGCTTTGATACACAATTGCTATTTTAAGTACTTACATTGGTGCTTTTGGCATGTTGCAGCTCTGAAGAAGCCTTGTACTGGCAAAAAACATTGGCTGGATGTTTTCTGCTTATGTGTGAAACAAAGCACAAATAAAAAGAACACATTCAAGCAGAGGATTACTCTGTCTTGTTTATATTGGTCCATACTGTAACCTTGTTTAAATATGTGTTTTTAGTTGCTTCTCGAATATGTTTAAACAATTCAAATTGACTAAATGGTGGCTGGTCTTTAGAGGTGGTCTTTAGAGGTGACAACTTGTTTGCTTTTCAAACACAGTGATTACATCAGGTAATGCAGCACTGAGTTCCCTGTCTGCCAGAATCTGTTTGGGATATGCAAGTTACTCATTCATTATATACAATCAGCATTCAAACCTTGTGTATAATAATGATAAGAACTATTATTATTTCTATAGCCATAATATAAACCAAAATGATTAGAAAAGCCCTGTTATATGCCCAAGCTAGGCCCATGTAGCAAAGCAGCTTATTTCTTACACTGTCCTCACAATAACATTTTAAGTTGTGACATTTGGCACATATTTGCGTGAAAGACAATATGGATTTATCTCCCTGAAACTAATCTTGTTTACATATCTAGCTTCGCACAACATTATCACAACTCCCTGAACATCGTGTACAAGGTCTTGTTTCGCACTATGTACAAATATCATCTCTGTCTTAATCCATGGGGCAACAGGGCTATCTGGCTATCTACATATCCATAACATTGCTAAACTATACACACATCGCAAGGCTGCTCTCTATTATAAAAGATGAGCTTCCAGATAGATTAGCAGAGGAGATTACCGCAGACACCGAGAGTCCTTGCATGCTGAGAAATCACTACACATCGGTATGACATCTTGTGAGGGGTGTCCAGATGGTGACTAAGATGGGGTCCTTCATTCTCTCCCACCAGGTACTGGAGTTGGATCATACCTTGGGGGGATTCTTGGCTTCACACCTACACACACTCTAGGTACACTTAGAGTAGGGTTCACATAGTCATGCTTGATTACTGCCTTGTTTTATATGCCCACATATATTCATTGTTTTAGCACCATGGTAGAACTATATCTACTATTCAAGCTTTTGGTGCTTGTAGTCACTTTCATCTGCTTCTCACTATTAATCATTGCAGCAAATGTATTCTATACAAGAATAACGTTGGTTCAATAAATATATAGAAAACGTCCCACTTTGTATTCCCTGTATACTTTTCTGAGAACAAGTGAGCATGAGTGACAGAGCAAAAAGTTCTGTATTGTTTCCACGATCCCTGAGGGGTCAGGGTTGTCATGGTCTGTGGTTACCAGAAACCATTCGCTCTCTAGTAGGTTGGGTGGCACTGTGAGCTATATGATCTACAGGCCAACATATCCTGTGGGGTTTTCTGGAATCAGTCTTGGCAACAAGACCCTAGTTTAAGTTGTCCAAACAATATGCTGATCCTACGGATTAGTAGGAACTATATGACATGGCGTCGCCTACATTGGTTAGGTTCTAATTTAATGGTCAAATCTGAGCAGTTCAGTTGTGCTTTCTCAGAGATCCCTACTCACATTAAAATCCGGAGACATCCGAAGTGGAAAGGGAAATAAATCCACCTCAGCTGACTAGGTATAACCTATGTATTGGCTGTAGGTTATTCAGGCTTGGAGGATTAAAAGTTCCCACATTGTGCAAACCATATCTCCATAACATTCATTTAAATAAAATAGCTTTGCTCTTCATACAATGTCCATAAATGCAGAAGCAGATTAGGACATTGAAGAGCAGGTAGCGGCTCTAAATATTACAGAAAATTGTAGACAGGCAATTACTATGAAATTATCACAACATGGTCTCCCGGCAATGGGTGGAGATTTTACCTTTGTGGTTTAGGCACACAAAGCATTCAGATCAGAGGTATTCTACTCATGGGTTCAATTCCCGCCTGCAGATGCACGTCCACAGCTGTTTCACACTTACATTGAAGATGAACCACCTGAAGAGCACTTCCCATGGGTGGACATAAAAGTACCAGTAACTTACCAAAAGGATAATAATTGGTTTAAAGGTGCCCTACCCATACCACAGAAAATGTGAGACTCGGTCCGCTCAGCAAAGAAGGAGCGACCTGTCCAATCTTAGCTTCATATACACCGCATCCAAACATTGCTACTTTAACAGCAGCAGGAATGCGTACACTTTATACAGAAGTGCGTAGTTTGCATAGTTTGTGCTACTTCGCTCTACGCAAATTGCACGTAGCACAGTGCAAAAATGCGTGGCGTGGTGTAGTTGGCATCTTTTGCTCGCTCTAGATCCTCAACGTCAAGTTGGCGAACACGAGCGAGCAAAATGATATCCCAGCGAGATTTTTACCTCGTTCGTGATCAGCAACATCAAGTTGCTGATCGCAAGCATGGAAAATAGACCTCCCGGCGAGATTTTAACGCTGGGAGGTCAGGTGTATCATTGCGAGTGGTCACGTATGTTCGCGACCGCTCGCGATGAGAAACTACCAGTCCGCGTTGAGAAAGCTGCCGCTCGAGTAAAAATCTACTCGAGCGGCAGAAAACGACAGCTCGCACTGTGTAAGATGCCGTTTTCAATGATTGCACAGTGCGGACAAGCATCCGGCACTGTGCAATCATCGCGAACAGCGCACTACGCAGTTCGCGTAGTGCTACGCATATCTCACGTATCTTTGCGTAGCTACGCGTAGTGCTACTACGTGAACTACACCCAGGGTTAGTAAAAATTAATAGAAATCTTACTCAATACATAATGAGAACATTGACAGTCCAACCTGTGAGGGCTGCTCAGGCTGTACAACCGCAATTGACTGCTACAGGTGCTAGACGCTGAATGCCATTATGAGAAAGATTCCCACCAGCTGGGAGAAAATCCCATTCTGGATAGCACAGAAAACAACACAGTTTGAAGCTGTGTTTCCCCATACGGGCCAGCAAGAAAAACACAGAATACTAACAATTAGCTTGCCAATGGGGATGGCTCCCCCGATTGAAGATTGTGTCACTTGGGGTACAATCTTTGCTGCCGTTTATACCAGAACTCATGGTACCACTTCAATAGCAGTTAAGCCAGACGTACTGAAACCAATACAGAATGAATATGGGGCAGAGCCTGGCCTAGATCTGGAAATAAAACTGATGGGCAATTTTGCCCAGGTATCTGCAGTTATGATGAGTAACATAAAAGGGAAGGCAGTGGCTATATACCAACGCCTGAGGGAATTCACCTGAGATTATTGAAGAAACATATGCTTCACTAGTTTGAGATAAGCTGAGAGCCAGACCTGGGAAACCAATAGTTAAGTGCAATTTAGAAAAGGATAACTCTAAACAAGGACCCAATTCTTCAAAGAAGAAATGGGATAATGCACAAAAAAATAAACAAAACAAAACACAACCATGGGGTGGGTCTCCTCAGCAGGAACACACAGAGAGAAGATACAATTTGAGAAACAGTGACAATATTAGAAAGCCTGATGTGTATCAGGAGACTGATACACATTCCTCTCATTCCTTTCAGGAGTCATCCGCGAAACGTTTGGAGAGAGAAACGGATGGTCAGAGCAGGCATCGGAAGAGCGAGACACATCACACTTCGGACTACATCATAAAACAGGAAGACAAACGAAAATCTTCTAAACCTCAATTTAAGAAGAAGAAGGTAGCCAGGAATAAAATTAGAAATGACCAGGATACTGAGGACTAAGCTTCTGAATGGGAAATGGGTAGTGACGATGTTAGACCGCGTGGCATATGTCACAGTAGCTCTCAGGAACCTGATGGATTATCAAGCGGCAGTAGCACTGAGTGAGGATATCACAGTGGAAACACCTGATACAAGGGTAAGTGTCCCACATCATTTATCCAAAATAACTCTTCAAATGGAGGGGGACATACCCAGGCAAGTAAAGAGTCTCTTTTGGGAGATTCTGACACATGGTTACTACGTTCTTTTGGCCAAAAAGGATTGGCCACCTAATTTCATAGTGAATTGTCCAATGGGGGGAAGAAGATATTTTACCTGCTTTGTCGACCTTGTACCAGAATCTGCTAAAAATTAATATGCGCAGGAGTGGGCGTTAGCACTAGCTCCTGCACTTTACTGCAATCATGATGGGTGGGATAATCCGTCACCTCATCACTAAATCCTATTAAAATCGATTCCTCAACCACAGAGACAATACCCAATAAAGCATGAAGGAAATAAACAAGTCAGGGAGATCCTAGATCAACTTGAGTACCGGGGTGTGATAGAGAATTGCACCTCACCTATGAATTTCCAGTAATTTAACCCGGTAATTCCTATTGTCTAGTCTTAGACTATAGACATTTGAATGCTTCACATGCATATTCGCAGTACAAAAGGTACAGAGTGCAGCACTAATGAATAACATTGTGCGGAAAAAATACAAAACAGGGAGGGGTGACACTCAAATCTACAGAACTAAGCGATATGAATGCAATCCTGGTGAAAAATAGCACAGACAAACTCAATTGCGGCGTAGTTAATGCTAAATCCCTGGTTAAACATCACCAGGAGATACATTTTATGGATGCACTATTTCTAACTGAAACATGGACTCGACAGGACTCAGAGGTTGAATTGGGGTTAGCATGCCCCTGGGACACAAAGCTTTTCACAACCCATGGCTCACTGGAAGAGGAGGAGGGCTGGGAGTTATCTATAAGGACATATGGAAGCTTGTCCCAATGGAGGTGGATGAAGTAGAGGGTGTTGAACTTTTAGGATTCTCTCTTAAAGATGTTACAGGAAAACTGCTTACCAGCATAATCTGCTATAGACCCCCCTGGATCGCTGAGTCCTCAGCATCAAACATTAATTGACACTATCTATAATATGTCACTCACTAATTCTAGAATGATCATCCTAGGTGATTTCAATCTCTGGGAAAATGGGAATCTACGCCCTGTGTTGAAAGACCTGCTTCAAGCATGTGAGAGCATAACCATGCAACAGCTGGTGCTGCACCCAACTCACCATGTTTTAGACTTAATATTTACAAATAATAAATATGTAAAGATGGATGATATATTACCTCTATGCTGGGCTGATCATTTCCTTATCCAATTCTCAGTAATAATTTCTAGAACAAATAATAAAATTACTCCTAGGGGAAACGATCAACTTGGAAGGGAATGGAACAAATTGCTGAAAACCAAACACTCCCCGACGTTCACAGAGACTAATTTCTTCGAAGCCAGTAAATCGGTGGAGGAAAACTATCTTAGCTTCTGTGATCGAATAAACCATACTCTCAATCAACTGGTCCTAATAAAAGAGCTAAAAAATAGACATAAACAATCAGCCCCCCGGTACATTGAGGTGCTGAAAATATGAAAGAAGAGTTCTAAACAAGCTTAACAAAAATGGAGGAAACTCTATGAGGAACAGGATACAATAGCACTGAAAGCAGCACTAGGCATATACAAAGGAACAATTGCCAAGGCAAAAGCCGAGTACTATGTAAAATCCAATATAGAGGCCTCTAATAAAGCCTGAGCTATATTCAAAATACTGAATGACCTCTCCAAACCAGACTGCATGAAAAACAAGGTCACTGCAACCCAGAACCTTTGTGGCAGTCTAGCAGCCTACTTCAAGGAGAAGATCACTAAAATCATTGATGGTCTGGATATTAACAAGGGAGATGAGATAGATAGTGGATTCGGACTATATGAGCAGATGACACCGGGGAAGCAAGAGGAGGAAGTAGATAAAGACAAACTGATAATTCTGGATCATCTCCCTGATTCCCACAGAAGAGTTTAGTAAACTTGCTGTGAGTGTCTCTTCCGGGTCACCCTTGGATGCTCTCCCACACAGAGTATGAAAAGAATTTAAGGAAGAGTTGTTTCCTCGGCTCCGTCAAATCTGCTGGCAATCCTTAAGTGAGGGAGTTGTGCCAGTCTGCTTGAAACAGGCAACGGTGACACCACTATTGAAGAAAACCACGCTTGATCCTCTCTGTCCATCCAACTACAGACCTATTTCCCTGCTCCCTTACCCAGTAAAGATTCTAGAGCGACTAGTCAGCAAAACCCTCTCACAATTTCTAGAAAACAACCATAAATTAAATGATGTAAAATGTGGGTTTTGCCCACCTCATGGAACAGAAACCGCGCTAGTAATTGTCTTAGATGAACTAAGAATGTGAGCAGACACAGGCCAATCAGTTATACTAGTGTTATTAGATATGTCACCCGCTTTTGACATGGTTAATCATAACATCCTTTTGAAAAGACTTATGGATGTCTGAATTGAGGAAAAAGCACTGGACTGGTTTAAGTCATACCTGTCGGATAGGCAACCTCCCTTTACTTCTGACTACCATTCCATTCAGCATGGTGTTCCTCAGGGTTCGGCGATCAGTCCGATTCTGTTAAATATAAACTTGAGCCCACTAATTTCCATCATCAAATCCTTTGGAATTAAATTGGTAAACTACACTGACGACACACAACTTATCTTATCCCTGGCGGGAATCAATCAGTATCACTTGATAGATTCCACGAGTGTATGAGAAAAATGGCAAGTTGGCTCAGGGACAACTCTTTACAGTTTAACGGTGACAAGACGGAAATCTTGTACTATACAGCAAACAAAGTCCCATGCCCACTTCTGGCGAACTTTTGGCCAACTCCCACAAAAAACAACTAATCCCATCAAAGGCAGTGCATAATCTGCGGGTGATGTTTGATGATAATCTAAAACTAGACTCCCAAGTATATAAAACAGTGGGAAATATTTCCTATGTTGCCGCCTTCAGCCAGAGCGTTGGTGATGAGAAGTGTTATCATGAGTCAGTTCGACTACTGTAACACTCTACTACTGGGAACACCAAACTCTCTGATGAAGAAACTTCAAATAGTTCAGACAATAACGGCCAAGATAGCTTTAAAGAGACAGCATAGGTCATCGGCTTCCTTGTCCCTCAAGGACCTTCACTGGCTGCCGATTATGCAGAGAATACTGTTCAAATCGCTCTGGATTGTCTTCAAGGCAGTACATGGAATGGGACCTAGGCCATTGCAGAGTAAATTTACCTGGTATAACCCGGTCAGAAGCCTTAGGTCATCAACAGCAAGGCTGGTGAATACCTCTAAATTTAGAAAAACCAGGATGGGAGGCAGAGCATTTAGCACTGTAGCCGCGCGACTGTGGAATGACCTCCCGGTAGATCTCAGACAAATAGACGATCTTCCTCAGTTTAGAAAAAAGCTCAAAACCCTGCTTTTTCCGAGAGATGAAATAAACCCAGCCTTTGATCTGAATTAATTTTGGTTGTGGATCAGTGGTGTATGTGCTCAGTGAAACTTAAGGTAATGTTAGCGCCAGGATACCGGTGGGGTGAAAGTGCGCTTTATAAATGTGTTTTGCATTACATTACATCTCAAATTGATTTTTCTACAAAAATATAGCACCTGGGAGTGGATATTTGACAGCATTCTCAGAGCTAGGTTCTCAACTCCACTATTGTTGATTACGTCAGAGCTATAAGAATAGCCCAGGGTTGTTTTCAGCCAGGGTACCAGAGTTACTTCCAAATTTTGATGAGAAGCCATTGTCTTTTGTAGATGAACCACATAATCCTAGGGTTTGCTCACCCGGGTTAAAATTCAATTTAAAAAATCAAAAATTGCCGACCTCAGTGTCCTATTTCTTGGGTATGATTTGTCAAGTGAAACCAAAAGCCTGTCGGCACAGTTTTTAGAAATATGTGCACTGCTCCAACCTCTAACAACTCTGTTCAGCTAATCAAAATCAGTGATAACAGCACCCTGCTGCACGTCAGAGGGTGACACTTTATTGCTGCTGCTCAAGTAGATTTTCTACAAGAAACGGCAGCCTTCTCACGGCGAATGGTCATGATCACCTGTGCCCGTCTGCGTTGAGAAAATCTTACAGGGTGCCATGCTAGCACCTGAAAATCACACTACGGGCACAAATTCTTGCTTGCACTCCCCAACTTACCATGGTGGAGCTATGTGCGAGAAAAAACTCGGCCATGCGATGGTTGGTGGAGATTTTGCAGGAACTCCGAGTTACAAATGTAACGCAGAGTGGGCAAAAATCTGCAAACTCTGCTGGTGGAGCGGAATTTATCACCCACCTCTATTCTAACCCTTCCACTGTCTTGTTTAATAATAACATACAAGCAGGCCTCCTATGTATGTAACATGCACAGGTTGTCAGGAAATGTTCTCCTACTTACATCAGATCATTATATTTGTAGTAGTCATACAGTGATCTTTACTGCACACAGAAATACACACTGTGAACATCTTTTTGAAATGATATTTATAAAGTGTGTTTGTGTACCGCAAGTGACTATGAGTCTCATCACTGCTATTAGCTGTTTGAAGGATTGGGGCCATATCTGTTTCTCGATATCCATGACATTGTTAGGATGCTCTACATCATGTGAGACAGAAGCGAATGCTCCTATTTATATTATAAAAAATCCATCTTCAGTTATGTAGGACTATCTCAAACATGTGATACTAATAAATTCAATATTGATTCAGTCACTATACTGCTAAACAGCTACTAAAACTCTGCCAATCTCTCACTTTGCTTTTTTAATGTTACTGGTTTTAAGTAATTCAGTATGATAATTCTCAAGATAAGATTAGTTGGCACCTTTGACAAATTGAGTTGAGTCTAAATTCTCTGCAGCTTACCAGTGCCAATAAGCACATCTTTGATTGGGGTCCTTATCATAGTGCTTGATATTGGCCAAGTTTGTCCTATACCTAAGGACTTGTCAAACCATTATTTTTATTTATAGGCAGGTGCATGGTAAAATGCAGCACTAGTGCTTATTCCTGCTGTTATGATTGGAGTATCAGTATTGCAGAGTAGCGCTGGAGCGGATGTGTAACTGTGGTTGTTTACCGCGTTGACCCCCTGTGGTTTGATATGATCATTCTCTTTGGGACTAGGCATTGGAACCATGGTGATGATGGGATGATGCTGTCATTTGGCTCATGTCATGATCCCTATGAGTGAAGTGATATGTTTATCTTGATTGCTGTAAGACTGGCACATTGCACATTTCTGATGCGGCCCCCCCTGCGACTCTTGGTTGCAGGGTTGCTTGGTAGGCATCATCAGTTCCCATGTGTACCACTTGTTTCTCTTGGGGTTTCATGTTTGGGGCAATGGGAGAGAATGGGGTGGGACAGTTCGGGGGCATAGCGTTGGTGGGGGGATGATCTAGTCATGTTCAGCTGATTATGTTCAAGGCTTTCTTCTATTCATAACAATGTGTGGATATGCTGCTGCTGATGATGGGCACCCATTGTGGCTGAACTTCCTCAGATGGAATGTCAAGAGGTTGAATGATAGTAGAAAAATCTGCAAAGTGCTATTGTATTTGCAGTTTTAATAATATGTAAGTGTATTGTGCACTCTTATCTTAACAATGTTATGAAAAAGCTAATGTTACTTTCTTATCAGTTAGGTGCTTGTCTGAAACATATGCTGCCTGCCATAAGTATTTCAATATTACTAGATTGGTCAAGAACTGCTGATGTCCTGGACTCAGTACACACTGCTGAAGAAATGTATCATTCCGTTTGATTCACTGCCAAATTATTTATCAGATTCATAACTTTCATTTCATTTTTCATGATTATACCCTCTTCTATCAATTTTTTAAAAGAATAATGTTCCTACTATAATATAGAGACTGAACCTGTTGCTTATTTATAACATTGATTTCATAACATATTTTTGTTATATCTAACAACAATGGATTTTTGTGTTATATTCCACTCACATGGCAATATGCCCTGCCCAATGCATTTCAGGATTCGATCCCTTGTTCAGTGGCTTATTAGTCGTATCTTTAATCAAAGTTGCATCTGGTGAAAACATGAGCTTATTTCCTGTAATCTTTATGCACTGTCAAAGATGTGAATTTGCCAGCGTATGGTGATCGATGCTGAGGATATGTGTTGTTAACTCTGGCAGCCCTCATTTGACCACGAGGAGAAATCAGCGCTAACTATTAAGGAGGAACAGGGCATGCCTCTTTATGGGGATGATCAGGTGGTGGATTGGTTCTTCTGTTATTATTCTGACCTCCACACCTCCCGGATTGCTTATGATGAGCAGGCCACAACTCATTACTTATCCCATATTACCATGAAGTGGTTGATGGCGGCACATAGGGATCGGCTCATGGTGTCGTTGCACCCCTCAGAAATCATAGCCATGCTGACAGATATGCCAGGCGGGATGGTGCAGGGCACCGACGGTCTGGTGGTGGCCTTCTATAAGGCCTTCCAAGACAAACTCATGCGTCATCTGGTCAACCTTTTCAAGGAGATGGTACAGGTTGGACACATGCCCCCAATGATGCACGATGTAGTGTTAGTCACCTTTTTCAAGCTGGGTAAGTCAGCTGCTCACTGCTCATCCTATCAGCCATTGTCGCTCTTAAATACAGACACAAAACTTTTCACAACAATCTTTCCTAACCTACCCGTTCGGTCTCTCTTATACAATCTTTGTACCATCTTTGGTGCGATCTCTCACATTGACCCTGACGTGTGCACAACGAAAGTCAGAGAAAGGATTTGACTCTGTTGAGTTTGAGTCTATGCACTCTGTGCTGCGGCGCGTGGGGATGGGAGAAATTTCTTGAAACTGGTCCAGGTCATGTATATGGAGCTGACCATGCCGGTCCCTATTAATGGTCTAGTGTCAGCTCCAATACTCATTATGAGAGGCACGTGCCAGGGTTGCCCTTTGTCTCTGCTGTTATATGCACTCATCGCGGAGCCTTCAGCTTGTGAACTGAGGGAACTTCACGCTCATCAAGGTATTCCTTTCCTACAATATAATCGTATAGTGAAAATATGCTCTTGTACGTCAAAAATATGGATCATAACTTACGTCAGTGTTCATGGAGGTCACCCTCTTCGGCAGGCATTCTGGAATGTTTATCAATTTGGTTAATCTCACATTTTACCCCCTAACTGCTGCCACAACACCGGTACAGCTGGAGTACCCATAAGTGACAAAAAATGGACTTACTTTTGCTCTGTGATTTGACCCGAGTCTCTGAATGGTCACCATCGACTTTTGCACTTCAATTATCTTAACTGAGAACATTATTCTCCGGTTCGGCTGTTTCGTTATGGCCTGCAAGTGCATTCCCGCTGTCCACGCTGTGATGTGCATGACGCTGGCTGCGCTCAAGTGCTGTGGTACTGCCCTGGTGGGCAATGTTTCTGGCTTGCAATATTCCAGGAGTTACAGGAGATCACAGAGGAGAAAGTGGCACATACTCCTCTAGTAGCCCTCCTTGGATATGGCAGGGATGTTCCGAAGGACTGCCGGTGGCTTGGTGCATTGGGACTTATACTTGTGTGGCATAGAATAGCGGTGAACTGGATGAAGAACCGCCTCCCCACTTTGCAGGAGTAGCATACTAACATAACATATTGTAACACCCAATCTGGTGCCTACTATGCCGCTTTGCAATTGTCCAAGAGATATTTGGGGTCCATACCAAGAGTACTTGGAGCACACATGGAATGACGAAGATATGGATGATGAGGTGAGCAGAGTTGTATCAGAGATGCTGTGCGGTGTCATTGTTTTATATGACTGCTGGGAGGGTGTTGCTACACCTGTTGTGTGTGTGGCATGGCCATGAGACAGAGAGAAGGCCAGTGTTCACACTTTTGTGAGCCCATGCAAGAAAGGAAGTCACTCACTGGACCGCCAGGTGCGATTGGGATAAAAGAATATACACCAGGGATGAACATGTCTGTTTTTGCTATTGCATGTGTACCACTGTACTGTCAGTTTCATCAGGTTTATGATCACAATCAGTTGAGCCTTTAGAGTCTTCATACATGTATGTCCTCTGTAACCCACCTGTACTTGAATATAATTATATGCTGTCTGGTTGTTAAGTAAAAAGAAAATCATTTTTTTTTTTTTAAACTATAGTTTGGGATTAAAATATTTTACTTTTGGACACTAGCATCGGAAATATATGCATATTTTGTTTAGGAGGCCATTATCCACCAAATGAGAATTTCTTGCTCTGACTCACAATGCATTTCTGTACATATATTTACTACTCTCTTCCTTACTTACTGTGGCTCTTTATGTGTTTTACTTTATCTGCCAATAAAAAAGGACATTTATAAGGAAGACAAAATGGCTATTTTGAACGGTAAATAGTGCTTTACTGAGCAGATTAGGAAAGCGTCAAATGCAACAAAGGTACTATTTCAATCAAGACCCCGAACCCTTCTCGGATACTAATGATTCTGTGCGGACATTGATATGTACCGTAGTTTGATGATATGTTGAACCTTCCCTAATTTGCATGTTGGTTGATGAATGTCACTTGACTGGGGCGTGTAACCATATCCCCTTGCACTTCTACATGACCCGCAATTGCTTTCACTGTAAAGGAAACCAATTAAAGATCTGTTTAAAAAAAAAAAAGTTACTATTTCAAACTCTGAAAGGTTTGGTGTGCCTCAGTGCAGGAGTGTTTGTGGAGAAAATACCAGAGCCCTGATCCCTACCGCTTAGGCTGCATAGCTGGCACATTTCAGCACTTGACTAGGCAATTCCACAATTTCTTTGCACTTTGAGAAAGCTATCTTGTCCAAATAAGTCTCTTCTTGAAGTCCACAAATACCACCTTCTAGCTTAGAGACCATTTTCTCTTTAGAGAAGTTTAAGAAGGATAAATGTTTCTTGACCCATATCTGTGAAACTCTTACAAGCGCTTTAAGGAAGGGAGTTACCCTGCATCATTTGAAAGAATCCATGAATACTCCGCCCCAGAAAAAATAACTGCCCTTGATGCACTGGACCTCAGAACCTATAGTTGATTTACAGTATCCCTTGGCTACAAAATGTGTTGAAGGAGACAGATATTATTCAGTTTAAGGAGTATGTACAGTTTAACTGTTTCCTGAATTGGCTTTTCAGCATCAAAGAGGAACAGAGATTGTAAACTCAGGAGATCAGGTGCTTTTGATGCTGCCAGAACTCTTTGGCCTTTGACACTCTTGGCCAATAGACCAACTGGGTTTGAGGGACATCATTGTATTGCATGGCTGCCAAACATTACCATTATTGATGGAAACTGACACTGGACATGTCGATTATATTCTATTCGATGTCGTAGATGCCGCAATGTTCTCTTTGTGCTCGGAACCTCTTGGCTGTGATTGCACAATTCTTTGAGAGATTGACATATGACCTCTTGGACTTTCTCTTCAACATTTTGAATAGATAATTTCTAATTGAGACCTACTTCAAATATGTCAGAGTCAATGGAGTGCCTAACCCTGAAAGAATATGTACCTAGGGAAAAGAAGGGTCCAGGCCAGAGGATGTCATTCCACCAGTTAATAGAGCATTATTTAATGTTTATAATGAGATGTGGTAGGTTAAACGCTTCATCATCAAGAGTATGACTGTAGCCATTACTCATTGAAGGATTGATAAACTGACCTTCAACAAAGACAAAGTCTTACACCAATATCTGATGGAAAACTAAGAGAGATTCTTTATGTGAAATTCAACAAGGGTTTCAATATTCTTCAAACCCAAGGTCAATTGGAGAGCAAAGACTGTGTATGAATTATCATCAAGTAAATACAGTGACAATTCGCAACCAATACCTCCTTGCTCTCATCTCTTTGCTACTAGAACATGGAATATCTTTAAAATTATATTTGAGAAGGGCATACACTCTGGGGTGGATTTGAGGGGGTGATGTATAGAAGAGTGCTTTTAATGCACAATATGAACACTAGGATTATCTGGTGTCTCCCTTTAAGCTTAACATTGCTCTGGGTGCATTTCTGATTTTCTTGCATTATATCTACCATGATTTATTGAATAACTTCATTGTGGTATCCTGGTTGATATTCTCGGATACTCTGCAACATACAGTTCAAGTCAATGAAAAACTCTCAGAATGCCAAGGGTGACACAAGTGTGCTTGAAGTCTCTGAAATTTTATTTGGCAGATCTGGAATTTCAGGTGATGGTATCTAAATAGATGGCAGTAAAGTGAAGGCAGTACTTGGTTGGCACAAGTGATACTTTTCTCAAAGTAAACTTTTCTTGTGAACATTTGTACAGCATTTCAACTGTTTTTACATTCAGCTTCTCATTTTATAGAGTTCATGGTTGGTTCATGTAAGCTTTGCTAGGTCATTTTGAGCTAATTATTTGAATGTTCATCTGCGTTTTAGGTTTTATTATGATTGCTGAGGCGATCTTGGCTATCAATGATGAACTGGTAGGTATAAGAGCTGCTAGTATCAAAATGGTGCTGTAGATTGGAAAGGTGGAGGAGTATATGGGAGTGATTGGTGACGGCAGCTGCTATGGGTGGCCTGCTAGATACACTGGGCTGTTAACTGCTGTGTTAGAAGACAGCTGCATGCATGAACACATGTTCTCAAATGTGTTTTAGCTTTTAACTATGAATACTAAGATTTAAATCAAATATAGTAAGGATTTTTTGTTTACAATCTTGAAGCGCATAAGAAGAAGTGTGCATTCACAGCTAACCTTTTAATATGGCTCTGCTGAGAAGCCAAAGCAGCTGGTGCATTCATTAATTTAGTAAGGGGACACTTGTTAAATGATGTACTGCATCTCACAAGGCTTGATGAGGCATCCAGCAAAAACAGTACATCAAGGGTTTGAAAGGTTCAGGAAACAGTTCTAAATGGATATAATTGTGATGGATGTTGTATCTTATTATTAATCCACAGATGGCTAATACTGTATACACTCATCACTTATAATATATATTCTAAGTTATTGCAACTTAAAAAAATTACACATATTACTCTCATTATCCTGATCCACATTGTGGTTAGGTCAGAGGTAATATCATGTAATGAGTACACAAATATTATTTAAGTGGATAATAAACAGAAAGCTATAAAACATTAATAGCCATATAGTTTGTTAATTCATTCAGTTCAATACTGTCAGCATAAGGAAGAGGTTTGCCACTGTCCTTCTAGCATAGGTATTTGGCTTTCCCTAATATGGATGTCGAAGCAATTACATAAAATGCATATAAAACCAAAAGTGCTAAAATCCCTCTGATCAGTGAAGTGAAAAAGCAACCCATGTCTAAAAAGACTAAGCTATTCCCATCCATCTCCTTACATGTATAACACCATAATCTGTCCTATGAGTTTGCGGTGACATTCCCTGAACTTAATTTAAATCCATTATTATAAGCCTTACAACCACATGAAACCCCAGCTCTTCAGGTCTTTGTAGAATGTCCAGTCACTAAACAGAAAAAGGTCTACAGACACCTCACTCCATGCAGTGATCTATATATGTTCTCTCTCACTCACTCACTCACTCACTCATATGTGTATCTACATCTAACTCCTTCATACAATCGACAGGCCAATATAAGCAATTCAGAATTATAAGGGTTTGACTGGTTTATGGCATAGATATTTTTTGGAAATAATATAGACCAGAAAAATGACAAAAAAGTATGTAAAGTTTGGAAATGCATTCACACAAAGATAAGAAGAACGTACCTGGTAACATCTAGATATAGCAAGACAAATAATAAAACATGGTTAGCATGTATTTTTAATGGATAATGTTGATTTGGAAACCAGAAACTGTCTTGTGTTCATCTCTGGTCTTAAAAATATGATGTATATTTTGGGAGCAAATATGCAGAACAGAACGCCAGCACCAGAGGACAGGATGGCAAAAATCTCAACAGCTACCAGGAATTTTCCCTTTGTGCTGAGATAGGCTGGGATAAAAGAGAGCCAAACGCTGACAAACACAAGCATGCTGAATGTGATAAACCTAGCTTCATTAAAGCTGTCTGGCAAATTGCGGGCTAAGAAAGCAACCACAAAACATATACAAGCCAATAGTCCCATGAAGGCCAACATGATGTAGAACATCAAAATAGACCCCTCATTACATTCTGCTATCATCTTCCCATTTGTAGTCTTGGTATCAAATTGAGGGATGGAGGGCGATGTCCATAACCAAATGGTTCCAATTGAAGACTGGACTAAACAAGAGACCAAGACAATAGAATAAGAAGCCTTGGATCCAACCCATTTCCTTAAGGTACTGTTGGGTTTGGTGGCCTTGAAAGCAATGACAACTGTGATTGTTTTGGCCAATACACAGGAAACACAGAGGGAGAATGATATGCCAAAGATCACCTGACGCAGCATGCAGGTCACTCGCCTGGGTTGCCCAATAAAAATGAGGGCGCAGAGGAAACACAGCATGAGGAAGACAAGCAGAAGATGGCTGAGCTGAAGGTTGTTGGCTTTCACCACTGGAGTATGACAATACTTTATGACAACACACAAGACCCAAAGGGCAATGAGGAAAAAGAAAACAGAGATCAAAACTAAAATTAATCCCAGTGGTTCCTCGAAGGAAAGGAATTCAATCTCCTTTGGGATGCAGCGATCTCTTTTCCAGCTTGACCAGTAGTCTTCTGGGCACTTCATACATTCTAAAGAATCTGAAGAAGATAAATAATGTTTTATTTTCTTGATGCATTCAATGCCATTTATGACTTTAATGTAGTAGGGGCTAATAATCATAAACAGCAGATACAGTTTAAAGCATTCTAATGTGTAAAAGACTTTGGAGGTTGTTTAGAATGTAGCAGAGCAGGGAAATATGTCAGGTACCTCATCTTACTTCACATTGCCTTTGTTGTTATAGCCTCTGCTCACTTGGCAGGTTGGTGCCCCCCAGTTTAAATTTAATGTCCTCTTCCATAATATTTACATGTTGGGGGAAATTCTGCTAGTTGATTTGACTCAGTATTTTTTCACAACTGCACAGCTCTAAGTCATGCCAGAAGTGGCTTTAGTTCCTTTTTGTCGGGTTTCTTCTATTCAAATTTTAAGCCACATTATATTAAAAGAGTCTTGTGTTAAACATTTGGGTCAGAGAGTTATTTTTGGAACTGGGCCTCTCTGCAAGATCTCCCCCAAATGTTTTGCCTTTTTCCCTACACTTTTTGCTGAATTAGTGTTTGTTGGCCTTAGGACTCTGTATACTTTACTACTGAGAACCAGTGCTGAACTGCTTGCGCTCTCTCCTTAAAACATGGTAATATTAGTATATACCAAATTGGCATATTTATGTTACTTATAAGTCAGTTGTAGAGTGGTATACCATATACCAAGGGCCTGTAAATTAAATTATACCAGTGGGCCTGCAGAACTTATTGTACCACACACCTAAGTAGCAACTTAAATCATGTCCCAGGCCAGTCATTGTAGCCTGATTGCAGTGTCACACTTCCATGTCGACTTGGCATTTAAACAACCTTGCTAAGCCTTAAAATCCCATTTTATTACATAGATGTCACCCCTAAGGTAGGTCCTAGGTAGCCATTAGGGCAGGGTGTTGTATAATTAAGAGATTGGACGTGTACTTTTACATTTTGCTTGTCCTGATAGTGAAATGTTTTTCACTTCTGTGAGGTCTACCCCTTCCATTGGACCCCAATTGAGGATTCCTTATTGCATTTCATAAGTGTAATTCCTAATTGAAAGGAGGTAGATATGTAATGTTAGGCATCTATAAAATTATAATCATAAACCCTCTTTAATGATAAAGTCGGATTTGCTATTACAGTTACAAAAATTCTACTATTTGAATAGACAGTGATCTGTCTCAACACAAAAGGCTTTATGATCCTGTATTGTCACTGCAACCAGCTTGGGGCCAGGGCAGGAGAGTCAGAATATTCTACGCACTTCTAAGAACCTTTCCCGAAGCTTCTCCCATCCTGCAGGAGAAGGGCACTAGGTTGTAAAAATAGGACCTTCACACCTACTCTTCTGTTCACTACGGGACCTGCAGAGAAACTCCCAGAGAACGGCCTGCTGATGTGCACTCTTCCATACTACTTCTGTACCTGGAGGGACCGCTTTGCTGCCTCAAACCTGCCTTGAACCCTCAGAGGCCAACCCTAATGTTCAGCCCTGCATATTCACCTCCATTTTGTGAGCTGCAGTTTCCCTGTGCCCACGATTACACTTAACCAATGAAGGGTAGGTGGTAAGAAGGCAGACTTGGGCTGTCTCTTTCATGACATTTAAAAAGTGATTTTCCTCTACCTGTGATTGTATAATTTCACCTGTTTTGCTTGTGGTTGTTGCACTTTAAAAATTGAAGTTTTTCCTGCCTGTGATTGCATTATTTTCACCTAATTGTTTAGAAATTTGAGATTTTTACTTGCCTGTGACTGTTTCATTTTTCTTGTTAAATATTGGGCTTTGCAGTCCAAAATCATTTCTATTTTCAAATTGTCCATGATCACCTGAGTTTCCCTCCTAGTTTCTCACTTGATCTGTGCTAAGACCTGTGTGTTAAGCAATACACCCCAAGCTCCCATTTTGTCTCAGCAAGTGAGTGAAACCAGATTAAATTCCCCCTTCCCCCTTAGCAACAGAGATAGTATAAATCTGCTATTAGTTGTTTAAGCTGTATTTTTTAGGGTTTGTACAATCGTTCTTTGGCTAGGAGAGTGAGTAAAGTTTTGTACAAACAGTATTGTTAGAGGGCAAAGTTTGTTAGGCCCGTTCCTGAAGAACTTCAAAGTTTGGATCGAGCCTGTCTGTCTCCTAGGAGATTCTGAATTGAGGAGCATCTTTCAGCCCCCTGGCCAGCAGCCTAAGTTGCTGCTTGGCTCCATAGCTCCCTAGCAACACTGAACCCTCCTCTCCCACCTGTCCAGGAACCTTAATGGTTTGTTGGGTGGACCCCAAAACATTCACCTCCATTTTGTGAGCAGCGTTTTCCCTGTGCCCACGATTGCAGTGAAACAAGGACTAGGAGATGGCAAAAAGGCAGATTTGTGCCGTCTCTTTCCTGAAATTTAAAAATCGATTTTCCTCTACCTGTGATTGCATCACTTTCACCTGTTTTGCTTGTGGTTGTTACAGGTTAAAAAAGTTTTTACCTGCCTGTGATTGCATCATTTGCACCTGTTTTGTATAGAAATGTTAGGTTTTTATTTGTATTACTTTTTCATTTAATCTCTTGAATTGTGGGATTTGCAGTCTGTTGTATTTTCAAATTGACCATGACTACCTAATTTTCTCAACTAGTTTCTCCCTTGACCTGTGCTCATACCTGTGTTTTAGGCAATCCACCCCCAGCTCCCATTTTGGTCTTATCAAGTAAGTGAAAGCAGAGTAACCCCCCACCACTTCCAGGATTAGCAACAGAGATATTATACATCATGGCTAGGAGTGTGAGTAATTATTGTACAAACTGTATTATTAGAGGGCAAAGTCTGTTAGGCCCTTACCTGCAGAACTCCAAAGTGTGGATTGAGCCTGTCTGTCTCCTAGGAGATTCTGATTTGAGGAGCAGCTTCCAGTCCCCTGGCCAGAAAACATTGCCTGAGGACCTTATATAGGCTGCTATTGGATGCTACATGTGTGCACTGATTGGTGGTTGTATATGGTGTTTCTATTGGATTAGGGTTTGTGTTCTCATTAGTTGAATATTTGAGAGTGCTGATTGTTTTGTGGATCAGTGATTTTATTGATGCAGGTCTTAGGGTTATTGATCTGATTGGTGGATAGGTTTAGGGTTTCAGATTGGTTGCTGGGGCTGGGCTTTTTATTGGACACAGGTTAAGGCCAGAGAGGACTAGGCAATTGCCTATTTGGGCCGGTTCGAGACTGGTCTAGACTAGCCAGGACTAGGGACAGAAGTGCTGCCCAAATTTACATTCACCAGTAAGGGTGGGCGGAATTTGCGAAATTGACTTTCGCAAATTATCGCGAAATTGCGCAAAATCATGCAAAACTTTCGCGAAGATGCGGAGATTGCTTTTCCCGCCGGTTCGCGATGTGTTTTTGCGTGCTCGCGGGGAAATATATCTCCAACTTGCCCATGCAGTCGCTAATGGGAGCGGCCATCTTGCTAGCGATGCTTATTTCCTGTTCAAGATCGCAATGACGTGTTCGCAATCGCAAACTCTCTCGGGATAGCGCAACTTGGTACCAGCAATACAACATCTTGTGGCGCACGCGAACGGATAGGAAAACTCGTCCGCGAACACAGGGACCCGGCAAGTCACGACCTTGTGCGCGAGAATGCATTTTTAAAGCACGAACGAGAAAAATACTTCCGTTTCGCGGCAGGTTGCGAAAGTTTTGACATTTGCGCGCTCTCGGCAGAACGCGAATATGTCAAAATATCGCATATACCAGGAACTCTCAATCAATATCTATGGAAAGAGTTACAACTACAATCCGCTTCACCCATTTCAAAATATCTAAAATGCAGCCTGATCAACATGAGGCTAAATCAGCTCTGGGACACACCTAACAAAAAATAACACATAAAAAAAAAAAACTGGTATGGAAAACGGTCAAGTACCTCTCGTGGATCGAAGACAAGGCATCTCTCTTAAAAAGGGCTCATGGTTGGATGTCTCTGAACGAATATGAGACGTTATTTCGCATGCCATTACTTCGCATGCTTTTACTACGCGGTTATTACTTAGCAATAACCGTTACTACGCAAGTTTTTAGTTCGTATACCATTACAATGTAATTGTTAATGTATGCAAACTAAAAACGTACGTATTATTAAGAATGGTATGCGGAATAACGTGTCATACTACCTTACACCTCTAAAACACTACCAATACACTAAAACACTACACTACACTACTGAAACACCACTACACTACCCTAAACCCTAAATCACTACTCCCTGCACGAACATACATATTCCCCATCTCCTGTCCCTACACTCATTCACTACCCAGCACAACCCCCGAAACTACACTTAACCCTAAAACACTATCCTATACTTCACTAACCCACAACACTACCCTAAACCCTATAACACTAACCCCCCGACACTACACTAAACCCTAAAACACTACCCTACACTTCACTAACCCACAACACTACCCTAAACCCTAAAACACTCACCCCCGACACTACACTAAACCCTAAAACACTACCCTAGACTTCACTAACCCACAACACTACCCTAAACCCTATAACACTAACCCCAACACAGCCCCACTTACCTTCCTGCTTCCACCGTCTTCCTCCGTCGTGGGCTTCTGCACCCGGAAAACTCGCAAAAGCACCAGCAGCAGACCCTCGGAGCCGTGACGACAAACAAAAGTGGCACCCGCCCACTACGCATGCGTTGTAGAACGCATGCGATGTAACAGCATGCGTACTAAAGGAGACGCGTTGTTACATCGCATGCGTACAAACGCTTGCGTAGTAACGGTACGCGAAGAAATATCAGCGTACTAATGGATGTTTCCCCTCTGAACACCTACACAGCCCCAGCTCCGCAGAACTATTTCGACCTGCGGAACGCCAAAACCATCAAAATTAAGTTCTTGAAGCACTGACTTGGCCTTTTACCCTGCATATAGCACCTCCCACACTAGCTCAAGGAGAAAGTGAGTTCTACCTGCCGCATATGTGGCTTAGCACCAGAAGACCTGCTGCACCCCCTGTGTACATGCATATACATTTTGGAAGAAAGGAAACTAAAACACAATTTTAACCAACCAGGGATACGCACTCGGAGACAAGCAGTGTTGGCCTGCTTTGCACCTGGTGTGCCACCGTTGAACTGCTGTCTAGTGAAGTTCCTGAGACTGGTTGAAAAAAAATGCCTATACAAAGTATGCGTTCTTGATCAAGGATAGTCTCTCTGGAATAATTTCAAACTGCCCCAGCTCCATTCACTGGGCCGCACGACATTTAAATGTACTCACTAGGCAGTTTGCACTTTGGAAGGGGGCAGCTCCAATCATTATATTAGTCTCGACAAATGTCACCTAGAAAGAGTAGAGCATGCCGGCACAAAACACAAGATCAGCACTTTAATAAGCACCCAAGCACTTTCAGCACAAAGAGCACCTTGCTATCGCCCTGGCTCCAGGTGGATGTGAAGAGGCTGGCTAGAACCGAGAACGTTGCTTTCTCTAATTACACTAAAGCAAAAACAGTACGTTTTATGAAGAGCTACTTTTTAGTTGCCTTAGTCTGCAAAGGACATCTTTTATGAAACATGAATGTGTAATCGTCTTTTTATTATTATTATACATACTAATGGTCTTATCTGATGAGTAATGCAACAGTTTGTGGTGACTATGCAAATAAAACTAAACTAAACTAAACTAAAACAATGCCAAGCATTCACTCTTCCACCACACCTAACATATATAATGCAACACAGCAATTCTCTTTTAACTGCCACTCATCCATTGAACAATTTACTTACTACATGACCCACATGCTGCTCCACTACCCCTAACTCACACACCTTCTGCCCTAAACAGCCACAAACAAAATAAGCAACATGCCACACCTCACAACTTCAGTTCTCCATGTCTACTGCACAAAAAGGTTATACTACAAAAACAACACAGCACACAAACTCACTTTCAAACACCGTCTCCACCACCCACACATGCAGACCCATCAAAATGCCTTCTTAGCCTGATGGTTAAGAAACACGATACAGAACAGCTACCTGATTGCTATCCTCATACAGCTAATAGCACACTAAGGACACACCTGCTACAAGCCTACACAATACTGATCACTCTCCTACAAAACAAAGTCTCACTGTCACCAAAGTACATTCTCTAAACTGGCTACTAATAAATGCTCGATTGCTCTATAAAAACAAACATCACATCTACGACCTACTCACTGATGCAAAACTAGACATACTATTCATAACTGAATCATGGTTGGGAGATGATATGGCTCCAGTCTGGCATGAATCTGTTCCTCTAGGCTATCAAAATATCACGCAAAAGCGTATAGGCAAAAGAGGAGGTGGTCTAGCAGTTCTGCTCAGGCAAACATTACATATCACTTAAGCCCACAACATCTCCATAAAAGATTGTGAGGCACTTTTTACCAGATGCAATCCTACACCGTCTTCCTCCTGTAACGTCCTGCTCCTTTACAGACCTCCACCCAGCAATGTGACATTCCTAGAAACACTTCTTGCCACGGTTTTAAACCTCATAACACAACACTCCAACCTATGCGTTCTGTGTGACCTCAACATTTGGTTTGACAAACCCATTATGCCCCATCCAAAAACAATCATCGCTGGCCTAGACATACTGAACCTGCATTGGATCTTCCTCAAAAAGGCACACATCGCAAAACACATCCAAGATGTCATTTATTGCAAATACAGAACTAGTTACCTTTCAAACAATGACTCCAGTCACATGGTCAGACCCCCATTTGTTTGCTTTCCAACAGAAAACAACACTAAGTGATGCACCTAAAACCAACTTACTTGCATCCACTTAGCAACCGTGGAGCAAACTCAATTTGGAACACTATATTAGTGGCTACAAAAAGCTTTTGATATCCTAATGCCACTAAAAAACACAACAGAGAAAAAGAAAACAAACACCTAAGAGAAATACAGAGATAAAGGAGCTAAAACAACAAATTAGAAATCTGCAATGTTCGTCGCTCAAAACAAACATCAATCAAGACAAACTTCGCCTATAGAAAATTAACAGGTTATACAAGCCAGCTATCAAAAAAGCTAAGAAAATGTACTATTCAGACAGAATTCAAAATGCTAAATATGCAAAGAAAGAATGCTATAAAATTCTCAATAAATTTAAAAAACCAAACTGCCTAGAAGGAGCTCATCCCATTACTCGAGATTCCACTGAAAAACTGGCAAATCAATATACGGCCAAAACAGACACGTTGGACTCAAATTTAAAACAAAGACAAAGCACCAGCACCGACCCTTTTCAAAAACAACAATTCAACAATACTCTAACCCAGCCTCTCCGTTCATTCCAACACATTTCAAATGATTCATTTATGGACCTGGTCAAAGCAAGACAATTCTCCTAACAACCTCTGCTTCCACACCAGTAAAAAGAGTCATCAACAATTCCTTAACTACTGGAATATTTCAAGAAGAACTCAAAAACTTATACATATGCCCATTACTGAAAAAAACAAACTTGAACCCGCTAAACCCTGACAACTACAGACCGATTACAAATGGACCTTTCCCAGGAAACTGATAGAAAGAGCACCATTCACCCAGATGTCACAATTCGTTGAAGATAATGCCATTCTTTCAGACTTCCAAACAGGATTTCATCCAGGAAGAGGCACAGAATATGCCCTCGTTGCCATCTGGGATGACCAGAAGAACACAGTTGACCACAAAGGGGTTGCTGCTCTACTTCTCTCGGAACTCTCTGCTACCTTTGAAATGGTTACTATGACACTCTGATAGAAAGACTCTGCAAAGCTGGCATAGAGGGGACTGCTCTAGACTGGATCACATCCTACCTTGCAATAGAACTAGTGTCATCCATATCCCCTCTTTCTCGTCCAAACCGTACTTCACAAAAGCATGCGTCCCTCAAGGCTCTATCATCTTGCCCATGCTTTTTAACATCTACACAAAGTCATTACTGGCACTGATCAATCAATTTCACCTCAGGTGCAATAACTATGCAGATGAGACACAAATACTTCTTCAACTGGAATGCCACAAAGGCATTGGAAAGTCTCCTATTTTCGGTTGTCTCAGAGCCGTGGATCAATGGATGACGTGGAGCCATCTCAAATTGAATGCTTCCAAAACGGAAATACTCATGTATGGCAATTGGAAAAATTATGACCCGCTTGCTGGCCTGATGTTCTGGGAACACTGCCTAAAGTGTCAAAGAAAGTAAGAAACCTCAGAATGACCATGGACTCCAAGCCATCAATGAATGCCCAGGTGGATAAACTAGCAAGATCAAGCTTTGTTACCATAAGTACTCTGCATCGAATTTTCCCCCATTTGGGATCTCCACACAAAGTCCAGGCTGCCATCTCGTTGTTCTGTCCAGACTGAATTACGTCGATAGCCTTCACCACGGATCACCTTTAATAACTATGAAAAAAGACTACAATGGAATCAGAAAGCGGCTGCTAAACTACTCTTACATATAAAGCCACAAGACCACATCTACCCTGCCTTAAATGTCCTGCTTTGATTACAGGTTGCCAAAAGATCCACCTTCAAGCTGCTTTGTATCACCCACAAAACAATGCCTGGAACAGGACCGCTCTTCATCAGGAATAAAATCACCAAACACATTCAACAAAGGAAACTCCCCTCTAGAGTGCCACCTTACCTCAAAATCCCAACGTACAAAAAAAAAACATGGGAGGCACATCCTTCTCTGTTCAAACAGCCAAACTATGGAATTCTTTACTCCCCAACATAAGATCTACAGGTAACCACCTAATCTTCAGAACACTACTCAAGAATTGGCTCTTCTCCACATTACCACCATACACAAACAGAAATATACAGCATATCCCTCTGTAAATAAGCATTTATTTGCACTATAAATATGTAACTTTATGGGTATTGCTTTGTATAAACATGCATTATAATTAAGTTAAAAAAAATATAGCTATTCATTAGTTCAACTTAACAAATGAAAATATTAATGATAGTTACATTATTCTATGTTTTTAACATGTATATAAGTGACTTCATAAATAAGTAAATCTTTTATCATAACTATGTATCTACAATTGCCTTACTATTGAATTACAAAAAACCCCACAAAAAAATACATTAATTTAAAGTAAAAAACACTTGAAAGCCGAAGTTTATTAAATGCATCTTTAATTATATATACTACCTTCCTTATGCATATATATATATCTTCCTCGTACTTACGTATCTATATATTTATTACTTTTCTTCTTATTCAGCATATTCAATGCACTACCCTATTTCTCACTCTATGCCACTCTCACTATATGCTCTATCTCAACTCTCTAACTTATCTAAAACCTCATTCTACTACTCTTTCCAATGCACTACCCTATTACTCACCCTATACCTCTATCAATATATCCTCTACCTGCACTCTCTCGTTCATCCACTACTATGATCGCCAAACAAACCTTTCTAGACTCTCCCCTACTCTACCCCTCCTTGCATCATCTCATGCCTCTTTTTCTAATCAGATCTCCCAAACAAGCCTTTCTAAAACCTTCCCTCTGACTCTTCCCCTCCACCTCCCTTCTACTCATCCCAAACCTCCTCCTACTGCTATGAGCTCCAAAAAACAAATTCTAAATCCTTCCCCCTTCTATCCCTCCACTATCCTTTTCAATCCAAATAACAGACTAACATGTCCATCACTCAAAGTCATTTCATATTTCACTATACTAAGTCACCACTAATCCTTTATTGGTTCCGGAGCAGCGTGCTACTCGCCGAAAAGCGCTTAAACACCTCATCAGGGGTAGCAAGCGCTGTATAAAATCAAAACTTTTTCCCTCTATTCCTCCACTATCCTTCTCAATCCAAATAACTGACTAACGTATCCACAACTCAAATTACTTTCATATTTTCACTATACGAATTCACCATTAATCCTTTATAGGTTCTGGAGTAGCGTGCTACTCACCGAAAAAGCATATTAACAGCTTATTAGGAGTAGCAAGTGCTGTATAAATGTAAACCTTTTTCCCTCTTCTATCCCTTTACTATCCTTCTCAATACAAATAATTGACTAACATATCCACCACTCATATTACTGTCATATTTGTCTATACTAATTCACCAGTAATCATTTATGGTTTCTGGAGTATTGTGCTGATCGCCAAAAAGCGCATTAACACCTCAATAATACAACTGAATCCAGGACTACCAGAAGGTACTCCAAGGGATAGTTGACTGGTTTCCCTTTCGGAGCCACAGGGAGAGATGACTGGCTCCCACCATCTTGAAACCGCACGTAGACTCTTCCTGAGTGAGACTTAGACCCCCCAAGCAGTCTCCACCCACTCTTGGACCCTTTGGTATAGTGCTAATGGTGCTCAGATGGCCAATTTCCAAAACTGAGAACTCAGACAAAATTTTTTCCAAGAAGTGCTCTGAGAACCAGGAGAAGACTGGGACCACCCTGCCCGCCTATCTGTCCGCACTGCATCGCCGGTCAGATTGACTTCGCAGCTGCTCCCGCTATATTCTTCCCCACAGCAGCAGATCCATTTGAGCGGTCCTTCGCCAAAGGGATATTCAACCTCATGGAATTGTCTTAAGCTAAGGCCTTCTTCCTCATCCCGCTGGAGATTTGCTACTTCCAATTTGGTGACTAAGTCTGAAGGCAAAAATCTTCACTGCTGATTCACTCCACACCACTCGACGATGATGCTTCCTCCTTAGACACTTCTACAGCCTGCCCGCTGAACCTCTACCTTCTCAGACATTTTTCTTCATGAAATGTTCTAAATCTGAAGGTAAGCACAAACCCAATACACTTCTTGTATCCGAACCACACTTGATCGTAGTCTGCCTTAACTTTTGGACTTGGTGTTGTATGACCAGATGTTGGTGCTTTGATATTTTAGTCACTAGAATAAAAAACTTTAACAATTCATAACTCTCATTCTACTGATTGGGTTTTTATCATTTTGATGTCAAAATATTTATAAAAATGTAAATTTTTCTAAACTCAGTTGGGATTCTTCGTGTGTTGTGTTTTCACTTTACTACTGTTTGTGTGCTGCACTAATACGTTACACATTAACTCTAAGTTAAGCCTGGCTGCTTTTTGTTCCAAGCTACAAAGGGTAAGCACATGTCAATTTAGTGACTTTTTGTGGTTCACCCTGCAATGGATTGTGGCTGCTGCTTGACCAAGGCTCACACCCTAGTAAATCAACAACCCAAGTACTCAATACCATATTTCAGGCACTTATTCTGTGCCTTCCCGTGTGCACAATCACATAATTTGTCACTTCAAAGTAAAGCTTTTTTTAATCAAACCCTGACAAAAGTATTTGGTTTCCAGGCTTATATATATTAAAAGTAATATCAGCATGTTTTAAATAGCTTTATAAAATCACTCACCGTTGTGCTTCTTTCACAGGCAAAAATAAAAGCTCGGAAAGCCTTTAAGGTTGTGTTGATATTAATCTCACCAGTCCAAAAACCTATTTATATCTCCACCAAGGATGTGTTTCCACATCTGGCTACATAGGGCCGAGAATCATCTTCCTGCCAAATTTAGCAATGAATGCCAAGCCAGGTGGTCATTTCTAAAGCATTGGCAGGAACTGCATTCACAGTTGTTCCTGTTAATGCTGTTTACAGTTTGGTACATGGCTCCATCAACATGACGGAGCCTTGCACCAAACTATTGTCTTTTTAATTTTCAAAAAGAAAAATTCATTTTTTTGAAAATGAAAAAATGAAGGCCACCTTGCATTGGGAGATATCTCCCATTGTGAAGGGGACATTTAGCAGTTTTTGTTGCTCCTCACCACAAGGGTATTCCTTGCAGCGATGGGCGGTCACTTTTAATTCCGCCCATCTAAATTTGTTAGTGGAATGAGAGATCAACCTCGGATGGGCCTTTAACCACAAAACCATCAGAGAGGATTAATCATGTATGAGATGGAGTAGTCTCCACTGAGTTTAACCTAAAGGGGAGAGGAATTGGCCTAACGGCTAGGGCGTCCGACCTCGATTCTGGGAAACTGGGTTCGAGTCTCGGCAACGACGCTGAACATCCTGTGATTCTGGGCAAATCACTTGGGGGCATATTAACAAGCCAGGCGATAAAATTAACGCTGCTTTAGCGGCAGAAAACTGCAGCTAAAACGGCGATAATGGGCTTGATAATATGCTCTATGGAATTCCAATTGAAGCCCATGTTAGATGTCCTTCACATCTAACATGGGTTTTAATTGGTATTCCACAGAGCATATTATCAAGCCAATTATCGCCGTTTTAGCAGCAGTTTTCTGCCGCTAAAGCGGCGATAATTTTATCGCCTGGCTTGTTAATATGCCCCTTAATCTCCCCGTGCCTAACAAAAAATGAATGTGTCCTCATGTAATAAAAATGGAGCTATGTAAAGCGCTCTGATGCCCTCTTCGGGTCAAGTTTGCGCTGTATAAAACTCTGTAAAAAAAAAAGAGGGGATACCCATAGCTAAATTTGGTGGGCTGACCACAGTCTTGCTGGTATGAATACTCCTTTGCAATGGGGTATCCATACCACCAAGATATAAATCGGGAACTGAGCATGTTGTAGCCATGCTTGTGGATTGTGACTGATTGCTTTTATGCGTTGTAGAGCACAATGTGTCCCCCAAGTAGCTTCTTGATGGTAAAAAATGTAAACGCAATTGATCACCTGTAGTAATACATGAGTTCACCACAGTTATAAATAGTAGCCAGTGGGATCCTGGGTTCTTTCCTGAAATCTGGATTATTCTTAATTGTATGCAGATGTAAGGAGCATAGTTCCACAGTTGAGGGCCAATGAACCCAAAAGAACAGCCTCTGCATGACTCCCACTTATTCTAATGTATGCAAAGGATGAGAAAACTTTATGGCCATGAGGACATGGCAGGGATACTGGTGGTTGGAAATGCCTGAGGTCTCAAAAAAGTTCTGCATAAAAGGCCCAGAACTTTGAACTTTATTCTTTGGCCCATAATGATCCATTACATGAACTGTAAGCATTAAAAACATTATTGCATTTTTTCGGGTGTAAGATTTCTCAGACTGCCTAGTTTGAGAATCACTGCAGGTTAGTTAGTTCATAGTTGGGAATTCCCTTGTAGGCTGTTGCAGTAATCCAATTTTGGGTGTATACCAGAGCCACCTCAGCATGTGTGACTTTGACAGAAATGAAATGATCTCTCTTCGAAGGTGAAGAAGATGGAAATGTTAGCTTTAAAGACAAGTTATGCATTCATTGAGAGGTCTTGAACTGGAATAACTCCCAAAGCCTGATGTTTAGTTGCAGAAGTCAAAGCCTCAACCAGACTGATTGACCAAAGTGTTTTAATTCAACAGTATGTGTGTTACTGATTATTGAGAGTTCAGTACTGATACACAGCCACCAAACAATTGTGCAGGTTTAGATATCTATCCCACTGAATCATCATCAGCTGTGTGCCATTAACATATTATAGATCTTGCACTCAAAATGTCTTATCAGTTAAGTTTGCGCAGCTCATGGCACAGCAAAGAGAATTGTATAACATCTTGTGGAGTGTGACACTCCTGAAAATTAAAAAGGGACTGAGAGAGGGAAAAGCCTTGGAAAAAGGATTAAAGCAATCCGAAAGTGGAGCCCATGATTCCCATTTGTGTCATTCTTTGTATTGAGACTGTAAGATCCACTGTTTTAAATATAGCAGAGAGGTCCAGCAGCATCCTATTGTTGCCATGTGTCCAGCCATCAGGACAAAAGCCCTACCTGCATATACTTTGAAGCCTTGGATTCCTCATCGTACCCAGAATATTGATTGACCACCAACTTTTCCCCAATTTGCTCCTGTAAGAAATTGGGTTATTGACTATGGGGTGGGGTGTTAAAAACCCTTTCTCAAGAAACAACCACAATCGGGTGGATCACAGAAGTCACTAAATGCACATGCCCTTAACCCCATGCACCCCTTAGCACAAAAGCAGTCAGGCTTAACTTAGAGGTACTGTGTTATCTATTTATGAAGTACACAGCCAGTAATAAAGTGAAAACACAGCAGAAGAAAAATACCACTTCAATGTAGAAAACTAGAGTAAAATTTAATAAACACTATTGCACCAAAATAAATTAATCCAATCAGTAGAACAAGAGTTATGCATTTTTTAGGTTTTAAGATCAAAGTGACAAACGCAGGTATCTTGTTGCGCAAGACTTCTTCATACACACAGGGTGGATGGGCCTATTCTCAGGTTACCTTTGAACTTTAATAAAAAATTCAAAGAACAGTTACATAAACGGTGTAGTTCAGAGGGACAAGGCAGCCATGATGTCCGAGGACGAGGATTTACAGTTGGAGAGCCGCTGGACAAAACTGCTGTGAAGATTTGTACATTCGAGCTTTGTCACTTTTTGGAAGTCAAAAATCTCTAGTGGGACGAAGCTGCAGGCTGTAGTCAAGGTGGCTCCACGATGGTGGCTATCCCTTCCGAGAACATAGCGGGAGCTACCATGAAATCAGGCAGGCCGACCTGCAATACACCTCGATTAGATCAGCGTGCAGATAGATCCCAGTCTTAAGGCCTCATTTCGGTGAAAAGGTGATCTAGGAGGGACTGTTATTGTGTAGCTATACACTGGCCAAGACATAGTCATGGAAGACTGAAGAGGGGTCTCCTCTTTGTGCTACTATGAAAAAATCTGGAGGAAGGGAGATATGTTTGGAGTATTGCTTGGTATGAATGTTAGAATGGTTGGGGTCTGTTTTAATTCATTCCTCATTGAGTTTGATGAAATTGTTACAATGAAATATTGTGTTTTTAATGTATTTTTTAAAGAAGTGTTTATATTGAATATACATATCAATGAAGTTTGTTTATGTTACTGTCATGAATTTTACATGAATAATCAAAGCTAATGAGATAAAAAAAGATTTTTGAAGTAACAGTGGGTTAGTAATAATTAAAGATTGATTCTTTGTAAATGAAAAAGCTAGCATGTCCTTGAGTGTATATTTTGATAGGATGACTGTTAGACCTGACATCCTAGGCATGGTTTTCCCCATAGCATTTTGCCTACAGACCTTCTGTTTTGCTGACTTCCTTTTTGCTGGCCTTAGGACTCTGCTCACTTCACCACAGCTAACCAGTGCTAATGTGCTTGTGTTCTCTCCTTAAAATATGGCTGAATTGGCTTATACCTCATTGACACATTTAATGTACTTCTAAGTCCCTAGTAAAGTGCCACTACCTATGCCCAGGGCTAGTAAAATAAATGCTACTAGTGTGCCTACAGCACTGTTTGTGCCACCCACTTTAGTTTGCACTTTAAACATGTCACATCTGTTGCAGCCTGTATGTGTGCAGTTTTAAACTTCCATTTTGACGTGGAAAATTAAACCCTTTGCCAGGCTCAAACCTTCCTTTTTGATACATATAGGTCACCCCTAGAGTAGGCCATGTACAGTCCAAAGGGTAGGGTGCAATGCTTTTAAAAAGTAAGACATAATGTTAAGTTTTACATGTACAGGTATTAAAGAAAATCTTACATGTGTTTTTCACTAATGCAAGGTCTACCTTTCCTGTAGCATTGGAGTTAGCTTAAACATTTTATGAGTGTCATTTCAAAATGGGAACTGGTAACCAGTTTGTGTTTGGTGTCTCTGAAATTGTAATGAAAAATCCTAACTTATGGTGAAGTCAGATTTTAAGTTACAATTTTGAAAATGCAACTTTAAGAAAGTTGACATTATCTTTCCTTAATCATTTGGTAGCTGTAGCCAGTCTGGGTCACATGACTGGGTGTAGTTCACAGGTGGGATTTGCATATTCCTCCTGAACAGCCACATACAATGGGGAGATTAGGTGTGACTGGATGGGCCATCACTGACAGGATGGGAGAGAGGAGCTGGTCCCAGCCCCACTTACAATTGAATAGGCTGTGTCCTGCCTCCTCACAAAAGGCAAAGCGAAATATCTACATTTGGTGCTTTGTGCTTTTTGGTGCTATTTTCAATAACATCTTGCATATCACTAGTTCTAGTGATTACATTTTTGTTGTTTTGGTCTTATTTAATTTTTTTAAAGAAATCTCTATCTTTTTGAGTATTTGTGGGAGTTTTTTTGGTTGCCTTTTTCACTTCATTACTGTTTGAATTTTTGCACAAATACTTTACACATTGCCTAACTTAAGTCAGATTGCTCCGTGCCGAGTTAGCACATGGTTGATCACAGGTTAATTTAGGTTTGGATTTTCCCTCACCCTGGCAAGGATTATGATTGCTGCATGACGAGGGCTCACACCCCAGTCAACCAACAACCCAATTTTTTAGAGTGAAAATATGCTGGTATCAGGTTTCTTAGTGAATGTTCTGGAGGTAGCCCTTTGAAATGTAAGTGATGGAGGGAAGAGCTCCTCCCCACATATCCTGGTGAAATGGTCCACTGTGCCAACTCTTAGTACCTGTTCATTTCACTGTCTGGGAGGATACACAAATGCCAATTGCCAACTATTCACAGTTGTGAGACCCAGGGAACAGGCTATATGCACCAAAAGGTTAGGATATTAAACTACAATTCTTTTGATTCCAAACATGAGATTTCTACATGTTCGCAATCAAAAGTTAAAACTTATTAAATGTAATAGGGCAAGCCAATGCTGTCCTAGGAGAAAGGTAGGCCTCACAGTACTGAAAAACAAATTTGGGAGTTTTGCACTACCAGGATATGTAAATCTTAAAAACCCATGTCAACCTTTTAAATACATTTTAGCCATTTTGGGCCTACCTTAGGGTTTGATTTATTGGAAAGGGAAGTTTTGTCCTGGCAGAAGTTTTATTTTGCCAAGTCAGATTGGTGGTTTAAAACTGCAAAAGTCCTGAGACATGTTTTAAAAGGGCTACTGAAGAGGGTGGCACAAGAACCGCTGCAGGTCCACCAGTAGCATTTAATTTACAGGCCCTGGGTACATGTGGCGCCATTGTACTAGAGATTTATAACTAAATTACTTGTGCCAATTTAGTGTGCCCTAACTTTACCAAGCACTTAGCAATGGCAGCGGTAAATTGTAACGGGTACTAAAGCCAAATTTCAGCAAACAAGAAGGGAGGGATGGCAAAATGTTTGGGGAAAGACCACATTAAAAGGCTGTCTGGTCTAACTGCTCCATGGCAGGAAAAATCATAATTGGGCAATACCTGTATATATTGCCTAAATAGAGATGTTGTTTCTCCCTCGCAGTCATGAATTATCAGATGATAATTGCTAATTGCAGATTGACACTATTATAAACATACGGCCAGAACTGGTACTGCGCAAAAGGTCATGTGACAGATTTAAATAAGATCCCACTCATATATAATCTTTATACTGTCCTGATGCCGGCATGCAACTGATGTCTCTTTGATGGTATAAGTGCGCACATAATAACTTCAGTAGTACTGTTAACCAGAGTGGGTTTAAGCCACTCAATAACACCCACCTCACAACATGCCGGCAGTAAACATAGCCTATGTTTAATAGGGAGTGATCTCTCTTGGATATTCATTGGAATATGCTCCCCTTGCTTTGCCACCCTTGCCAACTTCGGTTTACAACCCAGAAAGCAACGGGGAACAACCTTTACAACGCAACTTTTACAACGCACTACACTTACAACGCATTTTTTACAACGCATAATCCATTACAACGCATGACATTACAACGCATGACACTACAACGCATTTTTAAAAACTACCTTTACAACGCATTCCATTACAACGCATACTACCATTACAACGCATACCATTACAACGCATAATATAGTAATATTTACCCCTATACTATCCAACACTTACCCTACTGTTGCACCCCCTGGAGTTAGAATAGTAATTTTTACCCCTATACTATCCAACACTTTCCCTACTGTTGCACCCCCAGGAGTTAGAATAGTAATTTTTACCCCTATACTATCCAACACTTACCCTACTGTTGCACCCCCTGGAGTTAGAATAGTAATTTTTACCCCTATACTATCCAACACTTACCCTACTGTTGCACCCCCTGGAGTTAGAATAGTAATTTTTACCCCTATACTATCCAACACTTACCCTACTGTTGCACCCCCTGGAGTTAGAATAGTAATTTCTACCCCTATACTATCCAACATTTACCCTACTGTTGCACCCCCTGGAGTTAGAATAGTAATTTTTACCCCTATACTATCCAACACTTACCCTACTGTTGCACCCCCTGGAGTTAGAATAGTACTTTTTACCCCTATACTATCCAACACTTACCCTACTGTTGCATCCCCTGGAGTTAGAATAGTAATTTTTACCCCTATACTATCCAACACTTACCCTACTGTTGCACCCCCTGGAGTTAGAATAGTAATTTTTACCCCTATACTATCCAACACTTACCCTACTGTTGCACCCCCTGGAGTTAGAATAGTAATTTTTACCCCTATACTATCCAACACTTTCCCTACTGTTGCACCCCCTGGAGTTAGAATAGTAATTTTTACCCCTATACTATCCAACATTTACCCTACTGTTGCACCCCCTGGAGTTAGAATAGTAATTTTTAACCCTATACTATCCAACACTTACCCTACTGTTGCACCCCCTGGAGTTAGAATAGTAATTTTTACCCCTATACTATCTAATACTTACCTTAAATGCAATTTAATATTATGCGTTGTAATGGTATGCGTTGTAAAGGTAGTATGCGTTGTAATGGAAATGCGTTGTAAAGGTAGTTTTTAAAAATGCGTTGTAGTGTCCTGCGTTGTAATGTCATGCGTTGTAATGGATTGTGCGTTGTAAAAAATGCGTTGTAAGTGCATGCGTTGTAAAAGTGTGCGTTGTAACGACATACATCCGAAAGCAACAGTTGTAGCAGCCAGCAGCCAATGGGAAAGGCAGGCCAGGTCATGGAGCAAAATTAAAGCAGCTGTTTATCGAATGAAAATGAAATGTGGATTCTCATTTGTCCGCTCTGTTTTACAAGCAGAACAGAGATATTCATGACAAAATGTTTATGTTATTGTACTCTTTAGGTAATTATTGAAAAGTTACAATATTTCTGCATGTTTCTATACATTTCAAGCTACTATGATTTTGTTTTTTAAAACTGACTTTTATTAAACTGATTCTAATATGGTGTGTTTACCACTGCAGTATTCTATTTTTATACTTTTCAGTTTGCAAATATGCTCTCTCTTTCATGTGAAAAGGCTATGCTCCTAGTATTTAAGTGTTTTATAGGAAAGTAGATGGTGTGACCATGTATTATAAGAAATAAATTACCCTTTGCGATTCATGATAAGTTATCTTACAGTTTCATAATCTTCAGTCTTCGGCCTTGTTCCTCTGTTCAGTCAAATATGCAGATGTGAAAATGACAGGCCTTAGGTATTTATCATATACATATTGTTTTGTGACTATTACAGGTACATTGTGAGCTGAAATCACATGATTGCTCTGTCCTCATAGCTGGCTCCTGGTTCATGCATCTATTGGATTTTAGGTAAGCAAGTTTGCGCTAAAGTAGTAGATATAGCTGTGCGTGAAATTCTAATTGTGTTTGCACTGTTCTCAACACCTTCAGCCTCATTTGCATAGATCAACAAGGAGTTAGCATTATGCTTTGCAAAATCATTCTGAGGTGATCTCCCCTCAACTTTTAAGCATAAAAGAACTTGAAAAGTTGAAATTGCCATTTGTGCTAGTTGAGTGAGCACCATCTCACCATGCTCAGAACTTACTGGACAGTTCTGGCTTCTCTGAGACTGGAGAGCCCTAATCGCCAGAAAGCAAGCTCAGCAGCTTAGGTCACGTACCTCAATGTAAGTGAATTATTCTGCCTTGTTGATTGCTTGCTATGTGTTCATTTATTTTTGGCAATTCTCTGACACGAACTCTAGATTCCATCCCATGGGCTTGCTAGGATATCTAATATCTGATCTGTTCCCTACAGAAATGTATGACTGATACATACATACATTGAAGGAAGAGGTGTGGCGCCGCGGCCAGGGCGACTGACTCCAGAATCTGGGGATCATGGTTCAATTCCCGGCGCCGGAGGCAGATTCGCCCAGCACCATGTGACTCTGGGCAATAGCTTGCTTAATCTTCAGGACGGCCCCCAGTGCCTAGAGACCCTTATGGGTGATTGTTCGCGCTTTACAAATGTGTATATTATTACATTTTGGAATTTTGTCCCTCCTGCTATGTATTGTTTTGGAAATATATGGATAGAACTCACTTGTCTGATTAGTGATGCTCCCATCAGAGCAGGGTAAACAGTGGAAACAGCAGCTAGGACGTCCAGGTGCAGCAGATATCCTGTGTCCAATGGGACAACGTTCACTGCAGACTGACCTTGGGGCCTGCGAGAAAGAGAGAGCAATAGAGTTTATGTGAGAAACAGGCCTTGAGATAGAGATGTGGAGGGGAAAATAGAGATGAGAGGGTAAAACAACAATCGGTCAAGTGAGAAGCAAAAAGACAGAGAGAGATAGAGAATACATTCACTTTGTGACATAAATAAATAGCTAGATAGTTCAACTAAAGAGAATAAGCGACTCCCAAAATCAAGAAATAAGGAGTCATTTTACTTAGGCTGTGCACTGGAGTGCCTGGATATCATTTATTTAAATATAGTGCTCATGCTGACTTTTGGTAGCATCACAGAACTTTCAGAGGGTCACTGAGGTGAAGGGGCTAAATTAATGCTTGTTTGCTTAGGTGAAGCCAAAAACATGGGAGGTAAATCCAGCCAGCTGTGGCATTACTAAGTAGCAGGTTACATATAGGTAAATGCAACTAGTGCACTACTATACTGCCTTGTGAGTGACATTACTTGGCCGAGATGTAGGTATGGTAGAAAGACCTAACATTTCAATAGACAACAACTGTATCCAGCAATGTAGTTAAGTTGCAGGGGGCCCTAGTGCAAGCAAAATAACTGGGCCCCCTTACTAGGGTGACATTTCAGTCTGTCATCTGCGTCAACACTCCTCAGCTTCATTCGACAGAGTCTGCATCTGCCATATATTTGGAAACTCACTACCATTCTCATATACACACTATTGTATTTCCACTTTCCACACTGTATTTCTTCAAGTCAAAGCATAACGGTAAATGGCATTACCAAAACTAATAGGTTTGGCCCTTTTAAAGTACATACACATAACATGCAAGGGTGCATCTCCCGCATTTACCGCACTCTAGTCAATAATACCCCTATCTCACTAGACAGGTTGACGGACCGATGGGTGGAGCGGGTGGGTCCCCTGGACGAGGTGGACTGGTGAGATGCCCTTATGTCACCCAAGACAATCACTGCCTCCACTAAACTTAGGCTCATCCAGCTATATTTTCTACACACTGCCTATCTCACTCCACTGCGCCTCCACCACGTAGGCCTGCACCCAGAAGCGACATGCTCTAGATGTGGCCTGACCCAGGGAGATTTCTTTCACATGGTCTGGTCCTGTCCTAAATTGGACGGTTTTTGGGGGGCCATTGAGGAAGAACTCACAGAAGTTCTAGGATGGGAGGTTCCCCACGATCCACGACATACACTATTAGGGATCACGGATGGGTTGGACGGGTTCAGAAATGGTAACTTATTTTTTAACACTGCCATGATCGTAGCCAAGCGCGACAAAGCGGCGGCATGGAAATGCCCCGACTCTCCGACCCTGGGGAGGTGGCGCAGTGGAGTGGACAGGTGCGCGACCCAAGAAAAGACCTTATACGTGGCACGTGGATGCCCTAAGAAATATCACAAGGTGTGGGGTAAATGGCTGGGTGCTGTGGGCGATATTGAGTGAATGGCCAAACCATTTTATTGCTTTGTATTTTTGGGGTGTTCCTGTGGGACGCTTTTGTTTTTACAGATGTAACAGAGTTATTGTCCTCCGTGTCTATGCTGATTTGCTTATATGTTCTGAAATTATTAACATTGGTTATAAATAAAAGACATAACATGCAGGGACCCCACACTCACACTGCTGCCTTCTCATAGGCACATCCCTCACACTGCATATGTCTAACTGTGCACTCACACAGGCACAACTTTCAGTCTGTAGGCAATAGTAATTTCCCTTCTCGGTCCACTTTGGTTCTCCCTTAGTTTTGCATCTTAGTCGTTTTAGGCTGCCTTCGCTCTACATAGCCACATGTAATACATTTATTTTAGCTAAATTGTTATAGGGATACGAAGTTCATGATCGTTATTCAGAGATTCTTCTTGGTATTTCATCTGCACATCTCGTACAAGGTAGCTAGGAATACATAACAACGTAGTGTATTGTTTTCTTTTCTCAATCAGCAACAGCTCCTAACATCTAGACATAACACCGTCACCCAGCTGCATCTTCTAACACAATCGTTTTTTTATATAAACTGTGTTCCATCCTACTTGGGACAGAGAGAAGAATTCCTACAGAGACAATTGTTCTGGAATGACAGCAGTGCCTGACATGCAGCCATGTGTAAACTAAGTTTACACTCATGGCGTGGCCCACCTAACTATATATACCTGGTATGGGGTCTGTGGCCAATCCCAGAGATCACATATGATGTAGCGCTTAAAAGTTTGAAAATTGTAGGGGTGCACCATATTCACTGTTAGTTGGCAACCGCATATAATCAACGTATACTCAGGGGTTGTGTGAAAGGTATTAGGAAATGTATAAGCTATATCGATTTAATATAGAAGCATTAGAAACGTGTAATGTATTATGAATGTACCTAGTAGAAATGAGCAATGATTAGCTTTTCATTTAACGCAATGTATTAGGTTAAACGTGTAACATGGTAACATACTTATATGAGTTGCTCAATTTATGTATATGAAAGTAAAAGTACTAATGCCTAGAAGGTGATTTATTAGAGTGTTTGACCGGGTAGAGGCCAGAATTCACATATATTGTTGAGGAGAAAGGTCTGCTATTTTCTTATGTTAGTTGAGTGCGGTAGGCCGCAAGGATTTATTCTAGTAGAGGTTTTAGGCTGCAGTAAATTGTAAAGTTAAAAGATGCAACATATTTCTACATTCCATGATCTCACCGCAGGTGCAAGGACAGTTGCTTCGTCAGTAGAGAAGTTCTTTGTTCAAGAGTTGAATTATGTAGTTAAAGCCAGACATGGGAGTACATTGGAATGTACCAATCGTAACTCCTAGTGCGGATGGCGTCTGGGATTCAAGGCCAAGCTGATGGACGATGGAAGCTGGACAGCTCACGATGGAAAAGTACAGAAGGAAGACCTGGTCGAAGAGGTGGTCCGAAGGGCGTGTTCTAGGATTTTGGGGTTCTGTAATAGGGAAAGCGCCCGAGGGTTGAGCAGAGGAGAGGTAGATGGGAGCTAGAAGGAGCGTTTTAGATCAAGCTCTCGAAGTGAAGACTTCTTAGGAAGTTTCACTCTGAAACCTTTTTGGGCGATTTCGGGGGTCTCAAGGTAATGCTAAGTAGGGATGACATCTAGCAGAGAGTAGGGACAGAGATGAGTTGGATTCATGATTCCTAATATCGACATTAGCTTGGTAGTTATCTACCTCATGCTTTTAGAAGTAGTGCTTTTGTTTATTTTTAGTCGAATGCGGATTCTTCGTAGAGTGGCATTTGTGTTAGTGCCTATGTACTTGTTGTGCCTTGTATTGAGGTGCCTTTATTTGCAGATGTTTATGCTGATAATAAAAGCCAGAGAGCAAAGAGATTAAGTCTCGAGTCCTTGATTATGTCAAATTGCAGGCATTATTTCTGATAATTGCGTTTCTTCCCTCCACGCTATTGGGCAAGTAAAAAGGTCCATCCGGCCAGAGTGGGTTCTTGGAGGTAAATGGTAAACAAGAAACTGGGCCCCAGCAGTTGGTAGCAGAGTCGGATGGTTACTTCCGATAGCGAGGGACGATAAGATAAGGATAAGTGATCCTTGAGACCCATAGACGATAAGTGATGGTGAATCATCAGACGGTGAGCACCAGACGACGGTGGATGATGAACAGTGATGGCGAGTAGCAGTGCGGCAAGAAGCAGCAGTTCCGAGTGTGAGTATGAATAGGGTGAGATGTTGTAGATTGCGGTGTTGATTTGTTGTGTGATGTCTTGCGGAGTTGGTGTGTATGTTGAGTGATTGTGAGATCAGGCTGTGAGCGCGCGCAGCCCGGGAATTGTGGTGTAGAAGACACCCGAGATAGATTTTGTTGACCACCCAAAGGAGATCGTGAGGTACCATCGATCACCTGGACCGAGATAGGGGGAGTGAATATGTGAGTGCATGACAACTTGACTCTGGTCGTGGGTTGTTGTATGTGGATTTGAATATTTGGAACCTATCAGAGGCGATTTGTCTGCTCGGACGGGGACAGACAGTTGCCAACCGAGGTCAACAATTTCGAGAGACTGTGGACGAACAGTCAGAGGCTGTGGACGGACAGCCCGAGAAGTAACTTGTTTGGGTTAAACGGTTATTTCAGCGCATGAATGGGACGAATGCAGGCGTGAGACGTAAGAAAGGAAAGGGAACTGCAGTGAACGGAAGAAGGTGACGTCAGAGAGTGTTGCGCTGTGATAGGCCGGTTGGTGTGAGTCGCGCTGTTATTGGAGGGTTAACATCAAGAGGTAAACAGTGTGTGGGATCGAATATTGTTTATCATGAAGTGTTTTAGGGTCTTGCGAGAATTGTGTAGAGGTGACAAGCATGTGGTTACTCGAGAGGGAGAAGAAGCCCCTCCTGAGGATACCCCAGCACACTATATGGCAAAGAATGTAGGACTGCATACCATAATTTGGCTTGAGAATTGGCATAAGATCACACAAGGTGAAGGAGAATTAGCATTCCTGAGGTATCGCTCATTTAGGCTAGCGGTGTTGTATCAGTTGAAATCTGTGATGGCGTCCTTACGACCTTTGCCAAGGCCAACACAATTCGAAGTGCTGCATGCGTGGATTAGAGCAGCGCATGATAAAGAAAAAGGACGAAATCAGGAAAGGGTGAGAAAATCGATTAGGGCTTTCCAGGATGCCAGGTGGGATGCAGCGGAGAAAAGATGGAGAGTGCAGGCAATAGAAGGAGATATATTGTATCCCTTGTTGATTACCGCAAAGGGGATAAGGCATGTGAAGACAGATGATGAGGATAGTGGTTCTGATGGTGGCGTGTTGGAGAGGATGTTGGCGGAGAGACCACCTCCTTATAACCCAGAGGTTTCGGAGGATAGGTCGGTTGAAGTGGAAGAGACTAGAAGGGTAACCATCCAGCCAGAAACAAGAGTAGAAGGCACAATCTCGTTAGGAACGGAGAGCCCAAGGAGCCAGTCTGTGGCTAGTGGAAGGATCAAGAGAGAGATGAGGTTACCGGATGCCCTAAGGGTACCGGTTACTATTGGGCCTATTGTTTCAATTTACAGCCCAGACCCAGAGGGGACTGAGAGGTCAGAACGGACAGCCGAAGGAGTAAGAAGAGAGATTGAGGAAAGTGAGCTAGAGGGTGCAACAGCTCAGACTCCGAACCCTATAGAATGGAGTACACCGTTGCCAGCCATGTCAGATTCATCCAGGAGAGAAGGAGAACAGGGATCAGTGAGGCCGAGGACTCTGATGGAGTCGAGGTCGGATTTGCGATCATGGGTACCACCAGAGAGAAACCTGAACCCAAACGTGATGGAAAGAGAGAGAGATCGAGTCCATTTTATGAGTCGTTCTGCTCCTATGCATGAACCAGAAGAGAGTAGGTCGCAGAAATGTGAATACAGCGATAGGCAAGGAGCAGGTTGCAGAGAAGTGTTGAGAGGAGCCCTGAAAGGGGGAATGATAGATGTAGTGAGACTCAAAGCGGAGGTGGATGAGATAGTATGTGGAAATCTACCCCTCGAGAGAGTGGTAACGTTTGGACCAGACGAATTACTCTTTGTAGCAAAGGATGTGACTCGCAAATCACGAGTCGCACATGAGAAATTGTCAGAATTGGCCAAGTGGTATGAGGTGGATCTGTCCAAGACTAAAACTTTGCGAGGAAGTCATAGGATGCATTACAGTGAGCAGGAATTGGAGGAGAAGAGGGTTGTCGGCTTAAGGTCTCATACCAGAGAGTTGATTGTGGCCATGCATATGTGGTTGATGCTTGACAGGTGGGAAGAGAAATGGTCCAAGAAGAAAAACTCTAGGGGAACGGCAAGAGAACTCCCACCTCCGGGTGGAGGGGTGGTGCAGGTAAAGAACTACCCTTGTGGGACACCCCCGCGCCGCACGGCCACCAGCTGCTGCGTGTGCCCCTCAGCCTTGTCCCTGCCGCGCTGCCTGCCTCGCCGCCGGCTGACTCCGTTGCCGTTTGTTTTGCCTTTGTTTCTCTCGCCATTTGTGCTTGTCATCTGTATTCCCTGCCCGTGTTTGAGTTTCTTTTTCCCTTGTTTTGTTCGCCATTTGTGCTTAATAAAGTATATTTGCCTGTTTATCTGTCCAGCTTGTGTCCTTCCTGTTAGCCCGCCTACATCGCCGCCTTCCCTCCCCGCTCCCCGCTTCCCGCCACCACCGCAAGCCCCGCCCCTTTTTTCATTCTGTTCCCGCCCCGCTCCCGCCTCCCAGCTGCTCCGCCCACCCGCGCACTTCGCCTTTATATGGCGACCGTGCGAGCGCGCAGCGGTCACGCGCAGCGGGCGCGCCAAAGGTAAGCCCGTCTGCGCCCGTCCGCGACCGGATCGCGACCAGCGCCAGGACCCCTGGCCCCCGATGCCGCCGACCGACCCGCCTGACGTACTCCGCCGCCACCCTCATCGCTCTCAACTCTGGCCGACTCCCAGAATGCCATCAAGCCACACCACGACGCACCCACGGACCTTTCAGCTGCCACGCCTGCAAATTCACCTGCATCCGGACCTGCCGCACACCAGCCCCCGCCAAGTCGAACAGCAGCAGCACCCACCTCAAGTGCATCCTGCTCAACACCCGCTCCGTCCACAGACACGCCATCGAACTCTGGAACCTCCTAGACGCCACAGCCCCTGACGTTGCCTTCCTCACAGAGACCTGGATGAACGCCTCTTCAGCTCCCGACATCGCCATCGCCATCCCAGAGGGCTACAAGATCGTCCGGAGGGACCGCAACGCCAACCAGATGGGAGGAGGCATTGCCATCATCCACAAGAACACCATCCGTCTCACGACCAGCACCGAGAACACCCTGACCACTGCCGAACACCTGCATTTCCAGATCCACACCAACCCGAACACCACCCTCAGAGGCACCCTGATCTACCGACCCCCTGGACCACGCACGCAATTCAGCGAGGACATCGCCGACTTCGTCAGCCCGCATGCCCTCCCCTCCGCTGACTACATCCTCCTGGGGGACCTCAACTTCCACCTGGAGAACAACAACGACCGCAACACCAGCACCCTGCTGGACAACCTCGCCAACCTGGGACTCAAGCAACTGGTGTCCACCCCCACCCACCTCGCCGGACACACACTCGACGCCGTCTTCTCTTCCAGCACAGACATCGACTTCAGCCACGCCACAGAGCTCCAATGGACGGACCACAGCTGCGTCCACTTCACCTTCAAGAGAACGACGACTCACCACCACCAGCAACAGGCCGCCCGCAGAAGCTGGAACAAGATCACAGCAGACCAGCTCGCCACCTCCCTGAGCCAGCACCTTCCTGCCAGCTCAGCGAACCCCAGCCAGGCCGCCGACAACCTCACGAAGTGGATCAGCATCTGCGCGGACGAGCTCGCCCCGCTGAGGACCCCGCCCAGCAGACCCGGAAGCAAGAAAGCCCCATGGTTCACCGACGAACTCAAGAGCTCCAAGAAGAACTGCCGAGCCCTCGAGAAAGTCTGGAGAAGGGAACCTACACCGGACAACAGGACCTCCTTCAAGCTTGCCACCCGGAAGCACCACCAGCTTATCCGCGCCGCCAAGAAAACAGCATTCAAGGAACGGTTGGACAACAACGCACACAACTGCAAGGAACTCTTCAACATCGTGAAAGAGCTCTCCAACCCCAGCGCAGGAAACAACGACATCACCCCATCACAAGACCTCTGCAACTCCCTCGCTTCATACTTCCACAACAAGATCACAGACATACACAACAGCTTCAACAACCAACCAACGCACACCATGACCGAACAATCACCCCCCACCACCACCCTCCACGCCTGGACCCCGATCAACACCGAAGACACCATCCGCACGATGAACTCCATCCACTCCGGATCACCGACCGACCCCTGCCCTCACCACGTTTTCAACAAGGCCGACGCTGTCATCGCACCCCACCTGCGAGACATCATCAACACATCATTCAACACCGCCACCTTCCCTGAGAGCTGGAAACACGCCGAACTCAGCGCCTTACTCAAGAAACCAACAGCGGACCCCACCGAACTCAAGAACTACCGCCCCATCTCGCTCCTCCCGTTTCCAGCCAAAGTCATCGAGAAGACCGTCAACAAGCAGATGGCCGCCTTCCTCGAGACGAACGGATCCCTCGACCCCTCACAGTCCAGCTTCCGAGCCAATCACAGCACCGAGACCGCCCTCATCGCCGCCACCGATGACATCCGAGCCCTGATGGACAATGGAGAAACAGCGGCCCTCATCCTCCTAGACCTCTCCGCGGCATTCGACACGGTCTGCCACCGCACCCTAGTACAGCGCCTCAGTAACATCGGAATCCAGGACAAGGCGCTGGAATGGATCATCTCCTTCCTCGACGGAAGGACACAGAGAGTCCGCCTACCACCATACAAATCAGAAGCCTCCGAAGTCATCTGCGGCGTCCCTCAAGGATCATCTCTGAGCCCCACCCTCTTCAACGTCTACATGAGCCCCCTCGCGGCCATCGTACGCAAACACAACCTCAGCATTATCTCCTACGCCGACGACACCCAGCTGATCCTCTCCCTGACCAACGACCCCGCCTCCGCCAGAGCCAACCTGCACGAAGGGATGAAAGAGGTAGCCGAGTGGATGACGACCAGCCGCCTGAAACTGAACTCTGACAAGACGGAGGTCCTCATCCTGGGCTCTTCCCCCTCCGCCTGGGACGACTCCTGGTGGCCTCCAGCCCTGGGCACCGCACCCAAACCAACAGACCATGCACGCAACCTGGGCTTCATCCTGGACTCCTCCCTCTCCATGACCAGGCAAGTCAACAACGTCTCCTCGGCGTGCTTCAACATCCTACGCATGCTACGGAAGATCTTCCGGTGGATCCCCACCGAGACCAGGAAGACCGTCACCCAGGCCCTCGTCACCAGCCGACTGGACTACGGCAACGCCCTCTACGCCGGTACCACCGCCAAGCTCCAGAAGAGACTCCAGCGGATCCAGAACGCCTCGGCCAGACTCATCCTCGACATCCCACGAACCAGCCACATCACCGGACACCTGAGAGACCTTCACTGGCTCCCCGTCAACAAAAGAATCACCTTCCGCCTCCTCACCCACGCACACAAAGCCCTACACGACCAAGGCCCGAGCTACCTCAACAGCCGGATCAACTTCTACGCTCCCAAACGCCACCTCCGATCAGCCAACCACGCCCTCGCCGCCGTCCCCCGCATCCGAAGAGCGACTACAGGAGGAAGGTCCTTCTCCTACCTGGCCGCCAAGACCTGGAACTCCCTCCCGACCGACCTGCGCCTGACCCAAGACCACCTCTCCTTCAGGAAGAAGCTGAAGACCTGGCTGTTCGAGCAGTAGCGGCACCCCCCCCCCAGCGCCTTGAGACCCTACGGGTATGTAGCGCGCTCTATAAGTGTCACTGATTGATTGATTGATTGATTGATTGAAGGGAAGTGCCGAATGGAGGATATGTACATGTACCCTGGAGCAGGGGTGATCTGGCAGCATTTACGAACGATTTCCCCCGGCTTAGGGAGAAGCCCACAGAGTGGTATAAGCAGGTCGATCGCTTTGTTAGGATTTCGAAGGTGTTGTGGATCGATCTGAATACCTTATTTGATATCGTGGTTCCGGGAGATCTGTGGACCGCATGTAAGGTTGCCGTTGATTGGCCGGACTATGAGCCTGACAGGAATGTGTATACGAATGGTCCGTCCCCAGCGGTGATGAGAATATATGAGAAAGTGATTACATGGTTGAAGTCGAAAGTTTCACCACAAGACATTGATTGGGTGAAGATAGACAGGACAGTACAGGAACCTAAGGAAACGGTACATGAATTTTATGAGAGACTTTTGCAGGCTTTTAAGTAGTACAGTGGCCTAGATGCATTGGAGACGAAAGATATGGGACAGTTTGTTTCTAAGTTCGTGTTGGGATTGAAGCCAGAAGTTAGTCTCATGATACAGCAGCATTTGATTTGTTGGCAGAATAAGCCTGTTGATGAGATTTTGCGGTACGCCAGGTACTGCACAGATGAGATTGAATCCAAGCATAAGAAGCTGAAAGACAATTTGATGCTTGTACAGATGCAAACTGCTCAGGGACAGCCTAATGGGGGACCATTGCTAAGGAGACAGGGAAATTATCAAGCGGGAAATCAGAACGCTCAGGGGCAAGGAAGGCCCAGACCAATAGACCCTAGGACAGGCATGGACGTAGCGATATTGAAAAAGACTACTGCATGTCATCAGTGTCACCAGATCGGACACTGGAGACGCGAGTGTCCCCTGAACCCATGGAACCAGATGCAGCCGGAAAGGGAGATAGTTCAGGTCCCTGGGGCGGAGGCGGTACAGACGGTGACTAGACCTAGAATGGTGAAAGGGGGGACCGGTGTTCCACAGGTGCAGGTTCCCCAGCCACCTAGAATACAGAATGTACAACAGGGAGCTTGTAATTATTTGCAGATGCCAATGTTTGAAGTGAGCGAGGAGAACGACACAGACTCGCTGGCTCGACTATGTTTGAGCGGAGAGAAGGATTGCCTGCTTAGGGCCATCTTAGAGGTAGATCAGAGAGGACCCTTTGTGGAAGCATATCTTGATGGTCTCCCTACAACCTTCTTGGTTGATACGGGGGCTACCAGGTCGACCATAAGATCGGCAGTGGTTCCAGGTCTAGCTCTTTCTGGACAGAGTATCCAGGTTGTTGGTGTGGCAAACAAAAAGCTGATTAGCCCACTGACAGAGCCAATTCCGATCCGGATAGGAAATTTCAGTGACAGACACCAGTTCGTGGTGTGCGATTCTAGTCTGGTTTGCCTATTAGGGAGAGACTTATTGTGCAAGCTCAATTGCACGATTTACTGTACCCCGAAAGGAGTGGAGGTACAGACAAGAGATGATGAGGCGACCTTTAAGGTGCGAATCAGCGTGTGTGTGTAGAAATGTACCCAGCATTGACGGTGGAGGAGCTTCCACTCGATTTAAGGGACTCAGTGTCTCTTGACGTGTGGGACCTCAGTGGGGAAGAGATCGGCTTGGTCAGGGGAGTAGACCCAGTGAAAATCCAGATTAAACCGAACGTAGAATTCCCGAGAACGCCACAGTATAAGTTGTCTCCTGAAACTATTGCAGGGATTAAACCTGTGATTGAGTCCATGATTAAGCAGGGAATACTAATGGAAATCATGGGTAGCCCATGTAATTCGCCTATTATGGGACTGCAGAAACCAAGTGGGAAGTTCAGGATTGTGCAAGACTTGCGAAAAGTAAACGAAATAGTTGTTCCATGTTGTCCGGTGGTACCGAATCGATCTGTGATCCTATTTCAGATCCCATGTGAAGCTGAATGGTTCACGGTGATTGACTTGTGTCAAGCATTTTTTTCGATTCCTCTACATGAGGAGAGCAGATTTCTTTTTGCATTTAGGCTGGAAACTCGTGTGCTAACATGGTGTCGTATCCCACAGGGGTACACAGAGAGCCCATCTATTTTTAATCAGATCTTGAAGAAAAATCTCGAAGGTCTTGTGTTGCCACAGAACTCCGTTTTAGTGCAATACATCGACGATCTGCTAGTTGCGTCAGAGACAGAAGACGCTTGCAGGATTGATACTGTTGCTCTGTTAAATTACCTGGGAGAAAATGGACACAAGGTGTCTCCAAACAAGCTGCAATACTGTTTGCCTGAGGTACAGTATTTGGGGCACCGAATTGAGAAAGGCAAGAGAAAGGTGTCTAACGATCGCATTGATGCGATTCTGAGAATGCCAGTTCCCTCGAAACAGAGGGAAGTTCGAATGTTTTTGGGAATGGTGGGCTATTGCCGCCAGTGGATCCCAAATTTTTCCTTTGAAGCGAAGCCTTTACAGCGGCTGACGCGTAAGGACGTGAGTGATCCGGTACCATGGGACGACGACTGCTTAAAGTCATTTCTGAGGCTGGGAGAAGCCTTATGTAGCGCTCCTGCGTTGGGAATGCCAGATTATAATAAGGCTTTCGGATTATTCTGCTGCGAAAGGGAAGGTTGCGCATTAGCAGTGTTAACTCAGAATCATGGAGGTGTCCGTAGACCAGTTGCCTATTTTTCGGCCACTTTAGATCCAGTAGCTTCTGCGTTGCCCGGATGTCTCGGATCCGTTGCTGCAACAGGTGTCAGTATCGAAAGATGTGAGAGCATTGTGATGGGTCATCCGGTTACTGTTCATGTGCCACATTCTGTTGAATTGTTAATGACTAGGACTAAAACACAGCACCTCACAAATAATAGGTTGACTCGTTATGAGCAAGTCATCCTTGCTGCAGATAATGTGACATTGAAGAGGTGTTCTGTTTTGAATCCTGCTACATTGTTACCTGTTCCAAATGTAGACAATAATGAAGATTGTGAGGACCATGATTGTCTCGATGTGACTGAACTATGCACCAAACCGAGACCTGACATTGTCGATGAACCGCTTCGAGTTTCAGATGAGATCTTTTTTGTGGACGGTTCATGTTTAAGAGACAGTGTTGGTCGACTGAGAGCAGCGTTTGCTGTATGTACCATCACTGGGGTGGTTGAAGCCGCTTGTCTAGAAGGAGTGCACTCCGCACAGGTGGCTGAACTTATTGCTTTGACCAGTGCCTGTTTGGCCGCTGATAAGATCCGTGTAACGATTTACACAGATAGTCAGTACGGGTTTGGTGTCGTTCATGATTTTGGACAGCTATGGTCCCAGAGAGGTTTTATGACATCCTCAGGTTCACCCATCAGAAATGGGGATTACGTGAGACAATTGTTGGAGGCATTGCAAGGTCCTGATGAAATTGCTGTTGTTAAATGTTCTGCACATACTAAAGGAAATGATTTTGTGTCATTGGGTAATAATTACGCCGATGAAGTTGCTCGATTCTGTGCAGAGCAGGGATGTAATTTTACTGAAACCCATGTTATAGGAAGTGAGGAGAAAACAGAGTACGACCAGATGTTAGCCATGGCAGATTCGTGGGAGGAACTGAAACAGTTACAAGATGGGAATTCTGATCAGGAACGGGATAGCTGGATACGAGCGGGATGCGAGAAGGGAGATATGGATGTATGGGTTTCGAATGATGGACGAGCTGTGTTACCAGAATGTTTACTGAACCCCATGGCAAGGTTGATACATGGTGCTGTACATCTTGGTAGAGACGCAATGATGCGAGTGTTTCGCCAAACCTGGTACAATCCGAAGTTTCGGGCGGTAGCTGAAGCTGTGTGCCAGAGGTGTGTCACGTGTCAACAGATGAATGTAGGAAAAAGGACAGCTGTGACATTGATTCACATAGGGAGGTCAGGAGGACCTTTCAATAGAATGCAGCTGGATTTCATAGAGATGCCGAAGTGTAATGGGTTGAGGTACATATTAGTTATAGTATGTGTCTTTTCCAGGTGGGTGGAGGCTTACCCGACACGTAGATGCGACACACTCACAGTAGCTAAGTTACTATTGAGAGAATTAATCCCGAGGTACGGTTTCCCGACCTCTTTTGAATCAGACAGAGGAACGCATTTCCACAGTGAGGTTATGAAGTTGCTTTGTGCTGCCTTGAATGTAGAACAAAGGTTACACTGTAGTTACCGACCAGAGGCTTCAGGGATTGTGGAACAAATGAATGGGACTTTGAAAGCCCGAATGACAAAAGTGTGTTCTTCGACATCTTTGAAATGGCCAGATGCATTACCCTTAGTTCTTATGAGCCTCCGTAGTGTGCCAGATAGGGGAACTGGATTGTCACCCCATGAAATCCTCATGGGAAGAGCAATGCGCTTGCCAGCAATGCCTGCTACTGCTTTGATTAATATCACTGATGATATGATTCTGGACTATTGTAAAGGCCTTGCTGACGTGGTCCGTTCTGTGTCTCAGCAGGTCCAGACAGCAACGGTTCCAGCCGCAAGTGACCTGTGCCACAACCTGTGTCCAGGTGACTGGGTTTTGGTGCGTAAACACGTGAGGAAGAGCTGCTTGGACGCTCGTTGGAGGGGGCCTTTCCAAGTCATCTTAATAACGAACACCGCAGTAAAGTGTGGAGGTTTGCCGAACTGGGTGCATGCTTCCCATACCCGTAGAGTTCCAGCGCCCTTGGAAGAAACAGCCCCTCTCGAAAACGAAAACCCAGCTGAGGTGGCGGAGCCATCTGAGAGGGCAAGTCAAGCTGTAGGGGTTGCTGAAGCAGCTGGTTGTGCACTGAATCAAGCTGAGAGAGAACGTGAAGGTCATATAGACCCGGATACGGGGGAAGAAGAAAGAGGTGCAGTGGGCAGTATTGAGTCAAATTCTGCCGGAGGAGAAAGCAGTGCACTGGGTATCAGAGAGGAGAGCAGAGGTGCCACGGAAGCAGGAAGGGTTTGGCCCATGAGTTAGAGACGGGTAAACTTGAGATCGGCATCAAGAACGGATCTTGCCCCAGTTTCGGAGGAATCAGAAGTAGAGTCGAGTGACGAGGAGCAACCTCAAGGTGCACTGAGAAGATCAAGGAGAATCAGAGTGCAGAGTCAAAAGTACGCTTCGCCAGAGTGGGCATACTCAGTGACTGATGACAGGCTTACTGAGTACGGGAAGATTAAGGTCGATGACACTGGTCGGCAGTTCTCCGTTTCCAAGAGTGGAAGTGTTGCTGAGAATTCCAGGACTGGAGATCGACGGGATATTGACTATCAATATTCCGAATCCACCATTTCTGAGCATCATTCGAGGACTGATCTTGGAAACTCTGGATTTCCCGACGTTCACAGCTGTGCCAGCTCCTCAAGAATTGACGACCCTTAAACTTGAAATCTTGCAAGGAGTCCTAGAATTGTTGGGACCGGCAGATATTTTGGACTGATTGGAAATTGTTGTAAATAAGTTGAATGAGAAGGTAACCTAGGCCCGAGTGGAAGAAGAATAAATGTAGGGACTTTCCCTTGGAGAACCGAAGAGCTAGGGAAGTCTTTCTGATCTAAAGAAAAGAACTGAACTTTGTGGGGGGCTTCCAGCTCAAGAGAGTAGCTGAACTGAGTCGTTGGATGAGAAAAAGACTTTTGCCAACCGAGACTATACTGAAGGTTGAGAATATTTCAGAGATGGCGGCACCTGGAAACACACATCGTAGAGCCAAATTAGTGATAGGTACACTGTTAGGGGTAGTGATAGCAGTTATATTGGCAGTAGTAATAACTTCATATATGGTGGCCCACAGACAGGAGGGGGAGGTTCAGGGAGCACCCACACCTATCACTCCAGGCCAGAGGGGGGTCACTATTAAGGATCAGAAAACCTTGACACTGGAGGAGAATCGTAAGTTCCACATGGATCTGTCGAGAGGAGATTTTAAACTCAATGCTTATGCGAGGCTGTTGTATGAGTATGTTGATGCGATGGATGTGAAGGATTGCTATGTGTGCATGCAGTTGCCTGCTTCAGTGGATGAGGGTATCAAATACCATCATCTTCCGTTGACTTATGGGATTTCTTGTAGCTTACTGCTTAGTTTATTTTATGACAGCAGACAGTTTGAGTATTTCTTTTCAAATTACGATACTGTACTTCCTGAAGTTCCAGCAATTAAGCATTTGAACAAGTATGATTATTATAAGAAAGAAGAAAGCCTTTGGAAGTATTTTATTCTGACTATGAAGCTGGATACTGCTCATGCACATAGGCATAACTTGACATGTGCGTTGTCTGAAACTGAAAAGAAATTCATAGGTCAGATTGAAGACAGATATAGAAAGCTGACCCAGACACGAAATACAGGAGACAGTCCAGTGGATTCGACTGATGAGGAGAGATGGCATAAATCTAAGGGAAGTTACGGACCTATAGCATTAGATGAGGCACAGAGAGGGAATTTGTGTATTGGCCGTGCTCAAACTGCGACAAAGGTTTCAGTGGGGCATAGTACGTGTTCCCATACCTTTACCATGGAGGCCTCTGCTAAGAACTTTATGGTAGGTCCGGTACAGGTGATTCCGACCGTATATCATGTATGTGGGAAGAATGCTTATGTGAGATTGCCTGAAAATTGGCATGGTATATGCTATTTAGCTATCATTTTCCCGAAAATGTATCATACTGAGGGTTTGAATCTGTTAGAGACGGGACGTCATACAAGAGTACGTAGGGCTGCTAGTGCAGGGGCAGTGATTGGTGATCTATATGGAGCGACTATACCTAGTTTGGGTGTGGTCCTGAATGACGTGAAGATAAGGAGATTGGCGACTGTGGTTGATGAGTTGTCAATGAATACGGCGAAGTCCTTGTTGTTGGTGAATGGAGAGATGTTATCGATACGGTATATGGTTTTGCAAAATCGACTTGCATTAGACGTTTTATTCGCAAAAGAGGGCGGAGTCTGTAAATTGTTGAAGGTCCAAGAATGTTGCAAGTATATTCCAGACAATAGCAAGAACTTGGAGAAATACATAGATAACATTACTACAATCCATAAGGAACTTGTAGATTTGACAGAAGAGAATGTATGGGAAAAGGTTGGACAGGGTTTTGGTCGCGTGGGAACATGGTTTGCAAACTTAGGAATGGGATTTCTTGGATCTGTGTTGAAGCCAATCATCATTGCTGTGGTTTGTGTGATTTGTTTGTGGGGACTTGTGAAAGCTTGGAAGTGGTACCAAGGAGGTAGGGCTGAAAGAGCTCTCAGAGCGAATGAGCAGAGAATGGAGAGATTGCAGGATAGACAATACGAGAATCTTAAAAGAATGGAAGGAATCCGACAGAATAGAGTGATGACTAGTACCGTTTAATTCAGTTACTTCGGAAGAACTGAAGAATGATGGTGTGATGACAGGTGTCATCAAAGGGGGGAACTGATGTAGCGCCTAAAAGTTTGAAAATTGTAGGGGTGCACCATATTTACTGTTAGTTGGCACCCGCATATAATCAACGTATACTCAGGGGTTGTGTGAAAGGTATTAGGAAATGTATAAGCTATATCGATTTAATATAGAAGCATTAGAAACGTGTAATGTATTATGAATGTACCTAGTAGAAATGCACAATGATTAGCTTTCATGTAACGCAATGTATTAGGTTAAACGTGTAACATGGTAAAATACTTATATGAGTTGCTCAATTTATGTATATGAAAGTAAAAGTACTAATGCCTAGAAGGTGATTTATTAGAGTGTTTGACCGGGTAGAGGCCAGAATTCACATATATTGTTGAGGAGAAAGGTCTGCTATTTTCTTATGTTAGCTGAGTGCGGTAGGCCGCAAGGATTTATTCTAGTAGAGGTTTTAGGCTGCAGTAAATTGTAAAGTTAAAAGATGCAAAGTATTTCTGCATTCCATGATCTCACCGCAGGTGCAAGAACAGTTGCTTCGTTAGTAGAGAAGTTCTTTGTTCAAGAGTTGAATTATGTATTTAAAGCCAGACATGGGAGTACATTGGAATGTGCCAATCGTAACTCCTAGTGCGGATGGCGTCTGGGATTTAAGGCCAAGCTGATGGACGATGGAAACTGGACAGCTCACGATGGAAAAGTACAGAAGGAAGACCTGGTCGAAGAGGTGGTCCGAAGGGCGTGTTCTAGGATTTTGGGGTTCTGTATTAGGGAAAGCGCCCCGAGGGTTGAGCAGAGGAGAGGTAGATGGGGAGCTAGAAGGAGCGTTTTAGATCAAGCTCTCGAAGTGAAGACTTCTTAGGAAGTGTCACTCTGACACCTTTTTGGGCGATTTCGGGGGTCTCAAGGTAATGCTAAGTAGGGATGACATTTAGCAGAGAGTAGGGACAGAGATGAGTTGGATTCATGATTCCTAATATCGACATTAGCTTGGTAGTTATCTACCTCATGCTTTTAGAAGTAGTGCTTTTGTTTATTTTTAGTCGAATGCGGATTCTTCGTAGAGTGGCATTTGTATTAGTGTCTATGTACTTGTTGTGCCTTGTATTGAGGTGCCTTTATCTGCAGATGTTTATGCTGATAATAAAAGCCCGAGAGCAAAGAGATTAAGTCTCGAGTCCTTCATTATGTCAAATTGCAGGCATTATTTCTGATAATTGCGTTTCTTCCCTCCACTCTATTGGGCAAGTAAAAAGGTCCATCCGGCCAGAGTGGGTTCTTGGAGGTAAATGGTAAACAAGAAACTGGGCCCCAGCACATATATATCCATATATTCACAAACTGAGGGTAGACCTAGACAGATATAATTTGCCATGGTTCGGATGTTCATTCTTTACACCCTGTTAGTAATGATAATTATGTTGTTTAGCTGCATCTGCCTAATGATCGAGGAATATTTGCTTCATAATAGACTGCAATAGTTTCAATAAAGGTATTGTAAACTTTCTTTGAGTCTTTCTTATGTTACTATGGGCATGCACGTGTGACTAACGAAAGGGGAGGGTCTGTTTCCACGGTTCCCTTGGGGACTAGAGGGTCATGTTTAGGGTTGCCTAAATCACCTGTTACCCTGGGAAGTTTAGGATTTCAGGTGAGCAACTGTGAGCTAGCCAAGTTTAGGCCGTCTGGTACTAACATTGTGGAGAGACTCAGTCCCTACATTCTGATGTCCTGTCGTCCTTACACACAGTTTTGCTTTCCCAGCAAAATTCATGCAACAAGACCACTTCCCCTGCACTCACAAAAGACAATGTTAATCTTACATTCATACACAGACACTTCCCCCACAATGCACTCACAAAACATGATGGCTAAAGTTCCCTCATTCAAGCATACCAAGCACACACAGGTACACCGCTCACTGGAAAGGAGCAGGATTTGGACTGATGATGGCATAGGAGATACAGGCTGAGTTTTCCAATCTCCCATAAGTCGCATCTGGACTAACACTGCACACTATGTCAGTCTGATATTTGTGGACATTTACAGGGAAGAATCTCAGCATCAAAATAAAGTCCCACATGCTTTCTAAAAAACAAAGTGGTGGTTTTCTTTGTAGTGCAAGCTGATGCTAAAATGAACAAAGAAAGAAAGAAAGAAAAACAGAAGTAAAAATATGGCAACTAAATGTGGTGGGCATGTGCTTCACTAAAAATAAATTAAAAAGTAAAGCTTCACACTGGTTTGCCATCTTGGATCAGCAAAGAATGATAGAGTATGTAGAATACCATTTCAAGATGGTGACGTGATTGTGAAGATTTCAGCAGTGATGCCTGGTGCTCTGCATAAGATAGGTGTGGTCCTGTAGCATTGGCATAATAAACTTCTGGTACTCTCATTACCTAATTAGGACCAGTTGCACAGTTGTTGCAATGCACGAGGGCCCAGAGGTCCTCCGAGCACTTAGAGGGCATCTAAATACCCTTGCTGAAGTTCTAGATTAGGGGTGGGTAGAATACTCAATTTTTCCCATGGAATTGGTGGAATTTTGGTGGTTATGCATTAATCTTGTAACATACAGTTCTGGCTAAATTCTGCTTATAGCCGTGTGGGGGAAATTGTTCTCATGCAGGACTAAAGAGCAGTAAATTGGCACATGCGATTTGACATCCCCTAGCGCAATTTCCGCTCACTAGGAGAACATCTAGTGAGATTTTTCTAACACAGGCGGATGCGACCATTTGTGTTCGAAGGCTGTCGTTTGAGTAGAAAAACCTATTCAAGCAGCAGCAAAATCCCCTTAGGAAGATGCACCCTTTGGCATACTGTGTGGTACAGTTTGTGCTGATTACAGCACAAGCCGCGTGACATGCCTATTTACTAAGCCTGGGCAAAGCACTAAGCTACGCTCGCGTAGTTTGCGAAGTTTGCGCTACTTTGCACTACACGAATTGCACGTAGCACAGTGCCAACACGTGTAGCATAGTGCAGCGGTAATTTTTTGCTTGCTCGTGGTCCTCAACGTCAAGTTGGCGACCGCGAGCAAGCAAAATTACATCCTGGCAAGACTTTTCCTCGTTCGCGATCAGCAACATCAAGTTGCCGATCGCGAGCGTGGGAAATAAACCTCCTGGCGAGCTTCTCAACGCGGGGAGGTCAGGTTTCTCATTGCGAGTGGTCACGTATGCTCACGACCGCTCGCGATGAGAAACTACCAGTCCGCGTTGAGAAAGCTGCCGCTTGAGTAGAAATCTGCTAGAGCGGCAGAAAACGTCCGCTTGCACTGTGCAAATTGCAGTTTGCACTGATTGCACAGTGCGGACAAGCATCCGGCACTGTGCAATCAGTGCGAACTGCATCTTGCACAGTGCACTACGCAGTTTGCAAAGCTACGCATACTTCGCGTAGCTCACGTAGTGGGAAGTGCACTTCACATAGCTACGCATAGCGCTACTTCGCAAACTACGCCCAAGGTTACTATTTACACCTGTAGGCAGGACTCCACGTTGTCAAATTCCGCAAATTTGACCCATTCCTATTTCAATTGTGAAAGAGAGGACTTTACATTTAGGGTTTTCGTGTCACATTTGCTTTGTGTTCAAAGACCGAGGTCAAAATGTCAGTGTACCCGTCTGACAAATTGCTCCTTATTCTTTTAAAATGAAGACTAGAGAGAGAGAGATTTTGTAAAGTGAACATAGTGCAAGCCTGTCTAATGTGAAAACAAAGGCTAGAGGTCATTGTTTTCATCTAAGCAAAACAATATTTAAATACCTATAAATGAACTGCGTAAATATTTCAAAATAAACAAACAGGAAAACACAAATTTAACGTTTTTAATTCTAAAGAGTGGTAAGGAGCAAATGACAAATAGACGCTGAAATCCAATTTCATTTGTGCGCTATATAAACTAATAGTTTTATCAGTAAAATTGTGTGTCTGTGCAAAATTAGTGGTCATTACAATGGAAAATATTCTGTCTGTAAAAGGCTGAGACTTCCAACCAAAGCTTTAGTAATATATTTGCAATGGAGAGCTCCTAATTGCAACCCCATCTTCACACAACACCCTTACCATTCTCCTGCTGAATGGGCGTGGCTCATTTGTGACACTGGTTCATTGTGTGATACTTGGAGTCTCTATAAGTTCAGTGATGTAACAGTAATGGCAGCACCAGTCTGAACATTGTTGCAGCATCACTGCCTACTAGAGCACTGGAGCTCTTACATCACCGGGAGCTTGCTGTTAGATCTATCCAAGTCCCACAGCTGCATGTGTCAGACTCCAAGCAGAAGAATCTACTAAAGCACCCATGAGGGCACTGCAAAGGACTCATTGTGCACACTGAATGGCTAAGTATCGGGCATACTCACTTTTGCAGATGCAGTGTGCGCCATTGGCCCTGGCTGCCTAACACCATCAGAGACTATAGGAGAAGTTATGCTCATGCACCTAGGTGGCTTCTGGAGACAAGACAGTCACACTAATTACTGTGTTCAGCCTTATGGGAGGAGGGCAGACAAAGGCAGTTAGAAAAAGAACATTGCATACTTGGTGAGTGCTGGAGATGGGAAAATTGATGATTTGGAGGTTGATTGTTTCATTTTATGCTACAAAAGGCGCGGGTAACTTTAAACAGCTGTCTGGAGTCGCTAATTTACAGTTCTTCCTTAATGAAACCAGAAGTAGAAATAGGTATCTTTCCGAGACCCATGGAAATTAGCCAGAATCTCAGCAACCAAGACTTTGATATCCACAGTTAGACATTGAGGAACGGTTACACACAGTACTGAAGTGGATGTGGACGAGCCAACAAATCAACAAGGGGGAGCCGACTTAGGGGTTTGCCTTGATGCTAAGAGTTCATCTCGACTCTAAGAGCCCAAGCACAAGCCCAGCCATCAGAATATTTAGCATGAAAATCCTGCAGCAAATATTATGTAAAAATATTATAAAATGTCTTCTACATTCGAAAAAAGTACACTCCTTTCAAAAGCGTTTAATTTTAGTACATCAGATTATATTACTGCCACAAGCGGTGTTTATTAAAAGTGAAAGCGAACTCAGAAACATTCATGCCCCCACTGCCCCCCAATGACAACAATGCTGTTAGTGAACTAAGCTGCAAATCAGTGTCATGTTTGCCCTATATGTGGACTACATTCTTATTTTACAACCAGCAACATTATAGTCCAGCAAATTAAGCACAAGAAAGGTTTTTGTACAAAACATATTATCACGTATTTCAGGGTCTCCTCAAATGGAGCATTTGGTCACAGGCTCACCCACACCTATACTTTATTCCGTGCCTGAAAGGAGCTTAGATGCTGTTGCCACTGTGATACCTGTTTTGTATGTGAGAATACCTTAGCTTCCACTGTTTATGACTATTTCATACCCGTGATGTGTGTGAAGGCAACTTACTGTTTGTGTGTGTATATGTAGAATGAGACCTGCACTGCTGCTGCAGATGTTGTCTATATTCTGTTCATGCAAGGGACGCCTGTATTGTTTCTGGCCAAATCAATATGTGTTCTATGCGTAGTGAAGTCTATACTATCTAAAACAAGGAGCGAGGTATATTGGTGTGGGTCCAGGTTTATAGGAAACAAAAGTACATAAGGCCAAGATTGAGGTGCATTACAATAGTTGGGCTCTTACAGTTCGGTATTGTGGTTCATTTATAGAGATATTAGAGGTTTTCTGGTGCAATAATAACAGTGGTTCTGCAGTTTAGGATTGAGGTGTGTTATCAGGAGTATGTAGGGTTAAGTGTTGAAACAGCAGATCCTCAAATAATAGACTAGATTGTAAAAAATAGGGTTACTGGTTGGGGGTGGTAAAACCCTACTCAAGCAGCAACACCAATCCTTGTCAGGACCCCAAATTAACCTGTGCTCAACAATCTGGGAGCTTGTCACAGAGCAGTTTGGCTTAATTTAGAGGCAAGGGGTAAAGTATTTGTTCAACACTCCAAATAGTAATAAAATGAAAACACATCACAAAACATTCATGGTTTGGCCATCCCCATATTTGAGACTTTTGATTTGATCCTCTTTGGTTGGTCCTATATTCTGTTGTGACTGTGGTCATGCAATTGGCAAGGTTTCATTTGTATTCAAAGGGTCTTCTACACATATACCAAGTTTGACAATTTGTCCTGATGATGGCTTCATGTACTTGTTAGAAGACTGTGGATCAAAACTTCTATGGATTTGACCACAACAATTGCTAACTGTAAGGACTCACAAGCTTCTCCTTAAAGAAAACCAAAGAGGACAAAATGATTGTGTGGTTCTCGGTCTGTCTCAGATCACTATTGAGTGTACAACAATATTTTGGCGATTCTTATCTGGCAGAGGCATAGTGCAATTTATTTGACCTTGATTTCAGGATTTTAGTATATTGAATGCTAGATAAATTGTAACTTTTTGTTATTGTACTAAGAAGCATGTCTGCTTCAACAATATGTTTGTAGTATATATAATTATTGATTGTCATTTTGCTATTTACTTTATTGAATGGTCTGGAACAGAGCGGATATTTTTACTGCATCGCATCCCGATAAACAGAAAACTGAGTTTTGAGTTGCTCCCTCGGGAGCGTTGTGTGTTATAAACTTTCTTTCAATTGTAACCAAAAATCTGACTTCACCATGACAGAGGATTTACCAACTATTAGCATTTCATTTACAGGCCCTTGCTACATACATTACCACTTTACTTGGGACTCAGGAGTAATTTTAATGCACCAAGTCCACCACAGTTCAGTGAGAGAGCACAAGCACTTTAGCACTAGTAAGAAGTGGTCAAGTACACGCAGTACTAAAAGCCAACAATATAGAGTTCAGAAAACAGGAGGGTGAAGGCAAAAAGTTCACCAGCAGTCTAACAGAGATGAATGGGCAGAGCTATCTTTTGGCCAGACATCTAACAGCCAGGGTGATGCTTGCTAGGATGCTTTGAACTATGACTTAGGAGCACGTATGTAAGGATCTTTCTGTAAAAGTTTAATCTATGATATTGGTTGCTTGGCCAGCAATGCTATGTCATGAAGACGAGTAAGGGTGTTGCTGTCCTGGTTAAAGTAAGCACTTTCCGGTCATGTGTGCCACCTTCAGCCAGTTTTAACTTTTCAGACAATAGTACTTTGCACTCCGGGGTTTATAATTCTATTTTAAAGAATGTACATGAGTTCACAATTTACAGTATGAAAGTGCTGTTAGCTGAAAAGACAACATTTGGTAAAGATATCACAAATGACAGACACTGCTAAGTTTGCTCAATAAATACCAAGTTGAAGATAGAAAAGATTTTCTGTAGGCAGCTGTATTTAATTTTAGCAGAATAGTGCCACCTTTCTATGGCAGAAAACATTAATATATGTTTGCCACAAGTAAATTTTCAAAACGGGGTACGGAGTTCCTCAGGTACAGGAAGAAGAGAGATGCGGACCAGGAGGAGACCCAGTCAGTCACCAATTGGTTGTGGAAAAAGGTATACGGGGAGGGCCAGGGGAGTGCCCTTTGCGGAACTAGAGCTCTCACACACCCAGCAAGCTAGGTGTCATGCTTCATCATATGAGCACTGCCCCTCGTCAAGTCGGCGCTGCAATCCTTGACGGGCTCCCGGAACCGGGGCTCTTTAACGGGGATCTTTTGTTCCTGCCGATATGTGCTTGGGGGTGAGGGGCCTAGTGGAATGGATGTAGCAGAAAATGGAGATATTTAAAAAGGGTTAGTCAGTCCTAATCATGTATTTATTCTAAAGGTAGACTTCCCTGTTAAAATAAGTGTAGAGTGGCTAAGTCGTAGAATTTAAGGTGTCCAGACGTGTAGCTCTACTCTAAAAGATCGACATGTTTCTTGCCATAAAATGTCTGGAGGATCAAGGCAATTCTTCAGGATCATAACACTGTCTACATAAAAGTGGTAATGTGGACTCTACATACCACGTCCTAGGTTGCTGCCCTGTGGAGATAAAGTGACAACATGAAGAAGAAAAATAAATTTATAAACATCATCTCTTTATCTAGTACATTATTGGTCAAGGGTGGTGTTGTATACATCACCATGCAAACGTGTACAATAAAACATGGTAAAAGGTGTATTATGGTTAAAACCAGTGAGGGGGGGGTTGGTGTGTGGTGGTGTAGATCTCTAGCTACTAATGTTGTGGCTAGTGGAACTCTCATGGACAAGCAGGGGTACACTCACCTAGTAATTTGACTAGCTGTGCTAGCAACGGTACTGGCGGTTATAGAGGACACCAATTGGGTCCTACACTAAGAAAGGTACACAAGAAAAATAGGAAAACTTAGGAAGAAAGGTAAAATCACTTCGTCAAATTCACGTGAACTGTCATGATTTCACAGAGCATATCGATGCGTAATAGCGTAGTCATAGAACAAGTTGTCCATCATGACAACAGCAGTGATAATGGACTCGGTAAGCCCGGAGATCAAAAACTAAGGTCTGTTATGGCTCGTCGTTCCCAGCGAGATGGAGAACGAGGGAGAACGATGTAGCGTGGCGCACAGATTAATGAAAGATTGCACTCACCAACGTCAATAGACGTAATTCCGTCGACCTACCCAAAACCGCCAGGGACCGGGGTGGTGAAGTGCTTCTGCCGCTACAAGTAATTATAGTATAACTGAAATTGACGTATCAGTCGTGCGCCGTTGTGTGGCGCGATGACGTCAGCCGTTGCTAGGCGATGGCCTGGGACGCTCTTGGTAAAGGAGACGTGGCGGCGTGACGGAGTGTTACAGAGCCGTCAATCGAGGCGTGGTGTGTTGCTAAGCAACATGAACGTGTGTGTCACGCCGCAGATAGGTGGAGGGAGGAGACCGTCTCTGGGACGTGGATGATGTCAGGGGGAGACGCGCAAATTAGAAAGCGCCAATTTTCACATGGTTAGTGCAGATTTCACCTAATACAGTATAAGTAGTGGGGACACGTGTTCATCAACGATGAGTGTATCGGGTCCGCCGTGGACGTGAACCTAGTGCATATTCACGGGACAATTGGTTATTTTCAATCCATATACCTAGTATGATGATTAAGTCAGGTATAGCAGTTATGTTATAACATGGAGGCGGAACAGTTAGAACAAACTTGTAAAGTCGTATTCAGTGATAATTCAAAGGCCTGTGTGTCATGATGTTGAAATAACTACACCCCATGAGCGTAACATGTAATCATGGTATAGAGCTCCAAGGGATGTCATCATTAAGGCCTAAAGTGTCACATGAGAGTCTATGCACCCACCTCTGTTCAATCCTGAATAGAGAAGCTTTGGAAATCTGTGTGTGGGATTCTAGTATTATCAAATGTAATGACTCAGGGGAGTGATGTGACTCTAAGAAATGTCTGTAAAGTTTGGTCGTGGTACGTTGACAACGTATGCTGCTTCTGTGTTCTATTATGCGGGTTTTGACTGGTCGCATTGTCATGCCGATGTATTGTAACCCACACGGGCACGTGATCAGATAAACACATTGTTTGGTGTTGCAGTTAGTGTGTTTCTTGATAATCCATTTAAAATTGGCATGTAGAGTGACTTCTTTGGTAGTACTGGTGAAGTCACAGACAGTACAGGTACCACAGGGGAAATGACCTCTAACAGGTGGAAGGCCCCAAAGTGTAGTCTGTAATGGGGTAACTTTTCTCTTGGGCCTAGTGTGAACCAACATATCCCGTAGGTTACAGGTCCTCTTGTAGGCAAATCTCGGTCTTGGTATCTGTAATTCTCCTGTATTGAGGATATCCCAATGTTTCAAGATGATTTTCTTGATCAGGGTTGAGTTAGGTGTAAAGGAAGTCACACATGTCAGGGTCTCTCCAGATGGTTTAGGGTGTATCTCTAGAAGTGATTCTCTAGGGTTATTGAGGGCCCTTTTCATGGAGTCTTTAATCACCTTGTGTGGGTATCCCCTTGTCATCAGGTTGGTAGCTAGAGACTTAGCTTCCGTTTTGTAATCCTTGGTTGAGGTGCAATTACGTCTGATACATAAGAATTGGCCCACTGGAAGGTTATCTCGAAGGGCTCGCGGGTGGTAACTTTGGTATAGCAGAAGGCTATTGCGATCTGTTGGCTTTTTGAATAAGCTAGTCGAAAGTTGGCCCCCCGATAGCTTAATATTTAGATCCAGAAATGCAACAATTGTATCTGAAATCGTGTGGGAGAATTTAAGAAAAGGGTTCTGTAGGTTGATCCACTGCACAAAGGTGTTGCAAATGTCAGTAGGCCCCTGCCAGAAGATGAGAATATCATCAATAAATCTTTTCCAAAGAACTAAATATTGATGAAAAGGATTGTGGTCAGTATTGATGATCTGTTCCTCAAAAGATGCCATATAGAGGCAGGCCAGACTGGGAGCAAATGTGCTCCCCATCGAAGTTCCTTGGCACTGATGGTATAGTTGCCCCTGATACTCAAAGAAATTCTCAGTCAGTGCTATGGAGGCTAAGTCCATTATAAACGTGATAGGAGTAGGGGAAGACCATTCCAATGAGTTTAGGACCGTCTCTACTACTGCCAGGGTATCACCATTTGTTTCATCATAAAAAGACAATTTACAAAATCATCAATACATACAATATTAAATATAAAAGAAGTCTGGGAAACACAAATCAAATAAGAACCATAATTAAACACACTCTACAGACTGATGTTTCTTGTTTCTAATAATCCAGGCCCATCCCAAGAATTTGGCCACAGCCACTACGATACATTCGCTGGTATCAAATCTTAAGATTTTTAGTGCCTCAAGTCCCTGTCTAGAGCCCAAAGTGCGACATATGGGTTTAAGCCATTTAGTCCGGGGAGCGGCATAAGCCGGACAAACGAAGAATATATGACCCACTGTTTCTTTACATTCTGTGCACCAGCGACAGGAATCAGAGGTCGCACCCTTCCAATTTTTGGTGAATGTTTTAACAGGAAGGCTGCCAACCCTAAATTGATGATAGAGTTTTCTATCGATGGGCCTAGTGACAGTGTCCCAATATGCTTTTAAAATAGGGGCATTTTTCTCCACAAGGAACCTGCCTGACAAGGACTCCGCTGAGACTAAGGTAAGTTGTTTTTGATAAACCATTGCCCAGTAAAGGCTTTTAAAAACTTTTTGGGGAGGAAATGGATTAGTAACTGGATCAGACCAAAGAATACCCAGGCCCATAGAATCCAATAGTAAGCTAACTTGCTTAAACCACAGGATGTTACCTGCGCCCAAGATAGCACGGACGTCCAGAAATGCCTTTGCATAGGGCCCTAATTCAGGGACCGTCCAAAGTCTTCTCCAAAAAGCCAGAGATTTAAACCTGGCAATGTCATCAAAGGAATGACAACCAAGATCAAGCATTAATGGTTTCAGTGGGGTAGAACAGGGAAGACCCGTAAGAAGCCTAAAAAATTTGTGTTGGGCCTTGACCAGTGGGGAGAGATCGGAAAAACCCCAGAGTTTGGCGCCATAAAGGATTGCTGAATTAATCCTAGCGTTGTAAATTTTTAAGGCATGACCTATAGTTTTCGTCTGGGATTGCTTATGTTCTTTTATCAGACACCCAGATAATTGTGCAAACTTAAGAGATAAAACATCTATTTGTGGCTTCCAGTTTAGTTTGTTTTCAAAAACAACCCCCAAATAAGTCATGAGGTCAGTACGTTCGAGGGTGTCATTATTCATAGTCACTTTGCCGGTCACGCATTTCCCTTTATTAAACACCATATATTTAGTTTTAGAAACATTGACCGACAAATCATAATCAGAACAAAAATTAACAAATACGTTCAGGGCCACCTGCAGGCCATACAGGGTCTGTGATAGAAGTAGGGTGTCATCGGCAAACATAAGGAGTGGAATTTTTGTACCTCCCAACGAGGGGGCGTCCGTGGGTGTAGATAAAAAATACCTTACAACACTGTTGATGAATAACAGAAACAGTGTGGGCGCCAGGACGCATCCTTGCCTGACACCCCTATTGACTTTAAACCTGTCAGTGACCTGTCCTTGGGTCCCCCAACGTACTTGGGCAAAGTTATTATCGTGCAACCTGATGACCATATGCAGGAGGTCAGCAGGCATCCCTAGCTCTGCTAGAACAGCCCAAAGTTTAGTCCTATTGACTAGGTCAAAAGCTGACCGAAGGTCAACGAAAGCGGCGTACAAAGTACCGCCGCAGAGGTAAACCGTTTTCCAGACGATCAGTTGGAACTTGAACGCCTGGTCGATAGTGCTAGTGCAAGGTCTAAACCCGGCCTGCAGGGGCGAGATGATATTCTCCTGCTCTATCCAAGACTGGATTCTAGCCAGGAGCATCCTAGCGATACTTTTTTGAACCGAGTCAATTAGGCTTATCGGGCGGTAGTTCAGTGGACAGGAGTGATCGCCCTTCTTAAAGATGGGCAAAATTTCAGCGCCCATCCAGGATTCGGGAATAGCGGCCCCCTTAGCTATGGCGGTTGTCATGAGTGCGATGTAAGGCACCCAGTTGTCAAGATCTGATTTGAAAAGGTCCGCAGGGACACAATCCAAGCCTGGAGCCTTTCCACTCGGAACCCTAGATAAAGCCAACTCTACCTCTTTACAATCGAATTTGAAATTTGGAGGAGGGTGTAATGCAAAGGAGATCGGAGAATCGGTCACTTCTTCCAAATTTGGGTCAGAAAACTGGCATTCAAAATGTGATACCCAAGTGTCAGGGAGTACATGGTTTGAAGGGGTCTGCAAACACGGAGAATTTCCCCATTTCACGATATGCCAAAACAAGGTCAAATTCCTTTGTTTGCTGGCAGCCAAAAGATTATTCCAATGTTCATTGTCCCAATCTTTTTTAGCCAAAGCTTTGGCCGAACTATAGTGCTTCCTCGCAAGTCGAATATTTGCCCGGTTCTTGGACTTAATAGCAAGTTTCAATTTACAATAAGACTCACGACAGGTCTTGTTATACCAAGAATCAGACTTAAAGCTACGAGTTTTCTTGGTTTTGCAAGGTTTGGAAAAAAGGGACTTAAGGGCTGAAAATAGTTTCTCGTGAATATGGGTAGACTCGGCCGCGTCATCCTCTTGACTCAAAAGAGATTGGAGATCAGCCACCGCACAAGTGACTTTAGAACTAATCACAGAGAGTACTGCACTGTCAAGTGCGACCTTGTCCCATCGCACTCTCCGTTGGTTGTTGGTTAGTAGAGTTTCTGCTGTAACAATCTCAGTAGGTTTATTTAGGGGGACTGTATTCAATAGAAAATTCAAGACAAGTGGATTGTGGTCACTCTCGGGGCGGTCCTGGATCACCATGTCAATTAATAAATGCCAGAACTCAACTTTAATCAAAGCATAATCGATTCTACTACTTCGTGGACCACTGGAAAAAGTGACCTTACCAGTCGAGTCCGAGGGAGTCCGGCCGTTTGCTGCCCTAAAGCCACGCTCCATACACAGGGACGTCCACTGGATGGCGGATTCTGTCCACTTCTTAATAGGCGGGAGATCAAGTGATGGGATATTCAGAGTTGTATCCACTTCCATAGTAAGTGAATCCCACGCAAAGAGCAGTGGCTCAAAGCAGCAATTTAAATCGCCCACTTTTACCACATTAGTGGATGGGTTGACAGAATCCAAAAACCCATCTAGATGGAGAAAGGTATTAGTACCTTTCCCACCTGGGAGACCTCTGTTGTATACATTAATGATCATGGTGTCGGGTTCGTCTTTAAGTTTTAAAAGAATAATCAATATGTCCGGGCTGTCGAGTGATAGCTCGGTGATACTGTACATTAAACTTTGTCTAACCCAGATACAGAGACCGCCGGAAGGGCGACCCCTTAACCCACCAATAGCCCCTTTGTGAAAATTTACATAACCAGGAAAATATATAGGGTCCACCGCCCACGTTTCTTGAAAAACAAGAATATCGTGGGTGGTAGCCCAAGCGGACCATTCCTCCACTGCTATTTTATTCCGTAACCCAGCGATGTTCCAAGAAGCCATTTTAAGATGGGGGGAGCTGGGTAAACCAGCCGACTGGTGAACAGATGGCAAGTCCCAAACAGCAGGCTGGATTACAGTTAAGTCATCTCCCCTACACACAATTTCATGTGGACAGAGATCGGGGGGTGAAAGAGGTGGGCTATCTAAATGCGGCATAGTAGAACGATTCACCGTCTCTATAGAGAGGGGATTGAGGTGAGCGAAGTTGGTAGTCTGGGAAATATCCCGACGTTCCAAGACTAGGGGAAGGAAATCCATATTACTAACGGGCGCATTTGAAGAAACACGAGCGTTAGTAGAATGTGAGACACCCAAACCCCTGCACCCACCCCTGCTGCCTGGCCACAGAGGGGTTAGACATTCAGGGCCCGCAGAGGAATTGTTCACATTTCCCAGATTAATTTGGGCAGATGGCTGTCAATCGACCCCCTCTAAAGAATTCAAGGGTGCAAAGCAATTAAACAAGGGGAGATGGAAATCCAGTCCGGGCGGGCAGCGAGGCCCCTTAGTAACCCTTTCCCAGCCATTAAACATAGCACCCGGTATATCACTAGGGACACAAGAGTAGAAGTATGTTAAATCTACAGTAAATATACCAGTGGCACTCAAGGAGTTAGGAAGAGAACATATATGGCTCACCACCCTAGGATCCCGAAAATTGATAATTCCGCAATCACCCTCCACATTCTTTACCCCAGTACCCAGCCAATTCACCCTACGTACTGTCAAGATTTCAGCGCTTACTCTAAATGGCAAAGGCCTGTTGCCATTTAGCCAATGAGTAACTTTGTTCTTTAATTCGCTGTGTGACTCGGACTTTACCTGGGGAAGCCTAGGAACATCTACCATTATAACAGTATAAGGCAGGGATTCTCGAGGGAGATTAATACAAGGAAGTTTTAAGAACATACCTGCACCCTCAGAAGAAGACTGCCTTACTGCATTGTCGCTATTGCTTTTTCTGGTATCAGAGTTACTAGCTAGTTGGATTGGCGGGACAGCACTAGTAGATGGATGGGTGACTAACACTGCGGGTGGGGAGGAGGGGACTTCAGTCACGGGAGGATGACCATTTAGAGCTGACCCGGATTTACCATCAGTGACAGTATTTGGTAGAGTCTTAGGGTCAGCGAGGGACAAGGTAGTCTTCTCCAACAAAGACGTGTTGTTTAACACCATACTCTCTAGTTTCCCGATGGAGATGGAGAGTTTCTTGACTCGCTCAAGAAGGGGAAGGAAAAAAGACTTGAGCAACTGGTCCAAAAGTTCAAGAGAGCAGGTAGGTTGAGGAGTAATATTGGGCGGCTTATCTATACAGTGGGAAGAAATGGGGCTCCCGGCAGCAGGGGATGAGCAACAAGATGGAAGGGAAGAGGGGTCAGAACGTGTATTGGCAAATTGGGACTTTTTGGAAACTTTTGTACGATTACCCCTAAAAGGAACGCCCACACGCTTTCTTTTCCCAATGATAGGTTTAGACTTTTTGGTCAAAATCGGGGTAACTAAACGTGGCTGCTCAATAAGGGACGGTAAGAGAATAGCACTATGATTAGGGGGAATACCACTATCTTCAGGAATAGTTATAGTACCGGAAATATCGTCCAGAGAACTATGTAAGGATATATTCGACAACCCTGGCGCATTACTGTGCAGCACATCAGACACCAGAGGTAAGTTCCTGCGTTCGGGGGAAGGGGCTGTCATAATGTTGCCAAGCGACGATCTCTTGGCGGAAATTTCTAATGACAATCGTTTTTCAGTCAAAGAGATTTCTTGTTCAAGGACCCGAGCAGCTCTAGTGATGAAGTTATCTAGGGTCCCTGAAATACTACCCCCGTGTTACCCTGCACAAACTTCCTACCGGATCTTAGTGATGTCATCTTCGTAAGGGAGGAAGAAGGACAAGAGGGGGGACTGCTGTGACAGTAACCAAGAACCCTAGAAGTACAAACTATTACAATTACCTGCAAATGTGAAGGATGTAGAACAAAACAGTAGCAAAATATTAGCAAAGCACAGGTAGCAACCTAACTTGTATACTACTTGCGCACAGTGTTAGGCTACCGTTTATACTCTAGTCCAAACGATCTCAGGGGGGTAGCCCGTCCCGTCCACACCCAACCACGAACGGCCACAAACGGCCCGCTCTTTGCCCGGTCTTCGCCCGAGCTACGTCCCGCGCGCGTTCCGCTTGCGCGTCGGGGGCGGAGCACTACTAATAGTTACAATGTCAAGGAGTAGGCGGGGCCGGGAAGAGGCACCAGGTGTGCTGAGAGAATTACCAGCGTGCACCCTGGGCCTCGCAGTCCCGTATGTTGAGCCTCGTCAATGCCACCCTCCAAAGTCAGCAAAGCGTTCACTCGGGGCAGCCAACAGCAACAGCAATCCCAGGAAGGAACCAGCACTTATAGTGGCGCGTAAGTGATGAAGCCTACGAGCGGCACTCGCGAAGCGGGGGCCGCGAGGCGCGGATTGGTCAAGGGAGGCGGGGCCGGGAAGAGGCACCAGGTGTGCTGAGAGAATTAGCAGCGTGCACCCTGGGCCTCGCAGTCCCGTATGTTGAGCCTCGTCAATGCCACCCTCCAAAGTCAGCAAAGCGTTCACTCGGGGCAGCCAACAGCAACAGCAATCCCAGGAAGGAACCAGCACTTATAGTGGCGAGGAAGTGATGAAGCCTACGAGCGGCTCCCGCAAAGCGGGGGCCGCGAGGCGCGGATTGGTCAAGGGAGGCGGGGCCGGGAAGAGGCACCATGTGTGCTGAGAGAATTAGCAGCGTGCACCCTGGGCCTCGCAGTCCCGTATGTTGAGCCTCGTCAATGCCACCCTCCAAAGTCAGCAAAGCGTTCACTCGGGGCAGCCAACAGCAACATCTGTCTCTAATCTTGTTTCGAGCTGGTCGACAGACGCTTGGCAAAATGCGGTCCTGTCCGGAGGGCGGGGCAAACACTAATATAAAACAGAGACGCCCACAACCTGCAACCCACAATGAATAGCGGACCAAATGCAAGTAGGATGCTTTTTGTGAAGTGTTTTCACTTTATAACGGTCTGAAGTGTTGCACGAATACATTATACATTGCCTCTAAGATAAGTCTGACTGCTCTGTGGCAAGCTACCAGAGGGTTGAGCACCGGTTAATTTTGGATTTGCTTGTGCCTCACTCAGACAAGGATTGTGGTTGCTGCTTGAACAGGGCCCAACCCACAGTCAACCAACAACCCAATTTCTCACAATATTTAATTAGCTGATATTTAATAAGCGATTAACAAACTTTAGGTGCTGTGCACTGATACCTGTAATCTTAGTTGCTGACCAGGTATCTGGAGAGACCAACACCGTGGCATGTGCTTCAATGATTCTTCACCAGGATATATCTAGAGCCTAGAAACTAATGCCAGCCTTTCACAGACCTCCCACATATACAATGTACGAGCAGGAAATGCTCGGAGCAAAAAACTCGGTCCTAGTCCACCCTTAAGGCTCTTGACAATTCTAGGATGGACTTGGAGTAAGGATTCTTGAAATAAATTAATACTGCATTATTCAGCAGCAGGCTAGGTAAACGACATGACCTGGAGCAATAGAGAGGAATTTCTCTCATCTGACAGGAGGAAGGAGGCATCTAAGCCTGCATAAATAGGGACAAAGTTGTGTGCAAAGGAGTATCTAGGAACGCTGTGGCACACGTCCACAACAAGGGCAGTGCTGATACTCTGGAAAGGCTGGTCCCCTAAGTTTGTCCTGTGTGTAAAAACAGCTGTTGGAGACTGAAGTATCATTACCACTTCAGCTGACAAAGCGGAGGGCTCAAAACCCCACCGGATTGAGGGGTGGCTGTTGTTGGGCATCGCACCTGCTTCACCACTAGTAGCTATGCCCCTGACTGTATCTTATTAAAGAAACCATCCAATTGATAATCACAACCAGATTTTCAAAGGCTGACTCAGCAGCTGCGAAGTTGTCCATCAACAGAAGAGGTCATACCTCAGTGCCTGCGGAGAATTCCTTATTAGCCAAGGTTAACCCCCACTCCTTAAACATGTATTATAGCTGACAAATGCTATCTGCCTCATTGGTAATCGCCATAGGGGTCTGCTGCAAGATGCTGATTCGGTAATAACATGTTTCAGGCCCTGGGATTCACAGGAAAATGAAAGGACGTGACTCCTTGAGTGATTGTGGACATGAGGCAAGAGAAGAGGAAATAGCATACACATGTGTAACTATGTGCATGTGCAGATGGCACTATATGAAGTCCTTGCCCTTAGTGGGCGGTCCAAAGCTTTTCTTAGGACTAAATTCAATGCCCCAGGTATGTTTATGGTGGATATACAGTTAGAGGCCCAATCCCTATTACATCGGACATGATACACTTAACGTATGCAAAAGGCACCTTGTAAGTGGCCCATGAAGGACTTTTGTACCTTGCAAAACATAACCCATTATGACTGCATTGATACATATGCGTTCTATTAGAAATTGGGTTTCTGGTTGTCAGAGGTATGCACCCTGTCCAAGCAGAAACCACAATCCTAGTCAGGGTAAGTGAAAACAAACCCTAAATTATCTTGTGCTCACCCTTTGGTACCTTGGTGCAGAGAAGTCAGGCTTAACTTAAGATGCAATGTGTAAAGTATTTGTGCACCACTTCAAAAAGTTACACAGGGAAAACACCACAAAAAGACTCCACTCCAGGAAATCCAAAAAGTAGAAGTCAAGATATGAATTTTCAACAATAGACTGAAATAGTTCTTAGAAGCAATACGTGCTTAAATGGGTTATCTGCCAAAGTTCAGGCTAAAGCAATGGCGCAGTGTCTGGATACAGGGACCCACTTAAGCACTCCGAACAACAGTACCTCAATCCGGGCTTACATTGAAGTTGGAGAAGATGTGAGGTGCAGCCGAAGTGCTTTGTCGATGTCGATCCATGAGGTGGGTGAGCTGCGTCGAGATTAGGAGTGGGCAGTAAAATCCGCTCCGCAGGTAGAGTTTGCGGAGTTTTACCACTCCGTGCTTCGCTTGGAACACGGAGTTTTGGCAAAAACTCCCCCTATGCCGCATGGCTGAGATTACTGGCATGCAGTCCTCACCCTTAATTTTAGCACCGCCATCATATTGAATTGTAGTTGTTAGAAGGCTACATAGTAATTTTCTGTCTACCGAATATGTTTGATGAGCACGCACATTTTGCACTAGATGACCTGTTTGGCTGGATGTGACAACTCTGCTCTCAACACAGTAACGAGTAGCGGACAAGACAGGGGTTAGAGCCACAGATAAAAACAAGCAGTAAATGACCCGCTCACTAATAAGTGCCCCAAACCGTGCCTCAAATCACTAATGAATGCAGCTATTTTAAAAACAATCAGATCCCACTATAAGCCCCAGAATAAAACTCAGCCATTAAAACAAAGCAAAATAGGCAAATAAGATCAAATTATAAGCAAGTTCCCATAATGATAAACAGCACGCTCAATTGACTTTGCCTTTCTTTATTTGCAGGTTGATGAAATGTGGCCCATTGATTTAGCTAGTGAAGCCCGTCATCATGCCTACTGACGTTGTGATTGGCTCAGACAGTGGGAATGCTGGTGCGCTCAATACTATTTTTTGATGCAATTCCATGAAAGTATTATGTTCGGATATTAAGCAGATGGGCCACTAGCCCTGTTTACACTTGTTTTGGGCGAGGGTAGAGACAGGCATTGATTTGATAGCCTTATTGCTCATGAACTGTCGGGTGTTAAATACTGTTAATTGCCCTTCCCCACATTATGGGTCCTCATCTTCAGCTTGGAGTGGAGGGGTACTCCTAATGACAAGGTCACCAGTTAACAATACTTCTACAGCGACCATGCAGTAACACTTAAATATGGTGGTTTCGAGGGACAAATAGGTTCTTTTTTGACTGTGTGAAGAGTTCATATAATGGAATACAGGGCTTCTTTCATTCGCATGGAACTGGCTTCTTCAGCCGTAGAGCGGCCTGCAGACTTATAGTGGAGTATCTTTGATTACTAGTGTAAGAGAAGGGGGGGGGGTGGACGTGAATGCTTTTGTGCTGATCCTAGTGGGAAACTGCTGGGGTTCACACTAGATGCTTTTCCTGGAAAGTGTTCACACAATAATAAAGCGCTCAAACTCGACCCCGCAAGACTGGGTTGGGTTTGCGGGGCTGTGCTTGTTTTTTTTATTTTAGAACGAACCAATTGGAAACAGCTGCCTGTCAGCCAATCCAATTGTACAAAGTCCCGAGGGCAAAACACTCAAACCTGCTTTGCATGTGTGTTTAGTATCTCCCGAGTGGACGTCATGGAAAACCCATGCTCACTGACACCAAAAAACTGGCGTTGGCTGATAAGATGGCCAACAGGAAGGGCTGGCCGGGAGGTGCATGAGTTGCTTTACAGGTGGTGAGAAAGGCAAGATGAGCCACCTGGAAATGTAGTAACACTGGCATGCAGAGGGTGACCATTGTGCTTGATTTTAAACTTGTTTTTTATGAGGTAAATCGATAAATTCTTGCTACCTCACATGTGCAGGCACTCGATAAAATATATATTGCCCTAGATCGAAGAAAAGCCAAGGAAGTAAAGTGGTCCATTTTGCCACCTATGGTCCTGATAAGAAGAAGACTACTTGAATGCTACATCTAAAGTTAACGTAATTGGTTATCATGATGGCCCAAGCAATACAATTTTATGCAAACACTTTCTTCTTGTGGCTAAAGGTGGGGCAAGCACAACATATTTCAACAGTTCATCAATTACACAGTTTAAAAAGTCGCATGGCATTTTCAGGGCTTGAGTCCTTAATTACTTTAAGTTAGGCGGAACTCTACAGAATTTCCACAGAAATCCGAGGAGTACAACTCCGTGAGTTCCGCCCACTACTAGTCGAAATTTTCCACGCAATGGCAGCAATGCGTCGGTTCCGAGTGCAATGTGTGGCAACTGCTCACACAGCAGGTGATGGGTTGTTTCTGAGGGCTAGGTGCTGGTTCCGAGTATGTCACAAATGTATGTAACAATGGGGTATACATGACGGGGCTATCCTAAAAGACATGGCACTGCCTTGTAAAGGAGTGTGATTAAGTGCAGATGCTGTGCGAAATTGTATGTCTCACTGGCTTTTGTCCTATTAACACCGCACAGCAGGTGGTATCTGTTCTGTTGTCTTGTTGGGCCAGTAGCTTTAGTGAGACTTGCACTGTTAGACATATTTCCTTTTTTAGCTGGACTAAAAATTGTCATTATATCCAAGCCTGCATTTCCACTTATTCCCACTCCTTTACAAGGCAAGGGTTATGAAGAATATGTAAGCTACATTATCTTAGGTCAAAGTGAATGATTGTCTGTATAAAAGGATTTTAGAAGTACCTTTCTTTAAGTTTCTTTTAAATTGGCCTTCTGTTACTTTTGTACACTTGCTTAGTTCTGACCAGCCCCGAAGGGTCCTTTGAAGGTTGACCTGATTCTGACATACTGCAGATGGTAAGGAACTATGTAGTCTGTTCACGGGCACATAGTTACATTCCAGTTGGTTTGCAGTGTTGGTAAAGGACACTGGTGTTTAATAGAAATGTGGACCGTTTATCATTGATGTGTTTTATTTTGCAGAATCTTGTGGACCTCACCAGAGGATGGTGCCATGAGGTTGACCAATACCGTGAAAGTATGGTCTTTTGGCTTTTTAAATTCAGTTGTAGCAGAGTGACATGTATCTTTGGTCCTGAGGAATACCATGAACCTTTTGGTCATTTATGGCAGAAACACGTTGACCAGATTATAGAATAGGGGAACATCCATATCCCAATCTCACTGAGCTTGTTTTTAATCCTATCCATTGGGGGTAACAGAATAAATTAGTTGTACCCACCAAGAGATAGTTTTAATTCACATATCATTTTTGCACTCTGCCCCTCCCTTCCCATACAAGAAATAGCACTTGCAGTGCGTGTGATAAACCCGCTCCTCTCCTATGGGAGGGTAGTAGCCCGCACTGGGTACCTTGCGGTCCCAGCGTGAAGAGGGGACCCAATGATGAAGCATGTCACCTTAGGGTGAGTGAGGGTTCTCGTCTTAACACAATAGTGCTCCCCAGTCCCTCCTTTTCTCACCTCTTTTTTGATCACTCAGGTACATAGTGTGTGTTTCAGTTTGATGGAGTAGTATGGTTAGATGGTGATAAATACTCCAATTGGGCCCTCCTTTCTGAGATATTAGTACTTCCAGTAGCACAGCAATTCTTCTTCCTGGCAGAGTAGTCACATGTCCAGAAGGGGAAACATCCTAAACAACGAAATTGGAACAACGACTTACCTTAACAACGAAGTCAGTACCACGAAGAATCTCGAACAGCGAAGACCTGAACCACGACTTTCAACAACAACGAAGATGTATTGCAATGAGGACTACGGTACTTTTGTCCGCCCCTCACTCCTCACCATTCGAAAGTGTTGTTCAAAAGGCATGTCATTAATCTATTAATTGAGTAATTAATTAATTAATAATGATTGGCACATCAATATTTTTAACGGAACCCACTCTTCTTCGTGAATGAGATGGCAATGCTGCAATCAGGATGGCGGGGAAGGAGGTTTTCTCAACAAACTCAACCACTCAGATTCGAAAGAGTTGCCTCCTGGCTGGCGGAAAATAAGGAATGTGGGGAAGCAGTCTGATCTCATCATGTTTTCGTCGTGGGAACAGCGTCATAGGGAATGCTCTGTGATTGAAAGGTAGGAAGGAATACATTAAAAAACATGATATATTTACAAATTTGAAAAAAAAAGGAAAAATTATTAGGGGGAACAAAGAAGAAAAAAAGATGCATTTCTGCTTTAAAACAAACTATTTAATAATAATGTGTTATATTTTTAATAAAAAGGACATGGAAAAAATGTTTTATTTAAATCATGTTACTATTGTAACATTTTCACACACTTTAAAATAAATTTGTATTGAAATCTTTGTCCGTCTTATATTTTGACGAATCAGCTGATATAGGCGCAAGATAGTTTTAAAATGTTTTCCCGACTGTAGTGCCTTGCGGAGAAGATGAGAAGATGGAGGATTTGCAGACAGGTAAGATTTACAAAGTTTATTATAAAGTAAAAAACATGGAGGATACCCCTAATGTAAAGTAAAATCAGTTGGAAGAGTTAACATTTGAAACGGGGTTAGTATTAGTGTTATGCAGTTTTGAAGATTTTAACAAACCAATGCATGCTAATGTTTGCATTTCCTCAATGCGAATGGATAATAAAAAAAAATGCAAAAAAAGTAATGTAAAGAATTTTCGTGGTTAAGAAAGTCGATGTTTAGTAAGGGGACTTCAAAAAAAGCTTTGAAGTGCACAGAGGTCTTCCCTTCCTGCCCCGGCTCCAGACTCACTACAGAAGGGAATGCAGCCCTTTGTGTGTGGACGGGACAAATCCTATTGAGGAGTAAGTGTGAGGCTATGGGTTGTTTCTCCCTCCCATCTCCCTGGATAGCCGATTGAGACACCCCTATGTTCCCTCTGTATGTGGCTGTCCAAAGGGAATATACAAAGCCTGGCTGTTGCCCAACCCAGACTGAACAGAGATAGGCAGAAGGCATCAAATGGCTAAAGTAAGTAAATGAGAACTTTTTTAAAGTGACATTTGCCAAACTGCAATTTAAATTCCGACTTCACCATAAGTTGTGATTTAAAGTTGTGAGTCCATTGACACCAAACTTCAAAAGTATTTCTCTTCACTATTGGGTATTACGCTTGAAAGATGTAATAAGGTAATCCCAATGTTATCCTATGGAAGAGAAAGGCCTTGCAGTATTGAAAAATGAATTTGGGTGTTTTTCACTACCAAGACGTGTAAAACTCAAAAGTACATGTCCTGCCTTTTAAATACATTGCACTTTGCCTTGTTGGTTAGACAGGGCCTACCTCAGAAGTGACTTATCTGTATATAAAAGGAAGGTTTAGGCGTGGCAAAAGGTTTATCTTGCCAGGTTGGGGTGGCAGTGTAACATTGCACATATATGCTCTGCATTGACATGCCTGAGCCCTGGTTAAAGGGCTATTTAATTGGCTGCCACTACAGGCCCACTAGTATCATTTAATTTACAGGCCCTGGGCAAATGTAGTGCATTTTACTAGGGACTTACAAGTAAATTGGATATGAGACAATGTTACTATGTTTAGGGGAGAAAGCACAAGTTCTTTAGCACTCAATAGCAGTACACAGAGTCCTAAAGCCAGGAAAAACAAGGTCAGATACATGGAGGGAGGTAGGCAAAAAGTAGGGGGAAGACCACCCTAAGGCTGTCAGGTCTAACACATTCCACCTACAAGGAGAGGACGCATCCCTTCCTTTGTGATTAACGTGATCTCAGCTTGGCCATTTTATTTGTGTAATTCTTGCTCTAGGCATTGAACCTGATCTCAGATGTTCCTACCTCTGACGGTGAACAACCTTTACAACGCAACTTTTACACCGCACTACCATTACAACGAAACTATTACAACGCGAAATCTGTTACAACGCATGCCATTACAACGCATGCTATTACAACGAAATGCACTAGATGGCGTGCTAACATTAGAAATAGTGTAGTTTTACTATCCAAACACCTTCCCTACTGCAACGTGGACTGGAGTTAGAATAGTAAATTATACATTTCTAATGTCAGCACTCCATCTAGTGTACGTCGTTGTAAAAGCATGCGTTGTAAAGGCTGGCGTTGTAACAGATCTTGCGGTGTAAAAAATGCGTTGTAACGGCATGCGGTGTAAAAGCATGCGTTGTAACGTCATACATCCACCTCTGACATATGAATGAACGAGAACCAAATCCTAACAGAATAAGTCACAATTATAAACATACATTGAGAAATAAACTCATTATTTAAGTTGCTCAGGAGATGGTCGTCCTACTTCTCACCTCGGTATACTTTCCACCCCAGTGAATGGCGCTGATGTTGAGACTGAATTGGTGACCAATGGGGGCCCTTCCATCATAGGTGCCCACCCTAACAAAACTGCTGGTGTTGCTGGATGTCATGTGCCAGTACAACAGATCAAGAAAAGGTGGGGAGTCTCCGTTGGCATCGAAGAAGGTCTCGTTTCCTGCTGAGCTTTTTTTTATATAGTGCAACATCTATGTACAAATGATAACATGCAATTAGGAAGAGTGATGCATGTGTTTTAACTTTCACACATACTACCCCCCTATTATTTTAGAAACCCAGAAAATATGGAATGGTGCCGCCATTTATTTTTTATAACTCCTAGCTTTTTCCTTTTACATTTAATTTATTTTAATAATAAGGCAAGTATGTGGAGTCAATAATGTACGGAAAACCTCATGGAAAATGGGACTACTCTATGCTAATAGATGAGGACCCAGCACTTTCTGCTGCCAGAAAACAGAAGAAAGCTGTGAACTTTCTTGTATGCTCTTGACCAGTGATGGACAGTGGTATTTTTATATAGTTATTGACAGCTATTGCAGAAAAAGTACATAGAATATCATGGACAGTAACAGGTAATATCAGCTCTTGCAGAGTTAATCTTTGCAGGTAAGGCCCAAGGCCAAGATTTACTATGAGTGGACATAAACCAGGAGAGTAAGCAAAGTTGTTCTGCTGAGTTGCCTCAATTGGAAAGAGGAGAGCCGTGCCAAATCTACAAATAAATGGCACTATTCAGATCTAGGCACAGATTTAAATATTTATGGAGAATAATATGCAGAAAGAGGTGTTTTCATGTCCTTTCTCAAATGATTTACCCATTCATTGTCACTGTTTGACAATGAAATGTTTTTCACTTACATTTTATGATTCCTGATAGTGCTGGTATCTTTTGTCACAGGCCAAATGAATTATTAGGAGTCAATCAAGAAAAATCCCCAAACAATTTAGAAAAATATAATAAATGTTAATAAATTAAATGAAACCACTACCTCAAAAATCCAATCAGTAGAACCAGATGTAATCAAATTTTAAATTTTGAGTGAAATCAGCACCTGAAACCACAATGTGCACTTGCAGTCATCTAGTGGCGTTAAACCAGGGAAAAGTTGCACGCTCAGGCTGACTCCGAAAGAGCAGCAGTTGCTTACAGGAACTAGGAGGCATATGTATGAAACTCCCGTTTTGCGAATCTCAAATTGTGAGATTTTGCGATTTGCAGTTTGAGATTCGCAAATCGGGATGTTTTTAAAAAATCTCTAATGTTTAGCGATTACTTAAAATTCGCTAAAAATTCTCAGAAACATGCTTTGCGATTCCTTAATTGCGAAATTCGCAAATTAAGAAATTGCAAAAGCGGGAATCTGCTA